>NC_046342.1:10733881-11983881 GCF_000738735.6 Corvus cornix cornix | reverse complement strand
ATGTACCATGAAGAGCTCTTGGACCTGACCATTATATTTCCATTAAAAAGCAGCTCCCACTGCTCCCTCAGAACAAAAAAAATCCACCCTTTCTCCCACCCAGGTGTGCTTTTATCAGGCCCCCTAATGCCAAGGGCTGCGTCAGGGCCAGCCCTGTGCTGTCCCATTTGCTGGATTTGGAGCAGAACTGTCTGGCAGGGCAGCTCTTGCCTGATGAAAGTCCAGGTGAGCACCAAGCTCTTATGACAGAATCCTGGCTCCCAGTGCCCAGCACAGTGAATCACTCACACAATTTAAAATCCAGCTTTTCAAATAGCAGCTAAAGGAACGTTATTTCTGGCCAGGCTGCCAAGGATTCATTAAGTCATTTTCTGTTAATCAAAGCAATTTCCCTTTAACGTCTTTGTTCATATTTCCCCCCCCACACTCTTTCAGCATGATTAATTCTCTCTCAGGGCTAGTATAAAAGAAAGGTCAGAGTAATTTGTTAACAATAGAAGGTATCTATGTGAAAGGAGATGCTCTCTAGAGCACTGCAGTAAAGCAATGCTAACAGCCACTCAGCTACTGAGAACAGCACAGCCACTTACTTGTACACGTACCTGTATCTGTGAGGTGATTCAGTCATGTTCTGAGGAATCCCAGGAAAAGGGATATAATCGTATTCCTCATGTTTTCTTATTATTTCTCACACACAAAAAAAGCTTACATAAATTTCTCATTTGTGCCATGGAAATCACTGTACCCAAGTTCCCATACACAGCTTCTGGAATAGTGCATTTTAGGATGTATGCAGATGGTGATGGCAAAGGACCTGACCAGACAACCAGGGGTTACTTGGATGTATTTGAATTTTTCCACAAGAAAACATCTCAATTCAGGCCAAATCTCTCTGAACCCCAGTATTGTTCACTAACAGCAATGGGCAGCAAACAAACAGCAAAAAGTACAGCAACAAACCCAACATACCATGGTATTTCTCCAGAATGGGAATGTTCAGGAAATCCAGGTCCCAGATACCTACCTGTATAATTCAGTCTAATATGCCCCACAGCTGATTTGCTAGGGTTTGGGGTTTCTCAAGGAGGGTGCTGCTTTGTTTTTTCTTTTTAGTTCAGCCTGAAAATCTGACTTAAATAAAATCCTATGAAGTAAAATAAAAATACAAAATGCTCACAGAGTCTCAGGAGCTTTGGAGCTGGACTGTGCTTTTAGCTCAGCATCTGCTACTCAGAACAGATAATTCCTCCAAGACCAAGTGAAATAATGAGCGAGCAACACATAAGCAAACTCTGTTATGAAAGAAGAAACAAAAGCAGCTTGGAAGGGCATTTTTCCTGCGATGCTGTGCTGATGCTGGGTGCTGGGCAAGGTATGACAAGGCAGAAATCAAAAGGCAGCAGGTGGTACTGTCTGGTGACCGCTGCAGTGCCACTGCCTCATTCATCACATGCCTGGAACTTCATCCCCTTAGAAACGCCCCTTGTGCCTTCTCTGCAGAGCACTGGCAGGAGATGTTGCGTTCCTCCTTCACCGTGTCTTCATGAGAAGTATTTCAGTGCTGGGCTCTGACAAACAAATTGCCAAGTGGATTCCTCTCGCCACCCAGCACAAGCTCATTGGAAGCTACGCCCAGACTGAACTGGGACACGGTAAGGTTGCAGGAAAAACAGCATTTCTGTATGACACAAGGCTACAGCCCAAATTCTCATGGGAATTTGACTCCAAACTGTCCATCCTTGACTGGGACTGGGGTGGTTGGGTTCTCATTCATGGTTCTCATCAGAAGGGTAAACCACAAAAGCCTGATAATACCCACAGCCAGCTTCCAGGGATCCTTCACTCTCTCCATCCCTGTGGTATACCAGGAGATAGGTACATAGATACATACATACATAGATCTTTTTCAAATTTCTTCTTTTAAAGGCACTTATCTTCAGGGTTTGGAAACAACAGCAGTTTTTGATACTGCTACTCAGGAGTTTATACTGAACACGCCAAAGATCTCTGCCATGAAGTGGTGGCCTGGAGACAGTAAGTACCACCAAAGTATTTTGGGTTTTGCCTCCTTCAGTTACTCCATCTACCCTGGTTAAGCTCTGTGTTTGAGGGCCCAGGTGCTAGCAGAAGACTTCGATAAGAGAGACACATATGGACAAGCAAGTAAGAGAAAGGGGATTTTCTAAGTTCAAAGGCCACAAGGGAGCCACCATCATCTACAAAAACCCCTTGGGTTGCAGGCTGAAGAACTTCACTCAGGAAAGCTCTTGCCTCTGCAGGAATAAATCTTCTTTGTAAATAATACTCAGACAACCAAAGTGTGAAAATCTTGGCTCCCTTCAGGAAGATATTTCACAGAAACTAACTGGAGTCACTGCAACAGCCACAGCACTTCCCACTCTCAGCATTACATTAGCTCAAAACTGTTTATTTTTTCTCATATTCTGTTACAAAACTGTTAATCCAAGGCTCATGGGCAGCAACAGAGGCAGAATGATGGTGCAACTTGTGAGAGCTAAGAGCGAGCTGATTTACGTTTCCAGTGCACACCTGTGCTGACCCAACACATAATTAGTACTGACCTCTCTTAACTGTGTTTGTGCTCTATCTTATCTTAAGGGAATGGGGCTGTTTTTCTTCTCACAGTGGGAAGATCAGCAACCCACACAGTGGTCTTTGCTCAGCTGTATGTTCATGGGAAGTGCTATGGCATCCATCCCTTCATCGTGCAGATACGCAGCCTTCAGGACCATTCACTCTGCCCAGGTAAACGACCCCAGACACTGCATCACTTGTGCAGGTGCTCTGTCTGTTTTGCCCTTAAATGTTTTCTAAAACATTGGGCCCAGGGAGATAATATAATTGCCAAAACAAGCCAAGCCGAGCCAAGACAGATACCCAAGGTGTAGTTATCATTAAGCCCAGCCTTTTGATCTGAAGGGAAATTTAACATATCCTCAGCCATATCCAGACCAAGCCCTTGTCATAATCAGAATCCTGGGCTGCTCTGAGCACCTCAGCATTAATACCTCAGTTCTGACCCCAGCCAGCACAGATCCATCTGTCCATGGATCATGGCAACAAACTACCACTAGGCATTCGAATGCTTGTTTCATCCCTTGGGCAAGATCACCTATGCTGGGGAAGAAGCAGAGCTGATTGTGCCCTTCTTTTGAGGTCTCCATCTTGACACAAAATGGGGAGCAAAAAGTTCAAGTGGAAGTAAGCAGGCTATGTTTTCTCCTGCTGCAGGCATAACTGCAGGAGACATCGGTCCCAAAATGAATTTTGAGCACATTGACAATGGCTACCTCCTGCTGAAGAATGTGCACATCCCCAGGGAGAACATGCTGAGCAAGTTTTGTGAGGTATGTGTGGACTCACATCACAAACTCGCCATCAGACTCTCATTCCACAGCCAGAGAGACAACAGGGACCTGTCTAAATTCAGGACAAAAGGCTTCCTTTGAGTGTCAGCAAGTCTCTGAGGTTTTATCAAGGGCAGAATGTACCTGAATCCTAAATGAAAGTCAGTGTCAAGAAATCCACATTCAGAAGCTGGGGATCATAGGGCAGGCAGAACCCACCTCTGCCAGAAACAGTAAGAATTTGTCTCTTCAAATGGGTATCTTTCATCTATCACACATAAAAGCATTGTTTGCATTCAGTGAAGGATTTTTATGTCCATTTTATTCCGTGCATAGTGATTACACAACCACAGTAGTACTGAAGAAGGCAGCATCTGACAGCTTCTCTCTACTCTAGGTTCGACCAGATGGCACCTATGTAAGACAGGGGTCACAGAAGATTAATTATTTCACAATGACAACAGTGCGCATTTCCCTCATTTCAGACGAGGTTCTGACACCCCTAATGAAGGCTTGCACCATCGCCATCCGGTACTCCGTGGTTCGCCGGCAGTCCAAGCTAAAGCCTGGGTAATACCATGCATCCCCGTGGGAAGGGGACTGTACACTGTGTTCCCCCACACCAGTTTGTATTTCTTCTCTTCATCTTATCTTTCAGCCCATCACTGGCTGATTTCCTGGCCCAGACAGGCCATGATAAACATGCTTCCCCATTATTTACATTAATGAGCTTCAGTCAAAGTACAAGAGAATGTTTACAGTTCTTTCCAAGATAAGTTTCATACTTTTAATAGGTCAGTGGCTCACACAGACCTTATTTCTTTATAACTGGCTGTCCCCTGTAATCCCATAACTCAGCAGAATCCAGACAAAGTGAACAAGTTGCTGAATTCTTATTCCATAGAGTTTTACTAGTGGATGCAACATTAAAGTACCTTCCAACATCCAGAAATCCAATATCCACACTTTAATCACTGAATTGTATTCAGGGTTGAATCCCCATTATTTTTAAAGAGATACATTGATTTGAATGGATTACAAAGATTTCCATTTAAATCTCCTTTCAAAAGCAGAAAGATTCTAGTGAAAACATGGTTTTGTTCAAACACAAACCAAACAGAAAAGCACAGCAGCTGAACTATTGTAATAACCAATTCCATCAATTGAAGCCCTAAATGTACCAACCACAGCAGAAGTGATAAAGAACATCCAACAAAAGCTCAGAAGACTTCAAATAATTCAGAGTCAAATATTTTCAGGGAAACATTTCTATGCACCGGGCCACAAAGACTCCATTTGAAAAGCCAAAGTTTATCAGGGTGCAATGCCACTGCCTTTCCTGGAACACCTAACAACTTGCTGTCCTTGAAGGCTTCATTCTCTTCCTCTCCTGCAGTGCCTGTTCCCCTCTGTACTGACTGACCACACAGTGCCTTTTCTACACTGTTAGGCTGTTCTGGGTTTGTTTCTCCAATAGCTCAGCAAGCTGGGCAGATTTGCTGCCACACTGTCAGCTCAGTCCCGTTCACACACTGCTTCTTGGTAATGAAAAATGCCATTTCGTTCTGCAGCCGGTAAAGTAACAGTAGTTGTGACCATGTCCACACTTTCCCTGCTTCATCAGCTGTCTTCCAACAGGGAACAAGAAGCAAAAATCCTTGACTACCAGACTCAGCAAGAGAAACTGCTGCCCCAGCTGGCAGCAGCCTATGCCTTTCATTTCATCAATGACTACCTGCAGGAGCTATTGAACAGGGGGTACATAGAGATCCAGAAGAAGAACTTTGACATGCTGCCAGAGGTGAGCTGCAGCAGGATTAGCTCATTCAGCACTTTTCATCTCTAAATGTTAAAGTATTTCAGCAAACTGGACAAGCATTCCCCTCACCACTAGAGAAGTAGAGGAGGAAGCACTAAGAGCTCAAATGACGTGTCCCAGGTCCACAACCAGTCAGCAACAGCATTCGCTCTACCACCCCAAACTTTTTGGTTTGGGAACCATTGCAGAGTGAAAAGTCCTTGAAAGGCATGCCCATTGGCTGAAAGCCTCGTTCCAAGTAGCTGGTGGCACAAAGTGTTATTACACAACTCCATCTACAATGCACACGCGCATACTTCTGAGCCAAAACCAAAAATGCGACTTTTTAGACAGAACAGAATATTTTGCAATTGGGTGCTTGAAATGAAAACACACTCTGAACAAAGGTGGCCAAACCCAGAACTGGCTGAGAGAAACCCAAAAATGTATAAACTGACCACAGTGTGCCTAGCAGGAGTGTGTGCAGCATTCCAGGCAGACACCAAAGGCCCGGCTCAGAGAACTGGGTGCTACCACCATGCAGGGGGAGACTTGACAGGGATTTCATGCCTAGACACTGCACAAAATTTTAAAAAATGAACTTATTCTGAGGATTCCACCAGTAACACTCTGCTTTTCCCTCTCATTTTTAATAGCTACATGCATTATCTTCAGGTTTTAAAGCTGTGATCACTCAGCACTGCACTGCAGGAGTGGAGATCTGTCTCCGGGCCTGTGGGGGCCATGGCTACTCCCTGCTGAGTGGACTTCCTTCCTTGTATACCAAAATACTTGCCTCTTGTATTTATGAAGGAGAAAACACCATTTTGCTCCTGCAAGCTGCCAGGTAACAATTCAAATATGTTAATCTAAAAGCCTGCCCCCTCATTTATTCAGCCTTTACCACTTCTCCAAAACCAGTAAAACAAGCTACTCCTTTCTCACAGCACCTTCTAAAAATACAGCTCAGGACATAAACTATTCATGTCTTCAGTCTAACAAGCATGGAAGTGTATGGGAACTGGATTATCTCTTCTGGTTTTGGTTTGGGGATGTCTGCAGGTGCTGTTCTGCATAACCTCATTTCCTCTTTGCCTGGTAGCACAGCAAAGGTGTTGCTGTGAAAGTTTTGTGGTTAATTTTTTAAGCAACCAGTGTAACAATGGTACTATGTAACACAATATTGGTAAAATGAGGTCAATTCAGAGAAAGCAAAGTTGTTGGATACTGAAAGTGGATGAGTCATGCTTCAAGAACATCACTTTCCTCCAAACACGCAGACTGATGATTATCAAGAGTAGATGAAATACTGGATAAAGAAACTACAGCTGCTTGAACTTTTAATAATGTATGTTTTTACTAGAAGGAGAAAATCGGGGCACTTCCCAGGGTCAGAGCCATCACATAGCTCTATGCTGCATGCAGACATTTCTGCACTCATTACTGCTTTTTGCAAGATCAACAGCAAGGTCAAGAAAAATGCTGTACCCTTTTAATTCCAGACCTGGTCAGTCTAGCTCATAGCAGAGGTACCAAAAAACTAAGGGAGTGGGGAATGCTCCTTGTAAATTCTCTCCAAGGGTCTCATGTGTTAACATAATGTGACTGTGTGTTGGGGATCACAGAGGTGAAGACCAAATCACCATTAAAGCTCCAGAGCATTGAGACTCAGGTTGCAGAGTTAATAATGTATCTAATCACTACACTGCTGAGACTGCTAATAGCCACAGCAAGTTTCTGCTGAAAAAATTACCATTATGGATTGCTGTAGTATTAAATAAGGCAGACAGACCACCCCTGAGACCCACCACAGGTCAGGTTATTGTGAGTAACATGCAAAACAAAAGGTCATTACTTGTTCATTCTGGGCCACTGAAGGGATGGGTCACACCTTGCTGCTGCTCACCTGAGCCCATTTACTTTTTGCATGACTGTTTGCTGTGAGGAGATCACCACCATACCCTGCTCTGACTGTTACCCTCTTCCCAGGTTCCTGATTAAGTGCTTCATGGCAGCCAGTGCTGGCCAGCCTGTGCCACCATCTGTCACTTACCTGGCTGCAGTGAAACACGGGAAGTGTCCAGCCAAGAACAAGTTGGATTTTCTCAGTCCAGATATTTACACTGAGGCCTATCAACACGTGGCAGTCAGGTCAGTACACAGGACGGGAGACAGGATTTCTCTCTTTGACATCAGAAATGTGTTAAGAGCACAGCTTTTTCCTTGCTTTAAAGGGACATAATGTAAGTTAAACAAGGATTGGCACCATCTGTTCCTGAAAAAGAAAAGGAAGGCTACACAGGATTAACAGCCATGTCAGATGTTCAGTATGAGGCTTTCACACTCAGAAGTTTTTAAGCCATGTGCTACCAAACGACTACATTTCACAAAGTTGATGGCACTATTAAAATAAATCCCAGACCACATCACTGAGTTGCCATCCAGTAAAATCTTTATTGGATGCTGAGCAATTCTATATAGAATGTTAAAATTTCACATACCTGAGAAAGTGATGTTTGTTTTCAGTTTAAACCATAGCAAGAACAGAGCCTCTCATTCTGTCTGTAGCCTTTCAACTACACATTCAGCAACTCAACACAAATTAAAATGGTACCATGAGTGGTCTCAGAATTATGTACACAGTTATGGGCTGTATAGGTGTCACCTCTGCAAATCAGGTAAAAGGACAACACTGCTGTCATTGAAACCAGTGTAAAAACAGCCACTATCCAAAAGCTTCAGTATCAATGGGAACAGGATTTGAATCCCTGTGTAGAAAAGGAGAAACGTAATGGAACAGCTGTCCAGTATTACTGTTTGTTTTGCAAACTCTCCTTACACACACACAACCCAAGAAAAGCTCAGCCAAACCCCTGGTAAACTACTCTGGAAGCTGAGAAGGCAGAAATCCTTCAGTACAAGGGTGGTCTGCATTCTTCTCACAATTTATACTTAGATTTTGCATAATCTAAGTTCACTCATACTGAGTGTAGATAACTTCAGATGTCAGAAATTCCAGTCTGCCATTCAGTCACACATCACTCCCGAGTGCAAATTCATGCATGTGGGATGCTACATTCACATACAATATACTTCATGCTTTTTCAATTTTCCAGGCTCACAAGCAGCACAGCAGAAAAGCTACAGGACTTGATTCAGTCTGGAGTCAAAAAGCACGATGCGTGGAACCAGTGCACAGTGCAGCTGGTGCAGGCTGCAAAGGTTAGCAGAATTTATCTGCATATCTGATGTTGGTCATTATGAAACAATATGCAACAGAAATGGCATGATTAGCTTAAAACCTCAGTGCTGTTTATTGTTTCCTGTTGACATCTAAGAGACACCACAAAGATTGTCACTGTGGTCTGCATGGTGGAAAAGTTGTAGTAAGAAGCAATTCCAGATCTGAAAAATTTGCTGCCTGTATAGGCCAGGTAGAAAAAGACTAGGAGAAATGAAAGGGAGAAAAAATACATTCACAGTTACGCTGCTACTACTGGCAGAATCAGACCTCCCATATCCTGCAACAAAAACCCACCATCTCCAGCCAACACTCATCTTTTTATAAGAATCCAGCATTTCTGGCTCCCAGAGAAGTCTTCCCAAAGCCACTCCACTGAAAGCTGATGGAGTCACAGCAAAGGGTGAAACATGCCTGGTATTTCTTCCATCTGCTGGAAAGATAACTGCAGGGAAAAGAGTGAAAACCAGTGGTAAGTGCAATGTTAACTACTGCTGAAAGATAAAACAAATCAAATTAATAAGAGATGCTTTCAGCTGAAGTACCTTTGGGACGGCAGCATTTGTTCCCTAAAACAAGGGTGAATTAGAGTTAAGCAGAAAAGAAAACAAGGGGATAAAAGCCCTAAATATCAATGAAAACTAAATCTGTTGATAGTTCTGTATCTCCAAAAACCAAAATTCTTTTTTTAATATGCAATTAAGTGCAATTCCTCTACAGTTATGGTGAAGGCCTTCCTCCCTCCGTTCCTTCCTTCCTTCCTTCCTTCCTTCCTTGAGGAAAAGAAGATTTTGAAACAGGTCCATAACTTATTTTAACATCATTAACTGTTTCTGAAGAGCCTAACATATGCAGAGGGCTGGCTGTGGTATTGTCAGTGCTGCTGCTAGACTCTTCAGAAAATGGGATCCACGCCCCCAAAGTTTCGTAAATATTTCAGGGACAGGAAAAAGTCACCCAAACCCCTTGAATTTTCCCCATAACTTTCAAATTTTTATATACTGCTGCCTTCTTGGGGCAATTCTCTATTTACTTCTTATTCCATACCTTCCCTGGAGATTGACCCACACATCTGGCATGGCAACTCTATGAACTGATGCCTGCCAGCTCTCAGCTGAGTGGCTCAGACACTGGGCAGACTCCACACAGGTTAATTGCTTGAGTAGCCACTCAGGGCCACTCAGCTTCTCAGGCAGGTTCTGCAGTTCACACTGGCCTCCACCTCTGCTGCTTCACCGTGCCAGCAGGAAGAGCTGCAGTGCAGGTGTGCCATGCTTACACCTACAGCTGGAGGGGAACTGTGCAGTGGGGGAGTGAACCCACACAGACCCCAGCACCACCAACCACCCACAGCAGTGTCAATGTAGCAAGAGTCACTCCAAAGACAGGTGGAGTCAGCCTAATTCATCTGCTCTGCACCTCAGCTAATATTTCTGTCATTTTTGGGTCAGACATTCTACTGGTGTCTGACCCAGAAATTACCAGTTTACTTAAAACCACAAAAGTGGGAGGTAAATTTGGTTGTTCTTCTGTGACAATGGTGTTTCTGGAGCTGAAGTCTCATAGACACTGATCCCAAAGTACCGTGAGTCTAAGGTCTTCAACAGAAGTTTTCTCCTGTTGATGTACAACCAACATTCACTTAGAACACAGCACATTCCAATGTGTTCCCTTCACATACACTCTTAGGGAAATTCATCAGAAGTATTTAGAATAAGTACTACCATGATTTCTGAAGCAGTTTTCTGGAGTTTACAAATACCACAGTGTTGACTGTTTATACGTTCTGTCTTCTGCTGTTGCTGTAAGCCAGGAATGCAAAAGGCCTGGTCACCCAGCAAACAAAGGATACAGACTGGAGAAGTGCCAGGGAAATGAAAAGGTTTTACATTCTTTGCAAGAACACTTGAGTCACTTGGCCTACTAAAAGTGTTTTGAGGTGCATTCACTGTTGATTGTTTTCCAGGCTCACTGCCACTACATTGCAGTGAAAAACTTTGCAGAAACTGTGGAAAAACTCGAGACCAAGGCTGGCATCCAGAAGATTATGAAACATCTCTGTGACCTCTTTGCACTACATGGGATCTTCTCAAATACAGGAGCCTTCCTGCACGATGGATACACATCTCCAGCTCAAATGGACATGGTCACAGCATCCTACCTGGACCTCCTGGCTGTCATTCGGTGAGCTACTTTGGCAGTACACACACAGCTATGCAGTTTATCCCCGTGATAGATATAAAAGGGTGCTGCTGTACCTATGGCAACATCTCCACAGTCAATTCACCTCATTCAGTTTTCATTTTCATTGCCTGGCAGCACTAGAAATTGATTGAAACATCTACTCAGAGCTTGTTTCAATGGCAAAATAGACCCAAGTGTCCAGCTCCTCTGCAATCGCTAAAGTTCTGTAACACGAAATCTTAAATTATAAATGAAGAAGTCATGAACACTTTCTACCATCTGCAGTAGAGTGAAAGCAGGAAAATATGTAGTCAGAGCACACTGGCAGGAGGCAGCCACAGCAACCCATCACACATTGCAAAATCTGCTTAAGCCACAGCTAATACAGCCTACTCTGTTGCCATGGCTGAGCTGCAATTGGTACCCAAACAATCCTGCCTACAGCTACTTCAGATGCATCTGCTCAACACCATTTATCACCAACTCTCTGAATTCTGAATTATGTTAAGGTTTTCACTTACCACAACACCCATAGAGGCTTTTTGACAAAGGGTTCCGTTTTCACTACTCAGTGCTGTTTGTTTAGGACATAATAACTTATGGTGCACAGGAGTTGCTACTGTATGTAAAATTCTACCTAAGCCACCTGGAGAGAAACAAGAACATGCTATAAGCAAGAGCTGAACAGAGCTGAGCCAAATAGCAAGGGTTTTCAGAACTGACAGCAGAATCTGAATTAAGTGATAAGTTTAACATAACATTTTCAAAAGCCTAACACACTGTCTTTGGAATTCCTTGCAATTTCTGTGTTAGTCCATGCCTTGTTAACAGGATTCAAGAATGGAGTATTTACATATTTACAGTTAGTAGAAAGGATACAACCACTCCTGGTCTGTAGCAAAATCCCAGCCTTTCCCAAACCCTCAGACAGCTCTTCCCCAAAAGGAACTGGAAGATGCAAATGCCAACATTTGAGCAAACCACTTTGCATCCTGGTACCTCCGGTGTGAGGTACAGCCAGCACAACTTCCTATACCCAAGGTGATGGGAAGATGAGGAAAAAGAAACCATCTCCTGCTTAGGAGATGCTGCCTGTGCTGTGTCTCTGCATGCTGTCAGACTGGCCCCTGGGCTAGATGAGCCCTTGGATGGGTCAGGGTTGTTTTGCTCTTACAGACATGAACAGAAGACCTCAACACCTCGTGATGAGGCAACAGAAATACTGAAAGGTAGATGAAGGTTGGGGATCACCAAAGCAACTTCACAGCAGTCTAGTAGGAACCTTACTCCATTTTATAAGACAAACACATACAGCTTAAGAAAAATGAAAGACAAAAAGCAAAATAACAAACTGGCAGAGACTACTGAGAAAACATCTGACATGAGACTGAGTCCTGAATTAGGGATGGAGCCCAGGTGATTACAAGACCCTGCAAACACCCGCTTGGCACTGCAGACAGCTCAGGGCATTAGTAGAACATCACAGAATCACAAAATTGTTAGAGTTGAAAGGCACCTCTGGAGATCATCTAGTCCAATTTCCCTGCCAAGGCAGGGTCACCTAGAGATGCCTCTGAGGAATTAAAAGAAGCAGGATTTCCCCCCCCAGTAAAGACAAGGAGGACAACTGGCACAAGCTTTCCAGGAGAAACCTGGGCAAATGACTTCCAAGTTTATCTTTATTTTCCCATCTTGCAAAGCAGTACCCTCTCAGTAACAGGAATGTGACTCCTGTGCTCCGTAGGAAGGACGCTGTTCCACTGGTGGATGCTTTTGACTTCACAGACAAGACCCTGAACTCTGCACTGGGCAGCTATGATGGGCAGGTTTACCAGCGGCTCTACGAGTGGGCTCAGAAGTCACCCACCAACCAGGTAGGGATGAACTAGAGCTGGGCAGCTTCCCCAGCAGCCAGACCAGAAACTGCTTCTCTTCTAACAAAAGCAATATAGATGCGAGACAAGAGCTTTTAATTCCTCTTTGTTTCACGGATTTGTATCACGTTGTACAGAATAAGCTAAAATAAAAGTGTATTTACTTATTATGGAACAGCACTAAAGGCAGGGTATTTTCTATACACTGATACTTTTACTAGTGCAAAACTTGGGAGTTTTAATAACATGTTTAATCAGAAAGAGTGTAAGTGTTAAACAAGGCAATTTGATCCTTCATGGTCTTTAGCACTTTGCTTTCTCAATTCATCCATACTGTGGAGTAATGTAAAATTATGTGTGATGTAAACATGTATTGCTCTGTTTGAAACTCATTTGGCCTTGAGTGAGATTTTTACTGTGGTAATCAGTATCCCTTTGAAATGCTACAGCTGAACACAAAATTTACCTTCAGCAAACATTCAACTCCAAGCATATTTTCTAGGTTAAATAGTATGCTGTCCCCTTTGGGATGAGTATGGTGTGCTGGTTATGAAGAACAGCACATATAGGGGAAAAGATCTTACATATAGTTGAAGTAGCTGGTGGTTTGTTGGTTGGGGTTTTTTTTAATAGTGTAGCTTTCTGTATTTCAGAGATTGTTCTTAAGAAAAAAATTACAGCCTTTCCCGTCTTAATTGCCATTAATTCCCTTCCACATTCTCTTTCTGAACAGATGAGCCCAGCCTACGAGAGGTATTTGAAGCCACTTCTGCATAACACACTATCGAAATTATGAAGACCATGTTCCAAGTGAAGGGCATGCATTTCCTCTTGTTCTTTGTGCAGCAGTACATTTATGAAGCATCAGTAATGACTAATCAGAATTAATAATCAGTAATCAGTTGCTTACTTACAGTTACAACAAGTAGGAAAGATTCTCAGCCAGCCATTTGCAATTAGACAGATGCCAACAGCGCTGAGTGGTACCCGCTGCTGTGAGACAATCTAGTCAGGAATGGTCCAGGGTTCACTGTTTTCTATCCTTTCTATCAAGTGTCTTGACAGCATCAAAACTCTCGCATTTGGCTTTCTTATTCTTTTTCTAAATCTACTACATGATGATTGAGAAAAAAAAAAATGCCACCACACTGTGAACCCTCTCTCAGTGTGTTATAACCATACAGTGCCTTCAAAAAAACCCAAACCAACCAACTTCACTGAAAAATCCACAGTGAAATTACGATCCTGCATTTTTAGGAACAAGTTCTTCTCTTTGATCAGAAAGTGTATTAGAAAGCACATCTGTTTTGACAATTAAAATAGCTCTTGATTTGCTCAGTACTGGAATATTCCTGCCTAATGAAGATGCAGACAAAGCTGATGCCATCTCCAGTCTGCAGAATTTACCTTCCCATTACTAGAGCTGCTCATACTGTCTTTCTATAAATCCTGAGCTCCAATAAAGTGTATTATTTGGAATACTGCTTCTCTAATTATTATACTTCATAATTATGGAAAGAGCAGGCTGATCCAGGCCAGTCATTAATTTGCTAGTAAATGAAGTGTTGCAAGGAACATCTTGTGATTATAATTCAATGCCAGTTAACATGGATATTTCTTACCACATGTTGCAAGAAAGAAACAACTTTTCCTGAGCTTCATCAGTTCTGCTTCTCTTCCCTCCTTGATAGCAAGAATAAAGCTCTCACTGCTGCTCTTATTACATAAGTCAAAAACCTGCAATGTATGAAGAGACAAAATATGACAGAGAAATACCCCCCAAGACAGGACTTTAGAGCCAGATATGTGATGGAAAGCTCCCAGCTGCAATCAAGTTAGAGCATAACCAGAAATTCTATTAAAAACTACGACGAAGGGACCAGGATAAGTAGAAATGTCTATATGAAATTGAGTAAAGCCAAAGAACTTGAGTGCCTTGACTTGAACATCACCAGAAAAAGCTTTCTGCAGTTAAAATTATATATATAAAGTCAGTAGATAAAGTGCTGACAAACCAGGCAACTCTATTAGCAGCTACAAGTATTTAGGCTCTGTGTTCCCTCCATCCCTACCCCTTTAGCCAGTACAAATATTCGCCATCTATCAATCTAAAGCAGTTTTCAGAATACAGGCTTTGTCTATAATGAAGACATTTTAATCATCTGATTAACATAAAAAGGAACAAATTACATCATTAATGGAAGAAAACAGGGCCCTACCAGAACACCTGAACTACTCTGCAGCACAAAAAACCAGGATTTGGGTGTGGGGTTTTTTGTTTGGTTGGGTTTGTTTTTTGAAGTATGAGAGTTCTAAAAGACAAAAAGAAAATACAAAACAGTATTCTGTATTTCACATTTTTATTAGCTTCTTCTGGCAGGCATTACACTTGGGAATAATATTGCACCAGGCATTAAAAATATGAATTCTACCACAGGGACACTTTGCATTTAGAATCCAATATAAATATTTGTAATCATATTTCCATGGCTACAGATAATATTTGGTTGCTTGATTTATATGCATAGAAAGAAACAGTTGTCATAACTGTAAGAAACTGTACTTATCAAGTACTTTTAAAGGGTGGGATTTGTTTTCCTAGAATATTACAATACTGTTTATTGATTTATAAACTAAATTAGTCTACACAATAGCAGCTTCTCCCCCAACTGCATTTTAAAATCTTTTTTGTTTCTTGCTCCCAGTGTCATAGCATTAGATGGATTAGAAACCATTTAAACAAGAGGTAATTTTAGCACTTTGAGTTGAGTCAGAGAATTGTGTTAATGACACAAAATACCCTATCGTACTAATTCTTCGGACTCCCTCTTTCAAACAAAAAGGTGTCTTGACTGAACAGGCACATGCACGGTTTTTTTTCTGAACTGCACAAAAGAACTGAGCTGCTAGAGAATGAAACTCCTCCAGTCCTCACTGATAAACAATAAATAGTCGTATAAAAAAAGCCCATATTGTTGCTTTAGTCAAAATCCAGACTCTCTTGGGTTTACTGTCCAATTAAGTTGCTAATCACTGAAGTGGCTCCTGTGGAGTCAGAATCAGTCATCTGTTTTCCGTGCCAGTCTACAGAAAGTCCAGTTATGCTCCACTGTGTTTTCATTGGCACGCTCGCTCATGTGATGGACTCTGGTGTTCCTGATCGTGAAGCCTTGCTTTGTGATGTACTCCATGAGATGGACTCGGAGCGACACTTCCTGGTGGTAATCGCATGGCCCAAAGGTGAAGGACACCTGGCAGTCCCTGGTGTCCATCATGTGCTTATTCCACTTGGTGAAGTGGTTTGAAATGCCTTCCAGTAGTGCATGGACTTTCGTCGTGATGGTGAGCTGCGTGATGATCACAGCCACCGGGTTGGAGTACTTGGAAAGCTTGCGGGTGCTGGACAGCTCCACCACCTCCTCAAAGGTATCCACAGGATACAGAGGCTTGGGGTCATTAAGACACTGAATTAAGGGTTCAATCTGATAGAAGTCCGCTTCCTTCCGGAGCAGGTCAAACTCCTTGAAGTCCAGTGGCAAAGTGAGCTCTGAGGTCCTTAAAAAGTTAAGAACATAACGGAAAAGTGGTCCATCTCTGTCAATAAAGTAATTGCCCTGAGAGTCCCTGGCAGTGGGGAAGTCTCCCCTGAACATGGCCCCGAGCATTGAGTCAGGATATCTCGTTAGAGTTGTGAGGGAGGTCGTATACATGTGTCCACCCACATTTAGCGTGACTGGATCAGTCATCTAGAAAGAGAGAAATTGCAGAGTTTATCAAGCCCCAACAAGAAGATTCGATCACCTCACTGACACACATGGCAAATACTGCTGGGAAACTGGAGAGAATCACACTTCTCCTGTTCAATGCCTCTAAGGGCTGTTCCAACCTGAACAAATCCAAGCCACCTAGCAACAAGGCACAACTGGCAACTAGACAGGATGATACTTAGCATGCAGAACACACATTTCCAGAATGCTTTAGAAATCTTAACAACTGAGCTACTGTCACAGGAGCAAGTTTTGCATTTGGGCAGCAAGTTTCTTCCTATTCTACAGATGGGGAAATGAGAACAGAGAAATTTCCTGAAGAACAAGTTAGTCAGAATGAGGCCCAGCAATGTTCCCTACTTTCACAATCTGTCTCTCATTCTAGAACAAAACCAAAACCAAAAAAAAAAAGAAAAAAATCAGCCAAACAAATGTTAAGCCTCTTTTTCTCCCTCAAAAGAGGAAGACGATGCAAGTTTAAACATAGGTCCAAGAGCTCACAATCAAAATAATCCATGCTTTGGTTCAGAGGCTTCATTAAAACAGGCAAGGGGAAAAAAGAACTTTCAGCTTTTAACTCTAGAAAGAAATATTTATTAATAAATTAGCATGTCTCATAGAAGAGGGGGCCAGAGCACAAACCAGTCTGCATCAGATTCCAGATAGCACATGAGGAAGCAAGAGAGAAAGGAACATAAATCCCATCTGGCCACCAACTCTAACAACCAGGACTGCAGCCAGCCAGAGAAAAGAGACATATGCATGGCAGCAGAATGAGAAGGGGAGGAAAATAAGATGTGCTTGTCTAGTTTGAGACAAGATTTACAAGGAAAAATATTTTTCTTTATAAATAAAATGACAAAGTGCTTAAAATGATAAGCAGAAAGCACAAACTATTTTTGGCCTTTGTGTTAGGAAAACGATAGCAGTGAGCTCAAGGCATCAGTTCAGTCCTGGCTGATTGTCCCTAGGAAATGTGAACCTGGGCACTGCCCACAAACTGCACAGGAGGTGCAGCACTCCAAGGAAGGTGAGTAAGCTGTTGTAAGGCTGTTTTAACAGGCATAGATTTCCCTCTCACGACTGAAGCTCTGGATCTACAGAAGGCAGATCTGGAAGGATTTTTGCTGCAAGACCTCGGAAGCCCAGTTGTAGCACACAGCGCACACTTGCACTCACCATATATCCCCAGTCTCCATTATCCATCTGTTCAAGTGCTTGAACTGTGGTATTCCAAGTTTAACAGAAGGCTGCTGAAAGGATATACGATTCCCCTCCTCTTACCTCCCTGCAGGAAAAAGCACACACAAACACAGAACAAAACATGGCAGACCATCAGTACCTACAAGAACACCAAGGGGAATGCTTTCCAGTCAAAGGCAGGCTCTCTGCCAGGAAAGCATTCAGCTACAAAGTCACATTAGCAGGAGAATCTGCAAACCCACTTTTTCCCCCTTCCCCCATCACGCTACCCACAGGACTGTCTCTGAAGCACACAGGTAAACCACTCCACCAGTTGCCTGAACATCCCAGTTTTCTTGAATAACAAGCAATGTACCTCTGAGGGTAATACAACTGCACAAGCAACCTTTCACCTGGGAAACTGTGACTATTTTGAAAGACAGATGTCCTTTTCCCAATTAAAAAAAGCTTCTTTAGCCACCTCTGAGGTCACACATGCGATCCATTAATATTAGTCAACATTCCCACGCTCCAGTTTCAAACTGCTCAGAAGAATAAATCATGCATGGAAGTCAATGAACACTAAGAAGAAAAAAACTCTCACTGCAGAATTAATAATTCAGTAGTGGAGAAGTGCAACTGATAGCAAGAACATTAATCTACAGACAAAGAGTATGAATGGACTTCCCAGACACCTACTCTCAAAAGCAATCTCTGCAGGGACAAGCCAGAGGACATCTAACATGTTGTCAACACACTCCAACAAAAGCAATTTGAGAAGAGATTCATGCTGTGACTTCCCAGAAGATGCTGAACTGTTGACTTGCATAACAAGGGGACTGTCCATATGAGCACAAGGCAAATCTACAGCCAGGTTGTGCAACTCGGGGAAGGGGGAAGTGAATGACCTCAGACACCAGTGTTGATTTGCCAAAGGTGGCCTGTCAACCATGTCAAGCCAGGGAAGGACAGGGAAGCCAGTTGTCAGTAAGCCTTTATTCCTACCCAGAGCCTGCCTCTCTGCTAGAATTGCTGAAAATTTAGGTCAGCCTGTTTTAAGTAGGGTAGAGCTTCTCAGCTTTATTTTTACATCTTAGAAGACCACACAGTTCCCAAGATTCTGGTCCCATCCTCTTTACTAACAAACTTCAAAATACAGCCACCCAGCTAAAGACAGCACAAAGACTTAGCCAAGCCAGAGCCCCACATTCCAAAACAACTGAAGGTTCACAGTTAATTCCCAACCAAGTAAGATAACTTGCCCTTCTCAATCCTATGAAATGAGGTTGGTTTCATTCACCACAGAACAAGGCAGTACATCCCACCTCTCTGTGCTCTGCTGCCCTGCCCAAATCCACAGCCTGAGCTAAACAGTGTCCAGCAGGTCAGGTCTTTGGGACCCAGCAGCACAAGCATAGCCTCAGCTGCATCTCAGGTGGATTAAAGAGTAAAAAAACCAAAATCAGTGTATGAAAATAGTGAGGTCAGACAACAGAAGACTTAGGAATACTAAGATACAGAACAAGTCATACCAGGATCCTATTTTTACAAATTAGAGACACAGCATGCCTCAAGAGAGTACATTAAAGCACACCCCCCAACAGCAGATAAACCTGGAACGCCAGCTCTTTTGCCAACCTCTGTAATTATTTTTTTTAACTGCTTACAAATCAAGAAGTGAATTCTTTCAGGGTTGGTTTTTTTGTTGTTTTTTTTTCTTTTGTTGTTTTGGTTTCGTTTGATTTCTTGGGTTGGTTTTTTTTGAACTGTCACTCAAGTACAGTTTGTAAACTTCTAGCAATAAACCAGACTTTTTAAATTCCAGCCCTTGAAGGTGCTATTCTGGTCAAGTACAAGATGAGGATAACACGCAGATGCATTAAAACCATATGAGACTGGTACAGGTTTCTGATACTCACTTGAAAGTGAAATGATGCAGCCAGCCAGAAACCTCGCCAGTAATCATGACAGAAGAGATCTGCAGTCTTAATAAAATTAACTCAAATTACACATCCAGGATATTTCAAAGACAGAGAGAGATGTCCATCAGTGTTATTTTAACTGGTAAATATGATGTTATTTTGTTAAGCATGTAAGTCCACTACAGATGAATCAAGACTTCATGAGGGAAAGAAAGAGAATGACACTGCAAGCCTGTGCAAAGGCATGATTTAATCTTTGATCACAGCACTGCGGAGTAACACTGGAGTGAATAATTTACAAGAGCAATTATCGGAAACAAACCTAGCCCTCAACATAGAAGGGGAAGGGAGAAATCTCGGTGACCTTTGCGTAAGGACCCAGAACCACAAGGCACACACAGGCCTCCCCAGAAAACCAGTGCTGGAACAAGATGCGCCGCATGAAAGGATGATAGCAGGAGGCCATCCTAAAATGCCCTAGTGTGATCCCAACTATTCACTACTTCCCTCATCAGCCTGGGAGCTCTGAATTTCTAGACAACTTCACAGGTGAAAGTAGCTTAATCTGGGTACAACCTGAGCTAATCACCAACCACATCACAGCAAGGCTGAAGATGGACGCCCTTCATGACATGTGCCCTTTTAACAATGCTTTAAATCTTCCTGAATGGAATACAGTGATCATCAGTGGGGGTGGGCAGACACTCCATCCATCTCCCAGCACAGGCAGCCTCAAGCCAGCTCTGTCCTTGTGTCACACATCAATGGACTGCACACAGGGATAGCCCTGCCAATGCAGCTACTCCTGTCCAGACAGCAAATTACAGACAAGACACAGTCATATCCCAAGGCAGCCTGTATTTAATAACCACAAAAAATACTTGAGGTGAAATTCAGTCAGACAAATTGCTGACACAGTTAAGCCAAACGGGATGTCCCTCTCTGGTAGGAGCAGAAGTGCACGGATGGTGTCAAACCACAGTCCTGCTGTCGTGACACTGCTCTGCATGCAGGGAGAGGACACACAGCAGTGACACGGTCACTGGGGCTCCTGCCACAGCCCAGTACAGCCAGAACTGGAATGGCACAATGAGAAGTGAGAAAAGGACTCAAGTCATCACTTTACACTCGACACACCAAACTGGATACCTGCATTTATAAAACGCTCACTCTTATTTCATATGTTATGACTCAGAGGATTACAAGGCTGTTTATCAGCAACACTGCTGCAACAGGTAGTGCCACTAACTTCAGCAGGGCTTCTCCCAGAACAGAGCTGCAAACCAGTTTGCAAGCTGAAATTCAAAGAAAGCATTTAAGAGTCAGATGAACATCTGCATCTGGGGAAACACACACACACACACACACAGAGACACAAGCTCAGGCCAGGCCAGGGGATGCCAGTAGCACTGCCAGGCATTTGCACTGCTGGGACTACAGGCTACCACCGCTCCTGGAGAGACCCCCGGCACTGGTGTAACACAGGTACTCAAAGGAAGAGCAGAAATACACCCAGCAGTTGTAAGTCAAGAGGCACAGACCACCTGATTTGCTCTGAATGTTCTTCATCTAGTTTTTCAAACAAAAGAATTAAGGGATTCACTTGTAGCAATAGTCTTCCATGGACAGTTTGGTAACTATATTATAGCACAGACTGTTTAACTTCAAGCATTACCTTTGATTTCTAGGTCAATAGAGAGATGGAAGGAATTCTAGCAATGGCAACTTAAAAATTTAAAAGAGCAAGGTAAGACTCCAACATACACTTGGCATTTTAGCTACTCACCCCCTTTGTGAGCTCCCTGCCTCTCACACTTAAGATCTCACAAGATGAGAAGAAACTCCATCCCCCAGCATAGTTACACTGTACAGGGACAACCTCTCTCTTTCCCAGCCAGTCAGAACATTTGAAAGGCAAGTTCTTACTGTAAATTATTGGTGACTCACCTGAACTGACAAACACTTAGCAGCACCAGTGCTGACTGTTGTCCACCAACTACAGTGAGCTGAGGGTCTGCAGAGCAACCCCTGAGCTCCAGCTCTATGCCACCCTAACCAGGGGAGTGAGGAGGAGGAGCACTCTCAAAACAACTCGTTACCAGATCTTCTGGTAGTTCAGCAGATCGGCTTCACTAAAGAAAGCACCTATCACCTTCTACAAGTCCAGTTTATAATGACAAATGCAGTTTATTAGAAGTTAACTTAGTTCTTGCTTTTCTTGAGCTGTTTTTTACTAATACTCAGTCTTTACCTCAGGCAGGATGGGAAAATGCTCACGCCAGCCACTCAGCATTTTTACTCCTTTATTTTTAATTGCGTCACTATAAATTCCAAGCTCCTGAAGTTTCCTTCCCTCCTCCCTCCCAAGGAGCTCTACAACATCCTAAGTCCAGATTTCAAACCTTTATTTTAATTGCTTCTTGTTGGAAGAGCTCACATCCCAGTATGACTTTGGCCCTCCTATCAGAGACCCAAAGGAAGACTCTTATATCCAGCCTGGTCCTGCTGAAGCAACCCGGGGCACCCACGCTTCCAGGACTTGTGATAATAATTCGGGTTTATCCATGTACTTTGTTTCTGTGATATTAACCAGTGTTTTTCCAATGAGGAAACAACGCCTCTGAACAGTTTTGGCGGCAGGCAGGTGTCAGAAACACCGAGCCTCCCTGCACACACTGATGGGGCTTAGCACACACACGGACCAAGGAGTGACAGCAAGATGGGACAGAAATCCCATCAAGATCCCCCCCGAAAGCCCAGAATGGGATTCAGGGCTTCAGCAAGAGCCGAGAAACAGCCGTTTCCATCCCAGAGGAGCCAACGAGTTCGTGGTAAAAGAACTCTCCACCGGATCACAGTGATTCAGCAAAGACGCTGGAAATGAACCCGTTCTGCCTCTCTCCCCGCAAGTGACCCAAGAGGCCACGGCCTCACCCCCATCCCAAAACAGACTCCCAGCTCTGCCTCCTCTCCCCGTGGGGCAGCAGGACCCACTCCCCTCCCCGCCCGGAGCGAAGCCCATGGGTCCCAGACCCTCCCTGCCAGAAATCACCGCCGGGCACCGCGGCTCCCACCAGGGCATCCCCACTGCGCCCTCCCCGAGCCCGACCGCGGACAGGACCCCCATAACACCTGTCCCATCCCCGCCCAATCACGGGCCCTCCGCTCCCTGTGCCCGGCCCGGAACGGCCCCGGGAGTCCGGCCCGGCCCCGGGAGCCCGGCCCGGCACCTGCCCCGCTGCCCGCCCCGTAACGCGCTCCCCACCGCGGCTGCGGCCCCCGCCCCGCACCACCGCCCCCGAGCCGGGGCAGCCCCGGGCGCTCGTCCCCGCGCCTCCCGCCCGGCCCGGCACTCACGGGCGCAGCTCTCGGCGCTGAGGCGGAGCCCGGCGGCAGCAGCGACGGGGACTGTGCCCAAGACCGGAGCGGAGCCGCCGGAGCGGAGCCGCCGACGCGGGCGGGGACGACGCGGGGAGTGTCCCGGCGAGCCCCGCCCCGGCGGTCGGTGACGGGGCGGGGCGGACGGGCGCGGCCGGGACGCGCGTTCCCGCCGCCCTCAGGGCCGCCCGGAGGTGCGGGCACGTTCTCGCGGGCGCGTCCTCGCGGGCGCGTCCCCGCGGGGCTGCGCGGGCCCGGCCGGAGCCGCGGGCGGGGCGTTCGGGCGCGCGCCACGCGCGGCCCCGCGGGGGTCCCCGCACGGCCCCGGTGCCGGAAATGGCGCGTAAAGGCCGCGCGCCGCGGGCGCTCTCGCGAGAGCGAGGGAGGCGGGGTCAGGCGGCCGCAGGGCGAGAGGACACGGGCAAGATGGCGCTGGCTGCGGCGGCTCTGCGGCACCTGGCGCTGGGCGCCCGCCTCGCTCCGCACGGCCGCAGCGCCGCGCCCCCGCTCCAGCGGCTCCAGCAGCGCAGGGGCCTCCGCCTCTCCGCGCCCGCCGCCATACAGGTAGCGGGGAGGGCTGCCCGCGGAGAGGGGCTCGCGCCCCTCAGGGAAGGGTCCGGCCCCGGGGCGGGCGGGCGGTGAGGTGACCTCGCCCGCGGGCTGAGGTGACTCCCGGCGTGTGGGGAATGTGTCCCCGCCCAGCCCGCCTACCGCTGTCTCGCAGGTGACGGTGCGGGACGCGCTGAACCAGGCGCTGGATGAGGAGCTGGAGCGGGACGAGCGCGTCTTCCTGCTGGGCGAGGAGGTGGCACAGTACGATGGTGCTTACAAGGTACGTGGGAGCCGTTAGCGGCCCGGGAAAGGGCCTCAGTCGGGCCCTGACTCCTTTCTCCTGCCCTGCAGATCTCCAGGGGTCTCTGGAAGAAGTACGGCGACAAAAGGGTGATCGACACCCCGATATCCGAGGTAAGGCTGCCCTGTCTCCTACCCTGGTGATCCCTCCATCATCTTAAGCTCCCTGATCCTTACCCCTTGGTTTCCTTCTCTTTCAGATGGGCTTTGCAGGAATTGCTGTCGGTGCTGCTATGGTTTGTACATTTGCATTTCTCTACTTCTGGTTTTAAAAATTAAACTGTTTTTATGTAAAAACATGCTAATACATTTCAGTATATTTTACAGGCAGGGTTGAGACCAGTGTGTGAGTTCATGACATTCAACTTCTCCATGCAAGCAATTGATCAGGTTATCAACTCTGCTGCCAAGACCTGTTACATGTCTGCGGGATCCATTGCTGTTCCCATCGTCTTCCGAGGCCCCAACGGAGCATCAGCTGGCGTTGCAGCCCAGCATTCCCAGTGCTTTGCAGCCTGGTACGGGCACTGCCCCGGCCTCAAAGTTGTCAGTCCTTGGAGCGCAGAAGATGCCAAAGGGCTGCTGAAGGCATCAATACGGGATGATAATCCAGGTGAGCACAAGCAGGTCATGGCAATACCTGGCACTCAATCCTAAGGAATGTCTGTTTTCACCACAAAAACAAAGATTGGTTAAACCCTAAAGCACTCAAGGTTGATTTACTGCTGTTTTAGGGTACTTAAAAAGACACAGAGGGCTTTATGCTTTCCCTAACAGTCCCCTGCCATGCTAACAGCAGGCCGATTTTTGTGCTGCTGATGGTACACAGTTTTAGTGCTAGTTGGTATCAACCAGGAAATCTGGAAGCATTTGTAAATCTATCATAAAGGGATTAAAAAAATGAAGATGAGTTAGAAGGAGGTCTTGTATATATAGCGCCTATGTAACTCAATTTTACAGATCATGAAATTCAAATGATAAATTCAGAATGTCATTAGTTAAGAGCAGGGAAGCCTTTGTCTTTATTTTTCACAAACAGTAATTAAAAATGTGAGACCTTTCTAAAACTAGCAATTGTACTGTCGTGTACCAAAAGTAAAATACCTGACCTCATTTCAGAGTAGCTGTGGAAAGTTTTTTAAATAATTCATTATTGAAGTAAAGACTTAGATTTACTTTTTTTTTTTTTAATTGCTTCTGCAAACATAGTCCTCACTTCCTTGTTGCCTGGATGGGTTTATGGTCTTGAGCTGCTGCAGGACCATTAATGGTCAGTGCAGGCCTGTGCCTGCAGATGTACACATTAATCCAAGTATGTTTCCTTCTAGTTGTGATGCTGGAAAATGAATTACTGTATGGTGTTCCCTTTGAAATGTCTGAACAGGCACAGTCAAAGGAATTTGTTATTCCCATTGGAAAAGCTAAAATAGAAAGGCAAGGTAAGCTGAGAATACATTTGTTTCCTTATTAATTGACGTGCTTGGGGACTTGTCTTAACCTCTCGGCTGTTCAGGGTGCTGCTATCACTGGGCACAGAAAAGTATTTCAAATGTTAAGTGTTCAAATGTTCTTTTATCTAGTAGTGTGGTTTCATGTTCTGTTGTCCTTACAAGGAAATATCACCTGATTGTCCATATCTCAGCTAAAACTATACCCTTCTAAAGGATTCCATAAAGGATTTGTTCTGTAGTATAGAAATTGGGTAGGTAATGGCTGAAACAGTTTTTTCCACACCAAAGTATGTAATTTAGGTCAAAAATGCAAAAAGAGAGTACTGTAGTGTTCCAGCCCACTTGTTCATAATTTACCTCTGAATTATGTAAATGTTTGAAAAGGATAATCTGAAAACTATATTAAATACCTCTTCAGTTCCCTGAATTCAAGGGTAAAGTTTGTGTCTTAATGTGGTCCTTCCTCTGTTCATACTATGTCTGGGTTCAGTATTTCAAACAAACCTATGAACCTTAAATTTGCAAGTGAATCCTAATGCTACCTTGAAAGGAGCTTGAGGTCTAGAAAAAAGCTTTAAATCTTAAAGAGGTTTTTTCTAACACTTGTTTCTGTTCTAGGAACTCATGTTACATTAGTGTCACACTCAAGACCTGTTGGCCATTGTATGGAAGCAGCTGCTGTACTTTCTAAAGAAGGTGTAGAGTGTGAGGTGAGTGGGATTTGGGTTCCTTTCTCTTCCCCTGAACTGGGGGAAAAAAGTTCTTGTTCAGGTTCTGCAAAACTTCAGTGTATTAAGTACAAGGGTCTTAATACTTCTAAGTACCTTAACAGCATGTGCCTTTCACATTTCCGAATCAAAAATTTTAGTGAGTCTTGTCTTTAGAGTCAGAACAGCTGAAAGTGCTGAAGGGCCCTGTACCCAAACAGTTACAGGCTCAGATCACACCAAGGCTCACACTCTCCCTTTTTCCCCCAGGTTATAAACCTGCGAACCATTCGACCAATGGACATTGAAACGGTGGAAGCCAGCGTGGTCAAGACAAACCATCTGGTAACTGTAGAAGGAGGTTGGCCCCAGTTTGGAGTAGGAGCTGAAATCTGTGCCAGGATCATGGAAGGTACCGAGTTTCACAGTACATTGTTCTCATTCCCTACTCTAAATCCTGATTATTCTTGATGAAGCCAGGCAGAGGCAGAGTGAGAGGTTACATCAGACGAGCTGGAGCTGTCTTGCTCTAGGGATTTTCACAGGGTGGATGAACAAACCCCAGAGTGCATGAACACAAGCCAGAACACCACTCTGGAATATTAGAGCTACAGGAACAAAATTGTTTAAATAGAGTAAGATTAAGAAATTGAATTAAGGCAAAACTGTAGTACTTGGCAACCTGACACTGTTTTCTGTTTCAGGACCTGCCTTTAACTACTTGGATGCTCCAGCTGTGCGTGTCACTGGTGCCGATGTCCCCATGCCTTACGCAAAAATCTTAGAGGATAACTGCATACCTCAAGTGAAGGATATAGTATTTGCAGTGAAAAAAGCTTTGAATATATAAGTTGTAAATACATGTTTTAAAGTCCTGCTTTACAAGGCATTATTGGTGTTGGGCACGTTGTATGCATAATTTCTGTTGTATAAGCTCCATGAACTTTTGTACAGTGGGGAAAGTATAGTGACGTCCCAAAATATTTATATGGGGTTACCCCCAAAGCCACACTTCATACATGCAACAATGTGGTAATGCTTGTTTGTTCAACAGTACAGTTGGGTTAGTGCTACTGTTTGTGGAGAAATGCTGTTCTAAATTCAGAGCAAGGAAAAAATCCTCTGGTTTTGCTTGGCTGGTAAGTACCAGAGGAGCTGTGTTGAACTTGCTGTAGCAGTGATTGAGTACAGAGCTGCAGAGAGTAAGAGCAGGCCCTGAATGCTGTATGGCTGTAGGAGCCCATGGTTGCAAGGCTCATTAAAAAGGAATGATCAGGCTGATCAGATGAAGCCCAACCTGTCAGTGCAGCAATTCAGTGCAGCTCTGAGCAGAGGCTGTGGCAGCCCACGGGCTGGGTTAAGAGAAGGTGGCTGGTTTGAAGAGCACTCTGCACATGCAGAAAGGCTTCTGTACAAGAGCTGAAATAAAAATTGTGAGTCTTTCCAGTATGTGATGGGAAACACTACCTAATTTTTCTTTACTAGCTGCCACATAACAGTGATAAAAAATATGTGCTCAGATGCTTTGCTTTTACTGTTCAAATTTTTTCTGGTTTCATTTTTTTTAACTCTTTGCCTGGGCTGACAACAGCAGACTCCAGCTATAGTTCTTGCAGTGCAAAATGAGTTAGTTTATTCAGCTGCACTGAGCCTAAGCAGCAGTGTGTGGATTGTGTGTGAAGAGCTGGGAAGCAGTCAGAGCAGCCTTTTGGAGATCACTGCCTCCCAGGGAGCTCTGCCAGGCTTCCCTCGGCAGCTTCTGGTACACAGGGAAAGTTGCCCTGAGGAGCCTGTGCAGTGGGGCCTGCTCTGCACCTCAGGTGAACAGGGGGAGAGGAAGTATCTTTCAATCAGCAGACAAAAGAGCTTGGGTCCTGTTTCTGAAGAGCCAGGAGTATTTTCCAGGGTATTTCCTTTAGCAGAGGTGCTGTTCGGTTCTTGGGAAGTCTGGCTTGGAGGTTCAGTCCCAGCTGAACATACCCACCACACACTGCTGAAGGAATTCCATTAACATTTTAATAAAAATGACTGAATATCACAGGTTACATGAAACTTTTTACAGACATTCTCTGCATAGTAACAAACACTGATGTACTTGAATTTTAAAAAATGGATTATCTATAATCCTTTAAAGTGCAATTTCTTTAAGGTTTTAAATCAAAAAGGATCTTTCAATAAAGTTTAAATGATAGAATTAGCTTGAAGTAACTTCGCATTTAATTAAATCAACAATAACATCCCAGTGCCCTATTACGTCCCACTTCAGCTGCTTCCTCATTTAAAAACACTTGCCCCTAGAGTTGCAGGTAGGATGTCCATTTAAACAAGCTTAATGAGACAGCATTTTAACTCCACCAGCAAAGATGATGGGAATAAGATATAATTCTCCTGTTCCCTCACCTGTGCAGTATGCTTTAAGAGTTGGATTATGTAAAACAGACTTGCTGACTCCATGCAGCAAGACTTAAGATGAGTTACAAGTGCATGAAGAGAGTTGAAAAATTGAGCAGACTAAAACTACATTCCTGTAATTTGAAAAAAGGGGTGGGATGGAGCTAGGAAAAATGCATTAATTCGCCATCATCATGGTCATTCCTATTTTCAGATTTTTTTTATTCAGCTATATAGAAGTTGCTGTACCCCTGAAACTTTAGCTAGAGAACACAGGTTCTTGCAGCCAAGTAAAGACCGGAGTACTTAGCCCAGCACAGCAAAGCAATTCAGGCAGGGCAGTGCTGCTACTCGAGGAAAGCTGGAACCGGGGAGCATGGAGCTGCAGCTGCTCTGAGCTGGTGGGTCAGTTGCTGCACAGGAGGGGGAGAGGGAATTGAATCCTGGAGTGACCAGTGGCCTCAGCTGATCCTGGGAGCACTGTAGTCACACGTCTGTGTTTTCTTCAGAGTTCCTTTCTGAAAGTTTTGAATGGAGCTGAGCAAGGCTCCTCGGCTTGCGTCGGGCTGCGACGTCGGCACCTCTGTGCTCGGGGCAGGAGCTGCTGGTGGCAGGGGTGGTGCTGGGGGTATGGACGATGCTCCTGTGAGGTTGGGGAGAGAAGATGGAGTTTGATTATGCTGGGGATGTCCTGCCACAGAGGACTGTGGCTGCTTGGCTGGACTTGGTCAGTCCTGCACTAGTCACGTCATCCCTTGAATGCCAGTGGAGTGTGAAGAACAGAACAGATGGAAAATGCCAAAGTGATCAAATCCCTCTATCTGCAGGCAAGTTGTGACATCTGAGATACCTCTGAAATGAAGCCTGAAGGGCCTCAGGACTCAGATGCAAAACATGACTCACATGTGATCTTGTACCAAGGAAAACAGAGATCACTTAACAGAACTTCCCAGATTCAGCTTCTCCTATTTGGCCCTAGGGAGGCAGTTTGCTCTTTGGGACATGAACAGTAACAAAGACTGGAAGCAAATTTTACTACCTGTTCTTACTTATGTAACTCACTTTACATTCTTATGAATGAAGGACCACATCACTTGTATTTGTGATGACCATTTTGCTCGGTCAGATTATACTTCCTTTTAAAAGTACTAACTGCAGATAGAGTTTTCTGGAATTGTTTTACAATTCCACAGTTCCATTTGACTTTCTCCAAACATGTTGTAACAAATGGTTGTTTTGACAGACTGAATGAATCACAACACTGTCACACACACCTCCAGCCTGCCTCTCCTGTTCCCACCAGCGACCTTTGTACTCTGTCCCTTGCTCTCTACGCCAGCCACATCCACTTTGTGCTTTTCATCCTGCTTCAAGCCTCTATGTCCTGACTCCCTGGGAAGCCAGAGCCCACAGTGGAACATGCAGTTGGTCCAGCAGTGAGGGCCTGCATGGAGGTGTTTCCTGGCAGTTCAGATCCAGGCAAGTGGCCTCATTTGCCCCAGGCGCTCTTCCAAGCACCCTGATCTTGTGCAGTTCTGCTGCTGCACATTGCACCATCATTGCTACACAAGTAAAATAATGGGCCTATATTGTCTCATATTCTGGAAGGAGTAGGGGCATAATGATTCATATCTTGGAACTACTCAGCAGTGAATGTCAATTCCATCATCTAGATCATGAGTTATGCCACAGGAAGACTAAAGAGACAAATGGCACCTATTAACACTTGCTTCCAGTAGCTTTGACCGACAAAGAGGAATATACTGCTAAGTGGCAAGAACTGTGATACTGGGCAAGGTAAAACAACATTAAGGTAACCAAAAGACTGTTGTTCCTGAAGGAGAACTGCTTGTTAGAAGTGAGCAAATATCAAGCAATTAAGCAACATTATGCCACTCAGACTCAAAGGGGATTTGATGAAGGATAAAGCTCAACTACAGAAAAAAAGCAGACAAAAGTTCTCTGTGCTCCATTTGCCTCTCAATTCCTCACCAACAGTTGTTTTTAGACTAACAAGTAACAGTAAAAACAGAACTGCTGTGATTAAAACAAGCAGTTATACTAGATGAAAGACATAATTCAAAACTCCCTCATTTTCTATTTGTGCCAGTCTTTGAAGAACGACTTTTCCCATATGGGAGCAAGCTCAAAATGCAGAGTATTCACACAAAGCATCCAATTTTGCCAGTGTACATTAATAAGTGCTGTGATTGTAGCACTTCCAGCTCTTCAGGAGAAATTATCATTGGCATGAAAGCCGCCTGTGAAAACAAAGCATGGAAGTCCATATTGAGCTCATCTTTACTCTCTTCCCTTCCAGAGGAAATACTCAAGTCCTAATAGAAATACCAGAGATCAACTGAAACAATTTAACTTGCCTGTTGCATGTGGATCAACTGCTTTCTGAAGTAACCAAAACTTTACAGGATGGCAGCACAAACTGAAACAAATTGCATATTGGGGCCGCCTAACTTTTCCAAATCTGCTTTTTACACTTGCCAAAGATGTGCATCAAGTTACTATTAGAAATACTGAAAAAACATTCCCAGCATTAGAGTGTCCTGTGTCTCTTGTAGATGGACTGTCAGGAAAGAAAAACTTGGCATTTGGCCAAAGGAAGAACAAGACCAAGATCAGTCCAAGTATCCATTTAGTGGTTGAAGTGGTCAGAGCAGGACGCTGTAGGACTGGTGCACCAACCTACGCCCAAACAGATAAGGTGAACTGCTGTAAAAGCACTGAGAGCAGCTAATCACAAAAGAAATGGCTTCAAAGAGATGCAAGTGCAGAGAACAAAGACAAGAATTTTGTCTGGAATTGCAAGGTGAGGCTGAAAGAGACTATGCAAGTAGTTGTACAAGATGCAATAGGGAATGACCACGAAAGCAGTGGCCAGGGAATACAAATATGATGGTAACACATGCAGTGAAGGAAGGCACATGTTTGACACACTGAGAGCAAAAAAACCACAAAATGCTTGGATCACTCAGTATTATTAGGCCAAGATTCCATGTGTTATCTTGAAATTTTGATCTGGTTATTTTACAAGACTAGAAAAGACAGGGAAGTAGGGGCATAGATCACCTTTCTTCCTGGAAAATTGTTAAATTCCTCAGGACTCACTATTACTGAAATTGAGCTGCTGACAACATCATGTACTTAAACTCTTAGAAAACATAACACAGAATTACACCCTTACACTTGAGCTCCACCTTAAGACATAAATACACACAGGGTTCAGAATGGTATTTGACTAGCCGCGAACACATTACATGTTGAACCTGTTAATTAAGAGCATGATTCAAAAATCTTCATTCATTTCAGTTAGGTAATCAAAACCAAGCTGTCCTTCCCTTCTTGACACAAGTGATGCAAAAGAAATCTTAGTTCAAACACACGTATTCATATACATTTACATCTACAGATGAAATTGTTCTGCCCTACAGTGAAATATTTTCCTGTATTTATTAGAAAAAACATTTGAGACAAGTGCTCAGCTATCACAAGACACTTCCAATACATATGTTGAAAGATGTTGCCTGCAAACACACATTTTATTCATTCATGCATTTGTAAGAATAAAACACTCAAACAAGAACTTACCAAGGGTTTTTACAGGGACATTTTTGTTAAAAGAGTGTGTTAAAAGGAATAGGAAGTAAATCAGATGCTGTAAACTTGATGCCTGAATTGAAACAAAAACTTAATTATGAATATAAAGTGACAGCAATTGTGCAAACAGCATTAAAAACTTGGCTGAGAATGGGATGCAAACAAAGAAAATAATTTTAGTGATAGTTTTTAAAGATGCTGTATTTCATTAAAGTAATCCGTAAGAACATTCAAATTTTTTTTCTTCTATTCCCTCCCAATACTAAGCAACTTCAAGATTTGCATCCAACTTTCCCATTCAGAAACAGAGCATCTTTAAAGAGATAAATCAGCATTAGCTTACTTTTCCGAAAATTCACGTTCAAAATGATGCATGCTCTATTGAAGACAGCAGAGAAAGAGAGGACACAATCAATCATCCAGTTCTCGTGTCAAAGGAAAACAGATACTGTTAGCTGAAAAGTTAGTATAGAAGTCAATACATTCTTACTCACTGACAAATATGAGGACAGCAGACTGACTATTTCATATTACATTTACAATACTTCATCCAATTCTGAAAAATGAACCACAATTTTCCATGCTCTAAGCACTATTATACTTGATCAACAAATACAACATACATGCTTTCAGTTGCACATGCCATAATTCAAGCTTTACAGGATTAAAGTGCATTTAGAGAGATTTAGCAAAAAATCTGCAGGAAGATTAGCCACAGAAGACAAAATCCATTCAGTTCAAGAAACACTTCCTGCTGTATTAACACCTGAATTCACACTTATGGGTCAGAGACACTCAGGAAAAGCACTTCCCAAAGCATTCCAACTGTTTTACAGAAAGGTGAGGGGCAGGAAAGATGCACCATATGGGTGCCAATGAAACATATGTCATACTGAAGGATTCAGAATAACTGGCACAGAAAAAAATTGTTAAGTACAACTCTTTCACTATTCCTGCAGGAAAGCCCAGAGAAGCGAAAGTGACACTCTCCAAATTTTTCTCTGTTGAAAGAGATCTTGCTGTATGTTACTGGCTCATTTCAGTGAAATTTTAAATAACCCATACCACGCTGTTCTGCATCCCTTCTGATCCTAGCCACAAAGAAAATGAACAGGTTTTCACAGAAGCAAAGAATTGTGGAGAAAAAAAAGAACCGCACCAGGAGAATGTCAGAAACACACGATGTTACATTGGAGTCACTTGCATGATTTAACAATCGTTATTTAGCCAAGTACCTGCAACACCACCAGCCCAAAACATTCTCACCAATGAGAACAGCCCATGAGAGCCAACGTTTCCAGAAGGTACCGTTCCCCTCAGAGCAGGCCATGCTCTCAGTCCTACAGCCGCAGCTGCCATTAGACAGCAGAAGCCAACCATCATTTTATTCCTTAGTCTGTTTTCCATCGACTCTCCCAAGCACTCTGCTGCAAGCCAAGCCTCACAAGGCCTTTGTTCAGAGACAAAGCACCTCTCAACATGTGAGAAACCCCAGGGGATGTCAGCCTGGAGCCCGTTCCCCCTTGGTCAGTGTCTCTCACTCTTCACATACCTACACTCTACATGACTAGTTACAGGCCAGGACGAGAGCAAGAGCTTCTCTTGAGGGCACTTTTCCTCATCAGCCTTAGTTTTGCCATGGTATTGTATCAGCAGGATGCTCTGAGGTGCCACAGTTCTAACACAGCCATACCAAACCAGACAGACAGACTGAAAGCCTCAATGCCTTTTTGAGAATCATCTTCCCACACTGGCACCCATAAGCAATTTTGGTATAGAGGTAAATATCTTTAGTAAGTACAAGGAAACCAGAAGAGAGAAATGCACGCTACAGATGCATCACTTGCCACAAATAAAGTCCTACCATGTGTGTCTTTCCTCAAGGCAGTAATAGCATGCTTGCTTAGAACAGCTAAAGCTATAACACTGCTGGTGAAAAAAAATCTAGTTTTCTCTTAGAATTAATATCTGAAATTTCTTCTATGAATTCTACTCACAAAAGCATTCCTGAAAATGTGACACTTGGCTTTACACCTCATAAACAGCATCCAAGCCATCAGCTCATTAACACACTTCCCAATGTGAGGACAGGTAGGGCCACAAGCACCATTCAGACAGGGCTGATCACCACAAGTCATCAGGAGCACACTGGCACAAGATGACCAACAAACACACTGTGACAATATGGTTTGAACTGAGACAAGTTTTGAGCACAAACCTGAGCTATTTTGATCCCCATCTGCACATAAACCTGCATCCCATGCTTAAAACTTGAAAAAGCTTTCAACCAAGTTCCAACAAGTCCAAGTCAAAACATAACTAAATGGTAGTTTTATTGGAAAAAAAAATGCTTTCTAAACATCTGTCCATTTTGGAGGCACGTTTCAGCTACTTCCTTATTAAAGCCCACAGAACTGGCAGCAAATCCTCCAACTCAGAGTCAGTGTATCCAGAGAACAGCACTGTTATGTGCAACACAGTCATTATCCTGCTTAGGCTAACTGGGAGAAGTTACTTCCTACAATACACACTTCTCATGCCCTCAACTTGAAGGAGAAATTACTAATTTGAATTTCAGCATGACTGATTTGAATTACATCACACAGACTGCAGTGTCTTTTGAAAGACTATCCACAGCAAACACAAATTTGATTGCATTGCTTTAATTAATGAGCTGTGCTGGGTAGAAAGTTCCTGGGACTAGAAATCCTATGGCAAGAGTCACCATAAAAAACAGCAATTTCATGAGCTGCTTCCTCTCTAGAAATGTACTCTGTTAACATCTTTTGTTATCAATATTTGCCAGTGCTCCTCTTCCAGCCTTTCAGACTGAAGCACATCCACTACTGCTCAATATCCAGATTTGTAATTTAACTTTCAGAGCATTTCTATTGCCCACTCAAGCAGATTCTTCACCACTTCCCACCCCTGTCTTAAACATTAGCAAAAGTCTCTGCACAGCCACCCAGCAAACTGAAAAACAGAACTGGCCAAAAATAATAAAGGTATTATTTTTAACTCCAATCAATCTTGTTTCTAAACTTGTTTCTACCAACTCTACTGGGTTATCAATGGGCTGTAGCAGAACTGGGGAGATTTATGAAGCTTAAGCCACTGAATTTGTCACACCCAAAATTCCTGAAAATACATCACAGCAGTACAGGAATAAAGAGACAATACAAAGAAACAAGGGATGAACACGCAGTATTTCAGAGTCAACAGACCATTAACACCAGAAGAAATGCATACTGCAACATGAGGCCCAAAAAATGCCTGGAAAGTAGCAGTGTGGGTAGGCCTGGAGTAATACAGACTTCACGGCAAGCATGTACACTCTGGGTAAATCACATCATGTATATCTCAAGAAAGGTTATTAAATGAAAAAGAAAACAATAAAAAGGTTCTCTATGACCCTCAAAAGAGAGCACATGCCCACACTCAGGCTGCCACAAGGTAACTGTCATCTCCATGTTCCATCCTTGAAAACCATCATCCCTTAATCATCCTTGGGAATAACATCCACCACTGAGGGGCAGAGGGGAATAAAAAAAACAATATAAAAAAGATAAATACTGTAATGATTCTTGAACTTACCTGCTGTGGAGGGCGGAGTGGGGGATGATGGAGATGTTAAAGGGGAACTCGCCCCAGAGCCTGCTAAATAAAACAACAGTCAAGTAACTACAGCTGTGACATTGCAGTTCAACACAGACAAGACAGATTGTTGGAAGCAGGCCAACTTTATTGACTGAAGATCCAATCCTGTTTCCTCATCTTTTGTGGAAGATTCCCATTCACAGTAACAGTGCCTTTACAGTACAGAATATCAGAGAAGCCCTAGACACATAGGAAATGCACTCAGTATTTCTCAATGGGAAACATTTCTTTTTTGTTGCTTAGGCTGTTGGATTTCAGCATACAAATTCTGTTTTCCTTAAGAGTTGTGCCAATGCATGGATGGCACTCCATCTCTCCTAAGAGATGATTTTCAGTCAATTGCTGTACTCCACAACAAGCTTCTTTTGGACACATTTAGCCAAGCAAATCAACTCTGGTAATCTGTTCCCTAGTACCAACCATGCCTTTTAACTAAACGAAGACCTGTCAAAGGCTCTTGTTTCAGACTTTGGCACTGAAGCAGCAATTAAACAGACAATTTTCTCATTCATTGTAACACCTTACTATGGAATATTGACCACCAGAGAGTCTCCCTGAAGACTGCATTATTTAATGGCCGCAGTAATGGATGTTGTTGTTATTCAACTCCAGTATCAAACAGAATGACGAGTCTGGTAATTTTTTTTGACGAATGGGGCACAGAAGAAAGGAGACATTACTTTAAATTAGGCAGCTGAAAATATAACATCAACAATATTTTTAAGCCCTCAATTTATCTATTATTAAATACCCAAAGCACTGGTATCAGACTTTGGTAGTCAAATATTAATATGTAAAGTGTTGGCAATCCTAAATCTTTCCAGACAGAAAATGACAGTAATAACAAAAAAACTGACATAGCTGTGTAGAAGCAAATTCTTCTCTCTGTAGTTACCTGAGTTATTTGAGTTGCTGTATTTGGCTGAGTGTTCTTCCCCACTTTCATTGGCAGAGCGTTTTGACTTCTTTAAAAGGGAGCAGACAGAAAGGAACAGAAGATAGGAATGAATAATCACTTTCAATGGTAAGGATTGAACTGACACAGATTTGTAACAGCCATCCACTGTATCACACAATGTTCTTCAATGCTCAGCATCCCTCTCCCCACACCCAGCACACACTGACGTGATTACAAGAGCACCAAGGCTGTTCTGTGCTCAAATATCTTTAGCCAGGCACCAGGGAACTCCAGCGCCCTCTGACCACAAGGGAAAGGCAGAAAACTCATCCCCCCCCACCCCAGAAAGGAAGAGCAACACAGACAGTTCCACAGGAGCAGAGTAAAACAGGCTCCAACACCTCCCCAGGGAGAAGGACAGAGCAGAGCAGCTCATCTGGGTACCAGCTGTTAACTAAGACTGGTTTCATACAGCAACCTCAAACAGGCTGCACCAATATGCAAGTCAGCTACCACTGTAACTTAAACATTTTAGTAAATCTACTCCTTAGCTAAAGAAGTGAAAACAACCAGGAAGTAGTGCAGAAAACACAGGAAAGAGTAGAGTCATGTACCTATGGCTAAAGCTGTGCATGGTAAACATTTAAAAAATGTTTCCCACATCTTTTTCTGTGGGAAAAACCTATTTAAAGATGGCTTACTTTTCGTGCCAAGATCTTCCTTTTCTTTTTTTCTTCTTCAGAGCCATGATGAGATTGAGCTCTTGTCAGCCTTCTGTGCTGGTGAATCTTTAAAATTAAGGAAAAAATAGAAGAAGACCATATTAAGATCTTAAATGTTTGAAAACAACATGTTTGGGGTACAAGAAAACACTGTAGTCACTTTGCATGTTTGGATTTCCTTTTTTTAGTTTTTATCTTTACTGTTTCTGGTAGAGGATGAAGGCTCATACTGAAGTTAAAATTATCCTCTAACTTGGGAGCCACTACCTGTGAAGCTGCACCACTTAAAACAGTGAAATGCCATACAGCCAACAGCTGTTATAGAACTCCTCATATTGCATTTTTGGGAAAGCAAATCTGTTGATGAAAGACTTTATTACTCAAAATCACTTTTGAGTAAAAACTCACTTTCTGCATGTAAAAGTGGTAAGAGGAAATGAAATGTCTGTTGGAAATAAAGAAATGCAGACATTACCAATTTCTGTTCTTCTGTTAATCGCTTTTCTATGCATTCCTTGGAGATTTTCAATGCCTCTTTTAGCTTAGTAGGAATCTAACACAGAATGGGGAACAAAATCATAGCACAAAATGTGATAAAGGAAAACACAACTTCACTGATCAAAACTCACCATTCATCTAATCACATTTCTCATCTAAAGCCCCAATATGTGACACTGTTCCTTTAGTGAAGCAGAAAAGACGACTCCAGATGCATGTTTTTCTACTCCAAATCTAGCTACAGATCAGCAGGGACAAAGAAACACCAAACCCTGGGAAGGGATACTCGAAAGGCAAGGACTGATAACTACTTTGAGACTCCAGTCACATCTCCAAACTTCCATGAGGCTGACAACACAAGACACAGGGCACATACCCTCCAGGAGAAGTGCCCGGGGCAGCTCCCCAGTGGGACCAGACATGGCTCCTGAAATGCCCCAGTGCTGGAGCTGGCAGCAAGGTGCTGATGGTCTTATGTAGCAAAATCAGCTTCCACAGGCCTTTGCAATGTGTTTCCTCTCACTGCAAGGGACCCACAGGACTCAGTCTCTCTGCCCAGACAGAGTATCACCATCAGTTACACAAATGGGCTCCAGTTCAGCAGCTGCTCTTGAACACTCCTGGACCACATCGTGCCCTCCTCTAAGGGGTGGCACAATGTTCTCAGGTATAATTTGGCAAAGGAATCCAAACACTGATGGCAATAGCCATAGAGGCAAATAAAGCCAGCTCTCCTCAACCCCCTCTGTCAATTAATATGTAGCTACCCACATCCTGGCACTTCCACAAACATCAGCAAATCAGTGGTCAACTCTACCTTAAACTGTGGTTTCTCGGAGTTTGTTAGCAGGACATCACTGAATAATCTGTGAGTTGGTAAAAAAAAGAAAAAAAGAGGACTATTATTCCCAAGAAACAGGCAAAACCATAACAAGAATACTATTGGTACTGTTCACTTAAACCCCTCTTTCTCCTTTTGCTTCTCTGTCCTCAACCCTTGGCCACAGGTTTCTACATATTGCTTTTTATTTTCTAAGCACTGCTGTAAAATTAGCAGCACCCAACCCTCAGAATGTAGCCACTACTTAAGGCAGAGAAAACTGGTTTGTGTGAGATATTTTGAAAGTGGATAGGATGGGTACAGTTATCAAAGGCAGAGGAGGGTCCCCCTCCAAAAAACAATACCTTTTCCTTAAAAGTATATGGACTCTTTATTTACAAAAAATTTCCAGGGACTTTATTTTAAATTTCACCTAAACAAAATCATTGCTCTTGTTAAAAAACATTCTCTTAGCACAACTCTTGTCTTAGAATTAACAAGGAACATGTGAAAGATCAAGTGAACTTAACATTTGAAAATATCTGCATTCTTGTCTGTCCTCTAGAAAAGACAACTAAAGCAAATATTGTAATATTTTTGCTCTCCCCTCTATGGTGTCAGCAGAAACAGCATAAATGATTAATCCTTTTCCATCCAAAACAAAGACACTAGAGGGCAATAGTAGTCTGAAAATAAACTGGTTAGTCCATTCCAAGATACTTTGTCCTGGAGAACATACTAGAAAACTGTCACAGAGAGACCTCAATCCTGGTTCTAAGATAAATATTTCTGAGTTGTTGTTCCCTGTGGAAAACTATTACAAGCTTATACTAGAGAAAACAAATTCACATCTAGAATCAAGTTAATTAAGGAGAGTATTCAATGAAAAATTCAGAAATAAAGCAAATTTTAAAATACTTCCAAAAATCCATGGAAGTTCATCCTTGTTTACAGGACTTTCTGACCCTTTCAGATTACATGTTCTTATGGCTATAATAAATAGATATTTAAATTATGTTAATTGCTTTAAATTACATTAATTGCATTGCATATCTATGTAGAACACTTTTGTAAAGAGTATTGGTATAAAGGGAATGAAGTTTAATATCTTACATATCAAAAGCAGCTGGGCATAGATTGTTATTCGACATCTTTAAACACCTGTATATTTCTTTATTCACAGAGTTTTCCTATAGTATTTCTCCCCTGCTAACATTGTTCTCTCTACCTCCCACCTTTAAAAGCAGAGGAAGGGAGGAGAAGAAGGAATTGAAAGCTGCAGTGACTCTTCCCAACCAGGAAATTTGAACCTCAGAGCAGGCTCTAAATGCACTGCAATCTGTGCTGTGAGATCAGACCCAGATTTAGGTATGGACAATCTGCCACTTAGAAGACCCCAACTACAGCATCCCACATTAAGAAATAATAAAAGAACCTCCCAGCAGAACTGTGGTTCCATGCTCAGCATGCTGGTGACACGTCACAGCACGGGGACGGCAATTTCCCTGGAATGCTATGCCCTAACTGCAGGCAGGGTGGGTACTGCAGACAGGTGTGGTCCCCACTCAGTGACACACTGACAGTGCTCCCTTTCTGCACCCTGGCCTTGCCCCATGCTTGCCCTCACCCTTTCACTGCATACTGGGAAGGCAGCCTGTAAGGAAATGTATTCTGTCTATGCTTCAGAGAATCCCTAAGCAAGCCCTGCAAGAAACCAGACAGAACTTCCATACTACATTTCATACCCAGAGCAGGTCTAAATGTCACTGCTGAGCAAAGTAAGAGATCTATTTCACCAGTCCTAAGTAAACTGATAGCAAAATCTACTGAAGTAGGTCTGAAGGGGACATGCAAAAAGACTCCTTATTCTAAATCCTTTAAACCAGTCTGTACATGATCTCAATCATGCTTGCATTATTTTAATGGTTGGATTAATTTAAACCATGCTAAATAAAGTGCATACATAACAGCTCCAACACACCAAGAGCCAAAGAAATGTTAAATGCACATATTAACAATGGATGGGTTCTATGAAGCCTATCAAGCTCCACTTGAGACACATCCCTCAGAAAAAGGAGCAAACCTTTCTAAAGGGGAACAAGAGCAGAAAGTTTCTTCCTCCTAAAATAATTTAAAACGTTGCTATGAATATAAAACAAGTCAAACAGGACTTACGGCATCTGTAAGAGCCGTGAGACAGCTGGCATCCCATTCTTCAGAGCTTCACAAGTCAGAATGGACTCCAACACTGACACTACCAAAGAAAGAATAAGAATGAACACATTTTTGCACAGCAGGATAGCAAATGATTTAGAATGAACGTCTGGCACTGCTGTGTGATGCTCCCCTAAGTATTGCATCAACCAAGCAGTGATGAAGTTCTGTGGCATGTGGTTTTTATTATAGCATTACTATTACACATAGAAGCTTTTCAAGAATGTTAGACATGAGGCAAGGGAATCCAGGCATCTCATTACTTGCTAAACACTGCTTTATCACTCAGCTAAAAAGGTTTTATTCATACACTACATATATTTCATGAAGAACACATTTTCTATTTGACCAAATTACTAATTCTTCCTGGTCATGATGCCTTGAGGTAAAACCTAAGGCATCAGTCACAGGGTGCAAAGATCTCAGGCTGCTATTTCACAGCACTTCAGCATAGGTAAAGTCTAAGAATGTATCCAGGCAGCTGTGACTGAGATATTCTGCACTGCATACTAACCAACAAACACTGATGGAGCAGGGGGGAAGCTCTCCACTGGAATCGTGTCTGGGGGTCTTCCATAGGTCATTTCATACAGTAAGTGTCCAAAGCAATGAACATCAACACCCTCTAAAGTCTGTGGGGGAACAAAAAAGTAAAACCACAACTTGTTAGTTTTTCTCAACTGGTTAGACCAGTGATCTTGCATGTTAAGATAGAAAAGAGGAACCATTAAGGCAGCTCCTAACCACAACCATTTCCCTGCATAACTGTAGCTCAGATGAAATCTTCACACCACAAACTAAAGCAGCCTCTGTTGTCTTTCTGTACATGATGGTAAAAATGGGAGAGCAGTGTAGTTCTGTAAAAATGTGTGAAGTAGTAAACTCTTCACACAGCAGTTTAGAAATTCATACACCAACATAAACCCCAACCAAGCACATTTTCCTAGCTAAGTCGAACAGCAAAGAATGAGATTCACAAAATGACCAGCTGTCACTTTACAAGGAAGTAGATAAAAAGATGGGAAAAAATGCATACCAAACTTAGAAGAGTCTCTTTTGCTCCTCCTTAGGCATGTGCAAGCTGTACATACATGCAAAGCTCCCAGACAGCATATTTCCAAGATTTCTGAATCATGTTTAAACAGAAGAGGCTCCTCTTACTTGAAGAGGCTTTGATGGCACTAACAGATTTGGACTAACCATGAACTTGTGATTGTTTCTTTGACAACACAGTAGAACTTGTTTAGCAAGGCCAGCAAGCAGCTATCTCGTGATGCTGCATAGAATTTATTACAATGAGGTCCTAAAGGCAGGGCAAGATGTTGCTGCAACAGGGCAAATTTGTTTTCATGTTTTTGCAGTAAGATAAATATTTTGCTTTGCAAGCCTGCAGTCAAACAGACACCCCTCAAACAAATAAAAATAACCTTTCAATAGCTACAGATCTGCAAGCATCTGATCAATTTTCACAGTATCTACCGAAGACAAGGCTGAATACTGCTCCCAGCTAAGCACAAGTAAATAGCTGTGCTCACTGTACAGATATACAAGTGAAACTGTAGTAGACAATATGCACATTCTGACAAAATACAGACCAGGGTGCAAAGAGATTTTAAACCAACTGCACTTTACCTCTATTTGTGCTGGCACTGTTGTCATAAAAACACTCACCTGCACTCCCCCTCTACCTGCTTACCTTTGGCCTCAGCCTCTCTCCAGTGTGCTGCAACAAAACTGCTGTGCAGCCAGACAGTGGTTTGGAGGAAGCAGAAAAGGGATTTGATGAAGAAAAGCTCAGATTAAAAAAAGGGGGCTTGAGAGAAGTTTTTTCATTCTAGTCAGTTCTCCAGAAACAAAGGTGGAGAATAAAGATTTGCATAAGAGTCGGATGAATTCCTTGTCTGAACCTTACATTAATTTTCCGAAACTGTGAAAAGTATGATCGATAAAATGATGGAAGTCCCAACAAGGAATTTTCTAGATCCAGTAACTTGCAGGTATCCCCATCCAGCATCACATTGGCAGAGTGAAGATGGCCATAAGGAAATCCTTTCTCATGCAAGAATTTTAATACCTGAAAAAAAAAAAGCAATAGAGAAGCACTATCACAAGATGCTCTGATGATCTCAAGATCATAAGATCATCAACTTAAATGCTCCAATACTAAAGCAGACACATAATAAACGAGGCTCCCATTGGAATGCTCACTCAACCTGATCTTCTATCTACATCCTCTTTGGCTGACTATTCATTCCCATATCACTGGTAGCACTTTTCACAAAACAAATATTTGATGCTGATCCTCAAAGCAGGCTTATGGACACCTCCCAAAGAGATCTGGAAACTAAAATTTAAAATTCTACTGAATATGATCGTTTGATTAAAAAAAAAATTTTAAAACACACTAACAACCATGAATTTATGGCACATGTTCTGCAGGCTATGAGTTACTTCTTTCCCTTTTTACACAAGGAACAGACTATATTATCACCTCTCTCCCATTTAAGCTCCACTGCATTTTTTTGGGGGGTCATAAATGGTCTCACACATATATATCTAAATTCAACTGAGCAGATTATCTCAATTTACATTTAGCTTTGAAGTCTGCTGCTGAAATAAAGCTTGTCTGCTCAAAAGTTTGTCCACTTTTTGTAGTTAGACCAGTTGGCCTCCAAAACAATAAAGCAAAAAAGCTGGTAAATAAAGCAAAACAAAAAATGTACCTCTAATATTTGCCTTCCATATGTTTTTATTTGCTGAAGTTCAAGACCTTGAATTTTTTTAGGATTGCAGTACTTCTTCAGGAATGGATCTTTTGGCTTTGCCTTTAAAAGAAACACACATATCAAGTATCATGCCCAGAAAAGTCAGTATTTGTTTTAGTTTGCTTAGCAATTGATGGCAAACACTTGTATAAAAAATATGTATGGTCATTGCAGCATATGTTCTGCCATTTGAGTTGGGGGTAGGGGGACGAAATTACCTTATAAATAAGGTCCTTTAGTGTCCCTTTTTCACTGAATGGTCTAATAACCAGCGCTGAAGATTCATTGGCAGTGGCAAAAGTGATTTTGTAAATATAGGGATGCTACCAAAAGAAGAAACTGTAGGTAAATTTTAGATGATGGATTTTCTAAATCATTTGTGTTCAATTCACAAGTAAGAAAAGATCAGCCTGAATTGTATATTTACAGTAATAACTTGGATTCTGTCAGTGACACTGAATAACTCAAGTTATTCAGTCTTAACCTGGTGTAAATGCAAAGAAAACTTCACAAAGATATTATTCAATTAACATATAAATTAAAAACAAAACAAATCCATTTCAGCCAGTCTTTCATATGGCTAACATCCTTAAAGAGAGACTCCAGAGGCTCCTTTTGGAGTCAACTGCCAGTTTTTCCAGGCAGAGATGCATATCGGATTTATAACGTGGAGCTTAAATTGTACAGCCTCCATTGCAGCTCTACTAAGATGCTCCTGTCTTGAGTCCAAAGAACTGAAAAAATAATGATACTCATTCCACTGCCTCATCCACTGTGCCTGAGAATATCCCAGCTCATGGGTTAGCAATTACACCTAAATTGCACCATCCTAACAGCCTAAAGGTGTTGAGGAGATGAAATAAAAGCTCATGATCTCACAGTACTGCACAAGAAGAAAAAGATCAAATTAACCACAACACTGAATCTCCTGAAATAATCCTGCAAGATTATTATTTGTGCTGAGAACATGTTACCTCATAGTATATGGGAAATGTAATTAAAAGGCTTGCAAACCTTTAATGAAAGCAACTCTAAAATTACAAACTATGTTAACTAGGCTACATGTGCTTTTCCAAGATCAGTCCTTGACACACATTTTTGTGCTAGCACAATTTAAAAATCGTCAAGTAATACTCACAGAACAGGAAGAAAGAAGTTTCACAGCATACTGTAAGTCTCTGTCAGACAAGTACTTATCAGGGCCAAGATCAGCCTGGAAGTAAACAGGAAAAGAATGGCCTCATAATGCATGTTGCATTCCATACAGAAAATGTGATCAAATGTTCTACCCTGGCAAATTAGGACAGATGTTTGAAGGCATATTTTGAAGAGCAAGCAATCAAATTACACATACAGAATGAAACCTGAAGAGGCTGAATAAGGCCATGGCTTTACAATACAAACAGTCTGACCATAAATAAGTATTACTGCCTCTCTCCTCCCACGGACCTGACATGCATTACTACCACTGAATGAACTTTGCCAACCCTAAACTGGGGGACTGTGTACATTAGGAACTGATAAGGCACCTTGTTCCTCTGCAGCAAGAAAAACTTCCCCGTCTCCCACAGGCTTTAGTAACCTCCACTCTCCAGTGAAGTCTCACAAACAGCTGTGCTCATACAACTAACAGGGCAACACATTTCAGCACAGGAGCAAAAGGAACTGTTGTTAAAGGAGCAATTCATGCCCCTCTCACCCATCAGTTTGTCAGAACAATTAAAGATCCAAGGAGGAAAACCTAAGACTTTAAAAAGGGTCATCTCATTATTTTTAGTGAGAAAATTTATATTGTGGTTAACAGCCACATCATTACAACTAAAGAATCCTGAGGTGTAGGTCTGGGAACAAACGACCAGGCACAGGAACTTCCAAACTGGATTTGGCACCAGAGGAAAGAAATACAAGAAATTCCCACACCACACATCTACCTAAGGGCTTCCAAAGCTCCCTCAAAGCCTGAGCTCTTCAATCTCTCTCCCCCATCACTCACACATGGTAGTCAAAATCAAACTTTGAGTGAAATTGAGAAAGACTTAGGTATTAAATGAAAACATAGATACCCAGCTTAACACTAGCCGTTCCTTTGGTTGATTCTTAATTTTCATTAAGAAATATTTCTTACGTATTCGCCAACCTACAAAAAAAGTAAAGAAATAAGTCAGCAGCAGCTTTAATTAAACACTGATAAATCACACAGCTTACAGGCAGGACAAGGTCTGCAAGCAAAGACAGTATAGGAATCTTAGGACAACTCATATAGTTGGGAAGAAAATCAGCTAAGTTTTCATGCACACATGCCCTTCTTACCTATATCTTTTAATGGTTCAACTACCTCCCACTTTGGCTCTGATCGGAAGAACATTGAAACATGCTGTAAGGCAATTTCTGGGAAAAAAAAGGAGACAAAGAGGGAGAAAAAGAAGAAAAAAAAAATATTTTTAAGACACTGTATAATGTAGTTATCCACATATGAGGTAAGGTTCAATGCCAGAAAGAAGCCTTCAGGAATTCAGACTAAAAGTCAAAAAAATCAATTCGAAAGGAAATCAGATAAAAACACGGAGGGCATTTGCATTTTTAACCCAGTAACTCAAATCCAGAGAGAAAAAAGAGAAACCACTGCTTGGAAAACTTAGCTTACCAATCTCTATTCTATCTGTATTGGATCTACATTTCCAAGTCTAAATCACAGCTCAGATTTCCCACATTAGGTGTACACAACATTAGAACACCAAGTGTTTCTGCTATACCTGTAAAAGTGCTTTTATCTCTTTAACATCCATCTATGCTGCTATTACTAAGTGTAGTTTATGTAAACTAATTAGTTCTGTTTCACTATGTGTTACTGTGCCCTCTTCTGTGCAGGCAGAGGTATTTGGCCAGCTATCATGAGTCTTCATACATTTTGGGGGCCCAGGGGAGGACACCCATCTGGTTAGTGAATTCTCCCACAGCTGGGAACACAACTGGTTTATTCATGAAGTGACTTGAGGGGAAATCTCAATGAGAAGTGGGGGGGAGAAAGGGAATCATGCCAACAAGGAATTTTCTCTAACATGGCTTATCTTGGCACAGAAACACAGCAAAAAGGTAAGGATGCGCTGATCTCGCTGCATTGTATCTTCTTTCTTTAGAAATATGCTAGGAAAAAAGTGCAATAAATACCATCTCTCTGCTCCAGTATTTAAGAAATTACAAATTGGTGGTGTCTCTAAACACCACAAGCAATGACATGTGTCACCAGCTTCCCAGCAACTTGCAGGAAAAACAATCTTGGTGAAAGTGCTCAGAATTAACAGAAGTCACAATGTCTCCTTGAGAATTTATATTGCTTGCTCAGCACTAGCCAGACATACTGCATCCTTAAAGAGTCACTAATAATTTACAACTCCTGCACAGCTTATCATAAACATCCAGGAAATGTTCTTTGCACTTTGAAGCTGAAGACACAAGAATGTTATATAAAGAGAGAGAAAAAAAGACAAGTGAAAAGGAAGCAGTAAGTTCCTCCTTCAATAGGCTCTGCTTCTAAGAAAACAAGTTTTGCATTTTGCAGAGTTGGTTTGCCTATGAACTAAATTTGTGGAGTGGGTTTCATCACTAAGAGGAAAATTTTCAGTCTGTAAGACAAATATTTAATGATATCCAATGGCTGAAGCTGAAGTAAGACAAATTCAAAGAAGAAACAGTTAGTAATGAAGAAAGTGATCACTGGGATATCATTTTAAGGAATGAAGTGACTTTCCAGTATTTGTGGGAAGAGGGTGGCTGGCTTAGTCTAGCCTTGAAAAAGTACTCAACCTAGCTCAAACAATTAGTTCTAGAAGTCTCACACACCATAGCAAGGGTAGGAGCTGGACAAGATAACCACAATTCTTCAAAGATTTCAGTGTTCAGAAGATGGGCTGTTTTAACAGAACACTAAGCTGACAAACTTAACTCCACCTTACACTCTGGCAGACAAATTATTTCCCAAGAGCAACTCTTTTCATTTTTTATGAATTGTGAAGAGTAGATGTCACTCTCACCAACTACCCCTCCTCCAAGTTCTGCTTATACAGATCTTGACCCTCTTCACTCCTCTGTGAAATAATTCAAATATTTAGATTTGACAATCCCAGCAGGATCCATGCACAGAGTTGGAGAAGCATTATCATAAATAGTCACATGCACAGTATGATAATTTTGAAGATTGTTCCCCCATGCTTCAGTGTAGATCCTGGCCAGCATTCACAGAAGATACACAGCACGTGCTGAAGTCAAATGGTAACACAGTTTTGTATTTCCTACTTACCAGTGTAATTTACAGAATAGCTGTTTGGGTCCAAGAATTTCTTTACCAGTTCACAGTTAGACAGTATGTGATGGGTAGTAATTACATCCAGATAGGCCTGGAGTCCCTTCTGTCTTTCAGCGATGAATTCACGCTCCATATTTCCAATCAACTTTTTTGGAGGAAGAGGTAGACTTAGAGCTGAGATCTTAAAAAGAGAGGAAAAATTACTAACCTTGCTCTCAAAATGCCTAAAGGATGTAAAACTAGCAACCCAGAAAGTAAAAGACTCTCAGCAACAAGCTAACTACTGGATAACTCTTTTTGTACTATGTATGTACAAGCTTTTATATTTTTCCTAAGCATCGTTATCAGAGTCAGATGAAGCTCGCATCCCACTGTGAAGAGATTAGTAAGTGGAATGACACTGAAAATACAAGGAGACAATTTTTTCCTCGTGAGTCATATATTTAAGATCACTACACAAAACTTTCAGATACTAAATGGCTACAATTTTCAGCTAGATTCTTTCTATGACATACTTCTGCCATAGCACAAAAACAATTCCCGCCTTACCATTTTTTCCGGGTAAGATCTATGCTTTCTTATTTCATCAAGTGCAGATTAGTAACCTTCCTCTGCCTCTGTGTTTGCAGGTAATGTAAAGCCCTTTCTGTTAGTATTTTAAATCTGTAATTTCAAATATAGTGCAGCTTTTCCATTTTATCTTCTGAATTTGTTCCTGTACATTTTTTAAACCCATCTTCTAACCCAGAAATAGCTGCAATCTACCAGGGGATGTACAGTAATTGTTTTATACTGACATAAGAGATCCAAAACTTCGGAAAAAAATCAGAGAAATCCTTCAAAACAGGACAATGAAAAAAAATTCAAAGCCTTGTGTAAATCAGATCAAAGAGATCATCTTCAGTGTTTATATTCAATTACATCATGTGAATTACCAGAATACATTTTTCGTGTTGTTAACACATCGTTGTCCTGCAGATCAAAGCACCTGCCTTCGGTAAGCTGAATCTCCTTGGGAGTTATCTTTAAGAACTGTGTGTTGCAGGAATCAATTAGACCAGATGCAATAATCTCATTTCTAAAGCAAACAGTTCACCAGGGAGAAGACAGGGACTTTTGGTGTTTGAACAACTTTCATTTTAACCAGTGGAAAAGGTAACAGATTAGCACAACAAACTAGGGCAGAAGTAGCATTCCCCTTCCTTTCTACCTCCTTCATTTGCACAGGAGTTGTCTCCTACTAACTTTAGCACTTCTCCTACTTCTCGTTTTCTGACTTCAAATCATGGACTGAAAAAGAACTATAACTATGTCTGAATTACAAGAAGCCATTAATAAAAACCAGGAGTAAATCCAAAAGCAACCATATATCATCTACAGCCAGTAATTCACCAAATTAGTTTTAACACCAGAGGCAAACAACTCTCCTTTGGCAGACCACTCTTACTTCAATTCAAAACTGAGTTTCTAAACAAGAACTAAATCCTTTCCTAGTATTGCTCACTTAAAAAGCATGTCAAATCATAATCACCTTTTACCTTCTTGACCTGACAGCTAGCTACCATCAGAGAGAAACTGACTCTAATTCACATGTTTTCCAACCACTATTATTTGTTTTAAAACTTATAAATCAGACTTCTGCTATTTTTCAGCAGAAAGTAACATTCAGGCCCAGGTTTTTGTAGCAATCTGCCAAAACACACAGCACAGCACAGCAAGAACACTTCACCACAGAAGAACACCTCACTGAGGGCCTGACCTTGCAAAGACCTCACATGCTTTCAGACACTACTTCTCAGTGGCCCCAGCTCACCACTGAAGCCAGGATGGGCTTTTCCATGGAAGAACCTGGGAATTAACATTCTTATCTTCAAACCACAGCCTGCTCAGGAATGTCTGTTCAAAGCTGCAATAAAATGCTTCACAAAAGCCAGATGTCTTGCTGTGAATTCCAGTACTTCCAGTACCAGCACTTCACTTGACAAAATAGAAGAGCAGCCAATGATCTCCACTGATCTCTGTCAAATAAGTAAAGAGGGAGAAATGCAGAACCGACTGGAAGAAGCTTTTCAATCCAGTACAACTGAGAGTTCAGGGAATCTATCTTGAAACTTTCTTGATACAGATCAGGGTCACATACATATACCTCATTATTTTCCAAGGTATTTGGCAGGACTGCATTCCCTAGCCTAGACAATTTTGAAATTCTCAGTCCTTACTATTATCATATAGGTAGTACCAGATTAACAACAGAAAATTCACATTCCAACTCAATTGCAGCTGTGCTCAAACACATCCACACAGACATACAGAAAGGTCAAGTATGCCACAAGAACTTGGAGAACTTGGGCTTCACACCCAAAAGAAACTCCAGCAATTTTTCCAGCAGATTTTTACCTTTGAAGGAAAAAGATTAGGGTTTGGTATCTTCTTATTGGTTCTTTTGGGAGGGTTGCTTTGTTTGGAGTTTTGTTTGTTTACTCTAATTTCAATATACACAACATGGGGGTTTAAAGAGTTTAAAAATGTGTCATGGTACTTGAATATTGTGATGGAATATTGTTGCTTAGAGTTTTGGATGGAAACATCTGAGGAGTGTTGCATTGTCTTAATGGATGAGGAAACTTCAGCTCCAGCACCACAAAGAGTAATTTATAAAAAACTCTGAAACAGTGAGAGAAAAGAGCCATTGGGAGGAGACCAACTGCTAAAGCACATGGCCTGCTAATTTAGCCACCCTCTCATATCCTCCCATTGAAGTGAGAGGTACATTTTGATAATCCTTTTTAATGTCTTCCAGTCATCCAAGCAGCTAACATTTTTGTCCTGGATCTTAGTCTCTCTTGTTTCAAATTTCCCCTTTGTCCCACTCCGCAAATTGCTGTCAGATAATTTCCTGGACCCTACACTTCTATCATTCACCTCTATTTCAGATACAAAGGCCTTTTCTTTCTAAACTCCATCATACATAACCGATTTACCTTCACTTTATAGACTTGCCACACAGGCCTAACTTGGCAGCACCTGTCATTTCTGGATTTTAAGCCTTAAAGGTCCATTGCCTTCTCTACTAAAGCTGACTCATTTGAAAGGTAAATGAGAAGGCAACAAAGCCTTTTCATGCCTTAACACATTCTATTCCCTCATGGTTAAGAGTAGCTTGTTATAGGTGGCTGCAAAGTGAACTCTTCCGTCTTTTTAAAACTTTCACAAAATTCTCTCTGTGATCTCTATCAAAACTATGGTTAAGACCACAATGACCCCAAAGTACTCTGATGACTAGTACCATCTCAACTTGTGTTCCCGTGGGTGTTTGTCTAATTTTAAATCTTGGATGCCTCTGGAGCAGGAGACACCTCTGTATTGCATTTATTCAGCACGCCACAGAGAAGGTTTCTAGGTCATGATAGAAGTTCCTACGTGCTACTGCACATTTAACAGAGTAATTCCACAAGGCAACCACGCTGCATCTGTTGAATTATGACTGATTTGCCCCCATCCACCTGCAGCACAGGAAGCAGTTACAGCGGGCACTCAGAGCACACAAATCAACACCCTTACAGGGTTTTCCTCACCGAGGTTCATCAAGCACATAGTTGATTTGGTTTGATTTGGGGAGGAGGGAAGAAGTGGAAGCAGTATTAAGCTCTTGAGTTCATGCAACATTTAACAAGGGAAAAATTTTGAAGTCACAAGAATCTATCCTCATTCACTTTTTGTCTTGTTTGACCAGTATGGAAACCTCAAGTAATGAGTTTGTCTGCTGTAGATGTTAATCACTGTTGCTTCCCCTGTGTTCCCAAACACATTCACATACCCTGCTTTTTCCCACACAAACTAAAAAGAAATAATTGTCCTAAAAAGCAGAAGAAAACACACAGTAAGTCCAGTGTCTGACCAAGGAGCACTCCTCAGTGACACAGAAAACCATCACAGGAGAAGCAGCATCTGGTAGTGATTTAGAGGAATATAAATAATGAGACACACAGCACTTCAATGCTGAATTTATAAGGTTGGTATGTGCCTTGGCTTTCCCCAAATCAAAGGAGGAACAAATAAAAACACATAAAACCGGAACAAGTCACAGGACTGAAGGGAAAGATTCAGTATCTGCCAATTTCCTCCATTTCTATATAAACTGATCCTTTTGATGCTAAAATTGAAATTTTACAAGAGAAAACTTAAGGGTGAAAAAGTACACATTCAAGTTACATTTGAAGTCACAGTTTCTCTTTACAGCTACATGAATTTTTCTTTTTTCTTCACCACAATATATAAAAATATCACAAGACATTTTGAATATATCCTTCTAATGACATTTTTAATTTATATGAGGAGTGAAAATTACCTGCAGGCTGTTATTCAGTAAGTCAAAGTCACTATATCGCCTCACAATCTGTAAAATAAAAAACAATGTTCAGGAAACAAATTACTTTTTCCATTAGCATTTTACTCCTCAAAATCCCATCAGAGAAAAGTAATTCCCATTTATGATCATCTTATTTTACAATCTTTGTACAAATGCCTAACTGCTGGATTTATGTCACACTGCCAGAGAGCAAAAAAGAGTTTTTAATCACAACTCGATCAGACAGAAAATGCATTTCTAAAAATTATCTTAAAACAGTATTTGTGAGCAAAGTTGTCTGCAAACAAGGCATTTTTGCCATATTAGATGTAACAACTTTTCATAGTCATTCATCTTCATTACTACTTCTTGGTTTCATTGGTCTCATACCAGCAGAGCTGTAATTTTAGCACTGAGAAAGGCAAACTGGCATTTGAGATTTTAAAATTATGGTTGTACCAACACACAGTAGAAACATATGACAGGCATTTTCCCTGGAATATTCGGAATAGCAGCAAACATGCCTTCTGTAGCTGGCAGCAATACTGTTTTTCTCTGAGTTTTGACCAAAGGAATTCAAGCACTTCATGTTCTCAATTCCAAATCAACATTTCTCTTTTCAGCTCAAATTTTAAAAGCTAGGAATAGACAACTTTCAAACTCTTCCTAAAAAAAGAATCCTGGTTACACAAACCACAACTTAAGAAATTACCTGCCAACTGTTTTCTGTTGAAACTCCTCTCTGGACACGGATTATGTATTCCTAGAAAAAGGAAAAAGTCATTAGAAATGAGAACTAATGAGCTGAAGAAAGTTATTAGGTACTTCTTCAAATATGACCACTAACATTCAAACCCAGAAAATTCATATCCAGCACCTTGGGGAAAGTCAGAGCTGGGTTTGCTCACACCCGTCCCTAACAGTTGTTACGCTCTGCTTTCCCAGCATAGAAGACAAAAGAGTTCCAAGAGCTTGCAGACATGTGGAGCACTTGAGCAGTTTAATTTAGTTATAGAAAAAGCCAGCAAAAGCATACTCAGCACACATCTCTACACACAACAGCTGAAGAAACCTCTCTCTACTCACCTCCAGTATCTAATAAGTACCCCCAGGAATTATTGTCACCACCATAACAAAGTAAAATGCCAGTCAATACCCATAGCTGCACAGCTTTTCATTATTTTTGTACTACGAAGGTTACCACAAAAGCTTTGGAAGATGCTTGAGTAACTAGAACATATCTGTTTCTCATGATGTTAATTCCTCATTTATAATGCATGCTTAATGTTAAATATTTATATATTAGCTATGCAGATATATCTAAATCTCAGTGAACCACTTTTAAATTTTAAGAATTAATTATTCTCCCACCACAATTATATTCATAAATCCCAATTCTTTTCAGTCTCTTCATTTCAAGTTCTACTATACCTTTTGTAGACTAATACCGGGTCAATATAGCAATATCATAATTTGAGATTTATCCAGTTATCTCAAAAATAGATATTAAGTATTTCCCACACCTACTCAGACATACTTCAAAAAAGTACCCTACTTACCCCTACTCTGTTTCAGTTTGAAAACACTTTTGATATTTCAAAGATCATAAACAAGGCAAGTCCTTTTTCTAGAAAAGGAAATCCTATAAACCTATAGGATCGTATAGATATACAGAATTCTATAACACAGAGATACTAGAATATAGATTATACTATATATACAGATCAGAATATAGATACATAGTCCTATAAGATCCTATAATCTCCATTTTAGACATTGTTTAATTAATAAGGAAATAAAATTAATCTGGGCTAAAAGTAGTAATAGATACTTCTTTGTCATTAGTATACATAAAACTCTACAAATGCAGCTCTTTTTGTCTAAGTCTTATTGCACATATGGCCACATAATTTACTTTGAGAAACATGAAACTGGAGAGCCAAAAAGTACAATGCTGCTGGAGAAAACGAAACTTCCAACCGTGAGGAGAGCTGGAGAGTGCCCAGAGGCAGATGAGGAGGAAGTAGCCACACCAGAAGCTGTGCTTTTACACTTTATTCTAATTGTGCCACTCTAAAGCTGTAGGAAAAACCATGTCCCCAGTGCCCTTTAAGCACATTCACCATCCCTACCATGCTCAGCCAGGGTGCAGGACCTGCCCCGGGGCTCAGGGTGCCACCAACCCCCCAGGGAACACCCGGTCACACCAGGCACCTGCAGCCACACAGTCCAAGCGAGAATGAGGAATTCTAACCCAAACACAGACTCCCTGCACAGCATTCCCAGGCTGGGACATGCAGGAGGCTCCCTGCACTTGTGCCACCAGCCCTGCCTGCAGTGCAGCAACACACGGTGCATCGCTGCCATACAGCTCAGGTGACTTCATTCACCCCCGGACAAGCTACCAAACGTGGTTTATGTGAAGTGCTGAATAATTTTTCAATTTCAAATGCCACCAAAATTTTGCTGAACTGGTTACATCAATAGGGGTCTTAAGCAAACAAAAAGGACTGATCAGAGCATTATCTGCAGGTCTTTTCAGCTATTAAAATTAATGCTGCATTCCAAATGATCATGAATAAACAATAATGAAATAACAAGTAAAAAAAAAAAAAAAGATACTTCCAGCACCTTGTGCTTAATACCAAATTTGTCCATTCTGTAACAGTAACTCTATCTGACATGTACCTGCATACCAAGTAGATAATCCAACTAAGTGAGTGTTTAATTCATGAAGAAGTAGAAATTCGGGTTCACAGTTAAAAATCCACTACATGCATTTATAAGTAACTTCTTTCAGGTACCGGGAAGTGTCCTCTGGTTTTGGAATTTGCCTTCTGAACCTCACAGAGTTAGTTCCCCTCTCAAATGGAATTAAATGAAAAGCTGTAACACTGAAAAATAAATAAATAAATATACCATTGGATGCAAAAAATGTGGGGCACATCAGAGAATCCCTCCACAGAATTAAATTCTCATTTAACATCTACCAAGTAAGTACAGTAAATCAAGAATTACGACAAGAGGCAAAAGCTACAATTACCAGCTGGCATTACCTTGTGTATTCAACCTTAACTAATCCAGGTTTTATTTACTGAAATTTCCTTCCAAAGCCCAGTGCTGCTGAGGCAAAAATGCTATTCTATTTTCTAAAATTCACTTAAAATGTCCTTTATTATCAGAGCTCTCAAATATCTGTAGCAAGTTTGAACCACTTAGCCTTGAGAAGAAACAAGTAAGCATGAAAACCAGAGTGATTTAAAATACTTCTTGTCCTTGCAGCTTAGTTGAAAATAATAGAAATCCAAGATGTCACAAACCAAGACACATAACTGTTAAATTAGAATTAAAGTGTCTATTTTCAGAAAGTCAGCCTGACATGCTCCCTTCATATTCCTTCCTCTTACCCATTTGAAATCATAATTATGGTATCTTCCTGCAAAACAAGAAGCCCAAATTCCCATAAATAGGAACATAAATCCACAGAGCAGATGACATTCAACCAATGCAATTATCTTTGGAAACTGTGTGACAGAAATCAATTCATGGGATACCTGGAAACCCGTATTTGCCACCAACATAGCTTTTCTTGTTTTGTGACCATTGCTGCATTTTGGGAAGTAGGAAGAGGCTACTTCACGCACAGACAAAAATTTGCAGCAATTGCTTATTCATCAAGTCTCAAAGGAACATTGGCTGTTTCTCTGAAAAACCACGCCAGTGATGATTCACCACATGCAGTCATTCATCTTTTCTAGGATTTTGAAAGAAGCAGAGTTATTGCCCAATCCCTTGTAGCACTTGCTCTTTATCCAGTAATTGTCATTTTCTATCGTGCCCCGAGAAAATGCGCCAGGACAGGCAGAATACAAATTCATTAAACAATCATCAAAGCATCTTATTGCACACAACCACCCTGGTGAACATGGCTCTTCTGGAGAGCCTCGTGATAAACAAGTTGGGGCTCAGAGATCATTCACACAATAAAATTATATTAAAATAAAACCATATTTGGGCCACAACTATCTGTCCCCACACTCACTCCAGCATTTTCCCATCCCATCCATATCTGCTTTTGTGTCCTAAAGCACTAATCAAGTCCCTTTTTTATGTCACAGGGTTTGCAACTGGAAAGAGAAGAGCAAACACTCTCCAGGTGTGGTCATTAGTTCTGTCTGTATGGAAAAGGTAAGTCCTCACCACACTCTCTCCATCAGCACTGAGCATAACGAATCATTGTCCAACTCAGCACTACCCTGTCAATACAATTAATGAAAAAGCCTAAATGGTCTTCAGGGTTGGTTAAGGGTTTTTTTTTTCCCAAAGCTGGTAATGAGATTGAAAGTCAAAGAACAGCAATAGTAGAAAGCCAGGATAAGAAATACAATCCCATTCCCAGTATCTGCCATGGCTACACATAATCAGCAGACCATAGCATGCTGAGTTCTAGTGAGAAGTTGATACTTCCTATTGCCTCCATGTGGCAACAAGCTTGTCGTGGGATTATAATTAGCACCACTGATATATGCTTCCCATAGGAGCAGAGAAGAGCTTTCAATTCTTCAAGTCTAAATGCACAAAAGCCTTTATTACTCTGCCAAATTCTGTTTTGGTTAGGAAAAAAAAACTGAATTACAACAATCTTCTTCAGAGACAGCCTGATAGTGGGACTGAGATTGTGCCCATAGGAAATAAATGAACGCATAAGGAAAACAGAGGCACCCTCAGGATCATCTCTGTTTAACAGCATCATCTAACATAGGAAAACAGGGTGGAAATGCCTTCAGAAAAAGCTAGTAATTACCAGAGTTCACTTCTGCAAACAATTTTAGGCATCAACAACCAGTCTTAGGGAGGTCTAGGTCAGCTACACTCATGCAGAAATTCCCATGGCATCTTTCACTCCTACATGAATAGCTCAGAATTTTTCCTATGACTCAGTTTACCAAATAACTTCAAAGGAGCCCTAACAGCTGCTGGTTGGGAAAGAAAGGTCTCAGCTTGCAGAAGAGAGACAACCTCCCTCTCTGATTCTGCCCACGGGCAGCAAGGTCACTGTCAGCAGGAGTCTCCAACAAGACAGGCCACAAAACCATTCCTAAAACAACCTCCCTGCGTCCCTCCACACAGGTAAGGTTTGTACATCCGCTGCTCTTCCTATCAGTACTGCCAAGCCACTTCATGACACAACCTTGATATTCCTGCAGCAGATTAAAATACATTTTTAAAGATGCCAAGGAAAGTAGTTTTACCTATGGGATCATTTCCTGGCTGCTCCAATTAGTCAAAAAAAGCGGAAAGTGGTGCTGGGAGGAGGAGGTCAGGAGCAGGGAAAGCTGTGTGACCCCAGTTGCACACTGTCATTTCCTAAAATCTTCCTAGCACTACATAGCTCTGGATAGAATTTCTGAAAAGGAATATTTTCCAAATAGCCACATGGATCAGTGACAACCACACTGCATTTCTCCAATCCTTTGCCAGTAACAGTTTCATACTCACTGTGTGGGATTAATGTTATCCTGAACTTACCCATTTTCATGCAGAGCCAAGATTTAGGTGGGGGTTTTTTTCCAAAATTTACCAAGATTAGTCCCTGGTATCCAGCACTTATTAAAACATTAGCATCAGCAGCTCAGAGCTCCTTCCTCAGCAAAATTTTGTTAACATTCCTGGGTGAAAATTGCACAGCAAAGCACTCCAAATGTTTAACAATTGCTCTTTATCACCATTCCTAGGTTTTGAAACAGGAAGCAAACAGGAAAGAAGGCTTTTGCAGAGACAAAATAGGAGAGAAAAAAAGTGGTGAGTTAAGAGATTCTTATAATAAAATGTAGAGTCTCAACAATACTGGGTAATACATGCTGTTTCCCCAAGCAAATAGTCTCTAAATTTCCAACTCAGGATAGCCAGTCTGTTTTTCCACAGATTTCTGCTTTACATCTGTTTAATCCAACAAGCTTGAAAAGCCAACCATTATAAAGATCCAGGTCACCTTCAGGTCACATCAACTAAAAGTTTGAAAGGGCTTTATTTTATAAGCATTAAAGAGAGGAAAGCCTAATTAAGCATGAATACAATCCCTGCTTAAGTAGGCTGGATTGGAACAATTTCTAGTAAGAAGCTCTTTTAAATGTTTATTTAGAAAATCTTCCATGTGAAAAGTAGCAACAACATCAGGAAAGCTGCTCAAGCTCAGAGACCTCTCTGTTACAGAGCACAGTATTTATTTGCTATTGAACAATCTGCCATTAAGCCCATCTGAGGCAGGAGCAGCAGCCATGGTTGGTGTTTCCCTACTTTTTAAACAATGCAGGTGTGTGTGTGTTGCACCACTCACACACTGTATCACTTCCGTAGTAATGAGTCAGCCATTCAATAAGTGAAAGCTATGAAGTAGGACAACTGCAGGGAAAAAATAGGACACACATTTACATGTAATGAAACTTAGTGAACACAAAAAGCTTTGGAGAGAGATGAGAAATCACAGATTTTCAGTGCTCTGCATCACCATGGCCTACACCAGAAAGGCAAATTACTCATTATTTTTCAGGAAATACTCAGTAGCCAACAAAAATATTCTAATTAGGATTTACTGAAGTATGATATGGAAACTAATATTTTGACTACAATCTTCGCAGAACCTACAAATGCAATATTAATTTAGTAACATTGCCAGTGAAAACTGTAAGTTTGGAATACTTAAAATTAGGTGTGATGAAAGAACCATCTTTTGTGAGCTCAGGCTGGAGGAGAGGTGGGAGTAATCAAGCTTACTAAGTCCAGTGGAGGAACTGCCTTTCTGAAACCTCAAACAAGTGAACTATAACAGTTCCCTGTGTAAAGCCATGTCTAAAAGTAACTTCATGTTTGTTTTTGTCCAAAGTAAATGCAACTTTGGAAAGACTGAATTCCTTGTAAAGTAGATGTGCAAAGTCTTTTACAAGTTTTTAAACTAAACCCTACAGTCCTAGAAATATGTGGCTCCATTTTTCTATTTGGAATAATATAGGAAAAATATAAATGCTTTTCCAACATTTTTCTGATCTAAAAGCTATGAGTGTCAACATTCATCATTGTTTAAGGAAAACTAAAAACTCTGAAAGTCTGTCAGGAGAGGGATTTATTTCAGCTTTTCATTTCCAATTGCCTTTAAGACAACAATGTGCTGTAGCAAAACTGGCTGTTTCACTACTTCAATTTCAAAATATGAAACACATGAAAAAGGAAAATCACTTCAGAAAAGAATAAAGAAATGTTCAGAACATGTACAACTCACCAGTAGTTTTACTGCTGAAAAGACTTGAAGGTACAGATATGCAGTTCTTTATAAGGAAAATGTCTAGATTATCATGGAAGAAAATAGCATCCTATTTTAAGGCTTAAAAAGAAAGCCACTTTTAAATAGTGAATACACAGATAAAATATTGCAATATGAGGCAAGTTTAACAGCCAAAATTTATTAAAGCTTTAGTGCTGAAATTGCCTCTGTTGTCAGAACACAACATTTGGCATCAAGATGAGACACTTGCAAATGGCTTAATATATTGGACGTAATTCTGCTCCTGTTGAAGTCAAGGAATGCAACAGCAACAAAACTTCACTTTCTACAAAAGAGTTGGTACACAGACCTATGAAGGGACTGACTCATGGCTGTGGAAAGGTGCCCAACACACCCCTGGAAGTTACATAGTTACTCTCTGATGCAGTGCTAGTGATTGAAGCATAAAGCAGACAAAATGAAGCTGACAGGGCTTGCTCTTGTAATTTCGAATCTATTAAGTGAGATGTCATTGTGCACCTGCAATATGTACTTTTTTGGCTTTCAAAATGAAAAGGACTCCACAAACACCACATTATAAGATTAATTGTATTTAAGTGCACATTCCAGCAAAACTCAGACTGCTTGTAACACACTTACCCAGGGAAATAACTTTTGCAAACATAGAAAGGCATAATTTTCATCTTCGAATTATGGTTGGAAATAAATACACAGAAAGAAAACCTTAGTGAACAACTTCATTGTTGCAACACAAAAACATGGAGATTATGTTCCAGCTCAGATGTACTAACTCTGGTAAGAACTTCTGAGCTCTTCTGACTTGAACGGAACACGGAGAGCCTGTGAGCCTATCAGAGAATTTTGCAGTTGGTTCCCTAACAATCTAAAAACCCCATTTACAGGGAGTTGACATACTCTTACTAAGAAAAAAGTGCAAATCCTCAAAAGTACATTTTCAATGGTAGCTTAATCTCTTCTTAAATTTCTGGAGATTTCAGGTAAGAACATAGTAGTTTCAGGTTTTGTTTTCAGTTCTGTTTTTTTTTTTAGTTTCACCTTCAGCCTCAGGAAACAGAAACTCAGCCTCTGCCAAGTACAGCCCTTGATTCAATGCTATGAAGTTTACACCTACCCAGTCTGTTGTACTAAATTTAAATTAACAGAAACTGCTTAGAACAATACACAAGCAAACTATTCATTTGACACAAGCTTTGGTCTTCTGTGTGATATTTCACCATGTCTACAAAGCTTTTCCTGAAATTCTTCACCTTTTCCTTAGCTGTTTTTTCAGAAGACTGACTATTTTCAGCACCAACAGATGGTTTACATAATTACTAGCTCAGTTGCCACATTAAAGTTGCACCTAAACTCAGCCTAAGCCATCTTCATATGAATGCTTTAAGAAGCTATGATCTACAGGAAAAAAAAATACAAACCCAAGTTTAAAACAACTCTTGCAACACTAAACAACATTATAAAATCTTAATATATGCTGCTGAAAAAAAAACAGAAAATTTTTTCATGGCTGCTTTTGCTTTAGAACAGGCCTAGTTCTCCAAATCTTAGTTTGGGATAAAGGATTTTTTAGATCTAAATCTTTTGAAGATACGGCTTTGAGGTGAGATGAGGAACAAACCTAAAAAGCACTCTGTTAACGACAACCTACTTTCTTCTAACTATGATTTAACAAAGTAAAATACAGTCTTCAGGCCCCACAAAAACACTTCAACCCTTATTTCTTAGAGGGGCTTTATTTACAAACCTTTTCAGACACAAGTATTTATTTGTGCAGCTTATTTTTAATCAGGAAAGTTCAAATCAGGGATGGAATCACCCACCAATATGCAAACTATTCAGACACCAGAGACATAAGATGAAGTATCTGAAATGACAGAATAGTCCACTTACATCAAGTAAGAAACCAAGTCCCTGTTAATGGCTTCCTGTATTTTGTTATCCCATACTGGCTCTATATAAACCATCTGTGCTGCACACACTTCAAGCCATCTTTCAGCTATCAACAGAGCTTCTGCAGTAAAACAAACAATTACTAATAGATGTATCTTAGAGACAGATTTTAAATCAAAAGGCATGGTGCTCCAGCATTATGTCATTAACAAAAGATCAGAACAAAACAGAGAAAAGAAGGTAATTTTTTCTGCACACCCTTTAGTAACAGAATACAGCGATGAAAGATGGAGGGCAGCAACATTTGCTATTGCACTCCCTCAGACAAGACAACACAAGAAGTCTGGATTGAAAAAGTTCTGCCGAGTGATCATTCTGAAAGAATTTTGTGACATTTTCTTTTCTAACCAGAATTATGCAAACCAAAGGAAAGAACACAAAAAGCTATTGTCATTTGCACTAACAAAAAGCATAATAAGGAAACAAGTTACTAACGAAAGTTAATCTGGTCTACTAACTGGGGAGTATTAGGAGTTACACAACTTCTCACAGGACTTGGCATACCCATCCCTCAGCTTTTGAAACAGGTAAAAAGTATTACACTTGCCAGAAATTAAACCTCTTTAGTCTTACTTATAAAAAGAGGAGTTGCAACAATTGAGAGCCACAGCCTGATAGATTCACAAGATCCTCTAGACAATTTCTCATAGGTAACTTCTGTTCAGAGAAAGACCAGAACATCAGTAAATGCGAGTTCCTCACACAAAAAATAAACCACTTCTTAGGTGTGAATTATTTATATGAATAGTATTTAGTAAGACAGTCTGTAAATTAGTTGTATACCCCGTGGTGAACCTAGAGTTATTGTCATTCAGGTTAAGAGTATGCAACAGATGCAAAGAACAAGGAAGAGATCCACAATGCAGGAATCAGAGCTGTGTAAGGGACAGAAGGAAACTCTCTCTCCATTTAAAGCACACTTCCCACTAGCATACCTGCTGCTGAGGTACCTCTGGCCTCCTCTCCAGCATCCCTTGCTCTCAGCTAAAGCAGGAATCAGAAATGACAGCCAGTTGTCTGATTCACACTACTGCTTGGTCATACCAAAAGGAAACCCAGTTTTTAAAGTGGAAAATAACTGCAAACAGGACATTATGAAATTTGGATTATTACTGTATGCTCAATTCTCATTCTTATGGAAGCAGTGTGCAGGTGTCCTAGGCATCCCAGAAGAATTAATCTGTGACACCTAAGTCATGGCAGGGCTTGTTCTACTGAGTGTCACCGCTCCCCACAGCAAAGAAGTGGGGCTGGGGCTGCGGGGTCTCTGCAGCTTCACAGCCTGCGCTCAGCCACACGGCAGGACCCGGAGGCAAATGCAGCCCATTCACGTGTAACTTCAGCACAGCCACTGAAACGAGGCAGCCAGAGCCCATCTCTGCTCCAAAGGCTGCAACACCCCGAGGAAAGCAGGAATTACAGTAACTCATAGGGCCTCGCTCGGGGCGGACGCGAGACAGCGCGAACCCCGCAGCGGCCGCCCCCGCAGACCCCCGGCGGTCCCTCCCGGGGAGTGTTACCGGCTGTCCCCGGGAACCCCGCGGGCAGAGAGGGGGCGAAGGAGCCGAACGACCCTCGGCTCCAGGCGGCGGCACCGCCGCATCTCACCGAAGGGCTCCGGGGCGCTACAACCCGCGCTGCGAGGTCGCGGCCCCGCTGCCTCCCGCACCGCTGCCCCCCGCCCCAAGCCCACCCCGCACTGCCCCGGCGCAGTCCCCCCCCCCCACCCCGGCCACCCCCAACCCCGCTGCCGCGGGCTCAGCGCAGGCCCCCGCCCAGCCCCGCTCTCGCCGTGCCCCGGCCAGCCCCGTGGACCCCGGGCACCCCTGGCCACCCCCCGTTACCGGCTCCCTCCATTCCCTCCCCCCGCCCCGGCCGCTCCCGCCTGCCCCCGCGGCCCGGCCTGCCCCGCTCACCGTGTGCGAGTGCAGGCTCTGGCTGGCCTCGATCTGCGCTGTCAGCGGCACCGTGTCGTCCAGCAGCACCTTGCCGGCCGGCGGCTTCTCCATGAAGGCCATAGCGGAGCTGGGAGCGGAGAACCGGCGCCGCCAACCCGCTTCCCCGGGGCTGCTCCCGGCGCGGCCGCCGCTGTCAACACAGCAGCGCCGCCACCGCCGCCGCGGGGCCTTAGCGCCGCCGCCCGCCGCGGCCGCCGCCAGGGGGCGCCGCGGCCGCCGCTCCGCGCGGGTCCCGCCCCGGGAGCGCGCGCCACGGGCGGGATGGGGACACGAGGAGGCGGCCCGGCCCCGCAGGCAGGAACGGGAAAGGGGCTCGACGGGAGGCTGCAATGCACGCGAGTCGCCCCGCCGCGCAAGCCTTGCACGCCCGGTGCTCCTGGTGGCACCGACAGCGGCGGTAGCAGCTGCAGCCCCGGGGGGATCAGCCCCGAGACACTGCTGGTCCTCCCAGAGAGACCGGGAAAATTAAAAGGGCTGGTACACTTGCTGCTCTTTACCTTTTGGGGTATTTCGTGTAGTTAATAAAATAATTAGAATATCCCATATATTCTACTTAATTTCTAGATTTTAGGGTTTGGAGTTGATTTTTTGTGGGGTTTTGGTTTTTGGTTTGGTTGTTTTTCAAAACACAGACTTAAAGTTGTTAGCAACTGAGTTCCACAATGTGTCTTTGATTGCAGCAGCGTAAGAAACTTTCTATTTTAATACTACCACTTAGTGCTTGAGAACTACAAGTTGGACACCTGTCTGCATTTTCTCTTTTTACACCATAGACAGGAATTATTCACACGTAAGATGTTGTAAGACTGCAGAGCTGGAGTTTGTTGTACACCTGGAGCAGCTGTCATGAACAGCCTCATCCCTCTGTCCTGCAGCTCCATGATGAGAGGAAAATGGACTGTGTGGCTGTGGTTCAGCAGCCAGGCTGGAACAGCAATCCCAACTCCCCAGACTACTACTCCTGCAAGTGACCCAGGAGGTAAGGCACAGATCTGATTAATTTTGTTAATAGGACTTAATAAGACAACTTCCCCCCTGGAGAGGCAGGTGAACAAAGAGCAGGGTAAGGAGGGGGCCTGCTTTGACAAAGTGCTTTGTCCAGCAAAAGCCAGTGATAGGCAATGACCCGAGGCAGATGGAAACGGGAAGTGAAGCAGCTCCTACAGACAAGAGATAAGGAAACCTCTTCCTAATTACTGCTTCCAGGTTGCAAACAGGCCAAACTACAAGCTTTGGAAAGGGAAGGCATGGATTCAAACACCTGAAACATTACCCCTCCCTCTGCTCCAGTGTCACACTAACAGCTGGGGTTAGAGTGTGCAGCTGTTTTACCAGTAGTTTTCATCACAGGTTGAGGAGAAATTCTCTCCTCATAGCAGACAACTTCTGAGGTTATTTGGAGTCAAGGGAAGTTTCAAATGCATTTCTGCTGCAGAGAAGATGGGGGGATAATAGACGCTTTGCCAGAACGTTCTATGAGCCACCAATTGGAGGCCTTACTCCTGATGGCCTCAGTCATTCCAAAAAAGTTTTAGTGTACAATAATCTTATGCCAGTATTAAAATAATTTAACCCAGATGATTTACTAATGAATTCACCAGAAATCTACTTTACCAAGGTACTTTCAGTGGACAAAGGGAAATCCATGTTCACACACTCAAGAGAGGATATAGAAGCCATTTAGTTAGTACTCAAATCATCTGCCCTTGCTTGTCTTCCCTTAGGAGCACAAGTACCGTAAGTACAAGGTGTGACAATATATTTTTTTAAAAGCCTCCTTCACTCTGTTTCTGGGAGGCAAGTTTCAGAGGAAACACCACCTGGAGCTGTCATGGAGATTACAACACATCTTGCAGTACTCATGTGTTAGTACCTCCACTTTTGTTTAGCCTGTTGACCACAGCACTGTCCCCTCCCCTGGTGCTTATTGGCAATACAGCTGCTTTGTACAGAAGGAACAAGTTTTAACTGAACTTTTCTGGTGTGGACTGCGATTTTACCAGAAAGAACAGCCCCAGTGTAAGCCCTACCAATCCAAACTTCCCACTGTGGCAGCACAAAGGCCTGTCTAAATGTGCCACTTTGTCACAGCAAGTGCCTAGCTCTGTTGGTTTCACCTTGGCAGTGAAATCCATCACAGTGAAAAAAGGAAAAGCTCTAATATTCATGCAGTTCTAGTAATGTTAAGTTTGTGCACTGTCTTTCAGAAATTTTGAAAGGTTTTTATTGCAAATTTACTGGTTTAAGTGATGTCACGTAAAAAGACAGAGTCAAAATCAAGTGTACATTGGTTCTGGACTTTATACTGAAGTCACACATGATGAACAGCTCTAACTCTCTGGCACCATGACTTTCACCATCCCTTCCATAACAGTTTTCCCACTTTCTCTGACCTGACATGATACAGAAATGTGTGCAACAGAACCCTTCAGTCGTTTCACTTCTGCTGCAGCTGTGACTTCTTCACCAACATACAAAGGAGCTGGAAAACGGATCTCCTGGGAAAGAAATATACATCCTTGACCAGGCATTTTGGTACCCAGAACTGCAGAAATAAGCCCATTGATCAGAACTCCATGGACAACAGTTCTCCCAAACCTAGACTTCTTCGCAAACTCTTCATTTAAATGCAAAGGATTTGTGTCACCTGTTAAATAAGAAAAAGTAACTACATCATTCTGTGTAAAAGCCTTGCTAAGTTCAGCTTTGTCTCCAACTTTTATGTGTAAATTCTGAAATATGGGATGTCCAAGTAGTGAGTTGATAAATGTTAGCTTTGTCAAGGCTCTTTGTTGGAAAATCCCTCCAGAAATCCCATGCCTGAAGGGCTGAAACATTTCCAGGAACTCCTTCTTCATGCAGCCGAACCAACAACCGCATTCAGTCCAAGACTAATTCTCTACTGTTGCCAGATAACGCAAGTAGAAACGGAGATGTCTAGTTTGGGGAAAGAAAAAACCAACAGAAACTGAACAGCTAAAGCCTTAAAAAACCCCACCATCAAATACACTCGAAGTTGAAAATACTTAAAATTTTCCTTTTATATGCTAGTTTAAAAACTTAGAGCTATGCCTGAGCAGATTTTTGTCTAGCCATGGCTTCAGAAACAAAGAATTCTCAGAACTCATTTTATTAAGCAGCATCCTCTGGAAAAAAATAAGCTCTGGAAGTGCATGTTCATATATGCATTGTTAAAGAAGGTCAGCTGACAGTGACCAATAGAAAGGCAAAAATTGGGGTAGGGAAAATAAAACCTGGACCAACATGTGGGTCATGAACAACACTTGCCAGAAACTATTTTCTTGCAGATACATTAATGACATCAGGCTTGTCACTGGACAGAAACCATAAAGTAATGAGACAGCCGCTACTGTCACATTGTACAAGATTCATTTTAAGATCAGAACTGCTCAAACACAGGCCCACACACCTGCACTTACAGGCACTTTATTCCCAAACCAAGGCATTTTTGCATCTAGGCCATCTTTCTATGAAAAGGCAGCAGGCTTAGGCAGCCTGCCAAGCTTAGAGCCAGAGCTGACATCTGGGGGAAGCCACCCAACCCCACAGGGCTTTACCTGCAGCACCCGGAAAGCACACCTCCTGTTCTGGTAGAAGCCAAGCAAGGTTAGAGCACTCCACAGCTTGACAAGGCCACTAAATAAAAAGAAAACAAAATATATTAATAAAATTTGGGGGGTTTTGTTTTCCTGCAGCATAGACATCTCAAATTAAAAAAAATGTTATGCAAAGAGTAACAAAACCTTAACAGTTTAACAGCAGATAATTTCACCAGAGAGTTCTAGTAGCGAAACTGTATCTTGAAGGATTATTGCAGTGGCTGCAGTCTCTTGTCTTTGACACAGAGATATGTACTGTAACCTCAAGTTCACTTTACCAGCCCTGTTCTTGTTCCCTCTGTGCATTTAAGCTCCTTCATCACCTAAATCACCTACAGTTGTCATCACCATTTAGAGTAACTATTGTCATCTTTACTACACAAAGAGATTTAAAGTCACTACTTCAATAGTGCTTCCTTCCTATCTTAAACCATTAAAATCATTCTGGTTTAATGTACTGATGCACGAAGTTACCAGTAATTATTTTCTGCATGCTGTATGCACGTATCTGCAAGTTAGGCTTAATTCTTCAGAGGCCATTCTTAGTTTAAGAGTTCTATTTTCTTATGAAAAATACTTTCATGGCATGGAAGCTCGTACTGACTGCACCTTACCTGCTAATAACTCTTAATATGGCAGACAGAGTTTTTTCCTCATATGTTAAGACATCAACAGGCAAAGCTGCTCCAACCTATGAAAAAAAATGGTTTTTAGTAAGTATCACCCTATGTTCTTATCATGGTTTATAAGTAACTGATTTCACCCCCAGCATGTGACATCATTAAAGGTGTTACAATTACGCTCAAATCTCACACAAGTGTTTCAGCTACAACACCACTGGAATTTAAACAGCACCCTTCCTCTCAGAGTTCTTTAGAAGCCACTTTTATTTCCACATTACACCTGGAGAAACACAGACCCAGAGGTGATGCAACCTGCTTAAAGTCACCCAGCAATAAACAGAACAAAAACAGTACTGTGGACCTTCCCATCCACAAAGTTGTTCCCTTTTTAAAGCCTCTCTACAGCAAAAGCATCAATACCACAAATTCTTAAAAACAAGTATCAAAGAATGGCTTGAGCGGAAGAGACCTTAAAGTTCATCCAGTTCCAGCCCCACTGCTATTAGACCGCTTCCACTAGGCCAGGCTGCTCCAAGCCCGGTCCAACCTGGCCTTGAGCACTGCCAGGGATGGCTGAAGCCGCTTCACTACGGGCACCGAACAGAAATGCACAGCTTCACTAGGAGCAAGTCAGAACGAGGGCTGGCGAGCAGGTAACCGGTTACCGGAGGGTCGAACCCAGAACATTTACCCTGCCTCGCCTGCTCCTTCGGCCCCTGTCCCCCCGCTCGGACACTGCTCTGCAGCCAGAGCAGCCGTTCCAGGAGGCAACCGCCCGCTCCCGCAAGGCTCTCCCGGCCGAGCCCGGAGCCGCCGGCCACGGACAGACCCCGATTCCGGTCCCGGTCCCGGTCCCACCTCTCCGTGCAGCTCCCTCAGCGCTGTCACCACGAGCTGCTTGAACTGCGCGGCGTTCGGCCGGGCCCCGCCGTCGGGCAGCTCCCTGCAGGACGGAGAGCACAGGGGTCAGGCGGGCTCTGTGGGGGCTCTGTGGGGGCCCCGGCTCGCGGGGACGGGGGTGTCACTCACAAGCGCACGCGCAGGTAGTGATGCTCGGCCGCGCGCCGCAGCACGCGCCGCTCGAACGCGGCCGCCGCCATTCCCCGCCCCGCCCGGCCGCGCGCGCCGCCAGCCCGCCCCTTCTACGGCGGCCGCGCAGGGTCATCGTCGCCAGGGCAACCGCGCGCGGCGCCTCCTGCGCGCGATCGCCACAGGCGCGGCCCGACCGCCCCGAGCCGTGGCCGCTCCGCCGAGCGCCGGGCCAGGGGCCCCCGGCAGCGAACGCGCCGTGACCGACCCGAGCACAGCCCTGCAGACGGAGGAGAGCGGGAGCAGTGTCTGAGTCTGAGACGAATCTCTGGGAAGCGGCGGGAACAGATAGTGTTTCCAAGTGCTGCACGCAAGCTTTTAACTTCACTAAGGCAAACACGGCACGCTGCACCACAAACATGCTGTTGGAGACGGGCACGCAGAGATGCTCCTTCGCTTCTCCAAATAAATGTGTTGGTCCCGATGCAGTGCCTGCTGAAGGTGCTGTCTGGCACCAGGTTACAAACACTGAGGAGCCTCTGCTGCCCCAGCCTCGGTTTTGCAAGGACACACAGCTGAAACAACTCGAGAAGTGCACAGAACGACGCTGGCAGCCTGTCTTTGCACCTCACCAGTCAACAGCTGTTCAGATGATAAAATAGCACAATTTTAGTAGCTTGTACCTGATCTAAAGATTGGCGTGAAATGTATCCTTACCAGAGAAACAGCAGAAAGGATGTAAGTACGTTTGCTCTGCTGAAATAATTAACATCCTCAAAAGAAATTCAGAGAATCTCCCTTCTTTTACCAAAAGGTTTATCCAGGAATTAGTACCGACACCAGCACGGTAACACTGCAGTAGCCCAATGGACAGATGACGTGCTTGAGTCAAGGCCCAACTCACAGGACACCTTTTGCCTGCACCTTCACACAGCTCAGTCTGTGCAAAGGTCCTGCATGAGCTTTCTCATGCTTAGCACCACAATCCACCTGAACTCCGTTCCTGGGCTGACTTAAAAACAGGACATAAACCACCGGACATTCAGAAATAAAACTTCAGCAAAAGCAAATTCGATTTCACATGTACCACAGTAATTTTCAGATTGTTAGTTAGGTTAAATAAAAGGCAGCTTGCCACATAAAATTCAGTAGCTGTAAGTGTAGGCTAACACGAGAGCTTCAGGAATACTGTGTTTCTCCGGGGAACTGAGAACCAGTTATTGCAATGCTCAGTAAATCAGTTCTACGATAATTTGGCAGACTTATCAGAGCAGCCAGTTTTATTGGGACCAACAGTACCTACAGAAGTTGGTATTACTTTTAGGATATTAGTAAAATTTCATCACCAAGCAGCAAAACTTGGAGATCAGGTGCTGTACAAAATCTCTTTTGGTTATTGCAGTAGGGCAAGTGCTGCTCTCTACGAGGCTCTGGCAACAGGAACTCAGGCATTCCAAGTGTATCCAGGGAACTGTTGTAAGGCTGGGGGTTGTGTCAGCTGCAGCGAGTCAATAACGAGCACACACAGGACTGTACAGGAAGGCTGGACACAACAGGTCAGTTTTTTATTAACCAAAAGTGAAGCTGAACCCCAGAGTGGTTTAACTCGTTAAAACCATATGTTTATATGGCAGATATTTTTCTTTCATGTTCGACACTACAGTGCAAGAACCAAACTTCGCAGCTGTTCATCCTTTGAGAATCAAGTAGTAAAAATAAAATGAATTAAAATAAGGGTCCCTCAATGAATCAATTAAAAAAAACATTTAACTCAAAAGAACAGACCAATTTTAAGAACTGTCTTATTGAATTCTCCCAAGTGAAAGACCTTTAAAAGCACTTGGAGCCTTGAGGTAGCAACTTTATGCAGAATTTAATTCCCCTCCTGCCCCACAGAGGAAAATTAGTAGCGCATTATTAGCTCCAGCCAGCTAAGCTGTGTTGAGTGTCTCCTGTGAGGTGACTTTCTCTTGCCTCTTGAAATAGCAGTGTAGTGCTGCAGAGCGCCAGGAGGAATCCACAGGGAAGGCCTCTTGAAATAAAATTTATGGTTTGAAAAAAGTTAAATGATCAGCAACAACTGTAACAATAAAAATTATCTGAAGTGAAAAAACCCAACGTGTTTGTATTTTGGCAAGACTAGTTTACAAATACAAGTCAAGAACAAGAGTCTGCTTTCAGCCAACGGAAAATAAAGAATGGAAGTGACATTCAAAGGGGTTTCGGAGGTTTTTTGCCCTCTGTGCAAAATTGCACTTTGTTTTTAAAGTTTTAAGTTTTGCACTTTTATTTCTAAGAAAAGAGCACTTCTGCCCTTTTTTGTTCTTTTACATTGTCAAACCTGTGCTGTGACATTAGACAGAAATACCAGGTGCCAGGATATTTAACCACTGAAAGCTCCTCTCACTGACTTCACAACAATCACAAGCAGGGAATCACAAACAGGAGATTTGTCTTCCTCTAAGCCCCGAGAACATGATCCTCTGTGCCCACTTTGCTGCTGAGTTGTTTTATTAAAAACTAAATCCCTCTTTAGTGCCAATTTCAGAGACTCTGTGGCGGATTTACTGAACACTGAGCGGTAACAAAACACCTGGGCTTATTCTCAGTAACAACTGCAATGAACAGAGTGTAAAGCAATGAGCTGAGATACAGGGATGGGGCAGATGGTCACAGATAGGTGCTGTACTCGCTCCCTGGACTTGGTATCAGCACTCGCACATGGCCCAATTTTGCTCACTGCTGGTGCTCTAACCAGATTCCTGGCAATATTGAGTATCTCACCAAAGCTTCTTTCACTACCTTCATGCTCCAAAACTGTACAAACAGGCTGGTTAAACTAGACTAAACTAATCAGGCACATTGCACATTATCATTCTTAAATGGATCAGCTCCAAGTCAGCTGCCTCTCTACACCATGGAATGATGCTGCACGGACCCTGGATGCAGGATGGCACTGCCCAGTATACCATTGCTCCAGGGAGCCCAGAGAAAGGTAAAATTTCAAAAGCTTGTTCTTGTTCACATGGGATCCCAATCTTTTGATTTTATATTCTCATCTTTTCCTTTGAATTTTAGAAGCCATCAAATCCTGCCTTCCAGGAAGAAGTATCTCAAGAATCTGACATCAGCCTTGCCTGGTTTTTGGTTAAGCTTCGGAACAACTGCCTGTGTTTGCCTGTGCTGAGGTTACAGTCCTGTCCTGCACAGAACCGAAGGCATTAAGAACCAGAATCCATCTGTAAGACAGCCCAACCTGCCAGTCTCCTCTGGATAAAGGAGAGGATATTCTGCCTGGGAGCAACAAAGGCCAGCTGGTGATTATTCACAGCAAGTTTCTCTTTAGCTCACATGACAGTTTAGGCAGCACAGAAGCTCAGGCTGGTTCAGAGACCAGTTCATGTTTGGTTCACAGGACAGTCACAAGCTGGCTTCAGAAACACCCTTTGTCATGGAGCCCAAAGTATCTTAAAGTTGTATCTGCTATCACTGCAAGGAGCTGATGAGTGGTTTTTTTCTTTTTTTTAGTCTTTTTTTTTTGTTGTTGGTTTGGTTTGGGTTTTGTTTGGTTTTTTAAATTCTGTGATGAAAACAATTATTTTTGTCTTTGGTGTTAAACCTTGGAAGCATGAGTGAAAAGTACCTGCTGCTTCTTTGGCTGTAATTTATGACAAAGAAACAGCCCAGGAAAGCAAGGGAAATTCACTGTTCTAAAATACATGCAGTTTGAACAGCCACTAGACATCACGACCAGGACTTTAATAATATGGAAACACCAAGTTCAGTGGTGTCCATTACAAATCATTTGCATTATATAAAAATATGACTGCAATTACAGTAACTGGACAACAGTCATTCAAATTTATCAACTTTCCATCTTACTCATATTGCAGGAAATGGGAGAAGCTCATCCAGTATGGGGAAAAAAGTGTCCAGAAACCAACTCTGTGATGCTAAGCATCTCATGTCTTAGAGAAATGTCCACTGTAATAATTAAAAGCAGGAATTCAAGATTAGCATCCTTCCATTCTTGCTTACATGGCCGTGAATAAAAAGAGCAGGTTCTGTTACACTACTATTCACAATTAAAATTTTATAACCCCATAAAACACCAGTATGTTTTGCATGACCTGTGGAAGAATGCAAACTCAAAGGGTTACTAGATTTATTACCTCCAAATTCAATGTCTTAATATATATATTCTATTTGTACACCATAAAAATGTCCTTCTTATGGTCTGACTCTTATTTAGATAATACCCTGATAAAATCTCAGCCATATGCCAATTAAGGTCCTTAAAGCTATTGAAACAGAATCTACCTAATAAATGCTGCAAATTTAACAGGTATTTTAGATCATTAGCTTAGTTATCACCTAAACCAAAAAGACTCCTCAAACACACCAACTGCGTAGTTAGCAAAGACATTTGCTTTACAAAGTCAAATGTTGCCAACTTTTGAAAAGTTTGGCAAATCAACGTGATATTTGGAAGCAATCAAGTGTCTAATGAAGTTAAAATACTGTGAAATGTTAGGACTAGGGGAAGCTCCTGCAAACAAGTGCAGAAGTAGTCTTCATTTAAATTACAAAACATTCACCTCCTTAAAAAGCTTTAAAACTGACCCAGTCAACAACTGCACCCTGGGAAATGTAGCAGTATAAAGGATCTCTGTAAGCAAGAGAAGGTCATATATTGTGATCTCACCACCATAAAATGTACTTAGTGTCAGGAACAAGGAGCAAATTTGGGGAGATGACAATTATGACACCTTCAGGCCATTTGATCTGAACCACTGCACTTTGTTGGACACCATAGAGTAAACCAATTTTCTTTGCTGCTCAGAAAACACTTAAAATACATTTTCTGCATCTGGTTGCTAAGCAGACTCTCCCATGTCCCCAGCTCAGTTTACTTGGTTTAAAGAGCTCTCTATATTTATTACCTGCTCCTTTCAGCAGGTGGACCAAAACTTCAGTGCCATCTTATTCATTGGTTCCATTGATACTTTAACTTCAAACCCAGATGCTACAATTAAAAGCAAATTTGACATTGTGTAAGGAAAGCATCAGATGAGGGAAATCAGCCTGTAAAAGGCTTGTATTCCACAGGCCGCCTCTGCAGAACAGGCAACCTCCCACTACAGAATCTGATGGGACAATTTATCCCAACAGTAACATCCAGAAGGAAGGAGGCTTCTGTATCTTGCACACTTTGGGTTTCGTATCAGGCACTTGAACTGTTGGACAGATGCCATTCTGAACCAAGTGAACATAGGGTTAGAATCATCTTTAATCTAGGTCTAATAATGAAGTATCAGCAGCAAAGTGGAGGCAGGGAGTGAGCAATCCATCTGTGCTGAGACTTGTTTATGGTTTCTAAAATGCCCAAGAAAACAGCAGAAGTAACTGTTCCGTAGTGTCCGTTGTCCTTGTGAGTTGTGTTGCTGATAGGAGGCTTTTCTGTGTCTTGAACTAAGAAGGCATTGAGGTACCCTGTGCCTAATTCCCTGGATCCATCAGGTCCATGCTAGAGCCAAACATTGCCACCAGTTGCTCCTCGTAATGTGTTATATTCCTCTTCATAATGTCCATGCAGGGTCCAAGCAACCTCTCAAATGCTTGCACATCCATGACTGTAATGGAACAGAGGTGAGAACAAGACTGTGTCAAAAAGGATATCAAATACCAATCTGGTTTTTGAATTCAGAACACAGACCTTCAGTTGAACCCACTTAGGGCTGAGGCTTCAACAGAAACCTCATTCAACAGAAACAGAAATCACATTTCTGATTTCCCTCTGTACTGTTATTTGGAGAAACAAGATTAATGAAATAGAAACTTGATCTCAAGGATAAATACAGAAGCCAAATACACCCCACAGTGATATTAAAAGATGACCTAAAGGCTATGTGTGACAAGTACAGGCCACACACAGAGAAAATAGAGAATCTGCCATGAGGAAGCAACTTCCACTTGGAGCTCCACTCCAGCCCATGCTCCTGGCTTCTGGAATCTGACTGCCAATTACCAAACAGTTGCTGGGTTTTGAATGGCTGCTCACTCAAGCACAGACCATGACACAAGCAAAGAACAGAAAAGGATGACTACAAACATAGACCATCTGCTTACCTAAACATTTGACCTCCCCAACAGCATAGGCAGAGGCTGCTCTCGGTTTGTTGGTAACAAGTGCAAGCTCTCCAAAATACTGCCCTCTGTGACACCGGGCAATCTCCACTTCTTGATTAGCTTCTTTACTCGTCATAGTCTGTCAAACAGTGCAGTTTCATTATTTGCACACAGTTCTGTCCTTGTACAAGGCTGCAGTTAATCCCAGATACTTTACACATGTACAACAGCTCCTTGGTTTCAGGTCTTTAACCTAGCTGCTCCCAAGTCATGGTGGAACACCTCAACAACATGTTCAATTGGAAGCTTGGTAAGAAAAACACGTGCCAGCCCACAAGTTTTGAGACTGGCAGGTATCTACTGCTACAGCTTTGGGAACTGCTGTTACCTAGCCTAACACAGGCTTTATCATGCACCACAGGCTGTTCCCCTGGCTGCTTCAGACTGTACAGAGATCCATTCAAATGCCAACATCTAGTGTGTCACTAGAGATAACAGACCCCACGTTTTGTAATGTGCAATCTTCTATAATCATGGAAGAAAAGTTTCATCTCCAACCTTAAGGCCAGGGAGAATGTATCAGGTTAGCTTGCAGAGCAGCAGACAGAAGCAAAAGACCTTTGCAATTCAGTAAAATGACTTCTGGCTGCTTCAGAACGGATATGGGAGTTTACAACCTACATCACATGAATAATGATGATCAACATAATAAATATATGTTAAAATAACTCAGGGTGGACTTTTTCACATCTCTTGTATTAATCAGTCAAATCAGGGATTGATTAATACAAAGCCTAATCACTCAATTTGATCTCACCTTGCTTTTAATCAAGATTTTTACTTCTCCAGATTCTACAATGTAAAAACAGTCTGCTTTGTCGCCCTGTGAAGAAGAAAAGGTAAAATAAATTCTTTTTTACTTGACTGTGAAAGTATGCATAAATGGTATTAATGCATTCACTTTGAACTATGTCTTCTGCAGAAATCTGCTAGAATTGACAAACACTCAGATTCTTAACATTAAAAGGTGACTGGTTGGGTAATACACCAGAGGAGCCCACAGGGAAGGAACTATTAGTGCACATCATTCAGTAAGAGGGCAGGAGAAAAGGAAAACACAAAGGAGATTGATGATATATAGCAAAATCACTTAAATGCAAATCTTCTGATCCCAATGGAAGTAGGCAATAGTCAGTGAAACTAAGCAGAACCTAGAAATTCCAGAAGCAAATTTTAATAAAACAGGGTTTTAGCAACTGTGTTTCTTTCAGCAGGAAGAAGGTTCCATTAAACTCTCCGTGGCCCTGCTTAAGCAGAGGGGTTGGACAAGGTGACTTCCAGGGGTCCCTCCCAACCTCAACTCTTCTGTCATCCTGTGAGAGGTTCTGGAACATTTTTCACATCTCTCTCAACCTCATCATGTGTCAAATCCTCAAGTGATCCCAGTTTACATCTGCTCTGGAGAGCTTCACCAGCACTTTATAATTTTAAAGTTTTATCTGTGACAGAAAGGACTTTCCCTCTGTATTTGCCCCTGTGGGCCTGGCATAGGGCTGGAAGTCAGAGTGGAGATCTGCAACATGCCTCCTGCTACAAACCAAAAGCAAAGGGACTAAAGGCTTCAGGGAGACAAAGGCTGGAAAAGGGACTGATAAGGGAACAGGAGCAGCTCAGCAGAAAACCCTGAAACAAAGTGAGGAGAGAGAGAAATCTGACATTAAGTCAAGTGGTCAAGGAGATAAATGTGATGGGAAGGATGGAGAGAAATGGTTGTGACTGGAGTATGAAATATGGGCTGGGAGAAGATGATGTAAGATTTAAACATGGAGTTATAGAAAAAATTAGGCCTTTAGCTAAGCTTCCTGGGGATGGTCATAAGTCATCCAGTGCAAACTTTTCATTCACCGTTGCCAACTATCACAGCATGAACTAATGCTCTATGATAACTTCTGAAAGAGTAACTACTGAAAGAGTACTTTGTTTTTAAAAAGAATGGAAACGAACTGAGTGGGAGACACCCTCATAACACTACTAACAATTTTCAAGTGCTTTAAAGTTTACTGCCCTTAACTGAAGGGTCAAATTCCAGAAAGGTAATTAAAATGTAAAACTACTCACAAGAGAAAAGAAGTTCCTGGTATTGATGCAACTGGTGTAACGTAAGAGTTATCATATCTTTTCCAAGCACAGAATTCCATCGTCTCTAACAGTGTATTACCATCACCCAGACCTACCCAAACTATTAATTCCCCTTTTAAGGATAATTACATCTTTGTCCTTAATTCAGTTATTAAAAAAGATGAAAATCAATTGTGTAATTGGATCACTGATGGTGTGAATTCCCAGTTTTGAGACTGATTTATAAGCTCTGATTTTGCTGAGAGTTCACTTTTCTCAGGGTCTCAAGCAACAAGAGTTTCAACTTTAAAAACTGAGGATATTTTTGGAGTGAAGTAATTTGACAGTTATCAGCAAACCTGTTTCCTATATTCAGTTATCTGACATTCAAGATAATTAAGATCAATTATTCAAGACACTATCAAGGAGTCGTATTCTGTCTATACAACAAGAACAACGTTGTAACCAAATCTGCAGTTTCAGGTAAGCCTTTCTTGCATTAACTTCTACTTGAACTAGAGCACTTTTACAACACAGCAACCCACAGCTAAACTTGATGCAAAATTACAATATTTCATCAGTAACAGTGTTCCAAAAAGTTATTTGTGTCACAGCCAAAAAAAAAAATCACATAGTTATAGCTTGAGTTCATCCAGCTTCATGTTCCACTTCCCTGGCCTTGATCTACTGCAGCAGACAAAACATTCACCAGCCACCAAAGGATGTCAACTGAAGCCAGACCACACCACTGAAATACCTCAGGAAAGCACAAGGAAAAACAATGGTTTCAATTAACCCTGACAGTTTCTTAGAGCTAGTGACTCCTTGTTTTTTCTGGTCATAGGGGCCTAGGAAAACTCTAGATGGGGGATTTCATGGAAAACTGCATAGACATTTAATCTCAGCTTCTGAAGGCACACTCATCTTGAATCCATGCAAAGACTACTTATAAAACATAGATGAGAGAAGACATACCCAGAAGCTAAAGTAATAGAATAAATTTGCAGCAAAATACATACTGTCCATTCCCCAAACATTCAAGAAGTGTTTAAATAAATTAGAAATATTAAAAGAATAAATGCCAAGTTGGTCCAAGTAATAGAACTCTGCAAGTCAATTCCAAACAGAAAAAAAAAAGGAGAATGATAAAGAGAAGTTTAGATTTCAAGTACCTGAGAAATGATACGTTCCCCATCTTGATACACCTTCTCTCCTATAACATCCACTATCTTCATTCGCTCTGATGCCTAGAACAAAGAGGAAAATTAAAAATAATAACCAATTATAGTTCATCTCTATGAACTCTCCTGAATCTCTATGACCCCTCCTGAAATGAACAGGCACTCACTAGACACACAAACACAAAATTTATAAATACAGCCCCAAAATGACATTGTTGTAGTACTGCAACACAGGTCTCAAGACAACCATAATCAACAGGGAAATAAAATGATCTAGTGTCCCACCCCTGTGCTTGTCTTACCCCCCACGTTAAAAAGTACCTGATTTGGCTGGTTTAGAGCAAAGGGGAGGGGGGAAAAAATAATTTTCTTTAAGATTCAGTTGAAAATTGAAGAAAACACTCAGAAAAAATGTTATAAACTTCCTAAGAACAAACTTAAATGAGAAATACCAGCAAAACATTTTTTTAAATATTTTAACCACCATATACTTGAACATGTGTGTAGGAGGAATTGTGTCCAAGAACTCATTCCAGGAAGGTGACATGACAAGGACAAGGGCTGTGAACTGTCAGCAGGCCCTGCAGTGGGATGCCCAGCAGCAGGGGCAGGAGGCCCCACCTGGCATGCCAGGAAACATGCTTGACTCTTCACAAACAGGAAGGGGGAAATAAGAGTTATCTCCAGTGTTTCCCACCACCTATTTAGAACCCCGCAAAACAATTTCATTGCTTCAGAGCAGTGCAAAAAATCATACCAAGAAAGGAAGAAAATCCTAACAGTTAAAATTCAGCAGATGATTCAGTTGTAATCAATCCATTCATTCCCCAAATGCACCTTCCTCTTGCCTATGTTTGAGAAATCAAATTCTGGTCCATGCATGATTCAACTGAAATGTGTCATGCAAAAAGCCATCCAGTGCTAATGAGTTATTTTTCTGTATCTTTAAATATTTGAGTCATTTCTGTGCTCAAAAAAAGTCACATTGATGGAACCAGTTTAAGCCAGGCACTGAGAGAGAAGGTGTTGTATAATCTACCCCTTCCACAGCTACAACATATGTCCAAAATAATACATAGTAGAGGCTGTTGTTCACACCTAATGACACTTCACAATTTTGTAATCTTCTCCCAAAGGGATTAAGAGCTCAAATACTAAAGATTAATGCTGGAAAAGATTTTCTTATTATAAGAAAACAAAGAAAAGTTAAATTACGGTTTAAGGCAAAGACAGAGTAATGCCAAAACAAACTGGTCAGTTCCAAAACCCCTCTGACAATACAGGGTAATCAGTGGAAGTGACAATTTACACACTGTTCCTAAAGTCAGGCACCACACACCCCAACAGGACAGTGTCATTGTGTTCCCAGGTAGCAGTGCTTCCCTTTAGCAGTTTAACTCCTGAATATCAGTTAAGCTTAAAGCAAGACAACCACAGCCCACACCTTTGTCTCAAATTTAAAACCATTTCTGGCTGATAAAGGCCAAATATCCCAGTGACTGTATCCTTACTTCAGTATCACACCCTCACAGGAAACCACAGCCCTGAGTTCCAAACTACACTTTGATACCTGTTCCCTGATACACATATAGGTGTTTTTTTGTTTTGGGGGGGGGGGGGGGAGGTGTGTGTAAAGAACTTCAAAAAAATCAGACTGAGATAAAAATCAGCAAATTGCTACCATGATTAAAGGATCTGGGGAAAAAAAACCCAAAACAATTTCAGCAATACAAATTTTTGCTCAGAACAAAATATTAAGTGCTGCTTTAGTATCATATATTACACAAATTAACAAAACAATTTCAGCAATACAAATTAATTTGTATAATCTATGTGATACCAAATCAGCACTTAATATTTTGTTCTGAGCAAAAATGACAGGTTTCTGATATAACAGGAACACTGACTGGAGCTACTGCTAATGCAAGAATTTGATGTAGATGTCTCTGAGAGGTTTTACCTCCAAGGATTTAAGAAGGGGCACAGACTCAATAAATAATTCATACGTCTTCCTCTTCTTCGCGTTGTTTTTCAGTATAATTCTTCTGAACGTCACCCGATCCTGCAAGAAACAGCACAGAGAAATACATTATTCCTCTTCACTGAAATGGTCCCTGTTTAAAGAACTGACAAATGTGAACGAGTATTTACAGCAAACGCCAGGGCTGGGAAAGCAGCTGCTAAAGTGATACCAAAAGTGACTGCAACAGCTCCTGTTAGAGTACTTCTGGCAATAACAAACTGAAAAACAGGGAGCTGTAAGACCTGGCCCTTCTCAGACAACCATTTAGGAATTCAATTTTTATTCTATCTTATACTGTTTTTCTGGGTTGAGTTTTGGGGTTTTGTTTGCCTGTTTGGTAATATATCTTTCATGCATCTGCATTAAATGAAGAAGTTTGGCTCTTCCTGCTGAAGCCAGTGAAAACTGGCATTTCCAGCATTTGTAAACTGGCATTTCCAGCACTTGTAAACTGGCATTTCCAGCACTTGTTAAGGCAGCTGCAGAACTAAGTCTGAACTGGATTCTTCTCTACTTGAGTCACAGAAGGCAAAAGTTGGAGATTCATACGGGTCTCAAACAGGTCAGGAACAGAATATGAAACAGCAGCATGCTTGTTCACTCCACTGTCTCAGATCCAAGAGCCGGCTTCTGGAAGGACCGCTTCCTGAGTGCCAGCTGCCCGCAAGGAAGAACGGCTCGGTGCGTTCGTGAAGCGCAAACGCGGGGCAGAATCCCCCTCCCGGCCCCGCCGCGCCCCGCGGCCACAGGGAGGCGCTGCGGGCGCGGCACCGGGGCCCGGCCGGGCCCGAGGGCTCGGGAGCGCCGCGGCCCAGCGGCAACAGCGCGCTCCGGGACCGCCCGGACAGCACCGCCACCGGCCCCGGCAAACACCGGCCCGAACGGCCTCGGGAGAGCTGCAACCGAGCCGCACGGACAGCCTGAAGGGAAGGGCACCTGCCCACCAGGTGTTTCTCATAGCGTCTGCCCCGTCTGGATCCGCGCAGGGTCGTGAAGCTAGCCAGAGCTGCGGTTTGCCTTGCACAGGTGGGGCCGTAAGTGTAAAAATCAGGAAGTCAGAGGAAAGGAGCAGAAATTTGGCTAGGAAAATGGTACCAAAAAACCTACAGTTAGTAGAAACATCCTAAGAGCCATTCCTCCGCTTCCCAAAACCATCAGCTGGTACCTAAGCAGCAGCATTTTGAGGTGAAGAGGTATTTTCAAGTAAGCGGATATTTTTAAGGGATGCATGCTGCAAATACGTGTAATAAGGACTAACAGAAGTGATACCAGTGGAACTTTAAAATTGAAGGGTGAGGAAGATGAAAGGCAGGGCGGTATTACTGTTATCCAAAGGAGAACAAGAGATGATACAGCATAAGGGATTTTTCAGTTTTTAAAGGCATTTTTCAGTGGTAGAAGTCTCTTCAAACGTTTGTTTGGAGAAGCAGAAAGATGCAGAAACAGTGGGGGGATTGTAAAAGCATAAAAAATCAGAATTCACCTGCTTGAGAGTATCAGTGAGGGAGGAGAAGCAGCAGTATTTGAATAAAAAAAAGCCAAGCCGTGAAGGCAGTATGTGAAGGCAGCATGTGAAGGCAGCATGTGTGGTAGTGAGGTTCCCCCAGACACATTCAGCAGCAAAGGCTGAGGATGCTTCCCTCCTCCAGAAGGGACCCACTGTGATAACTGCTTTGTGCTGAGCCTTCCAGATTTCTGTTGGCCTAAGCCTGCAATGCAGCAGGAGTAATCCACACTTCCCAAACGGCACATAACCAAAGAGCTTTAGCAATGACTTCTGCAGACTAATAAAAATATGTTTAAATTACATCAGGGACAAAATAGTACAATAAAACATGGCAACAAACAGAATAACTGGAAGAAATAACTGAAGTTTGAGAGCAAAATGCAGCCTTAGTTAATAAAATGTTCACATAACAGATGACTAGCAAGAGGTCCCTGGTTCATCTACACCTTGCTAATTAATTGAACATAATCACAGAATAACTAAATCCAAAATTAACCCAATTTATGTCGTTCTTTTCAAAGGCAAACTGAACAAAGAATCATCTTCTCATTTTCTTCCTTTTATAAATGAGCTCAGTTTGTAGCTAGCTGCTTTGTTCTGTCTTCTTCCAGAAATGAGATTCTGACATTACTCCCTGGTTGATTTACCAAACTCTTTTCTTTCACCTCACAAATAAAAGAGAAGTCAGATCTCCCAGCAAGCGTTGAGATTGCATAAACAGCCATGTGTAACAGCCTATCAGTCCTACAATCAAGGTCACAACACACAGCCAACCCCCAGCGATAGTTGCCGAGGAGCCCAGGGCACACAGACAGCACACAACACTTGTTTGCTTCAAAGGCTCGGTTGATCGCACAATCCACTTATTATGCCAACCCTCACAGATGAGTAAGAGAGCACTGGGAAAATAATCCCATCCAAATAGTGCAGAGAAAAGAACTAAAAAAGGAAACTAATGGCTACAGCTTCACATTCAGCACTGCTGGGCTAGAGACAAAGCAACACCATCATTTAGCTTGGTATCTCATAGGTCATGCTGACCCAAGAGCCTCTTCCAAGGTAACAGAAAGGGACCAGAAACATCATGACAGTTTATTGTGAAGGAAAACAAAGCTTTGGGCAGTTTTCTGACCTCTTCAAATTACTAACATCCTCAAGAAGATATGTAACACCTTCCCATTCCATTAAGAGACAAAACGGTAGGAAGGTGAGTTGAAAATAAAGGACATCATTCAGATATTGTTTCCTCCTCCCAAAAAAAAGTGCATTAATGCCTCCACTGTCCTCTGCAGGATGAAAACAAAACCAGGAGGCTTTTTTCCCCCCTAACAAAAGCCACAATTACAGCAAAAGCAAAACTATAAAGGGACAGATAGAACTAGTGATATAGTTTTTACAGACAAGTTGTTCCAGCAAGTCAGCCAAAAAGATTTGCACAATGGATCTATCATGCCAGGAGATGAGATAGCAGATCCTGATAAAATACCTATGAGCAGAGGAGCCATACCAAGAGAAGCTCTGGACACAGTGAGTTACTGCTTAAAATATTATGCATGTAAGAGCAACTTCCTCTCCTTACCAGTCCCCAAAGGGCTCCTTCTGTTGTGGCAATAATGGTGGCAGCTCTAGGAGTGTTGTACATCAATGCCAGTTCCCCAAAACTGCCGTGATTATCGTAGCGGCCCACACAGCGAGACTGGTTGTCTTTTGCTACAACAATATCATACAGTCCTCTGGAAAACAACAGAATAAACACTTTTTATTAGACAACATTCCAGTACAAATCTTGAAAACAGCTTTTTGCTGTTATGCAAATGGTCCTTTTATTGCTGTGTGAGATGAAACTTTTTGAGCTTTCCAATTGCCTGATTCTCACCTGCTTCTATCTACACTATTTTCACCATAATTGTCTCTTAATAAAGCATTTCACTGTGGATAGATAGGGGCAGGATCTACTCGGTTTCCTCTGCACAGTATTTTGATGTTGCTGTTCTGGCCAGGGTGAGAAGTAGTTTCATCATCTTTAAAGAGTGACATTTCACAGCATGTGTGTTACCCAGTGAGGCCTCTTTAGAGTGACTCAGATCCATCTCTACCCATTTTCTCAGTGACAGCATTGCTGCAGGACCTTTGGGACACACTCAATCCAACTGCTCACTTGCTACTATGGGTTTGTCTCAGCTTGGGGTATATCATAACCCCAAGATGCTCTAAACCCTCTGATACCTAGCCAAGATCTCTGAACAGATCAAGAGGAAATGTCCAGCCACCGGAAATCTCCTTGCACTTTTTTCATACCCAGCTGTAACCTGTTAAAATTTGAAAGACCTCCCTTGCCCTGTTCTCCATGAGGCACCCTTCCTACATTATAATGAAGTTAAGAGAACATTATTCCAGAATTTACAAAGAATCAAAAGATTACTCTGATGAAGTGCAGGTACAAGTACAGCGAGTCAGAAGTCAAGACACAAATCTGCATCAAACTACAGCACAGGAACTGCCTATTAAAAAAAAAAAAGCTGTGCACAGAAAGCTAGCCCTTTGAAAGTCAAACAAGTGTCTGTAACACCTTCAGGACTGTCATGCTTGGGGCTTTAAAGAATAAATTAAAAATACGGTTGGAGTAGGCTTGATTAATTCTTAGCTATGGCAACAAAGATTGTTCAGGGACTACCCACTGGCTTAAGACACTTCACAAAATGTATCATGCCCAGGAGAAAAGCAGGTAGGGAACACCTTCCTGGCTTTAAGCAACTGAATACAGGTATAATTTTCCTGACAAGTTTAGATCTTTGTCAGAAGAAATAGTATTATATCCCACAACATCACCAGGCACATAAGAAGAAAAAGGAAAAAGAATGACCAGAAATGGTACTAGGTGAGGAAGGTGAGGAAGGCAGGCACATGAGACTGTAACAATCCTAGCAGACACCTCTTATACTCTACTGCTTACTCACACCTAGGAGAGTAAGAAACCAGCAGCATACTAAAAGTAAACTAGAAAAGGATTAGTGTCGATGGAAAGTGTCACTAATTCTTGTAATGTCTGATATCTATTTAATGATTCTCTGAGAGGCACCAGAGGCAACAATCTTCAGAGCTGTTTTTTCGATCTGGAAGAGCCAGATGTGAGCACCTTAAGCAAAAGCAACAACAACTTCTCCCCATCTTTCAGCCTGAAAGTCACTTACTAGTGCCATTTATTTCCAAATAACTATAGCCACGTAACCTTCAGTCAAGCATTCAACTGTCTTTAGCCCAAGGACTAAACTGGTGAGGCAACACTGGGTGACCTTGGCTCAGCTTTACTGAGAAAACTGTTGCTGAGCTGTGAGAGAGTCCATGAGCTAAAGCCCTGCAAGATAAGAAGAATAAAAACAGACCAAAGTGTAATTGTTGAGATGGTAATCATTACAAGCCCAAGGACTCAAGTGAAAAGTACTGACATGAAAAAATATAAAACCCTCAGGCAAAAAAAAAAGCAAAAAAGCAGCTCAGCAAGATTGTAGATCAGTCTGTTCCAAGAGGCAGCAGAGGCCAATGCTGCCCCTCCTGAGTGATGACTGGTCCATCAGCACAGACCCAGCAGGTGATGAGCATCCCATGTTCAGCCATGCAGCACATTCCTCTGAGCTCTCCCCTCCATGCAGAGGGCACTAAACACCTGCTGCATCCTCAGGCTGCACCTGCCCTGCCTGCTGCCCCTCTGTGCATGGCGAAAGACACTGACACGAGCCATCTGGTGAGGAAGTACTGCAAGCACAAGGAAAAAAAGGCCTGTGCCAGAACACAAAGTCACTGTTCATTTAGACAGAAAGAAACCAATCCTCAGGAATATTTAGGCATTAATTACTTGGGAGTAACAAGACATGCCTACTCATGAAAGAGCCAGAGTCCTCCGAACTTGCACTTGCAAACAAGTGGAAATATTGTGGTTTTCCATAAGGTCCAGTATTCTGCTATTCTTTTGCATGAAAAAATAAGTGAGTGGGAGGTGGAGGAAGACTGGAAAGGGAGAAGGGACTGAAAATTCCTAACTGCAGAAGTTATTCCTAATAACCAAATAGCCAACAAAAGAGTTACAGCCGAGTTACTTCACCGCAAAGGCTGCTATGGTGTCACTAGACAACACCAAATTTAATTTCCTCCACTGTACAACCTTTCTGCCACATACTTTTAACTTGGGAATAAAACAAAACAAAAACCTAAAAGCCTGAAAACCAACACAACTATCTCTTGACAGAAAAAACCTGTTGTGGAATAACATTACATCAGTAGAACAGAGACCATAGAAGCATTTACCTGAATATCTAAGATAAGGTTCCATTTCACTTCTTCATTTTAGGCTAAAACTCATAGCAGGGAGCTTTTGATAACCAACAGGATAAGAGCCTTGCACAGAAACAAATCAAGATAGACTGATGGTATCTAACATTTTTGAGAGGCTGCCAAACCGAGTGTATGTTTCCTCAAAATTATGAACCACTGTTCTGCACAGATCTCATCTTTGCAGAACTAGTGGCTCTGGCTCCCACAAGTTCTGATCTGCAGTACCTTACTCTTATCTGTAACAGCCTGATCTCTCTGGTGAATATGGCAAGAGCAGGGACTTGGCCTGCCTAGCCAAAGACATAGGATTGGATTGAGGGAGAGCAGTTGAGGAAGATACCAGAGTGCAGAAATGGGGCACTGGTTTAGGCTAAGGGGTTGGTACGGCAGAGGACAGGGGAATGGGCATATGGTTGGAATATATTGGCTGCAGCCTTATGTTCTGTAATTACACTAATCAGAAAGGGGAATGTCCTTAAAATGAACACGAATCATTTCAAACGAACAATTTCTAACCTAGAAATTCTTCTGCAAATTCCTTAAACACAGCATAAGTAGCAATTGAAAAAGCAACAACCTGTCTTGAAGACCTGCTTTGAAAGCATTTCATACAATATTAATGGTGCCATTATTTCAGTGATAAGCAAGATAACAGTGCACCAAAAGCAGTTTGCTAAGATCATGTTCCAACAGACATTTATAAATCACTCAGTAATATTCTGTTTAATATTACAGTTGTGCAGAAGGAAATAAATCCATGTTCTTAATTACTCTTTAGATATGGTTATTCAAAGTAACATTAGTCAGATTTCTTTTCAAAAGGGTAAAAGATACTCAAAATGTCCATGCACACATGTATCTATTATATGCCTGTTGTACATATAAGTGATCCCCAAAATTATGACATGAATTTGCTTGATGCAAGAAATTCCAAAATGGTACCTTAAGCTCTACAAATACAAATCACAACCAACAGAGGCAGAGCAACCCCAACTCTCTCTGAAGTCAGTCATCAAAACTAATTGGATAAAGTCGAGGTTGTTCCATGGTAGCCACTACCATGGATTTTTATTTCCTATATTCTCCTTCCTGAAAATAATCTCCTACCCCTTCCCCTTACCACAGTGCTACTTTTGCTGGTTCTCCCCCTCCTTCCTTCAGAAAAAAATAGAACCTGCTCTAGAGACAACATGTAATATGGCTGGTGTTAAGCTGTGCTCATGCTGATGGGCACAAAAATTGAACCGAACAAATAATTCTCCTTCAGAAACTGTCATGTAGAGTAAACATTCCCTGCCATTTCTAAGAAGCTGAAAAGAAACATCCTCTATATTTTACAGGCACAGCTGCTTACCGCTCAACGACATAGAAGTTATCTCCATCATCACCTTGGTCAATCACATGTTCCTGAGGTTTCACCTTCCTCTCAAACATGGCATCAAGGACCTGAGACAGCTGCTCCTAGAAAACAAACAGGAGGGGAAGGGGAAAAGTGAACTATCAGAAAACACACCTTAGCATTACTGCTGGGCAAGGGTGAGTTCGTTTCATTTGGTCTGGATAGTGAACTGGAACATGCACCATGCTTTTGTACATTTTACTGTACAAAAATACAAGTAATACTGATAATACATGTTGATTTCCACTAGCACCTCACTCCTTTCCAGCTTATTAATGTAAGTTTAATAATGCAGACAACCAGACTTCTATCACAGAAGAGCCATTATCTCAAATTTATGTCCAAATGGCCCAATTTTCATAGTATTTCAGTGCCAAAGCACACACATATGTTTGGTATAATCTTCACAGCTTCACTGCAATGGACACACATCAATTCCTGTCGACAGTACGTGTATTTCATTGTATGTATATCTAGAAACTGCACCATGATCTACTAGTCAATTACCTGTACGGTCACCATCTAAGAGCCTCAGTCATGATCAGGAGTATACTGAACAAGACTCTCTATAGACTTATCTCCCCAGGTAGTCTGTGTCTTAGGGAAGCTGCAATTCCAGCCCCAGATGAGACAGGACAGGTACAGATGTGGAGCCCACACAGAAAATGGGATAATGCTGGTCTGCACAGTAGGCTCCAGCTGGATTTCCCTGATCAGCCACAACTAAACTTCCTTTTTTTGCAGGCAGCACAGCCAGGGAAGCTGTGAAAGCCAAGAAAGATGACACCATATAAATGCCTTGCCTTGATGCTGACCTGCTTTACCATCTTTGCAATTCCCAAGCCCATTAACAATATACTTTCACTGCATTTTCAATGACCAGATGTTCAAAGTTGAAGATGTAGATCACAGCTGAGTTTCTAAAAATACACTGCATGAACATGCAAGCCAGTCTTCATGCTGCTGATACACTTGAAATAACTGCGCTCCTGAAGTTGGAAATTATCATTGCAGTATCTCTAGGCACCACTACACTGAAAATATTCTTTATCTTTTAAATAGAATCCTACCTTCTTGTCTTTAAAAACTGTGTCTGGACTTTTAGATCATATTAACTGTACCTAACAAAAAATTAACTGAATTTAAGATTTCCTTAAAATGCTATTACCTGATCTAGGTTTTTGAAGAGCAGGATATCTTTACATGCTTCCTGCAGTCTGCATCGCTGTTCATCAGTTTTTGGATGAACTACCTTTAAAACAAAGTAGAACAGAACAGTCATGACAACAAAGAAATATGATTACAAACTAAACTTCAGCATGAAAAAGCAGAACACAATTAAACTGTCAAAAGTATACTGTCCTTTTCTCTTGTTTGCATAAACAGTATTTTATATATATATATATATATAAACACAATGCAAAACGGAATTAAAGATACATAAGAAAAATATTATGCTGACAATTAACATACTAAAAGTAACAGTCACAAAAGACAAGAAAGAAGAGGATGCCTTTTCCATTCCATTCCCTTCCCTTCTAACACAGCCACAGCCGCAGTCAAAGCTTGAGAGCACATGAAACAGAGGAAGAAGTGAACAGTTTTCTTCCTAAACTCTGGCTATATTAGTCCCAGTATACTTACTGTTGGCCCACAGGGAGTTTATACCATGTATCACACGTATGAGTCTCAGCCCATCCAATAAGAAGTTACTGAAGAAGCGTGGTTTTTTCTAACAAAATTGCTTAAATAAAAGCTTTGTTGTTTGAGATCTTTTGTTACTTCCTTCCATTTATAAACATCAGGTTAAAGGAATCAATACTCACTGTATCATAAAAATGTTCATATATGTACTTGTTAGGGTCTAATCATGAAAATACATTAAAAAATTAATTACCTGACATGCACCAAACTAACATTTCTTATTTCTGGAATAACAAGAATTCCAAAAACCAGTTCTATCAGTAGGCATTTCTAAAAAGTTATTTTCCAAAGTCAAGCAGGTCTCAGATCCTTGTTTAAAAGAAAATGGAGTACTGAATCATCAGTCAAGAAAATTAAGACTTTTGATGGAATAAATGTGTCCAAGTCTACAAACATTTAGATAACCAGACAGATTCATGGTCTTTTTTTCTTTTTATAGTATATAAAAATTATTTATGAAGTGTATTTATGAAGTATCCCTTCTTTTTTTTAGAGAAATTAAATTAGATTTTCATTGCAGAAGTGTAAGCATCCTTGCGACGGAATGTGGAAAGGAATGCCAGAAGTCCAGTAAAAAAACATTGATTCTCACCAACCATGCTACAAGATTTGGCCACACAAACCCATCTGTAAAGAAATACAGTTACAGTATCTGGATTTGCAATTCCTAGAAATTCCCAGCTTTCAAGAACAAGAGAAAAAACAGGTGGCTGCAGACTTAAAATATTTCAACCAAGCATTTCTCCTACCCAGGCAGAACTGCTCTGACAAGAAAGACAGTAAAAAAGCATGTGAGGAATTTTAAGCACCCATGAAGAAACAGCTGTGGTAAAGCTTAACTAATTCTTCTCAATAGCATCGATGATCTAGCAATTGCCTCAACAAGCCTTTAAGAGAATTAAGAAAGGAAAATAGCCAAAATTTTAAACATGTTAGACTTAAGCACAGCTCTCAAGTCCTTTGAAGTAAAACTGTATTAAAGCTGTAGTGACTAAAAAAGTCTATGAGACAAAGTGGCTCAAAATTTCCAAGCAATGTCACTTTATCAACGTCACCACACCACGCTCAGCACAAAAAGCACAAGTGGTAAGAAAAGGCAATGTACATCTGCCTGTCAATCTGTAGAGAGAACCATGCATGGAGTGATTCCCTCACTCTTACCCTTTGTTCTGTATCTTCTTCCTCTTCATCTGGATTGAAAGCTTCAGCACAAACTTGGAAGAAAAAGAGAGAGGAGGTAAGTAAAAAGAAGTAATTACATGACAACAGCAAACAAATCAGTTTAAATACATTTCTTCTATTTTCCTACAGGAAAAACAAAATCACTTTTCATTTTGTCATAAGTGTCAGAGGCTCAAATCCTGTCTGTTCTCTGAGCAGGCACAGCATGGCTGTTCTCAGACTCTCATGTAAAAAGTCTGTGACTTAGTAAATAATCTTGCCTAGCAAGTACTCTGAAGCATGGACACAGATTTCCTTTCAGCTGGTATCAAAGCATAACAATCTCCATTCAGATTCATTTACAAGCATCTTCTCTAAAATGCAGGGGGAAAATACTGCTGCTACACTGCTTTGTTCTTTGCAGAGCAACGCACAGAGCAAAACACTAAAAAAAAAGGAGCACAAGGAAGGATGAGGCACTTGCTCCACCTCAACTCTGATTTGCAAGTGAGTATCTATATTTTGGGAGGTTTTTTCATACAGAGAAATAATGTTTTCACAGAAATCAACCTGGGAAATTAACAATCCACTTCACCATAGTATAGTCTATGAAAAAATAATATTTAGTCACATCCCCCACATGTTCCTCTATCTTACTACATTTTAACCAAATTAACATCAATTGGTGATATAAAACCAACTCCAAAATTTACACACAGTGGGGTTTTTTTTAAAAGGATGAGAACAGCTGTGGAAAACCACACATTATTGTGCTTTGGAACACGGCTCTGCCAAACATATCATTATACCTACAGGATCAACTGGAAGAGAGGCAATAATGCAGAGCTGCTGAAACTTCAAACCGTTTTTGTTCAGTTTTAATTCCTCAGAAAAGGCCTATCTTCAGTTATCTTAACACTTACACTATTACACAGTTTTACAATACTAAATACAGACACTTTAGCTACCAAAAGCCCATGGTTCTAGCTCAGATTTTCTTATTAATTCATGGATATTTACAGTTCTTGCATGTTGAGGTGCTCTGCACATTCTACCCACCTGTACACACAGTCAAGGAAAGTGAGTCAGTCCTGTTTTCATCTAGCTGTGTTCTTACTTTAATAAGGGTGGTCTCACTTCTGAGGTTATACATTACTTACAAAAGTTTACAAGGAAACACAGACAAGCATTTTCCCTGTACTTCATCCAGCATCCTGACAATATTGAAGACTTAGCAGAATGCCCAGAAGCCCACTGCAATGACATCTAACTGCTGAATTGACTAAGAAAGCATCAATAAAAATAAGCAGAAAAAAAAAATCCAGAAAGTCTAGAATTCAGCAACTTGTAAACAGTTCAAAAATGTACACATGCCTGTTGACCCTGTCACTGTGCACTCAACAGGACTATAAAAATGCAAAACTCTAGCATAATTTACTAGGAAAAATTTGGTTGGCTTTGTGTGTCTTGATTTTTTTATTTGGATTTTTTTTCTCCCTACCTAAAAGATACAAGTCTGTCCTAGGACACCGGATTTTAATTCTTTTTTTTCCTGGAGAGAGTGAGGAGACTCAAATGCAACAACAAGCACTCCACTTATCAAACTACAATGTAAAAACACAATCATATAATCATTAGGCATCAGGCATTTATAGAGTAAGTACTGCTCATACAATAAATCCGTTTAACAATACAGAAACAGTGTATTGACAGCGCACCTACCACACACATGCTTTTAGTTTAACAGAACCACCCACACTTAGGGCAGATACTCCACAAAGGATAAACAGCATTCTTCCCCAGCTGAAAAAAAGTATAGTCCACACCACAGTCCAAAGATGACTGGTTTATGGGAAGGTAGATGCCTACAAAGCTGCAGAACATGGACTGATAGGCTGATCCACTTAATATGCAATACAAAGGTACTTACAAAGAGAACATTATTAGCATTTTGGTGTGAAAGCTTTCCTCCTCCTTCCATTTTTCACTAAAGATCAAAGTCTATTGTAAAAGCTTTGGGTTTTCTAATAAGGAACAGTTACTAAGAAGAAAGGCTCCATGGTTTAAACAGTATAGTGAAACTGGAGATAATAAACTCTCTTCCTATTGTACAAACAGCGTATCTTACAAGAAATTAGAGTCCAATTCTCTATTAAGCACAATATTACATATTATAAATGCACTTCTATACCTTTCTGAAAGTAACTGGTGCATAAGCAAATTCAAGATCTATGAATTCAGAGATCGCTGTACCACAAGATCATTCTATCATTCAAATTTTAATATTAAGCTGAAAATTTGATTTTGTTCCCATCTCAGCTGCAGGGAAGCTATTGCTAAAAATGCTTTGTAATTCAAGAAATTCTATTCAAGATTTCCTTGGGAAAACAAGTTTTATTACCAAAGCTAAAACTACGGCATTAAAGCAAAACCTTATCTTAAAACACACATCAATCAAAGCAACACAATCGTCTATAACTGCAGTATGAAACGGCTTTGGTTAAGGTTTGTCCATGTAGGTTTCCCCTATTTCATCTTACCCACTAAGGGTGAAAACAGCTCCCAAAGCCCACCAAGGATACAGACTAGGACTTAGTGCCCTTCCCTACATACGGAAATCACTTCTGTAATGCCCATGAATGGGCACCACAGAAATACAACAAAAATGTGGCAAAATACCACTTCTTCCCATGGTGTCACGTAGAATGCCTTCCCATTATACTTTTCATTCTTCAGCCTCCTGCTGGGATTTCTTTTTCCATGGAGAAGAGTAGGCCAGACATTTTGACTTCAATTTTGGACAGCTCTGATTGACAGGACCCTGTTTACTTGCAGGCAGAGCTGTCACACTTAATGTAACATATCTGTTGCGGTATGGTTAGAAAGGGGGAGAGACACAAAATTATTATTTTTGATCTCAAGCTTAATTAATATTGTGATATACTGGAAAGCCAACAGAAAGCTTTTCAGACTACTCATAACAACCAACAGTATTTTCCAAGTACTTTAAAACATGACTAAAGAAAAAGCAACATTACATCAAACCCATCCCATGTTTTATGTTGCAATATGTCCAATTTTTCTTTCTACTATTTTTAATTGGTAAATCACTTGGGAAAGTCTGTACAGTTGAACATATTACCTTTGTGTCTGTCTTACCTTCAAAATATTTCATGTTATCTGTACTGCTTGGCTATTCTTCTGGCTGTGAAGGACCCCCATGACTACCCTAAACTCTGCCAATCCCTGTCAGAAATCTAGGGAATTTCAGGACTCCTGAAGGTTATTCACTTGTGCATTACAGTACAGCCAGTCCTAATGAAAAAACATTTGATCTTTCATCTTGACAAAGTGAAAACGTCCTTGGCCCATTATTTGATACGTGACTGAATTCACATATTAACTATTTAAGTGTCCCAACAAAACAGACACTCTTGAGGCAAGCTTGTTCTCACAAGATTCTCCTGAAAAGTGTTGTTTTTCAGACTCATTGAAATGGCAGTTGGAAGGGATCTCTCTCTGAATGAAGGTCATCCAGTCCAACCTACCCCTCCAAGGGGAGCTATTTGGAATGCTAGTTTGGGGCTGACCTAGAAACCTCCCAGGGCAAAGATTGCACATCTCTCTGCTAACCTGCTCCACCACCCTCCCGGGGAAGACGTTTTCCTAATGTGCAATTTAAAGTATGGTGTGCAATCTAAAGCTCACCAGTATCGTCATACAATTTGAAGTGACTTCTGAAATCACACCTTGCCTAGGTGAGATTTTCAGCACAACTCTGCCCCTGAGCAAGTGCTGAGCAAGAATTCATAAGTGGAAGTTACACACCAGCGTGACACATCTACAGCTCTATCAGCTCACACCATGCAGACCAAGCTTCCTTCCAAATCCACCCATACATAGTTCAAATAGCTTTGGAACATAAAAAAGTTCTCAATTTTATGAAGCTTTGAGATAAAAAGAAATTCAGGCTTTTATCCTACCATCTACATTTAATCTCTCTTAGCTTCTGCAGCTTCTACAGCGAGTTTAGCTTTCTCTCATGCCACACCTTCTTTGGCTTTCAAGAACATCTGTTAACACTTCTGAAGGCTCAGAAATGATACAGCTCCATCGCTGCTTTGTTATGCAGGTGACAGCATCTGAAAGCAACCAAGATCTCTGTAGCTGCAGCAATGACATCAGCAGTGGATGGGTGAGGGGGAAGCAAGGGGTGGGGAGAGTATGAAAAGCAGTAAGACAAGTTTGCCAGTACAAACACCGCCTTTGTTTATGCAAGTTTTAATCGCTCTCAAGATAATATTGTTCTGCAAAATATATGTTTTGTCAAGATCAAAGTCCTTGCACTCTATGCAAATCTGTATGCAAATAACAGTTGAGCATTTAGCTCTGGCAAGTAAATTCAGCCTCCAAGAGAAATGCACACCATCCCTGTCCCTGAAAGATCAGGTTTTTTCAAAACAACAACCAAGAGGCTGAGGCCTGAAGACCTTCAGACACACACAAAAGAAGGAAATTAAAGTTCTATGTTTTATGTAAGGTGAATGCATTATTAATATTTCTGTTGCTACTGAAACAAGTCGCAAATAGATGCCCTGTCATACTCTCTTTTCAATTTTGGATGCCACCTTCTGTACTGCAGAGTGAAATCCTATTCACTCTTCCTTACTTATGAGGATGCATCACCTCCAATTGATCCTATCAGACCCATTAATGAAAATCCACCCAGAGCAGTACATGCAGAACCGCTTTTCCAGTTATCTATTCAGATGAGTAATCTTAAACTATGTTTAAGGCAGTGTTCTTTGCATTTGAGTTTGTCAAAGCTTCAAACATTTTCTAAGTCTGTCTCTCAAGGGACAGATGCATAGCCTCTTCTGGGAGCACTATGCCAGCTGGAAAGGTGACCACTTCCAGTGGCTTGTCATTCTCTCTGACAGCTGAGTTGCACTTCAAAACGATGGAGTCACATGAATTAGGAAGCTTAAACAGCACTTATACATAGGTCTTTGCTGGCACAGCTAAACGTGATTTTCCACACTTGGGAAACAACTTCAAGTTTCCTCTCACTTCTATTGCTGGTTAGCTCAGAACTTTTTGGTTTAAAAATTGCACTTTGTTTCTCAAGTGAAAGATCTCACCATGTCAAAGCAGACGACAGATTCATACCTCGATCCAGCAAGTAGGAAACAGAACCTGCACCCATTTGCACCACCTGAGCCATTTTCACATTTATGACAGGTTGGAAAGAAAAGCAACACTGAAACCCAAAGAACAGTTAACATGTGCAGGAAAATCAGCGGTTTCAGCCTTCAATTCACTAATGAGAGAACTGACTGAAATCAAGGGTAAATTTTCTTGTTAAAACCAACGTTGCTGCATCAGGCCAAAACTCAGATCTTGGGTCTTAAAAGACTGGTCTCCAGATGCAGTACCACCTCCTGACTTCATTCTTAATTGTCATAGAGGCATAACTGAGACATGATTTACAATGACCAGGACTTGAGCAAACAACCCCCCCCTTCAAACTTTGTCAAACGCCAAAGCAGAATATTCAAACGTGCAACCACTTGCATGGCCAAATATGTCAAATCAAGTGTAAGATTTTTTTCAGTGGAGAAATATTTATAAATAATTCATTTCAGGGGGAAAGGAAAAGAATGGATTTTCAGTTCTTGAAACAGCTTCAAATGTCATTTAAAGTTAAAAGGAAACTAAATCAAGTTGGTTCTTCACAGGCAGAGTTCTTCTGTATTACAGATTAACTACAAAGGCACTCAGACACAGTATGGCTGTGCCAAACCAGCTCTGTCCAGTCAGGATTACAGGTTCAGGCACACTCCGCTGGTCCCAAAGCCTGCTCAGGTTGAAAAGCTGCACAGATCAGGCAGCTTCTTTTGTCAGGCAAAGAAGCCTACGACCACTGATGGAGCTTAAGGCCCTAAAATCCTGCACTGCTGAAATGCTCAGCTGGCTCTACCCAAAGCCTTGCTTACAGCCCCAAGTCAACCTGAAAATGCCCCCCTCTGATATGGACACTACCTATGCCCATTACTTTAACAGAGTAGCAAAACTGAAGTCCCAGGTAGAGCTTGGAGAGACTCCACTCTAGTTCACAGCTGGATAAACCCTTTTGCCAAGAGAAGTGCATGATGTGTCACAGTGCTTGCTAATCTTGCCTTTAGAAATCTTTGATAACCATTTCCTCACCACGATTATGGACTTTCCAATAGGATTATCTAAATCAGACTTCTCCAGCTTGTTCTCTTTCCATCAAAAGAGAAATGCTATAGTTCCAGCGACAATGGCTTGTGACAAAACTGTAACACCATTGTCACACACTCCTACTTCATACTACTTTTCAGTAGCAAGTTCAGAACAGACTGCACAATCAATTATAAATGCCACCTTTTATGATAATGGGGTTTTTTTTCTTCACAGGAAATCCAACTTTACGTGAACAGACACCTTTTCTCCCAAGATGCGTAAGTAAAGGCAACATAATAAGCCCTTTAAAATTATGATAATTGGTTGACAGCTATTTCCATATGTGCATTTGTTTTATATATTCTGAATAATGCAGTTTTCAAATATTCTTATTACATTCATACAGAAAATCTGGTTTTAAGTGTTTCTTTAAAAGGCTTTATCATCAGATGCACAGTAAAACAATTGAGACAATGCCTTACAGCAGAATAACCATTAAAATATTTTTTTTTTCCCTGCTACAGGAAGATTTGGCAAAGTATTTAAAATTACATTTCCCTAGGGGCAAACGAGAACTTTCATGATGAAAGAACTAGAATAATAAACAGAAAGTAAATAATCACAATCTCTTTTAGATTCATATCTTTACACACATATCATGAAAGCATTACAAGCAGACAATACTTCTTCAACTAGATTTTAAAGACAAGCATAAAGCACTTATAACAAGATACAATGCATTCCTACTTAATTATTATTCCTAGGTAGGCTTTGTTCAGGGTTGGTTTTTTGTTTTGTTTTGCTTAACTCCTTCTGCAGCCTGCAGGATCTGGCCTGGAAACCATCCCCAGGTTAACTAACTCAGGGACACAGCACCAGACAAACCACAGACGAAAGGCTTCACAGCACCCCGGGAATCTGCTCCAGGGACCTGTCAGGAAAAGACATTCCCTATCAAACTAAGAGGCAACTTGCTGAGGGTCTTACTGAACTGCATCAAAACTTCAGAAGATAATCCTCATCCTGTGTATCTTTATTTAAATCTTCCTCCTACTCAGGAGCAATTAAAATAAAAAAACTTGTGCCAGTGTAGGACTAGAGACAGAATTCTCCTAAGCATTTCTCCTACCTCTTTGGCATAACCAAATGAACATGACATTTGCCTTTTTTTTTTTGGCAACTAAACCAACAGCTGTTTATCATTGTATTTGCTTCATGTGGTTGCCTATTTAATTATATCAAGGTGCAACTTTTACTTAATGCCCTTATTATACCAAATGTTATAGCTATAATAATGATTATAACAAATGTTATTATGAGTTACATATAACATGTTATATATATTAGTTACATATAAATGTTATAATGAGTTATGCCAAATGTTTTAGCTTATCCTTCCTCTCTGCATGCTCACACATTGGAAGGGTTACACTCTCGCACCTCACTGAAGCCACATGCTGCAGGAGAATGATGATAAACTCATGAGGCTATAATTCCCAGACTGCAGTTTTTGATAATTTGAAAATTTACAATTTCCAGAAGACCTATGACGAAAGCACTCTGGTGATAAAATAGAGCACTCTGCAAGTCTCTCCTGTACAGCTGGAGGAGCCAAGGGACAATATTGCCTGATTTCACAGAATCATCTGCTAACTAAGCCACAACTGGGGCTCCTGCCCTTTGGGCTTCCATGTCTCAATTCACAACAAGAGAGCCCAACATCCCATCAGACACTGGTGTGCTCTGGGACTTGCAGTAAGAGGTAAGTCGGCATGAAAATTAAAACAACAGAAATACTTCCATCATGGTAGAGGACTAAAAGAAAAGAAGGTTTTCCATGTGGCTGATCATTGCAGTAAACAGCTCTGACATAGTAACAACCAAAAGCAAAATACTGCCCTTTTAATCTTAAAACAGTAATTTACAATTTGCTACTTGTGTTTCCAATTCCCTTTACTACATATAAATAGAAATCTAAAATGGTAGCAGGGTATTTTGGAGTTACACATTATTCCATGTGGTGAAGCCTGGGAAATTCAAACGGAGCAGGCTTTATTCTTGCAAGTTAAGAAATCAGAAGACTGAAATGGATAAACATGCTGCTGACCTTGTTCAAGCCTTCTAAGAGAGCCTTACCGATGAGATAGTCATCCATAAAAAAGGTCTCCTGGAAAACATGATGCTACTACTATTTCAGAGCACACAGATTCACAATTGTAGAAGTATGCCTTCTGCTTTAATGATCTTCTGGTTTAGCCTATCACATAAATCTTAACACATTTCCAAATGTGTTACGTAAGCAAGGCAGATAAAACCAGAAATTCAGCATCAATAATGTTTATGTGCCTGAAACAGTGATACTTTCTCAGTTAAAAACAGCACAGAGAATGTTCATTTTACATTCAGTTTACATCAGAACAGCACAAGTTTCCAGAAATGGCTCAAATATATACCTTCCCCCCGCAAAAAAAAGGCACGTAGCTTACAGGCTTTTAGTTGCAAACTGTAGATAGAAGAGAGAATTTAGCTAGGAATAAAACAGGAAAAGTGTTTTTCTAGTATAGAAATAAGAAATTTTCTTTCAGTTTACAGATAAGGCATTTTTTGCTTTTATACTTGCAATTCTGCCATATGAATTGCTAAAACTGCAATAAGTCAAATAATATTTTAAAAGAACCTCCATCATCTTGAGAAAGTGTAGTGAAGCACTCTTTGCCTTAAAATTTCATTTCGCAATGAAGATTATCTGTATCTTTCTGACATCTATCATGACAGAGAACCAAAGGATGTCTAAGTGCTAGAAGGCACTTCTGAAATCAATGGTTCAGCAACCTATATATGATTTTTAAAGATTTCTAGAGAATGTCCAAATATATTAAAAACCACATTACCCTGAATAGAACAACTAACACCTATTTACCTGTAGCAACAGGGAACAGTAAGAAATTAGCGTGGCTTGACACAAAAGGATTGTGTGCAGAGGAATGATGTGGAAGCCCCCAGGTCCCAGTGCTTGGAAACTACTGCTTCCTTTCCTAGCACACCAGAAAAGCAGGAAATGTGGGAAGTTACTGTCCAACCTCTTGAAGAAAAACCTGGCAGCTCCCCCCATTCCTGTGTGGCTGCTGAGCAATTCCAGTGCCCTGGTGAGCACCAGCCATGGCAAAGGTGTAACTCTTTCACTTGATGCAACTCATTCGTTTCCAGCCAGCTCTGGACTTCAGTGTCTCACTGAATAAATGGATTGTCTTTGCAGGAAATACACAGTTGAAGAGGTCTGGCAAAAGACTAATACTGGGTAGGACTTCATCAGTTGGAATCTGTGTGCTTTACTTATGACCAGTTTTGCGTTTTTCCATTAGAGAAAATTAGTGAGCTTAAGAAAATTATGCTCTTTCCTCTCCCAAATTTTGGAGACGTGGGAAAAACACACCAAATCAGGTAAGTGCTTCAGGCAGCCAAGTACCCACACACAAGCCACCTCCCAAAGTCAAGCCCTGATTCAAGTCTCTCTTCAAATGAGAACCCTGTAAAAGTGCTCACAGCAGTTCCTGAGATTGCTTTAATATTTCCTGTAGTGAGTTTTCATATTGCCATTCTATTCCCTATAGTGAGGTTTTTTGTATTCTTATGAAGTTTTCTGTTATTCTGGGGTACACACAGACTCAGCAAGGTTCTGGTGTTAAAAACAACTGAGTAAAGTTTCTGAAATTATAACCTTTCATATTTAAATCAGGTCTGTTTAAACTTTTCTGTTCTACGTGGACTATTCAATCAATTTCACATTTAAACTGAAGTTACAGCAACCTAAACTTGCATGAGTGTAATAATCAGTACAGGAGCCTAACAACATCTGTGACTTTGTCTGAAACTTTATATTAAAATAGGGATGAAGTGCAGCCTTACATATTCACAAGAAAAATACAAAGCACATCTGACTCTGAGGTCACTCTAAAGATACATCACAGCACCAGGTTTTGCACCAAGTATAAAACTGCCTTTTTTAGCCTGCATTGTCACAGGCAGTTTGAGATTTCCTAAGGTGTGTTTGCTTTCTGTCTCTTGTGCAACAAACCATATTGTAATATTTTCATTTTGGCTTTTATTCCCATGTTAAAAACCATCTTGAGTTCAAACCAAAAGAAAAAAAAAAACAATTCTTTGTCACACAGAAGAGAAAAATTAAATTCCAACCACCAAAGGGGAATTAAATTTTGTTTAAACAATCAGCTAAAAGCTGATGTTTTCAAAAGTATTTATGTATCTAAAGACATGGACCAGCATTTATGTAGGCTTTTTAAAGATCTTTAATGTAAAACAATTAATGGAAGTTAATCACTTCCACCTTTTGCTACCTGAATACTTTTGAAAAACTGATCCATACTGCATTACTTGCTTTAAAATGTGCAGAGCTATACTTATGCTCCCACTTAGTAAGGGCTAATTTCAGTTAAAACATTTTACTTTGGACAACTTCTAATTTTTATGTGACAGTCTAGCCATGAACTATTATTAAGAAAGAAAAAAAATTTTTAAAACATTAAATATTAATTAATTCCACTCCACTGTAGCACTTATGTGCATTAAGCAGACTGGATCAGATTTCTTCTGACCACGTATTGCACTGACTTAAATTTTAAGTAAGGATGCTCACAGTGCTGTATTTCTCTTTATGTCATTAAAAAAACCCTGCAGAATTGTTCACAACACTGTGAAATCCAACTAACTGTGAAGTCATGACTATTAATTTCCAAAAATAAGCTTTTTATTATTCACTGAATGTCAATCACATGCCAGGAATTTTTAAATAAGTCCCAATATTGCAAACAGAGAAAACAAGCTTTTTTTGTTTAACGAATAATGATTCAGACACTTTCTTACAGGAGAGCACCCACACAATTTATCACCACTTTCATCTGTCATCCCACATGCTTGGCTTTTGCTCATATCAACATTTTTTAAAATGAATTATTTTCACTCTAGTTATGATATCAGTTTTGCTATCATTAGGGCTAGCAAAAAATCATAGAAGCTTCAGGTTGTTGATACAGGAAAACTGTGCCATTTGTAAAAATGTGAATTTTTGAACTCTTAAGTGTCTTATCATTTATTACCTGCCTAAAAATCTTTCAGCAGAAGTTATTATGCCATCAGTTTTGTAAGATGATGAATAATCAATACAAAAATTCATTAAATAGCTTCAAGAGAAGAAACCAGATCCTGACTTTCAAGTGAACCTAATAATCAGATAATAATCAGATAAATATACAGCAAAGAGAACAGCACAGAGGAAGTCCATCATCACTCTCCGTCTTCCTCCCTTGATTATTTCAAGTGATGAGATTTTTATCACTGAAGTAGTAGACAGTATTCTGCAAGAGCAAATACTCAAAACAACCTCCCAAGAGAAGTGTTGCCTCTTGCTTCATTGCTGCTACTTAGATGTCCTAATTTAACAGGGTTCCAAAACAGTATTTTTTACCAAATACTAACATGCTGTGTGGCAATAATTAACAGAAAAGTTTTATTAGAAAATGACTTTTGTTAAAGCTCCTAAAAGAAATTTACTATGTGTAATATTATCACATCCTGACATCTCATCTTGCCAGGGTGTGAAGAAAATGCTGTATCGCACTGAAAGCACAGAGGAATATCAGACTTTAGCAACATATGTACGTTATGAGATGACTGCTCATCTTTCGCAGGAGCCAGACTAATGAAGAGTTCAAGGTAAAGAATCCCCACCATTGTCAAAATAGAGAAGAACCAGTGAGTTGGAAGAATCAACAGTTCAAGGCCTTTTACGGAAGCTTATGTGATGAGGAAAGAAAAAGCCAGAAACTGACAGGGAATATTGATTTACGCATTATTCAAAACACAAAATTACTCAAATACAAAAAAAACCCCCAAAAAAACTCCACAACACCAAACCATAGTGTCACATCAGATTGTTAGAGGCAAGAGAAATATCCAAAGTACTGATTCTGAATCCAGCATCTGCTGGGGACACTGACAGTTGGCGACTGTCAGGGTCCCACACAATGCTAAGGTTTGTTCCACAGAGGAAAACAGGATTCAGTAACATTTAAACAAAATTAACCTCTACATACAAAACCTTTATTCAGCAACCCCATCTTAGGGGAAGGTTTAGCACCCAGCTCCAGGAACAGATGTGATCCTTCTCACTCCACTCAGTCTCTGCTGAAAGCTGCCCCACCAAAGGGACCAAATGAGGCAAGTCTTGTTCATCTGATTATTTTCTATATTAACATGAAAACAGGCACAGACCCTGACAGTCATGTTACTATTAAGGAAATAACTATCATATATTGCTTCCCTAGATTATATAGGTCAATTTTCTGCTTATAGCTGTTGAATGTGAAAACTGTAATCTCATCCCACTGGGGCCAAAGAAAGGCTCATGAGGGAGTACAGGCAAAGGCAAAAGAAATATATTATACCAGTCACTCAGATAAACAGAAATAATTGGAGAAAAAAGCTTAAAACCTTCTGCGACATATGTATGGTACGGGTTTCATTTTGTCAGATTTTCCTATCCCAAGAAGAAATCAGCAAGTCTGCTGGAGAGTGGGTGTTCTGCGGAATGAATCAAAGGTGTCTAGAAATGGCAATACAGAAATCTATCAAATAACTTAACTTTTCTGAAATATGCTAAAACTAAAAGAGGAGAAACTATGCACAAGTGAGACTCTAGTGGGCGTCACACTCTTCATTCCAAAAACACAATTACCTTTTCATTCATATCCTGCCAGGAGCAAAATTCTCCTCAGTGTTACATACCAGCTGTTATAATGGGACAAATATCAATGCTCTCTTCCTCTAGTTTTGAAACAGCTTTCATATAATCGAGAAAGGAGGTATCACTGATTTCTGCCACCTCCCTGCGCCGTGTAGTCAGTCCTCAACCAAGGGCAGAGATACAGGCATGCTCTGCAGCCTTTCATTACAGAAAACTAAGTGACTAACATAATTAAGTTTGTCAGGAGCCCCTATGCTTGGAGGAAAATCAAGGCACATAATGAAGCAAGTATGAATTTCAACCCAGTCCAGTTCTTGGGAGGAAGGAATTTATAAGGGTTTCAGGCCATTCAATCCAAGCCTGGGCAAAGGGAGTCAGTCAGCAATCCGTGTAACACAGGTTACACTGGCAGAAGGCTCAGACTTTGCTAACTCACTTAGAGCCGCAGCAAGACAACAGCTCTACTGGATAATTAGCACTGAAATTGCACCACAGCCTATGGCACCCTAGAGCTAGGAGGTTTCCAAATTAGTGAGGTGGTTTTTTTCCATTTTAGTTCCTACAACAGATATAGCTTATGATTTTACAAACAGATTATTTTAATGAAGTCAGCTACCAGCTCAGATACAAATTAGAGCTGACCAACTGTTTGTGCACACACTGTGGATCTCAACAAGTTACATGGCCAAACATGCCACACACAAGCCAGCTATTCACTAGATTAATTTCTAGGATAACATCAAGCTCTCATTTTTCCTTCTCCCTCCAAGCATTCCATGGAAAAGGCTGTTTCTCTTCATGAGAACACTACTTTACCACTCTGCACTTCTATAAATAATTACATGAACATGATTAGATAAGTCCCCCTTTTCCAGGATGACCCTCCTGCACAGTCCATTTTGAGTAAGTTTTAAAGAACAACAGCTAAATATTTACAACATTGGCAGTATTTACCAAAACAGTTTATATGTTTCATAACTAGAAATAAACACCTAAATGAAAATTTAGTAATCATTAGAACAGATTTATTCTATGGGTTTATAGATCTCTAAAATTTGCAATAGTGCACCAAGGGAATCACGATCATCCTGTTATCTGCAGGCAACTAATCACAACAGACCAGCAGAAAACACTCCAAGTTTAATATTATGAATTAATAAAGCAACTTAAAAGAGATTCTCTAACTGCTATGTGTAAGAGAGCATAATAAACACTTGTTAGCCTCCAAGAACATATCTCTAGTTGAATGTTTTACCAGAACAATTATTAGCCTGTCCTAAACTGTATGTATAACATAGACAATTACTTTATCAACTTTTCCTTTAATTAAAACCTAGTGAACAATGAGGACAATGCTGTAATTTCCTAGGCAGCCAAATATTTAAAGAGAAAATTCTTGCTTGAATTTTTCTTCAATACATCCCATGTTAGCTTTTTAATTCTCTGTAAATCTGCAATTTTGTGCATGTAAATGTTGATAGCAGCAAGCAACTGAGCTCTGCTCTTCATTCCCCTTACAAACACACACTGCACTGGAAATACAGAAATACTGGTTGGACTGACAAGGTTCAACATGGACTAGCCGAAAGCTCTTCTGAAGAGAAGAGCAGAAAAGAATACACTAAATGCAATTACAAAAAGAATTACATGCCAGCTTTTCTTCTCCATGGTTTGTTCTGCTTTACTTCATTAGTTAAATCCAGAAACATTTAGCTACTAGGCTGAGTAATCTGTAAGGCAACATTGGTTTAGTGTTTGCTGTTATTTGTTGGTTTATAAAGACAAAAGCTATCTTACAAAAATTGCAGAATGAAAACTTGCTTAAAACCTAATGCATCTAACACACAAGTCAAACCAAATTCAGAGCACAAACCCAGGAAATCAGTCAGTCATTTTATGCGAGGGACTGTAAAATGTGGTTGCCTATGATGGCAGGGGGCTGAGCTTGGTAACCCAGCAGAGCCCAGGCAGTCTCATTCCTGTGTAGGTTTTGACAGACACAGCAGGTACAGAGTGAAAAAACCCACCCCACCAAACCCCCCACCCCCACCCCAAACCAGCAGTTTCTCTACTTTTCCTGCCAAGAGAAGGAAAACTGCATCTCTTTGTATACACTTGGATGCTGTTTGCATTGCCTGTGCATTTTAACAAATCCCACACTGATCATGACCTATACAGTGTATACAGAGAGAAACCGGATATTTTTTTTTGTGGAAAGTATTTAACACACAGGAGTAATATACACATATTCTATTATTGTTTGTCTCCATGATAATTCTAATATGAACTGTAAACCCTGAATTATTTTAGCTCTTCCCGAAGCAGGAGCATTATTAAGCAACTAAACAGTCCTCCTTAATCTAATTGCACAACTTAGCAATTCAATTTTACATTTGCCTTTTAGTTGTTCACATTAACCTTTAGACTCTCTAAATGACAGAACCTGTTTTTTAACTAAGAGCAACTCAGTGCTGTGTGAGCACCAACACTGCATTTCAGTATTGCAAAGTCAAAAAGATTACAAATGCTTTCTGATTAAGGCTCAATTTTTTAACTTTGGGAATAACTCAGCCTTTATTTAAATTTAAATCTGAGATGTATTCACTCCTCATTTCTAAGATTTTTCTCCATCAGCAGGTTCCAAGATGGATTCGTTTAATTAGCAGAGAAACTGAAGTGTCTTGGGCCTCTCCAAATTAAGATACTATACAATATATGACTTTCAATATTTACTATCAGAGTATCAAACTCCATCATTCAAGATACAATTTTTTCCTGCCTAGATTTCTCATGTAATCATATCTCAAAATGACCAGCACTGTCAATTTTTAAGAGTTATGAAATTCTCATACTCAGTTATTTGTTTGTAGTGGCATAAATACACAATCATACCTTTAATCATATCCAAGCAACCAGTACAAAAGCAAATGAACTGCATGAGTATAAGGACATTTTGCACATAAACATGTATTTATCTTACATTTATTTATATACCACATATATATATTATCAACAATGTCCCACCATACTAACATACTCAAAAACATGTCAGATCATCTACACAAATTACAAACTGAGTAGACTTGAACTCAAAACTAGAGAGAAAACACTGAATACACTGGCATTTTCATAAAGATATTTGTCAAATCAGAACCATAACTTTCTAGACCAGCTAAATGTTAGTAAAATATTTGAAGACAAAAGAAGTACCACATGCAAAGTAATTCACACTGTACCTCAAATGAAAAAACAATGCAGTAACTTCTCATCTACAAATAACATTTTGTTCATGTAATAGTCTTCAAAATCAACTTGTAAAGAAATTTTTTGGGAATAACAGTTTCTCATTAAAGCATTTCATACTGGTTGAGATAGAAAACAAATAAATAAAAAAGTATAATCTGTGTCTCTAGAACAAGTGAACAGTCACTAATTCAACAACTATAAATATCAGCTGCACAAGCAAGGGACTAAAACAATACAAAAAAGGAGCACCCCCCCACATTTCTGTTTTCTAACTACTCTAAATGTGTTGCCCATTGGTGTCTACGACGAATTAAGAAACAATTCTCATTATTTTAAATAAAAATAATGCAAATATTTTGAGAAATAAGGCAATAAGAGTAAGGTCATTTTTAATGTAATTCCTTTAGTCAGATACACATTTCAAAACTATTTCAGATACTTTACACTCTTAAAAAGAAACCATACCTGATACTCTTCTGTTGTATCGGTTAACAACTGGAGCTGGAAAAAAATAAAAATAAATCAAAATTACACATTTGTATTTATTATTACAAAGTATAATGAATGAATTGAATAATCATTATATACTTTTAGTACACAAACCCCATACAAATCTCTTTTAAAAATGCTTCAGTATAAAGCTTTCATCCATTTACTTGCCAGCCAGTAAGTGTTTATTCAAAATAAACTTCATATTCCTGAGGGCCATTACATGCTAAGATGGATGGTAAGTAGTTTTGGGTTGAGGGGGGTTTTTTACGTAATTTTGAAAAAATATACCTCTACACAGATTATCCAATCCTAACCTATCATCAGTTACCAGCCTCATTTACTTAGTAATATTGCAAAGCATTGCAGCACTTTAGGTCAGTGGTACCTACTTAACGTGGATCAAAAGCCAAAGAACTTATTGCCAACCCATTCTATGCTCCTACACTGCACAGGCTGTGGAGCTGCCAAGGCAGTGCTCCCACAGCAACTCCAGTCATCCATCCCTGACCAAGGCTGTCTCATACAAGGGCACACATTGAAATTGGAAAAGGCTGAGATGGAGGACCCATTGCTTCTTTGTTCATGCTGTAGCTGCACAAGGTACTTGAACTTTAGATTGGGATGAACTGCCTGGCTTCCGCTATTCACATACATTTCGACATTAAGCCAACCTTCAGCAAACAGCACCTTTTCCCCTTTCACGGTAACCAAGATACTGTCTTTGAGAGTTGCTTCAGACTTAACGCCAAAAAAAAAAAACAAAAAAACCCAATCAACCTGTAAAGTTTCATCCAGAACAAAATCAAAGCACCCTGCTGTCCTTCACCTCTAACAACCAACATCATTCTACTCCGAGTGCTTCATGCTTTCCCACTTGTCTTCCCTTCAACAGGCAATCCTGTTTTTCCTGATACAACCTGTAACCTTTCTATTCCATTCTTTAAATATTTAAAAATTAGAGGAGACTTTATGCCCCATCAAAGCACATGCATCACTGAGCCAGATTTATTGAATGCCACAAAAATCTTAGTGACCCGTCATTTGTTAGACGTTAGAAACTTTTGAGTATCTCAGCACCACCAGAATACAGAGAACAATGATTTCTTAGCAAAGACAGAAGAACTCAGCTTATTTGGAGCACTTAGAACTACCCTGCATCTATATGAAAATGCAAAACTGAGAATACTACCAGAAAAATAAGATCAAAATTATTATTGTGTATTTTTTTGTAAGAGTAAAGGAAATCAAAAGAGGTTGGGGGGGGAAAGGAATAATCAGACTAATTTGATCGAGTTTTCAGCCAAATCTATCAACAGGGAGACAATGCTCAGCCTCAAAAGATGGTCAGGATTAAAAGCAAGATTATTCTGAATTGTACAGTTTAGATCTTAACTTCTATAATATGACATAATCCTAATAAAAATACCACAGTGTTTCATACATCAAGCTTGAAGAGGTTCAAAAACACTGAATAATAAACCTGAGAATTCAAGCAACTTTCTCTTCAAATCTTTAAGCAATTTATAACAGTAGCAACCTTTCCTGCAAATAAGGGAGGGATGTATCTCGCTTGCCAAAAGACACCATGGATGTGAGAAGTTTACCTCACCTTGAGGGGAAACAGGCATTGGGAATATAGATCCATTCAGGTTTATTAAACAAACTTGTGCAACTTCCTGATCTGAAAGCGTTCATACATTTTGCCCTGTTCTTAGCTTTCCCTCATGGGTCTGCCTGTGGCCACCAGCGGTGACACAAAACTGCTCTGGACAGTAATTTGCCCTGCAACAGTATATTCACTCTCATCTCTAGTCTAACTGAGTAACTACTCAAAATTGACCAGTTTGGACCGGAAGAAACAGAAACACTCACTACTTTTGTCCAGAGACACAGTCAAATGCCTACCAGTTCTCTAAGGTTTTGAAGAATGAGAGAACCAAAACCAATTAGTTCAGTTTCCACTACAAAGTGACTTATTACAAAAGAAAAAACTACATTCAAAACATAACTTGATAAGTTTGCTGTGAAAGCACCTCATCAAGGTCATAATAGTTTTAAGTAAATGTTTAACTAGCCTCATGGATAGATTTGCATACTTATAATCAACACCATTAGTGAGTAAATACATTATTTCGGGCTCTATCTTGCACATACAGAATTTTTTCTCCACCTTGTGACTTCTACACCCATTTCTTGCTCATGTTTAAGAATAACATTTTCATGTCTTTGAACAGAGTTAATACACTACAGAACACTCTGGCATAGTTTGTGTAACATAGAAAAAAAATTCAACAACTATAGCTTCTTTTAGAATCTTGACTATTTTATCCCATAGCAGGGTTCAGTGTAATCAAAACTGCATCAAGTTTTCCAGTGTTAAAAATGAGAAAAACACATACCCTTTTAAGGACAGTTAAGAGAGTACTATTATTCTGCCTCCACAAACCTTTTAAGATTAAAATGATAGTTTGCATCTCTTACACCAGTGACAGTTCTAACATGTATAAAATTCACTTTTATGTGTTGTCAGATTACTATTTTTATGCTAAAGAGAAAAACCTGACATTTCCTAGTAGAGAAGATTAGTTGGGTTTTTTTCCTTCTGGCTTACCAATGAAAAGCTCTCTTCGCTTATGACAATTTTCAGTATTGCACAGTCAGTATAGCCACTCCTATGGCATCCTTGCCATCAGAATTACATGAAGGAAAAGCCTGGCATTGAGCACTGCTAAGAGAAACAACTCCTGAAGGTCCCACATACCCCTACACTGGTCTGTGGACAGATTCCAAAAAATTAGGTGGGGAGGAAGGGAATAATACATTTACTGTTAACACAGCCTACTTCCTAGACTGACCACCAAAGGGCACCTAATTTAAAGCAACAGTGATGGACACACCAGTAACAACCTCTTACACCAGCACAGCCCTCAGAGTACAACTCTGCCTACATTGTGACAAGAATCCAGTGGATCCAGCACACTGACCTGGTACGACTCAGCGATCTGGGATCTCCAAAAGCAAGATTAAACTGCTGCTTTGAAAGAGGAAACAATTACCTTTTTTTTAATCTCCAGTTAGAACTCCCCCCGCCCGCACACCAACGGGCCATGGCTCAGACCGAACCACAGGCTATGTCTCCGGTAATGACATGAATGTTATTATACGTTAATTGCAGAAACTATAATGAGATTAAAAGATTTTGCTGTGAGATGATTGCATTGTAAACTCTCCATTATGTCAAAACCTCAGGTGCAGCAATATTCAAGTTCAAAATGTCTCATACCTTTGGCACAGCTCCTGCTTTTACTTGGCTCATGGGAACCAAGACACAGTAATTGGGTAAACACAACAAAAACTGAGGTAAATTAAACCATTGTACCAGAAGAGAGCAAAACGGCCCAATTTCCTCCCTGGCAGCCAAAGGCAAGTGATTCTGGCAGTGGAAAGGCAGATCAAGCTGTGCATTCCACAGTTTTGCCAGAAGTGACTCAGGACAATGATCCTACTCCACTGTTCAAGAAAAATCAGGAATGTCTGCTCAACATGTACATGTTCTCCATACTGTGATGAGGCACAGACTGAAGTAAGCACTAGATAGGAACACTTAAAAGGCTGCTTCAGACTGAAAAACCTTTCTTACTCAAAGTAAAGGAATGTCATTACATTTATTTAATAGAAAATACTTCAATAAATTGCATAAATATATCAATACTGTACATTCCATTACTTAAATTCAAAAATGTTCCTTACATCAAACAGCAGTAGTGCCACGCAGTTAGTGGCTACTACTAACTATACTGCCACTTGCCAGTGGCTCCATTTCATTCAGTTTTCTCACTTGAAAAATTAGGGATGTAAATCAGACACTGGGATTTTTTAATTTTTTTTTTTTTAACTTTCCATAAGTGACAAAACAGGAATTTCTCCAGTATCCTTCTGTGTGCTTTGGCATTGAGATTTAATTTGAAATATCTGACACTCAATTGTGGCTCACTATGCTTAACTTACAAGAGTTCTGACTATGGTTATAAGCAGGTATAAAATACAGCCCCATAGGTGAAAAATGGACACAGATATTACTCTTTTTACTGTGTTCAAACCAAACCAACAATTACAGTATTTAAGGCAAACAAGTGACAGCAAAACTACTCTTTACAACCAGACCTAAAAGCATGCTTTTCCTACAGTGCGTGGGCTCCCTTCTCTGTCAGTGACTTTGAAAAGTGACTGGTAAAGAAACACCATCAGGCTTTTTTAGATGTACACTACTACCATAACAGGGAAAGCTGTTTCTCTACACTACTCACAAGACTGAAATTACCAGAAGTACAACCATCATTCTCCCAGCTACCGCTACCCACTTCTTACACATCCTAAGAACATTCAATTCTTACAGAAAAAGACAAAAAAACCTCAAAAGATCAATTCAGGGTCACAGGAAAAAAAACTGAGGGACAAAGGACTGGTATTCCAGGCATGACAGCAGACGATTAGGTGTTACTGCCCTGTTCTAGATACCTTGAAAACTTACTTCTCTTTCTTCACCAGCACTTTGGTTTTTACTAGGATCCGTGAACATTTCCTAATTACAACTAGGGTAAAAAAATCCCCACGTGACTGTTTGTGATCCTGAATACAACTTATAGCAGCATACCAAGTTAAGCTATTGTGCACATAAATATTTAATACAGCTCTTTTGTGTAACTCTAATCAACAACTTTTTGAAGGTTTCCTGATGGAAGATGGAGCAAAGCTCATAGTAGGTGGCATAAACTTAGTACAGTACTCAAAGAGCATAGGCACAAAATACCAGCTTTATTAAAACAAAGTAGTCAAATCAGTGATTTACAGAGTACTTTCCCATCAAATCATAGCACAAAATCATCCTATGTGAAGAGAGACAAAAAGAGAAACAGAATGTAAACTGTTCTAATTTAACAAGTCAATTAAGTTTATCCAAACAACACGAGTTCACACTATAAACCATTAAAGCCAAAATACCAGAAGCAGAGTGGAGTATAAATCTGAGGCGTGACTGTCTCTATGGAATGTTATATCAAGTTACGATAAGGAAGTGCCAGACTACAGCTGTCAAACTGTTTTTCTACACACCAAGATGTTAATGGACTTACATAAATAGGAACCATCACAACTCTGAGAAAACTCACAGATTCAACTATCAGCTTTTTAGGACTCCCAGCAATTAAAAAGTAATGCCAGAGCAGAAAGAAGAATTTTCATCATCAGATATGCAACTGTACCTCAATAATTACCAATCTGAACCTTTTATTTCAACAAGTAAAACAAGAGAGTTCCCTGTGACTGTTACTAACATAACAGTTGTGTATCCATGATTTCCGTCAGGATGTCCTTGCTGGATAGTGGCAAATTCTCACTTACCCCTTCCACATCTCTGCTTTATAAGGTGGGGACCATGGGTGGGGCTACAAACTACTTTGATTTTTTCAGAGGCAGCTCTGGAACCCAAGAGCTCTCCTCATGGCTTCTCTCAGAAGAGCAAAACAGACAGAAACAGGTCAGAGTTTTACAGACACCCTTTTATTTTTCCTTCTATTCCTCTGCCCACCCCCCTGCCAGAGGAGGATGGAAACTCAGAACCTGGTTAGAGACAGGCAGGAGAGACCCTGATGGTGTCAGCTGAAGCATGCCAGACATTTGGAGGAAGACAAAAGGTCGCGAAACACTAGGGAAGAAGTGAGTTTTCAGAAACGAAGAGAGGTGCACAGAACATTAAAAAAATAAAAAGGCAGAAAAATGGAAACCATGATCCATGATTGGGTACACACAGGCTTTGCTCTTCTGTAATAGACTTTTACATCTATTAAGTTGGAAAACAATAACAAAAATTATATTGTTATTAAACATTGTTTTCCTCTCTGCTGCAGCAAAAATAACAGAGACAGACACCTTGTTATTTCCAGTATTGAAAAACAGCTGTCAACAGTAGCAAGAGATTAAAACATAAAAACAAAGTTGCAACACATCCTGGTCTCCAATTTATTTGATATTTTAAAATTTGGATTTTAAAACTACTGACACAAAATGGAGAAACGCTGTCTGAAAGCCTCGTTTTAGAAAAGTCTCTGACCCTTGCTTTCCAAGTTTTTTAGAACCCCTCTGATAGAAAGAATGTAGTAACTTCTGAAGGGAAAAGTTGACTCAACAAGCAAAGCATTTATGTCAGTGAAAGAAAGACGTTTATGAAGTTAAAGCTGTTGTGCTATTTTGGGTTGGCTCTTTTTCGCTTTTTAAATACAGTAGAAAAATGAATATGCACTCTGGAATGGACAGACTTTAAAACAGCTGATAAATTCAAGAAAGAAATCACTGCTTGACTAACTGAAAGGAATCTGGGTGAATCTCTGGTTATGATGGCACTTCTTGACAAAGGCCTTAAGAGTTTTGTTTGTTTTTAAATCAAAGATCCTTTTTTCCAGTGTATCACTATTTCAATATTCTCTTTCCACAACTGAATCTGAATAGTCATGCATGGTACTATTTTCATTACATTTCTCAGCAGATATGAATTCTCACAAAAAAGGACCATAAACCTGCTCTCAGAATTCAGGAGTTAATACAGCCTGACTGAAGCCTAAGTACAGGAGAACAAATACCTGTCAAGCAGCACTTCACATTATCTGACATTGCAATGACATGACCCACACAGCCGTCTCCTATTTCTTGCTGACATGTCTCAGATCAAGCCAAACACAGCACTTTTTTTTTTGGTGTTGATTTTTTATGAGTGTAATCTATATTATGAAGATCAAAGACAGAGCAACAAGGCATGCATTTGCTTTACAGACATGAAATTAGAAAAACTTCCCATGCTAAGATACAATCTCAGCTAAAAGGACACATTTCGCAGTGATTAAAGATATAACCATATGCTGATATTAAAACAGAGATTGTCAGGGACTGAAATGAGACTTAGGAATGTTTTCAATTATTAGAAAGACAAATCTATGCACTGCACAGAGAAAGAGGAATGCTGCAAAGAACCAGAAGAGTCAAGAAGCAGCTGACAAATCTTCAAAGCATTGTCAGAAGAGGTAAGACATTGGAGGGTACAGCAAAGCAAGTGAAAAAGAGAAATTTGCTTGGACTTTTAGGAGCAGGCTTAGAGAGGAAGGCATTTCAGAGAGAGGGAAGCTAAGGAGCCACATTAGTAGTATCAGAAAAGTTAAGCTTACAAACCCAACATTAAGTAGATAATAAAAAGAAAATATCCTACACATATTTGAATGTGACTTTCACGGGGATTGTCTGACAATGGAAAAGCCAGAAAGGGTCAAAGATGAGAATGAGACTACAGAGAAACAGAAATATCATCTCAAGAAGAAATAACTGGAAGTTCCCTTAAAATAAATGCTTCGTACAGAAAAAGACAGCGGCATCTTATCTAGGGAACCACAAGGCATTTCCTAATCAGCAGGAAACAGGGGCAATTCACCCCCATGTCCAGATGCAGTGGCAGAGAACAGAAAGCCGCCTCCTTTTCCAAGGCTCTTGACTAACTCTTCCTATCTTACCAGTCCTGCTTTCAAACCTCATCTTTTTATTTACCAGATAAATCCTGATCCACCAGAGATCAGAGATGGAGGAGGCAGAAGGATTAATACCTCAGGGTACTCACGATTTTTGAAACATAATGAAGACAAATTTTGTCTGAAATCTTTTCATTAGAAACTTCGGAAGCACCATTTAAAGCAACATTCGATTCTGACAAACACAGTTCTTTCAGAGCAACGCTTTCTGTATTTCAACTGTTTTTTTACTGTGGTTTTGATTTCTGAGACTTAACTCCACATCCTCATTCCTTTTAAAACATCAAACCCCAAAGACTTTTGGTTATTTGGAAAGCTGAATTCCACCAAACATACTTGGAAATCTTGGAGATAATTCCTAAATGAGTCATAAAAAACGTCATTTAACTATATGTAGCACATCAGTCTATTTTTATTATTTCCAGCTGCGCCTCTTGTATAAATCTCTTTCTACAAAATAATGAACTGTATACAGGTGAATGCAATCTGAGTAAGCTAAAAGATGTGAACAAGCCAAAAAATATCAAACAAAAAACCCACAATAAACCTGAGACAATTTTTTATGTTTCACTATTATTAAATTTGCATTCTATCACAGTACAGAGCCACTGCTAAGTATATGTCTACGGTACCGAAGTCATTGCTCCAAAGAGAACAGTCTCAGTCCTGATCTGCCACTGGAATCAATCAAGGGGACTTGTTTTTCAATTTTCAGAAGCCTAATTAAAACTCCCGCCGTTATTCTGAACATCTGAATGCATTAAACATTGTAAAAACTAACAAGAGCAACAACCCACTGAAGGCCTCTCACACCAGGAGGTTAGACTCACCAGGCAACTCCTAAACTCCTCCATAAGTGAGATGGTCCCCACATCTGCAGTCTGGGACATCACCATCAAAACCAGCTTCAGCAAGGTCCAGACACAGCTCTTTCTCACCCTGACAGTGCCCTCCTCTCCCAAACCTCATGGGCAGCTCTGTTCTCAGTCCCAGTGTGGTCTAGATTTTTAAAACACTCTTACCAAATTAATATTATCCTCAGGAATAGCACACACTCAATTTCTCTGAAAGTAGGCATGTATCAAATAAATACCATCAGTGAAGCCAGGAACTTTTTCATAGCAGCTTGGCCAGTAACTGAGAGAAATATTAGCCAGGCAATATAACTACAACAGACAAATATAATCCAAACACAGATCTGGGGGAAAATCTTCATAAAGTAATAGGGATGAAGTAGAAAATGTTATCACTGGCACTGGCTTTAGTGTTTACATAGCCTCAGATATAAGCAGTTGTAAAATTAAGTTTGAAAAGAGTGGAAGACAAGCATGTCACAGCTATGGTAATGGCACAAGTGAAGCACTGCACTGGTTCCATGTATTTCACACCTCCTGTCACTGCCTTTTCTATAACCTCTGCCCCCTGTACACTCCCCTCACACACCTCCATTCTGCCCAGAGGAAAAGACAAACACAGTTGCAAATAGGAGAGTTACAATTCCCACTCCCACAGAAACCCTTCTACTTTCAGTTTCGATACCACACTTAACCTGCCTGTTTTTAAGGCCTTAAATCTATTCCTACTACTACGGCTTTACTCCGTGTCTTGTGAACTGCAATGGCTGCATAAATATTTCAGCGACTAATACACACTTTCCCAGCTGGATTGCTGCTCTCTTCTGACAGTTAACTTCGGGGTTGCAGTGCACCACTGATATTCTTGTCATTCTCTACATTCCCCAGTTTTGTTCCACCCAGCCTGTGCAGGATGGACTTTTCCTAATACACCACACAGAACACCTCCTAATCCCAGTTAAATACACACACACCTATAAATACTTTTACAAAGCCTTTTCCAATGAGCAACTCCTCAAATAACTTACAGACATCCTACCTTTCAACTATTATCTGCCCTCTAGGCAGAGGCAACAGCAAATGTTGCATGTCTTCCTAATACTTCTCTAGGTACATCTGGCATTTGAAAAAACTTCAATACGGCATAATGCTGTATTTTTATTTGAATGCATAATGAAGAGTTGATTTCCTCCTATATTTAAAGAAAGATGATGATGATGCACAGATATTCTTGTGGGTTAGCAATGAAAAACAAAGAAAAGAGAAAATTTTTGACTGCCTATTAGTTTTTCACTAGAAACACAACCTTAATTTTACATTCACTGCATTGTATTTTAAAGAGATTCCATCTGCTCTGTCTGTAATGAGCATTAATATTCAGAAGACATCTGCAGTGTACAGACCAAGCTTTTAATTGGAATCGTGTCACAGCTACCATCACACAACACTGAATGTAAATGTTGGCTATCTGCACTTGGCAGCTGCTTGGCAGGCTCAGTATTAAGTCCTACTGAGACTGATAGTGTCTTTAAATAATGCGGTATCAGGATATAAAAGCTATCTTGAGAAATCAAATATTGACTATCATATCCATAACTAATATAATTTACTAGCACCCTAACCTACTTATAAGCAAAATATGGTTCATATTCAGCCATAATTTTCAAAGAGAGACAACAAATTGATACAACTGAACACTCACATCTTTCACTATGGTAGGTAATTAAGCAAATTTAACTTGTATACAAAAGGAGACAATAACTGAACTTCAGTCAACCCAAATGGTGTAATGAAGCTCAAAGCATTTCTAAAAATCTAGAACTCAAGCATTGCTAAGGACCTGAGAGTACCTGAATAAAAATTCAATTAACAGGTGTGATCAGTGAATTAAGATACTTTCCTACGTCAGACTAATTATTCTAGAACGAACAATATAGTTACCTTTTATTGGAATAAAAAAAAAAAACCAACCCTGAGTCAACAGCATTATCATTTGCTTCAAATTCTTGCCAAACCATGGCAACACAAAATTACATTTTCCCAGTCATCTGCATATTTTCTGCTTGTACTCTGCTGTAAGTTTCTGACAAATGGGGCAGTAAGCAGCAATCTACAGAGAGAAAACTGTGTGTGTGCATGTGTATACACACAAACCAAAGTTCTGTCCAATACAAGCAACTGGTTGTTATACTGACACACTGATCTTAGATACCTTGCAAGAAATTTCAGTCTAATCAGTACGTAAGAATGACAAAGGAACTCTAAGAACAGCAACACTTGCTTTTCATGAAATATACATTTTCTTGGGGAATTTATATTCCACCACCTTTGCCACTGTATTTTAACAAACACAAATCAAACCAAAATTCAAGACCACAACTCATTAAGGTACACAGTTACACTACCACGAAAATAATTATGCAAGTAGAGGCAACATCAGAACAGAGAGTCATCATAATCCAGTGCCCTCCTCCAACAGACTAATTGGATTACTGGATCCTCTTAGCTTCAGAGCAGCTCCCAACATAGATAAGGGAAATTACACAGAAGGGGAAGACGTAATTGTTTGTGTTCAGGGCATACATGCATGGTCAGTTTCAAGCGTTTACTTGCAGATCTGCCACCATTTCAGAACACATTACAATGGAAAGGTAAAAAAGTAAAAAAACTGAGAAGGTAGAGCTAGGTTTCAGTCCCAAACCTGAGCACACAACAAACCTATCACTGACCACTGATTGTAGCAGCACTTCCAATCTGTGTCAATGCCAAGGAAAAAAAGGGCTGGTCTTAGCATTTCATCCATGATGTGCAGCTTGTCTGCTTGAGTTTGGACTAGAACAGAAAGGAAAAATTAATATGGACAGTCATGGATGAGATGCAGAGTAAGAAGCTTTTCCTTTCTCCTCTTAGCTGTTTAGTCTCAGACAAAACACATTGGAATCACTCTCAGTCAGGTGTATCTCATGTGACAGTATGAAACAACTGTAACTGAACTACTTCTACAAAAGAGCAATTTAGAAGAAAAATATGGAACAGGAGATTTGAAGCTCAGCAGAAACAACCAGCAACACAGAGAGGGCCTGGTGTTTCGTACACCCAGCAGGCATGTTACACAGCTATACCTGCCAGGTCAACCTGAGTTCAGGACCGTTTAATTATAGGTATGTAGGCAGAATTTAAGAATAGCATCCTACACGTAAAAGAAGCACATAAAAGCCCACAGTTCTTTGCCTGGGTCACTTCACATTTCATTACCAATTCCAGCTGACATGACTGATTTGAATGATGAAACATAGTGTGTTTTAACATAAGGCAAAACTGCAATAGGTTGTGCTGTCATCTGATTTGATCTGAATAAAAGAGCACAAGGAATTTCAATCAAGTGTCATTTCAAGCTGATTCAGAGCTTAATCTCACACATCCACATTTAACTCAAGGCATAAGCACACCTGTATGTGCCACGCAAGGCACGCTCGTTCCAGGGTATTCTGGACAGCTTTTGATGCAACGTTTCCATGTCAAGGGAGGCGGTCCTTCCCTTCTACTCAGCCCTGGTAAGGCCAGACCTGGAGCAGTTCTGTGCCCAGTTCCAGGCTCCCCAGTACAGAAGACTCACAGACATACGGGACAGAGTCCAGCAAAGGGTCATAAAGGTGATGAGGGGGACTTGGAGCATCTCTTGTGTGAGAACAGGCTGAAAGAGCTGGGACTGTCAGCCTAGAGAAGATAAGGCTCAGAGGAGTTCTTATCAATACCTGAAGGGCACTGAAGGACAATGGAGCCAGTTTCTCCTCAGTGGCACCCAGTGCTAGGACAAGAGCCAATGGCACAAAGTTAAGTACAGAAAAGGTCCACCTGAACATGATGAAACACATTTTTGCTGTGAGGGTGACCATGCACTGGCATAAATTGCCCAGAGAGGTTCTGGAGTCTCCATGCTCTGAGATACTCAAAAGCCATCTGGACATGGTCCTAGGCAACCACTCTAGGCAGCCCAGCTTCACAACAGGGGTCAGGCAAGATGAAGCCCCTTCCAAATTCAACCATTCTGTAATTCCACAAAGATACTCAACAGCTCATTAAAATTCATGCTTTGCTTCCAGTTTAAGTTCTGATGGCCAGAAGGCAAATAGAAATAAAATTCACCTGCAGGTAGATGCATCTAGTTTCAGACATCCTTCTCCCAGGTAGGTAACTACAAACACTGACACAGCCATTGCACAGATTTTGGGCTGCTGGGGTTTAATTTGTTTGGCTGGGTTTTTTTAAGGGGAATAAGCTAGGAAGAGCGACGCTGAGAAATAGCCTGGACTTCTACAGGTTATTACTATGGCCATGTTCCTCATAACTGCAAACTGAGCATTTTCTTGGGCATTTTTAAAAATGTTCAATGTTGACACTACTGCAGTATACCAAACTAGTTCTTATTCTAGTAATGCCACATAAAAGTAGCATCCACATCCTGGACAAACCTCAGCAAGAGTATCAACCAGCTTAGCCAGTGTCACAAAAGGCATCTATTATCATCTGATGAGCTACGACATCAGCTTTCTATGGTTTAGCACTCTATCCTGCACACAGAATCACCTCTGAAGACTCATTCTTGCTTGAACAGTTTGTAAATGCCCTTTCTCAAACCAGTCTTTCTCAAAAGATCAACAATTTAAGATGTCTCAATTCTTCTGGAAGTCTGACTTTTACAGTTTTGGGGTTTTTTTATTAAGTGCTTAAAGTCTTTTTTTATAAAAAAGACTGACAACATGTTGTTGATCTGTGAAATTTTAAAAAATTTATTCAAATAGCTAGTGTTCCCATATGTGATATGTTAAAAAAAATTGCAGAAAAAAACTGTATAATGTATCACACCACATTTTTAATAACCCAAACCAGAAAATGTTGGTCAGTTGCTTATAAGAAGTTCTACATATACTTGGAACTGAAGTGATTTGCTTTCCAGTTTAAAAAAAAAAAAAAAAAAGGCAAAACAAAAACCAACACACCAAAACCCCCACACCAATCCACAATTTGTGTCCTTGCTATATATAGATTTATCTACAGAAGTGACAGAAGAGGTACACTGGATTTACAGGATTTTATACTGTAGTTGGAGCTTCAGAGTCACGGCACTGGACAGCAGGTTTTCTGCCTTGCTTTCCCTCATCTCTAAGGTGCAGGATCCTCTGTGTAAGCACAACTGACTCTACAATTCACGATCATTTTCTTGTCGGGTGCTTTTCTAGTGACAACAAAATGTGAATTGCACCCAGTCCCTTCCATGCCTCTCCAGCAGCCAGCACAGCCCAAGCTCTGCAGGAGGGTGACAGCCAGAGGACTGAGGGGTGACACATACTGATCAGGGAGAATGTACACAAGAGTATGAGCAATTCCACAGAAGCATCATTAACATCTCCAGCAATTTATGATATTATGAGCATACAACATGAAGTACTACTTCATTGCCAGTACAATATACTCATCAGTAATTCACAAGTGAACCTTGTTTCATTGGTTACAGCTCCTTTTAGTAAATAAAGTATAAACAAATTTGACTGGATTATAAATACAAATGTTTTAAAATTTAAAACTGTTTAAACTTCTAATCTGGTCAATCTTTAGGCTGCGGTACACAACCAAATTCATGAACAAAAACAACTTCTGTACCACATCTCAAAAAAAAGTTTTGTAGCTTTTCTTCCTTCAGATTTACACTTCTAACAACATTCAACAGTTACTTAAAACATATAGCTGTAAAAAGAATCATCTCCATGTGAAAACATATTTTTACAAGACAGCCCCCCACACACACACTTCCAGTAATTGCATCCTGTGCACTTTCACAGGAAGAGGATTTTTGGGAAAGAGGAAGGGTGAAGACAGACATATGTTCTCTATCCTAAGAAGGGTTAATAGTAAAAAATATCAGTGTGTTCTACCCAGACCAGGAAAATCTGCTTTTACAGAGTCATTTAGGTTGGAAAAGACCTTTAAGATCATTGATTGAGTCCAACCAACAAACACAACACTGCTACAATCCACCACTGAGCCAGGCCCCTAAGCACCCTGCCGAACCTCCTCATGGATGCCCGAAGTCTCGGCAAGAGGCTTGGACAAATAACATTCATTCTGACAACATCTGGATGTAACAATAAAAACTTCCTCGACCAAAGTGAGCTGCAGCAGGTGGCAAGTGCTGCATGGTTCAGCTTCTAGATGAACTGATTTTTAGTAGCAGAATTTCTAGGATACAACTCCCCCGAGTCACACAGTGCTTCACAACAAATGTACACACTGCAGATCTTCCAGCTATGAAAAGCTAAGTGTCTGCATGTAAAAGCTAAGAAAAGCTAAAACCACTAGCAAAAACAGTACACATCATCCAAAGTTACATTATTTCACAGTGCTATGAAAAAATTGGTAAAGAAGTTAATTATTAAATGTTTCCAGCAGTAAGAAATTAAAGTTACTTCACAGGGATATAAGAGATGCTAGTAAAAAATACAAGTTGTGTTTATGGCTTTTTATCATAGTTACACCATCTCAAGATTAGAATTAAAAACATTGTATCCAGTGATATTTAACTTCTATACACTACAGAAGTTGGTCTCCAAACCACCACTGAATAGCATTAATTTTTAGCATTTTGTAACAAAAATACGCATGGAATCTTTCCCCCGCCCTTCCCTCAAGGTGTGAAAGACAGAAGACTAAATGTTAATCTATTCTAATAAGACATCTTTCATAATTTAATAACCTGAGATACCTTTGAGTCTTACAAATACTTTAAAATTTTAATTAGAAACATGGATAACATAAAATGTTTAAAAACTGTTTCTGAACAATTACTGTCAAAAAATAAAAAATATTTTTAAAAAAAGAGGTAATTCAATCTTCGAATTTTCATTCCAGGGGGCTGTACCGGAGACATCCTTCAGAGAAGGGTACCCCCCATACGCATGACAACCAGAGACTGACCAGCTCCTTGCACTACAGATGTCCTTGAGGAAGCAATTCTTCCTGAACAATCATAATTAGCACAAGTGTTGCCACAGAAGTAAGTGTTTACTGGAGCCTCACCAGGAAAAATAATACAAAAATATTTGTGGGGGTTTTTTTTAATTTCTTCTATGGAATACAGTTTTCTCAATAGGAAGCAGAAAACAATATGCTGTCCCAAGGGAGGAAGAACCAAAATGGAAATGAAGAGCCATTGTGACATCCTGCTTTATAGCAGTTTGTCAATATGCAATCACCAAGAATGAGGAAATTGGCACTACAGTTGATTTAAAAATACAGAGGAAAACTACAGAGCAGTTTCTCAACCCTCATCCAAAAGCTACATTTCATTCCCCACACAAACTCCACGCATGTTTTTACAATGTTCTGCAACAAAACTGCTCAGATCCAGAAGGACAGAACAGTGACTGGTGGGAGAACACGCACTTTCCCTCCAACATGCAATCCTAACCCTTCTTCACACAACAGTTTAGAGTGAGATTTCGTGACTAATTGCTCAGTGTTGCTGGTCAGGCCCCTGATCAGACCACCTTGGTCTGGACTTCACTAATACCCAAAAAGGAATGCAGGGTTCCAGACTTCTGTAAGATGACCTCACACCAAAAGCTGACATCATGCCAGCCCTTGCAGGCTAGAGACCATTTCTGAACAGAAGCAAAGCTGTTCTGCAAGCCACCAGGAAATAAAATGAAAGAACAGAGAGTGCCTTAACATTTCTTACAAAATAAACCCCAATATTGTTGTTGGTTTTAAATTACAATAAAAGCAATGCTACAGAAGGAATACCTGCAAGTCCCTACCTCATGCCTCGAAGAGAGGCTGCTCCTAAAGATGTTTTCTCCCCTAAAGAGAATTTCCATGTCTATGCACAGAGAACTGCCACTCTCAATCACTTGACATTTCTACACAGAAAAGAAATGCCCCTGTATGGAAAGGACTAGAAGCAAAACTGCTACTAATACAATGCCAGCCTTTATTATATACAATTTATTGTGTATTTATGAAACAGAGGCCAAATCCTAGCAGTATGAACACTGTAAGACAGGGTGCTTTACTCTAGATCTCCTCTCTCTTCTAAGTATCCTTCCCACTACAACAGAGAACACTGCAATCATCTCCACAATTCTCACAGGCAAAACACCAGTGACCACAAAACAGCTGCTTGTTCTGCACAATGGATTTCTGGAGTTTCCATCCAATGGCCCCGCTTTCAGATCCGTATTTTTAAAAGAAAAATATGCTTTTTCATTAAAGGATCTCATAAGCACACAACCTTTATTAGTATTACTATCTTGGTGCAAGTCCTTTATACATGAGCATTGTGTCCACACTCAGGTTTCCCAAATTCGCCCAGAGTTGCTTTTCTAACCAATGTTTTTATGATTTATTATTCCCCTTCTTTGTTTCATATTACAGTGGTGTATAAAGACATTAAAACTGCAGATTGGAGAAGAGTACACACCATTTGCTGTGGAACTGACAGTACCTCAGGAGAAAAAATTAAATCTACATGAATCAAAGAATCTCGATGTATCAAAAACCACCAAACAATTATTACATACCAAAAAAGTACTGATGCAAAGACAGGCATGGAACACAAAGAAGCATAACTAAAGGAATCTAAAGGACCATTACAGAGGAAGGAATAACAACCCTCTAAAAGAGGAACCAGTACGTTTGTGAGTTATATTTATTACTGTCTCCCTCTTCTTTCACAAGAAAATATGAATGATCATTCATGAAGCTGAAAATGTTACTGAAGCCAGTGGGAAACATTCATAGCTCATCTTGGCTACATTTCCAGTCTTCATTTGAATAATGAGCAACTGCTCTGTCAGACATTAACGCTTTTTAATGACTGACTGGTGAATAGCTTGAAGTGAGCTTGTTCTCTGCTGTCTCCTCCTCTTCCCCGAGATCTCCATTGTTCTATTTATAGGTAAGAGGGTACAAGAAAACTTCAGTATGAGCACAAGGGGAACACTGACAGAATTGCCCCAGCATTCTAACATTAGTTTATTAAATGAACAAAAAATAGCAAAGTTAAATAGAAGCTAACGTTCAGTGCAATGTCTAGTACTGATATACGATATTTTCCTTTAGCTTAATTTTAGAACCAGCTAGAAGAATATAATTTCAGAAGTTTCATACAACTTTTCTTACCATTAACTTCTTCAACACAGAAACACATGCTTTTAAGAATTCAGCGTATCTGTACAGTTATAGCAACTATCTAAAGCTCTTTCAGAAAATAACAAGCCTAATAGTTATGTGAAAAGTTACTGGTATGCAACAGACTACAAACATTAATTTAAATGAAATTTTAAACAAACAAACAAACAAAAATACTTCATGCTTCCTCACATTTTAGGACATACTGATCACTTAAAGCAGAACAATTATGTCAAGCCATTAACTGCAAACTGAAACAAGAGGGTATCTTTCTCAAGAGCTTGTAAGGAATATCTAATAGATGCTACAGGAATATTAACAGTGCTGAGGGCAAGATGTTACAAATAACTCTAAGTATACTATGTCAAAATTGCAAGAAACTTAGTTTTTATAATTAACATAGATGTTCGTCCTTCCTGATGTAAACCAACATACACTTAGCAATATCCAGGGATATCTGAATTTAAGTCAACCCATCTACAATTCTCTGTTTCTCAGCCAGTCAGCACCTTTTATCCCTTTATTTCATACTTTTAGTTCTTTTACTATCTCAGGTAAGGATGTATTACACACACATTCTGATTACCTTTCCTTTGTACAGAGGATTACTGATGAAACATTCCTTCAAGCCCCATTGAGCTACAATTGGTGGCTTCCTTAGAACTACATTATTTAATTCAAAAAATTCCTAGTCTAACCTTGTAATACACTAATTGCAACCTTAAGAACAAATGCTGAAAAGCTGTTTTATTGTGATAAACAAAAACAGAAGCAAAAAGGCCTCCAGGAAAAAAAAAGGATTTCCATGTTCTGTCCAAGCAACTAAGCCACTAAAGAAAAGTAAAATCAGTCTTCCTTAATACTTAGTTTATCTTCAAAATTCCCCCGTGAGAACAAGATAAATATAGGGAGTGAAGTTCCATTAGTACTAACAGGGGCTACTCTACTTAATCCTTCAGATTTAAGTCATGGAGAACTGCCTCTGTACAAGCAAAGACGTGTGCAAGTATAGCAGCTGCACAACAGCAGCCCTTCACTTTGTATTTTTTGTTAGACTCATTCAAGATACTATGCTGCCAGAATTAATAAAATTAGAAAATTAAATACAGAAATATATTCCTCTTAAAACATAGATGCATCACTAATACTTTGCTTTATAATTGATGTCATGTCATTGATGGAGATAAAGAAAAAATAAAATTCTAAAGCTTCTTCCATACCTTCAGGTCACTAGGCTTGCTCGAACATACCTTTTAAAACTTAAAGCAAGAATGTGCATTTCTTTTCTTTGTATACCAAATTCAAAGGTTTAATACAGTTAGATCATAGAAGTGTTTAAGGTGGAAAAGACCTTTAAGATCATTGAGTCCAACCACTAACCCAGCGCTGATCTATAGCTTTTTCCTCCACCTCCCTAAAAATCTAAAGACTACTTAAGTAGAGCACAAAACATCTTTGTTATAACAACTATTAAAAAAAAAAAAAAAGGTATGCAGAACTAGTAATTATCAGATTATGAGAGTGCTCACTCTGCTACCTAGATTTTAAACACAGTAGCTACTCTTTGGACTGAATTTGTATTGCACATTTTAGAAGAGAGCTACTGTGCTTTATTCCCAGTTAATTAACAGTTAAGGATGAAGTAGGTAGGCGAAACCACTAGTAAAAAGTTCAAAGTACTTTAATTTTAAAGCTGATGGTATCTCATAGCAACATGTGCAGTATCCCATGAACCTGAATTACATCTGAAAACTTCAACAGTATTTTTCAACAGGACCACTATTCTTCTTATGCTATACTGCAGAAGTCTTAACATCATTCAACTTCTATAATTCAGTAAGTTTCATTGAAATATTTCAGGGAAACAGCAAGGAGTTATGCCTGACCTGTGAATTGATGTAGGCAGAGCATAAATGCTTTGTGATTGATATAACACAGTGATTTCTGAGGAATTCCAAAGGATATCAGTTCAGAATAAGAAAGCATAAGCAAATGATGTTTAAGAATAAGAAGACAAGCAATCTAAAACAGGTTTAATATCAAGTGTTTCCATTAACAATTAAAAAGTTAAATATTTCAAAGATGCACTGAACTCATTCTGTATCACATTCAAGATCTAACGATGTAAAAGAGCATTTCTCTACTCCCTTCTGCTCAGACATTCTACTGATGTTTTAAAGATGACATTTAGCAAATCCTCGAATTTTAATTGAGAAGCTCAGTGCAGAGCTAAAGAATCTTTTCACCTGTCCATGATTCATATGCACCATTTCCCTTCACAACAAGAGAGCATACTGAAGAGGATTATTTCAAAAGCAAAATACTAAGAAGGGTTCTCTTTTGCTCAGGGAGCAGCTGAAAAGCACATCATCTTTCCTTCAATATCAAGGCGAAATCCTGAGAAGGAAAAATTTTATTTGCAATAAAATACTTGTAATTACTTGAAACATCTGAGTTGCTCAAGTTAGCGTAATTCCAAAAATATTTTAGTTCCATTGTTAGTTGTATTTAATACCTCCAACAACACATACAGGTGTGGTTTTATTGCTACAAAAGATAAGACAAAGCAGCAAGTTAATGGTGCAGCACTTTGCACCTTTGTGCAGCTGTCTCACAGGACAGGGAAGCAGAGCCTCTGCCTTCCTTCAGGTGTGCTCCTCAACAGATTTCCCAAAGCCGTGACTCAAACAGTGAACAGACCATATCTGTGGCTTTAATTTCACAGTCTTAGCACATCCATTCAGAGCCTGCTTGTTAAAAGTACAAGTGTCATGGTCAAGGACACACTTTAAGAATACTCATCAGTCCTTGGTTATATTCTCAGCCTGATTTTTGAAGGTCTTGCTTTGCACCTTTCCAACCCTCCCAAGTTCTCAATTTTGCAGTTATACCGATCAAATAAAGGCTCTGAGGAAAGCTTTGCATCTCTTAAATTCTCTGCCACAGCCCAGTGGATAAACGTTTCTGGAGGTTCCTCCACAACTATCATCAATTTTATTTCCACACATGCCTTACAATGCACTCTGCTGAACAGCCACATCCTGATGTCCTTAAAATGAAGGATGAAACTCCAGGGTGGTCAGACAGGAAACAAACCTGGAAATCATTTCCTAAGCATCACAAGAGAATAGAAGTCTTTTTTTTGAAACTAGCTAGCCTAGCTAGTTTCAGTGACTTTTACCACATGGATGGAATGCCACTATGGCATCACTATGACTACTCAAAGACATTTGCCGCATGGATTATACCACAGGCCAAGATCTCCTTCTGACTTATTCTTGCTTCTATTAACTATGCACTCAGAGCATACAAAAAAACTCCACATAACTTATCTAAAACGTTCTCTCAGTCCGAGTGTGCAGGTGCAGCCTAGCGACATACACAGATTTAATACTGGGCCAGAAACAGACACATGAAGACAAGCACATTATTTGTGAAGATCTTTCCTACTCAAACATATACAATAAGGGTAATTATTTAAACTAGCTTTAAGTTTCCTTAACGTAATGATTTACAAAATCAACTGCTCCATTTCATCTTTTTATTTATAAACAGACATGGAAACATGTTTAAAACATCCATTTGACCTGTCACAGCAACTCAAAGGTAACAAAGCATAACCTAGGAAAGAACAGTGAAATTCACTGAAGTCTTTCCTAAATTGTCTAAGATGAAAAACTGCAGTCTTAACAAACGGGACTCTGGTCCGTCCAATGAGATTATCTGAGTCTCTTGTTCTGTGTGTTTTCCCTATCTCCACATGTTCTTTAAATACTAAGCAGATATAAGCACCCAGGATCTTGTCTTCCACAAGGCACAGGTACTGTCCTATCCATGACAGTCATCAGATATCAGAACCTCTGACTTAACATTTTTTCATTGATAGAGATAACAGTTACAACAGAAACCTAATTAACACAAAGCCATGGTTGACTGCCACCCACACTGCTAAACAATGTAAGAAACAATTATTTCTCTGACCCTACCGAGGGATCCTCACCTGCTGTTACAGAGAACATGGCACTGCTCCTGAGAAACCACAAGGAGGGTTTTCAGAGAGGAAGCAAAACAGCATTACTGACAGTGGCACTTGCCCAAAGGGCTCTACTACAACAAGTGACAATGCCCAACCTTGTTAATTTAATTTTCTCTGTAAGATAGAAAGATGATAAACAGAAACATGAAGCAAAGGAACCACCCTTCTGCTTTGGACAGCCTCACCATGTAAAGCTGCATTTGAAAAGCTGTATGCCACCATCTAATTTTTACATTTTTATCTGGAAACATTTAAACTTCAGAGGATCCTTCCAGCTGAAGTTGCAACATTCAAAAAGAAAATTTTACACTTACTTCTGTGAAAATGGTAGTTCAAACCACAAATCTAGGTAAACTGATCACAAAATAGCAAAATTGCACTCAAAGACATTAGATGTTTTGGTGGAGTGGGTTTTTTGTTTGGTTTTGTCAGTTGGGGTTTTTTTTGTGGTTTGGGTTTCTTTTTTTTAAGGAAAATATTAACTACAAAGACATTGAACATTTTTTTTAAATTACATCCAACTATCTACTGCAATTTTTCCAACCTGGAGTTTAATTTTAAAATACATTCTGCAAGAAACTCTATCTTCCTTCATATTTAGAGATGTTTGAAAATACCACTGACTTGGCTGCAGGGCAAAAAATCACTTATAATTTCCATAAATCTCTGCTCATACTTGAGCATTCCCTTAACTTCAATTCAGTCACCACCAGTGTCCACGTCTTTACCCTTCACCTCTCATCTTTTCTTCTTCATGCCCTAAACAGAGCTTCTGCCTCATGAGAAAAAACATCCAAATCCAGACACTGATGCAAACTGGTTTTTAATTCATTCTGACTGTACATTTCACTCTTGTCTTCTCATACATTCCATGTCCTGTTTAGGTTGTCTACTTTGAAGAGCTTAAGATGTGTTTTACTTTGTGAAGTTCCCAGACTAAAAGCGCTGCAAAAATAGCTGGTGTCTCAATGCTTCCTTAATAAAAACAATTATTTGTTCCATAGCTTAACTTCTCGTTTCTCTAAAACTATTAACCACGGAGCAGATGTTAAGAGCACACTTCATCCACAAGGTGACATCCAGTAATTGGTCTAAAAGAGGATCCTCTATCAATAAAAGTCAGAAACCTTTACGTTATAGGTCAAGGGCACAAGACCTTCAAACGAGGGCACTGAAAGTTCAGGGAAAGCATGCCTTTTCTCACCTTTCCCTCCTCTTTAAGCTACTTTCTAATAATGAGAAAGTACCCAGTGATTTCAGGTCCAAAATTCTGGGTGTGCCAAGTACCACCATGCACAAGCATTTTAAATAACTTCTCACACTGAGGCTCAATTACAGCCCAAATTACAAACACTCTGCATAGCACAACACACACAGTACAATTCTGACAGAATAAAAATTTCAGTATTGCAAGTGGCATTTCATTGTCCAGCTCAGGTTAAGTATCTTTTCCATCTTCGAGACTGGCAGTATAAACAGCAATATACAGATGGCTTTGAATTTTAATATGTTGCTAAATAGCGAAAGTTATTTCAGTGCTTTATAACAGCCACTTTAAATACACAACAGCGGCAATAAACCACCCCAGTTTCAGTGAAAAAAACCCAACACCACTCGTCCACAATGATTTAAAGACAGAAATGTAAAGATAAGTACAGAAGAGGTTGCTCAATAACACATGATCTTCCCTATCACATGCTTGGCAGCGCGCTCGCTGCCCGGCGATACCCGGTCAGACCCCGGGGCACTTCGGCCGCCCAGGGCAGCGCCGGACACCCCCGGGACGGGGCTCTGGCCGGAGTGTCGGGGCGATCCGGGGCTCCCGGAGCACCGCCGGCGGCCCGCGGGGAGCCCGGGGGGCGGGAGCGGCGGCACAGCGGGGCTGCGGGAGCCGGCGGAGCCTCTCCCCCATTCAATCCCTCCTTGCTGCCCGCTCTGCCCAGCGGCGGCGGCCGCGGCAGCGGTACCGGGCACGGCGGGGAGGCGGCCGACGGCCCTGGGCTGCATCCCGCCGACAGGACCCCGCGCTCCCGGCGCCTCCTCAGCGGCAGCGCCGGCACTTACGCTCGAAGTCGGAGTCGGACTCGTCGTCGCCGCGGGTCGGGTTCCTCGTCGCCGTTGGACTCGGTCTGCATGGGCTCCCCGTCGAAGCTGACCACCCTGCGGCCACCGCCCGCCTCCTGGTCGCGGGCATCCCGCAGGCGGGGCGAAGTACTCGGCGGCGAAGCCCAGCAGGTCGGACGGCCGGTGCCGCAGCACCTCCACCGTGTAGCCCTGCAGCAGCTCGGTGAGGCCCGGCGGGATCTCGATGCTCATGGTGCCGGACACCCGGGAGGCCGCCTCGCCTCCCTCCCTCCCTCCGTCCTCCCCGCGTCCGCGGCCCGGCGGTGGCGGTTGCGGTGCGGGCTCGGGGCCTCCCAGGCGGACGCGAACCGACTCCCGCCGCTCCGGTCACACGAGCCGCGGGGCGCGGAGGGGAGGGACGGGGACGAGGAGCGGCGCAGGCGCGGAGCGGGAGCGGGAGCGGGCGCGGGGCTGCGGCCGCGCGTGCGCGGGGCGGGGGGGGGGGGGGAGCGGGGCGCGTGCGTCACCGCGGGGCGCGGCGGGGCCGGGGCGGGAGCGGGGAACGAGAACCGGGCACGGGGGCGGCGGAGGCTCGGGGGGAGACGGGGTGGTTGACTGGGTGTGTGCGTAGATGGTTCAGCTCTTTGGAGAACTGATGGGCGCCCGCCGTTCTGCGCCCGCCGGAGTCGTTAAAGCCCGGTCACGGCGCGTTGGGCCGGGTTTGAGCGGGGTTGGAAAACCTCTTGACCAGAGCTGGCGGCGGGATGTGTGGAGCGGTGGAGATCAGGCAGTTGCTGCTGCGTTTTTATTTTTCTCTGATTTCACCTCAGTGACCCCGTACAATCATTTCTTGTCAGAATCACAGAACAGTTAGGTGGGAAGAGGCCTCTGAGATGATTGAGTCCAGTCGTTGACCAAACACCATCATGTGTAGACCATGACACTGAGTGCCACATTCAGTCTTTCCTGAAACGTGTCCGGGGACGGTGACTCCTCCACCTCCTTGGACAGCCTGTTCTGTTCCAATATCTGATCACCTTTTCTGTGAAAGAATTCCACATAATGTCCAACCTAAACCTCCCCTGGCACAACTTGAGGTCACGTCCTCTTGTCCTCTCGTCGGTTGCGTGGGAGAAGAGACCAATCCCCACCTGGCTACACTCTCAGGCATGTGTAGAGAGCAGTAAAATCCCTTCCGAGCTTCCATTTCTCCAGGCTAAACACCACCAGCTCCCTCAACTGCTCCTCATCAGACTTGTGTTCCAGACCCTTCCTCAGCTGTGTTCCCTTCTCTGGACTCACTCCAGCACCTCAATGACCTTCCTGAATTGAGGAGCCCAGAACCAGACACAGCACTCAAGGTGTGGCCTCACCCATGCCAAGGACAGAGGTTCTCTTTCTTCACAGAGCATGTGAGGGTGTTTCAAAGCTCCCGCAGGAGCAGGAGAACAAGGGGGTTTTGACCTGGGTCAGATCCAATCAAACTTCCATCCAATTTTGCTTGGAGTTGGATTTAGGACCTATGACCCCCTGGTTCTTGTCAGAATGACATCATTAAAGAACAGTCTTAAGTCAGTGCAAGAGAAGCAACGTGCAGGTAAATGCTGAATAGAGCCATGACATAGTCTGAAAGGGTGGCAGTAGTGCTGATCTGATAATAATAAAGCATTAAAGATAAAGAATTTCAGGAAAATGAAACACAGAATCATAGAATGGTTTGGGTTGGAAGGAACCCTAAAGGTCACCTAGTTCCAAACCCTCTGCCATGGTCAGGAACACCTTCCTCTATACCAGGTTGCTCCAGGCCCCATCCAATCTGGTCTTGAACACTTCCAGGCATGGGGCATCCACATCTCTGCACAACCTGTACCAGTGCCTTGTCACCCTCATAATTGCTGATATGTGTGAGCTCTGGAGATACCCGTTCATATGCTGTTAAAATGTGCTTTATTCAGATTTTTGCTTGTGTTTGTTGTACAAAACCTGTTATCTGTGTGTTCAAGGGAGGTTTGGCAGATGCCCAGGGGCTGCATGGAGTGGAGCCATCGGCCCTTAAGGTTTGATGTTGCTGGGAAGCTTGTCTTGGGAGAAAATAGGCCTGTGCAAACATGACTCAAAGGGAATACGGATGTTGGCTTAGTGACACTGCTGCGTGTTGTCAGTGTACATATTTTTATTTAATTCTTCTTTTGTTTCAACAATAAAAGAGCAGAAATCAACTCATACTCAAAGTATAAAATTTTACTTAGAAGCCCAGAAGTGTCTGAGGCAGTGTACTGTGTGTTATGGTTTTGTTTGCTCGTGTGCCAAGGAGTCCCCTTGCTCATCCAGATAGTTCTCACTGCGCTCCCAGATAAAGGCAGCCTGTTCATCACTGCTGCACAGAGGGCACAGCAGCAGATCCCTGAACACCACATCCAGTGCTTTTACTGGCTGTTCTCAGTGAGGGAGGCCAGTTGCAAATCTTATGGCACATAAAGGTGTTCTTTGTAATACAGATCCCATATTTTCATGTGAAGTAAGATTACATTGTGTATCCATACAAAGAGAACAATTTTTTTAAAAAAGCACAGAAGGTTGATTTGCCACATCTCATCAGTTTATTCAAAGATCTTGTGTGAAGCTATTTCTCTTAGTTTCTATTCTTTTCTACAGCAGGAACAACTGTTGCTCCATCACCTTTTTCAAAAGTTTTCATTTGCCACTCCTACCATTAGTGTCTGTCTGATGGTCTCAAACATTACAAGAGCACATTTCACTGCTCAGTATATGTACTTCAGCTACTGACAGAACTGGTGCAGAGAAAGGTTCTGATAAATGAGAAAACTATGGTTAGTCCCCTCACAAAATTAAGATTTCGGATGAGAACTTTGCTGGTTGGGTGCTGAAGATATTGCTGGTGGTAAAGAGGTAAAAATGAAAGTTTTAAAATGCTGTAGAAATGGTAAAACAAAATACCAGTAAAAAGCACTGGGAAGAAGGTTCAAAGGAAGAAAGGGAAAGTCTAATTCCAAGGGAATACACTTACTTTTCTTTCCCACTTTTTTGCACAACAGCCAGCCACTTGACAACTGCCTGCTTTTGGCATTAGTCAGCTCTTGTGTTAGCTTTTAATGTTTGTTGATAATTTTATGTCATTTGTGTCTGTGAATATAAATCTGGTTATTTATATGAAAAAAATGTGTTACTAGTAAATATTGTTAAGTCTCTGAAGGGCTACATTGTATTGGCCTTCTGATATTTATATGTCCACACACAATTAATCAGCTTCAGAGGAAAGTAAAGAGCAGAGCTCTGTTTATCCTCTTCCTGAAGGTCAACCGACAAAATCAAAAGCATCCAAGGTCACACGAAGTACATTTTCAAGTTGATTTATGCCACAGTTTATCCTTTTTCTTTATATACTTTTTTTTTCGGCGAGCGTCAGAATGGATGGCACAAATACACAAGAAGCTCATCGGTGATCAAGTTAATTGTTATAGTGCCTGCTGTGCATACATAGAGCTCATCATACGCTTTCCTTCTCCCTGAATTTGCATAACTTTTTAAATTATTACTGTAATAAGCATTCACATTAAAAGAATGGTAGAAATAAATTAGAAAATGAACTTGCAGCCTTAATTTGATCCCCTTTATAATAACATTTTTAATTCAGGCATCATGACCAATGCAATTTCTTTCCTCTGGCTTCATGGCATGTTCAGCACCCAGTATGTAGTTAGATTAAGACTTATGTAGCTGATGAAGCTGGTCACCACAGTATTCCTATCAAAAAATACATATATTTCAGAATATAGTTCTCCTAATAATGTCGTAGTGGCTGAAAGCTATTCCCATATATACCACGTGTCTGTGCTCCCAAATGGTGAGGTCTCTTCCCTTTACCCTGCCTGTTCTACCCAGATCCATGTGACTTTGATGTGTCATTAGTGAAAGTGTTGTGGAGCTTCATTGCTTGTCCTGCTCAGGCAGGAGCAGCAAAGTTGCCAGCAGAAAAAGCAAAATAGTCTGTGTAGTCCTGAACTGGGGAAAAATAATCAAATTAAACCTCCTGACTGGCTCCTTAAAAAGTAAAATAAATCCTTTTATAACAAGTAATATTTCACTTCTCATAAACCTGTCAGCACCAGCCAGAGCTCAGACACTATATAAACATATGTACATCTTGGATTAATTACGCTTGCCTTCAAACTCCGTACAAGGATCATGCAAGAAAACACTAAATATTCTGATGACAGGTATTAGTGAACACAGCTTCATGTTTTCCACATCCCCCTGGTGCTGAAGCCAGTGACCAAGGTTTCTCAAAACAGCAAGTTCCAGAAGTTAAATACCTGTTAGATAAAGCAGCACTTCTTTTTCTAAGATCTGGAGCATTCTCCCCAGATGCCCCCTACTCCTGGTATTCCAGGATTTGGCAAATTATATCTACCTGTGGTTTTTTGCTACTTTGTGATTTTTGTAAACCTCTTATCTTGCTTCAGCCCTCTCAAAATTAAGGTCTCACAGTCCTACCAGTCTCTCCTCCAAAAGCAGCTGCTTCCCCAGGATCACATTAAATTCTCCTTTCTGTAGCTGCTCAACTTCTCTGTGCCTTTCATGAGCACTGTGTGCAGTTCTGGTCTCCACATCCCAAAATGTGGGCTCACCCTGGTTTTACACGGCAGAAAAATTATTCTGTCTGTTTTGTTCTCTAACACGTTTCCTTAGGTTTTTTTGGCTGCCACATCATTATGAGCTGAATGTATCCAGTCTTCATTTTAAGATATAAAGAGATGAAAAAATTCCCACTTCTCTTGCTCTGTTTCTCCTGTGGCTGACCACCCTCACTGCAAGAAACATGCTGAGTTTTAAGTTTTGTATGTTTAACATTCAAATGCTTTTCTACACACTGCTTGCTCCTGTTGCTGTAAATGTGCATAAACTTCATATAACTTTGTGCATAATGTACACAAACCTTCTGAGTTTGCCTTTTACCAGAAGTAATAGTAACAAACAAGTGATCCTGGGCTTAACCACCAGGATGCAGAGATCCTTGAACACCATATGCAAGATGAAACTGCTTCTCCTGCCTCTCTTTGGTTTCCTTCTCAGGAAGGTGCTAAACCTCAGAAACCAAACTTTGGTGCTCTAACCAGCTGGTTTGCTTGTGACAGTAAGCAAGATTTAGTAGGTATTTTTGTTAGCCTTTAGAGTGAGTAGCTTGAGTACTGTGTACTTCAACAAATCATATGGGACTGTCTATCAATAGTACAAAGGGGGAAAAAAATCAATCTTTTTTTAAGTAAATGCATATAAGTATTTGTGTCAGCTGAAATTTTTTACCTTGACACTACCTTTAGTCCATCAAAAATATTTTGGATAATTCTTTGAAAGATGCTTTGCTGCATTTGTTGATAAATGTCAAAGTATCAAGTTGGGAGAAACATCTGTATAAATGTCCAGATTTTCATTGGCATAATTCAGTTTATGAACACAGAAAGCACTGATTCTGTTGGTAACAATTACAATTTTTCAGGCAGTAGAAAATGCCAACTTTAAAACACCTGATTTTGTAAATCATTTGTCCTATGTGTTAGCTAGATGTAAAAAGGAATACCTCTAACTGTCATGTCATACTTGTGACGTAAAATGGCACGTGTCTGAATCTAGATAAAAGTAGTATCTGTGACATAAGACATGTGGGCTGACCATGTTGTTTAAACTACCCTGAGCAACACTACGTAGCAGATGCAGAGTTTATGGTTCCCACGTCAGAGAAGCCCTAAGCAACGGCACTGCTGTGTAAACAGGGGATATTCAAATAAGGACTTAGCTAAGCACTTGGTTCTCTTGCATACAAAGCAAAGCTGTACCCATTTTGGTTGTACTTTAGTGTCTGGCCCCAGCACTTAAAACATTATATTAAGAACTTCTTCACAGAGGCTGGTGTGAATTCTGGGCAGAGGGAGCTGGTGGGAACAGACCTTTGTGCGTGTCCTATGGTAGTCAGTCACTCACTGGGTAGCCCTGATCTTGCTGGATGGCTTTGTTGGCCTTAGAGTACACAGACATTGCTACTAAATAAAGGTAGAAGGTTTTCAGATTGTTTGGTTTTAAGAGAAGAAAGAAAATTGACCTCTCTGTGAGTTGTTCTGAATCCAAACTATCAATTTCTGTCTGTGTTTTCCAGCAGAACCTGTTCAAACACAAGTTTGTTGATGTTGAGGGGTTTGTCATACGAAGAGCTCTGAAATTTATTTCTTCCTTGAGCCTTTGCTTGCAAATGTGGAATTGTCTTTTGCTCTATGTACACACTTGTGCCCTCCCCATCTTCTCACATTTCCACCTGATGCAGTTCAGGTTATCAGCATTTCTGTACTGGGTCCCAATCTGCCACTACTCAGACGTGTATTGCTCTGTCACTGTTGGTACAGCTCTGGTTTTCACATCTTCTGCTGTCACCTTTGTCCTTTGAATGTTATCAACCATTTCTCACACGTGGCATTTGCCCGTTTGTCATGTATCTTCACTAGATGCTTGTCAAACAACAATTGCCCTTCCCTTCACCTCCGAGGTTTACCCTATATCCACAATCTATCCCTCACCCCTTCTTGCTTGCCTCCCCTGGGGGGACACCTTGAGCCTCCTTCCAGGCTGAGCCTCAGTCTCTCCCTCCTCTTGCAGCACCTTATCTCTCGCTGAGACAGGAGCCACTGCGTCTTTGCTCTTTGGCAATGTTTTTTGGTGTCCACCAGAAGCCATTGACACATTTCACTGTTCCCAGTGTTTGTGTCCTGCCCTTTGGTGCTCACAGATCCATTGCAGGCACAGAAGTGCTGTACACAACCATGGGGCAATACTACAATGAAGGGCTCATTTTACAGGTTGGCATGGTGTGTTAACTAATTCCAAGTGCTGAAATTGCAGTATTAGATGTAGATTGCAACAGTAGAAATGAGCTTTATCCACCAAATCCCCAAAAATTTTATATTTCCACCTGAAAACCCTTTTATGAGCTTTATTACAGCTGTTAGTACTTGTTTAAATTAAACTCATACTGCAGCATGAAGATCAGTTAACCAGTTTTCAGAGAAAATCAGTAAGCAGTTCCTATTGTATTTTACTGTCATTTTTCACATCTTGTGCTTTGGTGTACATTATGAAAATGTTGATAGAGGATTCTATCATATCTCAGGGGATATGATATATTCTATCTATATCTCAGGGGAGGATAATGGGGACGTGAAACTTCTCACTTCTAGGCTGGTTTTCTGATTCAGTTTAGGTTCTTAAGTTTTATAAAAGTATTTGATGTCTGACTGCAGCTTGGATGTCTTCATTCAAGGAAACAGGTGGTTTTATCATCCAAAGCAGAGGATTATAAGGCCACCTCACCATTTCCAGATCCCTCTTTGTCAGTCTCAGCAAAAAAATGATTGGTTTGTAGAGCTGAAAAATGCTTGCTGCCTTCAACTATGACTTAAATCATGTCTGCATAGGAAACTAATTGAATGGGTGTTCCGTGTACAGTGCTGCTCCTGAGGGGGTTTTTCACTTTAATTCCCAAGGCTATCAGCCCAGAAGAGTTGCATTAGAAAAAGAGGAAAAGAAGAATGTGGTTTTAGAGAAATGCAGCAGCATTGCCTTTTGTTGCAGTTGCTTTGAAGTGTCTCTCCATTGACATCTAGTGTCCGTACAGGAAGATCTTTAGATTCCTCATAGCCGTGCTGGCAATATTTATCTATAAATTTTTAAGGATTTTTTCCTTGTGTAGTTATTAAGAGCTCCTATTGATCATACCAGGCCAGCCAGTAGGTGAGACTGATGGTGCAAACACATCATACAAACAATCTCCCTAATCCTAACAGTGATATCAGAGACGTGCATGTACGGCTATGTTCTGAATGGCTCCAAGAACCCCTTTCAGTGCTTTGCAGTGCAAAAATATTATCCCTTTTTAATTTTTTCTGTAAATACTTGTAAAATATTTTCAATCTGTATCTCTTTCCTCAGAGCATACAAGCAATTGTGAACCAATGAATATTCAATACAGATCTTATGAAGTATTGTGCTTCGTAGTCAGGCATTATTCTAAATATATTTAATTAAAGAAGAGTATTTTCAATGATAGAAATATTTTTTACACTCCATTTTATCACTGAAAGATACTTAATAGAGAAGTGTCTTTATTCTTAAAATGGTGAGATTTACTTTCATACTTATTAATATATACTGTAGAAATCCTAAGTTTCTCCAAAAGGATTTGTTGTTCCACTTTTGCAAAATTTTGAACAACGGCAGTGAGCAATTAATCATGTTGTTACTGTACACTTTGCTCTGTGAACTCTTCCTTTGCAGTACTTCCTCCTGCTCCTTCAGCCAGCCTGAAGTGCTTCTGTTGGGGTGTGCACAGAGGGGCGGTGCCAGAGTCACAGCCATACCATGCTTGGTCCTAGACTAATGTGAAGTCCTTCCCTACTCTGAAAACTCCCTGTACATTCATACTTGGATCATTTCCATTATTATCTGCTCACAAAGGCAGTTATTCCAAATAAATTATGTTGTGAAAGCTTAACAAGATATGTTGTCCTAATATTTGTGTTGCAGCTTCAGGAAAAGACAACTGGTTCAAGGATGCACACCTGGCACTGCCTCTGTCCATGATGGACTTTGTATATCCAGGGGGCTCATGGACTCCATCATTTCTTGGCAGTGTTTTATGATTCATCCCTTTCCAGCCTTTCCTCAACATCTCACAAGGAAAGACAAGCTCTCTCTTGGATTGGTGATACCTGACATGGCAAGGTCCTGTCCTTGCCGGCTGGTGGAAGCTACTAGTGTGAAAATAATAGATCTTTGCCTTGGAACAGCAGGAAACCTGCTGAAAAAGAGCTAGAACAGCCTTGAACTTCTCCTGTGAAGGTCAGAGGAGAGTGAATCAGTATTTTCCACCATTCTGGAAAAGGAGCAGTCATCAGTTTCTAGGGACAGTCACATATTTTCTCTCTTTCTCCTTTCAGTGTTCTGTTATTTAAAAATGCTCATTACATTAACTGTCAGAGAGTCTGTGTTGAAAGAACCTGCTGAATCAATACATCCAGAATAAGAATGACAGCATCATTAAGATGTATCCTGCTTAGATTATTCATAATTTAACTATAAAGCAAAACATGTGATCATGAGTAATAAAGGAATGTGACATAAATTATTTCATTCAGAGCAGTGCATTAATGTAAGCACTGGCAAAGCTGCTGCAGCGGCAGCTGGAGCCTTTAATTGCAACTGCTTATAATTAGGGTTACAAATAGGTGTTTATGTCTGTCTTTGCCGCTCTCCTTTGGCCACCCCAACTTTTCATCACCGATAGGACTCAGGGCTTCCAGCAGCCCCAGATTTTCCCTCCATGGCGTCAATGGAAGGAGGCTGAAAGCAAGAGCATCGTGTTGCTATGGCAACACATCCCACTTCCCTGGGGATCTTGTTGCCTCGGCGACATCGGGCGGGCAATGCTTGTGGATCAAATCGACTCAGAGCAGCTGCCCCCTGAAAAGCAGGACAGCTCTGGCCTCTGGTAGCATGGGAGCCCAGAGCTTCATGGCCTGGCATGTGTAGGACCCTTCACTCACAGCAGGGTCTGGGCCAGGAGAAGGTGACCCATGTGTGTGGCCCTTCGGATAGTGAGACAAGGCTACAGCCAAAAGGAGCTTCCCATTACCATCTAGCATTTTAAAATAAGATGGATGGCAGGAAAGCCAATGTCAGTGGGAGGAGTTTTGCTGAAGGGACCAAATGCTGGGGCCACTGTCCTTGGTTTGTGTGATCAGGACCTGCAAACATACCACAACATCAGAAGTCATTGCCTCTTGTTACATAATCCATCTGTGAAAGGAGGTGAGCTTGTACATTGATTTTAGGGTGGTCCAGTGCTGCTTTTCACTGTGTCACATCCAGTACCCAGCACCACATAGGCAGCAGATTAAAGACCAATTTGCATAGGCAAATGCCTGTGTTAATGCTGTGAGGACAGAGCCTCCCTCTTGTGTGCCTGCAGGCACTCCAGCGACCAGCTCCAACCCACAGGAAAGCAGTGACATGATCTCAAGAGCCTCCAGATCCTTTGCCACAAGAGTGGTTTTGGATATCTGCACCAAACACCTTCTGTGGACTTCACTGGACCCCCCTATGTAACTGCCAGTAGGATGTGGGGGTTCAAACCTCAATGCATGGACACCAGTTCTGGACATCAGTTATCCACAGCACTTGGAGAGCAATTTGAGAAGCAGGAGGATGATAAAGGACAGACAAACTTGCACAAGACAGGTAAATTCCTTGTAATTTGTCGGTTCCTGTAGGAATCTCTTCTCCCTTCACACTGTTGCATTAAGAAGCCTCTTGCCTACTGTAATTAGTCCTTGAATAAACACCATCTCTGGAACACAAGCCTCTGTTGTGCTGATTTTGCGAGTTAGCAGTGCTTCACTTCTTTTTTTTAAGCCTTACACTAATTATTGCAGAAGAGCAGAGCCTGCTCCAGGGAGCCTGGTGTTACTTTTTGCCTCTGGAAATATTACCATATGCTGCAGAACTGTGTCTCAATGGTGTTAACATACCTGGCTTTAAGTAGATATTGTCTGTACTTGCAGCTACACCCTACTGCTTGCTCTATCCTTGTATTTCTGACATTAGCCTTATTTTCACCGAGCCATTCTGTGCGCATTTTCCACACAACATTAGCTGTCTTTCTTCTCACAATCAGAGCTATGGTTAATTGTGTTTACAAAGGATTCCTGAACCGTGGGAAATGTTTCTCAGAATGTGCGGTTTTGCATCGTTTAGCCTTGAAAGGATGCTGCTTTCCCTGACCTCTTGTTGATTTTTTCTCAATGACTCTGGTAATTGCATCAGTAGCCTTAGGAGTCAAATTTTCCTTTCACATCTAGGAAAGATCCAACCTTTCCTTACTCTTTCCCAGCTGAATCACATATCCAGTCCCTCCTGTTTTCTGTGGCTCAACCACACCAGCTCTTTTTCTGACTTCTTGTTTCACCCTTGTCCAGAATAAACTCTGCCACTTTCCTGGGACATCATTTCCACCACTCTACTTTTCTATGAAATTCTCCGTCTTTCTTCTCCTCTCCTGCATCAAATTAATTTCTTATCTTCTCCATCAACATCCTTTACAACCAATCTTCAGTCAGGTCCATCAGTATTCATTCTGACAGCATTGTCCCCAAAATTCTGACAGCATTTTGACACCATATCAAACAGATATGTCAGTGTTTTTTCCACACCTCCCCAACACAGCTGGGCAGAGCTCTCCAGAAACATCTGCAAAGGGGGTTTGGGGCACAAAGACCAGCATGGTACCAGATGCTCCCTCCTTTTGAGGCAATTCATCTGCTGTTTCACTTATACTTAAAACCAATCTGCCTTGAGAAAGACCTTTTTTTTGTTTCAGCACACTGAGAAAGTGAAAAGTGACAGCCAGGAGTGCACCCCAAACCCACACATTTCAGGTTCTGATGTCACCTCAAAGCCACTCGGTCCCCACATTGATGTTCCACGTTATCTGCAGTTGTGTGGGGGGGTTCCCTTTCAAACGCACGTAAGCAATGTCAGTTCCTTGAGGTTAACCTGCAGTCATCAAGAAGCTGTAGGCAGCACTCAGAGGAAAAACCTGTTTCCTCTCTCTCTTCACACCTCTTTAAAGGGGACTGGTTTTTCTGAGTCACAGCTAACACAAACCTGTTGGAAAAGATTCAGCCTAGATTTATACTACTGCTGAGAGGAACATGAAAGACCATTTAGCGTTCAAAGTATTATTTTGAATTATTAATCAAGCCCCCTGTCTGGCTGAGCTCTGTCACGCCCTTCTTTGGATTTTGTAGAGTTTACTTCTCTTGTCATCCTGAGCAGACTTTGACATGCAGAACACAGAGTTGTTGATGAAATGAGAAGATTGCTGGCAAAGTTTGGCTCTGTCTCTTCTTTTGCAGTAGGATCTCAGTGCAGGGGATATGCAGTGTAGTAGTTCTTTTGTTCATATTTAATCATACGAGAAAGAAGAATGTAATTAAGGCCTGTCTCCCTCAATCTCCTCCCTGCCTCAGAGTTTTTCAACCCTTTGAGATAAAGGAAATGGAGCTTTTTCTGACAGCAAAGTGCAGCCCAGAGAACATCAGGAGATTCTGCCCCCATCACTCTGCAGTTTCCATTTGACAACGTTTTCCCTCTGAGCAGTTTCCCATGTGAAGGAACACAGCCATTACAAACAGCATTGCAAGTCCCAAATCTGATCAGAGCTGGAAGCACGGTGTTTACTCTTGGTTTTCTTTGCACCTTTGACAGTTGCAGCTTCACTGTCCCCCTCAATAGCTGGCTGATTTGTCTATATCTGAAAAACACCCTTAGGCAGTTACTAGATTTGAGGATGCAGCATTGAAAGGGGTCTCGGCTCAGAAATAGCCTTTTTTTTTTCTATTTAGCTATATTAGCTGTTTATTGTCTGTTTAGCTTTGTATCTCAAGGTAAACTCACTTCATTTGTACTCAAAACCTACCAACCCCTTTAAAGCCCAGCACAGGTTTACGAAAGAGTTGCTGCCAAAGAATCCTGAAAATTGGAAATGTCTCATTGAAACGGGTGTTTCAAGCTTGCAGTTTTGGTTGGCCTTGGGCTGAAATGAAACCATATCAGCAAAGACAAGAAATGACTGGAAGGGGCAGGGGAGGATGGGTCGACCCACCCGACTCCAGGCCGAGGCCTTGGGATGGGAGGTGGTCCAGGATCCTGAAGGGGAGGGATGGTGCTCAACCAGACCAAGGAGAAACATCCCAAGCCTGAGTGAGCCCTGCCAGAGAGCTACAGAAAAATAGTCAATGAGAAGACAGTTGATTGATGAAATTGCCTTAAATGAGGAAGGAGGGAGGAGGCTCTACTATATAAACACTTTAATTGCAAAGTTGTTTATTCTGAGCTGTCCTAAGAGCTGACAGGGTAAGTGTTATTGCTGCTTCCCAGGCTATGTAACAGGCACAGAGACTGACAGAGAAGTTTTCTGCTTAGTGGCAGGGTTATTAAATTATAAAAAAGATAAGAGTTTATCACAGAAGCAATAAGCTGCTATTCTCTCAAGACTTTGCTGCTGAACTTTAGAAGAAATACTGTGGAAATCAAAGCAGTGCTTAAAAGGGAGAAATCTGCTACAGAAAAAAATACTGATTTAAATCTTGTTTCAATTTGCAAAACTGTTTTTACCTACAGAGAGTCTTAAAACAAGGGGAAAATATATTCCAGTTGCTTGGGATCAAAATCCAAGTCTCAGACACACAAAGACTAGTCTAGAGGGAGAAGCTGCTGTAAAAAGCTATGGCAAATGAGGGACTCAATGGGTGTGTAAAGTGAAGGGGAAAAAAGGACGAAATAATAGAAAATGTTCTTGCAATAGCAAAAGTGCAGCTAAAACATGAGATTTGACTATGTGGGGAATAAACAAAAGGTTACATGGGAGGATTTCTTGGGAGTTAGTGAGTCTGAAGGTTGCACAGTGGCAGTGTTGGTGCTTAGAAGGAAAGCTGCAGGAAGGTTGGTTTAACTGGGAAGAGGCTATTCCCATGGTGGAAAAATACAGACACGATGAGTCCAGGAAAGACGAGGTAGAATAAAATGGAAAGGATAAAATGGAATGGAAATAGGGGCCAGTGCTGGGTGCCCACAGTGGGAGTGTGTCCTGCTGCAGCCAAACACAAGGGGAGAGCATGGCCATGACTGGGGTGTGGGTGGGGGCAGCGGGGCCGCAGCCCAGCACAGCAGGGATGCACGGGGAGCTGGTCAGGGCTCTGCTGCTCAGCATCCTGCCATTGTCATGGTCCTCCTTGTCTGCTGCACACCTCCTTGGACCCCACCCCAGGGATGGGGCAGCCCCTTCCCTCACAGGGGTTGTCTCTATCCAAAGCAGCACATCTGAGGCTTTAAAAACACCCAAATAATTATTAGTTACCTTTAAACTGAGATATTTGAAGATCAAAGAAATAAACAACGAAGGCAAAAATGACAAAACTGTAAATCCATTATCCTACTTCCAGAAAGTATTTGATCAAGTGCCAGACATGGAAGGTCTGCTCCAGCTGCTGTTTGCTGCAGCTTGAGCAAAGGAAAGACTTGCACTGTACTAGTGGCCTTCAGACTGAAGCTGTGTGTAAGAATAGGAAGTGATGGTATCTCGTGTTAAAGGACACAGTTGCTTGCCCAGTTATCCCTATCACAGGATTCAGATTCTGCTCACAGTCAAAAGCAAATAGCTTAAAATACACTTTAAACTAGGCCAGTACTTTGGGAAAGGTCAAATTCTTGTTGGAATTCTGAGCAGTATATATTTGTACAGGAAAAGACACAATAAAGAAGGAAAAATAGGGGAGACAGCAGGCACTCACTGTATCAGCAATTCAAGTTCCCAGACTGCTGAGACAAATTCCCCTCAGGGAAATGAGATTATACTTTACTTCTGACATATATAGAATAACAGATTTTTCATTCATCTCTAAATTCATATTCAAACCAATTAGGCAAGAGCTACTGGAACAAGAGGAAAATCATGACCAAACCTTAGAAGCAGTGTTTGTTTGCCAGATCAAGTCTCAGGGAACATTCTTTTGGAAATGAATACAGCAGTCACTGGAAGAAGTTAGAGAAATTAAGGATGACTGCTCTGTGCTTTCAGTAAATGGAAACCTATTTATTTATTTATTTATATGAAGACAAGTTGCTTAAGCAATATTTAGGGCAAAGAAGGTCCTAGAGAAAAAAATAAGAGTAATCAAGAATAAGTAAAAAATTAAATAGTAAATAAATTCTTTACATCAGAATTTTTTTAAGTATATTTAGAATTAATTTAATTTGAGCTTCATGGCATATGACAAGAAAATCTGATCTCTTACGAAAATGGAAATCAAATGGTAAGGATCATTTTTGTCAACATTCAAGAGTACCAGTGTTTTCAGTAAGATAGTTACATATTGTAGCAAAATGTGTACTAGTGTTGTTTACTTATTTGAGAAAAACTTTTCTATTTGAGATATTTTGACATAAACAAAAAAGATGCAACAATTTATCACTGTTACATTAGTTAAACGTACAAAGAATAACAAATCTCAGAGGAAAACTAGAAAAAAACAAATTTAGAATGTCATAAGAGCATAGGAGGTTGCAGATTATGCCTTTCCATCTGGATTCTACCAAGCATTTTAAATTTTGAAGGGCACTTGAGTTGGCATCCTGTATGCAACAAGCTTGCATGTGAAAATGAGTCTTTTTTTCCCCCAAAATATGTCACCCCCTTCTTCACTTGAGTCTTAGAAGGTGCCGTGTCCTGCCAGAGCCAAATATCACTGCTGGATCCCGAGGGGGTCACGTCTCCCACAGGAGCTGCAGTCTGTGGTCTGGGTTTGAGCACGCTGGGGTTTGACCTGGCTCTGCACAGCTGGGGCAGGGGCCAGGTCGTGCCTCTGGAGGAAGGACCTGCAGCCACATCGCCCAGAGACATTTCTGACATTTGACACAGAAAAGACTCTGCAGGGCTGGGGCAGAGTCCCCTCCAGGGCATTTCCTCCTTGTCCTCTCCATCATTAAATGATGCAGACAAAGTGGGTCACTGGTTGACAGCACTTCAGCCAAATGTTCTGTGGATCTAAGGGTTTATGAATCTCAGAGTTATTCTTCATGTCCCATTGAAATCATCTGTGTACATAACAAAGCTGAATTTCATATTTTCATCAGCAGGTCACCCAGGGAGGGTTGGCACTGCAGTTCACCTTCACATTCCTGAACACATACATCCCCGGATATTAGTGACTTTGGAAAGATCTTTCCCTTAAAAGGTAAATCGTAGGAAATTTCAGAAGTGACATACAATTGCCAAAAGATCTTATTTGGGAAAATACTTGTGGGCAAACATTTAACAGTTTTCAAGGCTCCTAGCAATCATGTTTCAGGGAGCGTAAAACAGCCATGTGACTAATGTGATTAGCTGCTCTGTCAGCAAGTAAAACTAGACACGAAAATCTAGATGAGCCTCTTCCATAGACACCTCATTTCAAGATCTTACCATTATTCTCAGCAGAGCTTTAGCAGGTGAGTTGAAGTGTGAATAAAAGCGACACAAAGCAAGAAGGAAACACCCTAAATACAGCAGGCTGGACACTGTCAGTTTTGCCATCACCAGCAACAGAGTCAGGATGGAGAAAGGCTAGGCAGTCTTTTGTTTAGAAAAACAGTGCTTGTTTATTGATGGTGTAAATGTTGCTAAGCAATATGGATTAATTTAAACCCCTCATTCTTTCCCAATGTGTACACCACCTTCAGCAAAGAATGCTCTGTGAATATAGTAAAAGTTGGGGGGGTTATTCCAGATCAGTCAAATTTAATTATAGAAGAACCTATAGAAGACAGATTATCAGCCAGCTACTCAATAAAGAAACTTTTAAGCATATTTAGAAATCAATATCCATTTTATTAACCAGATGTGCCAGTGCCCAGAGGAAAATAATAGAGAGTGGAATAGAAAATATCAATATGGCTGATAGAAACTATTATCTTTTCATTGAAAAATGGCATGTAGAAGAAATACAAAATAGGGGGGAAGGCATTATATCAGAATAGGTTAAATAAGACATCAGCTTGGAAAAGAACCCAAAGGAGAAGGGCCCAGAAAGTTAAAAACTATTTCAGGAAAGACGGAGGGGAACAATGTGTTATTATTTCTCACAAGACAAGATTTAAGCAACATCAGTGAAACTATTCAGCCAATCTGAAACAAAGCAGCACATAATTAAACAGTGCCACTCACTGCCATCAGATACTGGAGAGGCCGAACCCAGAAAGGTGTCTGGAAGGTAATTGTATTGAAAACCAAGCCTAGAGCTCTGGGTGTGGATGGATACAGGCTCCAGCCCAGTAAATGACAGTCTGTGGCAGATGCTGGTGGCAGCACCCTGGGGAGGTACAGCTGGGTGCTTTGTGCCCCCTGCTCTCCCCACTGCAGGCAGAGCTTTGGGCTGAGAGACCCTCGGTCTGAGGCCCGTTCTTAGTGACACAGCCTGCTTTTATCTTTTCCAGAAAGAGTACCCTTAGCTGTATTAAACTCTGTTTGCTGAGGGAGTGAGGCAGAGGAGCCGTGCTTCACAACCTGGTTCCCTTTGGGACAGTTCTCTACAGACATTCTCACCCTCGCCTGTGCCCGGAGTAGGAGCATGGAACGAAGCAGGGGGAGAGAGGAGAGGTCAGCACAGACCCGTCCCTGGGAAGGGCTGCCTTCCTGGGAAGGGCTGCTCTCGCAAAGCAGCAGGCAGCTCTGGCATCTCTGGACATGCCCACACTGGAGAGCAGGACAGCTGCATGTTGCATTTCGTGAGCATTAATGAGAGAAATGCCAGGAACAGTCTGTGCTTTTGGGGCAAACGGCGTGTGGATGCTTCATCCTCTGAGCTGGACCCATAGGGAGGAAAACGGGGACACTCCCAACAATTTGTCATCAGCACCTAAGAGAATTCATCCACATCACAAGGAATTGCTCATGTCAGGGGAGACAGATATTTCACGCCAGTGCCATGTGGCCGTGCCTCATCCATTTTCCCTGGCAGGCACAGAAGCACTGCCAGGTGCCTCCCCAGCCCAGGGCAACTGAACTTCCTTGTCCGATGGAGGCGGGCTGGGGGGATCTGGGACAGTGTTCCACCTGGAGCGGATGGGCAGTGGGCAGGCACAGCGATCGGAAGGAGCACCCAGGGCTCTGCCCACGTACATTCCCCATCTCGGCAGCAGCAAATGCCGGCCCGTTTCCTGGGATGCTGGCAGAGCAAGAGGAGACCCTGCTCCGGCCTCCTGCCCACCGCAGCTTCAGGCTCCTTCCCAGGAGAAGCTCTGCGGTGGGAGCCAGGGCTCACCCCCCCGCAGGAGCTGGCCGTGCCTCGCAGCTGAGCACGCCTGCTCCGATGGGGAGATGGATGGTGGGGCTGGGAGAACAGCGAGTTCCCTCCGCCGAGTGATCTCCTGCCATCGACTGCCAGATCCTGAACTTTGGCTCCGGCCAGGAGGCAGTAAACGAAGCAGATAATTGCCTGGCAGTGAGTGATAGGGAGTCAAGGGTGAGCGGGCAGGGAGGGGCGGGGGATGAGCGGGAGGATTATGTTTCAGAGGGAAGTATTTTTTTAGGATTTGTCTATGCAGGCATTCAAGAGCTTTTCTGAATCACATGGGCTTAGCCCCAGGAGAAGGAGGACTTGCTGTAATTTTACACCTTTTCAGCATTTCAGCTGGTTCTGCTGAAATCTGCATAGGGATTAAAGATGGGAAGGGACAGAGAATTGATTTCCTTGCCTTTCATCTCCAGGACAAACATTCAAAGCTAAATCACAGTTTAGAATTTTTTGATGGCATGAGTGGAGAGAGGAAGGAGCCAGCAGCTGACAGTAATAAATAACTATTAGGAAACAGTATTAGGAAATAGTACCAAGGAGAAATGTCGCTGCTGGGATATGCTTTCAGCCTTGGGGAATCCATATCCAGGCAGCTCAACATTTACTTTAGTATCCAGAGCTTGTATGCAACTTCTCTCAGGCCCAGAGCAGCAGCAGCGCTGAGGGAGAAGCCTGAGCTCAGGTCTCCAATGAAGAAGGGAAGTCAGCTCATTGCACAGACAAACATCTCAAACTTCCACCCTCCGTGCCAAGGGTTAGCAACAGCACTGTGTCCTTCAGCAAACTGACACTCAAACTGTCACCTGCAAAGGGAAGTGGTGCTTATCTATGGCCTATTGCTAAAACTTTGATACTGATCTTTATGGCCATGTTTCTAGTAAGCCTAGGGACAGCCTGTGCATCATAAACTGCTGAAACAGATCTGTCTGAGCTGAAACTGAACTGTCTGAGCTTAAACTGAACTGTCTGAACTTAAACTAGTGTCTGAATTCAGAGACACGTTAGTAAAAATCCCATCCAATGTCCCCTTAAAGTTTATGTTTTTACCAGGTTTGAGATACACTTGCAGAACTATTCTAATCCGTTGAGGTAATGGAAAATGTCTTCAGTTTTATACACAAATCTCCTTAAATTAGAAATGATTTTCCATTTCAAGCATCCAGCATCAGGCAGCCTGTTTCTCCCCTTCAGTGGACAGCTTTCTCAGGGCAGGGTCTGCTGGGCAGAAAGACAAAGCGCGGTGTAAAATGGCATCAGACAGAGCCATGTCCAGAGCCTGACGTTGTGAATGAGCACAGCCGCCTGGGATCTGGTCACCCAAAAGGCATCCTGGGGAGCAGAGAAGAGGCAGGAATCCCAGCAATCCCTACACCCACCCTCCTGGGAAGCCCCCAGCTGCAAGGCAGGCATCTCCCTACCATCATCTGAGTCAGGAGCAAAAGTCCCCAGGATGCAGCTGCCAGGGCAGCCGGATCTATTTTCAGCCGGGATAGTTGGGCAGCGCCATCGAAGCCCTTCAGTGCAGAGCACACCCAGTGCCACTGTCACAGTGCCACAGCATGCATGGCTTCCTGCCACTGACTCAGCAGGCATTTTAGCCTGTGGCCTGGACAAGCCAGTAGTGCAGTCACACATTACAGTTGGAAGCAGGATGTCATGAGGAGAAGAACATGGGCCACCAATATGCCGTTGTGGCAAAGAAGGCCGCCAGCCTGCTGGGCTGCTTTAGGAAGAGCATTGTCACCAGGGCCGGGGAGATGAACCTTCCCTGCTCTCAATGCTGCTGATGCCACAGCTGGAGTGCAGGGTCCAGTTCGGGGCTCCCCAGTACAGGAGAGGCATTGACATACCAGAGCAGTCCAGTGAGCACTGCAGAGACGGTGAATGTGAGGAGATATGGAGGTATATCTCCATATACGCAATATGAGGAGACCAGGAGAGATGGAATTGTTCAGCCTGGAGGAGGCTTCATGAGGATCTTACTGATGTGTATGGATCCCTGATAGGAGAAGGTTTAGAAGATGGAGCCAGGCTCTTCTCAGTGGGATCTAGTGACATTGAAATACATGAAGTTCCTCTTAGACATAAGAGAAAACTTGGTTTTCTGTGAAGCTGGAACTGGTTGCCCCAAGAGGCTGTGAAGTTCCTATCCTTGGAGATACCCAACTGAATATGGTCCTGGGCAACCTGCTCTAGTGAGTCCTGCTTTGAGCAGAAGGGCTGGACTGGGCTGTGTCCAGAGATGCCTTCCAGCCTCAACTGCTCTGTCATCCTGTGAACCGTGTGGTGGTGAAAACCACTTTGCTCAGGCTGTGTGCAAGGTTGGTCTCTCACCTGCACAAACAGGATCTCGACATAGGAATCCTCTTACCCAAGAGGCAGCAGATAATAAGAACAATGTAGAAATGGAAAACTGAACCAATACAGGCCAGCTGGGCACATGCAAAGCTATAGGTGGTGCTGTGCCCTAGTGTATGTTGTTATTTGAAGGTACACGGCCAGCCCACCCTCCTCTGTGCAGATTCCACAGAACTAGTCAGGGTTTGCCCATAATTTTGTAAAAACACCAGACAAACTGACAAAGATCAGATTTGAGGCGTGTCTCTTCCTCTGCCAAACAGTGTCCAGCAGCAGATGCTTACAGAAATAATACAAGAAATAAAACACTCATTGTGCCTTCCCTAGCACACCCTCCAAACCCCATCAACCAGCAGTTCAGGGACATCCTGTGCCAAGGCTTTGCAGCCCTATCAGTTTTCAGTAGATCTTGATGAACTGTGATTTTTTTTTTTCATTCTGTTTAAATATTGCTTGATCTCCTCACTGTATGTCTTGTCCCATGAGAAATATGAGTAAATGCACCCTCTTGACATTGCTCACCATTTGTAAGATCTACCTTGCAATGTCCTTTTCCAAACTGGAGAGTCTGTACCGTATGCCACTCCCACAGGCACCTTCCTTTAATCAGGCAAATTTGATCAAGACTGACTTGTCAGGGGTGTTCCAAGGACCTTTCTGTCACTATAGCAATGCTGACTGTGCACAAAAGCCACTTGCACACAATGGGCAGAGAAATGCAAGCACAGAAGATTTATCTGTCAGGGATTACTTCTGGAATACTTCCAGACACCTCAAATCACCACTGGAAAAATCACTTGCATCAAAGCAGAAGGGCCAGGAGGATATACAGCACAAGCAGCTTGGGGCATTCTATGCTGATTTTGATATAGCAAACCCAGATGTTATCAGTACAAGGAGCATGAAGAAAAATATCATTGGTATCACTTGCTGGCACCAGTGTACCAGCTGCTACTGTGTGCCCTTAAACTGCAGATACACTGCCTGAATACCCACAAGAACCTGGGCAATTAGAAAATAACATTTGAATGCAAATCTGGGCCTCTGAAAGCAAAAGAGTCCTCAGGGTATAGGAAATTATGCCTGTGTTAAAATCCTCTCTTTCTGAGGCTGCACACATTAGAGGCAAGGAATTGGCAAATTTTGTATGGCAGAATCTTTAGAAGCATGAGCAGCTTTTAAAGTATTTCCAGGGTGCCTGGGTTTCAGTTTTTGAATAAGCAACCAGATGTGTCTGATGAGCCTTTGCAAAGCTCTTCTTCTCCTGCCACTGCTGTTGGAAAGCAGCCCCTCATTCGTGATTGTCTTCTGCCATATTTTACTTAGCTTAAAAACACCAAATGAAATCAACCATGGTAAACAACAGAATGTTATCATGCAAAATACAAAGCTCTGCAAAAACCTTGGAGTGGGGAGAACATAGAATATAATTAGAATAAGTCAGGATCTGAAATGTTTAAGAAAAAAGTATTAAAAGGGATAGTTGGCAGAAGGAAAAGAGTCTACAGTTACCAGTAACAACTGATGTAGTAGAGAGTGAAGGGAATATTTCAGTCTTCCAGAGAAAGTACTGCTTAAGACTGGTGAGGCTCAGCTGGTGACAGCAGAGCCAGGGTTAGGTGCTGAGCACCAAGCCAGAGGCCAGTACACAGACTGAGAGTGGGCTCCTTGCTGCTCAAGTGCAGGAGCCGTGCTTTTAAACCCAGCAGCTCCGTCTGGGGCACTACTTGTCCCTGATTTGGTCTTCAAGAATTTTATGTTTTTCACTATCTGCAGCACTTAGGATTGCTAGGACTGGGATGGGAGGGAGCACTAACCATAGTGCACAGCTCATGACCAAGCCTTGGGAATCTCAGCCTTCCTCTGCTTCAGCTCTTCCCAGCTTTCTGGGAGCTCAGGAGGTCAACAGGATGCAGTTGACAGGGCAGCTGGAGCAGGCATCTTTAGGCATCACTGTCTGGAATTTTATGAAAGAATATGCACTTCTGTCCCTCCCAAGAAGTGTATTTCTGGAGCACGTAAACAGAATTGAAAATAAGATTCAGCTTTATAGCACTTCTTAAAATTGGAAGTTGCTTCTAAGTACCACAGCCCCAGCATGGAAATCAGAAAGAGGCCAGAGCAGCCACCAAAGCCACACAGGGCAGCATTTGGTGGTGAGGCAGCACAGAGCCATCAGAGCAGACCTGATCTGCTTGAAACTAGCTGGGATTTAGCCTCAGTAAACCCAGAACAGTGTTTAAAACCATATGAGAGGTTCATATCCTGTAATCACTTCTCCAAACCAGTACTAACTCAGCGTTCACACTGTCAGTATTGCATTTGTCTGAGCAGGAACAGCAGCCACTCCTGAGCACTGAGGAATGGGGAAGGCCCATGGTGGAGGCAGCTCCATGTGACTGGAATTTTCCCACACCAGGGGCCACCCCTCCTGCCCTGTAAAACACAAGAGGTGGACTCTGGGGAAGACAGGTTCCCTTCTGGTCTTCCCAAAGAATTGGGAAGGAAAGTGCGATTCTCAGCAGCACAGAATGGGAAGTTTTTAGGGCTGCCCATGCCTGTGGAAAGCCAAGGTGAAGGCTGTGTCCTCATGGTACAGGTCAACAGACCACGCCAAGTACTTTCCACAAAGTATGTGTCATTTGTTCCAAGATGTGTTATTTAGTGTGTTGCTTTATAGTTAAAAACTTGCATCCACAACGCAGCACCTAACAGGACTTGTATGACAATATGCCAAATGCAGAATATTCTTTTCCACAGCTCATGTCAGAAATTGAAAAGCTAAAAGGCAAGGGGTTAGCAATCAAAGATAGCACAGCACAACTTAATTCCCAATGAATCTCAGAAGTAAGAATTGGAAAACTTTTGCAAAACTGAGCATGCATGACCATGCAAAAAGTAAATGAACGGAGGCACACATTCTAGCCAAGCAGCAGCTAGTTTTATTGAGTTCCAGTAACACTGCATCACAACCAAAAGAAATTAAAAGTTGCTTTTTCCTTCTCAGTATTAGACATTTCTCAAATGAAAATGTGATTATGTTTAATAATAGTAAGAGAAAACCAAGGAACAGAAGAAAGAATAAAGTTAAACAAGACTGCACAGCCAGCATCCTCTTTATGTGTTCCCCTTGTGTCAGAGAAATTCAGTTCTTGGAAGTGCTGTTAAATTTTCTCACATCAATGTCAGGGATTGAATCCCAGGACACAGTATTTGATGAATCAAATATATCACAGATTGCTATGAGCCATGCTGTACTTTTGAAATCACATTTGGGCTCTCTTCAGTGGGACAGAAAGGGATTTGAGAGAAAAGTTCAGGTTAATCAAACACATTTCCCCACTGGCTCCCTCAGTAAAGCTTAGCTCAAATGTTAAACATAATGCATTTTGTGTCCTAGTTCCACAGAAAAGATCAGCATGCAAGACCTGATATGGTACCTGCAACACCCCTCAACCCACTCAAACATAGCTCTGGCCTCCCCTGCTGAGCTGTGTTTGCTGCTCTACACGCACAGAAGATTAAAACCAGTGTTAACACAGAAACAGCCACAACTGAAAAACGACAGGAGATGAGAACATTGTCTGACATTGCTTGCAGACACGACCATGTGCAGCTGCTGACTTATGCCCTGAGAGTTAAGTACATGCTGGCAATTACTTTAAGGAAGTTTTTCAGCATTAATAGCTACATGTTTCTTCAGTAAATAAAGAATTACATTTTAAGATGTGTCCCCTTCTTCCATGAGGAAGTACTTAAGGTAGGGTGTGTGACAGTGACAGCTGTCTGTTAGCAGCGTTACTGCTGTGGTTGGCTCAGAAGATTTGTCACCCCTAACTCCTCACCAACTCTGTGTCACAGATACAGCTTGCATTCCTGACTGGCACATAGCACCACCTAAAGAATGTGAGGAAGGCAAAAAGGTATTAGGCAAACAATAATTCCTGAAACATTAAGTGATCATTCATTTATTTCTTTGAGGCAGATTTGCGCTCTCTTCCTTCTCCTCTCTCGCTTCCTAGTCCTCATAGACCAGGTGCAATCCAGTTAAGAAACTTCATAGCAACTTCAAAACCAAGAAAACATGCCTGGAAAAGAGAACACAGAACAAATAAGGATTCTAAAAATCTGTTTCAAACAAGGCGCTTGAAATGCTGCACTATGAACACCTAACATGGTTTATATGGAAGGAGGAAGAGGACAAAAAAGGTCTTCAACCAGAAGCAAGAATTCTACTGTATCCCTCCACACAAAGGCAGAGCTTTGGCTCTGTTAGGCTCATTATTTATTGAAGAGGAAGAGAGTCCAAACTCATTCCATCTTCTACAGTTGGATGTACAACCAGTAGAAAAAAAATATCAGAGAAAGTCAACAAAGAGCTTTCATGAAAAGTTTTGAATAATGATTTACTCCTAGATTAAAGTACAGTTTTAGAATCTGGACACCAACAGTCAAAAGTACCTGCAGTGACAAGAACCTCACTGAAATGGTACAAGAGTAAACAGGCAGTCATGTCCTCTCCAGACTGCAAACACTCACTGTGAGCAGCCATGTCCCCAAAACCCATCTGGAATCACAACATACTCACCGCGTTAGCAGGAAAGGCCCTGATCATCACAGCTGTGAACCCCTTGTACAGAGATGCAACTCCTTCCTCTCTGATGAGTTCCCTCAGCACATCTCTAAAGCCATTTGGGTATTTTCCTTCAGGAGCTGAAAGGGATGCACAAGGCATTAGCTCAGATGTGTGGCAGTGACAAGAGCTGAAGGATGTGCCATATGTAACAGCCCAGGATTTTCAACAGGTTCACACTGCTATAGCAAACAAACAAGACAGCTCAGTAAAGGCTCAGTGAACAGAAGCTAGGTGCTCACCATCACCAAAGAATTTACATCATCAAGTCATTGCAAGCAGGGAAGAAAGGAGAACAACTTTTGTCAGGGTTGGAAGTCTGAGCTGTTATTTGCACTGCTGATCACAGCTCTCCCAAGAGCTGCACTTAGGTGATAGGAATGTCAGATATAAAAACTGATGAAACTGGTTAATAAGAAAATGATCCTATCACATGTCCCAGCCAAGAACAGCAACAGGCTTCAAATGAAAAGCACAGGATGTTCTAATGCTGATGTTACGTGGATTTCCCGAGGTGTTTTTTAAAACCTCTTCTACTCAAAAAACCATTTCTTCCTTCTCCTGACACTGCCCTGGGAAATATTGCCTCTGCCAGTCCTCCGAAGAGGTAACCCACAGATCAGCCCAGTTAAACAGAACCACCATGGACCCACACCACCCACACAGCAGCACTAGGGACTGGCTCAGTGGAACAAGAATAAAGCTGTGATGTGTTTCCCTCTTGGCCTTGGTATGGTACAAACAACCACAGTAGCCATTGCTCAGAGAAAAAGAAATTAAGTTTCCTGCACTGATTATCATGATTTGTGAAAAGAATGAAAAATGGTCACTGTCCAGTGGAGAGTTGAGTCCACAGAGACGACGGGGAGCCTTAACAAAAATATTCATTGACAGGACTGGCAGAGAAACCAACGAAAAACCTGTCAAACTCTGCTGAAGCACAAGGCCTGGGGCCATCTTCACTGTAATTAGGCCACAGACATTAAAGAGCAGAGCTGCCTATCCAAAAGCAATGCTCTCAGCAAGTCACGCCCTATTACTATAAACTGCAGATAGCACAGGCTACAATTTACACAACTATGTCTGAAGTGAAATAACAAAACCTCTCAAAGAATTACATTTGTAATAAAACAGCTATGACAATTCTATTATGAGTTCTATGCTTAGGTTTCAAATCAGGTACCTCAAATCAGGATCAGAGAGGCAGAAACAGAGCAGTGCAGCCTGATGTGCCAAAAATTTGTGAGGAAATCAACTAGAATGCTAGGAACACCCTTGAGTTTTTCATGCACTTGTCTCAAGCAGTGCTCAAGACACGATTCTTCCCAGAAGGCATCTTCCATCACTGCCCAGCCCATTCCCAGGAGCATCACACTGAGTGTGGCTGTGACACACTGGAATGCAACTCACCTGTCTGGAAACGGGATTTCAGCACATCTGGTGGAATGGCAACTACCCAGTTGAAGATCCCAGCCAGGCCCCCAGCAAAAAGGATCCTAGGCACACTGAGGTCACTCACACTGTGGCAGGATCAGAATGGGGTGGGAGGAAAAAGTTAAAAAAAAAAAGACAAAAAAAGGAAAAAAAAGTCAAACTCATTGTTTTGACTAAGGTGACAATCCAAAAGCCTGGCTGGCAGCCAGAAGGCAGCACAATGCTGCAGAGACAGAGTGCAGTATGTGAGCAACCTTTCCAAGATGGACCAACTCTACCCTAAAGATTCAATTTTTTTTATTCAGCAGCACACACACACACATGCTCTGGGGAAAAAAAACCCAAGCCAACCAACCAACCAAGCCCCCACAGAAAATTCAACAAAGCCCCCTAGCATTTTGTACACATACAGGGTTGAAAGTGAAGAGACCTATTCTGAGTATTCCTTGCTTGGCTAACAAGATCTAAACTGGAAGCTGAGAGAAACTCAGAGCATTATTTTAATTTTCAGTTAACCCCAGACCAAAACAGCTTAACTCACAAGATGAGCAACCATTTTTATTTTTTAAAAATTTGTTTAGCTACTGCTCTAAATCTCTTTGTAACTGGGGAGATTAATCAGCAGTGTCTGGGAAGTTCAGAAAGTGATGACTGTGAGATTTCACTGACCTCTTTCCCTGAGGGGTCAGAATGTTCTTCAGCCACTCATACGTCATGAAGTACATTCCACTGGCCGGGACGTCTGGTGGGTAAACAACAAAGGCTGTGAGGAGTGGGAAACCAAAGGAAGCCCAGAGGCACACCAGCCCCATGCCAACACAGCAACACCACTAAGTACATGCAGATTCCTTTTCTGAATCTCTTCTACAAACAAAATAAAAATCTGCTGCTGCCCTAGACATAGGAGTCTGAACTTTCCCATGGAGAGCAGGTGCTAAAGGCAAGAACTGGGAAAATAACGTTTCTGTCAGCAGCCTTTCAAACCAGACTGTAACCTGGTTACATGACACTAATGATGAGGGAGCTCTAAACTGTCCATATTGCTGCATAGCACATCACAGCAGCACAGGAACTTCATGAATTTTGTTCATGTATTAGTTCTAATGATTCTACTTGAGGATTTTTTTTCTGCAGTTGATAGGTCTTGTTGTGGTTTTCTTTTAAGCTACTCCCACAGCCTATTCTTAACCCATACCTAAACCAGAGAACCATCCCCTATCTATGGACACTGCCAGAGTTACACTGCAGGCTGCTACACTTGTGTGAGAAGCAGAGGGTTGAACAAAGTCCTAAACTGAAGTAACAAAATATAGAAATTTCAGCTTTTCAAAGGGGAATTACTGAAATACGTAAAGGATTCTGGGTCTGGCACAACTACTTAGTTGTTGTATTATTGAGAGAGGGGTCATGACATCCCAGTCCAAAATAACCCAGACTCAAAAGGGTAGAAAGCATAACTGCTGCCACCACGTATTTTAAAGCAGCCAATATTATATAGCAACAGTCACAGACAGGCACAATCCTTCTCTCAAGGAGAAAAAAAAGAAAAAAAGAAGAAAATAATTAAAAAAAAAAAAGCCCACTTCTGTACTTTCTCTTCTCTTTGTTCTCTCTGCTCCTCTCCTGAAGTCTCTCATTCCTCTTGGCTTCTCAGATCTTAATTACTTCCTATATCCCTCTGATCCTTGTCATCTAATCTCTTCCTCACTCACTGAGAATCTCATGTTTATTTCTCAGGCCCTTTGAGGCACTGGAGTAGCTCTGCAGACTGAAAAAAAAAAAAAAAAAAAAGGAAAATGGGTGACACAGCCCCTCCAACTGGCTAAAGGAACTGTGAGATCTCCCATACTGTGTCAGACTTCTTATCCTGCAGTCCCCCTGCAGCAGGGACCGGGACAGCCCCATCCCTTACCTCTCATGAGGGTCAGCACTGTCCCCTTGTACACGCCCCGGATCCCAGCCTCGCGGTACAGCTGCTTGGCACAGTCCAGGGAGCCACTGTACTTGGTTTCACCTGTAGCTGCCTGGATCTGCAGGATTAAAGTGAGAGTTTCTGACCAGTGAAGGTTTCTGGTCAATGTAGAATCATTCAGCCAAGGGTTAAAAAGCCACACGTGTGTTTCCAGAGAGGAAGGAGCACACGCTCCTGCCTAGGGAACCTCTGCCTCACTTCCTCAAGCAGCTCTCACATTGAAGCTGAGGCTGTGGTTACTGTTCCACGCAGAGGAGAAATTCTCCTTTAGTTTTCCACAGTGTAAGTTTGAAACAACTCCAGTCAGTTAGGTAATTCCACACTGACAAAAAGTAGTCTTCAAATAGTTCAGTGAAATTCAAACCATTTGTATGTGTATAAAAGCTCCCATGATAATATCCTGTCTGTCAGAACTAACATGTGACCACCCATCACCATATTAACAGAGTTCAACACAGTCTGAAACAAGCAGAGCTTCCCACACCTGCTAAAGATGTCATTTCATTTGTTCAGGTTTACATTTTCCAACAATACTTTAAAACCCCCGCAGGAGGTGCAGAGCTAGCAGCCACCCAAATGTCAGAACACTGTTTTGAAATGAATTCCTTAGCTCTGCATGGGGAACTGTCAAAGTAACAGAACTTCTTTACACCAGAAAGAGTCTCATGATCTTGCAGGTTTACACTTTTTTTTTTTTAGGAAAAGTTTCATTCAGAAAAAACTGACTTTTCCATACTTTGAACTGGACTGAGGCATCCACGGATGCCTCATATGATGCCCCACAGCATAAGGCTTGTGCTCTGTAAAATGAATAGAGCAATTAATGCTGTGTGTACTTATACTGCCATGGTGAGTTTGTTTAATGCTTCTTCGTGACACAGCTGCATTAAATGACAGTTGTCTCAGTCCTGTCAAAAAACAGAACAGAGTAAATGCACTAACCAAAGAAATTCCTGCTATGGAAAGACAAGACCCCTAAAATTAAATTCCCATCACCACCATCCAATGCCTTACCTGCAAAAGGCACTTGATTCTCTCTCCTGGAGCCATGATTACTGTTGTGAACACTCCTGACAACATGCCAGCAGCAAACAGCTGAGGATATCTGCCCCAAGGAAACAGAAAAGACCCTAACACAACACAGCACACAGGAAACAAAGGGCAGAAAGACTCCTGCATCACCAGATTATGCTGTTCCACATGAACACAACAGTGGAACTTGAAATGCATCCACTGCTTTTGATCAGTGCAGAAGTGCCTTGTCAATGCACAATTAGAGCTAAACATTTAAGATCTCTAGGACTCAAAACACTGGTTCTTACAGCAACCACAACTCAGCTCTTCATATCCATTCTATTTGCTAATATTCCTTCTACTTGTATTTTTTGCTATAGCACTCCCCATTCATTTTCATTCCCAACAGTCTCTTCCTCCTCCAGTCTCCCATACTCTCTCAGTGACCCCAGATTCCACACATATTCCTGCTTGTGCAGCCAGAAGCCTCCTTTCCGTAACCTCTCACTCCCTCACTCCTTCAGTCTCTGCCATAGTCGAGTCTGTCCTACCAACCTGCCATTATCCCACACATTCTGCACCTGCTTTCACGTGGCAAAGTGTCCATGACAAAAATCCCTTAAACAAGCTGAATTTCTCCATCACACAACAGCCTCCTGCTACCTTCCCTAGTAAGATGACCTAACATCTCAATTTAATCCAATTCCACACCTCCTGCTTCTCTCCGCTTGCTCAAGAGATGGCATTCTATTCCAATTCTTACACCTCTCTCTACTAAAATTCCCATGATATCTTCCAGACCACTCAGACCTCCCTCACTACTCCACATGCACCTCCTGCTTAAACTAAGCTTTGAGGTTTTTAGCTCACCTTGGGATTATTCAGCCCCAGAAAAGGCAGGATAGGCTCCTCAGGTTTCTCTCCACCTTCTTCCTTCCACAACTTCCCTTCACAATGAGCATGGGGAACCACAACCATCCTGCCTGCCTCTAGACCCATAACCAAAGCACTAGGAGTCTGACCTTTATTTTTGGGTCTCATGTCCCAGGCACACTGTACCTTCACTGTGTCAGGTCTGCACCCACAGAACAGCACAGCTGGGCACAGTGACAGTACACACACTGTTTGTTCTTTTCCACTGCTCTGCTTGAGAGGAATTCTACATAAAGGCTCAAAAAACTACACTGTCCTTTTCCAGCTTGCTCCTTAAGACTTCCTGTTGGTACCACGTGTATGAAACACAAGGCATTGAGGCGATCAGGCTGCTGGGAATAAGTTCATGGTGCATTTGTTGTTCAGTCCCTGCTGTTCCCCTGGTCTTTCCCTTCAGTCTTGCCTGCATGGGGACACTGCCATGGTATAACAGAGGGTACGTGAGCAGCTCCCCAGCACCTCAGCACTGCTTCCCTCTGGGAGCTGCGTTTGCAGTGGCTCACATTGCAGGGCCAGCTGTGCTCACATGAGCCCTGTGTAGGCAAGGCTGCAACAGAAACCAAAACACCCCACCACAGCTGGCTCCACACAATGGGCTCCTGCTTTCTGACAGAGCTCCTACCTAGCAGACAAATAATGGGATAAAATGTTGCTAAGCTACAGCCCAGTCCCTGTAGAGCTGTAAATCACAGCTCAGCAAACCCATTACAGGAGTACTTTAAGGGTGGGGGGCTTTCTTCATGCACAGGTTGGCTTGTAGAAAGCCACACCAAGTTTTCTCAGCTTCCTATTGCTGTTCCTGAAGGTCAGACATGCCTGAGAGGAGGGCTGCTCATAAACACCTCTTTTCATAAATAATAATAAAACATTTTTATGGCTGTTTTCATATCCTAATGAAGGGACACAGGAAGACTCATAACTAACAGGAGAAAGAGAATCAGGGCTGTGAATGTTGTCAAGACTGCTTGACCATGAACTTATTGCTCCCATAGTTTCTGTTAATAGCAAGACTGTTGGCAGGCAATCATTATATAACTCTCACTGTACTCATCTAAACCGGAATTGTTCCTTAATGGCTCCTTCTTGCGTAGAAAGGGAATTGCATCGCACCTGCCCACACAATGTCTGTTTTTAGCCTGTGCTATCAGCCCCACGCTTCCAGAAGCATTAAACATGAGTGTTTTATTTTTTAGAACTGTATTTATAACCCAGGAGAAGACACAAATTTGCGCCACAACTCAACGTGTGACAATACAGGAACAGCCTCAGGACGCCTTTCCCAACCATCTGATTAACCAGGAACTCACGTCAAAACATCATCAGGTTTTCTCTGCTGGAGTCTTTTTCCCAAACCAAATCCAAAGAAGCACACAGCATACATGGGTGTCACTCCAATGATAGGAGCTGCCATTCCTCTATATAAGCCTCGGACTCCCTGCAAGAAACATTATCACAGAAATTACTTGGTTTGGCATAAACTTTGCACATATTTCAACTTGTTGAGAAGAGACAGGTGACAATCCAGGATAGGATCCATCTAACAGTCAAATTGATCAGAGGACTAAAGGGGTTTTTTGTTCATTTGCAGTTATACGTGTTTAGCTGAAGCTCAGGGACTACTGCAGAGGAAAGTTATCCTTCCTGGGAAACACTGGCACCACGAATGCCCTTCAATAACAATATTCATCACCTGCATGTACATCTCAAGTACGAGGAAGTGAAGTTAAAATCCACCCGAATAAGAGCTTTAATAGATTATGTCAAGAGAGAACACTCTCAGTTACACACAGAAATGCACCTGTGTTTTACTGGTAACTTGTCAAATGCAGTACTGTAAAATCCTGACACTGAACTTGAGAACGCTGAAACGAATTCAACCTTTGACTAAAGGAACAGCCAGGGAGAGCAACCTGAATTCCTTCACTCCCCACATGAATTCACTTTGGAACAGGTTCAAGAGCAAATTATTTTTTGTTTCCTACCCTAAGTCAAAACTTTTTTCCCACACAACATCACATTCCTGATGTTTCCCTTTATGGACTGCACATATGAAAAAATTCTAATGCAGACCCCAGCAGCTGTATTTATTTAATTTCTCTTGCCTTTAAATTGAACTTTTTTTCAATAAAAAGGATAGTTATCTTCTAGATAAAGGCTAGACACATAAATTAAATATTTTCTGGTCTGTGCACCCCTTTCTTCCCCCTGCTCCAATAAACCAGTGCATCCCAGTACATGCTGAAGTCTTACCGGCACAACTGGCTCTGCCATGAAATTGCACCTGGTTGAGAGATCAGCCACTGCTGCTCAACCTCCCCATGAGCAATGGGAAGCAAAAAACCTCTCTTGGCAGAGGTTTAATAGTTTTTCTTAGAGAAACGGATGAGTATTGAGTAGGTGTAGAGAAGCAGCACTGCTTTTGAACTTCCCATCACAAGGCTATTATTATGGCTCAGCTCTGACGTCCGTGCTGCAGCAGGGGTGTTAAAAACTGCCAGGGATTCAGAGCTGGCACAGCATTCCAGTTCTTTGTGGGAGAGACCAGGGAAACAGGATTTGCTTTGGTTATATAACAACCTGTTAATACCACAATGGAACTGGATTTCAGATTTGAGGCAGATCTGTCATTTAACAGGGAGTTACCTAACGAGATCCAGCAGTTAGAAAAGAGACTTCAAGCAAGCGGAAGAACAGTTGTGCTTTACAGCCATTGTTTCTAAATGGTAAAGAGCTGCTGAGAAAACTTAAAAAGCAGAAAACTGGAGTGTCTGTCACTTAAAGACTTTAAATCAAGGCTGTGCCTTTCTAAAAACAAAACAGACTAGCTCAACAACATGATAATAGTGATTCAGGAATAAAAAACGCTGTCCCCCTTCTAGAGAAGGTTGAAAAACTACTATAATTGACACTCTGCTCTCAAAAAAAGAAAAAGAGAAAAGAAGTCTATAAATTAATGATCCTCTGCCTTCTCATAGCTGGCATAACACCTTATAGAAGAAAGTACTTGTATCAACAAAAGTCATTACCCATTTTAGGATTTCCAGAGGTGACTCCAAATACCAGCAAGATTTCACCAACTACAACAAGGCCAAAAAACAACTGCCAACATTCACTCCAGTCTATAACTTCAGACATTAACATCATGCTATTTTGAACCAAAAAACATTTCTTAGCAAAACAGAGACATGTACCTGGAGCACGTGCATGCTAAGTATTCCCCAAGCTTTGTAATCTGCTTAAAAATGTTAATGAGAATCAATTTAACTGATAACCCAGGAATTGTATGGTCTCTGGGGGGCACACGATTCCATTTCTGCGATGTACAGAAACAACTGATACATCTGGCAGGTGTCACAGTACCTCTCCAAGAAGAGTCTTTCTGAAGCAGTCAAATGTCCCAGAATAGAGTGGGGCCTGGCCAGGCTGTGGCTTAGGCTGGGTTTGCAGTCTGACCTAGTAAGAGGGAGAGGAAAACTTTATTTTATTAAATATTACAATCTAAACTTTGATTGACAGAACCCCTCTGGCTATTATGGTGTTATGTTTTGTGACTAGACCCGAAGATATTGATAGAACTATTGACATCATTTTAGCCCTTTGCAAAAGAGAAGAGGTTGAATTTTAATGTAATGAGTAGTTAATGTATTTAACTAATCAACTGCTGGGATGACGTCCGGATGACGACCCCAGCTCCCTCTGGACGCTGAGTTCTGCTTCCACAGGGTCACTCCTGGCCTCCCCCTGGCGCAGGGGCACGGGGCCCCGCCGCAACACGGGGTTGGCGGGAGCATCCCAGCTCCCAACTCCTTCCAGCACCGGGACACCGACGCTTTTTTCCCCGATTTTTCACTGTGAACCGGGATTGCGAGCCGCCCGGCCGCCGCGCCGCCAGGGGGCGCCCGACAGCACTACGGACACCCAGCCCAGCCTCCCCGCGGCGCATACCGGAAGCTCCGCGTCCCGCGCAGTGCCTGCCGGGAGCTGTAGTTCTGCCATAGCGCCCACCAGAACCCGTGCCGCTCCCGCGCAGTTCCTGCCGGGAACTGTAGTCCACCCCCCGCTGCCCCACACCGCACAGTGCACCGGCTGCCCCCCTCGTCCCCGGCCGCCCCGCGCCGTCTCACCTTGATGGTGTCCAGCGGGTGCCCCACGAACACCAGGCAGACGCCCCCGAAACCGCCAGCGAAGAAGTTCTTAAAGGGGCTGATGGGCTGCGGCTGCTTCGCCATGGCGGCGGCGGCGGCAGAGGGTGAGGAGCGGGACTGGGACTGGGACCGGGACCGGGATCGGGATCGGGGCGCTGCGTCCCTGCCGAGCCAATGCCGCCCCCTCCGCACCGCGACCTTTAGCCCAGTGCGGGGCACGCCGGGAGGCGGGCGTGGGGCGGGCCGGGACCGCGGCGGTGCGAGGGGCCGCTCTGGGCGCTGTCACCGCCACCGGGTGCTGTCAGCGGCCGAGCCCGGCCCGGGGGCCGCTCCCGAGGGCGCGGGGCCGCGTCCCCCCGCACATCCTCAGTGGTTCAGCCGTTCCCCCCCGCCCCAGCGCTGTGGCCCGGCCCGGCCCCGCCCCGCCCGGCGGAGGTGACGCAGCGGGCCCGGCGGTTCCGGCGCGCAGGAGGAGCCTGGGGCGCCGCTCTCGCCGCCCGCCCGGTAAGTGCCGGGCCGTGCCGGGGTTCCTGGCGGGGCCGTGCTGGGGCTGGGGCGAGCCCGGCGGGAGGGATGTGAGGCTGCTTATCCGTGCCCAGTGCTGCGCTCGGCGCTCCGCCCCGGCAGAAGCCGCAGCCCGGGAGCTCTCGAGCTCCAGGCGGCCGTGCGGGGGCCCCTCCTCGCCCCGCCGCCGTTCGGGCTTTCCCCGCACGGCTTCTCTCCCGTGGTGTTCCTGCTCTGCCCTCCCACAAGTCTGTGGCGCTCTGGCTGTGCGGGACAAGCGCGGGGGCTGGTCTCGCACGCATTCCAAAAGAATGGACCCGAGGTAATTTAAATGCGCTGGGTCCCGCTCTGCCCGAGCCCAGAGATGCCGTGGAATACGTAGGTATCCCTGAAACAACTCGTAAAAAGCGACGATAGGTTAGAAAGGGCAGGAATGAAACGAATCAGATGAGTTGGGAAGGACAAGGCAGCCGTGATAGTGTGAACCAAGGCTGGCAAGAGGAAGGAAAACAGGCAGTTCACGGGGGGAGTGTGATATGGCTGTAAGGAGGTCCCTGCAGAGTCATCTGTGGTGAAGAGGATAGGGCGTCTTCTGGTTTCTCGGTTTTGGATGAAAAATGCCTTACCTAAAAAACAGTGGAGGAGGAATGGCGAGATGTGCACTGCATATGTGAGGAGGCAGTTGGGGATGATCCACAAATTATGGGTTTGGGTGACATAGGTGAAGATGCAATTAGCATTGATAGCCAGTGTGGAGCTGAGGCTGTGGATGGTTTCAGGGAAGAGGGAGAGTGTTAGCCTGTCTAAAGGTTACATGGATAAGGAGTTCAGGAGGCAGACTTGAGTTGCACTTTCTCTGTTTCAGATAAATAAAGAGGTGAAAGAAGAAAAAACCGTATGGAATGGTTGTGAAATATCAACAGAAAAAGAGGAGGAGCATTCTCCAATTGGAGGAGTCTCCGCCAAAAGAGTCATTAGAGGAGTCCCACAAGGGTAGGCACAGAAGGCAAGAAATCGGAAAAGAGTGTTGTAGTGGGATAAGGAATGAAGTGGGATCTCATAATGTGGTGGCATGATGGAAGGCATTTTGAAGGCATTTTGTTTCAAAAGACCTTGTTAAGTATTGTGTTGCAAAGCAGGAGTCATGGAAAGGGCATCACTGTTGGAGGAGACAGCAGAGGGTAGGGGTGGGTATGTTCAGGAGTTCCTGCAGGAGACTGGAGCAAGAGAGGCGACTAAATTGTATCACTGCTAGTAAAGATACAGGAGTATCTTGGATAAAGATGGTAAAAGGACTCATCCTCCCTTTGGTAGGAAAGTGATCTAAGTATCGTTTAAAATTTATAATTTGGTCTTGGGAGTTATGGTAATTATTTAATCTAAATAATCCATGCTTTTTGACCTTATCTTTTAACATCTCTATTGTCTTAAAAATTAGTGCTATCAAGTAGTAGCTCTGCCTTGTCTTTGTATTCAGAGAGTTTGATTTGGGCATTGGGCTGAGCATAGGTGGGGTGAGTTTTGTTCTTGGTTTTCCGAGTACCCTCCTTTGCTTTGTCCACAGAGCATGTACCTTATCCTTCCTCTCCCTCACTTGTGTCAGTGTGGTGTCCAGTTATGCTGGAAGTGAGCTCTTTCCTAGAATGTTGGGTCACAGAAGTCACCTAGTCCTGCAGACTGTTTTCTCCTTGATAAATCGCTATGTCCATTTACCTCTGCAAACAGTTCCTCTGTTTGCTCACAAAACTGTGCTGGTGGCACAGAGAGACATCTCTGCACTCCTCTGACCCCCTCCCCAGTGACTGGTGTGTAACTGGGAGGTACTGGGCAGGCCCATTATTCTACTTGGATATCTACAAACATCTCACTCCTTGGATGTGACTTGTCATGTGTTGGAATAGCAGAGGACCCAGTCTTTTCATTATTTTTTTCTCTCTCTAGAGTGTGGAATTATCTGAGTGATTTTGAGAAGTTCCCTGGCCTGTGAAACTTGCTCAGGCTTTGTGGTGGCTGAACAAACCTGTTGCACACTGGGCTCTCGATAGTCCACAGTGGGATTAGAGGCTCAAATAAGTCATTCTTTTAACATAAGTTTTAGCAGGTAAAGATCCATTGCTTCTTTTATGCAGGAGCTCAGTGTCAATGCAGATTAAGCCCAGACTCTAAGCGGGGTAGAGGGAGGGATGAGGGTTTGCCTTGTGTCTGCCAAATCAGATTTCACATCTGTCTCTTTCCAGTATGGAGAGACTGTGTGTCTGTTCCTCTGAAGTCCTGTGGAAAGCAGTGCTATAAATTATTTGTGTGCTACGTATGCTGTGGATAGCTAAGGAATCAAGAGGCAAATGAAAGGAATGAAGACCAGAATTCAGGGAGTAGTGTAATTAGGTACTAGTCTTCAACCTCTCTGGAGGTTTGTATCTCCTGAACTCACTGAAGTCCCTCAAATTAATTGTACATCACATCTCTTCCTGGTTATTCTCTGCTGCCTGGTCAGGTGACTGGAAATGGAAAACAAATGAGTTGAGGAAAAATAATGAAAATTTGTGGTTGAGATTTCCTGTACTCTAAAGTCAGGATTCTCAAAGCTTGATTATGGTTTCCCCAGCAGCTACAAATTGCAATACTGAGGGAATATATTTGAGGAGCAGAGCTGGCAATGTAGTAATGCAAAATGGGAATGTATTTAAGGAACCAAATACATGCTGCTTGTGGAAAATAGAGCTTTGATTTTAATATGTGTTTTTATATGTAAAATTTTGTTACAGCATTGTTTTAATTCTTCTGTATTTAATTTATTCTCTCTAAATGATTTGGTTAAATTTGGTTAAATTTACTACTAAATATGAGATGACCATAATTCAAGGTTGATTCGTGCTTTAGTGCTGAATCTTTCAGAGCTCAAATTCATATGGTTCAGTTACACAAGCAGAAGGTTTGTAGTTCAGATAACTATCAGATATGTGAATTTTCTAAAACAAATGAGAATCTTAAAAACAAAGAAAAGTTAGCTGTTCTGATTCTTTTTCAATAGCAGCTGTCAACACCTGAGCATTTCTACATTCAGAAGGTAATAAGCATATATTGAGAAGGCAATATAATGAGAGAATTAATTTTATTTCCCCCTTCAGATATAAAGTCCAAGCCACATCCCATCCAATAGAACCAGTTTAAAGGGATGAACTAGTTTCACAATTTCTTTTTCTTGAGATGGTATTGAAGGCTGTTAAATTGTGTGTATGTGAGAGATCTGTTTGCTGGTCTTATTTTCCTAAGTCCCGCTTAATGTCTGTGGTTCTGAAGCAATATGGATTTGTACAGAATATCACAGGTTGTACAGGATATCACAGTTTGATGGATTTGTACAGAATACCACAGGTTGTACAGGATATCACAGTTTGCGTTTCTAGCTACTATAGTCATAGTTAAGAGGTTTGTGTTTTTCCTGTTAATTAAATGGATAGGATGCTGTTCGTCAGCACTTCAGGCTGTTGATAAAAAACTTTGTCATAAATTCTGTTTTATCTCTGAGAAGATCTGTAGTGAAAGTTATGCAGCCAATTTTCAAATGTCAGAAGTCTCAGGGCCTGCACTGAGGACTAGGATGCAGTGTAATAACCCAACCTCCGAGGTTTTGGACCTGTCCTGTAAGAGCAGCCTTGGCTTTGGAAGTGCAAGAGTCACAATGGATCCAAACCAGGGACATGCACAGCAGAATCCTCTTTACTGGGCCGTTGGGTTGGTCTGTTCCTGGCTGTTTGATCACCTGTTTGATGTTGAGATGGAGCCTCTTACAATTTCTTAGGCACAGAAAAAATTGTTTTTCCTCCCATAGGAGACAGAGCTCAGATGAATTCAAAAGAACGATAAAGTTTGGAGGAAAAAAAAGAAGCTGCGCTTGCTTTCCTGGTCTGCAGTTTGGCAGGGCATTAAGATGTCCGTGGACATGAACAGCCAGGGCTCTGACAGCAATGAAGAGGATTATGACCCTAATTGCGAGGAGGAGGAAGAGGATGAGGATCCTGGGGATATTGAGGATTATTATGATGGGGTAGCTAACGACGTGGAGCAGCAGGGAGCAGATGCCTTTGATCCAGAGGAATATCAGTTCACCTGCTTGACTTACAAGGAGTCGGAGAGCACTCTGAATGAGCACATGGCCAGCTTGGCTGCCACGTTAAAGGTGAGGAAAGGTTTCTGCATTAACACAGGTGTAAGACAAGTCTGTGGTTGAACAGGCAAATGCTGACAATACAGTTTGTGATAAAAGCTGTGGCAACATTGCTGTTATGGGGGGTTGGAGGAGCATTATTGAAGGTCTCTTGTTCAAAACTGACTCAAAGGTTTACAATTGTTATGTACTGGTTCCGGGGCCTGAAAAATCTTCCCTACTGAATGTTGATTCTTTTTTTTTACAGAGCTGAGCTTCATAACCAAAATTCCTGAGTTATAGCTCTTTGCATTAATGCAGAGAGGATATATAGAAAAGAAACAAATCAAACCATAAATGGTGCAGTTTGGTACACCTGTGTTTGAGAAGATAACTGACAAATAGGAAAACATGCTAAAACTCTGTAATTCTAACAAAAACACTTTTCTTGGTTGGTTCTGAGAGAATAATCATGGACTTTCAAAGACAGATCAGCTGTCCTGCCAGGTATTAACCCTACTGTTGCAGTGACAGCAATTCAAGTACAGTGAACTTGCTAGCTGTTGGAACAGGTGTGACTTAATTCATTTCACAGAAAAGTCATACTCAGAGTCAGCTCCGTGGTATTATGCTCAATAAGACTTCTGTGAAGTTTTCTTTCTCTTTTTGTAACCGATTACTGTAGTATCTCAAAAGAGGAGGCAGGCCAGACGAAAGCAGAGTTTTTCTAAACTCTAGATGTGGATGCTGGGTTGAAATTGCTGCTGCGTCAACTTTTGTAACAAATCGGTGTTCTAGTCTTCCAGTGGTTGCTCTTCTCTGGAACAGCCCCTGAAGGCAGGACAGGTGGTGACTGCAGCATGTAAAAAACCCACGTTGGGTAGATTTTGATACCAATTCTTTCAGTCTGAATCCAATCTAATTTTTAAAATGAGAGGGATCTCTTGATCTTTATTTGCACATCAATGTCCTGTAGAAACAGTAAAGCCATAAAGCCTGAGGACTATGGATCATAAGCAACAGGCTTTGAAGGGCACCCATAATTTGATGATTTTGCCATCTGTTGTGCTTGTTCCCAGGATTTACCACCTCAGAAAAGGAAGTTTTTCTTGCTCTTAAACTTGTCTCTGTAATTACTTCAAAATGTGCATTCTGAGCTCTGAATGCCTGCAGTTCCCTACAGATTGTCAGAAACAGGAGACAACAGAAAAGTACAAATGAGAATAGTTGGTCAGCACTTCTGATCCAGCTGCCAGTTGCTCTAGGTTCTTAGCAATTAAGATTTAGAACAGCTTTTCTGTGCCTTATTGTCTGCCTTCAAATGGAACACCCTCCAAAAAGGTGACCCCTGCCATATTGTTCTCTTGAACTAAATTACAGAAAGCAATACTTTCAGTCCTTAAAATCAGGCTTCCAGAGTTAAAATAAAATTTTCAGAAGGTCTGAAGGTCTTATTGAGCATATATTATAGTTGCCAGACTATACCAACCTGCTAGCTCAAATCTCATCCCAAATTGGACCCAAGGAGAGAAAATTTGGATTTCTTTTATATCAAGAATATGCCTGCATATTTACTTTTAACATTAAGTGCTACGCACTTTGGTTTGTGCATGAAAAGATGAAATTGAATATGAGTAGCAATTTGAAAAGCTGTGATCTTGTAAGCCACACACTCAGGCTTTAGCCCTTGAAGTGCCACATTAACTCTCTTTTCTCCAGCAGCAGTAGTCCAACAGTTGCACTTTTCTTGGATATCTGTTGTGTATCTGCAGCATTTGCTTTTTGTTTCCTGGCATACTTGCTTACAATTCTTCAACAACCCTGTCTTCCTTCCCCTCTCTTCCCCACCAAGGAAACTTGTGATTTTGTTAGTTTTCTAAGACAAAATGTAATAGAAAGAATTAATATTGAATTAGAAAGCATAGAGAAGAAGGAAATGGAATGGAGCATGCTAAAATATTTATCGTCATTATTTTCCATGGACTTAATGGATACGAGTAAACAGGGATAGACTTTTAAAAGAATTTTATTAACTTCTTTTCTATTAATTTGCTTGAGCTCTAAAAACTGCTTTTTCTTTTTAAAACTACCTTTCACAATGTTTTGGGTTTCCTTGGATAGTGATGGTGGTTCTTTTTGAGCATCTAATTAATTTTGATTTCATCTCCTTTGCCTTATGATAAATACTGATTACGTGGTGCTTTTTCAGCATTAGCTCGTACTTAAGGCAGAGTGGTTGCCCCAGCAGGGAAAGCTGAAGGTAAATTAAAGACTGTCTTCAGGAGGTACAGTGTTGAAGCCAATGGATGACTTGGTATCTGAGTGATTTACTATCACAAGAAATTAATAGATTAATATAGTTCCCTAAAGCAAATTAAAAATAAATGCAATAAATGGGCTCAAAGCTGTGTTGGAATGTTCTGCCACTGTCTGTTGTCATTAGGTGATTCACTTTCTGAAGGTTAAACTTGGGGACACACACACATGTATTGAGTGGGTTTTTTCTCTGTGACATACTGTCTACACACTTTAAAGACCAGAAAGGGAATTTCAGAGCTTTACATCTTCGTATTTGCAATCTGTGCTGTTAGTGGCTAATAACAGTTTAAATAGATAGTATTTCATTTGTTCTGCTCACTAACTGTTTTTCAAGCTGTTTTGCTCAGCTATTTCAGACTGATTGTTAAATTCCTATTTTATTTTAAAGTGTTGTGGTAAAGGATGGTCTCTGGAAACCTTCTTGGCTGTTTGCATTCCCCGTGGGTTACAGCTGACCTTGTTCTCCTTCTTGCTGGAGGCACTGAACTGAGCAAACCTTGCGTTGCCTGGTTAGCTTCAGGTTAGGTGTGAACACCCTGCACATGGTTAAAAGTTTGCATGCAACATTGAAAGAGAAACTCTTCAACAAAGTGCTTGTGATTTGTCTATCCCAATTAGAGACAACACTCAGTTAAAATCGAAGGTCTGATAAAAGCATAAGACCCTGCGTGTGGGTAGATGTATGTCCTTGTATCTCTTACTGTCATAGGAAACTTTTGCCTCAAATTCTTCTGACTTGCTTTTTGTCAGGCAGGGAAATCTGAATAGAAAATCACTGCAAACAAGGCAGCAGTAGACTAAACCAGCTGTGCTGTGTCACAGGCCTGCAACTGCATTAGTGGTTTTTCCAGAACCGTACAGAAGCTAGAGAGTTGTAATAAGTGTTACTCTGAAAGTTTCTCCTTAATTTTGGTTTTAGTAAGAACTGTGAGTTCATTGGTTTTCAAGGAAAAGAAGAGGAAATCTTTGCTCTTTGGTTAGTACTGTTAATATGAAGATCTGAGGAAGGTTCAGTTAATACCCTGACTAAATAGGACAGGCTATCTCTGGTGAAACATGTCAGAAGAAAATCTCGAATTAATACCCAAAACTGTGTTTTTCTGACCAAAAGGCCTGTGAATTGAAGTAGGTCACTTTTAATTCCTCAAAAGGTCACTTGACTACAGTCAACACTTGCGAAGAACAATGCTCTCAAAAGCAGAGTGGCCTGTATTGCCTACAGACCAGCAAATGAATTTACAACAGTTCTTTTTAAGAAATAGATATAATTATAACATACAGCATCTTTCAAAAATAATGAATTAAAACGGTATAGTAATAACTTTGCTTTTGAGATAACTCTGTGAGTTGTCATTGAGTGATTATGGGTCCTGGAGTGGCTTATCAGTACATGCAAACAGTGTGATACTCAGCAGTTGTACAAACAAAGCTGACCCTGTCACTGGCAAGCAATTACGTGTATGATGATGTCATATTGTTTTTGTTTGTGAATGATGCTTCCTGGCTCTGCTGAGGGTCTCCATACATGTCTGGAGTATCTGTAATGTTTCAAATAACTGGGAATAGTTTCTCTGTTTCAGTGATGAGGTGGAGTTTTCTAGTGTTACCTTTTTTTTTTTTTTTTTAAATTGGTGTTATAAACCACCTGATAAAACAGTTGCAATTAGAATTTATGAAAGAAAAACTACCATGACTTTGGGTCTTAGCTGATTGTCAGTCATGAGGAAGCTGTGATGTTTCTGCACATGCAAGCTAGCAAGGGAAAATAGTCATGTTGTTTTACAGGCAATTGGTACTGACGTCTTTCTATTAAAACCAAAGGAACTGTAAGACTGAAGAACTTATACTTCTCACTTTGCTAATTTGAGTAATCTGGTAATATTTATCAGAGAGCAAAAAGCTTACTTCCTATGCTTCCTGAAATTACAGCTTGTGATGTGGGTTTTTTTAGCCCTGTCCCTTGAAGAGTAAACCTTGGTAGATGCAAAAAGTATTTGATATCATTATATAATTCTGAATCTCTTAATGCATGTTATCACTACTGATCTTTCATAGATAAACCAGTTTTTCGTATGTTCTGGCTCACCATACTGATGTTGCATCTTTTCATGGAACCAGATTAGTAATTGCTCATGAAAACACAGCCCTCTGAGGCTGCTGCACACACTCCAGTAGCGCTGACACAGAGCAGTTAGTTTGTAGAGCTGCTTGGTGAGTGCTGGCAGTGCTCCTTTGCAAATACCATCTCCAGCAAACCCAGGGTCATGTGCATGGGGGCTGGCAGCCCATGTGAGCAGCCCTTCCTGAAGGAGCCTGTTCCCTGCAATCACAAAGTGTCTGTAAAGAGCCACATGTCAGGACCCTGGTGTATGTGTGCCCTGCTGTATCACTGTCCAAACCATGGCCCAGAGTGTGCTGTGGGGTGTTGCTTATCTGAACCAGCCTGCAGTGCTGCAGTGTCATCCTTTGAATGCCATAATGACTTCATGGAACTTTATGCAATCTAAAATGGCAGGATTAAAGCCTCGCTGTGCCTGAGTACCTCAGGTGCAGGAGAGGAATTAAACCCCCTTGAAATATTAAAATGCATGTACATAACAGTTTCAAAAATTTATGTTTCAAGTCCATGAGCACCAACATTGGTAAGTATCAGTAAGCAGTAAATATTTAGATATAATTTATTATAAATGGTAGAACCCAATAGGCAAATTTGACTTTTTCACAGAACCCCTGTGGTGCTGTTTGGCAGAGAGAACACACTGTTTTAAGTACCCTTAAACCACTAGATTAGTCAGGACATGCAGGTTTATATCTGTACTGTGTTCTGTGTTTTTTAGCACCAAGCCAACATTATGTGGGACATCCAGTCCAAAGCTGTACCCCTTAGGAGCACTCACATTTGAGACACACCTTTATCCTTTACCCGCTTTTTCTTCCCAAACAGAAAAATCCTGGAAGTTCTGCTATGTGTAAGTTGGGTTTTTGCCTACAGATTCACAATTCAGTAGTATCAAGAGGGCATGAGTATGACTGTAACGTCAGTGTAACTGTCTTCAGTGTGTTTTGGTTTGGCTCATAAAAGTCTTTTTGTATTTTAAAAATGCATTAAGTTTTTGTAGACTTTTGGTCAGCAGAATAAGAGAGCTGGCTGGAGAGCCCAGACCATGCAACCTTGTGACACCTTCCCAGAGTCATTTGAGGAAAGAAAACAATTTTGTTACTTACTGCCCAGGACTGCTGAAATTCTCAACTTGACTGGAAAAATGAGCCACAAATGTGGAGGGTGATTATAGCCCACACATTTCTTTGTGATTCACACCTTAAGTGTATCTTACAGCCAGTATGACTGCAGTGAGCAAAAAAATCTGTTCGCAGCTGTTGATGAGCGTGATCTTGGTGGGAGGTAGAGGCAAGACACAAGTCATTAAAAATGCCAAAACAATCTCTCGGTAACTGTTTCATGTTGCAAGCTTACAGCTGGACATCATGATCACAGGACCAGCATGAAGCAGCTGAACACTTTGCCCAATTTGTGCTGTGCCTATTAAGGATGGTGCAGCAGAAACAAGCTGTGTTGTGCACTGTGAAACACTGTTTTGTAAAGCAGATGTTCCTCTTCTTCATCTTTGTATAACAAAAGAAAAATGCCCTTAGAGCTGCGGTTGTTGAATGAAGGACTCTGTTATTTGGGATTTAGCAGGGATTACTCATTGCAAAGTTACCTAAGCCCTGCTCCACTGTGGCTGTGTGCCCACACCAGTGCTCCCAGTTTGGGTTGGCTGCCCAGTGTTCTGAGCTACTGGTCACGATTGTGTGGATTCAGGTTATTACACTTCTTCCCTGTGCACCTTCTGAATCATCCTCTCTCTCAACCAGAAGGAATTGTCCACTCTTCCTGTGTTTTGCTGGGAAAGCACCTCGGCAGGGGCTGTGCAGTGGGGTGTGTTGCTGGGTGTTGGCAGCATTCAGGGAGCGCAGTGCAGCGCGTGCTGGGCACTGGTGCTCTGACACTGTGTTACTTTGGAAGGAATAACTGCAGGGAGGACAGCTGGGGAGTCTCATGTCAATCTTATATCCGTGTGCTGTCTTACAGCTTTCTTGCTGCATTTCTTTCGCTCTAAATCTTTCAAAGAAGGGATCTCATAGCTGTTTTGTAATGATGCCTTCTGGCATACCAGCTTGCTGAAATGTTTCTGTTCTTTTAATATTTATTTCTGAATTTCCTCAGGAAGAATAGCCTAACAGCTTGAGAAATACGTATGTTGAGATTTCCTAGCTGAGTCCTACTGATCCTGTTTGTTGGCAGCTGCAGCTGAAATTGTTGCTGTCCTGTGTAGGATAGTGGGTGGATTAAAGCAATGTGTAAATGTGAAGATCCAGAATTTAACCCCAGATCCCCTTTCTTCAGTGTGTGGCCAACTAGGTTATGCACTGACAACTTCACAACCGTGGTGTAACACCAACAGTGTTTGTCATTCCCAAACTGCACTCTGCCTCCTAAATATGCTTCTAATCTTGCAGATTGACACCTGCATGCCAGAAGGTGAGTGACGGGGTACAGATTAAAACCATGTGATGAAGCAGAGCTCATGGAGTGCTGTTTGACAAAACCTTTCTATGGTATTGAGAGTGCAGCTACAGTCTCTTAAATGGCATTTCTTTACCTGCTGCAGCCTGCAGTCTAATCAGGAGAGGGCCTGAAATGTCAGACAAATCATAATCAATCCTCTGTGTGAAACTTAAAGGTGGAGGGCTTTTTCTCATTTTTTAAAAAATTTTTTCTGAACACAAGAAAAAAGAAATGCAGTATATATGATTTTGTTGTAAGATTGTCTGTTTTTCCTGTTAGGTGAAATTAATTCGAGTTCAGTTTTGAAAACAACCTTCTTATGCTCAGAAACCTGTAAGAGATACAAAAGATTTTGTTACAAGACTTTGAACACTTGGGGTGTTTATGGCAGGTGATGTGAATCATATCTCAAGCCCCTGCAACCTCCTGAGTTTTCTGCTAGGATTACATATTGGAAGTCTGCTTACAAGAGGTAGATCAAAGGAGAAAATATGGTCCAAAAAAACCCTTTTGGTTGCCCTTTCTTAATTCCTGATACTTCTGCAGTTTTCTGAGAAACCCTCCAGTTAAAACAGGGCAGTCACATAATTTCTCCTGTGGGGCACGGAGGGAGTCAAATCTACTTTCCACAAGAAAAACAAGTACAAAATGAATTTTTTTCCATTTGTGGGGTCACTTTCCTTACCTCAGCATCCTGAAGTAAAGCATGTCTGAAGGGATTTTTTCTTCAGTGAAATTACTCAATACAAATTATGGTTTCTTTCTAAGGTGCTACTCTACCGCCAGCTCAGCTCAGTCTCTATTTTGCCATAGTTTCTCACCAACAGAAACAATTGCAGAGGCTTTTGCTCTGTGTGCCTTTCCTGTTTTAAAGAATTTTAGTGTGTTTTTAGAGGTTTGGATGTAACACACTAGTATCTTTTGAAGTTCATCCTTTCATTGCAGAACTAACAAAAACTATTTGTGGATTAAAACAAATGCTTCTCAAGATTAATCCTATTTGTTTCAATCTATTTGTATAAAAAGCTTTGATTAGGGAAAATAAAAGAAATGGAAGCTACATTTCTTTGTGCCACATTTGTGTTCTTCTTGGGCAGACATTTCAGTGTAACCCTGATCTAGCAGGAATTGTCAGCTTGGTGCAAAGCCATGGGATGTCAGCTCCAGCCAGATCCTATAATCTACAACTCATTCTGAATTGAATCTCTTTGAGAATCACATGATGATCATTGTTTTAAATTCCTGATACCATATCTCTGCAGAAATGAGGATTGAAATACACCTCCAAAAAATAGGCCTTCCCTTTGAGAAAAGTGAAATGAACTCATGAGATATGCATGCAATATAAATATGCATGAGCAATTTCTGTAGAATATAAGCTCTACAAAAGATGGAGGTTTTTTAGCTTTTAGGAGACATTTCTGTCTGAATTACCAACTGTCAAGGCAGCATGGTTGAAAAGATTTTCTGCTGTAAAGAGATGAAACATCAGCTCTCCAAACACCTTGGCTTATCTAAGGAAGCAAGTTAAGACAATTGTTTTAGAGCCCTCTGAACACAGCAAGGTACCTGCAGAGATTCTTTGCAAATTCTTTTGATATTTTCTTGTCCTAAAGGGTGCCAGACTCTCTTTCACACTTCAGAAGTGTGAGAATTTTGCTTATCTTGGAGAGTAAAGAACCTAGGAGATAAATGGAGATGGAAGTAATAAGGAAAAAAATATTGGGCACTCTTCCAGAAAATGGATAGATTTGTGTTTGATGCAATGGCATTACTTTGTTCCACTTTCAGAATCTAATTTTGTTCAGCACTATGTAAAATCTTCAGACTGTTTTTACAGCTCCTGTAGAATCTTTTCCTTATGCAGAGCAGTTTCCTCTTGGCACCCTTGCTCTGTGCATAGGCACTGCGCCCCTTTTCCAGTGCACTGATCAACATTTGGTGCCCATTCCTGGCAATCAGCAGCCCTCCATAAGTCAGATTTAAACTGGTGAAGGTTTGGAAGAGGCTTTGGAGGTGATAAAATTCCTGTTTTAAAATAAAGCTGGAAATGGCAGATTGGATGAGATTCTGTCTGTTCAGCTTTGCTGCCACATCATGAAGAAAGAAGTCTGGTCTTCAGTCAAAAATTTTCCAGGTTCATATTTTGACTGAGCTGATCTTTGATATTAAAGTTTCAAGCTGGTGATGGAGAAATGAGAATGAGGAAAAGAAAAAAAAATTAGCATGACTATTGCTTTCAGCTTCTAAACTTTAATAAATTTAATCCCAGATAGAGGAGTTCTGGAGAAGTCAGGCTATGTAGGCTGTTGGCATAATCGATGGGTTGCAGGCAAATACTGAAATAGTGCAACATATAGAATATGCATTCCCCTCTGCACTGGGTTCTGTAGAAGAATTTCACTGAAAGGAGCTGCTGCCAGCAAGACACCAAGTGGGCTGTGTTACTGCCTTTTTTGGTTCTTAGCATTCTGAAATGAGAATAGGAAAGTTTAAACAAAGCAGACAATTTATCAGAGGCATAGTTTTTTTTTTAATGTGTTTTGTGTCTGAGTCAAAGCATTACTGTTCCTGAGATCTTGTGGCACCCAGTGACTGATAGGGGACTGAATCAGTGCTCTTTCTGAAGTGTTTTGTAAGTTTGAACTACTTCACTTTGTGAAACTTCTGACTGTCCAGGAAATGCTTTATTGGACAGTGTGCCAGCCGTATCAGCTTCTGTACTCTCCTTCTTCAGTACTGTAAGATAATGAATTATGTATGCATGGACCAAACTTCTGATTGCAATGGTATTTTTCTGTGCTCAGCATGCTTTTGCTCCTGCTTACAAAGAAATACTTCAACTATTCTGGGGTGTTATTGTGGAAGAACTGGCTGACTTGGTACAATCATTCAGTCATTGTGAGTCTACAGTCATTGAGGAGAGGCTGGGGAGCACTGCTAATCAATAGAAGCAAGCTTTTGTTAAACATTTGTTTTTCTTCTCATGCTTGTTTTCTGGAATCTCCTCAGTAGTGTTGGCCCCTGATGGTATTTACATTTGTCTTCTGAATTCCCAGCCTTGCTGTTGGTGAGCAGGACATAGCATGTGGTGAGACTCCACTCAGCAGGCACAGCCCCAGCATCATCAGTTGTTTGCTCCTCTTTCTTACAGTTTGAATGTTACCTATCTTTAATCTGTAAGAACTGGTAGTTCTGTGCCAAGGAGGCTGTGCGTATGTTGCTGAAACTGTCTGACTTCTGTTTTGCAAGATCACATGCACTCTGATCAGGTAGTATCAAAACTTTTTCTGCTTCAGGGCTTTTATGAAAGTGGTCTCATGTCATGAATCAGGCTTTATGAATTGAAAATGTTATAATTTTGTGTACTTTTATGATGGAAGTACTAAAATTAGCACTACAGCTGATCCAGTCAGTGCTTGTAGTTGGAGTTAAATAGGAATAGTCACAGAGGCTTTGTTATTCTTCTAGATCTGTTAGTCTGGTATCCTTCTGGAGCATTAATTCCACATCTTGCCTGACATATAATTTGGTTCAAAAGCATTTGATTGTGTTAGGATAGTTTGTTAGATTTCAGAAATGTCTGCTGGTATTTGTCTTTCTCTTTCCGTACATCTTCAGTCTTGAATGTACTTGATTCCTCCTCAGGGAACGAGTAACTCCATGGAATTGTGAAGCTGCAACAAATGCTATACCTCAGGCTCTGAAAATCCAACTGAAAAATACACATTTTCCTATGTTACAAATCAGCTTCCCATTTAAGTCCAGTAGTTTGTTTTCTTCTGTCAGGATGGTAGTTTTTCCTTACTGCTACTGAGAAATAGTTTCATTACTGTTAAAGAATGATTCATTAGCATGTGGTTTGCATTTGTAGCAAGCCAGTCTTGTAGAGACCACATTCCTGATGGTTGTTTGTTTTACAGACTCAAATGCAGATGTTTTCCTTGTACAAACAAGTCAGAGGTGTCTGTCTGGGTCTGCCAGGCTGGGGGCTTAAGATAACAACCCGTCCCAGGCTGGCAGTGGCACTTCATCCATGCAGACTGTGTGTGTTGGCAGTAGCAGCCCTGTGTGCCATTCTCCATCTAATCACAGGCTTCTGTGCCGGGAGGGAGGGCAATGCTGCCTGGCAGCCTTTGTTTTCAGAGGGTCATATCACATCCGTGGTAAAGTTGAGGAAGGTGACATGCCAGATCTTACACAGCATGAGCTGATGCTTTGGTTCTCCTAGAAAAAGGGTTGTTTGTACCTTGAAAATTGCTCTTTTATTGCTGGGATTTCTTAGTGGCCAGCAAAGTGGGCACATCAGAATGTAGAGATGGGTAAGAGTCAATTAAACACCACATCTGCTTCGTGTCCTGGTTTAATTTGCTGACCCAACCGTCCAGCACTGGAAAATGCCAGTATCATGTGGCAGCAATAGGTCAGTTGTGTTGTGAAGCTGCACCTTTTCAGCAGGGTTGACTTAGAAGAGTAACGAATATTCTGCTCCTAGGTGTGCAGAGCCCAACTGTTTTTGTAGGAGTGACCATTGCTTGGTTTTCCTTCCAGGATTGTGTTGGTGTGCTGTGTGTATTACATCAGATACTGTGATTCACCTGTAGCATGATTAAAGAAGGCCTGTGACATTTCAGCCAATGATTGGGACTGACAGCTTCTCTAGGAGAAAAAAAAAAGCAGCTCTTCTGCAGCTAGAACAGAAGGAGTTGTCTTCTGTGAGCAGAGTAGGGAGGTGCCTTGGTGATAGCTCATCTTGGAGTGGAGGAGGCAGAGCCCTTTAGTGTCAGAGGGAGTTTGAATGCAGAATGTGCAGACACCAAACTTGCCCAAGTGCTTCCTAGCACAAATGGCAGTGAGGAGACAGGCGTTGTCAGCCCTCTGAATTCCCCTGGAAAAGGTCTGTTGTTTGGAGGACACCTGCTTTGTTTGAGCTCTAGGACCTGAAGGGGTTGAGAAGCAAGGTGAAGGTCCATCAGCAGATGTCTGTCGTCTTGGTGGGTACGAGTCTTTTTGTGCAACCAGAGAAGTCTGTTTTCTTCTGAAATAAACTAATACGTAAAATGAAGGGGAACTTGTTTGCTTGTACCCTTGTAGCGTGACTTTTAAATGTCATGCTACAGTACTCTGATGGTGCTCAGGCTAGCACGGATTGTGCTAGTGTTTGCCAAGAGTCCATGTAATGCAAGCTCTACATGGAAACAGGTCCTGTCACGGTAGTTTTCTATTTTTCTCTCCACTCCAGTATGTAACTTCCTTCTCTACAGTGAAGGGCTGGCAAAATGTTTTGTGTTTTCCCCATACCCTTTGCTGTATGGGGAAAGCCTATTGCTGCTTCTCCACCTCAGTAAGTGGTATCTGTCTGCCCTGGGGTTCCAACTTAGTGCATTTAGTGAAGACCATGGTCCCAGTCTAGTCTGGCCTTCCAGAGTGGTGATGACAGTCAGGACTGCATGTGGGGCTCCATGAGCAGTTAAGCTAATCCAGTGCATTTTTGATTCCTTCCTCTCTGTGCTATTGTAACGAAGTACATGAGTTAGTTTTTGGTACATCCATACTTCATTCCAACTTTTATATTGCAGATGTACTGGCTGTGAGCATCATGTCTAGTAATTTAATGTGAATTGGTTATCACTGGGATATTGTGTTTATACAACTTTTATGTGAAAATCATACTCCTAAGCAGAGGTGTGGCTTCAAAATGTGAGAGGTTTGACTTTTCTTTTATTTTCCACCTAGGTATCACATGCTGTTGCAAAGCTAGTATTAGTTAGTTTCCACTGGCAAATCTCAGAGATTTTGGAAAGGTAAGTGTAAATAGTCTTATCTCTTCTGTGCTTAGTGCTTTCCCCCCTGGTTTTGTAGAAATGCTCAGGGTGCTCCATAGGTGTATTTTTTGGCAAGTGTCTTTGGACCTGGAAGCAGGACATGCAATCCATTTTAGGGAGCAGGGGAAAACTACTGATTTATTGAGGCTGCACTGCCTGTAAGAAATTTTTAAACAGGGAGAGGATAGTAGCAGTAAATGTCTTTCAATTAGGAATTATTGTTATGCTAGGAACCCTCTAGATAGATTTGTCTTAAATTTTGAGATAACAGATTGAGAGTGCTGCATCTATATTTATTTAATAGACATAAAGATAACATATGTTCTGCTTTGAACATAGGAGCCATAAATCATAAAGGAGAACTGACCCTATACTGATGTAGTCTTTAATGGTACGTTCATACTGAAGTTTTTGTTCCTTTTAACATTAAGTGATTTTTTTTCCCCAAACTGGCCAGCAGTTGGAGAGCAGGAGAAGATAGTGTGAGAGAACTGAGCACTGCAGCTCCCTTGTTTGGTCAGTTGTCACTGTAACAAAGCCCTCCAACTGATTTCAAAAAGAGGACTCGGACTCTGCCCAAACATATGCGGGAAGTGTATTGGGAGGCACTGCTGGCTGGCAGCCCCTCCACAAAACACTGGCTCAGAACTGAACATTGTCCGAAAATAGAGAGCATATCAGCTTGACTCATTCTGCCCAGACATTTTTGGCCCTGTAGCCAGCAACTTCATCCAGAGAACGTATGGAAAATGCATCCTGTGCATAGATGCGGTTGCCTCCTTGATTACCTTGTATCCTGTGAAAGTTTTTCAAGGGGGGTGAGATTCCTTCATAGCAGCTCAGTGTGATCCTGCAGGTTAACTGAGGAGACCTAAACAAGGGGAAATTTGAGGAAGGGTTTACTTCTAAAGCGATTAATTTGGAAATTGTTCTCCAGTTGATCTAGTCCTCAAACTTCTCTCTTGGTACAAAATGACATTATCAAAAGAAAGCTCACTAGTACAACTAAGAAGTGCTGGTGAGGAGGGAGGACTCACAGCAAGGCCACAACAGTGATGCTGCTGTTTCTGAATTCAGTGAGATATAAACATTCATCCACAAAGGAAATCACAAACAGCAAAATGTGTTTAATTCTATGGCTGCCAATAGACAGCTTCATATACCTAAAGGGTGATAATCTGTCACAGAGTAAATGCTTAACTAGACCATAATCTGGAGTTAAAGTGAGACTTAACCAGGACAGCTTGATTTTACAGAGGAATAGGAGACAGTCAGGAGCCTCACTGGTGTGTGTTATTGTGGACAGGGGCTTAGGACTGCTCTAGGAGTGTGGATAGAAAATCTTAGCTTAAAAATAGTTTTACAGGGGAGGGAGATAGTTGTAAAAAACTATTCCTCAAGATGTATAAGGGAAATGTTAATCCATTACCAGGAGAAATAGTATTTCTGGTTCTGAATAAACTCTCATACAAAGTTTTGTTGATGGGAGCTCAGCTCACTCTATGAAGGAGCGTCACACAGGAGACATTTCCACTTTCCATGTTGAAAACTACCCTACTATTTGCACAGAGCCAACTGTTTATTCAGGCAAGAAGGATCAATTTAACAATGCAAAATGCACTCAGAAATTGATTTAATCATTCTTCAATTGCCTTTTCAGGCACAAGTCTAATGCTGCCCAATTGCTAGTAGAAGCACGAGTTCAGCCCACCTCATCCAAACATGTAAGTATGCAAACTATCCCGTCTGTTCCCTTGGCAGACACCTCTGACCCCCGTCATGGGGGATTGCATTACTAATGGTGTACTCTGTCCAATGTTAACCCTTTGCAAACTCAGGTCTGACACCCTAATTCATTGCTGGGTTTACTTCTGAAATGAGAATGCATTCAAGAGGTCTCTAATATTTAAATAGCAGCTTTGTGTTGGCTTGCAGGTAGTGTTTGAGAATTACTTTCTTCAAGAAAATTAGGATCATTTTTTGGCGCACAATGGAAGGAGCAGAGTGCCTGGGCTTGGCTGCCTCTTGAGATTATGTTCTTGGTAAAAGACACTGAAAGGAAGTTCTGGCTGTACAGAGTGAACAGAGCTTGTCTGTGTCTGGAACAGATTTTTAAAATTTTTTTATCTTTTTTTTTACCTGAGGTGACTGTTTCCACTGCTCAACTCAGAGATGCTTAGGCTAAATCTCCCATGAGTTGTGTTGCTGCTGAGTCAGTTCAGTGCTGATATTTTAACCAAGAACTTGTGTTTTGTAGCCAGTTACACAGATCTTCAGATACTTTCCCCCCTGCCTTTAAATAGAAACTTCCTGTTGCATTTTTATAGATTTCATTCATGGTAGGTGTCTTGGTACAATGCAGAATTACCCTAGGAACACATTGCCACGTGTCAGACTTTGAGTGGTAAAATACTACATCTAGGAAGCACTCTAGATTGTGGTTGAGAGAATATCTCAGATTTGGCATCTGAGCTGTCTTGTAACTAGCAGATAAGGAAAAGCTAAGCTGACAGGAATGTAAGCTTCATGGGTTCAAATTACCTGCCTAAAGTCCAGAAGAAAAAAAATCTTTCTAATTTGACATGCCTGCAAATTAGTCCATGTATTTCAAGATTTATCTGAGTCTTGACCAGTATCAGCTGTCACTTAAGTATTCCCCCTGCAATGGGCCATTCCAACCTCTTTGGCAGGCAAGGTGAAGACCCACCAGCACATCATTTCAGTCAGGGTCCTGGGGTTTGGGCCAAACACTTTCACAACTTTAATTTACAGTTTAATATTTTGCTCCAAGGAGCTAGGAAGTGGTATAGGAATCTTTTTCACCCAATTCGGCAACCTGAAACAATGCTTGAGGCTAACTTCTATACATACTGCAAAACTGAGACAAAACATTACAAATATAAACATGACAAAACTACTGAGACAAAATGCCTGCAAATAATTGATGCAGTGAAGAACAGTGTAACTCTTCAGTCCTGTTGCCACTTCATTTTCTCATGGCCAATAATCTTCTCATGAAATACCTGTAAGAGGAGAGAGAAAAGAAAACCCAGTCCCACTTGGACTGGTTTTAAAAAGAAAGAGCTCTCCATCTGGTGTTAATTTTGTGTTCTCTCATGAGCGTCTGTGGCTACCCATACATTCCCTGAGCTTCGCCCTTTGGACAGCAGTCTGACTCTTCATTTGCAACAAACCCTACCTGTCTGCCATAGGTTACCAACTGCCCCCATGTAAGACTGGGTCCTGCCTGCATTCAACCCCCACGAGCAGCTCCAAGCTCTAAGCAATTGAGTTGCCTAAAGCTTCAGTGAGTCAGGTAGTCCTTTAATCAGGGGGTTTATTCTCTCTGGCTCAGCAAACAACAGCATGGGAGAAGACTGACAGGTTAAAAGACCCCTCTCATGTATTAATTGGAGGCAAGCAGCCTATTGCATACTCTCTCTGAGATTACCCAGTGTTGGAGTGGGGATAGAGATGGGTTCTCCCCTCTCCAAGGGGTCTAAACCTCCTGCCCAGTAGGCTGCCCTTTGGGCTGTCTGCCATGGTGCATTGTGAAGGACCACTCTGGGACCCCAAGGTCCTTGTGCTTCCTCCTCCAAAAGCTTTATGCTGTCTCCCCCCATCACTGAAATCCTCCAAACATACTGTTTCAGTTTCCTTTGCATGCCTGCTGTATTTTTCTTGCAGATGAGCCAGCTCAGTTGCAGAATAGGGCACTTGTTTTGTTGTTGCAGTGGGTGCTGCCTCCTCACACTCCCTGTCATGAACAGCATCAGTCTTTATAAGTGGGTAGAGTTTAGGAAGAGGTTGGGGGTCTGGCTTTGCTGTATCAAGCTCCTCCCAAGGACAGAGGCAGGTGAAATCTTCATCAGCAAGTTCCACCTCTTTAGTGAGGCTGGAAAGCCCCACCTCATTCTTCAAATCCTCCCCCTTCAAGCAGGCAATCTGCAAATGTAATCCTCTTTCTCTTACAAGGGATTCATTTAGTCAAATATGCAAGTTTTCTGTTAGTCTCTTTTCAGCATTTAACTCATTATGTGTTTTCTGCTGGGTATAGTGTTCTGCCTCCAAGGTCACCTGCAATATTTTAGCCAATTCAGTCACAGACCCATTCACCACACTATCTCATTGCTTAGCTCTGTGCTTATCTCTTTGAGGAGCTATTAAAGCAGCTCCTAAAAGTGTGCAGACTATGGATTTGCCCTTACCAATTTTTTTTCTTCTTTTTTGCCAAATACTTTATTTTTTCCACAAGAGCACCCAGAGAATGCCAATTTTCCTCAGCCCAGCTCTGTCCATTCAAAGCTGGATGAGCTTTATAATCTTTTAGCAAGTCTAGCTCAAGATCACACTTTCCCAGGTTACCACGATCTCTCTGCTGGAAAATTCGGCTTTGACTGAGTAACAGTTCTCCTTTGTCCAGCACTCTGTCTGTTATCCCAGTAGAAAGTAGCTCCTCACTGTCCTCAAGGACACCCTACTCACTGCACCTGAAATATTGTCACACCCTGAGCTTGCTCAATGACTGTTTGAAAGGGGCTTAGGTACTTTGATACCCCTGGGCAGAGTGCAGGAGAAGACAACAAACTTCTCAGGAGGTTGAATAGCAACCTTTTATTTACAAACTTTGGACCATAAGGGACTTGGCAAATATTAAAGCAACATCCAATTAAAGTAAGGCAAGGCACTGACTTAGCAAACTCTAATCCATCCAGATTTCACGAAAAGGAAGTTAGGAGAAGAAAGAAGAAAGAGAGAGACATCAATAGTCACCACCTTGGATCCAGTGCAATCTCAGCTGCTGTAAGGTCCGAGGCAGTGGGACTCATCAGGGCTGCACACCCTTGTCATGGCTTTTTATCTGTTCTGGTCCCTCCCCACAGGTGGGGCTTTCAGTGTTCCAGTGGCTTGGTCCACTTTGGGCCTGGACCAGAGGCTCTGGGCTCCGGTGGGTGGGATGTGGAGCGGTGATCACTCCACCTTTGCAGAACTTGTCCTGCCCCCACCCAAACACACACTTCAGTTGTTTTGAGCCATTAATAATTTCTCCAGTTTCCTACAAATGGTGATTTTATTTTAGGAAGAAAGGTATTATGGTTAAAACATTAATTTAAACTTGATTTGCTCGGCAATTCATTACAGTCTGTGTGCTAGAACAAGGTGCTGTGTGCTTCGGCTGGTAATGCAGAATGATTTTGGGGACCTGCACTCATAGTGAGTGTCTGTAGAGGGACTGGCCCCATAGGGAGAAGCTGTAGTGGTGAGCTCAGAGAGGCAGCTTGCAAGGGTTTGAGGTAGCACATGCGCTGTTCAGGTTGAGCAGCTAATCCAGGCAATCAGTGCAATCACAGACTCAGTGAATATTTTTCTGGTCCGTAAGTGAGGCCACTTAGAACAAAGTTGCATTACTTCCTCTTTCATGTGGCCGTGCCATAAATCCATGCGGCTGCGTGTCGTGGTGCTGCTGCTCCGCGTCTCTGGCATCCAGGGATCGGCATGGAAACCGAGGGCAGGCTCACACCAGCTTCTCCACAAGTAGCAAAGTGGATGAAAAGTGATTATATGACTTCCTCTGTGAAGGGAAAAACTGGAGCATAAACTCCAGCTGACAGCTTTGTAGAGCCTTGGTTTTGATGATGCTGGGCTAGACCTAGTTCTGCAGGTCCCAAGGGTGAGTGGAGATGTGTCGAAGGCTGGATCAGCTCTGTACTACATAGGGAGAAACCAGACTACTCTCAGTGGTTTGGTGAAGTAATAGCAGTTATGCCTGATTTGAAACTAACCCTCTTAATCCTTTCCAGCTGACAGGACGATGCCTGTTTTGACAAATGTAGCATAGGCAGAAGATAAGAGATGGGAGGTGATAGTTTGTGAATTCGCTTCCCTCTCTGTATAAACGCTCTACAATTGCATCTTCCATTACCCAAAATTACTGTCTGGTAAAAGGGCATTGCTAAATCTGCTTGCAGTGACAGCTGCTCTCCAGAGCCTGTGGAGATAGTCTGGCCTAGCTAACTAAGAATATTAGTAAATCCAGGGAAGGACTAACACAATGATGTATTTCAAACAAGGAAAGAGTAAGAATGAGAAAAGTAAAGGTGAGTTTTGGGCAGCACTAGAGGAGAGGCAGAAACTCTTCAGTGACAGTCAACTTGTTGTGCTCTGTGAGATTAGAGGTTCTTGAGAAGGACTGACTCTTTGGGGGCAGTGCAGCACCTTAGCACACCAGCTGCTTATGGACCTGTTGGGGCCTGGAGCTCCCTGGAGACCATTGTCACAATGAGGGTGATGAATGGATCTATGGATGAGCTGGAAATGCTCTGGGAGATCTGGGCTGCTTTCACTGTACTGCTGGTTTGTCTCTCTCCCAGGCAATGGTACATTCCTCCCACCACTGCGCAGTGTGCATGCAGTTTGTCCGGAAGGAGAACTTGCTCTCTCTGGCTTGTCAGCACCAGTTCTGTCGCAGCTGCTGGGAGCAGCACTGTACAGTGCTCGTCAAGGATGGTGTTGGAGTTGGTGAGTTCAAGGTGGATGCGGTGCTGAGTCTGTGTTTGCCTCACTGGCCATTCTGATGAGTCAAGACCATGACTGTAACAAGTTAGAAACTGCAAATCTGTTGAATTGAATTTGCATCTGTGATGATGTACTGTTGCAATGCCCCTGGAGTGCTTGTGGATGCAAACATCTGTTCCCTTTGTGTTGGGGAGAAGCCAGTAGTTGCCAGAGTTGCTTTGGGCTTTTCCTAGCCTGTCTTTCATGCTGGCATGGCAGTAACATGTAATATTCTAATTTGAGTATCTGACCTTGTGAATACTGGTTGAAGCACTCACTGGTCCTGGATATACATGTGCCCTGTCATCTTTTGGTGAAGACAGTTGGGCTTCAGCTTTTCAGCAGCCCTGATTTGTTTCACAGTTGTATCCCTCTTGCCACAACAACAGATGGTACCGAGGAAAACGTGCTGAATACCCTCTGTGCATTCACCCCTTAGTATAAGCTGCACTGTGCTAAGATGTTGCTTTCTCTTCTCAGGGGTGTCCTGCATGGCTCAGGACTGTCTACTCCGGACACCAGAAGACTTTGTGTTTTCATTGCTGCCTAGTGAAGAGCTGAAAGACAAATACAGGCGCTACCTCTTCAGGGACTATGTGGAGGTAGTAGATTTTTTTCAGTTTTAAAACACCCTGGGTCAAGTCACAAATGACTTGCAGAAATTTTGTTTGAAGTGTCTTGCATTTTTGATTAGAACTGCAGTAACTGCAGCAAAATTGTCCTCAATAGGCATGATGTGGCTGCTTCTGTAGGACAGCCTCACTGACAAAATGCTCTAGCAGGTTGCCAAAGTAAATTCTGCTGTAAGGTCATCCACTAACTCCTTGGCTGGTGCTTCAGAATTCTCATTGGTGCAGCTGAGAATTTCAAAACTTCAATCTGATTATTCGAGTCCTTCTTGTTCTTACATAAATATTTTTAGGTTCAGAAAAATAGGTCCCTCAGCTTAGGGTAGCCCAACTGAATTGGCTTGCTCAAGTACATTTTGTATGAGCTTTTTTGAAATTAAAGCAGCAGTTGTTAAAGTTAAATATGCAAGAGTATTCTGGTAACTGGGAACAGACAGGGAACACTCAAAAAGCAGCAAAGCAGTGTGAAAGCATGGTGTCACCTCTTCTCGATAAGAGACCCTTTGGGAAGGAATGGCCACCACAGGAGAGCAGCTGAATAGCTTCTGGGACATAAGGAGAAGATGGAGAAAGAGCTCAAATGGAGTAAAATAGTTTGTTTAGTGTCTTTGTGGGGTTTTGTTTGTTGTGCTGACTTAGTCTGTAGACATCCATTTGAATTCCCTGTTCTAGAAAAGCTGTGAGTAAATAAGAAATCTCTTCCATATTAGGAAATGCAGGATCTGCTCTGGTAGCCAAGACCTGGTGACACTTTCCACTCTTTTTTAATACTAAATAACTGCCTTGTATGTTTTTGAGTATAGGAGTGGTTAAAGTTGAACAGATAATGCTCTTCTGTACCCACTGCTGATCTTACTCCCTTGGTGTGTCCACAGAGCCATTACCAGCTGCAGCTGTGTCCTGGTGCAGATTGCCCTATGGTCATACAGGTACAAGAGCCAAAAGCCCGGCGAGTGCAGTGCAATCGTTGCAATGAGGTCTTCTGGTAAGAAACAGAGAAGGTTACAGATCACAGGGAAAGTGTGTGCTGTTCTCAAAGTCACTCCCTTTGCTTGCCAACAGTTTCAGTGTGTAGAAGTATCTGAAATGCTTTGCTAGAGTTGTTTGTAACTTGAGTTAGCCTGAGTAATTGGACACTTGTGATCTGACTTCTGCATGTGGTCAGATGTCCCCTTGCTCCCTAAACTCCTGGGAACTTGGGTGTTCTGACAATCAGGGAATGCAGAGCTTGAGTAATCAAGGGGTTACAGATCTACCATTCTCACATTTTGGCTAGGTTAAAAATTTTCCTACAGACACAGTGATTGGTACAGATTCTGGTAGTAAACATGGAGTCCTCCTTGCTATCTGCTGGTATTGAGTTTTCAAGTTTATTAAAAACATTTGACTCCCAGTTTAAAGACCCAGCTTTCTGGTATCTCCATGCAAATCGCCCTTACTGAGCTAGGGCTGTCAAGTCGTGCTAATTGAGGTGCCTGATATCTGCCACTGGAGTCAGGCTACTTTTAAGTGACTGGTCTGCCCCAGAACTCTGCGGTCACGTTAGAGGAGACATAGGTGGGCTCTAGGAAGGGACATGTCAGCCCTCCGACACATGGTTTGTCAGACCTGGGTTCACTTTCATTCTGACTCTGGCTTTTACACAAGAGAGGGGGAATTGTAGTTCAGTCTTGGTCTTCGCGCTCTAGTAATACACAAGAGCATTTGCATCCCTTACTGGGCCCCCCAGATTTTGATCAGAAAAACCTCAATCCTTGAGTCATTTCCTTGGAAATTGATATGTCTTTTTCTTTTTTTCTCCCCCCTATTAAGCTTTAAGTGTCGGCAGATGTACCATGCGCCCACAGACTGCGCTACCATTCGGAAATGGCTCACCAAGTGTGCAGATGACTCTGAAACAGCCAACTACATTAGTGCTCACACTAAAGATGTAAGGACAGGCACCTGCATGTTATTTCTTGTTCTCTAGCCCTGCCTGAAAAGCAGAATGTAATTCTCTACACATGTAGCATTGTGTTCTTCTTTGTCACAGACTTCAAATTCTCACAGCTCCCTAGGGACTGTCAAGAAACTTCTGTCAGGAGCTATTGTCATATGTGAACGAATTATGTCCCTATGGCAGTGATAAAACTCAATTGAATGCCTTGGGAATGCTTTGTGTGGGAAGCTCAGCTGCCCTCCTGCAGTAAGGACCTGGTGGTCCTTGTTCCAGACCTGGTGTGAATGTCTTTGACAGCCAGGTGCACTGTCCTCCCACAGGCAAAAGAATTGTGGCTACTTTGAAATGATCAGTGGAGATGTATTTAAAATGGAAGGAGAGGGTGTTGTAAGTGCGAAGTCAGTACCAAATAAGGCACCAGTGGTGTTTAAGCCTGAACAACTTTGTGCAGTACTGTGAACTGAAGGGTGAGGGAGAAAGTCTTGATTTGGCAAGGACTGCAAAACGGGGTAGTTGAAGTCTGTAAATTAGACATTGGAGTACTTATAGTAGATTTAGACCCAAGACAAAGTATTACATATTGTGCATGCAAGCCTACCTATAGAATTATTGTATAAATATACTATCTTTATCCTCTAAATTAACAGTCTGAGATTGGAACTTTTAATATCTTTTGGGCATTTTGTGGCCCGACTTCAAAACAGTTCTTAGCTACATTTGTGCTACCATGGCCAGTGGGAATTGTGACAGTGCTGATTAGCTGCAAGCTTCAGTTGTGTTAGGAAAGGGGGTACTTGGATGGACCAGAGATTTCAAGTTCCCTTCCTTCTCTGGAGAAGGTGTCAGCATATGATGGTATTGTTTCTGCTATGCTTGTTTGTAGAAATAAGATTCTGTTTTATTGAGCATTGTCCTGGCATACATTTTGCCTGGCATGAAAATTTATACAAAGTAGCAAAACTCACTTCCTCCTTTGTATCTGTGCAACCCAAAAAATGTATCTGGACACTCCAGGGTATCTGTGGAGTTGGGGTGTGTGCAGCTCTCCTGTGGTTAGGCAGAGTCTCTGCAGGTAGCTGAGATGTCATTTGTTAGTGGCTGCTGAAGGCAGAATACAGTGACAATTATCTGTAATCAAAGTAGCTGTGATACACCGTCATACGTGAACTGATTGTGTCCCTGTGCCTGAGTAACTGCAAAGTGGTAACTCATCAAGACCTTGAGTTTTACAAGGAGTAACAACAAATTTGTTTTCTTCAGCAAACAGTCCAGTGCTGCAGTGCAACTTCCTGACTTTGCCTTTACCTTATTTTAAATGGAGCTCTCAGGAGATGGTGGGAAGCAGGGTATAAATGCTAATATTCTCATATGAGATGTGTCTCATACATGAATGCATATTTTAAAGAAAAAAGGCAGAGAGGAATAACCACACAAGTGCTGTCATTCTTCAGAAGGCTGCTAGAGTTGGATCTAACAATTGCTTCTGTTTCCTCAGTGTCCCAAGTGCAATATCTGTATTGAAAAGAATGGAGGCTGCAATCACATGGTGAGTAATTCCCTGAACATGTCAAACCTCCCTTGTTCTAAGTGGAATTTTATTCCCACACTTTCTGCTAACCAAGTGCCTCTTGTCTCTTCTTTTTCAGCAATGTTCCAAATGCAAGCATGGTAAGTTGGATTTGGAAGCTGTTTTCTCTGCAATGTTTGTCAGTGGTGATGGTCCCTTCTCTTTTTTTTGTGATATGAAGACAAATTGTGAACATGGGCTGAAATATTTTCCCCCTACTAAAAGTTGAACAGGATATTAATTACACATTTCTGTGTGATAGCTTTTTTTCCCCACGGCTGTGATCTCAGCTGCCTTCTGATTCAGTGCTGGTTTGGCTCATGCCCCCTGACGTGTCTATTGTATAGAGAAGTCTCCAGAATATTAACAGTGGAATCCATCTCACAGGAGAGTTTTCCATGTAATTGTATTTGTAATCAGCTGAAAATACTGTCAAACGTAGCCATTTACTCAGATCAGCTGAAGTCCTTCTGATTAGTCATGGAAATAATGAACTTCAACCCAGAGGAAACTGCAGGAGCTGTGAATTGTTATATGTAACAGCAGGTGTTGAACTTCAGTCCACCCCTGTGCAATTAGCAGCCTGGGTGTCTTTGGCCCGTTGTGTGGCCCTACAAAATGATGGCCTGTTCTTGCATTTATCTTTTCATGGCGGGATTAATTTCTGTTGCCTTGGAGTGAGATAGTTGTATTCAGCCCTCTGAGTTAAGTGTACCACTAGAAATTAATTGTAATATCAGAACCTTATTGGGAAGATGATTAAAGATGACTGTCCTCTCTCATTTCCTTTGCTTTGGGGTTCTCGGCAGCCCTGGACATGCTTTGATGGAGCTCTGTGGCAAGGGGGAGCAGGCAAGTGCCAGGATACCATGGTGACTTAGCACTCGAGAAGGCTGATGAACTCAGGAAATACGGATTTTGGTCTCGTTATTATAAGTAACACAGAAGGGATTCTTATTGTAGCAACTTAATCTCCATCCTTTTTCCAGCAGAACATTCACAGCCTCGCTCTGAAATCAGAAAATTGCCATGTTTTGCTATTTTTACTATTGCTCTCTTTACTCCACCTTCTTCCTGTTTCAGCAGCTTCTAACTTGAAGTGTCATAAACCACTGACATCTGATGTTACCTGGGTAGTTGCCTCCTGGAGAGAACTGAGGGCAGACTTTCTTTTGCATGATTTAGTTCACTTTTGGATCTGATTGTTCGTGTTTTATTCAGACAGAGGTTTGCATGGGGCAGTGTGCCCATGGTGGGGAGGGTGCAACTCACAAAAGAGACTTGCAGCCTCTTCTCTAACCCAAAGTAACTATGTGCAAGGTGCAAGTGCTGTTCTACCCAGTGGTTTTGGTGTACAGGATGCAGAACTTCAGGGTTTACTTTCCATAGCTGAATGAGAGGCTGTGCAATTAAAATCTTCAAGACAGGCTGGTATTTTTGGCTCCCTGTTGAGTTCTGTTTTGCAAGATGATACAAAACGTGTGTGTTTCTTGGCTTAGCAGAAATATCTGAAAACAGATGGGCTCTGTCTCCTGAAGCTTTTCTTTCTCAGAGGTTTTTTTTCTGTGCATCACAGTGGGTTTTTTGCTGTTTTCTGCAGACTTCTGCTGGATGTGTCTGGGAGACTGGAAGACTCACGGCAGCGAGTACTACGAATGCAGTCGGTACAAAGAGAATCCTGATATTGTAAACCAGAGTCAGCAAGCACAGGCCAGGGAGGCCCTTAAGAAGTACTTGTTCTATTTTGAGAGGGTAGGAGACATCTCCTTGGCCAGAGCTGCTGTAGCCTTTTAATGCTCCCTGCCTGGTGCAAAGGTCATTGCCAGCAATCTCCATGCAAGAAACTGCCCAGAGAGAATCTCTGCAGAATTTTCAGGCCCTGTTGTTTTTCACTCAAAATCCTGCCCTGAAAGTCCCATCCATACCAGTGATGTCATACCCAAAGCAAATCGTATTCACTCCTATATTCCCTTGTGCCAGAGAAAATCAGTATTACCTGTGCCACTGTACCATGTACCTGCAGGCTGAGTGCTGCTGCAGTAGATAGATATTGTTCCAATGATTTCCTTTCAGGACTGGGGAACTTCTGTTCCTTGCAGTATGTCTTTATACAGACAAAAAGGAAATAAACTCTTCCATGTTCAAAGTTCCATTGGCTGTAGCAAGGTTTTACTAAAATTTCATGTAATCACATTTTTTTAAAGTTGCCATCAGAGCATCTCTGTCCACACAGCAGGCTCCATGCACCTGGCCATGCAGAGCAACTCTACAACAGCATCTCTAGAAGAGAATGTGGTAGAGGTTAAATACTGCTGCATTTCAGTTTCCCCATTAAAATGAATTTATTCTTCACAGCATGAGCCAAGTCCTGTCATAAAATAAATGTCTTCATTCCTGGCTCTCCAGACCAACAGGCTTTGGGAAATAGCCATGTTTACAATGTGCACATGGATGTTGAAGTTCACTGAGCCCATGTCAAATATTAATTTAAACTCTTGACCTTCCTATAGAAATCATTTAAGTAGAGGAATCACCATGACTTTCCCCCTTGTTAGCACAAGGTCCCCGTGTGACCAGAGGGCATTCCCACTCGGAGGAGGTGGGTTTGCTCCCTGCTCTTGCTGCTGTCAGTCTGTTGTCTACAGCCTCTGCCACTTGCTACTGGAGGTGCTGCCTTGCCTCTTTCCCACAGCATGTCTTGCCTTGCTGGACTCCTGCCCCACTCCAATTTCTGCTTGCTAGAGCTTGTGCTTTTACAGCAGTAGTACTCTGTTCTCATGCCATTTTTTTCTTTCCCTGTCTCCCCACCCCTTGCAGTGGGAGAATCACAATAAAAGCCTACAGCTGGAGGCACAGACATACCAACGAATCCAGGAAAAAATCCAAGAAAGAGTTATGAACAACTTGGGAACATGGATAGACTGGCAATACCTACAGAATGCTGCAAAACTACTTGCAAAGGTGGGTAATTGTATCTTGTTTGGCAGAGAGAAGAGAATACGTGCCAGAATGCTAAATTCATAACACCAGGTAAGGAAGGAAATTTTAGAGTTGTGGTTATGTGGGACAGTACCTCTGGTCTAGGACGTGAACTAACCAAAAATCATCTGGAAGTGACCTCTGAGAACTTATACTCCACAATATACAGACCTGCATAAGTTCTTCCAAGGAAGGTGTAGGAAATTCTACCAGGAAGTGTCCAGTTGTCAGGAGGTAGCTTCTTAGCCTGTAGTGATAAATGTGACTGTGCTGACTTCCAAGACTGAGACTCCTGTCCTTTTCTCTCTCTCTTCCTCCCGCTCTTGGACAGTGTCGTTACACCCTGCAGTACACATATCCATATGCCTACTACATGGAGTCTGGTCCCAGAAAGAAGCTGGTAAGATGTTCTGTTCTTTTTTTGCTGTTAACTTTTTGGGGTATAGCTGGCAGCATGCTGGGCTGAATTCCAGAGCTGGGCAGTGTCTGAAACATTACTCCTCAGTCTGAGGTAAGGACAGGATAAATAGGTGGGTTTGCACCTTCCCTCTTCAAGTCGACCAGCAGCTCTGTCCTCATATACAGTACATTATTTTCCCAGGGGACTTCACTTTCACTAACAAGCCATTTATTCAGAATGTTTTGAGGCTGGAAGTGTGCATTTATTTCTTGGTAAGATTTATCACAATGCTGTGGGCCATATTTCATGTGAAGAGCTGCTGGAGGACAGCTTTTCCTTGGATCAGGTTATAGCTTTGCTTTTTATTCCTGCTGTAAGTTCCTTGCTGGCTTGGTGCATCTCATGGGCTGAAAAAGTACAAAAATAATCTTGAATTCAGTGAAGAGATTTTCCTTTGACTCAGCTGTCCTGTAAAACCTGTTACAGAATCTTTCTTCATGGCATCATATGTTCTCTAAGGCTTTGGATAGATGTTCTCTTCTGGATCTGACTGTGCCAGTGGAACAAGTTGCTGCTCTCAGCAGTGGTTAACAATCCCCTCCACTATGCCTGCAGAGCTGCTTATGAGAGCATTTTGTGACCTGTTTATGGCAAAATAAAATTAATTAGAAGATATTTGTCACTTGCAGTGTTTTTAGGCTGACTAGGTTAATTTTGTGTGATGCAGTTTGGGGAGTTTTTACACAAGAAGCACCCAGAAGGGGTGACACCATCTAGGTGAAGGTGGATAAGGAGGAGACACAAACCTGCTCTGCCAGCTCTGCTGTCAGCAGAACACATTTGTCTGCTCCTCAAGTGCAATGTGTGGTATGAAACTGCTCCACTAAACTAGTTTCTTGTTGATGTCTCTAATTTTGCTCTTTGCAGTTTGAATACCAGCAGGCCCAGCTGGAAGCTGAAATTGAAAATCTCTCATGGAAGGTGGAGCGAGCAGACAGCTATGACAGAGGGGTGAGTGTTCTTTCTGCTTGCTTGGGCCTGTTGGCCAGATTTTGCTTGTTGGGCTTAACACTTCTGCAGGAGCACTAAGGCTCTCAGGTGAGGGTTCTGAGAAATAGATCCAGAAACCACCTTTAGCCAGCAGATGATGTAGAAGCAGAGTGCTCACTGCCTTGTGGGAGAGGAGGGAGGGCTGGCTGCAGGGATTCCTGCAAAGTGGAACAAGTCCCATAGAACTCTGGAGGAGACTGCATGCAGCCTTCTGGTGAAAAGCAGGATTCTTAAGTGTGTAGCATTTTAAACATAGAAGGAGTCAGGTAACTGCTGAGGAAGCCACATAAAAAGGAAGAGGATCTGGGATCTTGTAATGCAGAGTGTGCATATGAAGTGTGTGATGGTGGGTGCTTCTCAGGCTGGAGTTTAGTGTCTCCCTAAGGAAAATGAGGTCTTCTCCAGGGAGCTTGTGCTAACAATTTGTACCTTCTCTTTTACCAGGACTTAGAGAATCAGATGCACATAGCAGAGCAGAGACGGAGGACCCTGCTGAAAGACTTCCATGACACATAAGAGAGGAGGAAGTGACAGTGCAGGGGTGAGAGCAGCGAGTGAAGTGATGGCAGCTTCACTGGGATAAGCAGGCACTGCCTCTGGGAGAACACGGCCAAGGACAAAGCCACCCCTCCCCTTGCAAGTCAGACACATGCAAACACCACCTCTTAGTCCAGTTTGTTCTCTTATCGTTCTCTTTCTGTTTCTGCCAGGCTAGAGGCCAGAGCTCAGATTGGCATATTTCCTGGGCCATTTCCCTCCTGCCCTTGATGGTTTCAGAACGGGAGGGAGTTTTTTTCTGAATGGCTGTTAATAGTATTAGATCATTACAGTTCATGTAATTTTCAACGGTTGTACAAATATACAGACAAACCTTAGAATAACACACAACCCTTTTTAAAAATAAATTGGCAGTGGAGTGTTTTTCCTTAATCTGCTTGTAAATTTAATGGGCTTTTCCCCCTCTCCCTTCCTCTGACCCAAAAATCCTCCTAGTTACTGAAGGAGGTTACAAAATGTCTCAGCTCGATTTTCCAATGCTCCTTTAACCAGGGCATTGCAGCGTTGGCATTGCATGAGGAGAGTGGCTGGTGTTAAGGGTGGCTGCTGCTGTGTCTGGCCTGACAGTGCCGGCAGTGGCCTTGGTTCAGTATGATCACATGTGACATCTCTTTTTCTTGTATATCAGCTGTGCAAAATCCAGCTACACAAACAAAAGCAAACAGAGGAATTGCAGGGGACGGACCACGTTAGCATTGGGGGATATGCCTTGAGTTTGAGAGAAATTGAGAGAAATCAGATTCTGCATTTGATGAATTTTAGGTCTTCCATGTAGATTTTTTGCTTTACTTGTTTTTGTGGGAGGATGTTGTATTGCCAAAGTGAGTGATGAGGGAGTAGTAGCATACAGTTGTTAATCAAGGCTTGGGGCTTTTGCAGAGTGAAAGAATCCATGTTATAACAGTGCCATGCAGCCTGATAAAGTTTATTTGTGCCTGCTGGGTAGCGTGGCTGAGAAAATTTGATCTCATTCATCAAAGTGAGACTGAACACCACTACATTATGAGGAGGAAAGATTATGTACAACACACTCCCTGGCAGGTGTTGGCAATGTGGACGGGCACTTGAATACAGGTGCACTGCTTGTGCAGAGCCTGCACCAAGCCAGGCAGAAAATTAACTAGCGAAATTAATTTATTTGTATATTAGTATTGATGCTGGTGGGAACTTATCAGAAAATTGATTGTTAGGAGCATGTGGAGCTTTTTTATTAACATTCTCTTTTCTAATGTAAAATATACACTAAAATAAAAATATGAAAACCTAGTTCATCTTAGTAGGGGTTAACATGAAAAAGGTTACTTAAATGCTGATCCTTGCCTGTTTGCTACAGGAAGCAGGCCACATATTAGGATTTCACAGACATCTGTGTCACCTGCACCAGGAGCTTGTTGTTTGCAGCCAGTAAGGTGCAGCTGGAGTCTGATCTGAGGAAATTTTCACCTCTGTGGGGAACTCACAGGGTTCTCTTCCATGCTGTATTTGGAAGTGTTGCCTTTGATGCATCCCTGTATTGTTCTTATGCAATGTCACTTGATAAAGATTAAACTGGAGGGGGGAAAAGTGCTAAATTCCTGCATGTCAGAATAAGCTAACTCTGCTGTTGGAGCCTCTTTCATGTACCTGAGACATGTGGCCCAGGTATTTGCAGCAGGTGTAATTGGGCTCATAGATTTTATCAAGACTGATGACTTGGTTTAAACAAGGAGTAGCTGTCACAGGAGCTAATCCTGTGGCCATGCTTGTTGTACACAGCAGAAAATGTCAAACTGAGAGGCCTTTTCCTTCCTCCCTCCTGGTGTGGGATCTATCCTCAGGGAACAGGGGAATGCACTGCGAGGAGCTGCTGGCCGTGGAGTGAGTGTTACAGCAGAAGCAGCTGAGGATAGGGCAGGCTTGTGGAGAGATGGCTGGAGCCAGCGAGCAGGGCAGGGAAGGAGTCTGCAGTTTCTGGGAGCAGCACTGCTTGCTGTGCAAGAGATCTCCATAGCCATGGCTCCTTGTGTTCCTCCTCTGTCCTGTTCTGGCTCCCCTCAAGGCTGGAACCATAGAGATAGATTTGACCTTGCTCCAGCCACTGTCTCTTGACTTCATTCCTTACTCTGCACCCAGCAGCAGCCTCTCTGTGCCCTCCTCATGATATATCCTAGAGGTCAGTCTCTCCTCCCCTTCCCAAATGATTGGCTAAGTCTTGGCATGCTGCTTCCACGGGAAGGGATAGTGGAGGGGGGAAGGTTTGCTGGGACCCAGCAGTTTGCAATGAATAGAACCAATATTTAAGCTGTTCTTTAAAAATGTAATGTGCAAAGTACTGATTAGGACAAAAACTGGTGTTCTTGTCTAAACATAACTATCTTGACACCTAATCCCTTTGCAGAACAGGTATGTGGAGTTTCCTAATCCCAAAGAATTTTCACTTCTGTTACATAACTGTCCAGCTTTGAGCTAAATGAGAATGAGGTTTTGTCTCCCTCCCAGCCTCCTTCCCTCCCTCCCTTTTCTATGCCCCAACAAAATATTTATCTTTGTTTGTAGACAAGCCAGACCATATAGCTGTGGCCAGGCTTACTGAACAGGCTGCTGAGATGCTTGGCTGAGGAACAGTAATAAGGATTGCACAGTGCACCCACTAATTCTTTCAAATTTTCTGAAGCTAGAGCTTTGTCAACAGTTCCATTTATTTTTAAACAAAACATTCTTTCTGAAAGTGGCGAAAGTCCTGCGTTGCACCCACAGATCCTATTGGTATACTCTGGGAAAACAACAGGACTTGCTCTTGCCCCCCAGGCAGGACCATTTCTGTATTGGTGTTGTGCAGAAAGTCATAGACTTCAACACGAAATGTGCAGGGCACAGGGGCTGCTGGCTCTGTGTGTAAGGTGAATGACACTGCTCAGGAGGCAGGTGACAGGAAGGAAATGGGGGTTCTCAACACCAAAAGAAAAGGCCACTTTTTTCCCCTCTAAGAAGTACATGGCCCTCTTTGAGTTAGCAAGGTTACATAGGTGTAGGTAATAAAAAGTGGCTCAGGAGCCATTAATTCTAAGGTACGAGTTTCCCTTTGATGCATTACTGCTACAGACGTGGAATGTTTGCTTTCTTTTTTCTTTTTTGCACTTGTTTCCAGCTCCTGCGCCAGCCTGACACCTCTCCATCCTTGCATCTGGTACTCTTTTATTTGGGCTTCGCTTGCGTTAGTGCATTGGCTGCCTCATCTCTATTCGTCCTCAGGCTTCCCAGACTGTAACAAAACGTTTTCTACTGACACTATATATAAACTGCATGACTGCTGCCCTGTGCAGCGAAGTCACTGTGCCCGCCCGCAGATGGGGCAGCAGGAGGTTTCTGTACTATAGTCTTGCACTCTAAATTTTAGACTTTTTAAGCAGGTAAAAAATAGAACTTTATTTTTAAATGAGGCACTTGTTCTGGGAATTCCTTTCTCAGCCCCGGTCTGGTTGGGGTTGTGGGACAGCGTTGAGGTGTGTGGGAGGGCACAGGACTGCTTCCACCCCTCGCTTTTCTTCGCAGGCACCGGAGAGGGGCATGGGCGGTGGAAGCCGCCCGGGAGACGGTTGCCAGAGGTGTGCCCGTGGTTTATTTGAAATAAATTGTGACTTTCTAACTTCGGCGGTGTCCTGGCTCTTCTTAGCAGCGGGATGGGGAGGGGCGGGGGGGGCTCGTGTCGCTGTCCCCGCCCGCGGCCTCTGTCCCCGCCCCGCGGTGACGCAGCGCCCGCCGGGCCGTTGCCGTGGTGACGCGGGGCCGGGCGGGCCGGGGCGATGGCGGCGGCGGAGGCGCGGGCCGAGGGGCCCCCGCTGCCCGGCCCGCCGGGGGGCCGCCCGCGGCCCGTCTGCTCCCGCCCCTACTTCCTCGTCCTCATGGTCTTCGCGCACCTCTACGTCCTCAACGTCCTGGGGCTGCTGCTCTTCGTGCACCTCAGCGCCGGCGAGCCCGGCGGGCCGCCCGCCGCCCCCCCGCCGCCGCCGCCGCCGCCCGCCCGCGCCCTCCCGCGCCTCGAGGGCATCAAGGCAAGGCCGCGACCGGGGGCTGGGGCCGGGGCCGCTGGCTGCTGACCGCTGACCGCTGCTCTCCCCGCAGGTGGGCCACACGCAGCGGGTGGAGCTGGTGCCCGGCAGGGCCCACGCCGTGCGCACCCTCAGCCTCAAGCCGCTCCTGTTCGGTGAGTACCGGCCCCGCCGGGGGCAGCTGCTGCCGGGCCCGGGCACGGCGGTAGCGGGGGGATTTCCGTCCTGACGGCGGAGCGGGGTGTGTGTGTGTGCGTGTCTGTCTGACACCCGCCGCTGTCTTACACCCACTCGGGGGAAGATGACTTCCCGCGTGTTGGCATCACCTCCCTGTGCTGCTGCTCCCTGGGGCTGCGTTAGAAAGAGTGTGGTATCGTTTAAGGTATTTTAATGTAAAATTCGCAGAGGTTACTTATTCTGGATGGCTCACTTTGAAGAATTTGGAAGATTAACCTTTCCAGGTTTTTCAGATTCTCTGTGAAATACTAGGAATAGACAGCAGATCACTGGCAAGAAGCATGAAGAAGATGCTCAATGTAAGGAAAGGACAAGAGATACCCAAACTTTTGTTAATAAATTATGAAAAAGCAATTTAGTGTTGGTGCTTCAGCACTGAGGAAACGAGTAACAGGAGAATTGATAGATTTTAAGTCTTCCACCATTTCATGTTCTGTTCTAGATTTATCTTTATTTTTGGCTTCTCTGATACACCACCACACAACATCTGCCTTTTTGATATTTTTAAATCTTCTTTACCTGTCTGTGAGGTTTTGCTGTCACTGGTCAAGTCTCACTAATTGAACTCTGTGTTCTGGAAATCCACTGACAATGTAATAATTTGGGGGGGATCAATCATTACAAAATTCCTACTACTGCAAAGTCAGAGAAAACCTGTTCTTTCTGAAAAGAAAGTAGAGAATCTTTCAGATGCTTTCTCAATAATATAAATAGAGGGGTTTTTTTTCTGTTTCCAAGTAGATCATACACACTGAAAACCTCACCCTGAATTTCTTAGTGGATTTCTGACATTCACTAAATAGACACACCAACCTGGATCTGATAAAACCCCACAGCATCACAAAACTGATATCATTACCAGAACCACGGTTGAGGCAATTGCTCTGGTTTTCACTCAGGAAAACCCCTGTCTCCTTTTTCCCAGCCTTTCCAGTTCCACTGAAGTGAAACAGTTGGTCCTGGCCTGCAAGGAAGGTGCTGAGGATGATAAAAGGCAGGTTTGTCCTGGCAGCAGTAATCCTGCAGTTTTTAGTTTCTTGTTCCAGCACCTCCATTGGTTTTGAGGGAAGCTTTGCTCCCTAAGGATGCCATCACAGACTGTGACAGACATTCACTATTTGAGATGCCACAAGTCTGTTCTCCTTTGTCCTCTGATAAGGAGTCCCTTATTTAGAAACTGCAAGTTGCAAGACAATTCTTATCTCCCGGATAAACCTGCCAGGAGCCAGATCTGACTTTAAAAGACTTCCAGAGACTTCTCTATCTATGCAAGCAGTACCAATCTAATTCAACTGGTTTAAAAAAACTAATGCATTGCACCTCTGTTGCTTAAATTAGTGGAAGTGTGTATTTAACTTGGTTGTGTTTGGTAAATACAGAAGTCCTTAGCAAAGACTCTTGAGTTTCTGGGGATTTAACACAAAGTGCTGCAGCATACAAGAGAATTTAAGGAAACAGTCCCTGGTCTATCATCTTTGCTTTCAGCAGAGCAGGCTGCAGTGGGACCACAGGAGCAGGCACTCATAAATGATTTAATGTGTTCTCTGGGCTTCAGAGCATGGGCTGGACATCGTAGGGGAACTTTAGGTTTGTTTTTTAAGTGTGGCTAAGTCACATCTGCATCAAACCCAAGTGTATTTTATGGAGCTATGAAAAAAACCCTGCCCTATTTTTTCCGCCCTCTGGCTACAAGGCCTCTTTTCTAGAGCTTGTAAGTCAGACCATCTGTGGATTTTCAGTTGGGAAACACTAGTAACCAAATAGCCCTACTAATGGAAAAAATCAGACAAAGCCTTTTCAACCTTCAGAGCTTTTATGTGTTCTGTTTTACAAACGCAGTCTGTTCAGAAGATATTGCCATTGCAGGGACCACCTGACAGCAGATTCTGTGGATTGGGCAGCAGTTTTTAAGACAAGACAGTGGGGAGGAATAAAAATAGGAAAATTCGCTGTGTTTTTCTTCTGAGCCTCAGGGAAGAAAAGTAATCACTGCACAAATGTCAGGGCAAAGCTGAATTGCAGTGTGTCTGAGCGCTCGTTTCAGCCCACACCAGTGTGAGGAGGAGCTCACAGCGTGGGTTGTTGGTGTGCCTTGTGAGCACGGGGAGGCAATATGTCTCCAGCAGACCGATGTGTCTCCAGCAGCCTGCAGCGGTCTGTGCACAGGCATCACCAACAAGGCAGAAAGCATTCCTCCCAAAGGCTGTTTTTTCCCCTTGTTTTCTTTTATTTCAGCCACAGGTTTAAGCCAATATGGAAAACTTTCCATGGACAGTGCTTTGTTAGGCAGTAGAAATCCGATCTGTTTTCTCATTTGGGGATTTGCTGTTTTCTGCTCTGTCGTCTGGAGCACAGTGCGTACCCCTGCAGGGAGTGACAGTCCTGCTTGGGTGAGAGAGTGAGCTGCAGAGAACTTGGTGAGACTGAGTTTTCCCATATCTTCTCTCTTCTCTGTGTACAGGTGGAAGGCCAGGCAGCTGTGGAGGGTTTCTCCCCTGCTCCCATATCGGAACTGCAATATCCTACTGTGCTGGGGCTGGGACTCGCTTCCCAGTCCCAAGCAAAGCTGTTGCTCACACCAAAGCAGAGCTTTGAACAGCTGATGTCTCACTCATGCTCTGCTTTTCTCAACATTCTTGTGATATCCCCAGTTACCAGAATCTTCTGATCCACACTGAATTTCTGATGTGGAAAAATAGTTTTCCCTGTTATCCAGAAACCCTCAGCTATCTGCTCTGTGCCTTTCCTGCTTGAGAATGGCTGTTTCCTTTTGCCTGTGTGGATGCTCATCAACTCTCAGCACAGGAAGCTGAAGGGACAGCCTGACTCAAGAGCAGAGTTCAGCATGTAGTTTCTAAGGGGCTGGGCATAGCCGGGGTGGGTTCTTCTCCTGGTTAATTTACCTCAGACTGTTCAAGAGTAAAGTATTTGCTCCATTACATAAAAAGTATTACTTCGCAGTCAGGGAGACTTTCATGTAATCTCTGGACAGAAAGCAAGCAGGCACTTGGACCACATCAGTGTCTCAGGGTCAAATAATGAATCTGAAATACCAGTTCTGATAATGAGAGCTAGAAGGAACTGTTATTAAAGGTTTCTTCTAGTTTGTCCTCACCTGCATAGTTAAGTTTTGTTGTGATGTTGGATCCTACACAAAGCTGAACATTGCACATCCAGGATCTACAGAGCCTTGTGAGAGGAACATGTTAAACCTGCATCCTTAAGCTCTGTCTTGGTAAAACGGGATCTGTAGTGAAGCCCTATCTGTGCACTATGACTGCTTCAAATCACCTAGAAATACAACTGTACATCTCCAAAACACCACCTGCCAGGGAAAGGAGTTTTCTAGCCGTAGGGAAGGGAGCAGTTTCTTGTTGCTGGAATTGAGATTTTCAGACCTTCCGTCCCGCCTGTTCGGGGCAGCGGTGATGTTTCCACCTCCGCACCGCCTGGTGCAGGTTCCTGTTCCTCTTCTGCCAGGCATAGGCCTTGTTCACCACCACTTTGTCATTCTGTACTTCACCACTTACAACAAAGACCCCTGCATGAGTGCCTCGCATGATGTTGTGGGCACAGGTGGCATCTATGTCCAGCCACTGCTGGAGCCTGGCAGGGATTTCAGTTCTGAGGAGCGGGCCATGCTTCAGCACCTCCAGCTTGGAGGAGTCCAGATCGAAGTCCGAGATGGTGGTGGTGCTGGTGGTGTTCTTCCTCAGGATTCGGATTTTCACTGCTGCAGGGGATGGAAAAAGAGCTGTGAGTTCTGTTTACTCTTCATAGCTCTCACCAATTCAACACATAGAGCCAGCCCAAGGCTTCTCTGCTGTCTCTGTAATGTGGGGAAGTATCTGTCCGAGCTTTTGTAATTGCAGTGAACTTGTAAAAGTTCTCATTTGAGGTTAGTTTCCAGTAGTGAACACTGTTCTTAGAATCACAGAATTATTTAGGTTGGAAAATACCTCAAAGATCAAGTTCAACCACTGACCTAGCACTGCCCAGTTCACCATCAAACCATGTCCTCAACTGCCACATCTACATGTCTTTCAAATACCTTCAGGTGACTCAACCCCAAGCCTGTTCCAGTGCTTGATAATTCTTATGGTACAGAAATTTTTCGTATTACCCAATCTGAACCTCTTCGTTGCAACTTGAAGCGATTTCCTCTTGTCCTTGTTACTTGGGAGAAAAGACCTCCTTCTCCCTCAATCCATTTCCCTCATAAGAGTGGCAAAGAGAAACCCTGGAGGAATCATGGGCACAAGCAAGCAGATGCATCAAAGTCCTGGTCTGCAAATTACTTTTCTCTGAGCAGGGATTTCAGGAAGTGACATGACTGACAGCTGCTCAGGATTTGTAACCTTTTTGCTTTTATTGAAAAATCTTTTTATTTTTCTATTTATATGCCTGAATTCAGGATGGTTGCTTGAAAACTTCCTGCCAGCTGATTGAGCAGAGCCAGTGCTGCAACTTGCTTGGGCTAGGAGAGGGAGAGTCACAATACTAGAACAACAGTATTAAAGTATGAAATAGCTGGCATTGCTAAAGATTCTTAGAGGCATTGATTGAAATGTTTGTATGCAAGGGAAAACCAGAGTACTGCTTGTTTTTAGCAGTCACAGACCAAAACCAAATCAGAGCCCACAGAAATAAAGCAGGTCTTCACTTTCAGTGCTGCCAGGAGCTAGGCCCTCCTGCTACCTCACAGGTAAGGTGGAAACTGAAAATCCCTGGTATCTGCTGTAAAAGCTGCAGTTTCTCCAAGTCAATATGTTATGGCAAAGCTATTTTCTGTCCATGACACTGTTTGGCTGCTGGAGGGAATGGCACCAATTGAGAGGAGAAGGAGGGTACTCACCAAAATCATTGGCACAGAGGCTTTCCAGGATCTCCCTGGCAGTGCTGGCCTCCTCAAGCTCGCAGTCCTTGCAGCTGGCTCGGGGCACTGCTGCAGCAGAAATTAGGTTATAACACCCTTGTCAAGCTACACTAGAAAAGGCACAATGAAATTTTGAGATCTACAAGTGGTGGTTTGCTGTTTCTTAGTGATGCTTCTTCCTGAGCTACCCAGGCCCTGGAAAGATAGCACAGACAGGCAGGGTGGGAAATGTTAAAACTCTCCTTCCTGTGACTGGGGCAGACACTGCTTGTGCTTTGTTCAGGCTTGTGCGCGTTGCTGCATGTTAAAGCAGCAGTGAAAATGCTTAGTGAAGATCTCCTAATTTGGATGAAACAGCAAAACCAGTGGTATGGCCAGACTCCATTCAGTGATGCTGAAATGATATTGTTGAAATATCTGTTCTTCCCTTAACTGCTCTTGAATCTCCCCCAGTATTCATCAGTATCTGGGTGTTAATTTAGTCCTTCAGACAGACTTTTTTCTGGTGTAACTCATGTCTGCAGAGGCTCATGTCCCTTCATGGTGTTTCTAATGTTTAAAGAGAAGGCTTGCAAAACATTTCTTTTTGCATATTTTTAAGCCCTAGACAGAGCTGAAAGATCAGAGCTGCAGCTCTGTAGCTCCACTGGAAGCACGTCTCGCTGCTGGGAGTCTGCACTTCATGAGCTCTCCCACTGTGCCTGGGCTGGAGGCTTTGCAGCCTTTCCTTCCCCCTACCCCAAACCCTGCAGGGTCTGATGGCACCCAGGGAGCTAATGAATACAGCTGAGAGAGGAACAAGCCACAGTCAATGTTATGCTAATTTTCTAGACACAGTTCCCAGACAGAACAAAACTAGAATTTGTAATTTTTTTTTTAAAATACAGCTTAAAACCAGAAATATGCAGAATAGAAACAAGTCGTAGGATCATCCTTTTGAGCTTTCAGTGTTACATATGGGAAAATACATGAAGACAAAACCTCTTACTTCTCCTGCTTGAGGAATTTTCATCCATGGAGACTGCTGCGATGCACAGTTCATGATCTGCAGGGAACTTGTTGCAATTCAGGATTTCGGGCCAGGGGTAGCCGTAACAAGCCATGACGGGCGCGCAGCTTCTCTTGACGGCTTCGCAGAGGCTGCGGCAGGGATAGATGAGCCTGGGGAGGGGATGGGCTGTCAGCACCTCCGTGTGCCTGGCAGGAGGCTGAGGGTCGAGCCCTGGCAACACCGCTGCTGCACAGGGCTGTGTTAAAGGGTTAGCAGGCAATTTTGGGATCTTGGATTTTTTTTGAACGTTCATGTCCAGGAAGCAAGCAAGGAATTTCTGAGGGCAGGAGGGAGAAGGCTGTTCAATACAAGGCAGCTGCCAGAAGCCCTTCACCTCCTTAGGGAACTTCTCTAGTTGTGCAAAGGCTGCTTATCTTTGCAGGTGCCTGATTACACACCAAATTTCCTTAGCACCTCTACTTTGAGACCTGCACCTCAAAACTGGGGATTTGTTTCTGCTGCTGGAACAGTTGGGAAACTGAGAAACCATGTGTTTGGGGCAGGAGCTGGGGTCCCTCTGCACCAGAGGTGGGAGGTGAAGCTGGTGTGTGACAGCAGCTACTGCAGTGTATGAGGGGGGAGCCAGGTCATGTGGCAGCAGTGCCTGGGGTGAGAGAGCTGAAGAATCCCGAGGAGGGAACATATTTCTGCTCCTGTGATATGAAATGCTCATGTTTTGCTTTCAGAGGGATGTTCACTGTTGAGTAATCCAATTGTCCCTTGCCAAGAGCAGCAGCACTGCTTCTTGGGGACTGCACAGATCACATCGAATGCATTTTCTCTCAGGAGGCACATGTAGTTGTGCTCCTGTGGGGAGTTAACTGTTACAGCTGAAGTAACTCGTAAAAGCATCTTACCTGTCCAAGCAGATCGGTGCAAAGAGGGAGCAGAGAAAAATCCTAGCGTCTGGGTGGCACTCCCTGGCCAGCAAGGGCAGCCAGCTGGAAGACTGCTGGATGACTTCTGTCATGGTCTCATGCTCCAGCAGGTTGGGAATCCTCATCTCGGAGTAGCCGATATCGTAACACAAGGCCATGCGGTGTGGGATGGGCATGCAGCTGGAGGATCTCCTCAGGTAGCTCGCCCAAGCACCCGGAGAGCCCCAGAGCAGCAGCCGTGCCAGGAGACCCAGCAGCCACGGGCCACCCATCCTCGAGGGGTGCCTGCGGTGGGACATGACCATGCTTGGAGTGAGTGAACCAACAGCACACCCCAGACTGAGCTGCTCCTGACTGTGGGATGCCTTTTATAGCCTACGAGCCACCTCTTTGTCAATCCATCCTCATTAAGTGCGGCCCTTTCAGAGCCCTCATGGGGAAGACAATGCTCCAGTTTTCATTTGCCAGCGGCCCTGATTGTTTGTATTTTAGCAGGGGTTTGGCTTAGATCAGCAGGTGTGGAAATGAGGGCAGTTGGGGAGGGATGAATGACTTGGCCCATGTGTCTTGGGGCTCTTTCAGCCAAGATTGAATCTCTGTTTGACACCAGTGCTCCAACCCATCCCCTTTCTCTTGCTCCAGGATTAGTCATTATTTCATAAACCCTAATGTTTTCCTCTCTTTTGTTTTTTGTAAAAGCAATCAAGTGTTGCTTAAAGTCAATTAGGAGGCATTTGTTTAGCTGGATCTATTGTTGAGCAGGCAGGGAGATAGGATGGTCTCACAGCCAGAAGTTAACTGTTTAAGAGAGCTGAGGGCAGAGAGGAACTAATTTGCAGCTGTGGAGCCAGGTTGTTTGCAGACAGGATTGGCAGCACTCAGCTGGAAACCCCCTCACCTTGCAACCTGCATGACCACACACTTTCCAGTTAACAGAATTCCTACTTCATTCTGCAATCCCGTCGCTACCACTGAAGAGTGGAATTGTCCTTCCTCCAGCACATAATTAAGATTCCATAAGCATAAGCCATCATTATTGTAGCCCAGTTTGGGGAAGTGGAAATACTGGGGGTGCTGGTTGCCAGTGCACACGGTTCATTTGGACCTGGTGCTGTGCCATGAGGTTCAAACTGGTCAGTAGAAGCTCCAGTTCTGAAGCATCCTCTGGCACAAGGACCCTGTGCTGCCTGTGGCGGAAATTGTTTCCTTGGAGCGTGTTACGGATACAGCTGGCTGCATTGTGTTCCTGGGGCTTCTCAGGAACAGCTCATTTTCTACAGGGCTAGTTCTGGTCTATGCTTAGCAGGAAGCCAACTGCTTATTGACAGCTTGAGCTAATAGGGTTGATTTCAGGTCATGAAAGTAATTAATTTTTTCCCTCCATTTGAGGATGGCTGCTGTAGTTGATCTATAATGTGTCCTTGGCACATACCTGCAGGAGCTCTAGGGAGCTGCAATTTGGAGAGCAGGACCTTGGGTCTAGGAGCACTTAACCTGTCCTGCGTTGGTGGTTTTTCTTTCCCTTTTCAAAAGTCTCAGCAGCTGGTAACAAGGTCACCCTCGCTGTGACAGACACCAGCCAGGAGGATCCTCTCAACTTCCTGGGCCACAGTCGAACTGTGCTCTGGGATGGAACCTTGCCAGTGCTTTCCAAGTGCATGCCCCATGTACCATGCAGCTAAAAATCTCCTAGCCTCATGGTCAGCAGTGTATTTCTCTGCACTTCAATTTGCTTGGGATTGTGCAATTGCCTGATTGCGGCTGGGTTGGTGCTACAAAGGAAAGCTGGAGGTACCTGGGTGTGGAGACTGGCATCCTCCCTGTCCAGTATCTTCCTCTTTAATATTACATTTGAAGAGCATTTTTAGTGGGGGATCAAGAGAATGAGAGGGAGTAAGTTAGAATTTTTCTCCTTTCTGTTTGAGTTTCACAGTAGAGCACTGTGCCATGCTCCCCTGAAAGGGATTTGGTTTTGTGCAAAGTGCCAGTGCAAAGTGCCATCCTCTCCACATGAGAGCAAGGAAGTCTGAAACCCTGGCCATCACCACTGCCCACTGTAAAGATTTTTGGCCTTCCTTCCAGTAAAGCAGCAGTTCCCAGACTGTGATCCACATGGCACCTTTGAAATGGTAATATGCAGTGATACGCACATGTTTGTTCACTCCTTTGTGCATTGTGGTATCTGTGAGAGAGTTTAAGGGCTTGACCCCAGGATCCAAACATTTAGGAACTGCTGCTATAAAAATACCTGCCTCCAGCAGCTCAGGTGTGTGGTGTATGCTCTTTGAGAGCCCTTCTGGTAGAAGGGTGGGTGTTTTTGAATGTCCCAAACTTAGCCAGTTCCTAAATTTCCCCCTTACCTCTTTTGGTTTTTTCCCTGAGTCTCCTGCCACCAGCATGGGATCCCACTGTAACAGTTCCTCAGTCTCTGTTGCTGCTGACACTTTGTTGCAGAAATTCCTGACTTCCTGACAGAGGAGGAGTGCAAGCTCATTGTCCATCTGGCAAAGCTGAAGGGGCTGCAGAAGAGCCAGATCCTACCAACAGAGGACTATGAGGAAGCCATGGAAATGATTGAAATCAGCCAGATGGACATTTTCAATCTGCTGGATCACAATCAGGATGGGCAGCTGCAGCTCAAAGAGGTAGAGTGTGGGACAGACTGGGGGAGGTTTGCTGGGGACCCTCTGGCACATCCCCTCATCAGATGCTCTCTTGGTTACTCATGTGCTCGGGTGGGGCCAGACCCCAGGATATACCAATCACAATTAGCTTAATTTTAGGTCTCAGAACTTGTGCTGGCCTTCAGAATGGGAGTTTCTGGGGCAATGTGCAGTAGTTGTCATGCTATTGGGAGGCAGCAGCAGTCCTTGGCAGGACATGTGTGTTTTGAATATGCTGGATTAAATGTTTCTGTGCTGTGGGTTGCCTCTTGCTGTATGTCTTGGGAAGTGAGTTTGTCACATCGGCCCTGCTTTGTGCAGCCTGTGGGGAATTTACTCTGTGAATTCACAAAGCCACACCTATTGATGAGCTGAGGGGGATAATGAGCACCTTGTCCACAGCTCTTCAGCACCCTTGCCCTGTATGGCAGGGTGCATCAGGGCAAGTCCTGGCAGTTCAAGTGTGTCCCTCCTCGGGCTCCCATTTCAAGTGAAACCAGGAGTCTGAACTATCCCGTGCACCATGAGTGCTGTGGAGTATGGGGAGCTGTGCCAGTGACAGCCCAGGGCAAGGCTGCTTTCTCTGAAGGTCAGAGCCTGCTGAGAGCTCTTCAGGCTTCTGCATCTCTCTGTACATGTTGAAGGGAAGAATTTTGTTCCAAGCCCTTACTTTGGACAAGTAAAAGCATTCACTTTATCAATAGCTTTACTTTCCCTTCAAGAGGAAGAGCTGTGCTCTCTCCACCTCAGGGCTGGTTAACCAAGTCCCAGCAGTCATTTGCCATGACCTAAACTGGAAATAACAGCATTCATCAGCCACACTCTGTGTGTGGCTGCCAGATGATACTCACTGCAGTCGTCTTTCTGCAGAGATGTGCTGCTGCCGGTCTGGCTGATGTGCTGTGGAGGAGATCCCACCAGGCCTCATGCAGGGAATCTGTAGGGGCTCAGGAGTGCAAGAAACCAGTGCCTTTTTTTAATCCATTTATGAATTTCAGGTGTTGACCCATACCCGCCTAGGGAATGGCAGGTGGATGACCCCCGAAAACATCCGGGAGATGTATACAGCGGTCAAAGCTGATCCTGATGGGAATGGTAAGAGCAGCTCCATGGAAATCCCTTCACCCTCAGCACCTTGGACACCTTGCACAGCCGTGTGGGGGAGAGCATAAGCCATGTCCCTGCCCAGGCCTGTTTCTCTAGCTGAATTCTTCAAAGGGAAGTAACACTTCTAGAGACCTTCTCAGGAAAGTAAATGCAGTGTAACCCTCTTACTGCAGCACTCCTGCCCCTGCATCACCACTCTAGCAGCTAAGTGGTCCCACTGCCTGGGCTTGGATCTTGCTGGAGCAGGACCAGACCACAACTCTGCACTCCCTCTTCCCTGTCAGACCTGCCTTGGTTCGTGCCCTGCTGTAACAGGGTCTTAGGGCTATGCTTCTGCTCCCCTGGTCTGAGAGACTGCTCAGGTTCTGACTACAGAGCTCTTGTTACCTGGGATGCAGATGTTCAGACACACATTGCATGCCACCCCCCTTTTCAGGGAGACTTTTGCAGCAGGCCAAGAGCCCCATGTCACTGTGAGGGGAGAGTGGAATAAGTGGAGGTGGGGGTGATCTTATCAGTCAGCCTTTGGCGCTGACCCCCCTCTCTGCTGCTGGAACCTCTCTGTATTCCATGAGGCCACTTCTGCCCCTCCTGCCCCCCATCTCCCAAGGGCTCCTGCTGGTCCGGACATACACTCTAACCTCTGCTGCTCTAATTAGAGTGGCCTCAATTAAGCAACACTCCATTTCCTAATCAAATTAAGTGAATGCACAGGCTCTGCACACTCTTCCAGTGACCTGGCATTGAGAGCTGCCCAGGAGGAGCTGCTTTGGAGTTGAAGCAGTAGCAGTGTGAATGCATAAATATCCGGAGGGCACTCTCCTCCAGGCTGGTGGCATTCTTGGCAGGGGTCTGACTGAGTCCTCAGTGGCTTTTCCACCATTCTGGACATTAACAAATGAAAGATCCTGTTAAAGAGCTATTGGCAGGACCTTGCTTCCAGAGTGCTGCTTCCCTCTGTTATTAGATTGGTACATGACACTGAGAGACCAGGTCACAACCTGGATGTGGCACTGTGTCATCAAAGACTGTGGGGAGTAAGGGGAAGTGGGGACAGAGAGACAGTAGGAATAATAACAGTGGATCATTTGGTCTTGACCACTTGCACCTGAGGAATTGTCCCTGGCTGACCCTTGTGGCTGGTCCCTCCTCCTGCCAGGGGGTGCTGGTGCCCAGGGAGCAGAGCTGGCTCCCAGCAGCACTGGCTTTGCTGCCTGAATGAGCTCCTCTCCCAGCCCATGGTGTGTGCTGGGCAGCCCAGGGCAGCACACTGCATGCTGGTGCCCAGGGACCTGTGCAAGGCTTCCCTTCTCCAGAACAGGGAAACAGCAAACATGAGGAGTTTCCTGAAGCTGACAAAGGCAAGAGTCCTTGCTGATTCCAGTTGAGTGCAAACAAGAAATACCTGTTTTAGAAGAAACTGCTTTATACCTCTTGCTTTTCTGTTATTTCTACTTATGCAAGACCATGCTGTCATGCATTCCTCATTTATGTGTTGCAATTACACAAATGCAGGATAATGCACTGCTTGGTTTGGGTTTGGCTTTTTCTTAATTACCCTGCAAGGTCATATAGAAAATGTAGTCTGAGGTGTCCCACTCTGTCCTTAAAGATGTTGATTTAAATATCTAAGTAATAAGCGTCAAGAGATTGGGTGGCACAGACTTTCTTGTGTATATCAGAACTTTGGTGTCTGTTTCTCTCTTTTGATGTATTGATTTGTGTGTTTTAGGAGCTTTTTAAAGTTTAAAATGGTGTTTTGCCTGTCCCAGTTCTGACCCTGCACAGTTCACTTTGGCAGGTTGCTCTGTGTCCTCTGCTGCAGGCGAGAGCATTGCTGGAGCCCACGATCATGGGCAGAAGGGGTGCAGCCTGTGATGGACACAGTGGACCCTGACTGTGAGGAAGGCAGTTTGTGCAGTGCCCTTAGCTGGTGTTTCTCCAAGTACAGGACACAATAACTATTACCTGTGCCAGAGTCAGGTGGCTTTTCCTGTGTTCCCATAGGTGTGCTAAGTTTGGAGGAGTTCAAGCAGTTGAATATCCGTGATTTCCACAAGTACATGGGAAGCCAGAAGGTGAAGATGAGTGACTTGGTTCGCAACAGCCAGCACACCTGGCTGTACCAGGGTGAGGGGGCACACCGGGTCATGAGAGCCATTCGGCAAAGGTAAGGGCCAGGCAGCTGAGGGGAGGTTGGGTTTGGGTAGGCACAAGCACCACCTGTGTGCTGGGAGAGGCAGTGGCAGACTTGCTAATATTCACACTTCCTAGTTGTGTGAAAAGTCTTTGGAGTATAAAGAGCAATGAACACAGACACAAAATGGAGAGAGGAGGTTTTCATTAGAACAAGAATTTGTATTGTCCTGTGGAAAGGGAAAAAGAAAAATCGAACCTTTCAGCATCTCCATTCACTTTTGGGAACAGCCCTATAAAACCAGGAAGATTTGGCAGTATATGAAATCATTCATTCTAATTAGTAACTGAGCTTACTGGGAGAAACTGCCCATTTCCAATGCTGTCTGGGTGCCAGCAGTTACTGTCGTTTGCTTTAGTTACTCATGCATTTCACTGAAATCTGTCTTTGCTGTTCAGAGCTGACTTTTTAAAAAGCAAAACTTCACCTTAAATAAGCCAAGTTAGTTTAATCCTCCGAGCACACATACTGTAAGGCAGCTCATGGCAGATGGGTGAACCTCTTACCCTTCCCTTCATCTGAGATTTGATACTGGGAAGAGCTGAAGCCCAGCATGAAGGCCAAATCATGTAGTTGTGGTGAGTTTCAGATAATTGGCTGGAGAATCGCTTGTTCTTGTGGTGTTGGTCCTCACCCAGAACATGGGTAAAACCTGTCCTGAGGCCTGAAAAACAGCTGTTGGCCACTCCTTTTCTGCAGTGCATTCCAGTAGGAAAATGGGGTTGTATATTGCCTTGATTAGAGCAGACTGTGGCTGCCACCTTCTCCGTGCCAGCTAGCCAGCACACACAGCATTCCGCTTGTACGCTTTCCAGTTGGTCACTATCAGGAGGACATGAAGACACAGCACTGAAGGAGGCTGTTAGCCCTCCCTGGGACCAGGCAGCGCCTGCAGGGGCTTTGCCATCCTGCCCGGGTGCCACATTCTCCTTGCACCTGCCCCAAGGGCTTCACTGGTCCAGATTCTCAGAGCTCTGAGTGTTCTTTGGCAGGTCTCAAGACGTACCTGCTTGCCTTGGGGATGATCTCAGATGTAGCAGTGGAAAAATCCCAGAGCAGGAGGGCTCCAGTCTCCTTGATCACTTCCAGTGCCCCTCTGCCCTGGGGGAGGCTGCTGAAAAGGCAACAGGGAAAGGTGAGTTAGGTGATAAGACTATTCCTAGAGCTAGTCTCTCATTCACTCTCAGCAGGGGCCCTGTGCTTTGCTAACTGTCCCTAAGGTCTGTAGGTGGTGTGCAGGAGTCCAGAGAAGTGATGAGATGGCACATGAAGGCTCCAGGGACACGCACAGAAGGGATCTTGCTGAGCAAGCAAAGTCTTCCTGAGAGCTGGAGATGCTTCCATCAGTTTTGTTCTGTTTTTTCTTTTTCTTTAACCTTGATGAGGGCTTTCTGAGCCGATGCTGATGGTCCAACAGATCTGTAAGGACCTGGTTGTCTCTTGGCATGCTCGCTGCAGCCCATCCGTCTCTCCGGTCTTTTGGGGAAGGGGCTTCTCTTTCTCTGGATTTATTCACTGCTTGGGAGTAGTGGCTGACCAGGGTGAGGATGCTTTCCACTCACCTGCTCTGCTCTTCCTCAGGGTAATGCGCCTGACTCGCTTGCCCCCTGAGATCGTAGAGCACAGCGAGCCCCTCCAGGTTGTGCGGTATGACCAAGGAGGGCACTACCACGCCCACATGGACAGTGGCCCCGTGTTCCCTGAGACTGCCTGCAGCCACACGAAGCTTGTTGCCAATGAAAGCGCTCCCTTTGAGACCTCCTGCCGGTAAGCTCTGCCCTGAACACGTTAGACAAGGGGTGTGGAGGGTTTTCAAGGTGTGTGGAGCCATTTCACCTCATCTCACCTGAGACTCAGTGCTCAGGTTGTGGGCTCACAAACCAGCTCAGGACATCACTGGCATGAAGAGGTTTTAAAGGGGAGGTGGGCAAATCCTGTGGGCCCACACAAGTAAAGCGGAGTGGGTGGGCCATCCCCAGCAGAGCCTACAGGCCCATTCACTACTCTGGGTAGGGGTTTTCTTTGCTGTCCTTGTGTTAACTCTTGGAGAAAAGCTGACAGTGTAAATCATGTGCCATGTGATGTCTTGGAGGAGCCACTGTATTTATGATGGAGGGGCAGGGCATGGACAACCCCTGTGCATCTCCTCCTGCTCCAGGTGTGTCTCCTGACAGCCTCTGTCTTGCAGGTATGTGACCGTGCTGTTCTACCTGAACAATGTAACTGGGGGAGGTGAAACAGTCTTTCCTATCGCTGATAACAGGACATATGAAGAGACGGTAAATGAACTTCGCCTACATGTTACCCCTGGGGATTCTGAGTCCCTTTTTGAATGTCTTTATTCACTATGGCTGCAGGAGGGATCTGGTGCATGAGGTTGGCGTGCAGTAGCATTTGTAGCTAGAGCTTTGGGGAAACCATGCTCCACTTAACAGTCTTTTTGCTCTGAGGACAAGGGAAGAGGCACAGGGATTTGACAGCTCAGCTTTCCCTGCTCAGAAGTGTGAGGTGTCAGGCAGTGTGTTAAGAAATGGCAGCTGCTCAGAAACAGGTTATGAACATCCAGGGGCTTGAAACTGGCTGCTCCAGTTGGGTTATGAAAGCCCCTGCATCAACCTTAAGCCATCCTGTGGGACACTCAGGCAAGGGTGAGGGGCAGGGTCGTACCAGTGCGTGTGCCTTGTTCCAGCCGTGTTCGTGACATCTTCCCTATGGTTTCTCTCCAGTCTTTGATCCAGAATGACATTGACCTGCGAGATACTCGGAAAAACTGTGACAAGGGCAATTTGCGAGTGAAACCTCAGCAAGGCACTGCTGTCTTCTGGTACAACTACCTGTCAGATGGAGAAGGTACCGGCTCACTTCAAAACTGGGCTCTTGGGAGGGGTAGGACTGCAGTAGGTGACAGCCATCATCTCCTTGCTGCAGCTGGGAGCTCAAAGAACAGCCAAAAAAAGGGTGGTAGCTGCCTGCTAGTGGGAACTGTAGAGTCTACTTGTCACCAGCTGGGTAGGAGCTTCCTGACTCTGAAAGGCCTTTGTTTACAGGCAGTAGGTCAGTGGCTCCTGATGTCTTTGGGGGACAGGACTAGCTAGCAAACAAAGACCTTGGCTGCACTCACCATCACCAGCTGCCTTTCATCCTGCTGTGCGAGCTGAAACTCCTGCTGGAACTTGGTCTGCAATTCAAAATGTGTCACTGATGTGGTGTTGCCCAAAGGGGTGGGGAGGGGAGGTAGACAAAGGCACGGCCATCAGCTCTGCAGCACTGGGACACATGGGCCACCCCATGCCACGCTTGGGGCCAATGCCTGCTTTGTAGCTCAGCTGCAGCCCCATGATGTGTCCTTGGGGCTGTTTTTGTCACAAAGCGCAGTGCGGTTTTCCCTGACAGGCTGGGAATCGACATGAATTTTTAAGGCTGCTGGTGAGTATGACTCCAGAGGGTTTCCATGACAGACTTTGAGCTGTGGTGGGAGGAAGGAGTGTAGCATCCCAAGTCCCCTGAGAGCAGCCCATGTTTCCATCTCTAGAAAATCCACTGAGGTCACAAGACCAGTGTTTGGGCTGTTGGGTGATAATATCAAGACTGTCACTCTCCTGTGAAAAGAGCCCTGTTGTGGTTTTATGAGCAATTTGTTCCTAAATGGAAAGTGGCTGCTGATGCAAGTCTGCCACAGAAAAATGATAGGATCATTGTAAACAGGTCATTTAGAACTGCTGAAATGCAATCTCTAAAGCGGCTGCAAGCCTCTGGCTTCCATGGGCCTTCTAGTGGCAGCACCATCTCTTCCATGCCAACCTTACTTTTTCCAGAAGAGCTGAGAAAAACAGCTGCTGTGATCTGGATTGTGAGAGCCACTTGTGCTGAGTGGAGACATGGAGGCAATGGGCATTTTGCACTTAGGAAGCCTGCCCTGATGAACTAACTCCTTTTAACTGCTAGGGTGAGATGGCCCCAAGATGGAGGGAGTGCCTGGAAAAGTAACTCCTTTAAGATGTATGTGAGCTCAAATCCAAGCAGGTAGTACAGGCAGGAGAGATGGCATTGGTGTTTGCTGGCTGTATGTCCCTGTGCAGTCCCAGCTGTGCCTGCCCTCCTTGCCACCGCCTAACAGGGCTCTGCTCCGCAGGCTGGGTGGGGGAGCTGGACGACTTCGCTCTGCACGGGGGCTGCCTGGTCACCCAAGGCACCAAGTGGATCGCCAACAACTGGATCAACGTGGACCCTAACCGCCGGCGGCAGCAGCAGTTCCAGCAGGAGATGGAGCGCTTTGCGGGGACTGGGGCGGGGGCGGGGGCCGGAGCCCCGGGCGAGTGGACAGTGGACAAGGCCTACAGCGGCGTGCACCTGGAGCTGTAGTGCCGGGGGGGTGGTGCTGCCGCGCGCACGTGACTTTTTCCCGCGCAGGGCGGGGGGGCGGGGCCGCGTCGCGCGCCAATAAAGCGTGGAGACACGGGCGTCGCCTCCGCGTGCTCTGGGGGCGGGGCTGGCCAATGGGCGGCGGGCTGGGCGGCGGCACGTGGGATTCGGCCAATGAACGCTGGGGGGGAGCGGTGGCGGCGCTGCTGCCGCCAAGATGGAGTCGGTAGCGCTGGTGGCGCCGGTGACAGCCCTGGAGTTCGCGGGGGACACGCTGCTGGCGGGTGAGCGGTGGGACCGGGACGGGGCGGCCGGCGGGACCAGCGGCGGCGGCTGACGCGGTGTCCCACAGGTATGGGCCCGGAGGTGGTGGCGTTTCGACTGAGCGGCAGCGGGCCAGCGGAGGCGGCGGGCCGGCGGAGCGTGCTGCGTGAGGCCAGCGTGCAGGGGCTGCGGGCCGAACCGGGGCCTGGGCCGGCGGCGCGAGTAGCGGTCTTCGGTGGGCGCTGGCTGGCAGTGCTGGCGGTGCGGCGCGACGGAGCGTGCGGCGGGCCACGGCTGGCGGCGTGCGGCGGCGGGGCCGCGCGGGAGCTCGGGGCGCGGGTGTGGGAGGTGCGGTGGATGGCGGGCGGGCGGCTGGCGCTGGCGCTGGGCGGTGGGACCGTGGCGCTCTACGAGTGGCGGGGCGGTGGGCGCTGGCTGCGGCGGGCGAGCTGTGGCGGGGCCGGGGCGCTGCGCTGCGCCGTGCTGGCGGGGGTAGGCTGGGCGCGGCTGGCGCTGGCGGCCGGCACGGCGACGGGGGCCGTGGTGGTGTGGCGGGCGGCGGCGGCGGCGGCCCCGCAGCGGCAGCTGCGCGGGCACCGAGGCGCGGTGCTAGCGCTGTGCTACGCGGCGTCGCGGGGGCTGCTCGCCTCCGCCTCCGAAGACCGCAGCGTGCGGCTCTGGGCCGTGGGCGAGTTGGGCGGCGGGGAGGGAGACGGGGCCAGCGCCTGCCTGCTGGTGTGCTACGGGCACGGGGCGCGAGTGGCCGCCGTGGTGCTGCGGGGGCCGCTCCCGGTCAGCGCCGGGGAGGACGGCGCCTGCCTGGAGTGGGGCGGCGGCGGCGGCGTGCGGCGGGCGCGGCGCGGGCACCGCGGGGCCCTGCGCGCCTTGGCCCTGCGCCCCTCCGGCGGCCGCCTGGCCACGGGCGGCGACGACGGCGGCGTCCGGCTCTGGCGGCCCCGGCGGGCGGCCCCGGAGGCGTTCCCGGTGGTTGCGGCGCTGGGGGCCCCGGAGCGCCCGCGGGCCGTGCTGCTGGTAGGGCCGCGGCGGGTGCTGGCGCTGGGCGAGACGGGCGGGCTGGCGACGTTCGAGGCGGCTCAGGGGCGGTGGGAACCGGTGCTGCACCCCACCGCCAGCGGGCCCCGCGCCGTGCTGGCGGCCGCCCCGCTGCACGGACGAGACGAGACTCTCTGCGCCGTGGCCGGCGGCGACGGGCGCCTCCTCCTTTTCGCCTTGAGCCGGCCCGGGGCCGCCGCCAAGCACAGGCTGTTCGAGGGGGCAGTGCACGGGCTGAGCTGGGCCCCCCGCCCCGGGTTGCCCCCCGCCACCGCTGCTGCCCTTCTGGCCTCCGGGCCCGACGGGGAGATGCTCTGGCTGGACGTCACCCACCGCCCCGGGCAGGCACCCTGGGTGCGGCTCATGGGTCGGTACCTGCTGCCCCCCTGCAAGCAGCGCTGGCACACCTGCGCTGCCTTCCTGCCCCAGGAAGGGCTCCTTGTCTGCGGGGACCGCCGGGGCTCCCTCCTCCTCTTCTCCTGCAGCAGCTCCTCGGGGTCAGCTGCAGAAAGCACCAACATTGCCAATGGTGGCACTGACCCGGTCGTTGAGGACTCCAGCAATGAGTTGGAGCCCTCTTGCTTGTTGCACAAAGGGGCTCTTCCTCTTGAGTCCCCACTGTCAGTGCTCTTCGGACTCCATGGGAAGACAGGAGTTACCTCGGTGACCATCCACAGGGGCTACATTTACAGCACTGGCCGGGATGGTGTCTACCGCCAGCTCCGCCTGCAGGACCAGCAGCTGGAGGTCCTGCAGAAGCACAGGCCCTGCAAAGGGCTGCAGTGGATTGAGGAGCTGCGCTTCACCTCAGATGGGGACCTGCTTGTGCTGGGCTTTCACGCTGACAACTTCGTTGTGTGGAGCAGCAGAACCGGCGAGAATCTCCACTGCATCCCCTGTGGAGGCGGGCACCGCTCCTGGAGCTATTACAGCAGCCCCTTGGCCGAGGTGTTCGCCTTTATCAAGTCTGGGGATGTGATGCTGTACCACCGCGAGGCCGAGCCCTGCGAGCAGCAGGTGCTGCTGGCATCCCTGCACGGCCGGGAGATCACCTGTGTGCGGCACCTGGGGGCCATGGAAGCGCCCGGCCATGCCACCCTTAATGTGTTTGTCACCGGCAGTGAGGACACCACAGCCTGTGTCCTGGTGCTCAGTGAGAACTCTCGGGCAGCCATGCCCCTTGCCCGCCTCAGTGACCACATTTCCAGTGTGAGGGCATTGGCATTTGCCATGGGACCTGGAGATGAGGGTTTTGGTGATGAGGGCTTGTCTGCCCTGCTCTTCTCTGCAGGTGGCCGGGCACAGATTGAGTGCTACCAGCTGCTGTGCACTGGGGACACAGTATCTAAGAGTGCTGTGGCCTGCCAGGTCATCCATGTGGCCTCCCACCGTCTGGACAAGCACTGGGAGCAGAAGAAGAACAGGCACAAGCTTGTCAAGATGGACCCAGAAACAAGGTGATGCTCAGGGACTGCCCAAGGCAGGGTTAGTAGTGATCACAGTGTGGGAGGGTGCTGGGAACTGCATGGGCCTCCACTGGAATACTTGCTCTGTGCAGCTGCAGGCTCACAGCAGAGGCGGACAGGGCCAGTGTGGCTCCATATATGATTCCTGGTGTACAGTGTCCCGTGGGCCTCAAGGGGCTTTTGGTGTTAGGGAAAGGCTAAGGGCTGCTCTCCTGGGCCACCCCCCTCCATGGGGCCACAGAGGTGTTGGTGAGCGCTGTGTCTTTGCTGCAGGTACATGTCCCTATCAGTTGTGCCTGGGACCACCACCAAGCAGCTGCCAACACCCTGGAAGTTCCTGGCTGCTGCCTGCAGTGATGGATCAGTCCGGTGAGAAGCCATCATGGGGCCTGAGAGGGAGAATGGAGCTGGTGGTGGCAGCAGAGTGGGCTCCGCACAGGAGGCTGCTGCCATGGATGTGACCTGCTCTGAGCTGGGCATAGGACAGTGCATGGTGGGAAATGGGACAGTGGTGTCAGGGGCTCCTATTCTCCCACAGCCAACTGCCCTCTGCTCCATTACAGGATCTTTGGGCTGCTGGAGGCTGCTCGGAAGTTGGTGCTAGTGGCAGAGTCATTTCACCACCAGCGCTGTGTACTGAAGGTGGAGGCGTTCCTGCACACATGGGCAGAAGGGGAGAGGTGAGCCCAGAATGCTGGGCTGCAACCGATGGGTTGTGGGCAGAAATGTCTGTCCTCACAGGGATGGCAGCTCAGCAGGTAGAGGGAAGGGAGAAGTTAATCCCTGGGGGCTGTTCTGCCACTTCCATGGATCTCAGTGGAGACCCTCAGGGCTGCAGCCAGAGACTCCCCCTACACCCCCCTTCTAGGAGGCACCTCCTGTGCAGTGCAGCCACTGATGGCAGCATTGCCTTCTGGGACATCACTGGCCCCATCGTGGACGCGGTGGATGCCCTGCACCAAGCAGAGGGAGAGATGCAGCCCTTGGGTGAGTGCTGCTGCCGGGCAGCTCTTCTGCTCCCTCTGACCGAGGTGAGAGTTGCTCTCCTAACTGAGCCTGTTTTCCCAGCCCTGGACACCCCACTGGTCACCATCATGGCCCACAGCTGCGGAGTGAACAGCCTCCACATCCGCAAGACACCCGAGGGACAGTACCTGGTGGCCAGTGGCAGCGATGATGGCTCCATCCATGTCTGCCTGCTGGAGGTGGCCCTGGGCAGGGGTGAGGCCGCAGCAGGGACCTGCCTGCAGGTCCTGGAGCGGGTGTCTAGGCCCTGTGCCCATGCTGCCCACGTGACGGGGATCCGGGTGCTGCGGCCAGACCTGCTGCTCTCTGCCTCAGTGGACCAGCGTCTGACACTGTGGAACCGGCTCCCGGGCGAGCTGGTCCCCCTCAGCAGCACCTTCTTCCATGTGCCTGACCTGGCCGAGCTGGACTGCTGGGAGGTGGTAGAGGCCGGGGGCGAGCTGCGGTACTACTGTGTGCTCTGTGGGCAGGGCCTGGAGATGCTGTGTGGCACAGCCCCTTCCAAACCTCCTCCACAAAGAGGCTCCCCAGTAATGGGGTAGGTGTGTGACATATCAAGGTCCCTTCCTGCATTGGGAGGGTACCCTGCGCTTGGGCTCTGCCTGTCACTGCGGCCCCTGCCTTCAGCCTGCACACTGATGTGTCCTGTCCTGAGAGGACAGGCATGTTTGGCTCCTTTAGGGGCAGCACAGCCATGGCTGCGGTGCTCAAAACTGGTGGTCTCAGGGAAGAAGGCAGATGTGATCCTGCCTGGACAAGCCTGGAGCTCCCCATGCAGTAAAGAAGTGGGGTTGTCAGTCCCCCTTGCCCAGGAGAAGCTCTTTCTCTCCAAGGTGTGAAGGACTCATGCCTGGGCTTTCCGATCTTGGTCACAGAGAGGAGCTGTGCATGGGAAGGCACTGAGGCCATGGCCTGGCCCTGGTAGCTTGAGAGCAGTAGGAGGCCAGGAAGGGTCCAGGCACTGGTGTGACACATGGTGGGCTGCAGCCTTGTGTGCCCTGAGACAGGGCCCTGTGTGATAGTCCTGGCCCTCCAGTGCTGAGGATGGTGCTGAAATGCACAAGGATGCTGACCCTCACAGCAGCACTCTGTGGTGTGAGGGGGTGGCTGCCCACAAATGCCACGTGGGTTGTTCCTGCACAGCAGAAGGACCCAGGACAGTCAGATTGAAGGAGGACAAAGAACCCTGATGTCAGACACACAGAGCATTTGTCCAGCAAGAAGTGTATTGGACCCCAGTACTGGGGCCTGTCTCAGAGCCCAGTGGGAGCCTGGAACCTCAGGAGCTCCCTGCCAGCATGGAGCTCCCTCCAATAAACAGTTTTTAGGGAAGTGAAGTTGGTGTCTGTCTGACTTTGTCATGACTGGTCCCTGGTGCCACCTCCCTCACACTCCCAGCCCAGCTGCTGGGGTGCCACACAAGCTTTTTTCCCTTCTGCTGCTGTGGATGTGGAGGGGCATCCATGTCCCACACTGGACACAGCTGCAGGGAGCACAGACCAAGCCCCAAACACCATGGGCCCTGCCTGCCACTGGTGCAGCCCCTTGCCCTGCCGGGAGAATGTGCCCTGTTCTCCCCCACAAACTGTGGTGTGTAGGTGACTGTCACACCATGGCACAGCTCTTCAGGGGTGGCTCAGATCTGGCTGAGAGGAGGGAGGTGCAGAGTTGCCAGTGCACTGTGGAACACATCCCTCACTGCTCCTAGCAGCTGGAGGCGGGCAAACATCTGGTCAAAGAGGTGAGGGAATGGCTCCTGCAGGAAGAAGGGTGGCAGCTTGGGGCTGGTGGCCAAACTGCCCCTCGACAGGCTGGCCATGCAGGCATTGCTGCCTGTGCACCCTTGGAGGCTGGGGCAGGGGGAGATCACACTGCTGGCACCATTCCCCACATGGCTGCCCCCCAAGTGCAGTGCAGCCCCAAAAGGACTGCAGGGCCACAAGGCTGCAGGCTGGGACATCCAACTCACCCCCAGGATGTGCACCCGGTTGTAGTAGGAGCTGAAATCCATGCTGAGCTGGATCAGGAACTTGCATACCTGCAAGGCAAAGACATTCTCACTGCACAGTGAATTCTGGCTGCTCTTGGGCCCTTACCCCCCCCAGCACAGCAGAAACTGCCCCAGGGGCATTGCAATCTATTCTGTAAGCATCAGCCCTGTGTTGCTCACCAGTGGGCAGTACCTGCTGGTGTGGAGTTTTGCCCTAGACTGGGACTGCTGGAGCAGTATCCATGGGTGCTATGGCACATGGCACTTACTGTCTCTGTGTTGGCAGTGATCCGGATCCCCTTGGAGGGTGGGGGCAGCTGTGCTGCCTGCTGCAGGACTTCAGGGAAGGGCAGGAGATAGTTGAAGAGCAGGAGCCATTCGCCCTGTGAAGGGATTACGTGTCTCAGTGTCAGATTCTCCTGGGCCAGTAGCATCCATCACCAGAGCCAAGGGTGCACAGATCTCCCCATTCCTCCTCTCAGCACTCACCTCTTCTCGGAGGCAGGAGAAGTTCAGTTCAGACACTGGTGGCAGAGGTGGATATGTGCCTGGAAAGCAGGGAGACTGTTGTGCCCAAAGAAGCACCTGTGACTCCAGGAGTGGCTGTCAGAGGAGAGTGGTGGGGCTGATGCTCACCCCGCTCCACAGCTCGCTGGAAGGTGTTGAAGAGTGTGGCCAGCCGGGCACAGTTGTACATCACAAAGGCGCCGCTCTTCGTTCCCTTTGTGGAGATGCTGTTGTTCTCCAGGTCCAGGGTGATCTGAGGGCAGGGAGAAGTCACAGTCCAGGCTGCTCATCACAGATTCACTCTGTACCCACAGCCTGCCAGCCCTGGCCCCATGCAAGCCACTGTCCTACCTGACTCCGATGAGCAGTGCTCAGCATCTCAAACCTGATGGCAGCCACTGTCAGGGTATCAATCACCTCTGTCCAGGCCGCATCTGTGGAGAATATAGGTGCCATCATGCACAGCTTGCTCCATTCCCATGTACTGATACCCCCCAGCACCCAGGCAGGAGACCACTGCCAGGACCAGGTAGTAGTGAGGACCACCACACCACTGGCTCTGGCTCCCATCAGAAGGAGTTGCTCTGCGCCAGTGCCCTGGATATACAGATGCCTTCCCAAAGCAAGGGCAGCACCTGGCTCAATTCTGGAGGGGAGAAGGAGCACCCTGCAGGGGTGCAGCCCTGGCTGTGGACTCATGGGAGCAATGAAGGTGGGATGGAGCAGCATCCATACATGCATGGAGCCCCAGAGCAAACTCTCACCTTGCGCAAGCTCCCCATACTTTATCACGGAAGCTTCATACATCTGGTGCTTTCGGAGCCTGGGAGAAACACAGACAGAGCCATCCACTGTGGGCTGAGCTGGCCCACAGGGAGCCTTGGCAGGAGAGAAAGCAGCAAGTGCCTTGCACACTAACTTACTGGAAGTACTGGTCTGCTCCAATGGGCGATGAGGGGTTAGTCACCTTCACTGGCCCACAGACAAGGTGTTTCTGAAAGACAGAGGCTGAGGCTGGGAACTGAGTGAAATCCAGCCCTGTTCTAAACCTAGTCCTGAACCAAGGATGGATGCTGGGGGCCACACTGAGGAGGGTCAGAGGTTGCTCTTGCTCACCTGCAAAGCTGTGTGGACTCCCGGATCCAAAATCCTCCAGAGCACATCCAGCTGCTGCTGCTGGAATTCCTCCTCACAGTTCACCACATGTATGATGCTGCAGCAACTGCTCTGGCCTTTGGCCTGCAGCAGAGCACAACAGGAAGCTCAATCCTATTGCCTGGCAGAAGGGAAGGACATTTGGGAAGCGAGAGGCAGGCAGTGCCGGGGGTCACTCACTGGGCACTGCAGAACAGCTTCCTGCAGCTCAGCCAACGACCACAGTGTCCCCTCCGTCACTGAAAGAAGGAGGGACACAGTGGGACATGGGGTTCTCCAGCCCCTGCCATCCCACACCATTGGGACTGCCCCAGGCTCAAACCAGACTGAAGGGGAATAAGAGGGGAAAGCAATTTGTGTCCAAACCCCCCTTATTTTTGTTAAAAAACAACTGAAAGGAAACAGGCCTATTTGCACCCATTCAGCCCCCACTGCCACACCTGAGCTGTTGTATACGTGAGGCTCACCGAGAAGCACATCTAGATTGGGGTCGTAGCCCACCAAGCCCTGCTGCTCCACGAAGCTCTTCAGGTGCACCTTAAAGATGACACCCTCGGCTGTGCCCGGCCCCTGCTCACAGGCTGCGGCACAGGGGCACTGGCCTAGCGCTGCCTTCAAGGCCGAGACGGCGTCAGGGAGGGACGAGCCACCGGAGCCGGAGGGCCAGCAGATGCGGAGCTGCCGCAGGACGTCCCATCTCCTATCCTCGGTGAGGGCAGGGACCAGGCGGACGCCGACCCTGCGAGAGAGGGCGAGGCAGGCAGTGGGAGCGGCGGAGGCTGTGGCGCGGGGCCGGGAGGAGGGCGGGACAGAGGCACTCACCCCTGGGCGCGCAGCAGCTGGGCCAGGTGGTCGGCCAGCAGGACGGAGCGGAGGTGGCGGGGCCGCAGGGCAGCGGCGCCGCGCAGGGCCGGGCAGTGCAGCACCACGCAGCCCGTCCGCGCCCCCGCCGCGGGGGAAGCCGGGCCGGGCAGCGGCCCCAGCAGGCGCTGGAAGGCCTCAGGGCGCCGCACCTGCACCGCCAACCCCGCCGGCGTCTGCCGGCAAACCTGCAGCGGCAGCACTGCTGGGCCCCGCAGCGACGGCACCGCCGACACGGCCTCGGGGGGCACCTGCGGGCGGAGTGCGAGGAAGGGTCCGGGCTGCACGTGCACAAGACAGTTCCACCCCCGGCCCCATCAAACAGTTCCCGCAAATCCCCGCTCCCGACCGATGCCTGCCCGCGCCGCCGCGGCCTACCTGCCCGCCGGGAAAGGCGGCGCTCAGCGCGGCCCGCGGCGCCAGGAAATCCCGGTGGCGCAGGTTGCGGGCGCCGCTCTCCTTCACCCAGAGTGGGGCGGGCCGCCCGAGCGCCCCGTTCAGCGCCCGCAGCGTCGCAGCCACCCCCGGGCGGCCCTCGCCCATCTCCATGGGAGCCCAAACGCCGCTTCCGCCACCGCGACCGGAAGTGACATCCCGCCTCGCTTCCCCGCTTCCCGCAGGTGGCCGCCATGTTGGGCGCGGCGCGCGGCGCTCCCGGGCGGCCATCTTGGTCGCGGGCGGGTTGGCCGGGCAGAGCGGCCATCTTGGGGGACCGGGCGCGGGGCCACCATGGTGGGTGTGGCGGGTGGCGGGCGCCGCCATGATGGGTGTGTCAGGTCAGGACCATGGCGGAGGCTGCAACCAGGCACCCCGAATGGCCCGGGAGGGTCTCAGTCCTGCTCAGCCTCACCCCAGCAGGGCCATGGTGTCACCCTGAGGTGCATAGGAGTGGTGTCCTCTCTTCTCCAACACTGGGGTGCCCAGATCTAAAACCCTCAAGAACCGAGCGGGAGCAGGAGCCAGAGGCCATGTCGGGGTCAGACAGGCCCGGGCAGGAACGGGCTGCCCAGGGCAGGTAGTGTAGCCTAGCTGAGGGCACGGCCCAGCATAGAGCATGGCCCAGCTGTCCCTGGGCTGTTGGGGACAACGAGGGGCCCTGGGAGCAGGTCCAGCAGCCTGAGCAGTGGTGGAAAGGGAGGTTTAGATGGGCTGGAGGGTGTGAGGCAGACCCCAGCTGTGGCATGGTGTCACTGGCAGACCCTGGCTGGCCAGTCCAGCCTGTCCAGCATGAGCCCCAGGGCTCGGCTGGGCTGTGACATGATGTGACTGAGAACACCAGCGGCACCCGTGTGCTCCCAGCATGGGCTCTGCATGGCACAGCGATGAGCAGCTGTGGGTGCAGGCCCTGCGATGCCCCCCAGGCCTGCCCCAGTGGGCTACTCCTGTCCAGCACATGAGCAGCGTCCCACTTATCAGCGCCAGGAAGAAGGAAGTGGAAGCGATTAGATCATGCCATCGTGGTCTTGATTACATCTGCAGAGCTGAGCTGCTCCACAGCAATGGTTCCAGCACAGATCTGACAGAGGGCTCACGCTGTTGGCCAGCTCCCTGAGAAGCATGCTGGGGACTGCTGAACTGGGGACAGGGCAAGGGCCCAGCACACCCCCAGCCCCATGGCACCAAGCCTGGTTGACAGGAAGCAGGAATCCAGGAAGCACCAAACCCCACCACAGCACGCACCCTGAGGAGCTAGGGACCTCCCTCTCTACCGTGCCCTTCCTGCCCTCGCTGTGAGGCGGGGGGTGGGGGGAGGGGGGGGGGGAAGAGCTCTGCCCGCAGGGCCCAAACCGGTTCCTCCAGGGCTTGTGTGCATGTGGGAAAGAGGGGGAGCAGGGCGAGGGCAGATCCTGCTGCGTGGGCTCTTCCAGGAACACAACTCATTTTGGGCTTCCTCAGGCAGCTCTGGAGCCACGGGGCTGCAGGCCACAGCCCATGAGAATCTGCAGCCTCAGGGCAGGAGCGGGAACACGTCCCCCAGCCCTGCCATGGTGGGGTGCTCCCTGCACCACCCACAGCCAAGAGGTGATCTGAGAATCGCTGCTCACACCAGACCAACTGCTGACTGTCCGCAGGACAGGAGCTGCCCAGACCCCTGCCTGGCCAGGGCGACTTGTTGGACCTTGTGTCACCACTCAAGGTGGGTCCAGGCTGGATCCGTCCACATCCCTAGAGCATCCCTGCAGGCCACCCACGTGGGCCCTGGCAGCGCAGCGGCGTGGGGAGGGCTCTCAGAGGTGCCGAAAGAGCTTTGGACAGACACGACATCCCCGATGGCTCTCTGGCTGTCTGCTCAGCGGGAGTGATCGTGTCATTCCAAAGCCATCTCTCTCCAGGGGTTGGATCCTGCCCACCCCTGAGGGTGCTGCGGGTGCCAGGGAGAGCTGGCATGGGCAGGAAGTTTGGCAGTGTCACACAGCCTGCACCACCCTGGTGCAGGTGACCACATCCACCCTGTGGCCAAGCAGCCATGCTCCCCATACTCTCCCAGGAAGCCAGCTGCTATTTTTAGCTGCTGGGGCACAAGAAACAGAAGAGCCCTCAGCCCGGTGCAGGGGCTGAGCAACGAGGCTGGGCACCGGTGAGCCCCCATCCCGATACCCCCCTTCTCCCAGTGTGGCCCCAGGCGCTGCCCCAGCCCCAGGAGAAGTTGGAGTGGGACACGCGGCTCTCGCCCAGCACAGGGTGGTGGGCAGGAATGGGGGGCGTGGGGGGCGAGAGCGCGAGCGCGGGTAACGAAACCCCAGGGCAGCTGGGCACAGCGGGAACAGCTGCTTTTGGGATTCCGTTGCCCGCGCTGGCGCCGCGGAGGGATGGGCACGGGCACCACGCCATGCCACCCCGACCCTAGGGCAGTCGATGGGCCAAGAGGGGAGAGGGCGACTTACCAGCGGGGACCGGGGCGGAGGAGATGCGTGGGAGCCGCCGCCGGGCCGTTGTGGCCGGGGGTGCTGGCAGAGACTGGGGTTGTGCTGCCGGCTCCCCCCGCGCCGCGGGCCGGGTGCCAAGGGGAGGGCGGCACGACCGAGCCAAAAGGAAACGGCTCCGAACAAAGCCCCGGTGGGGCTGGAGCAACTGGTGCCACCCCATCAGCCCCCAATGGGGCCCGGAAACACGAGCCGTCCCCGAGGGAGGGCACCTGCCCCGGCACCTGCGCCCAGAGGCGGCATGGTCCGGTCCGGCCCCGCCGCTGCCAGCGCCCCCAGCCCCCGGCAAGAACCCTCGGAACCGCCATGGGGGGAATTGAAACCGCGTGAGGGACCCCACCGGCCCCATGCGGAGCTCTCGCGGTGTCGCCCGGCGATCCCTGGGACCCTGCGCTGGCCAAGGCTGCCGGCTGTGGGAATTCCTGATGCCTATGGCACGGCAAGGCACGGGCACGGCACATGCCCCGCCGCCACTGCCGGGGAGCTTCCCCGCAGTGTTAGGCTACGGCTGGCCCCGGGTGGGTGACACAGGTGGGGGACATGGGTCCCCTGCCCCAGGGTACCTCTGAGCCCGCAGTGCCACCGGCCTCACCGAGTGCGGCAGGAGGAAGGGGGAGGGTGCAGCGGGAGGTCCCGGCGGCGGCTCGGGGGGTTCAGCCCGGACTGGCGACAGCCGCCCGCAGTGGGGCACGCGGGGAACCGGGGCGCCGCGCCGAGCCTGGGGCAGCCCCGGGACACCGGCGGGGCCGAGCCAGGAGCGCAGCCGAGACCCGGGCCCGCTTCCTCCCGCCCGGGGAGCCGCCCGCTCCCCTCTCACCTCCGGCCCCGCAGCCTTCGGCACAGCAGCCCGGGCCGGTCCACAGCCCCTCCCGGCGGCGGGGTCGGGGAGGCTCCAGCAGGACACCCCGCGCCCCGCTCCCGCCGTGCCGCTACCGCCCCGCCGCTGGCCGCTTTCGGTTTCGCTCCGGCGCCCACCCGGGCGCTGCAGGTCGGGGCACGCCCGGGCCCGGGGGCGGGGTGTGTGTGAGTGTCGCTGCCCTCCCGCCCCTCAGGACCCGCGGGCGGGGGGACCCCGAAATGTTCCCGGGAGCCCCGGTCCGACCCCGCTCCCCGGGTGGCGCTGTCCCGGCCCCGGCCGCCGGGGGGCGGTAGCGGCGGGGGCGGGGCCGCTCGGCGGTTCCGGCGGGGTCGCGGCCATGGCGGCGGTGGCGGCGCTGCGGCGGCTCGTGCCGGTGGCGGGGCGGGCGGCGGGCAGGTACCTGCACCGGCAACCGGCACCGCGGCTGCCCTGCGACCGGGGGCGGTGCCTGTAGGGTGCCGTAGGGTCTCCGAGGACTGTCCGTGGGCCCCACGTGTCCCAGCTGCTCCTTGTCCCCGCAGAGCGCCTTGCCGGGGTCACCGGCTCACGCCGGCGGATGATGAGATGTACCAGCGAACGCGGGTGATGGTGCTGGAGCCGGAGTCCCCGAACATCATGTTCATTGAGGGCTACAGCACCCGCGGCTTCACCATCAGCGGAGACGTCGTGGTGGGGCCCTGCGCCGTCCTGCCTCGCAGCATCCTTCAGTGGAACGTGAGTGCCCGGCGGCGGGACGGGGGCTGCCGGTCCCCACCGCGCACCGGGGGAAGTCCCCCTCAACGCCCGCTGTGTTCCCGCAGGTTGGGTCCCACCGGGACATCTCGCACGAGAGCCTGTCGCTGTTCCGGCTGCTGGAGCCCCAGATAGGTACGCGGGGCAGGAGGGGCGCGGACTGCCTTCCCTTCGGGCCCCTGTCGGGGTGGCTGTGCGGGAGCCATTGGTCCCTGCAGGAAGGGCAGGTCCGGGCCGAGGCAGCTCGAATGCTGCCCTGCCCACCCTTGTCGTGCCCTCGTTGCAGAGATCCTGGTGCTGGGCACAGGGGACAGGGTGGAGCAGCTCCACCCCGCCACGCTGAAGCAGATGCGGGAGTGCGGGATTGCTGTGGAGGTACAGGACACGGTAAGGAAGGGTGAGCACAGACAGCACCCCATTGATAGGGAGGGAGGGGGTCATAAACCTTGTGGGGAAGAACCGAGTCTCCTTTTTGAGGGCTGGAGTTTCACTCATTCCCTTTTCTATTCACAGGCAAATGCATGTGCAACCTTCAACTTCCTAATGAATGAAAGGCGTGTGGTGGCTGCTGGGCTCATCCCTCCGCGGGGCACCTACGGGATGTAGGCACTGCCTGCCATGCCCATGTGGGCTCAGTGGTCCTTCCCCTGCCTGCCTTGAAGCCTCTGACATCACCACTCCCAACTGAGAAACGCTCCAGACTGAACTGTCTGGAGCTGCCAGCTGGGTGATGGCTCTGCACACAGGTGGGCTGTGAGTTATGTGGGCTTAGCTCTTCCCTGCATTCCCTGGCTTCTTGGCCTCCCTGCCCAGTCTGGGCTGGGGACTGTGGGGCACAGCACAAGGCTTTGCTCCCACAGCCCTGCCAAGGTCATACCCCCACCTTGGCAGCAGAACGCCTCACCCTGAGATAGGGTGAAGGCTGGTGCGGCGAGCTGTACACCCCCGGGCACATCGAGGGCTCCATGAAGAAAATACATGTAAATGGGAAGTACAAGAAACTGTGTGGTGGTTAATGCACAGCACAGTGAGGCTGTAACAAGTTGATGGGGCACGTGCTCACCTTGGTCACTGGGCAGCATGTGTGGTGGTGGGATGCCACATAGCAGCTCCCTGAGCACAGCCAGCACCAGCAACTGGTGTGTCCCAGCTGGTGCTGGCTTGGCTTGGACTTTCCCGTGGGGCTTTTTACCACCCCAGCACCCCTGTCCCTTGGGTGGTGTTGGTCCAAGGATGCTGCATCCCCTCTCCTGGGAGGCTCAGCTCCAGCAGGGGACATGGAAAGGGTCACTGTCCTGTCCCCCCATTGGTTGGTTCATGGTTGGGGATGTCACCCCTGGGGAAGAGGGTACATGGACCTTACGGAAGCCTCATGCCCTGAGCTCTGCCACCTTAGCAGGCAAAGGCAGGGGATGCAGCTGCAAGGTTAGGGTAGCTTTGCTTAACAAGTGTCTTAATGAGCATGTTAATGAGTGTGTGACACCTTCACAATGGCGTTGTAGTCAAGGCTCTGGTTTTAGTGTGTAAATCAAATATCACATCCCCAAACCACTGATGATAAACACACACTCTTCAGCAGGAGTGATGTGTGGGACATGTACGACTGATACAGGTGTAAAATACTTCTGTCTCCTGGTGTTGCAAGCACAGGTAACCTGCCAAGCCAGGGAGGTTTACACTGCTGAGGCCTGCAGAAATGCAGACCAGCTCCTTTATGAACTTGTGCCCCTCCCAGTGCATTGCCCACCTTCTGGCAAACAATCGCTCTGTGGAGCCTGGGCAGGTAATACACAGTGAACAGCCCAAGGGGGTGCAACCACTGGGCCTGGAGGTATGGCAATTACAAGAAGTTTAGGGGAAGGAGAATGCAGCAGCTGGACCAGGAATGGGGTCCTGCAGCGTCCTGGCTGCTGCCACAGCTGGGTTTGGCAGCTCCCAGCAGGAGATAATGGCCCTGTAAAACGATTTGCTTTCTTGCCCAGCAGCCCAGCCCTTGTTTTCTGCTCTCAGGAAGGATTTTTAAAGAAGCCATACTGTGTTACCCACTCAACCCTGTCTCAGGGCTCTCCCATCCCTGTTGCCCTTCACATGCACACAGTCCCTTTCTGGGGTTATCAGCTGCTCCTGAGGGTGTCGGAAGCAAGGGACAGAGCCAAGGAAGGAGAGCAAGAGAGATAAAGAAGGAAGAGAGGCTCTGGGCTAACACCAACTGCACATCTTTTAATTTTTTTATTGTAAAACATGGCCAACATGTGCAAGGCTCCAGCCCAGGATCACAGCTCCCAGGTGGAAGGTGGGCCCCGTGGGTGGTCAGAAAGCTAAAGATGGCAGGAGCTCCAGGCAGCCCAGAATAATGGCACTTCTGCAGCAAGAGCAGCTCCCGCGCGGAGCAGCGCAGAGCTGAGTGGCACAAGGACAGACACAGACGGATCTCTTCAGAAGAGGCGCTTCTCGTATCTGCGAGGGAAGCAGCACCAGGGAGCCCCTTTACTGACCCACCTCACCCAGGGCAGGGACAGAGGTGCAGTAAGGAATGGATCCTGCCAGCCCAGGGAGGGGGACAGCCTCAGCTGATGCAGCTGTGCAGTGCCAGGGCAAGCCAATGGCACACCAAGCCAAGGGCATGGTAGCTGAGGTACAGGGTGGCTGTTTCAAACCCACAACACCCCCCCGAGGTGACAAGCAAGGATTCTGCCAGAAGCACTTACGAATGGAGGCCGTGCACCCCTCCTTCAACCTGGGCAGATGTCGTCCTCTTCTCAAATTTCAGCTCTCCTGAGTACATCATGGCTCTGAGGGGGAAGGACACCCATCACAAGCCAGGCAGAGTCCAGGGAAGACAGTGCTCTGGCACATGCTCAGCTGGAACAGCTGGGATGAGGGTCATTGGTTCCTCCAGCCGTGGCCAGAATGGTCTTTGCTGTGCTCCCAAGAACCAGGCTGGGTAACGTAACCCAAACATTTTGAGCCCAGCCAGCTGAATACGCAGCAAGAGACCACACTCCTGCAGCCCTGGCAGATCCATGATGAAGTGCCCACTGGATATGAGGGAAGATGGCTACTAACTATCCAGAACACACCACAGCTTGAGTACAGCTGCCCAGGGACTCCAGACAGCAGGACCATGACCTAACAAGAGTACAGGCATGGGGAAGCACTCACCGGACTTGGGTCAGGCTCTTGGCACCGATATCCTGGCAGGAATGCTGGATCCCAGCAATTAGGTATGGAATGAATTTATGGATAGAGCCCTTGTCTTGCACTGCACCGGAGACCCCCTGGGCCACTTTGATTTTGTCTGTCTCACTGCATGAAAGCACATATCAAGGATATTTGTGAAGCAGAGAAGCCCCAAAAGCTTGATCTGCTGCCCCAAAGCACCATCTCTGACCTGAAATACCGATTCTGGCTGCCCAAGTTCTTGTCCATGGCATCTAGGGAGCCCATGCCGCGGTATTTCTTCAGCCTGATGCCATCCGAGAAGAAGTACTCGCCTGGGGCCTCCGTGGTGGCAGCCAGGAGAGAGCCCATCATCACTGGCACGAGATATCACCAGGAACAGCACATCAGCAGCAGTGGTGGCAAAATCCCTCAGGGTCGCTGGGCACAGCATTGGCTGCAGCTCCCATGCCTCCAGCAGGTAAATGCCCTCATGCCCAGTGTGATGCCATATGGAAACACTTCCTAGGAGACTCCTACAATGGTGCTCACCTGTGGAGGCCCCAAGTGCCAGCGCCTTGGCGATGTGCCCAACCGTCTGGATCCCTCCGTCGGCAATCACAGGGACACCGAACCTCCTGGCATACTCGGACACCTTGTACACCGCGGTGGCCTGGGGACGGCCGCACGCCAGCACTGCGGGACAGAGCACACACAGGATGAGCTCCACACAGCAGCACATCCCTGTCCAAGCAGGCCCTTTCAGGCTTCCAGCACACACATGCTCCAGCACTCAGAACACACAAATCCCTGGATGCTCCTTCCCTAGGCTGAATTGCAAGAGAAGCAGATGCCCGGGAAATGCCTGCTGAGACGTCCTCACAGCCCTTAGCTCCAAGAAGCTGAGTGACCTTGGGACTGGGGTCTTTGATCAGATGCTTGAGATCACACGAGACTTGTGGCTCATCCTGGTGCACAGCAGATGTGTGGGGAGCTTGGGAAGGAAATAAAGCAAACTCCAAAAGCCCCTCTCCAAAGCATCTCTGGCATGTAGCCATGTCCCACTGCTTGCTCTCTCCTGGAGCTGCCAGACCCCTTGTCCATGTACCCAGCATCTGTATGATGTGTCTCTTGAATGGAAAGGCAGTTGGCTGGGAGAGAGCTGGTATGCTTGTATATGGTATAGATATAAATATATCTATACATACAGGTCTGCATACACACACAAACACACATGCAGCAGTGGAAAAGGAAACGGGCAGAATGGTTTGGTAATAATTTATGTTCCTGCCCTGCAATATAGCAAGGATTCCATCAGGTTTAGGTGTCCCATGGGGAGGGAGTTACCAGCTTTGGATTTACTTGTTCTTCCCAGTTAGTAGCAGTTAAGAGGCTTCCCATTATGTGAGGAAAACCAGCACAAGGCATGTTTTGTAACACATTTGTCAGCCACAGGCATGCAAGAACACTGAGATAAGCTTTTCTCAGGGAGACTTCCCTTCCCCATGATCAGCTGGAAGACTTTTCTCCAGTCATGGTTAGTCCCATAAACTGGGTAAGATTAAGGGCATGCAGTATTAGTACTTTGGAGTGTGAACTCCAGGTGTGGTTCAGCCTGCACGGCAGCAGTGCTGGCAGCACGTCCCTGGCAGAGGCGTGCTGGGGCCAGGATGCTGCAGTTCCTCTGCTCCCAGCACTCAGCAGCAGCTGCTGAGGGAGGGAAGCCAGACTCCAGGCTGAGATTGTTAAAGAACTGAATTTAATCAGACCCCAGCATTCAGCTCGGGCTCAGCCAGCCAGGGAGAGGCTGCCAGCTTTATCATCAATGCCCTTAAAGAGATGGTCTCGCACAGTTCCGCACTGCTGAAGGCCACACTGCAGCTGCAAAACACTGCCACGGAAGAGCTCTGTGGAGAGAAACACCCATTTCTGGAGGTCTTGAGTCCAGGGTCTATGGGATCGTGCTATAGACAGTGCAGGGCCTGCAGAAACCTCTCAAGCGCAACCACAGAGACCAGCCCTTTTAAAGCACAGCTTGGCTCAGGGCCCCTGGGAGCATCGCACCTCTCCGACTGTCCCAGTGCCCAGTGCCACAGCCCCGGAGTGCAGGCTTCCCAAGCAGGGTTCTGAGCACACACACATCACACAGTCAGGGTGAGGGTTTGTCCCTTTTAGTGCATTGGCAAAGGGTGGCCCTACAAAATCATCTGCTAGAGAAAACCTTCCAGGATCTGCAAAAGTAAACCTCTCCCTTTGAGGTGTGTCACAACTAGGAGAAAGGACAAAGCCTAAGGCTTGCCTTGCAGGGGCTGCTTGATCTGGTAGCATCAGAGCAGAGAACACTGCACCTTGTGCTGGGCAGGCAAGAGCCCCTTCTCTCCAGACTTGGTGGGGAAAGATGGGACACAGCTGCCAAGGTGGCCATGCACGGTGAAGTCCCTCCATAACTCAGGAGAGCCAGCTTCATGGGAAGCTTGGCCAGTGCACAACTTCCCCAGAACTAGGGTTACATTTTGAGCACGATTGAGGACTGCTCAGGGATCACCTCCCAGTACTGGATCAGCAGGAGCATGCCTGGCTAGGAATCCAGAAAGTGCAGTCAGAAAGCCCAGTCAGGCTCCTAACTGGATTTTGGAGTGGAGAGGACAGGCCTGAGTTCCCTCAGCTTGGACACTTCAGATTCTGCTTTACAAAATCAGAAAGGCTTCTCAGATTTCATTTCAGATTCAAAACCAGTATCCAAAGCCACAAAACCCCAAGTGCATCTACAGCTAAATTATTCTCAAACAAGCAGTAGGGCCATGTGCAGCCAAATCAGGGTCCTGCTTCAAGACACATAATTAGGGTTGGGAACAGGGCAAGTGACTTACTATAGGTGCCCGTGACAGTAGAAGGGCATTTGGGGCTGTGGGACTTTAGGTCTGGAGGGATCTTTGGAGCAGCTAAACGAAAACAAACACACACATTTTAGAGACAGAAGAACAGCAGCAGAACAAAGGACCCCAGAAGTGACCTGCTACTGGGCAGAGCATACGGTGTGGGACAGAGCTGACTTTGCAGACCCTTCCTAGCCTAAGCCAAGCCAGAGGCCAGATCCCAGGCAGCCAGGCCTGCCTATGCACAGCACATGCTCGCCCTACCCCAGCAGCCAGCCAGAGAGGTGGCACCTACCCCAAAAAGACAGAGTTCTTGCCCTTAACAGGGCCAAAAACCTGGGGAGCTGCAGGCAAGAGTTCTGCAACCACATCTCCTGTGAAGCACCATGCTCTACCTCTGCTCTGCTCCTTTGCCAAAACCAGCACCCAACCCTATCTCCTGGGGCAGCTGGAGGAACCACCGGGACATTCACCTCGCTGCAGATCAGAGCGTGCCTTTGCCTCGGAGCCTGGGTAGGACATGTGTGTCCTGGTTCTGTTCTGGCTATGGAAGTGTCAGCCCAACGATACTACCCCCCTCCTTAGAAAGCTGACCTGAGACAGACTGCCCTGACTGGGAATCCCCTGCAGCCAGGCAAAGCGGGAATGCAGCACAGGTCCAGGGCTGCTCACAGGCTCCATGCTGGAAAGGGCAAAGCTAATGCAGCATCTTCAGCCAGCAGCTGCTCACTTGCTGCCTTCTGTGGCACAGACCAAGGACGAAAGCAGAGAGAGGACGTGCTTGTGGACTGCAGCACCTTCCTGCACCACCTCTCTGTACCCCACCAGAGGTTCAACACTCAAGGACTGAGTCTGTCCTCACGACAGACTTTCTTCAGGCCCTAGGGGATGCCCCTCTTGCCTTTTAACTAAGGGTGACAGTCTCTGCCTCACACAAGCTCTGTCTAACTGCAGAGACAAAAGCAAGAAATCCCATTTTGGCCTGGAAATTGCAAAGGCACCGAGCCCAGATCAATATTCAAGCATCACGCACACTGCTGCCAGAAGGGAAAATGGACAGGCCAGTGCACTTCACCCATCAGCACTCGGGATCCAGTAACCCCCTCTCCCTGCAGAGCTGCCCGCCAGCCCCATCCCACACTGAGCCAGCAGCTCCCCTCAGGCAAAGCCGCCATCTGCCACACCGGCTCTACTCAGTCTCGGTCAGTACTGGGAAATGCCTTTGCTGCTGCTGCCACCCCAAAGGTTGGAAGTCCTGGACAAAGCGGGTGGAAGGCGTCTTGCTGGTCTTGCTGTTGGACACTGCCCTCACAACGGGAGAATTCCATCCCAGCCAGGCTGCTTTTCAGCATGGAATTTCTACTAATAGGTGTCTTCAGCCTATTTAGGAAGCAGCTGATCTCTCTTACCTTCCTGTGTGATGCAGATGGAACCACTGCCCATTCCGACCCTCAGGGCATCAACCCCCGCATCAATGAGGTTCTTGGCCTGAGCAGCAGTCACCACTGTGGGGAGCAGAAATTGGTTTGAAAACAGACAAGCACATTTGCAAACAACACTTCTCTGCCCTGGAGGTTCCCCTCAAGGCCTCCAACATCCCCTGCCCAGAGCAACAGCCTGTGCCAGAGCCAGGCCTGTCTGGGAGGAGCAGTAAGTTTCTGCCCCAACTGTCCCCAGTGGGTGAGGTGACACTGCCCCCTTAGGCTATTCTGCAACACACTTCCACCCAAAGGCTGAGGCAGCAGAAGTCACAGCATGGTCCCAAGCACTCTCTGGGCCACACGAGGTAGGGAGGGCAGAGTACAGGGTAACAGCAACATCAGGTAAAGACAAGGACCACTGGACTCTGCTGTCAAAAGGCAGGGAAAATTGCCATTAGATTTCCACATCAAGCAATATTCATTATTATGCAAAATTTTGAACTGGTGTGTAAAATAAGCTAATGTGTAATGTGCTACAGAGGACTGTAGCACACTGTGCTGCAGAACAAAGGTTTCCAAGTATCTGCAGCTGTAAGGTACTGCCCTGTGTCTACAGTAGTCTTGCTCCATTCCACAAGCCAGAGGAAACCATTTTAAGTTCATAGACATTTACCAAGATGACCATTCCATTCATATCCCTGCAGCTCCCTCTGTGTCTAAGAAACAAACGTCATTTAAAGACAAGCAGAGTCTTCAACACACGCCTACCATTTCCTCCAATAACTTGTAGGTTGGGATATTTCTCCTTAATGTACTTTATCATATTGATCTGGAAGATGGAGTTCCCCTGAGAGGAATCCTGCAACAGAAAGAAAATCAGTTTCAACCAGAATTTCTGCAGATTACAAATGCAGCTTCAGAAAAGCTTCAGATCTTCACTCTGCTTGCTGGGGTCTCTGCTAAGCTGGGTAAATGGGCAAAATGACTCCCCACATTGGGCACAGAACCCCAGGAGAAGCTGCTGCCTAGACAGGAATGTACCTTTCCAGTACAGTTTATTGTAAAGTCAGTTTATTGTAAAGTCTTCAGTAATATCCTTCATGTTTAATCCTGTAGCTTCTACAAACTACAAGAAGAACATCTGGCTGTGGATAAGAACCATCTGGCTCTATCAGCAGGACACTGTCAGTCCTGTCTCAAACTACAGGTGAAATGGAGAATATTCCTTGTGAAACCCAAGAGGGCTGGAGAGGGGATACACCTCCCCACTGTGCAGCAGAGCAGCTCGAATACCAGATGCTGAGCACTGAGTACTCAGGCCCTGCCAGCCTCCGTGACCCAGTCAAATCGTGTCTGTTAAACATTTCCCACTGCTCAGCCATGCCCTCAGAGCACACCGGACGCACAGGATCACGATCGATGAGAAAACCATGTGCAAATACAGGCAGTGACAACTGTGCCCGAAAGTTTACAGGCCAGAAAGGGAAACCAGCAGAGCAACTCTGGGCTCACCGATCACTCCTGAACATCAGTAAGAGAGTAACACAGTAACAAACACCAAAGGGATAAAGGGAAACTGTAAGAAGCCGAGCATTCAAAATTAGTCAGGAATATCAGAGAGGCTGGTGGCAGAGTGCAAGAGGTATTTGTAGATGATTCTGTATTAACCGACAGTGTTTCTCTTCTCAGCCTTCAGGGCTTCAGTGCACCCTACAAAAAACTCCCTCCAGGTCGCATAAGTCTCCAGGCAAGAGGAAACCCTGCAATTTGGCAATTCTAACCTGAACAAGACTGAGAGGTCAACAAACTGCTATATTCTAACACGTAAAGGCCTCTGACAAAGACAGCGAGTGCCACACTGCTGCCACACTGTCAGAGACATTCATCCAGCCTGGGGACTCACCCCCAGTGTCCCAGGCTGACACAATGCCCATGGGTGCCCCATGGGTGCTCACCAGCACGACAGCGTCCACGCCAGCCTGCACCAGCAGGTCCAGCCGGTACTTGTCATCCTCGTGGGTCCCGATAGCGGCACCACAGAGCAGCTGCTTCTTGGAGTCCTTAGAAGCCAGAGGATAGTCCCTGTTCTTCTTGAGATCAGTGCGGGCAATGATAGCCACCAGCTCATCATCTTCATTAACAATTGGCAGCTTGCCTGGAAACCGACAGGAAGAACATTATTGCAGATTTCTGCAGGAGACAGACGTTAGCTCAGAGCAGTGCAGCAGACCAGGAGCAGTGGGCAGGCAGAAACTGCCAAAAGATGGAGACTCAGAGGTGTGTTACCAAATCTTGACTGGCCATGGATGCCAGCAGCCCTGGCTCAAGAAACAGATAAAGGAGTTTGCAGGATTGGAGAAGAACTCAGTATTTTTACATTAACCATAGATAAAGTGTGTATTTTTAAATAATTAGACACACAATACCCTATTAAAAATCAAACTAATAAACCCTAAGAGAGCAGAACTGAGTGCTGAAATGTGAAGGCCAGGAGAGAAAATCAAAGACAGTGGATGGACAGCCAAATACTGGGCTGCCAAGAATCCCTCAACTCCAAACACATTTGAGATGAAGGCATGTGAACTCTGTACCCTGGCAGAGGGCTGCAGGGATTCTCTTCACTATCCTCTCCCATGCTTCACCCGTGCAGGGACTGTGTGCACACATTCACCCACTGCTGCCCCAGCCTAGCGCTTCCACAGCTCTCTCTTGTGCCCCAGATGGCCACAGGTACCTTTTTTACTCCTTTGCAGAATTTCATTTGCTTCTTTCAACATTACGCCAGCTGGGGCCACAACAAGATCCTCCCGCTTTGTCATAATCTAGTGGGTGGGAGAAGATAAAAAGTTACAAGAACTCCTTCACACTGATCTGAAAATATCAAACCCCCCCTGCCCACGTGAAACGCTCTGCAGCAGCCATGCAGGAGTGCTCCACAAAGAGTCCACAGCACAGCAACACGCCTCCAGAAACACACAGGAAAAGCCTCCAGTGTGCTGTCCCCATGTGAGCACTGGCATCAGGCCCCAAGCCCATTAGTGCACTGAAAACAGGAGATGGCAGAAGGCCTCAGGAAGACAAGTGAAAGTACCTAGAAACAAGGGACAACTCTCAGATGACCCTTATTTGGGACATCACCCTAACAGCCCTCCCTTTTAACTGAAGCACACGCAAATAAGGGCTGGAGACACCTTCAGAGTCTCATGCTGTTGTGGCAGAAATGGTGCCCTCGATCTCGTTTTCAGGCAGCATTTCCAGTGCACAGGCCCTGGAAGGGCTCTGCCCAGAATAACCCACTGCTGCTGCTGGTAAGGTCAGTGGGGCAAAGGAGTTGCATCAATCCAAATATGCTCACCCACGCTCACTCTGACAAACATGCACCAAAACACGGTGGAAAACAAAGGGCAGTGCTGGACAGTGGGCAACAGGGGAACATCTGACCTAGTATGGTGGCTTTCACCACAACAGTGGTCTCCCACTGGGAGAGCAGCCCAGAGAGATAATGAAATCTCCCTCCTTGGAGATTTAGACACAGCCCCACAAAACCTGCTCCAGCGGAACGTGCCTCGAGCAGGTGGCTTGACAAGAGACTTCCAAGTCCCTTTCCAACCACAGCATTCTGTGATCACCAGGTCCCCATGAAAGGTTATTTGAGAAGGCTGGGCAAAGCTAAAAGGGAACACTCTGTAACCCTTCAGGAAGGTAGATCAGTTGCGCACAAAGAAAAGAGGGAACATTTTAGTTATTTATACTGTAAGAACAGACATTTTGCATCGGGAAAGAGGCTGACCATGCCTGCATCTACCCAAAATGCTGTGACAGAACCCACATCTCGGGAGAAGCTAATCCACACTTCCTAAGTCTCTGGGATTCATGCGCTTCCTATGCTACAGGAAACCCATGTGTTTAAGTGGATGGCAATGAATGGCTCAGTAAGATGATTGCTGGACTGCCAGTGGAGAGAAGATTGAGGAAACCATGCGTTCCCCTGGCCTTGCCTGGTGACAGGGACAAGCAGCAGACACTGACAGCAGCAAGTCTCCTGCTCTGCAGTGCTGAATGACCCATGTAAAGGATGAGGGAAGATTCTTATCTGGCTCCTCTGAAGGGGCAGCATTGCTTTAAAGGGCCGTGTGCACTTTTATAACCTACTCCTGGTTTAAGGCTTTCGTATCAGGTATTTGTAGCCGATTTCAAACCAAACAGGGATCAGCATGTGACATCAGGTTTGGTCAGCAAGAGCTAAAAATATTTGTGAGTCAAGAGCAAAGCGTGGCCAAGAGGCACTGGGGGTGTAACCTGACAGCGCCGCAGATCTCCAGTTACACAGCTTGTGTAACAGGGATCACAGAGAACATTCTCCTGCGTGAGGGGAGCCTGACAGCAAAGCATTATGAAGGCCAAACTGCCAGACTGCAAGTTCAGGGGGTTCTTTGAAAGAGCAAGTAACCCAGATGAGGCATATAGGGAAGGACAGCCCAGAAAAGGAAGATCAGCACTTAGAGGGTTTGTTGGGCAGAGTACAGCTGCTACAGAGCTGACCAGTGCCAGCGTATGGCACTACAGCAGCAGCCAGGAACACCAACAACTAATTAGCGAAGCAGAGGAAAGCTTCCACAGCACTGAAAGATAACCCCCATGACTCATACAAACTGCATGGTCTGCACTGCAGGAGTCGCTCAGAGAGTGCAAACGAACAAGACACTCTTCCCTGGAAATACACTCACAGACAGATCTGCAGAGCTAAGCTGGAGCTGCTCCCTCCCACTGGCAGAACACCCTCACAGCCACTCGCTCACCCTTCTCCTTATCACAAGCCACATGGCTTCCTAACATAGTGCTCATACCCATCAGGTACTCACAAGCCCTTCTCACCTCACCAAGGGGCAGGTCATGCTCTGACTCTTTCAGGAAATCAATATCTCTGGACGAGATGATCCCAACCAGCTTGCCCCCCATCTTCCCATTGTCCGTGATGGGAATCCCACAAAATCCATGACGAGCTTTTGCTTCAAACACATCTCGTACTCGGTCATTGGGGCTCAGCACCACGGGGTCTGTGATGAATCCTTGCTCGTATTTCTGAAAGGAAGCAGATCCAGCAGCCAGGCTGAGCAGCACTGCCAGGCCAGACAGGAGCGAGGCACATGACCATGGGTTACTGCAGCCACTCACACGGGTCTGCAACCACCCAGCCCAGCCACATGCTCACCAACAGGACGACTCTCAAACCAGAAACAAGTCTCACCTAAATGTTAAAATCCAAGTGTCTCCAGGCTAACCTCCTCCCTGAAACGATGGGGAATATTCCCACACCAGGAGGACTCAAGTCCCAGGCTGCCCATAGAAAGTGCCTGGCACACAAGAGGGCTGTGCCTGCAAACCCTGGCAGCACTACAGCTCTGAAACACCAAGATCGGGCACAAGTCAGCAGTCTCCTCATGCAGCTCATTCAGCGAGGCCAGACCCGTTGCCTACCTCCACGGAGGACCCTGTGCCAGCACGGTTTGGTGCTGCCGTTCCAGCCACTCACCTTCACCTTCCGCACTTCGTTGGCCTGGAATTCCGGGGTGCAGTTGTGGTGGATGAACCCAATTCCCCCGGTCAGCTGGGGACACAAAGGCGGCCGTGAGTCACTGCAGACACTGCCCTGCGCTGCACCAATGGAGCCCTCGGGCCCGGCCTCGCCCCGAAGGGACCCCCGGGCAGACACACCGGTGCCTCAGGCAGCGTTTCCTGCCCCGCCAGCTCGGTGAGGGCGGCACACGGGACCCGCCCGCGGGGCGGCACTCACCGCCATGGCGATGGCCATGCTGGCCTCGGTGACTGTGTCCATGGGCGAGGAGACCAGCGGGGTCTTCAGGGTGATCCTCTTGGTCAGCGCCGAGGTCAGGTCCTGGCAGGGAGGCAGGCGGCGGCGGCGGCGGGTGAGCGGCGGCACCGGCGCAACCCCCGCCCCGGCCCCCGGCCCGCTCCCCCGCCCCGGCCACTCACCACCTGGTCCGCCGTGAAGTCGATGTACCCGGGGAGGATGAGGAAATCGCTGCGGGGTAACGGGGGGAGACGCGTCAGCGACCGCAGCGGCCCCGCGCCCCGGTCCCGGTCCCACCCCCGTGCCGGCCGCACTCACTTGTACGTGAGCCCATCGCCGCAGCTGAAGAGCTGCTGCGCCGTCAGCCCGTCGTCGGGTACGTAGCCGGTGCCGCCACTGATCAGATAGTCCGCCATGGCCCCGCCGCGTGCCCGCCCGCCACTCCGAGCGCACGCGCGCCCCGACGGCCGCCGGGAGGGACCCGCTGTGACCGCCCCGCGACGGCGTGGACAGAGCGACTCCGGGAGGGGCAGGCGCCAATAGCGCCCCCTGGTGCCGCGGAGGGCCCGGAGCGGGGCACGGCCCCGGCTCTCGCTCTGCGTTGTGCCGGGCGGTGCCGGGGACACTCCGGGCCCCGCTGTCGCTCTCAGCCGCCAGCAGTGCCTCCTGAGCAGCTTCTCAGCACCGAGCCCGTACGTGTTCAGCCCGGTGACATCGGGTCATCGCGGCTGTTCTGTGTTCAGGCCGAGCAGCCGGGTCCGTGTACCGGTAGGAGGCAACAGGAGAGAGCTGAACTCCAGTACAGCCCAGTAGAGCCCTGCGTGCCGGGCCCTGGCTTGGCTGGCACCAGCTTGTGGCACCAGTACACTACTAGTACCTGCTAGAAGACCCTAAAAAAGCCCAGCTATGGGTGACATGGTGACATGCACAGAGAGACACTGCGGGTTGGGAGCCAAGTCCAACACCAGGTACTCCTGCAGTTTCAGAAGACAAGAATGGGCTTGTTGGGTCAGTGGTGGATGCAGAGCTGGGACAAACCAGCAGAACCCAAAGCAATTTTGTAAGTCAAAGGGAGCTGCACAAAGGATGAAAGTCAAAAGGCAGGAGCGAGGCAAGTCTTGCACCTCGAGGGGAATGAAAGGCACAAAGGAGAGAGGCAGCAGTCTCACCAGAGAGGATCCAAGGTGATCCCAGCTAGGCATTAGCCCCCTCTTCCTGAAGCCACCAGGCCAGGCTGTACAAACAAGCAGTGTGAAGAGGATAGCTGCACACTGGGGATTGCAGTGTAGCAGCTTCACGTCTACCACAGATCGGGGCTGGAGGGAGGATTTTGGAGAAGAGCAGTAGCAGGAGGAGGGGAGGACTGTGCCTGGAGGAGCAGAACAGGCACAAACACAGATCTATCTGCCTCAGAGGAGCCTTGCAGGACATAGCAGTTGGCTTTTTCCAGGATGAGATGCTCCCATCCCTGCAGCTCCGTTTGGGCATCAGGAAAAGTTCCTGTACTGAAGGTTACAAAACTTCTTCCTCTTGGTTTGCTTGTTGTGACATTCCAGATCCAGTCACAGAGCACCAGGGACACGAGACAACCACACCCCTTCTCACCTGCTCCCCATAACACACCAGCCGAGATAACCCCCTGTCTAACACTAACTAGTTCAGGGACTAAAGAACAGTGCTCCTGTGCCTACAACTCCCTGCTGCAGCAAGTTAACTCCTTGTCCAAAGATCAGAAAACAGCTTCAAGAAATGTGTTACTCGTGTTACCCAGCTGTAAGACACAGGAAACATGAACAGAGATTGGAAAGCACCGCCTGCCAAGGACATGCACTCTTGAATCAGCATTACCTGTCACAGGATCAGCAGAACAGGAGGCATCATGCCAGACCAAGATCAGTGTAACAGCTCTCTACCCTTATTTTAAAAAGAACAGGCTAACAAAGGCTTGCTGAGCCTACCTGGGAAGCACACATGGATCTGAGCTGTTGCACTACTGCACAGGCACAGCAGTAAACAGGCATGTTGGCTTCTGTTCCAACAGAAACATCAGACAAAGTTTAACGGTTTTCAAACAGACTACAACAAAGGCTGCAGGGAAAAACATTTTATTTCCAAGCAGATTACAAAGAGCAGAGAATATAAGAGTAAAATTAAATTAAAAAAATAGTTGAGTGCATCTCTTTAAAATGATTTGTAGTGTGAGTTACTCACGGGGCAAAGCTACTGGAGAGTTCTGAAGGTCACTTTGCAGGATGCCAATCACATGTGCTGTTTAGACCTGGGTCAACACAGGAGGGACAGACAAGATGTATTTTGCATATAGGCTGCACACTCATTATCAAGCGAGGCCCTGGGCTGCAACTGGACCCTGCCTTTTTGAGACATCCCCTCCACCTCATTCTCTCCTGCAGTTCCCTCGAGTTCTAGACATGGTTTATTGCTGCTGTAAGTGGGTTTAATCTGCCTTCCCGTTCAGATGAGCTCCAACGAGAAGGGAGAAGCAGGCAAATGTGGCTGCCATGCACAGGGTTACAGGGAACGTGACTGCAGTGCCAAGAGCAGAGCTTCAGCCACACAGAAAAGGGAACCGACCAGTAAGGACACAGCAATCGCTTCAGAGATTTGGGGGCAGCATGTCAGCAAGACTTCTGGAAGAATTGAGATGTTCCTTAAGGTAGGAAGAGGTTCAAGCAGAGAAGGGCTCTTTCCTAAGCATTGGCACCAGCAAAACAGAAGAGGCTGAATCATCAGGATAAGGTGCATTCCCTTTAATATTTGAGAGGAGCAGCTCCAGCAATAAGATGGGGAGAAAAGCCCCATATAAGGTGGAAGACAGTTGATATCCCACTTTAACAGTGATTTAGGAATCCAAGCACTAACTCCGAGTCAGTCACTATGAAATTCACGTAAGAATGTGGTTGGACTGGACAGCTGCACAGCCATTCAGTGTCCAGCAGCACTCAGTCCAGCAAGAGGATGAGCAACTACAGTACCAGCAGTCCTCCACCCCCTATATACACCCAGGGGGCTCTTTTCTACCATTTCTGGATCTGCTCTTACCACAGCATAGGAGATTTCAAGGTCTCATCCCTTCTCTATGTATGCCAAGGCAGACAGTAGCCCTGGTGCAGCTGAGAACAAGACTCTTGATTTCTGCCCTAGCAGCAGCAGTGCAGAAGAGGATTCTTATTAGATCAGATGAAGTCTTTTTGTATTGTCCAAGGCAGAACAGTTCAGGAACTACTTCAGACCTTGTGACCCCTCTGAAGTCCAGACCTCTAGGGGTGAGGCAGCCAATAGATGAGGGCCCTATGAAGTTACTTAGACCATTCCCTTTACATACTGCAGACAGGAGTGAAGAACCACTCTCTAGTCTGCTCTCCGCTGCTTCAGCCATTACCACCAAAGAGGAAATGCTTGACCTCTTGAAAGCAAATGAAAATCTAATGGTGCTCTGGACACATGTGTAAGAGGCTACAAGTTTCCTAAAGATAGGGACACTGTTAAATGTCAAGAGCTTGGCCAATACATGAGTCTCATGTCAGAATGTGAGGTGCTTTACAACAGTCAGTCTCTTCTTTCTATGGTTCCTTTCATACCACAGTGACAAGATGGGCACAGTTCAAAATCAACAACACACAGTCTCTAGCTTGACTTCTCAGGTCTATTTATTTAGGGATCGATGCATTTTCAGCCTGTCTCGTACAAGGCATAGGGCACGGAGACTTCCTGTCAATATATACACGCATACAAGAGCAGTACAAGCAGTTTGGCACTCTCAGAGCCAAGGAGGAATGCCCTTCAAGCAGCGGTCAAGCTGGTTATAGGAAAGTGTTAAAAAGCTATTTTACATGTTTGACCGGGAACATTTCCCAGAACATGGATAGCAACCCTAAGCCACGGCACTCTTCTGTGCTACTCTGTGCACGTCTTCCTACAAGCCCCTACAAGGGAGCAGATCATGTTCTTCACTATCAAAGAACATAGTATTTATATTCTAGAAATACTGTACCTTTTAAACTAGCTCCAGAGAGGCAGACTAGAAGCCAGATCCAGGAAAATAATCCTTAAGTCACAGTATATCGATTGTCTCTAAAAATAGGGAATGAAGTTAACACAGCAGACATTCTGATGAGACAGTACAGAACAGTGCAGCAGTCCACTTCTGCATCAGCAGATCCTCTCCTATGTACATGCGGACAATGAGAAAGGAATGGAAACACTCCAGTCCATCAGGACAAAACCAGTCACCAGGAGATCTCCACAGCTCACCATGTGCCAAATTTCCCTGTTCTTAACCAGTATCGTCCAAGATCAAGGAGAATTCTTCCCCCTACAAAGACTTGAGATCATCTTGCAGTTAAGGGTGGTAAGGAAAGTGCACAATCTAGAATTTTAAGGTAACATGGAATTTTGTTTCCCCAGAAAGCTAGGCTGAAGTTCCTGTTTGTCCCCAGCCTCCAGCTGCCCTAAAGTTCTGTCATGTTATTGCAGCTTCTGTCAATTTTTAGTGTAAGAGGTGGCTCTCAAGGCTGCCCAGTAAAGCAACTGGTACAGTGCATATCTGGCAGATTGTTTAATATCCACTGTATTTGATGGAGACAACCAAGGCAGCAGGCTTTCCAACTCTGCTCTGATGATGGGATAAACTGCCAAAAGAAAGGGAAAGCCACTCTGTGCGTGCCTGTTGGGCATCCTGTGCAGCAGGCATATGCAACTGCTTGGAACAGTGGGAGCCTGCCCCTAACCCTGTCTTCAAAGACTTAGTATAGGGCCAAAGATGGACATTCCAGTCACTACAATACGGTGAAGGGATTAGAGGCTTCTGACAGCTGAAGCAGTACTGGTGATCCCAACAGCCACTCTACCAGGGGGCAACTGCTGGCTCCCAGCAGACAAACTGAGGTGACAGTACCTGCTGCCAGCACTACACACACCCCGGGCACTATCTTCCCAGCTTACCCACTGGGATCTGGGCACTGATTCCAGGCTCTTTTCCTCTGGCCTAGTTCTGAGGGCAGACACTGAGCTAAGAGTGTAAAATAAAACAACGGTGCATTGCTACTTCACCTCTCTGCACTTACTTATTTGAACACAGAGTCCTATAGAGGGAACAAACTGCTCATACTGACAGCTAACTCAAGCACACCTGCTTCCTCAGGAACACCAATGTCAGTATGAAGCATCACGGGCTTGGGAAGTCTCTCTAAGCTGCACACCTCAACACTGCTCACAAGCACAAAGACAGGGAACATTATGGCTACTCTCATCAATTTACACTCTGCACAACCAACAGAGAGGGCAAACCTTCCTTCTCAATACAGACAGGTGCTGGACAACAGAGGCTTCAGGAAAGCTGCTTGCCTGTACACAAGTTTAAGTTCTTTTACTGTAATATATATTTAAATATTTATCTGTATATTTTGGAACAGGGAAGGGACGTGAGGTGGAGAAGCAGGGAAGACAAGTTCAAGAAGCAGAGTAATTTCTCTGCATCCAAGAAGCTGGTGGCACAAATAACAAGCCTGGCAAGTGATCTCCCATTTCAAGCACAGTTGGCTACCTGCTGGCTTCAAAAGAGCAAACTATTTGTTAATGATATAAAATACAGCAACCATTTAAGATGCAGCAAGGCAAGGCTACAGGGCTGGGGATTATGATCATGAATGATGCCAAAAGCTACACGGCTGTGTTAAAAACTGTGAAAAGGCTGCTAAACTGCAGGAGTAAGCCATATGCTGCTCCTGGAAGGCCTTTTCCCTCCACTACCCCTTCATCATGCCGTTGGTGTGATGCATTTGAAAAGGTGGAGAGAGGGGGATTTGCCTGGGGTAAAGCCACAGAACATTAGGACAGTCTGATCTCACAGATCCCATGTTCCTAGCCTGGCACTGAGCTTCCATCAGCAAGCAGACATTCAGGTCCTTCAACAGAAGTTTATGCCCTTCTACCTTCATAAGTTGTAGGGGTGAAAGAAATCCAGCAGAGTTGAGCTGGAAAGAATGAACAGGGATGAAAACAACCAGTTTGCATACTGATCTTTGTATAATGACCCCCCACCCTCACAGCTCACTCTTCCCCAAATAAAGACACATTGTTCAATGGCATGTTGAAAAGACGTGCTCGTCATTCTTAATAAACAACTAGAGTAAGAATACATAAGAGAAACAGGGTGGTATCTTTATATGATACACAAGTGTATGTTACAAGAATTCCATCAGGCACAGAAGCCTCAAGGTTTAAGGCCTCAATGTTAGGCCAAAAAAGAAGAGTGTGGTAAAGTTTGTACTTTTAACATCTAAAAATGTCACTTAAAGGTCTGAATAGAAATTGTTGGTTTGTTTTTTTTGTATAAATCATAATTGCAGTTCACTCTCTCCTCTTTCTTCCAAGATAACAGCAAATTAACGTCCAAGCACAAGAAAAGAAGATGCCTGCCTCTCCTCCACTGGCTGAGCAGGTCCATCCATCATTCTGTGCCCTCTAGGCTGCACGTGCTCCAAGGAGACAGAGGCCCCAGCCAACCAGGCCAATCCTGTAGTTCCATGTTTTCTACATCATAAAAAAAACCCAGAGTCAACCAGCAGCTTTCCACAGCTCCCAGCTCGCAGGGGATATGCAGCCTCCAATGGTTCCAACAGTTTGGTGTGTTGGGTAGGATACACAATGGGTAGGTTTTCCTTTAGATTCTTTTAAAGAGAAGAAGCCTAAAAGGGCTTCATAACTACACCAATAAAAAACCAAAAACTTAGGCATCTCCTTTAGTGTAAAAGTCTGTACAATTTCTCTTTGCTTGTCCCTCCCCCATCACCCTGCCCCACCCCATCTGAGCCACGAAGGATGCCTTAGTGCATGGTGCTGGCATTAGCCACGGCAAGAGCTTCCTGAATCTCTCGTATCACCAGGATCCGGGTGAGCATCTGCTCCATCTGCTCTCTGCTGATCGGCTGGATGGAATACCAGATAGGGCTGTTGGGGGCCACCACTGGCTCCGGTGTCAAGTAAAATGTGTCATTCCGGCCTTTCACACTCTGGGGGCTGTGTGAGGAAGATCAGAAATAACCAGACTAACAAAATGTCCTGGAAGAGAGAGACCACCACTGTTCTCACCCCAGGCTTCACAAATTCTGACAGTGAACATCTGGCTGATGAGACATGAAGGTACAGAGATACATCTAGGGGCAACATTCATCCCAAAGTTTTAGGACATGCCAAGGTGAGGACTACAAGAAAGCAGTTTTTAATCCACACTGGTAAGCATAACACACACATGGCTTTAGGGGTCTTTCAGAGTGAAAGCAGGATGGGGTATTTTCACATTCAGGCTACCTGCAGACCCATCTGTGCAGAGGAACCATTATATTAAGTATCAGAATCATCATAATTTATAGATGAGTCCTTTGAGGCACCCTCCAATCTCCATAGCAAGTCCTTATTTTTATTCAGAAGCTGGTTTGAATAGGACCCTACTCCTATCTTCAGTAGTGGATGCTTCCAGATGACTTGCAACTCACAAGCAGAAGAACAAGTTCATGCCAACACAGCAAATGTCCAAGATTAAGAGCAGCCAGTTCACAAATCAGGATTTGTCTTAAATACCCCAAAAATTCATTTTACATGCCATCAGAGTTAATCCCACTCTCTCACATCAACACCCCTCTCCATTTAAGTAAATTTATGCAAATATAGAAACTGTGCCAGCAATATCACACAGTACTGAAAACTAAGCCAGGCACAGGGTGCAGCTCCCCAAGTCACAGAAGACAAGCACTATACACACAGATGAGAGCTCTCACCATTTGAAGAGGTAGAAGTCATACAGCTTTATCGGACACCTCAGGGGGTTCTCTGGATTCTCGGTCTGCTCTGCATACATGTCATCTGTAACTACAAACCAGCCCCCCAGAAGTCTGTCAGACACTCTGTGTAAGCACAGCACACTGAGCAGTACCACAGAGCCTCAACACTGCAGCACCTTGTCACCGTGCAAGAGCTGGCAAGAGACACACGGCTGTTCAGGGCAGAGGCACCTGGCTATAAATGCTTAAAGCATTACGCAGAGCTTGCTTTGTCCTAAGGCTATTGAAAATCATAACCCATCCATATCCTTCTTTCCATTTCTCCTCTACCAGTGCGCAAAATAAGGGAAATTTTCTCACTACTAAGACTGCAAAGCCTCAGTTGCATCCTGTGCTTTTAAGAGGACAGATTGTACTTACATAGGAATTCTGTATGGGTTCACATGAATCAAGGTAAGAGAAGCCCTCCCCAAGAATTTTCTCCATCTCTTCATAAGCACTTACACCCAATAGCCTCTTTGCCCATAAAAAAACCCAAAAGTAACAAAAAAATTATCCTTGGTTCTTGATGAGTCCCACATGCCTCAGTTAAGGTATGTCCCCAGGCTTATGATTAAAAGGCACTATGCTCTCTTGAATAGAATGCATGGAAAACATATAATGCCAGGCTGCAGGTAACTGGCTGAGCCTTGGAATCCCTACCTGCAAACATCTCCAGGTTCATCCACTTCTTCAAGCCCAAGTAAGTAAAATATTCCCAAAGAAACCTCCTAGACACTACCTTTCTGTCCTGTCTGGTGCATGCCTGGAGCCTTCATATAGCGGATACTCGTGCTTTTATCCTTGGGATTAGAAGGGTTCTTCTTGGTCTGCCTCAGCACCTTGGAGAAGGCCAGCTTCATGTGCTGGTCTACTGTTTTCAACAGGAAGTACCTGAGCAGCAAGAACAGAACACAGGACATTCAGAGGCAAGCAAGAGACATAGTCACAACAGCAAGGTAGTTACCTTTAGTCGTCATGAGCAGGCTGAAGCTCAAACCAACCACTGGGCTAAGGACTGTTCCAGCAGCAAAGTATACAAAAGCCACAGGTTCAGTCTGCCCTCTGCTAGCTCACTTCCTTGTTATACTGCATCTTCTTTGTCTGATGAGGCTACAAGTGGGCTCTGTGTGCAACCATTTGAAACTCATGATTTTGCCCTACCCAGAGCAGCAGTTTCACACCAATCCTGTTAAGGTATCTGAAGTTCTTTCATTCACCAAGATTCCCCAAGATTTGAGTACTTACTTTGTATTAAAAAACATCAGTGTAGTGAGCAAGGTGGAAGGGGAGTGAGCTCCAAGCTGCTTACACTCCCACAGCATCTCTTCTGTTACATGACTGGAGAGGATGTAACCTGCAATAATCAGAAGTCAGCATCATGCCAGGGGACAGACACAGCATGAACACAGGCAGCATTTTACAGTCTGTAAGTACTGGAGAGCATATAGATCTTAACAGAAGGAGGAAGAGGAGATTCTCACTAATGTCAAGATTCAGTGCTCTGCCAATAACTTTTAAAATAGCAGGTACAGTTAGGAAACACCTGTATATATCCATCAACCTCTAGTTGTGGAGTATACTTCTGCAACATGCCTATACATCCCAGCCCATAGAGAAAAGAATATGCACTTAAACAGCTTTTAATTAATGGCTTGACTCCACTGCAGATGCTCTTAATCCAATGATATGTGAGAGCAGGCAGGCCAGTGTAACAAATCAGTTCTTAGCCCTGTGCACAGCTTTAGTCAGCACACAGTGCCAAGTGATGTATTTGGACACATGAGTAATCCTTTGATTCTCAAATTTTTTCCCCTTTGTGTAGAAGAAAAATACTACACTCCAAATACACAGATAAACAGAAAAACAGACAGCAGTACGAACTCGAGGGCTTGTGGAATGTCAAAACACTGATCAAACAGCCAGACTGAAAACAAAAGGATTCCAAAACTTACAGTGCTACTTAGCCACCTAGCCCGTTACATCAGCTACTTTTCTGAACACAAGTAGTAACTTCTTCACTGATGTCCAAACATATCAAAGGGAATGAAACAATGAGAAACCAAGTTTCCATGCTCTGAAAATGCAATTCTTAATCTAGTTCTCATACAGTTCTCTGTCAAAATCTGTGTCTTCTGGAACTGCTCCCCCCATCCCTGTTGCCATAAGCTCCTGATTGCAGCATTGGAGGCTTTAATCACTCATTGTTTTTTCCTTTGACACTCAGTTGGTCCTGCAGACAGTATCCATCTGGCCACATGGCACTACGGCAGTGCTGTTATTATCTTCCAAAGAAACAATACATATTAGAGGCAAGATGTATTACCACTTCAGATGAGGAAACTTGGTTCAGATGAACAATCAGCTGGCTGCCAAGTAAGCCAGTCTCATGACACTACAAAGTCCCTACAATGTGCCTTCTGATAGGTGACAAGTGACAGACAAATAATGTTCACTGACAGTCACAGTGTTAGAGCCTGACAACTGCAGTAACCCCAGCATTCACTGCAAACACAACGTTTTTCTCCCTGACCAGCAGGAGCTGGCCTAGGGATGTTACATACTTCAAAAGGGTTTCTATTCAGACTACACTCATGCTTTAGGTTCAGTTTAAACATTCCAAGCTCTGGAAAGTTTTAAAGTTCTTAACAAAAGCCCTTACCAAGAGGCGAAACACGGGGCTGTATGTCCTTAAGAACTTCATGCAGCCATTCAGTGAACCGAATATAGTAGAGATCTGAGAAGATGTCATCAACTCGGCCGTTTTCAAAGAGATACTGTAAGAGATTCACAACACAGGCCAATACAGTGGGAGCAAGTGTGTTCCTCAGACCAGACCTTATCCTAAAGGCCCCCATACTCAGTCAGTCGAGTGTTTTACAGTATAGCACTGAAGACTAATACAGTTTACTTGAAGAGTGAGCACTCTTGCACCAAGGCCATTACAGGGTAGGTAATCTCAGTTACTATCATGGGAATGCCAAGACAGAAAAAGGAAAAACCATATTACAAAGTAAAGCTGATTGGATCTCACATTTTATCTCAGGTGTGTTCACTTCATGTTATTTCACATGATTAGTGGACACTACTTTTTCAGGTTAACAACAAGGATGCTGAATTTCCCTGTCTAGGTTCAGCTCTGCTCCTGCAGCTCTTCCAGAAAGCTCATATATTCCCACAGCACGTAAGTTCTTGCCTGTTAAAGCTTCAACTAGATCTAAGTCTTGACTTTGACAGCTTCTTCAAACATCATCCAACTCTTCTCTCCCCACCAAAAAAGCTAAATGGACTTATTATTTTCACTATGATACTGAACTCAGTTATTCACAAACTTAACCTGTAGATGAAAGCATTGCTTGCACTAAGGACAAGTCATCTGATGTTTTCAGGGCTTTTTAAGCGAAGAGACTTTTTTCATATAAAATTGTTGGGAAGCTTAACAGAAGCCACAGTCTCTATTTTTATAACCAAGAGTCTCCCTACACGTGCTGGCAACATGTACGGTTCTGCAGCACTCAAAGCTGTCCCATCCTACCTTCTGAATACACAGGAAGATATAGTAGAGCACATCTGGATCATAGGGTTCACCATCACCATTTCGAGCTTCTCGTGTCATTAAGCACAGACCATAATTCAGCTCAGCCACAGCTGAAGAGATGAGATCTTCCTGGAACCTCAGCAGCTGACGCCCTGGAAACACAAAACAAAGCTATATTATTTAAACCATAAAGCCATATTATTTCCTAACATTTCAGGAAAGATTTCCCACATCTCCAGCTTTGCCATTCTATCTGGCAGGTCCAGCACTACCTCATTCTCCCAGTATAGTAAAGCAAGTTGAAATAAATCCAAATCTTAGGCTGTCAGAAATACTAAAAGATAAAACAGGCAAGAGTTTGATAGGAAGATCCTCTGCCCTGCCAAATGCGTAACTATTGCCTTCTTTTACCGTGCCCTCAGTGAAATGCTGCCCTGCAGCAACAGGAAAATAGCAACTCCATGACTGCTCTACCAGCTTGGCCAGACAGTTTGTCCATGCACCACAGTCATGCAGTGCCCTTTTCTATTGCTATCAGGTGCCCAGGTGCTCAAGGGGGCTCAGCACAGAGCTAATACATGTCCTGCGGCAGTGGGAATGCACAAGAATTAGTACTGCAGAGTAAATTGAACTTTAAATTTAGGAACAATCACTGATTAAACGAAAGTGTTTCCCAGAGCAGTAAACGCCTAACATTTTAGTCATTCCTAATCCTGCTTGAAAGGAAACAAAGGCCATGTTCTCATGACACTTACTTCCAATAGGTGCTAGTCTATTTTGGGCTTCTTTTTCCAGCTCTGCATTCTTGGTCTGTGCCCAGCTTTTCCACACTTCAAGACCTTCTTCTGGCTTCAGAGAGTTTGGAAGTAGAAGTTCAGGTGAAGTTTGCGGCTGTGGCTGTGGTTCAACTTCAGCAACCTGAACAGTTTGAGCCTATGAAAGAAAACACTTCATTTTATATACACACTTCAATATGCAACAGCTGGACAAAAAGCAAGAATCCCGCAATACCTGTAGCCCCAGGATACCAACCTTCTGCAATACTCCTAACAAGAAATCAATCCAAGGAATGCAACTTTTGTTGTCCAACCTGAATTGCTGCTCACACAAGAATATTCTACACTCCAAAAACTCTTTCGGTTTGAATGGACAGATCTATCTTCAGCTCACTAATCACTCTGAATCACCACTGAAGTCCATCTCACTACAAGATCAGCCCACAGAGACCACCAGCCCCTGAACAGGAAGGTGCCACCAGCTTTACTAACCACTGCTGCTCCACACCTAGACTGCCCTGAGGAAGGTCCTGGGTACAATCACATGCGATACACCACTGGCATCCCTCCCTATCCATGCTCTCTTCAAGCAGTATATAACAGGCACACAGAATAAATACATTCTGTTATCATCCATGATGGATAAGATTAATTCACTTGTAAGAGGTAAAAAGCAGACTAGAACACAGCATCAAAACACCAATTCAACTTCAATGCAGTGTTCTCAAAATACCAAATACTGCTAATGGGGACTAGCTACTATTGTGTGAAGAGTGACTGTATGACTTATTACAGACCTAAGGCATCTCCAGACCCTTTGGAGATTTACTTTGCAGCAAGACCTTAGGTCACCAAGAATTTCAATCTCAGACTGAAACTTATTGGTGCTATTGGTTTCCTTGACAAATCTAAGATCTGCAGCTAGCCCTCCAGCTGCACTCACTCTGCATTCTTCACTACAGCTTCTCAATTCCATGCCAGAGAGCCTCATAGCTACCTCAATTAACTGCTTTACAGACCTTAGTCAAACTCTCACTGGCACCCTGAATGTTACAGAAATAGCAATTCTTGTATCAAAACAGTTTTGCTTTTTCCTTCCTAAGAGCTACTCCAAAAAGCAGCTTTTCCTTTGATACTGCTAAGTGCCAATATTAGTGAAAGTTGCTCTGACAGTCTAGAGACCATGGCATGTGAAAACAGCATAGAGACTTTTAATACCTGGACCTTACTCAGTATGAAAAACCAACAGCTGAAGAGGTAAAGTCTGCAAGAGTCTCAGACTGGAGCCTTCCAGCTGCCTCTGGTTGATTTTTTATTTTCTGCATCAGCTCTTACTAGCTTTTCACTTATCAGCCCCTGAAGCTGCAGCATGTAGCACAGCTGCAGAGAAACTGACTGAAAAGGCCCAACTTTAATCAAGGCAGATGGCAACCAAGTTGTGAAGGAAAGCCTCTCTCTGCCTTAAAGAGTCCAAGGGCGAACTGACACCTTGTCTTTGTAGGAGCCAGGACTGAGCCTCTGCTCTCCTCCAGAGTGCTGCCACATTACTCTCCAGAGACCTGAAAGCTCTCCAGAGCCAACTCCCTCCATAAGCCCAATCCAAGGGACAGTCTTCTGCCCTGACCCCACAGACACCTTGTCCAGTGTGAAGGCTGGACATAGGCTGAAGTAAATCTGCTGAACTGGCAGATGCTTCTTAACAAACTTACATTTTTCACAAATAGAGCAAAATGGCTGCAATTTTCCCAGATCCTCTAGAAGCACAATGCTAGAGGACAGTGCAGGGCAGGCAGGCAAATTCCTTCTCAGTTTCACAGTTTTGAGAGGGTCAGCTCCCGGAAGTGTGATGTTCATTTCCAGTAGCTTTACTGCCCCGCCTAGAGAGAGGGTACATCCCTCCTGGAATTGCCTATGTATTTAGGGGGGCTTATGCCCCTAAATATCTTACGTACTATTGATCCAGGAAGTTTGCTCACAACTAGTCCGATTTCGACACTTTACCTGGGTGCTGGATCTGCTGTGGATTCCATGTGCAACATAACACAAAGTAACTAATAATGACTAGTACATATTAGCACACCTTATTTGGCTGCAATTATCCCTGCCTGTCCACTGCAACCCCTGGAACAGCTCAGGAAAATATTGCAGACCTCAGAATACCCGCTATGAAGAATCTGGCAATTAGTATGTATCTATTAATTTTTAACACTAAGATCAAGACCGTACTTTCTTTTGGAAAGTTTTGAATCCTAAAACTATGTACCAACATTACTACATGATAGTCTCATACCCATCAGGAGTCAAGTGCCCTATGTCACGTTCAGGCTTCTGGGACAGATGCATCTCTGCTTCCCAGACACCAGCTGTCTGTTGGCATGCTCCCTGTCCACAACATTTTTAAGCTGTTAATCACAAACTGAGACCAAGAGGCAGTTTTAACTTACTGAGCAAGTGACTTGTAGCTGCTGTTGCTGCCCCTGCTCTTGGGGTGTGGGCTGCTGCTGCTGCTGCTGCGGGTCCCATATGTGCACTGTCTGCCCTGTATTCTGGTATGTCCCTGCTACAGCCTGCACTGCCACTGGAATGTGGATGTTGCCATTCATAAACTGTGCTGGAAAGATCGAATTAGCAAGAGTCTGCACCACTTCCTCATGAGAGTTCTTCACTACTGAAGTACTTCCCACCATCTTATCCTTGTCATCTTCCAGCTTCACTGTAGCCAGTGTCGTGGGCGAGCCACTGACGTGGACGGCATTGTAGGCCTCCTGAGGGATGGCAATGTGGGTTATGTTTTGCTGCTGAAGGTCACCACGTGGTTGAGCAGAGTAAACAGGGATGGTCCACGTCTCTCCAGTGGGGCTAGTAATGGTCCCAGTGGCACTGTACAGGTGGGCACTGTCCACTGTTAACAAGTCTGGCCTTAAAGAGACATAACTTTGCTGCTGGCCCTGAGGAATGGCCAGCACTGTGGCAACTGGCTGCCCTGAAATAGCATACGATACGGTAATAGGCATATCCACTTTACGTTTCTTCACTGGCTGAAGGACACTCGCAGAGCTGATCCGCCTCTCTCCCTCTCGTGGCGAGCCTTGTTGAGAAGGTGGGGGTGACAGTGCCCCGACTGTCTGGATCTGGATCTGCTGACCACCAGTAATGGCCTGTCCTGCCACAAGCTGGGCCTGGATCTGCTGGTGTTGTATGTGTTCCTCCTGTAGCTCGGCAGCCTGGATCTGTTGGGCAGTCTGCACATGCTGTACTTGGATCTGAGCTGCCTGCAGCTGTGATGGGCTGGGGCTCTGAAGAGACTGACTCTGTATTGTCTGGGATGCCTGCTGCTGCGCCTGGCCTTGGATCTGCACTTGGACCTGTATTGGCTGCTCCGAAGCCTGATGAACAGAGAGCTGTGGAGAGAGCTGCTGGGCGGAGACCTGCTGCGGTGACTGCTGGACCTGGACCTGAACCTGCAATGACACCAAGCCAGCAGTTAGAGATCAGCAAATGTCAGTGATTCAACAGAGATGGTCTGTCACTCAAGATCTATGCTCCAGGTCTTTTATGCTCCCTTTTATGATTCCATATATTACTCCATTAGTAAAGATTTCAGGAAAATGAAACCAAGGTATTCTAGAAGTGCCTGGTTATTAACAGTGATACAGTAGATGTGTTTGCTCAGCATTGCACATGACTCTCAGCAGAGAGAGAACAGCACGTGAGCTACATCTCCACCCTCACAGCTCTATGGACTCAAGCCAACAGATTGCATCCCTGGAATCCAAAAGTGTCTTCAAAGCTATTTGCATTGCTAAAATGTTACTTTAGCATAGGTCTTGCAATACCAGCACTTTAAGGTCACGCACATTACAATCGCAGGAACTTGCCTCATTCTTACCATGCTCTAAATGGTTTTACTGCTGCCCACCACAGTCCCAAGATGGCCACAGGATCACTAGCTGGTGACAGGCAATTTGACGGATAAGTCAAAACCAGCACATGGCTCTTTCCTCATAAAGCATGGGAATATTACTTTGAAACCTATCATTGATAGTAACACTACTCAAGCAGGTGTCAACACAGAATGTGGCAAGTTCAACCTCAATCTTTGTCATGCATTAATGGCCTACCCTGCAGCATGATTTTTAAACTCTAGAAGAATTTCTTTGGCAATGACAAAACCAACCTTTTTTTCATTATTTACTTATTCCATTTAATACCATTTATTGTCTGAACTACACAGTTGCATTTTCTAGCTCATGCACTTAGTCAATGCTGAATAACATAGACAAAATATGTTGACTTCATTTCAAATCAGTTCCTTTTCTTTTGCGGGGGGGGGGAAAAAACATCACACCCTCTCACATTAATGCTCATTTGTCCAAGGTCTGCCACAATACCTAGCAGCAGTCCAGCAGCACACTGAAAGGCAGGAGTCACAGGTAGCCCCCAGCACAAATTTCAGGTCTCAATACCTTCACATCCCTTGTCCAGACACTTCTCCACTTTTCCTCACATTTACACAGACAACTGGTTACATTTGCCTTGTCCTAGAAGTGATATCTCCCAGGTTCTCATGACCATCTGTTTCTCCAGGCTTCATTAACACTTTATTTTAAGGGAGGGAATTAATTCCTCAACACCTCTTTCTGGAGCCAACACGGACTTATTTAGTTATAAAACTAAATGTCTTCCTACTCACTGTCCTCTCACCTTTTTCTAGCTCACTTCCTGGAGCCAGTCAGACTAATGCAGCATTTACACAGAGACAGCACACTAGCCAGCCTAACAATACCAAAAAGAACTACAATGCAGGCCTGCTGTGCACAAAATCTCACTTCCCAACATTGCTGCTAAGAAGTCTTGAAAAATGTTAAGGACCCATTTACAGCCAATTAAGAGTTGCTAAGGAAAAAACTGGGGTAGCAAAAAGCCCCACTGGCAGGCCCGATTTATAAGTCACCTCCTGTTAAGAAATAATTTATTTCCAGGAAGAATAGGGTACAGTTCGGGTACAGTTCCTTCTGGGAACTCTGTGCAGTATACTGTAATGCAGCTGACGTGGTGACTATAATAATTTCCTGCAAGGTAACAAGAAGCATGTGACCTTATGTCAGCATGACAGTTTCAAAAGCTGCATCAATGAGTGATTTGATCAGGCAGTCAATTGAAAAAGATGAACTCACCTATGGGATGTTTCCTCAGTTCTATTTGATATTGTTCTGCCCTGGAGCATGAGTACTGCCTTGGGCAAACAGGCCCAAACATGGATCCCAGGTAAGGGTTCAGTTTAAGAAAGCCAGTTGCAATCACACCCCTAAGGCAAGAATTCTTCAAAATACTTCACTTTAAAAATCACTAATATAGTCCTCACTATTAAATTAAGTCCTTGTTCAAAAGATTACCTGCAAGGCAAAAGCCAAAGACTGAACAAATTACATGTTTTATTGCACTGATATTTTCAGTTTCACACAAGAAACATTTGCTTTACCTGCTAGGATTCAAAATGACGGTAAGAGGTAAATGTGTCCTGTACTTCTGTAGTGCTTTCAGAATTTGCACAGTTGACTGAGACCACCTTAAAAGGACCCCCATCTTCTTCCCACACAAACTTTTACATTACAGTTCCTGGGAGTGTTGTAACATACAAAAAGGAAAGACTTTTTTTCGGCTAGCAGTAAGAATTCAAAGTCTCCTCCTGTGCTGAAACAATTTTATCACACAACCACAATTAGAAAGGTAATGGAATTGGTTTAAGAAAGAGGTATTGTCAGCAAGAGGCATGGTCTAAGAACAAATGGACCAAGACAGCATTTGCTCCCTTCTGCTCTTGTAAACAGACTTTCAGTTTGAGAGGACCTAACTGATCATCTAGCCTAACTGCCCGACGACTTCAGGGCTGACCATAAGCTACAGCATGTCATTAACAGCACTGTCTAAATGCCTCTTAAATAATGACCCCCTTGGGGTACCAATCACTTCTCAGAAGCCTGTTCCAGTGTTTGACCACTCTCTCGGTAAAGAAATGCTTCCTAATGTCCACCCTGAACATCCCCTGGCACAGCTTTGAATCATTATCTGTTTCAGAGCCTGAGCCTACAGTGTTTGAAAGTCAGGGGCAACTTCCACCACTTTCAGCAGACGAGCAGTCATGACCTGAGGCCTGTCGAAACTCCCCCAGGACTGAATCCTAACTCCTACAACCAGGATGTCTTGCTACTGCTTTAGAGTCCACCCTATTATTAACACTCAAAGAATGAGTCCAGACCCAAACAATATGAAGTCAAACTCCAGAATGACTTGAAGCTCTCTGTGTTGCAAACTACAGACATTAGGCATCTGACTAGAGCGGTCCTATTTAAAAGGATATTGGACCTCTACCTACCACACATTATGCATTCCCTGTGAATTACACATCCATTTTTAAAAACCGTATCTTGCAGCAGATCCCTCCCTGTTTTCTAGTAGGTTTATGCAGGAGTGCTACAAGCATTCATTTCAGTTTTACAGGCTTCAACCCAGTCTGAGACCAGAGGCTTCTTATATTGACCTCATTGTCCGTTTTTTCCTCAGATAGCAAGTTAGACAAAGTATTACACTAACCCCACCAGCAGCAGATGACTTTATAAAAGACTCTGTACAAAGGGGAATGTTTTAAATTTACAGGCCAAGACCAACAGGGAGGACTTTAAATCTTCCCTTTATGCTGAAGATTAAAGCAAAACCATGTTATGCTGGGAATTCCTGGGTTACTGGTGCAAGAAAGGAACATGCCAAGTTACCAGTACTGAAATACTATTTATTGCCGAAAGTCTGGATCCAACAGCATGAAAGAATCACCTCCCAGCAGGCTACCATGACACAGAGAAACGCCTTTTCACCATAAAGTCTCTGGAAGCTGGATCAAATACTAGCTGACTAGAAAATCAAGTGTCAGAAATCAACGCTGTATCATAACAGGAGGGAAAAACTACATTCCCTTAGAGAAAATTTTGTCACATCAAGCCCAAAAACATATTCTGTCCTGAACTGAGCACATGCAAAGAGTAAATCAGTAACCCCACGACCATGAGAACAGCTGAAGCCTGGTTGCCAAAATTATTTTTCCTAATGGTTGATAGACAAACTTTCAAGTAGGAGTCATAACATGTCTGCCCTGCACGGATTCTCTGCCCAAAAAGGAATCAGACTCAGTTGTTTCAGAACCGCAGCTCTGAAACAACTGAGATTTTCTTTGCTTCTTAATTCTTTCATCTGTAGACTGACTGGATTACCTAATATTTCCTAAAACCTAACTCTAAATGAGCACACCTAGCAACTCTTTCCTGCATGGATTTTTTGATATCTAGCTTGTCCTAGAGCACCTGACAGGCTCTTAAATGCATCTTTTCACAAAGAAATCTTGGTTTCTGAGGCGTGTTTACACTAGCAAGCAGTAGTACACACCAAGAGCAGACCTCCAGAGCAAGACTGGAGACGTACTAACATGTCCACACTATACCTTCCAGAAGACTATTTCAAACTTAGTTCTAGTCTTGCCCACCAGCCAAGTTTGACATCATGGAGACACAAGACTGCATCTTACCGCTTAGTTTCGTCTGGTGGGCACCCCAAATGACAGACTCTAAACCTACAAGAGGTAAAAAGGGGCAGGTGGCCAACTTGCTGCAGGAAGCATGTTCCAAATGCCCCCAGAAGTAATGTGGGTGCATCTCAAACTTCCCACACAAAGACAAATACTTGGGAAAAAAGTTAGTGAGAGCATGAGAAGAGTAATCTCAGGGTTTTTTGCCCAATTTAAGGACAGAAGACCTAAAATACAGTTCCCTCAACAACAGTCCTAAGCTAAAGCAAGTCCAGCACTAAAAGCTAACACTGTAACAAAGAGTTCCTTCTAAAGTTACACCAGAAAGTGTACATGCAAGTATAAAACAGATATGAAAAGTGTAAGTGAAAAGACTGATCAGAGAAGTAGCAGGAAATGTCAGAACTTGTTATTTAACTACTTTACAGGAAGTCCTTTGCTATCTAAGTAAATAAGGTCTACGGGAAGGGTACAAGTCAGCTTTTCAGAATAAGGGCCAGACTGACTCTCACTCCAAGTTTTTCCTCTGCTCATTCATCAACATCAGAGAGAGAATTCCATCAGCTAAATTAGGCCTTGGGTGTGTTTGAATAGTTACAATATCAAGATTTTGCTGTCAAGCTGTATACTGGGGAGGGATTTAGGTCTAAGACAGTTAAAACACATGACCAAGGAAAAACAGCTTACCTCTCCAACAGAAGCCTACTTCCATATACAAGTAAATGCTACCTCGAAAACACCACTCTTGACTATAACCACTCTTTTGAAGTGCCCCACTCAGCCCTAACAAATGATAATTAATACCTGCTGCTACACTAAAATCTTACTGGCATGTTTTTCAAACATAAGCAAATAGGAACTCTAACTCCAAGCTAAACTTCAAGACCAGTATAGAGGCAAGAGGAAGGTGCATCCATCAGAAGCAAAGATGCATTCTGTGCAGAGCCAGAAACCAGACTTTTTTCTAAGCTATTTAAGGGCATCTTTCCCTGCCTTGTGTCATTAGTAACGCCCAGCCTCCTGTAATTGTCTGAAGTCACAGAATAGACTCAGCAGTAAACACATAAGGAATTGAACGATTAGAAAGCCACAAGTATCAACCAAAAGATATTTTACACAGGCACTTAACCATTCCCCATACAGTTCCATGATCTTGCTCACATGTAGCATCCTCCCCTCAAGCCCTGCCCAAGAAAATCTTGCCACCTAGATATCAGACTGTTCATAAAAAGCTGAAACTGAGGATTTCTCCACACACATCATAAGCAAAGATACTTTCTGTCCTTTGATATTCTTTCAGTTAAAGCTTCTTGTGTAAGAGGCACAAAAGGTTGGCTGACCTCTGCAGAAGTACCATATTTGGGAAGCAAGTCAACACTAAAACACCTCTTCTCACTGGCATAATCAATTTGATGGCCTCAATGCACAGGACCAACAAGCAACAATCTGACCAAAATCGGAGCTGATAAAACTCTTACTCAACTGGAACAAAACACAGCCCTTCCCAGCCACTCCCTGATGCACTACAAGGTATGACAACTCTTGACACACTAAACTCCTTCTTAAGGTCACTTATGGCACCCCTGTGATACTGGGTGTGGAAGGAGCTCCAGGACACTTGAACTGTAGCAATGACTAGCGTAAACAACCCAACAGTTGCATCCATTCATCCTGTAAAATAAACACTTGATAAGACTTTGTTGAACCTTTTAGGCAAGAAAACCTTAAGGTGACAACTTCTTCAAAGACAAAATTTATTTTGCCAGAATAAATTAAAGCAGCAAGAAGTCACACTCTGTCTTCAGTTGTTCACAGCTAGTAAAATCCAGGATGGAACCTGAGCACTGCCTATCTCCATTATTGAAAGATCATCAGCAGCAATTGCTACTGTGAGGTCATCTGACTGGTCATACTATTAGTCACCTTCAGCAGTACTGTCACACTGCCCGACATAAGCATAGTCATTCAAAGGGTCTTCCACTGATTTGCAATTGGATTAGCAAGAACTAAACAGATTACCAAGTCAAGTACCAGGACATATGTTTAATCAAAAGCTAAGAGGCTTCGGCAGATGACCAGAATTCATCATAATACAACACAAGCAGTATTTTAGCACAGGGAGTCAGTTGGACCAGGTGCACTGCTACAGTGGAACACTGTCACTCCCCAGAGTCACAACAAAATCCAGCTTTATCCAGAAGCTGTGCTCCGCCACTGCTGCCACAGTGACAGTGCAGAGATAAGTTAACACTAAATCACGGGTTTAACATAAATTATGTCTCCATAAGAAACCTTGAAAGACAGAAAAACACTCTTTCAAAGGGGTAAAGACATTCTTCTCCACCCTATTCTTGCAGAAAAACTAAGATAATTCTGAGCTAGCTGCTCAAATACACCTGAGTCCAGCTGCACTGCTGATACACAAAAGCTGCAGCCCCATTTAGTATCAAATGTGCCACCTTACTGTTCTGGGGTGTTGCAACACCCTAAAGTGAACAGCAGGGTAGGTAACACAAACACTAGTTATGAGCTGTACGGATGGGAAAGCAGGTATCTAAAAGCAGAGGCACATCAAAAACAAGGAGCAGAGAGTAGACAACATTCTTTAGGAAACTTGATGGAATCTTGACTTTCACGAGTTTTTCATATTCCGGGTGCAGGTCATTGAGTTCAAAAATCAGGAACTGGTCTCTGGCAGCAACTCTATGCTTATTTTCAAGAAGGTCAGGTTATTTTTCTCTGGAGCATATGATATATGACCTCCCTCCCTATCTCTGTTACTAAAAGACTTGCAAGAGTCAAGCCTGAATACTGAGTAGTTCTGAAAGGAGGCAGCAAGAGGTAAAAAATGAGTGGGGGGGGGGGAAAAAAAAAAGATTCCTTTTGACTTCTACAATTGGTTTGGGGGCCTTCCACATCTTTAAGGCTGAGGCACTCAAAAGCCAACCCTCCTAGCTCTTCTACTGAAAAACAAAACTTCTTCCAGAAAACATACTAGCTGGCAAAACCAAACCCACTCTTGATCAGTTTTAATAGCCTCATGCAGAGATCCAAGTCATGCCGGCAAGACTTCGGTTTTTGTTCTTCAAAAGCCTTTCAACACAAGTTACTGTAGGGCAACAGGTTACAAAAGCCCCAGTTAAGCATTCATTTACTCAATAGAGAGTAACTGGAGATGAGTTACCAGTGAAGGAGGTAAGTTTGTCTTTGCCGTAGGATAAAAGCATGCAAGTGAGCCTTTGGCACAAGTCTACTGCACTGCAGCAAGTTCGCACTTATTTCGTACCTTATTTCCACCCTATTTGTGACTCCAAACCCTCACTTAATGTAAAAACGAGAGCTCACAGCTTTACATTCTGCTACAGAAAGCAGAATGATTCATATCTCAAGTGTATCAGAATTGTAGCTATAGGCAGAGTTCAGCTGTATGGAGATATATCACAGAAAAACCTTAGTAAATGCCCTGCCACCTATGAACTCTTCAAATTACAAAATGTATCTGAGGACAAAAGCAGTTATCCTAAGTTGTAACATTGGTTTGGTTTTCTTCCCGCTGATGTTGGATTTGCTTACTTAATACTTATTAAAATACCTAATGTAATATCTACTTTAAAAAAAAACAAAAATGACAACTCCTTCCACTATGCAAATGGATCATCTACCATGATGCACATGCATCCTTTGGAATTCCTTTCCTGAAATGTATCATCCCCTGGTTCATATCCTAAAGTTGACTCTCCTGCATTTCTCCCTCACTTAAAAGCCAGTTCAAGAACAACAACTTGTAGAATGTTCAAGTAAAACCATTCAAAGATTATTGATTTTATTAAAGTAATAAAAAAATCCTGAAGGCAAGCTCAATCCCACAGCCAGCCTGAACAACCAGACAGTCAGAGGGGGCTGGTATTTATAGCAGCTTCAAAGCAGAAGGCTTTGGGAGTTGTGCACATGCCAGAACTGTTGACCATTTCTCCAATAGGTGACACCACTCCATTGCTATGTACGTGGCTCCTCCTACAGCAGGGCTTGAGGGAGGCACAGTCCAGAGAGCCAATTTACTACCAAATTCCTTAAATGAAAGGGAAATATTGCTGTACTATATAAAGTTAATTGGCCCTGCCTCTTAAGTACTTGTCTGCGGCTTAAGGTTAGACAACAGCTCTGAACACTACTCTATCAGTTAGCAAGTCATATACACATTCAAGGATGATTTCAGATGCTTACCTGGACTTGCTGGGGTTGCTGAACCTGTATCTGCTGCTCTGGCTGAGTTTGTTGCTGGATACTGGTTGTCACAGGACAAGCAAGTTCAAGCAAAGACCCAGCCACCTCTGTGCTGTCCGTGTAAATGCAGTTACCACCCTGCTGATACACCATTGTGGTGGTAGCCGTCTGCTGAAACTCCTGGAGAGCTTCTGGCCCCTTGGAAGCAAGGGAGTCTAGAAACTCCTTCATCCTGTGCTGGGGGATCGTTCGCGCCTTCACACGGATGTATTCTTCAAAGGAAATGGTGTTCTCCAGAGAATTATTCATATTGCAAGGTCCTCAGGGTTCCTTAAGGAAAGAGAAAGTAAAAGTCTTAACTACAGCACTCCCTTGGTGCAAGGATATTCTTAACTCCAGTAACTAATTTCTCATACCAAGTACTGTATGAAAATTGGCAAACATGCACAGCCAGATGCCCAAGACAGATGCTTTAGTTTTACGAGGCATCTTGTGCTACTACACATTTCTCAGATTAACCCTTGGCAGCTCAGGGGAGTCTGAATGATACCCAGGTGTGACTGTGGAACTACTCACAGAGCTCACTGCCAGGTAAGCTCTCCTAGCTCTGTACTTCACCCAGACCAGGCAAGTCCTGTACCAGACAAACCCAGTTGTACATTCCATTTGTTTGCAGCATGCACTGTTAGCGAGAGAGGCTCAGAAATCAATATCTGCAGCCCTGCTTTGCAGCCGCAGAGCTGGGGAACTGAGCAGTGTGTTCTATCAGGCCGTGCAGTTCTATTCTAGGCAGCTAATGGGTAGCACAACAGAAGAGCAACAGATGCAGCATTCAGCCCATTGCTATTAGGACTAGGATAGCCTCATCGATTTGAACATAGCAAGCAAAAGGAGAGCAATGGAATCAAGAGATTTCCTCAAACAGGGAACTACACACATGGAGAAGCAGAGCTCTGGAAATGACAAAGGCAACAGCAGCATTAGTTCTTGATCTACTTTTAATATAGGAAGAGGTTAACATGAAACATGCCACGTGTGAAGACAAAAGAAAGACAGAAAAAGAAGTTAGATGATCAGGGCGGAAGTGAAAGCAAAGAAAAAAAAAAAACACCACCACCAAAGATGACTCCACCTGAGAACATCAGACAGCTCTAGGGTATATTCTGACAGCATTATTTTCTTACTGACTTATCTTGTTTAAACCCACAAATTGTTTTTGCAGTGAGTATACTGTATACTGGTTGTTTCTAAGGCACTAATTAGCCTGTATATAAATACATTTGAGCTATCACATCACTGGACACTGAGACAGTTGTGAAAAGATGTGAAACAACACAAGGTTAGGACTAGAAGAGGTGATTCAGCACTACTAGATCAAGCTGCATAAAGGAGGAAAAACACACAGACATCACTATGTACATTGACTGTAGTTCTAAAGAGGACAGGTACAAAAAGAAAACTTTATGTATCCTTTTACCATGATTTTACAAAGTAGAACTCAGACAGGGCTATGGTTGAATGTAAGACTGCAAAAGCCTGCCTGTGTGAAAATGGGAGTTAACTCTAGGCTTTGACTGGCGCTCAAGCACACTGCACAAGTCCAGCCCCAGTTATCATCAAAACCTGGGAGAGCTGAAGCAAACGCTAACCCCTCTTCATTGTTACATGACAGCAGTCCAAACACACAGTTTTTGTTTACATGGAGGTTCATGGCTAGTGCATTGGACCAGGCTCACAGGAGAAAAAAAAAAAACAAGTATCAAAGGTAAGGGGAAGACATATGAGGCAATTTGTGCTCTATCTATGGCTTCTGAAGTCTTTAAGACACATTTGTTGCTGTATGAGTTTTCTACAGAAGATATTCTTAAAATATGCAGCACTGTTTAGTAAAAAAAACATATAATGGTGTTCACATGGCAAATCCAACAGCTCTGTAAATATCGGCATACAAAAGCTCCTGTAGAGCCCACATCTGGACAGAAAAACCATTCTTTCAGAGACACCAATCTGACATTTTCAAGCCCGCTATGGGTGATAGAGCCAGTAAGACTACTCACTTCTCCAACAGCCACCCAAGAGTAGATTACACCTCTACAGCACACATTACTAACGCCTTCCCATGTGACCATATGCCCCGGGTGAAACCAAGGGAGAAGAACGATGTTAATGCATCCACAGGGACTTAGATAAGACCTAGAGCAGGCACACTGAAATGTGTTTTGCATCTAGCTGGATGACGCTCCATTATAGACTCTGAGGTTGGAAAACAGATTTTGAGCAATTAACTTGTCCCAACCTTCTACCTGGAACTTCCAAGTATCTGACTTCAATATTACAGTGAGGCTTTCAGAAGGGCATCATCATTTTCCATGTCCACTCTGAGGTGCACTAGCAGATACAGCTTTGACAAGGAAGACTCTTCTGAGGAATAAGCCTCAAGGATGCCATGCTGGGCTCCCAAACACGAATGCCACAGATGTTCTTTGACAGCAGGATCCCAGACATAAGTGCCACAGATGCTCTTTAACAGCCAGCTGCTGCCGAATTGGATGGGCTCACTTCTCCCAGGTGCTCCCTTCCTGCTTTGGTATTTATTATGTTGTAATGGTTCAGGGAATAGCTATCCACCTTCTGTTAATCTTGTCAAAGGAGAGAGCAGGGAGGTCACAGGGCTGCTGTTTCCAATGGGAGCTGATAGCCCTCACTTCCACTTTTGAAACTCCAACCCTTCTTTCACAAGCTACATCATTCTCCCGCATAAGAGACCAGAAGCCACAAGAAACCCAGAAGCATAAGCAGCAGAGGTCCACCACCAAACCATCACCAACCTCTTCTGACCACCAGGAAGCAGAACAAAGCAAGCACTAATCTCTTAAATACAAATCCTTGATACTGCTGAGCTGGTCCATTTTAATTAGTTCTTGTTAGCATGAAAACCAAGAGCCTACTAGGCCAGTCTTCCCCTACTAGTAAATCTTCCTCTCTCAAAAGCTGTCACAAAGAATCTCTTGTCTTTCTTCTACCATGGAAAAAAGAATTTCCTTTACATTTTCTTGAAGTTACTATACCGAGAGCCACTAAGGTGAGACCCTGCAGTATTCCAAAGTGCCAGGCATGGACCAGAGCCCCACCATGCCACAAGGCATCTGTTCCCGTCCCACAAGAGGGACAAGATCTTCCTTGGGTTTTCTCTACAGATGCAGCTACAGACCCTGTAGGTAACAGTGTCTCCATGGGTCATTCACACCAGTTTTAAGGCTGCTGGATTATTTAACTAAAAGCACTGAACTACTCAAAACTTCACAAGACCCTATGCAGCAGTAGAGGTACCCGGTCCAGAGGAAGATTCAGGAAAGTAATGCTGCACTCCCAGAAATTTTACTTATTAAAACTAAACCAACCTGCACTTCTGGCACAAAACCTCTGTAAGGCTCTAGTGCATTCAACAGGCTTTTGTAGGGCAACACGTGCAGCTTGCTGCTGCAGTCACCACTTTTACTACTAGTTATTAAAACACATAATTTGTGCATTCCATTTATCCCACAGACACGCACTGGAAACTGCAAACACCCACCCTCACTGGATCTCAGCAGCATGTTTTTAATACTGCATTTTAAAATTTAAAAAAAGAGCATCTAGGCAATAAGTTTCTCCAACAAAGTAAGGTAACTGCTCTCTGTGCAGCATAACTGCATTTTTTTCAGGAAGTAAGTTCAAGAAAAATTCTTTGAAGATTATGAGCACATACGGTTAGTTGATAAAACTTAAGACTGAGGTTACTGAAAACACACACACAACTTGCAGCATGTGGACAATCTGGACTCACCAGTCACCATGTTGCATGTATTTCTGCTGCTCTTGTCCTGAGCTCTTAGACTTGTAACGTTCTGGAGAAGACAGAACAAAGAAGCCCTTTCCATCCCCAGTTCCTCTTTCTTTATTAAGTCATTTTATTTTTAATATGTATTCCATTAAGAAAAAAAAAATCAGGAAACAAATATATGATCATCCACGCAGCTAGCAGCTCCTACTGAGGAATTGCAAGATGCCCAATTTCTAACCATCGTATCCCTCAGCCTGGTGGTACTGGGAACGACTGTGTGAGCACATCTGTCACAGAGCGCCGTGCGGCGACAGGCGCGGCACGGTGGGTAACTCCGGAGTTACTGGCAGATAGAACTTAGAACAAGGCAGCAGCAGTAGTGACCGTATCCAGAGCCCCCACCCCACCGCAGGTGTTCTCAGTGCTGCCCCGAGAGACAGCCGGGAACTCTACGGACCGCTCGGCCACCCAGCCAAGACGAGGCGAAGCTCCGCATTCAGGCCCTGAGACCGTCGGCTGCAGCTCAGCCTCCGTCCTGCCCGAGCGGGGACGCGGAACCCGCGGGGCTTCCCCCGCCCGCGGGGACCCGGCACTGCCCCAGCCGCTCCCGCCGCCTTTGTTTCTCGGCGGGGCGGCCGGGCCGGGCCCGCAGGCGGCGCCGCGACACCGCCTCCCCGCCCCCCCGGCAGGAGCCATGTCGGGGGCTCCGCGAGGACGGGGCCGCCGAGGGCCGCGCACAGGCCGCGCCTTCCGGTGCCTCGCTGCCCGGGTGGCGGGGCGACGGGGACGGCCCGGTGCACGGGAGGGGGGGAGAAGAGCGGGGAGCGCGCCCGCGCGGGCCAGGAAAGCGCGCGCGCGGCAGGCGGGGCCGCCCCCTCCCCCTCCCCGCCGGGCCCGCGCCGCCCCCGGAACCGCCGCCTCCTCCTCCCGCGCCCAAAGGGAGGCCCCACCCGGCCCCCGCCGCCGCCGCGCACTACCCCGGCCCGCCGGCCCGGCTGCGCTGCGGCGTGACCCGGCCCCGCCTCACCCCGGCCCTGTCGCCGCCGCCGCCTCGGCCCCGAGTCTTTTCCCCTCACAGCTCCCTGGGCGCCATCTTACATTCAACCCCCCGCAGCCAATCAGCGCGCTGCCCCAGCCTCGCGAGAGCGCGGCCCCCAAGCCCCGCGAGAGTTCAGCCCCTCGGCCCGCCCCGCGCCTTAAAGGGGCCTGGCCGCAGCGGGGCGTGGGGAGGGTGCGGCCGCTGGGGGGCGTCCTGTGCGGGGGCGCGCGGCCGTGGTGGCGCGCAGAACGCGGGGGGGACACGCGGGGACACGCGGGGACACGCGGGGACACGCGGGGACAGGGGCAGAGCGGGCAGGCGGGGTACCCGGGACGCCACCGGCACCGCGTGGCCGTGGGGCGACGCTGGCCGAGGGGCTCCACGCGGCCGCCGCGCTCCTTCGCGGCATGCGGGTGCAGTCCGGCCCCCATCCCCACGCAGCACCTGGGGCGAGGCTCCGCGTTGCGCCCTTGTTCGGGGCAGACCCCGGTGCAGGGACTCCCCGGGGAGGGCGCTGAGGCCTACGCGGCCTGTACCGGAGGGGCCGCGCCCTGCCCCGGGCGGTACCGCGGGGCGAAGTTCCCCCATGGAGACGGAGGGCGCTCCGCGCCGCGGGACCGTGCCGGGGCTGCTTTAACGTGCCCATGTGCTCGGTGCGGCCTCCCCAGCCCCGGCCCCGCTTAAGGTGGCCCGTGGGGCTGGGCAGGGTCTCCCTCCACCTGCTTCAGGTCCAGGGGCACAGGCACGGGGCTAAGGGCACGGGCTTCACACCAGTTCCGCGGGGACACCCCTCTGACCCCGAGCCTGGGGCCGGGCAGGGACCACCCCACTCAAGTCCACCTTAAGGGGGTAGGGCGCTCCGGCGGTGTTTGTACACAGTGTGCACACCCTGCCTGCACCTTTTTTGCACCCCCTGTGCCCTGCCTGCCCTACCTGCACCCCCCCGCACATCCCCTGCACCCACCTGTCCTGCCTGCACCCCACCTGCACCCCCCCGAGACACTTTTCCATGCCACCTCGACACCCTTGACCCCAGCCCAACATTATGGTGCTGGCTGGGGGAGCTGCAGCTCCCATGGGGTCACATCAGTGCTACACAGCAGATAGGAGCAGACTCCGTGCCCCCAGAACAAGGGAGACACCCCCCCACACACACCCCCAACCCAAGGCTCATCAGGGGGACAAACAGGAGACTACCCCCACCCCAGCACCCCAAGACTGAGCAGGAGGAGGCAGTGACAGTGCAGGGACAGGACTGCGATCTCCATTTATTGAGGCAATGCTGTGAGGCACCCCAGGGGGCTGCACCAAGGCACGGTGGCACTGGGGGTGTGCAAGGACCCCCAAGGAAGCAACACCACAGTGGTGTAGCAGCAGCGGGTCCCTCAGGCCTTGCCAGGGTCCTCCTTGAGCGTCACTGTCCGGTTGAACACCATCTGGGGAGAAACATAGGGTCTGCTCAGAGCCCCATGGCGGGCAGGGGGTGCTGCACAAGTGGGTGCAGGCTGCCCCACTGCCTCCATCCCAGGGCTCACCTTCCCCTCCTCACTGTCGGGATCCACAGAGAAGTAGCCCAGGCGCTCAAACTGGAATTTGTCAAAGGGTCGGGCAGAGTGGACAGAGCTGTCGACCAGGGCATTGTGCACCACACGCAGGGAGTCCTGGCAGGGGGGACAGCTCAGCCAGCACCCTGACCCTTCTGTCCTCTCCACAGGCCTGCTCCCCCCAGCTCCTCTTCCCTCCAAGACAGAGTAAGGCCTTGCCCCAAGAGAGGTAGGGTGTACAAGGAAGTGGGTGTCCTCAGGACTGGGTGCAGGAGGTCCCCACTTTCCCCCCGAGCCCATAACCCCAGCTGCTGCCACTACTCACAGGGTTGAGGTCACTCAGAAAGCCACCAGGTACCTCCAATGGGTCCTCAGGATTTTTGTGCAAAAACCTGCCATGAGATAAGAGTCTTATCCCAAAGCTGCCAGATGAGTGGATATAGTGGGACCACAGAGCATCATCTTCCCCAGGGCAGATCCCTGTTGTGGGCAGACCCCTGTTGTGGGCAGACCCCAGGAGGGCCTGCTGGTGTACAGCTGTGCTGCTGCTCCAGCATGCTGAGCATGTTATGGCCTCTGTTGGCAGCCAGATACTCACAGCCGCTCGTAGAGCCGCACTTCACATGTCACAGGCACCGACACCCAGTGGATGAAAGCTTTGGGCTTTTCCGCCACATCCGACTTGGTGCAGGTCACCTCCAGCTCAATGACACGTCCACTGACGTCCTGAGGGAGAGGAGATGAGCTAAGCTGTCAGGCAGCAGCCTTACCCCAGCAAGCCTAGGACTGAACGCCCAGCCCCACAACTCGGGGACACCTTGTTCTCCACTGTGAGGCACAGGGCAGGCAGAGAGCAGCCACACAGGCAGCCTGGGCCCTCACTGTGCCCAGAGTGTCCAGCACGAGATGACCATCGCTGCCCTTCCCTGCTGGGGCATGGCCATGTCCTGACATTCCACAGCCCAACATCATGTCACCAGTGCCCACGGCCACGCACCTTGATGACATTCTGGACAGTGATGACGTAGCCAGCATGGCGCAGCCCCACCGACTGCCCAGGGGCCAGGCGCTTGTAGCCCTTGTCTGCCTCCTGTAAGAGAGTTCACAGATGCATGAGGGGTCCCAGCATGGGCAGCCAGCCTCCCCTCCAGCATGTCTCTCCATCCCCACTCCCGCCATCCCAGGGATCAGTGATCCCAGGGCTGTTTGAACTCCCATGTTGCTGTGGGATGTTCCCACAGACAGGGCCAGGTTGAGCACCATAGGTTGGACACGTCCTGGCCAAGCTGAGGGCAATACTTGCCCAGTGCTCATCAGAGCTGCTGGCACATTTGGGCGTCACAGTCAGGTGCTCAGCACCCGCCTGTGATCTCTGTGTGCAGCACTACCACCACCACTTCCAGTGCTGCCAGGCTCCTGCTGCACAAGCTGTAGCTCCAGGAGTGAGGGCAGTATGGTCCAGTGGGCCTGGCTTACCTCCCTGAAGTCCGTCTCCTCAATGTAGATGGTCTGATGGAAGGGCACTTTGTGAAAACCACGGCTCTCATCGGCTGGAAAGTTGGGCACGAGGACCTCCAGTGGCTGGGGAGAAAGAGGGCGTGAATGCTGATCTCAAGGAACCCCACTCGACCACAGCTCATGACAGTCTCACCTTCAGAGCAGGGAAGTTGGTGATGGTGACCTTGAGGGGCTCCAGGACAGCCATGGCGCGGGGGGCCTGCTCATTCAGCACCTCCCGTGCACATGCCTCCAGCAAATGTGGCTCCATTGTTGCCTGGGCCACTGTCACACCAACCTGAGGGACAGCCTGCTGTGACCATGCTGGCCAGGGGATGCATCCATCTGCCCTGTCCCATCCTATCTGATGCCTACCCGTGCACAAAAGTTGTTGATGGCCTCGGGGGGGAAGCCTCGCCGGCGCAGGGCTGTCAGCGTGAAGAGCCGCGGATCATCCCAGTCCCTAAGGAACACTGGTGTGGCAACCTGGCATGCCCTGGGTGAGCCCCATCCTGGCTGCTGGCCCTGCTCCTACCTCACAGCACCTGTCTCCACCAGACGGATGATCTTTCTCTTGGAGACAACAGTGTAGAGCAGGTTCAGGCGCCCATATTCCCACTGCACAGGGCAGTAAACATCCAGAGCATTGCACAGCCAGAAGTAGGAGGAGCGCCTGCAAGGGAGGTACAGGCACAGCCCAGCTCAGCCACATGGACACACTGTCCCCTAGTACTCTGGCAGCCACCGGGATGCAGCCATCTGCTCCCAGGTATAGCTCAGCCCTGGGCCATGCTGTGCACAGTGCTCACCTGGCCTGGAACTCCTTGGTGCAGAGGGAGTGTGTGATGTGCTCGATGGAGTCGCAGAGGCAGTGTGTGTAGTCATACGTGGGGTAGATGCACCTGCAAGGCAGACACAGTTGGCTCGGGGCAAAGCACGGTGCTGCTCCACTCCTGACACCTCCCCACTTCCAGGAAGTCCAGACCCACCCCCACCACATGTGGCAGGACATGGCAGGCCCTCCCTACCACTTGTCCCCAGTGCGGTGGTGTGGAGTGAACTTGACACGGTAGGCAACGGGATCCATCTTCCCATCCTCCATCACCATCTTCATCCTCAGCGTGGCTTCCCCCTCCCCAAACTTGCCCTTTCGCATGTCCTGTGGAGAGGGGGGAAGCTTTCAGCTGAGCCACAAATCCAGACCCCACAGGCATGCAGCACCTGCCCCAGCCAGGAGTACCTCAAAGAGCAGGAGTGACTCCTCCACAGGCCGGTCCCGCCACGGCGAGGGCGGTGGGTTGTGGCCCTTGATCTCTTCAACCTTCTGATGGCAGACATATGCCTGACCCCTACGGGGGGGAAATGCCATCACCAGACATGAGGGGCCCATCCTCTGGGCAAGGAGGACCCCCAGCCACGGCATAGGACATCAACACCACCCCGGCACATTCCTACTGCCCCACATGCTCACCTGCGTATAAGCTCCAGGGCCCAGGTGTAGAGCTGGTCAAAGTAATCCGACGCGTGTGTCACTGCATAGGGCTGGTAGCCTGTGGGGATGGGTGAAATGGAACAGGTTGGAAGAAGCCCAAAGGCCCAGCAGCAAGACCTGAATGTAGGGGTGTCCCTGGCACCTGGCTTGATCCTGCCCTCCCCATCCTGAGCCATACCCAGCCACTCCACCATCTCCCGGATGGCTGTGAAGTACTTCTCCTCCTCCTTCTCGGGGTTGGTGTCATCATAGCGCAGGAAGCACACACCACCGTTGGCCTGGGGATGAAGAGATAGTGAGCAGCTGCTCCCTGAGGGACCACAGGGCCAGGCCAGCAGCCAAGCAGCAGGGGAAAGCAGGGGCCAGGGCAGCTTGGTGCTTTTTACCTTGGCATAGCCAAAGTTGAAGTTGATGGCTTTGGCATGGCCAATGTGCAGGATACCATTAGGCTCAGGAGGGAACCGTGTCCGTACCTGGAGGGGGAGAGGGGACACCTCTGTCCTTCAGCAGGAGACTCTTACCTTCCCTGACAGCAGTGGCACTGACATGAGCCCCTGGCAGTCCTGCAGAGCACCCCATGCTGTGTGGGTGCTGCCTCTGGTCGTGTCCCCTGTGAGCTGTGTGTTCCCCACCCACCCCGGCTGTATCACTCTCACATGGAACCGCTGGGCTGACGGACATGGCCTCACCTGCCCACCCGTGATTGCCAGGTGCTGCTTCAGCAGGGCCATAGTGTTTGGTGTCACCACGTAGCCCTCAGTCTTGTAGTTTTCTCCTGCAGGCAGAAGATGCTCAGGGATACAGCACTGCCCTAACCATGCCAAGCCCAGCAGGCAGGGGGGAAGGACACAGGACCTGTCCAGTCCTCTGCAGCATGGAGAGCTGGGACCAGGCAGAGAGCCAGTGGAGTGGCCCCACAATGGCAGCAGCTCCTCACACTTACCTGGCTTGTGGAACTTCAGGGCTTCTCCCCGCAGCTGCTCCAGCAGCGACTGTGTCTCTGTGCCCATGTCACCTGCAGAGAGATGGGGCTGAGCTCCCTGATTGCAGCTCCCAGGGCCCAGCTTGGAAGCAGGTCCCAGCAGGAACTAAAGGGCTGGGGGAGAGGACAGTCTCTTACCATTCTCCACCACAGCCACCTTCTGTTTCTCTGCTGGGGCCAGACGGGTCTTTGCAGCCTGCAGAGACCAGCAGAGCATCCTGAGTGCCCAGCTGTAGCACATACCTTCCCCTCCTGGCCCAGCCTGCTGTCCTCAGCACTCCCTCAGACCTGTTCCCATGGTGGCAGCTCAGCCCAGAGCAGCTATTTGGGATTCTGCCTGAACACTTTGCAGGAAAATACCATCCAAGTCACCAGCCTCCCCTTCTCCTTACCTTTGGCTTCTTTTCCAGGTCAGCTTCTGTCTTTGGCCCAAGCAAATGCAGCACCTGGAGAAGAGTGACACAGCCAGGAGTCAAAAAGGCTCCCTGTGCCCCAAGGCCTGGAGGTGTCCTGTGCAGCCATCACTCCCCTCACCCTGCCTGCACCCAGCTGAGGCAGGCTGTCCCCAGCACTGGGCCCTCCAGGGGACTGGCTGGCAGGTCCCACACCAGTCACGGCACCTCCAGGGGACCACAGCAGCACCTGACACAGTAATCTCGCACCCACCTGCAGGTCCACCTCGTTCTTGATGGTCTTCCCGTCTGCCCACTGCAGCCGGTTCCGTGCCTCCCCTGCAGACAGGGCACCCCGTGGGCAAGGGGCAGGGCCCAGCCCGGGGGTGAGGCCATTGATGCAGAATGCCACACCCTTTGCCCCAGGGCTGTCTCTGTTGCTGGGTACTATGCCCTGCCTGTGCGGGGGATCTGGCAGGATGACATCTCCCCGTGGCAAAAGGCTGGCTCTCAAGATCCAGGGGAGCAGACAGTGGCACTGGCAGTCAGGCACAGGGATGTGACAGCCACCAGCATCAGGCAGGGGTTGCCCCGGTGTCCGCACTCACCCATCAGCAGCCCCATGTTGAAGTGGTAGCGCTCTGCCAGCAGCTCTGCTCGATGCTTGCTGATCACAGCCTCCACCTGGGAGCAGCGCAGGGGACACCGGGGTGAGCAAGGCAGGCAGGTGGAAGCACAGCAGGAGCCAGTCCAATGTCCCCTGTGCTGTCTCCACAGGATCACAGCCCCACTCACCGCTTCCTCGATCTGCTCGGGGGTGATGCAGACCCCCACACCGCAAGACCGCTCAAAGTCTGCCACATCCAGGGGCTCCAAGGGGTGGCTCCTCACGTACTCCAGGGCAGCTGGGGACAGAGCAGAGATGAAGAGCGGCGCTCCCGGGGCTGGGGCCGGGCAGGGGCCGGGGCCGCACGGTACCGCTGAGCTGCAGGTCAGTGAGGATCTCCCTGCGAGCGATGTAGCCGACGAGGAAGGCGAGGTGCTTCGGGTCCTTGAGGCGGGCGGCCGTGTTGTAGAGAAGTGTCCCGGTGGCTTTGTCCAGCGCCGGGCCCAGCGCGCTCCGAGCCTGCCGCCGCCCCGGGGAAAGTCAGGGCAGGACCGGGACCCGAGCCCCGGCGAACCGGCAGCACCGAGGACCGGAGCGGAACGGGAGGGTGCCAAGGGCCAAGGCCGCTTGGGGGGGTCGGTGAAGCCGGGAAGGCTGGGGTCGAGGGGGTGACAGCGGGACCACGGTGCCGATGTACCGGGGTGACACCGGGGATGAGGGTACCGAGTCCCGAGGGTGACACCGGTGCCGGGGTAGCGAGTTCCCAGGGTGGCCGGGTCCCGAGGTGACATCGGGATGACGGGATACTGGGGATCGAGGACCGGGGACCAGGGTGCGGGCCCGCGGCGGACGCACCTGCAGCACGGCCCGGCGCAGCAGCGCGCTGAGTGCCCCGTTGCGTAGCGTCTCGCGCGCCTTGGCCTCGCTGAGGCCGATGCCGGTGAACAGCCCCAGCGCCTCCTCCGCCTCCTCCGCCGCCATCATCGCCGCCGCCGCCACCGCCGCCGCCATGCTGCCGCCTCCGCCACCGCCCGCCCGGGGACGCGTCCGCGCCCCGCCAACCGGCAGCGAGAGCGCTCCGTCCCGGCCAATGGAAGGGGGGAGACCCGCGCCGGCCGGACCAATGGGTGTGCGGGAGGCGGGCTCAGCGCGCGGGCTGTTGCATCATTTAAAGAGACCGGCGGCGGCGGCGGCCACGTGGGGGGCGGGGCTGGAGGTGGGCCCGGGGGCGGAGCGCGTGCTGCATCCCGCCCCCGGCGCCCCCTCTCCCGGCGCTTTGTGCCCCGCGGCTGGTGCCCGCGCCTCCAGTGTGCCTTGTGTGTCTCCGCCTGCCCCGACGGCCCCGGGCACGGGGCCTGCGAGAGGCCCATGGGGACGCACACGCCCAAGGCGGGTCGCGGTGGCGGCCTCAGCCCGATTTATGCGGAGCCAGGCCGGCTCGGTGTCCACAGCTTCCCCGGATCGTGCGTGGTCCCTTGGCCCCGCCAGCCCAGTGTCCATCCTCTTCCCTCCTCACCCGCCCCCCCCCCCGCTGCCCTAGTACACCCCTCATCTCAGTGTCCTCAGGTTTCCCCAGACCGGTGGAACTTCGGCTGCCTCAGCCCAGTGTCCTCCTGCTCTCCCCCGTCTGACGTCTTGTCCAGTCTGGTGTTCCCAGCTCACCGCTTTGCCCCACCAGCTTCCCCAGCCGGGTATCCTCTATTTCTTCCGGCCCGGTGCCCCGCCCCCGGCCCGATGTCCCCCCTCAGCCCGGTGTCCTCCACAACCCCACGTTTCCTGCCTCAGCCCGGGAGTCCCCCTCCAGCCCGACGTCCCCTCCCAGCTTGGTGTCTCGTCTTAGCTCAGTGCCCTGCTAGCCCAGTGTTCCACCAATCCTACTCCCACCTCAGCTCAAGTAGCAGCAGACTCGAGTGGTTGGGGAAGGGGGTTTATTGGAAATACTAGGTGGGAGGAGGCACTGGCAGGTCCTGCCAGCCAGAGCCACCGGACACAACCAGACAAGGCAGGTCGTAGCTCCCCCGTGGGCGGGTGCTGGAGTCAACGCTGGTGTCGCAGTGGGTCCCACACCATGGAGGGGACAGCCATTGCTTAGCACTGGCACAGAGCTATAGCTCCATCCTGGTGCCAGGCACTGTGCCTTTCCCCTTGGTGGCTGCCTGCTCCCTGCCCGTAGCTGGCAGTGGCTTCAAGCTATAACGGGCACTGACATTGGTACCCGAGACACTGCGGTACTCGCCCATCTCTGTACGAACGTTCTCGTTCTGGGTGATGGTGAGCAGGACCGGGACGGAGAGCGTTACCTCCTTCCGCAGGACTTGGATGCTGAGCGCTGTGCGTGGGGGGATCTTCACCGGCAACTGCACCTCCACGCGCTGCCGGCGAGTGCTGGTTTCACTGCGCCCTTTCTGCACCGTGAAGATGTTGGAGGCTTCCACGGTCAGCGTGAAGGAGAGCCCGGCTTTGAGGCTAGTGGCATTGCTGAAGTGGAAGCTCTGCCAGAGTGTGGTGCCGTACTCCCGGCTGCTGCTGGCCGCCAGTGCCTGCTCCGACTCTGTCTCGTTCACCCCCCTCAATCTCATCCACCAGCACCTCCCGCTCCTCCTCCACCCGCTTCTGCTCCCAGAGGAGACGTGCTGAGACCAGGGGCCGCCCGGGGCGTAGCGGACGCAGGTGGGACAGCCGAGACTGAAAGTTCAGCTCCAGTTTGTAGTCAGCGAGATGCTCGCCAGGCCATGCCAGGCAGTGCCAGCCGCCCCGGCTGGGATGCTGGTAGAGCAGCCAGACGCCTCGCTGCACTATGTGGGAGGCCACCCGGTCGTTGAAGTACCCATACGCCAAGTTGGTCTCCTCTGTCACCACCTTGCAGGCGCCTTGGAAGTTGGGGTGCTCGTAGAGGGTGATCTGGGGGTCCCCCAGGTCATGGTGCACAAGGCGCAGTGCTGAGAAGCTGTTGGGCCGATCCACAGAGGGGTACTCGCCCTCCTCAAAGGCATGCGGCTCGCCCTCATATTTGGGGTCCGTGTAGGCAATCCATGGCTGCCCCTCCACCTTCAGGGAGGCGATGCAGTTCCCAAAATCCAGCTCGTGCAGGTCAGGCACGTCACAGGTGAACTCTCGGCTCAGCCCCTCAAAGTTGGCACGCTCGTACACCGTGATCCGGTTCATGGTGCCACGGGTGCCTGCCCCTGCGAGGGCACAAAGTGCGGCACGTCCCCTCCTGTGGGCTCACGTGGATGCTACAGGAGACCCGCGAGGAAAGCCCAGCCAGCAAAGGGAAACCTTGGCACCCCTTTAACCCTTGTCCTCTGCCTTTCCTTTGCCCACCTCCGCCTGGTCCCCGTGTTCTCACCTTCTGTGCTGGCAACACCCCACAGCTGTGCCTTTTAGGAAGCGGTGGTGGGACCAGGGCGTGCTGTGGCGCAAAGTGAAGGCGATGACAATGTTCATCCCCACACCCTGCACCCAACCCTGTCCCTGCTCTGGTGTTGGGGAGCCAGCCAGGCCCCGCACGGCGGTCGACACACTGGGATGCCAGCCGGTCCCACAGACCAGCCCTGCCGGAAAGTCCTGCTGTGCCCCAGGCACGTGAGGCTCCGTGCTGAAGAGTCACTGCCAATTATCAGTGATGCTTCCGCCCTGCCCGCGCTAATTACAGTGTGCATTGCCGGTGGGGCAGGAACTGCTGGCTCACCCCAGTAGGGTGAGAGGGTATCGTGGTGGGGCAAACCCACGCCCTGAAATAAGAGTCTCTGGAACCCTGGCGATCCCAGCAGCTGGACATGGACACCTAGCATGACAGTGCTGCTTCAGCCCTGAGGATGGCTGGGGCAGATGGGGACACTTCTTCCCCCTTGTCCCTTCATGGGCAGGACAACCACACACCAGGGGTGGCCAAGGCACTGCTGGAGATGGGATGCTGGGCACAGCCAGACGCTGACATCAAGCCAAGGCACTGGAAGGCAGCCACTCCAAGCACAGCATGCTGGTGGTTTTCTCTGGGCTCCATGCAGGTTCCCACAGCACAAACTGGAGCTGGCCTCCCCAGGAGCTACTGGTGTGGGGCACAGGGCACGTGCACTCCCTAGCTGGCACCCCGCTGCAACAGGGCTCAGGCAGCTCAAGGGTTCTGGGGCAGGTTAAGCCTTTGATTTCTTCTGGCTACATGCCCAGTGGCTGCCTCATCCACTTGTCCACACAGCCCTCAGCAGCCCAGGGCTGTTCCCAAGGTACAGTGCATGGAGCAGGGAACTACAAAGCTGACATGAAAAGCTCCCATTGGGGTACAGCTGGATCCTGACCCACCTCTTGGGGACAGTAAGGTCCCCCCAAAGCCTCTGGGCTGAAATCTGCCTCTTGGGGCTGATAAGCAAGGCCAGCCCTGGCTGCATGGGGTCCCCCAGTCCCACAGGAGTTTGGTACAGCCTGTGGGCACCCACATCCTGTGGTGGAGAAGGATGAAGACTCCATTGCTCCAGCAGCCTGTCCCCCGCAAGTCACCCAAGAGAGGAACCCAGGTGACCCTGAATTCCTGAACCCTATCCCCTTCAAACCTCTCTCCCCCAAAGCCCAGTGCCACCCCACACCTCACCCCTCACTTGCCCGCTGCCAGTGCCCCATTTCCCCTGTCTGCAGTGCCAGCGCTGCCAGGGTCTCCCAGTTTATTGCCAGATGTCGGGGCGGTTGGGGTTACACCAGACAAACGCTACGGGAAGCAGTTAGTGAGTGGGGGGCCATGGGGGCTCCGGGCAGGGGCCAGGGAAGGGCTGTCCCACTCACTCCCCCAGCCTGCGGCCTCCCTGCCATCCCCCCCAGGCCGCCACGCTCCCCCGCGCCGGGGACCCCTCCTGCGCCCCGCGGCCGCCCTGGCTCCGTGGCCCCCAGCACCCCCACCTCGCTGTGTTCACCCCCCTGCAGCGAGGCCGGCGGCCAGGGCGGCGCGGGGGGCACGGGGCAGCGTGGGTGGGAGGCGGTGCTGGCATTATTGCTATGGCAGGCGGGAGCAGTGCGACCCTCCCCACGCTCAGATCACAGTCTCGAAGAGCGTCGCCTTCTCCTTGGGGGGCTCTGGGGCCAGCAGCTTGGCCTCTGCCTCTGGCGTCAGGTACTCCAGGTGGTGTTGGCCCCAGATTGGAGTGGTCAGGAGCTGCCAGCGCTGTGGGGACACCGTGTCAGCACTGAGGGACAACAGCACTGGGACTGCCTGGACCCATCTTGGTGAATTCCCCGCAATGCACAGGGATAGGTTGGGGGGTGGAGGTGAAACTGGGACAGGGAAGGGATTGAAATGGGATTGAGAAAGGGACAGAGATTGCATGGGGACAGGGACGGGACTGAGACACAGGATTAAGACAGTGATGTCAGCAAGGATGGGGTTTGGGAGAGGCTGGGAGTGAGACAACAGTGGGGATGGGAATCTGGTAGGAGTGCGAACGATGAAGACTGGAACAGGACTTGGATGGGGGTGAACCTAGGATGGGAAAGGGACTAAAAGGGATTTACAGAAGAACAGGGATTGCAAGGAGACAGTGATGGGGACACGCACAGGATTTGGCTGTGACAGGGATAGGGATAGGACTGAGACAGTGATGTAAGCAGCTGTGGGAATCAGGTAAGGTTGGGTATGAGACAGTAATGGGGACAGGGATGGGATTTGGATGGGAGTGAGACAATGGGGACAGGCACATGATTCGGATAGGAATGAGACAGTGATGAAGACAGGGATGGGATCTGACTGTGGATGGGACTGTGATGGCAACGTGGACACTGGTGGGATTTGAATTGCAATCAGACAGTGACGAAGACAACGATGGGATCTGGTGGTGGATGGGACTGAAACGGCAATGTGGATGGTGGGATTTGAATGGGGCCGGGACTGGGCTGGGGACAGGACTAACAGGGGGGCAACCATGGCTGAGGATGGGGTGGGGACAGAGGTAGGAGCGATCCCACTGCACCGCCCTCACCTCGCGGAAGGAGCCTTTGCAGCGCAGGAGCTTGTAGATAACAGTGCAGGGGATGCAGAGCATGGAGGAGAGCGCCAGGACCCAGCCGATGGCTTCCCCCCACCACGGGTACACGTACGTCTTATTGTATGTCAGCGGCTTGTAGTTCACCACGTGGAACACAAAGATGCCCTGGGTGGAGAGAGAGGTGAGGACCCACGGGGCAGGGAGCTGGCGGTCCCCACCCCCGACGCGTGTCACCGCCGTAGCCCCCGACGTGTCCATCGCCCCACGGTCGCGACACGCGTGTGCCTACAGCGGCCGCCGGGGGGCGCTCAGTGCCCGCGGCACAGCGCGGGGCGGTGGCACACGCGTGTCCCCACGCGCGGTGGCCTTGCTCACCACGCAGACCAGCGGTGTCACCACAGCCCAGCACCACTTCATGACGGGCAGGGGCCGGTAGCCGATCATACGGGCCACATCGTCCATGAAGCGGTCGGCACCTGCAGGGAGGAGGGCGTCAGTCAGGGCACTTGTGTCTCCCTTGCGTCCCCCCCACCGTGTCCCCCTGGCCTCACCATAGACCCAGGCAATGACTACGCACTCCCAGAAAGCCTGCCACAGCAGCGTGATCCCGCTGGCCGAGTAGTTGTCAAAGAGCTGGAATACGTACATGCCGCCCTGCCAGGAAGGTGCCCGTGTCACCAGCATTGCGCTGGCTGCCCCACACACCGCCACGCTGGCACTGTCATAGCCTTGCCAGCACCGGTACCCCACCTGGCATGGACACCCTGCATGCCATGGGCACCCTGCTCCCACAGCACCCCTACCCCACAGAGACCCCCATGCCATGGGCAGCTCCACGGACATGAGGGCAGCAGCCCCAGGGAGCTCCCACCCCACAGTGGGACCTCATGGGAGGTGCTGCCTGAGGAACAGGGGCAGGCAGCTGGTGTGGGGCTGGCTGGCAGTGTCCCTGCTGCGTCCCCCACCTGCGTGACCATGGAGAGGTCAATGAGGCAGCAGACGATGCAGCAGAGCGCAGCGGTGAGCTCACGGCGCAGTGAGCCAGCCCCCGGCTGGGGGAACAGGTCCAGGATGCCCGTGATGAAACCCTCCACACCGACAAACTGTGGCACAAAGCAGGGCTCAGTGGGGATGTGCCACCCATCCTCTCCCTGATCCCCATCTCCCTGGTTACCACAGCACCTGGCTGTCCAGCCCCAGCACAAGGAGCATGATGAAGAAGAGCGTGGCCCACAGCGGGGACAAGGGCATCAGTGTCACAGCTTTGGGGTAGGCGATGAAAGCCAGCCCGGGACCTGTGGGAGAGTAGGGTCAGAGGTGCCACTCAAGGGGTGTCAGAGGGGACACAGTGTCAGTTGGCACCCACTGTTCACCACTCACCAGACTCGGCCACCTTGGAGATGTCCACGCCTTGCTCAGAGGCCATGAAGCCGAGCACGGAGAAGACAACGAAGCCGGCAAAGAAGCTGGTGCAGCTGTTGATCACAGCCAGGATGTAGGCATCCCTGTGGGCGGAGTGTCTTAAGGAAGTGCCGGGGGGTATTGGGGGACACACCATGGGGGTCACTGGGACACACCAGGGGGACTGCCTGCAGCTGGCACAGCCCTACCTGTAGCAGTTGTTGTGGAAGCGGTTGTAGCTGCCCAGTGCAGTCAGGGCACCCAGCCCAATGGCATAGGAAAAGAAGACCTGGGTGCCAGCATCAATCCAGACCTGGGGTGTGAGGGAGGGTGTCGGGAGTGATGAGGGTGCCAGGGGGTGTCTAGCACCCAGCTCCCTGCTGCCCTCCCCACTGCCCTCACCTGTGCCTCAACCAGCTTGGTCCAGTCAGGTTTCAGGTAGTAGATGATGCCGCCCAGCGCGCCAGGCAGTGTTACTCCATGGGCCAGCAGCAGGATGAGGACCACATACGGGAAGAGTGCCGTGAAGTAGACAATCTGAAGAGCAGTGGGTGGCCGTGAGACCCCCCAGGCCAGGGCTCTCTGTCATGTGCCACAGGTGTCCCAGCAGGACCAGAGCTTGGGAATGTCCCCAGCAGCTGGTAGCACCTCCTGGACAGATGTGGGACATGGGCCTCCCACCCCTGTGGGCAGTGGCACAGGAGGGCAGGAGACAGCAGTGCTGTGTGTTGCAGTCCCATTCTCTCATACCGGTGGCCCTGATGCATGTTCCCCCTGCCAGCATTACCTTCCCAGTTGACTTGACACCCTTCCAAATGCAGAAGTAGACAACGACCCAGGTGGTGACCAAGCAGAGGATCATCTGCCAGTTCATCTCCCCTGGCTCGCTGAGGCCCCCAGAGAGACGCAGCACCTTGTTCCTGCAGAGTGGGGCTGTGCTGAGTGCCAGCATGACACCCCCAGCCCCAGATGACACCCTCCTGGTTCCCACACTCACTCCCAAAACTCAATGACAGGTGAGCGCTTGTTGGTCATGTCAGCGCAGCTGAAATTGGAGGTCCAAGTGCTGGCAGTGGCATTAGTGCTGACATTGTGGCACAGGTCCGGGTTGAAGAGCTCTGTGCACTGCTCCGTGTTCCAGGAGTGGCCACAGGTGGCCCAGGGCAGGGTGTCCGTCAGTGAATGCACCAGGTAAAAGAGCCCCCACACCAAGATCATGATGTAGTAGGAGTTGCAGAAGAAGACGATCACCATAGAGGCCAGGCCTAAACCTGTGGCATGGGGAGACCAGAGCCCGCAGGCACCTGTGGGCATCTGGCAGCCGGCATGGAGTGGGATGTGGGGTGTTGGAGGGATGCGGGAGGACAGAGGAGAACTGACAGGGACAGGGCAGGGGAGAGCTGGTGGGAATGGGACAGGGAAGCTGGCAGCCCCAGGCAGGACAGGACAGGGTGGGGACAGCTGGCAGCATGGCACAGGACCAGGGGGGAGCCGGCAGGATACCTCTGCGGTGGGGATCCAGCAGCTGCCTGGGATCCAGCAGCATGCAGGCAGGGAGCCACAGGGGCAGGCAAGGCAGGCAGGGCAAGACAGGGTGCCATGGGGCACAGGTGCAGGCAGCTGCCACCCTTGGCCGGGGCACAGGGGTGGCAATGGGACACGGGCAAGGTGCAGGGGAGCAGGTAGGGCGTGGGCAGGGTGCTGCCGGCCCCAGCAGGCTGCAGGCAGCTGAGGCACAGTCAGGGTGCAGGCAGGGTGCCGGGGGCCCTGGGCAGGGTGCAGCGGCTGTGGGAAGGGTGCAGGCAGGGTGCGGGCAGGGTGTGACATTACCCTTGAAGAGGGGGGCGATGTTCCAGGCGCCGATGCCCCCCTGCTTCATGAACTGCCCCAGGGCCACCTCCAAGAAGAAGATGGGGATGCCGCCCACGAAGACGATGAGCAGGTAGGGGATGAGGAAGACGCCTGGGGCCGGGGGCAGGAGGCCGGCTCAGCCGCTGCCGTCCCCCCGGCCCCCCCTTTTGCTCCCCCCTTCCCCGCGCCGCCCGCCCGGACGCAGCGAATGGCAAAGGCGCCTCCGCGCCCTCCCCTTGCCGCGATGTAGGTCAGCACGGGCAGGTGGTGGGGGGCTCCCACGACCCCCGCCCCGTGAGTGACTCTGGACCCCCACGGGGTGGCCCACGAGCCCCTCAAAGGTGCAGGGCGAGCTGACCCAGCGTGGGGTGACCCCCAGGCATACGCTATCGAGCGGGAAGGGGGCACCCCCCGCCCCGCGGGGCACACCCCCGCGGCGCGGGGTGAGCACGGGGCTCACCTCCGCCGTTCTTGTAGCACAGGTAGGGGAAGCGCCAGACGTTGCCCAGCCCCACGGCGAAGCCCACGCAGGACATGATGAAATCCATCTGCCGAGTCCATGTCTCCCGTTCGGGAACGGCCTCTTTGGGGGGACCAGGGGGTCGCACCAGTGGTGCCGTCACTGTCCGCTCCTCGCCCGCCGTGGGGGGCTCTGCGCCCTCCGCCCCGCCGGGGCCTTCTGCCGAGACGGGGGGAGGGGGGATGCCCACGCCGCCGTCACGCGCGCCCGTGGGGGCGCGAGAGGGGGGGAAGCACCTCCCCCCCCCCGCGCGCCCCTCTCCGCGCGTAGGGGCGTGACGTCAGATGTCAGGCCGGCGCGTGACGTCACAATGCAGAGCGGTGACTCACCCCGCGGCGGCGGGAGGGGGCGCGTCGCGGTCGCGCGTGGCCGTGGGCCCCCCTCTCCCCCTCCCCAAGCTCATCCCTCCCCGGGCGCTCCCCGCTTACCGGAGCCCGCGGGGGCAGCGGCGGCCGCGGCTGTGGCGGCGGCGGCGGCGTCGCGTCGCGGGGCGTCGGGCGGCTGCGGGGCGGCCGTGTCGGTGGGGACGGGGGGCATGTCGCGGGGGGCCGGGGAGCGGGGGCGGGTCGGGGGCGGCTCCGTGGCCGAGGGGGGCTCAGAAAGCAATCCACGAAGCACTTGAAGGTGAGTCGGAAGAACCTCATTGAGGGCGGCGGGGCGCGGCGGGGCGGGCCGGGCCGGGCGGGCGGCTCAGAGCCGGGCTGCGGGGCCGGCGCCGCGCGGCCGCTCCGGGGCTCTCTGCGCCGCGGCACCGGGCGGCGGCGGAGGCAGCGACCGGCCGCACCGCCCCCCGAGCCCCATTGGCCGCGCCACCCGCCCGCGGCTTGACGGGACTTGCAGTCCCGACGCACTGGCACCGGCCCCCGGGCGAGGCGGGAGCCACGGGGGGACAAGGAATACCCTGCGGGATTCCGGGCACTACGGACAGCGGGGACGGCGTGGCAACGGGGGATACCGGGCACGAGGGACACAAGGCAGCAGGGCACACCCGGGGACACCAGGGAGCAGGGCGCTAGGGACAGCAGGCGACAAGAGAGGCAGCGGGGGATGAGGCACTTCAGCGCACAACAGGCACTAGAACTCCGGGACTTGCACGTCTCGCCGCACCGGGGCACAACAGAAGACGACACGAGGCACTAAAGCGGCAGGATTTGCACCAGGAGACACTGGACAACAGGGTGCAGCCAGCAGCAGAGCACGCAGAGAGGCAGCAGGCACCGGGGGACACTGTGTCCCCCACTGCTGTGGAGTACACCTGGCAATAGCACCAAGAAACACCGGTCCCTGAGGGATCTTAGGGAATACCCAGCACCAAGTCACACCAAGAACACTGGAGCACGAGGACACCTGGGGCAGCAGGGTGCTGGGGGTCCCAACAGCAGACTGGGGCATGGTGCCCTGGCTCACCAGGGGCCCGAGAGATAGCAGGCAGCAGAGGCGAGTGGAGTTCAGAGAGTTTAATGAGCGCAGGACAAACCCCAACCCCCTCCCCCAACCCCCCATCCCTCCAGTGCCCGGCCTGGCCCACAGCCCAGGCCAGGCCCCCCACAACACCCTAGTCGACTTCTTCCATGCTGCTGTAGGAGGGGGCTGGGCGCTCGGCGGGGCTGGCGAAACGCTCAGGGAGGCCTTCCGCAGCCAGCGGCGAGGCTCCTTCGGGGGCCAGGCCAGATCCGAACGGCACCGGGGGCAGTCCCTGCAAGCAGAAGGTGGGCATGAGAGGGAGACTTGCACCCCGCCCACCCATCTCCCTCCCTGCTCCTGGAGGGCTAGAGGGATGCCTGGGGGGACACAGCCCCCTCAGGGTAGGGACCCCACGTGCAGAATGTGCAGCCCCTGGGCTTAGAGAGCAGAAGCTGGTGGAAAACCCCACAGCAGGGCAGAGGGAAGCATCGTGCCCAGGGCTCCTGGAGGCAGCCCCTCCAGCCCAGCAGGAGAGCCAGGCTGCAGCACACTCCCGCCCCAGGGCTGCTCAGCCAGTGCCAGTCAGAGCAGAGCCCTGCACCCCAGCATGGGCGGCAGTGACGGGCCATGGGCAGGCTGCCAGCGCCTGCCAGAGGTCTGAGGAACAGTGCAGGGCCAGAGGGAATTTCCAGGGCTGAGAGCACTTTGTCAGGCCTCGCTGCTGGCCACCCACCGCCAGTGAGGGCAGGCAGGTGCAGGCAGCAGCTTGTGGGCCCCAAGCCTGGGGCACCAGCACCAGCTGGAGCAGAGGTCAGCCCACTGGCGCCGGGCACTGACTCAGACCCACGAGGCCAGCACCACGGGTGAGCGGGGGAAGCCACCGAGACCCAGGGCTGTAGACAATGAGGCAACTGTTCCAGGACAGGCACCTCATGACCACAGCACAGCCCTGCCGAGCTCCCTGGCTGGGACCTGCTTGGGAGCGGAGTAAACCTCAGCACGTGGAGGAAGGGTGTGGGACAGAGGTAGGGGGAGTCCAGCTCAGGCCCCAGCCTAAAACACAGATGAACCCCTTCACTGCCAAGCATCCCTCCCAAGCCAGCTGAGGGCACAGCAGCAGAGACGGAAAAGAAAGTCACAGGGCTCTGAAGTTACCTCTCACACCCAAATACGCCAGAGCTGTCTGAGCCACGCTCAGCCAAGGGCAACACGTCTCAATGTCAGACACTGTTCGAGCTGCTGCCTGTGCCCCAGCCCCAGGGGACTGCCTGCTCTTGGCCCTGCTGGGCTCCCCACGCCCTGCACGTGTCCCGCGAGGCTACCACTCCACAGCTGGGACTAGAGCCCAGCCCATGCCCCATGGCATGGGCAGGCAGAGCTCTCCCCTGAGCCTGCTACCACACAGGGTGCACCAGGCACCCAGCAAAGCCCAAGGGATGGTCCTGGTGCCAGCTGGGTCACAGAGTGGCCTCAGGTGACCCCAGTGTGGAGTCTCCGCCTCTGTGTGGGAGTCCCAGCACACAGGACAGGAACGCTGCATCTCTTTGGAAAACCTGGCTTTATTAACGCACTATGGTCATACCTGTGCTCCCTGACCCCATGCCTCTCCTGCAGCATGGGCAGCTGGTGTCCTTGCAAATGAGGTGCTGCACCACACTGCCCTGAAGAGACCAACTCCCCCAGATGCTGCCAGCATGTAGCCCCAGGGACTGTTGGGAAGCGGTGGCCCACAGAGATGAGTGCTCACCACAGGCACCCCAGTCTGGATTGCCAGGCTCCCCAGCAGCTGTCCAGGGCTGAGCAGGGAAGCACACAAGCCCTAGGTGACAAGCCTGTCCAGCCCCAGCACAGGAGTGCGGCACACACCACTCCCAGTGCACAAGCAGCTGGCACCAGGAGGCTCAGCAGGAGGCTGGCAGGAGAGACTGGGCTGGCCAAGGACCACGGGTAGCCCCAGCTCTAGGGGTGCTCAAGGCTCCTGCAGCAGCACAGCTGAGAGAGGTGGCCAGCCAGGGCCCGTGTCAGGGCATCCTGCCCTTGCTGCAGCCTCCCGGCAGGTCTCCACTTCCTTCTTGGGAGCCAAGCAGAGATGGCTGACATGCCCGTGGGGCTCTCAGGTCCCAGTTTCACTGCAGCAGCAACATCCCTTCTTGAGCAGCAGGTAGTCATGAAGTCTGCCTCACTCCCAGTGGGCAGCAAAAGAAGGGCAAAGGAGCTCCGGGTTCTCGGCTGTGCCTTGGCAAGGCAGCAGGCTGGCCACACAGGCCTGCCAGCTGGCACAGGAGATGCCAGAGCAGACAGGCAGGAGCCGACAGCCCCATGCTTCCCTTGGCGAATCTTTCCCAGCGTCTTCTGTCCTGCTCTCATAGCATCCTAGGACGGCGCGTGCCTTGGCGGCCCTGCTCCTGCAGCTGGCCACGCGCCTGGGCCTATCTCCAGCGGGGCTGGTAAATGAGTGGGTAGAAGACGTTCAGGAAGAGAGCCACAATTGCGGCCGTGGTGGCCAGGACAAAGTATCTGACGCAGCCTTCATCTGGGTGCAGGGGGGTGCCTGGACTCCGCTTCTGGCCACGGGGCCTCCAGGAGTTTCTTGCAGGCCTTTGGGGCGCCTCAAGCTGCAGCTCTTGTTCTTCAGCCTCCAGTTCCTGCCAGATCAGAGAAGCCTGCGATGTGGAAACCTGCGTCAGCACTTGGAGAACACAACGGGCAACACCCCTCGCCATCCCCCGGGCAGGCGGCTGCCTGCAAGCCCAGCCCCGTGCCCAGCCAGCCCGCCTCCCCATGCAGCACCATCGCGGTCGCGCCCGCCCCCGCGGCTCTTCGGGTCTCTGGTGTGTGGGGCTCCGGTGGGTGGCTCTGTGGGAGGGAGCATGGGCAGCTACCAGGCAGGGTCTTCACAGGACTGCAGGGAGTGAAGCCAGCAGCTGGATCCCGATGGAGCAGATGCACTTGCATTGGTGGGTCCAGGAGGCAAGGGAGCAGGCAGCAGCCAATCACAGCCCAGCTTCTGTGATCCCAACAGGATCTTTCACATGACAGCCAATCCAGAGCCAGCTGGAGCAGCAGGAGCAGGAGGCGCAGTGCCAGTACAGCCAGTCACAGCTCTGCTTTGGTAGGTAGGAATGCTCTGACAACCAATCGTAGCCCAGCTTCCAGGAGGATTTTCCACAAGCAGCCAACCACAGCTTGGCCCTTCATGTCGGTGATCGTGCAGAGCAGTTAGGGCGCAGGTCTCTGGAGGGCACCCAGTGCCAGCGAGGGTGCAGGTGGTCCAGGGTGCTTGGGGACCTGCTGAGCCCCACTGGGATCCAATGCATCCCATTACTGCAGGGGAACCGGCGCTGCCAGGGGCCCAATGAGCCCCAGTGCCACAGAGCAACCTGATGAACCCCAGCGCCATGGGGCATACAGTGAGCCACAGGGCCAGTTAGGCCCCTGAAGGCTCTCACCACCAGTGTGCAAAAAGCAGTACAGCCTTCTCATTGCTCAGGCTGCCCCCAGTGAGTGGAGCTGCTCCAGGACATACACAGCCCCCCAGGGCAGGAACAGCCCAGGCAGGCAGACACCAAGATGCCAGACAGCCCCCCCAGCCTCAGAGACAGACAGCTTCTGTCCCCAGGCGAGAGGGCAGAACTGCGATGCCTAACCAGCACTGGGTCAAGGGGAGCATGAGCCAGAAGGGCAGGGAGGCCAGGCCAGAAGGGCCTCTAAGGGCATACATGTGCAGTCACGCTGGAGATCAAGTGAGCATTGTCCTCAGACTCTGTGGGCCTGCAGAGGTGCTGAGCATGGAGGGAAAAGTCTGCAGCACAACGATGCAGGGGGTCTGACCAGGTGGGCACCACACTGTGCCCCAGCCTCAGCCTTCCTGACTTTCACACAAAGATCAGTGTAACCATGCCCTACCACTGCATTCTGAAAGCACCCTGCCATCTGGCCCACCCCCAGTCCCTCCCTCCCAGGCCACCCAGCAACAGAGCACGCTCTGGCAGGTTTCTCTAGAGCACCCTGTGAAGGCTGCCAGGCCTCTGGCTCAGCACTGGTATTTACCTTTTTTGCACTTGGCTTGGCCCTGAGTTGGGCCCCAGCAGAAAGTGTCCCCCACCCTGCCTCAAAAGCGGCTCTGGAGAGCAAGTTCTTACTGCTCTCTGGCACAACCAGATCCTACTGCACTGCTCGCAACCACTCCTCTAGTGCAGACTCCGGCAAGGCTGTGCCCCTTCTTCTTCTACCAGTGCCCTCCCACCAGCAATTCCACACTGATGACCAAAACCAGCTCTCCTGTGATCCCTCAGGACAGGGACTGTCCCAAGCTCACAGTGAGAACGAGGCAAGACAGGCTCCAATGCCCAGCCGGCACAAGCTCTTTGGTATCAAAGGGGTGCAGGCACTGCACCACAGCTGCACCAGGCTCTCTGGGTGCAGACAAAGATGGGCAGGCCCTGCATGTGGGCTCCTGAGCACATTTCAAGGCTCTGTGGCTCCAACAGTGCCGAACGGGACGCAAGTGCTCACCTGGCTTGCAGCGGCTTCAGCAGAGGGGGTGCGCTCGGTGCGGTGGTCTGAGGGATGCCCTGGCAGGGGTCTCTCCACAGGAGAGTTCCTCCGGCGGTAGAAGAGGACATATGCATATCTGGTCACCACCTGGCTCTCATCCACCGTGGTGACTGTGCTGTCGTCAAAGAGCCGCCAGCCTGAGAAGGACGAAGGGTTAAGCAAGCAGACAAACCACGGCTGCAGGAGAAGGGGGGTGGTGAGGGTGACAGATCCTCACCTACGTCGCTGCGTTGGCTGTTCTTGTCGTTGGGCAGGCGGGCGTACGCTGTGTAGTGCCCTCCAATCATGCCTCCATAGTGGTTGATCACAGCGTACAGGTCATACATAGGCAGCTGCTGCTCACCCTTCCGACCAATGCAGAATTTGCTCAGGTCCAGGCTCCTGTGGAGAGACATGGTGACCATCAAGGGTGATCAGTGTTATGCAGGCCGGACTGCAGGTCAGCAGAGGCAGTGCCAACCCAGGCACATCGTCCCCAGGCTCTCACCGGACGGGAAAGTCCACCATGTCATTGATCTTGTCCCTCCAAATAAAGCTGCGGAAGGAGAAGCGCTTGAGCTGGATGATGAGGACGTTGGGCAGCCGCCATAACATCAGCTGCTTGGAAGCCTCACGGTGCTGCTTGCACTTGGGGCAGTACCTAGGGGAAGAGTGCGCTTGTTACTGGTGTGGGGAGAGCCTCAGTTCTTCCAGCCCAGCTCAGCCCCAGGGTCCCCACATGCAGGGCTGGCAGAGGGTATGTCGGAGGGCTCAGCCTCCTCTGTCAAGGGCAGGCCAGCACAGTCCTACAGAGCACTACCTTTGCTCCCTGCTGGCTTAGCCCTTCCCAGTGCACAGGGAGGGCCAGCCCATCATTCCTGGCTGCCAGTAGAAACAGTGTGCAGGCCCAGGCAGCTCCCGGGAAACCCTGCTGCTGCTGGCTGGAACCCGCCCTGCAGCCTTCCTCACCATGCTTCCTCTGGGGCCAGGACTTCGGGCTTGGTGAAGAGATTGAGGCACTGCTCCAGGGTGAAGTGGCCAGCCCGGGCTGCTTCGCTGGCTGAGCCTGGGTCCTCCACACACTCCAACTCCTTGGATTCTACCAACACGAATTCCTTGAGGCGCTCATTGTTCTTCCACACCAGGGCAAGGGAGCAGTCATCTGTCAGATCCAGGGGGGTGTCACCTGTAAAGGGGCACAGATGTCACACACATACTCTACCAGGTTGGAGCAGGCCACCTGGCTGGAGCAATCTTGCCCATCCCAGTTAGATACAGAAATCAAAAAGTGCTTCCAGAAAGGGACAGGTGCCCCCTGGCTAGGTTCACCATGCTGGGGCAGCAGAGCCCCTCAGCCTGCAGGGCTCAACACTGGCACAGCCCTCCGTCAGCAGCACCCTCACAAACAGCACTGGGTGTGGGCATTCCACTCAAACAAAGAAATGACCCAGAGATCACAGACCCTCTGAGAATACATGAGGTTGGAAGGAATTGGCTTATTTGCTGAGGAGAGCAGGAATGTCATGCCCAAGAAGAGCTTCTAGGCAGAGGCTCTGCGCAGCAGAGCCCCTCCTTCCCCTGTCAGGTGCCGCTTTCACTGTTCAGTGTGGGCCACCATCACACCTGGGTTCACCTTGTGCCAGGCAGGCTCTGGCACCCTTGCCAGGCAGATCCACTACCCTGCCAGAGGTGGTAAGGGATGAAGGTGGCACTTTACAGGGCTCTGGCTCACCTTTATCTTCCAGCTTGTGCTCTCGGTTGGCAGCGTCGATCTTAGTGATGTAGAACTGTGTGGCGCGGGCATTCAGTGAGTCTGGAGTGTGCTGGTACCCAGGGATGGCAGCTGTGAACAGGCAGGGACAGATTTGTGGTGGTACTGCCTGTCTGCCCTGCGTAGGGGCCAAGAATTTGCAGCACCCCCACCCCCACCTCACATGCTACGGCCTTGAAGGGACACAACCACGTGCCCGTGTCCTTGACTATTTTTAGCAGGCGCCTGCCCCTGGCAAGCTGTGCTCCTCTGCCTGCCTTGCCCCTTCACTGCACATTGCTGCCATCCTGAGACGAATGTCTGGAAACGTGACAGCCAGGCAGCCGACCGCAAGAGGCTGGTCCCATGCAGCTGAGTCAGAGCGAGGGAAGTGCTTTGCTCACAGCCCCCAGGGGCTCAGCCAGCACCAGCTCTGCCTTGCTCCCACAGGACTCGAGGCTTCTGCCCGCCCCTGCCTTTCCACCTCTCCCACAGCAACACAGCGCTCCAGCCTCTTTCCTCATCAGGTCTCTGCTCTACACCCTGGGCTTTGCCAGGGCACGGCAGAGCGTGGGTAGGTAGGCATTTCAGGTGAGGCAGCACTGCCAAAACAAAGCTCCCAGGGCCTCATCTGTGTTCCCAAGAGTCTCCAGACCAAACTCACAAGAGGAGAAGTGATGCTGTGGTGGGAGGTCACCCCAAGGAGGGAGAATCGCCTGAGCTCCTGGCACAGACACAGTTAGCACTTCAGCACCTCTTACCTTCTGGCTTGAGAGCTCTCTCATAGGACGGCTCTTTCTCACAACAGCTGTCATCCTGCGACTCCATGTGCTCAGAGAACCCTGAATCCAAGCTCAGCAGGGAACTCCTGGCTGTCAGGACCTTGCTCCGGACAGTGGTAGTATCCCCCGTCTCTGGGTGCAGCTCAGGCCCAGCTGGTGAGAGTGGGGGCTCCTGCAGGAGGCTGGAAGCCCTGTCCCCATCTCCCAGCTCAGGGGTGGAGGTGGCTGCTGCACAGCTGCTCTTGGCCAGGGGCTCCAGCTTGTCTGAGTGCAGAGGCTGCAGCCCCTGCTCTGGTGACATCCGGCCCAACTGGAATGGAGGCTGGAACACGCTGACTGAGTACCTGGGCAAGGAGGTGGGATTTAGAGCTGGCCAGACACAGGGCTGAGCTCAGCTCCAGGGCACAAGCACCTTCCTTCCCTGGACTCTCACCTTGCATAGCCCTCCAGCAGCTGGGCCAGGCGGGCGTAGGTGAGGCGGGACTCGGGCACGCTGATGAGGAAGGGGAAACCAATGTTCTCGGGACGGCATGAAGCCTTGTGGTCTGGCCAGTGTGTTTTCTGACATGCCCTGTAACACATACAGCCCCTGCTGAACTCAGCATCCTTGAACAGCCTGGGAAGGAGCAGTGCAGGGCCAGAGGGGTGTACTGGGGACAAGGGGAGCACCAGGAGTTCAGCTGGCTCCATCCCAAAGGGCAGACCCATCCCACCTTCTCCCAGCAAGAAGAGCTTTTCCATCCAGCCCTTCACAGCAGGAGACCCCCCTTCCTGCCAGGCACCAAGCCAACTCACACGTTGCAGTAACCGACTCGATAGCATCTCGTGCAGCGCTTGAGCTTCTCATCCTCTGGCAGCTGCTTCTTCTGGCAGGCCGCACACTTGGCAACAGGGCCACTGGGCACCTGCGGGCGCTGCAGGAGAAAGGACCCATTGGACAGGGAAGGGCAAGGACAGACAGGGGCAGGACAAGGCAGCCTCAGTGGGCATCCGTGTAGCTAATCGCCCTTGTGTGCGGTTCTGCTGCTCCTGCTCAGTCCCACTTACGGCTCAGCCTTCCTGCATCCCTCCCAGTAGTCCCAATATGCTTTCTTACCTGCTGGACCTGAAGCTCCACCACGCGCTCCTTGGCCAGCTCTGGGGACAGCACCTCAAAGCAAAGCAGCAGGTCCGTCGGCGAGACCGTGTCTAGCGAGTTAGACGGCAGGAACATGCGGTGGAAGTGATTCTTGATCACCTGCCAGGAAGGCAGTGGAGCATGGCCGTGTGAGGGCTGCCCTATGTGTCCTCTCCTCAGAGAGCCACAGACCTCAGCCTCACAGTGAGCTGTGGGAAGAGCAGCAGCTCAAGGATGCTGTGCTCAGCTCACCACCTCACAAAAGGGAAAGATGGACATCCCAGGCCCTACTATAGCGGCCTAACCCTCCAGAGCAGGTATCTGCCCAGCACTCTCACCTCTGCCAGGCGCAGGTTCTCTGGTTTCACGCGCACGCTGTGGGCCACTGAGTCAAGTACCTCCATGGCACTGGAGTTCTCCTTGCTGATACTCACGAGAAACTGCCACCGAGAAAGTGCCACATTAGTCACACCACACTAAGGCATGCCCTTACTTAACACAGGGCTTAGCCAGCTGGCACATGACCAGCTGCCTGGGGCACCTCTAGGAGCATTCTCAGGCTCCCTCCCCAGGGTAGAAGGTATCCTTTACCTTGACTGGTTTCTTGTGTGGCTCCTTTGCAAAATAGTAGACAGTCAGCACCTTTTGCTTCTGTGGGAGGGGCACAGGGAGGTACAGGAAGGGGTCAAATGTAATAGACACCTGCAGATACAAACGCACACTCAGTTGTGGGAAGTTCTTGTGGCTGAGCAGCAGATCCAGTGGACCCAAGATCCAGCCTTGCCCTGTGACCTGTGCTCTCTGAGGGTCAGGAGACTGATTCTGCACAGCCAGGACAGGGACAGAACTTCCAGGGCTGCCGTACCTTGGAGCACACCGGGCACACAAGCTTGGATTTGTACTGGCCCTGGAAGAGGTCTACTATGAACGAGTCGTTCCTCATCTTGTGTCGTTGCCAAGCCTCCTCAGCTACCACCTGCAGGAAGAAAAGGCTTGGCACCTCACTAAACCACCCAGGTTGCTCTCCCAGTAACTCTGGGGGTGGAACACCCTCACCTCATCAGGCCTCCCATCCGAGTCAACAGTCTCTGTGTAGGGCTTGTTCTGGATGCGGTTGAGGTCCTCATGCAGGCCATCAAGCAGGAAGGCCATGAACTCCTGAGCATCATGCTGGGCATAGCCAGTGAACTGGCTGGCCTTGCTGGCTACAATTGCCTGTGGGGAGCACGGTTGTCAGGGCTGGCCAGCAGACCCCTGGCAGCACTGCTTGCCCCACACACAAACCCTGGCTGCACCCACACCCACAGCTCTCTGTGGCACTTGCAGGGCAGCCAGGTGCCCACAGAGGAATGCTGGGAACCCACAGCACTTCCTGCTGAGCACCAGTGCCAGGAGCCCTACCTTCAGTTTAGAGGGCTGGAAGGCGTGGTGTGTGCCCTTCCACAGTGCTCTGAGCAGCATGGCGAAGCCGATGGCCAGGCGCCCGCCCGTCCCCAGCGGGTTGTTGTAGTTGATTTCTGACTCAAAGGACCGATCTGTAAGAAATGCAGGAGCTCAGAGTGGCTGGCTTCATCATCTGAGTGGCCAAGCTCTGCTGTGCTCCCAGTGTGGGCTCACCATGGAAGTAGTCACGCAGCTCCCGGGTGTTGGACAGGGACTGAATGACACTGTTCATGAAGCAGGTGTTGCCCAGGTTCACCAGCCCTGTGAAGCCAGGCAGGCAGACCTTCTTCTTCTCATCCTCATCCTCATCATCCTCCACACTCTCAGCACTCACTGGGCTGTGTGTCATTGGTGGCACCATACACGTCGGTTTGGGCTGCCAAAGCAGAGGCAGGTGTGAGGGTGCGACACTCAGGGAGTCTCTCTGGGAACACCAGAGGAACTCAAAAGCCCAAGAAACTCTCCAGAGAGGGCTGGAGCCATCACACCATCTCCCACTTGGACTGGGACAGACAGGCCAACAGCTGTCCCTAATCCTGCCAACTATGACTGAGGAGCACTGCCTCCTCCTCCAGGAATACTTTGCCAGCCTCCAGAGTGACACTGAGGAGGTGTCCCTCTTTCCCCTATCCAGGTCAGATCCACTGTGGCCACACTCACCGAAGGAATATGTGGCTCTTGCTTCACTGCCACGTGCTCTGGGGCCGTACGGGCTGCCACGCCATCCAGAGCCCCATCTTCCACACGCGGCTTCTCTTTGTCACTGGTTCGGGCCTCTTCCTTGCTGGAGAGGGGGTGCTGGTTACTGCCCGGAGGGTTCTTATCCAGAGGGGTAGGGCCTGTAGGCATGGCAACCTTTGCACCACCCACTGCACCTTAAAAAGGGGGAAGGGTGGGCCTGTGGTTAGCAGCACCACGCGCTGCCCACAGTGGGGCTGAACTGCTCAGTCCACACTTGCACACAGGCTCTCTTCTACCCCTCTTTCCCGTGAGCAAGGGAAACAGCAGTGCCCTTCCCCTATCACTTGGCTCACACTCTGCCTCACATCCCTCCTACCTGCATCCACTCAGCCCCTCTACTTCCCCACAATCCCATGCCAGAGGATCTGGCACCAGCTGGCAGCTGGGAGTGGTGAGGAGGGCCCATGCCCCACTGCGGTGCAGCAGGCAGGCAGGACAAGAAGGCAGGGTGCAGACCTCGTGTGGCTGGAGCCTCCAGCCCTCCCCAGCGCTGGCTCTGGCGTTTCTTCAGGCAGACATCAATGCGAGACACCGTGAAGTTGTACGTGCACTGGTCTGGCTCAATGAGGTTCCTGTAAGGCACACAGCAAGTCAGAGATGCCCCAGACCCGCAGCAGTCTCAGACATGCCAAAGCCTTTGCATGGCAGAGCCACGCCCTCCAGGCAGTAAGAACCCTGCTAGCACTGATCCTGAGGTAGCCCTGGCAAAGCAGGGTGGAAACCCTCAAGCCTGGCCACACTGAACACACAAAGCGCCCCTTTTCTGACATCCATTCTGCTTGGCTGCCTCCTGCTGCATATCCCACCCAAAGGACACACAGGCTGGTCTGGCTGTCCCCAGGAGCTCTAGAACAGTCTGGGGTGAACTGCAGGCAAGGAGGCACTGGGATTTCTTCCCCTGCAAGCCAGCACACAGCCAAGGCAGACCAGGCTCAGGGCACTAGTGCAGTATGGTGTAACTGAAACCTCCAGATGCAGAAATGAGCATTCCCTGCACAGAACCGCCAGCCAGGACTGGCTCCTATTCTAGCACTGCACTCTCACCTCCGTTGTCCTGGTGTGGGTTAGGACAGGAGTCATACCTGAGCTTCACCTGCCACCGGAACACCGTGTGGGGCCCACAGCCAGGATGGAGACGAAGGAAGTTCATATCACTGCAGAGAAATTGGGAGTGAGCAGAGGTGAACAAAGAAGTAGCCCAGCCACAATCAGGAGCTCTGCAGTAGCCTGGAATCATCCCGAGACAAACTTGTACCTCGTCTGAAACACGAGCGTGAAGTCTTGCTCCCGGAACAACACCTTGGATGTCTCCTTGTGGATCTCCTTCACATAGACATGCACCACCACCAGATCATTGCCCTTCTCGTATGAGTCATTCTTGACAAAGGTCAGGCTTACAAAAGGTTCTGGCTCTGAGCAAGGAAAGCCATGGAGAGAAAGGTTATCTTCCTTGCATGCTGCGGCTGCAAGCTGACCCAGGAAAGGTCCTGAGCAGATGGACCTTCCTGACCAGGCTCACTCCATAGGCTCTGGCCACTCACCATCAGCTGCTGCTTCCAGAGCCACATCATCCTTGGACCAGTCCCTCTTCTCACCATCTCTGCCCATGGGAGGGGTGCCCACTGGGATGGCCTTAGAGCTCTCTCCCAAGACAGGCAGACAGTCCCGGCTCCGCAAGGCCTCAGCAGGGCTGCCGGGCTGCAGGACTCTCTTCTCAACACAGGCGGCAACACGGTGGGGGAACACCTCCGTGGTAGCTGCAAGAGGTGGCATCTCCACTGGAACAGTCTCCTTGGCCAAAACCACAGCCTTTCAATACAGAAAGACACAGTGACACACAGACACTGTCACCCCTGGGGTGCCCTAAGGCACAGCTCCATACCACCTGCTTCCCCCACACATCCCATGCCAGCTCAGCCCCATTAGCACCACAGCCCAGCAACTGCAGGGTCCTCACTTCACCTGCTCCTCCACCACAGGTCCTCCTGTCAGCCCTCAGCATCACGGAGCCCACCTCATCCCCATGGTCAGGGATGGGTCCTGCATCCCCTACAGGGCTGAGGAAGCAGGGGTACCCAGGTCCAGCCAGGTCCCCAGGTACCTTCTCCAGGGGCAGTGAGAGGTCTGCAAGGGCCGCGGGTGCATCGACCTGGCTGGCTCTGACGTTGCGGCGGCTACCGGCCCTCCCGCTGTGCCCTTTGCTGGGCTCCGTGTTCCCGGTGACTCTGGCATTCAGCTCCTCTTCAGTGGGAGCCACTTTGAGGTATACTGCCCGCTTGGCGCTGGGGCCACTCTGTGTCCCTGGGCTGGCTGGGCTTTTCCCTCCCAGGGCCTCACTTCTTCCCGGAGCACGCTTGGGGTTGGAGGGCTCCCGCCGGGATCTTGGTGGCTCTGTGCCTTCAGCCCTTGGCTCTTCAGGGGTCAACTCCGCAGAAGCAGCTTTCTCTTTCCCATTTTCCCAGCATGCGGCCCCTTTGGCCAGTTCTTTGGATCCGTCTTTCCTTTTCTTCTGTAAAAGGCAATGCAGCACAGTGGGAAGGTTATTTAGGTAGCAGCACCTTTCAGGCTTCCTATCCTCACGCTCACTCCCCCTTCCCAGACTGCACCAGGACTCTACTCCAGAACCTGGAGATGCATGGCAGGCAGAAACAGGCATATGACTCCCTGGGACAGTGACAGATGGCTCATGCAGCATGTGGATGCAGGATGTGCCCCACATTGCTCCCTGGGCAGCTCAAAAGTAGGGGGCTCAGAGGTCACCCCAGCTCCCCAGGGCTCCATAAGCTCCCTTAAAAAGGCAGATCATTCCCTCCTCACCAGAAGTGAAGACCAGTTATGGAGTGGGATCTTCTTCTGAAGCACAAGCTGTAGAAAGTTGCCCTTCTTGCACTGGACCTTGCTGCAGGAGCTCTCGATCTCCTCATAGAACTGACAGCTCCACTGGCGCCCGTCTGTAAAGCAGAGGGGAATCAGTACCTCAGGCAGTGCTCCAGGCAGCTGTCACCTAACCCACAGCACCCTTTCACCTGCCCCCAGGATGAAGGAAGCACTCATTCAGAGCCAAGAAGGCTGCAGGCAGGCTGCCACCATACCCCAGGAGCCTTCCAGGGCTCCAGCCAGCTTCCCTGAATTTGCTTTGTACATCTGGCTGGCCTCCTTCCCAGCGGGAAGGCCCTGGGCCTCCCTGCCCTCAGGGGCACAGTAATTTTTCCAAAGGATACCCGGGACTGACTCAGCCATCCCAGCAAGCAGGGGACAGAGACGCACTGGCGCAGCAGTGGGCACTTGTTCACTTGGCACAGAGGCCAACTCCTGCCCTCCCCAGCTCTACAATGCTCTCCTATCAGCCCTGTCTGCTGCCTGAGGCTGTGCCAGCTGACAGCAGGGCATTGCCTCTGAGGGAAAAAGTCTGATGTCTTCCTGCTGCAACCCCATGCTTGGCCCAGAGCTGTGCCAAGTCCCAATGGAGAAATGCCTGCAGCAGTTGCTCTATTTCCATACCTGGTAGTTTGACCACACAGTCTGTGTCAGTGAAAGCAGCATCTACGTCCTCCGCCTTCAGAGCTCCACTGCCCAAGTTCAACTTGATAATGATCTCATCGGCATTCTGCTTCCAGTCTAGCAGCAGCTCTAGGAAAAGGGAGGGAAGCATCACCCACTTGCTGGGGTATGAGCCTGAAGTGCCCACTCCTTGGCCGGGGAACAAAAGCCTGAACACAGACACAGTTAAGGAGGTCAGCGCAGGAACAGAGATCATGACAGTTAAATGGGACCTTCCCTCATCACAGAGGGCACAAACAAGAGCACGTGTTGCAGCAGGGCAGATGAATCCTGGTAGGAACCAGAGAGGCCAGAAAGGCAGTGCTGCTCTTGGCATTGCCACAAGCAGCAGCGGCAGCTGGGAAGAAGGGGTGGCTCCTGCCAACAACAAAACAATTATTGCTTTCCCAAGGAACGAGGAAGCCACAGAGTTACTCTGGGGGATTTAAGTGGACTCTGACCACAATCAAAAATTGCCACTTCCCCTTTGCATATGCAAACCAAGCAGCCCAGCTGCAACCATCAAAGCACTGTACTCCTGTCAGGTGAGCATGGCTAACATGGCTGAAACATCAGCAGGCCAGCCAGCCAGGTAAGTACACTGCAATAGGTGAAAAAAGAGTGCAGCAGTGATACTCCAGTGCAGGCAGAACTTTGTGTGCCTGCCAGGCTCCAGGTGTGGCCCTGCGGTGCCCTGAAGTCTTGAAGGCAAAAAAGTGATTTCGATCACCTTGATTTCAATCAGGTTTGTTCTACCCCTGGGGCACGAGGATGTCCTACTCTGTCCTCAAAGCAGGCCTGGACTGAGACAGAAACCAGCCAATGCTGCCCACAAGGTGACACAGCTTGGGATGTTCCCAGCCCATAGTGATGTCCTGCTCACAAAGAAGCAGAGCAGGTGTCAGCAGTGAGATGTCCCAGGGCTGTGCTCCACAGCACCATGACACCTGAGTTGCAAGCAGCCTGCCACATCCCCAGGGCCTCTTCCTTGCAGACAGCCCCTCTCCACCCCTGGGAAGGCCACATACTGTTAAGATAAATGCTGAGGCAAGGGAGTGCTCAGGTTAGCTCTGCTCAATGCCAGAGCATGGGACAACAAGGTGAGAGCTTCAGATCCCTTGGCAAGGGCACTCCATGGCCGTGCACTGGCAGCTGGCACACACCTCAACTTACCCTCCTCTGAGTCCTTCTCCTGGGCAGTCTCAGCCTGCTCGAGCTCAGGGCAAGACACTGGTGGGCAAAGAAGCAGAGCGCAGGCAGGTGTGTCACTCTGTCACCTCACAACACAGGCCAGTAAGCTGATGCCCAAAACTTCACACATCACCTCCTTCTACCCTGAATCCGTGTCCAGGCCTTTCATTCTGCATGTGCTGCTCATCTCCCTCCTCTGCTTTCTCACACTTCCAGCAAGTCAGCCCCAGGATAGCTGCTCCAAGCCATACCACCATATCCCAGTCTAAGCAGAACCACAGTGGGAACAACACAATACTGCACCATGCAGGCAGTGCTTTCTTGAGGCACATCTCATTGTGGAGCTTGTGGCATCCAGGCTCAGCTGTGTGGCCCAGCTTGGTGCACCAGACCCCAGCCCCCAGCCATATAGAGGAGTCCTGTCTTGATCTGACAGAAAGAACCTGGTGTTTGGTCATCCTCAAACCAATTCTGCTGTAACCAGAGAACCACATGGCCCAGCTGCACTTTAACATTTCCATTCCTGCACAAGCTGCCAACATCCACATCTGAAACTTCCTTCCAGATCAGGGTGGGGAACCAAACTGACCTGACACCTAATCCCTGCTCTCCACAGAAATACCTCCAACTGCCAGAAATGTCTCCAGGCCTGCTCTACCCACCCAGGACAGTGAGCTCTGCCAGGCAAGGCACCCAAAACAACAGCACCTTCTCCTGGAGCAGAGAAATAGTGCCAACAGGAGCTGTGGTCTCCACTCAGGAATACTCAGAGGGCTGTCACTGCCTCCCCTGACTGGCTACAAACCAGTAGGAAACCTCTGCTGACCACCACACCGCTGGTGCAAAGGTGCCGGTGGGGCTGGCAGGGTGAGAAGCATAGCAGTGGCACTGCCTGGAGGATCTACAGCCCCTCATCACCTCTCACAGAGGGGATGGGGGCAGCATGGCTGCCCTCAAGGAGGCCCCTACATCAGAGGATGCAGCGAATCAGGCCCTACAAGAGGTGTACTCCTCCCACGTGAGAGAAAGCACAACGCTGTGCTCTGCACTGTGGGATTTCGCATCAGGGACTGTGCCTGGCTGCTCTGGCACAGACCTCACCAAGCACTCAATTACCTTGGCCTATAAAACACCCTGTGATTTTGAGGTTACAACAATCATAACAGAGCAGGCATGGAAATCAAACAGCTTTTCAGAGCCACAGAAACTCTTGCCGGCATCCTGCCCACAGGCATTCCCTGCACCTGAAGCATCATTTTTGTCAAAGGATACATGGCAGTTACAGAAGGAATTACTCTACAGCAACTATTTCACCTGAGCCACACCTTATCCTGACTCAGAAGCTAAAGCACCAGCCCCACCCGCAGGCCTTGCACACCCGGTCACTGCCTCACAACACCTGGCCTCAGCAAACCGATGGGAAAGAAGCAGCATTGCCTCCAGCTGCAAGAGCACCCACAGGTTTCAGTTCCACTCCTGCTGGATTGGGGCAGATCACACCCAGTCAAAAGCAGAGTCTACAAACAATCACCAAGGCCAACTCCGAACTTTAGCTAACAAGGCCACAGACCCAACCTTCCTAACATCGCTGGGGCTAAGTAGTGCCCAAAGGAAGGCGGTTACAGGTCCAGGGAGGACACTGTGTCAAAGAAGATCCCACATCACAGGGGTTACCATAAGCTGCAGGAAGCGATTAGTCAAATCTGCTTATCCTGCAGCAGATGGCTGCGAGGCTCCCAGGCTGCAGGGCTGAGACACCACGGGCCCGCTCACCACAGTGATGCTAAGGGGCTCTCACCTTCCTTGCTTTCCTGATTGGCTCGATCCTTCTGCTTCTTCTTGTTGGTAGCATCATCCAAGCCCCGAGACACTCTCCTCTGGCCAGGGGCATTTGTGCTGCTGGACATTTTCAGCCGTTTGGAGGACACAAACAGCCCACCGGGGTCGGTTATGGAGTCTGGGTCAGGGGTGCGACGTTTTCTTCCTGGCCCAGCTATCTTGGCGACTCTCTGTGGTCAAACTCTCTGGCAAGGAAGTAGTGGCCTAAAGAGAGGAAAGAGCGAGCATGGCAGAAGGAGCAGGTGGAAAAGGCCCAACAGCATCAGGATCCACTCTTTGCCTCAGGGCCAGTGCGCTTCCATGACCTTCACCGTGGTGTTTATGGGAAGCCCCATGCAGCACTCAGTGAGGAAACCTACCTCATCACAGCTGCTACAATGCTTACTGCCAAAAGCATGGGCTTGTCAGAGCTCCCAACATACAACCGGGGGTCTTCAGTATGTGCCACGCATTAAAAACCTGGAAAGCAAGTGTCATGCTCATGGCTCCCACTACAGCAACACTGGCCCAGAGGAGCCGCTGGTGCTAACAACACCTGGAGACACAGGCAAGGGTAAGGACATGAGGAGGCCTGGATCTGCAAAACTGAGCCTCCAGAGTCAACTGGGGGAGCCTGTCACATAGCTTGGAGCAACAGCTATTTCAGTCAAACAGTGTCCTGTGTAACAGGGCCAGAATAGGAGCCAGTAACGCCCTAAGAAGGAAGCAGGCCTGAGACAAGTCTCCCATGACAGATGAGAGCAGAGCTCCCTGGCAAAAGGAGAGTTCCTCCCCCTTCGCCCACTAGCCAGGAGTTTAACCAGTATGACTGCACCTTGAATATTTATCTCCCAGCCAGTTTACAGACAGCGTCAGCGGGGCCTGGCCTGGAAACAGGACACCTCTGCTCCTCGTGCCCCAGGAAAAGAGCAGGCTGAGCAGGGCACGTAGGTTGTTCACCCCTGCCCCCTCAGACATGCCCTCCCTACAAAGCCAGCTCCCCTACAGGGTTTGGGAGCTGCTGGCCCAGGGGTCTGTTGCACTCATCAGCATCACCCTGCAATGTTCAGGGCTTTGAGAGAGCAGAACTGAAACAACCCACTGAAAACAGTCCCACTGGAGGTGTCTCCGTGGAGGTGGTGAGAGCAGAGAGCTGGGAAGGTTTCCTCCCTCGCTGCCCCGGCTGCACACCCTGACCCTGGCAGTGCTCACCAGCCTGCAGGAGTTTGCAGCAGGGAGACAGGCCCAGCTGCACAGATCCTGCCCACCTCCATGTGCCAGCTGCCTGCTGCAGCTCCCAGTGCACTGATTCACAGGCATCCCACGGCCCGGCTCCCATCTGAGGACATGGAGCCGAGCCCAACAGCATCTTTGGCCTAGCCCAGCTCCACTGAGCCTACCTCTCCCTCAGTGGGAGGCAAGCTGCCCCTCAGGAACACCCAGTTCTGCTTTCACCCATGCATCAAGCACAGACCCCTTGCTGTGCGTGGGCATGGCCAGTGGCAGGAGGGACCTCCAAGGGAGACACTCGGTCAGAGGGAGGACGCTGCCAGTCCTGTACTGCCCACCCCACGTTGCCAGGGCATTTGTGTTCTAGAAATGTTTGGGGCAACAAGTAGCCACAAATGTGGAGCTATAGCCACAAACTGAGAGGGACCCCAGAGAGCAAAGCAGCCTGGTCTTGCTCTCAGCTCTGGCAAAGCCAGCCCCATGACAGGTGCTGCATCCAAACCACTTCTCTTCAGGCCAACCTGCCCTCACAACCAAGAGCCACTGAAGGCAAGTGAAAAGCCGAGTCCAGCCTGACTGCCTGGCACAGACAACTCCTGCCACCCGCGGTGGAGAGCCCAAAAGTGACCGGGAGACCGGGATGCTGAGCAGGGTCCAGCATCAGTCCCAAAGAGCTGTGGGAGGGCAGCAGAGTCATCCCCATGCTGCTGCACACACTGGGTCTCTCCAGGATGCAGAAGCACTTCTGGCTCCAGAGGGAATGGGAAGGGCCCTCACAGCAGGAAACGTGGCTGTGATTCTCCAGGCTAGACCCTCTGATGCCAGCTGCATGCTGTCACTCAGCTCCAGTCCCCACTGACACCCAAACAGGTTGGCTACAGATGCTTCCTGGTGCTGAAGAAGCTCAGCTGGGCTCAGCAAACATGGGAAAGCGTTTTTGTTGTTCTTCTTTTGCCTCTAAGGTGAAAACCCCATGAGAAGTGGGGCACAAGAAGCAGTGACTGCTTCATGCAGGGTCAGGAGAGGCTCTATTGCCTCCTTCCTCTACCTCCAAAGGGGTGGCACAGGGTAATTGCTGGGCAGGGTGAAAGCAAGCTCTGAGAAGGGTCCTGGAGGCTGAGAAAGGACAGGCCTCTGCCCAAGAAGTGGTGAGGAAAAGAGACAGGGTTGCGTGCCTCCTTGTCACTCCTCCAAGAGAAGCCTGCTGCTCTCATGCCTCACTGAGGGCTCAGCTCCCTTGGGTGCTCTGCTGACAGTTACTCCTCATGGCAAGCAGGAACCAAGGAGGCTGGAGCTCTGCCCATTTCAGCTGCCAGACTGATGGCAACCTGAGGCTGCTACAGGCACCTCAAGGTTTTGGAGGAGTGCAGGCAAAGCACAGGTTATTCAGGGATTAGAACAGGAAAACAGGAGACTTTTTGCCTTTCTGCCACCAGGAAACACACATACAACCAGCATGTTCAGCCCTTGGGTGCACGGGGGCACAGAGGTTTTGGCACCACTCCTGTTGGCACAGTAGGAGTCACTGTAGGGGAGAGATGGCAAGAGGCCACTCTGGCTAGATGCCAGGTGAACCTCTGGGAACTACCTGATCAGCTGGGCACTCCTACAAAACCTTCCCGGAGCCAGGGAAGCCTGGCCATGCTGCTGCTGGGAGCAGAGATGCCTCTCTGTCCTCTGCTCTCCCTGCCTTTGTGCTGTGGTGTGTACCAGATCCAGGTGCCAGCTGGGGCTTTCTCCCAAGTGTGTCTTACCCCAGAGCTGTTTCCCAACCCAGCTCAGGCTGAGACTGCAAATATTTTGACTGGCCAGAGGAAAGGGAGCAAGAGGCCAAGGAGAAGGGCCACTCCTCCCCACAGCAGCACCAGACGGGGAGGGACAGCAGAAGGTGTTCAATGAGATGGAATTTGTGCCCCGTGTCTGGGGCAGGTTTAGCAGTTGGCAGGAGGAGCTCCCTGATTCGTGCCCACAGCACTCCCCAACAGTGCCCAAAGGCCTTTACAGGGGTAGCTGCAAAGAAGGTTGGCTATCCCAACAGCATCTTTTTCCTATGGACTTTTAGATCCTCCATGACCTAAATACAGTCAACAGAAACACGTCCCTTGTGCACACAAATACTTTTGTCACCTTCTGTTTCTTGTTCCCCTGAGGGATCAGAAATCCCAAAGCTCAAGGTTGCCTTTTACTTGAGTTTCTGGGCATACCTGACACACGGGTGGAGCCAGGGCAAGCACAGAGCCCCCTGGGGCAGCTACTCAAGCCAGCACTGTCACACAAAATACTTCCAACCCATGTGGAAATCACTGCGCCCCCAACGCATCATGACAGCAGTGAGCCTTGTGCTGAGTGAAGAACCCGGCAGGCCCAGCTCCCCCATTCTGGGGACGATCATAGAATGGTTTGTGCTGGAAGGAGACCTTGAAGATCATCTAGTTCCAACCCGCTGGCCATGAGCAGTGATGAGAGCGTCCAGACAGCAGCCAGCGGCCCCTGGCCCCCCGGGCGCTGCTGCCCGGCCTCGGGCACTGGAGGAGGGGAAAGGGACTGTGAACGGTGTCTGTGTGAAGGTGTTTGTTTGAACGGCCCCGGCGGGCAGAGCACGAGGTCACAGCGCCGGCTCCTGCCCGGGGCTGCCGCGCTGGGCCCGTCCTGCCGAGCCCCACTCTCAGCCCCCGCCGCCCCAGCTCCTGCCGCCTCGCACAATCTCTCCACTCAGGCCTGTCACAGGCCGCCACCACCGCCATCCGCCGCCTGCCTCGCTCTCCGCCGCCCCGAGCCCCGCGACCACGGGCCGCATCCCGGCCTCCCACCGCCCCCGGGCCCTGCCCGCCGCCGCGGCCCTCACCCCGCGCTGGCCCAGGCGCCGCTCGCCGTCCCCGGGCCCCGCCGCCGCCCCGGCCCGGCCGGTCCGGCCCTCCCCGCACTCACGGCCCCGCCCGCCGCTCCGGTCTGTTTGTGCCGCGCCGAAGTTCCGAACGGGCCGACAACGGAGACAGGCCCGAGCCCGTGACGCACTTCCGGGAGCCGCCGGGCGCGCCCACGTGACACGGAGGGGGTGCCACGTGACACGGGAACGGGGGTGGTGCCGGCGCGTTCCCGCAGCAACGGGAGCGGGGGCGGTGTGGGTGTCCTGGTCCTGTCCGCGGGGGTTCCCGGTCTGTCCTGTGGGGGACCCGGGTTTGATCCGTGGGAGTCCCGCGTGTGCTGTGCCCCGAGCCCCGCTGCTGATTCCCGGCCCCACCGCCCGACCCCAAGCCCCGCTGTGGCCCACACCCGGAGGCGGCCAGCTCCCATCCTGGGGGAAGCCGCTGTGGGCCCCCGGGGCAGACGCGCCCACGGCACGGGGCGGTGGCGAGGCGGTCTTGCTCTGTAACTTTATTCACACGGGGGTACCCTGCAGCCCCCGCCCCACCCAGCGCTGCGGGGGCAGGTGGAGGCTGGGCGGCAGGAGGCTGGGTGTTCCAGGGGGTCCAGGCCCCTCCGGGCGATCACTGGCAGGTGTTGTAGATTTGGACCTGCTGGTTGATGGTGGCCAGCACCTCCCTCATTCTGGCCTCCAGCCCGCCCAGCTGGGCTGCTTTGGCGTCCAGCACCCGCTCGTTCCGCTCGTACTCCTCCTCCAGCACTGCAGGGACGGGGGAACATGAGTCAGCCTGGTCCCCACCACTGCCCCCACCACCACCCCAGCATGCCCCCCTGGTCTCACCTCGCAGCCGCTGCAGCTTGTCCTGGGCGTCCTGCAGCAGCCCTGCGGCCTCCTCCCGCAACTGCTGTGCCCGGCTGCCCGCCTGCTGCGCGCCCTGCGCCCGGTGCTCCACCAGCTCTTGTGCTGTCCGGTACCGGTCCCGAAGTGGCCCCTCCAGCACCTGCTGGGCAGTGGGGCTGGTCAGCGGGATCCTCTGGGGACCCCTGCTGCCACACTGGTGCCGCCTGGTCACCCACCTGCTTGGCCTCGCTGGCTCGGTCCCGCGCAGTGCTGGCTGCCTCCTGGGCACGTGTGGCTGCCAGGCTGTTGTTGGCACGTTTCACCTTAAGGGCATCAGTCTGCCTGTCCAGGAGCCCAATCTGCTCCATGGCACCCGCCAGCTGCTGCTCTGCACTTCCTGTCTGGGTCTGCATCTGGGGATCGGTGGCATAGGGGTTTGGTGTGGTCACACTGACTGCATGGTGGGGATGGGGTCCCATGGTCATAAGGGATGGGGCTCTTACCATGCTAAGGGCTCTCTCGCTGTGCTGGATATCACCGGCAGCTTGCTGCAGTGCCTGCTCAGCCATGCCCTGGGCTCGCCGCGCCTCCTCCAGTGCCTGCCGCACTGCCTCAGCTGTGCCCCGCACTCCCTCTGCACGTGACCTGCGGCCAGACGGCAAGGCTTCAGCACAGCCTGGGCTGGGGGTCCCTGGAGGGATTGCATCTTCACGTCCCTGGGCTCACCTGGCCTGCTGGGCATCCTGCAGCAGCTGCCCAGCCTGATGCACATCACCAGCCGTCTGCTCCAGGATGGCATCCACACTGGCCAGGCTGCGCACCCGTGTCTTGATCTCCTCGGCCAGGCGGTGGATCTGGGCCGGTGAAGCGGGAAGTGACAGCTCCAGTACCCGGCTGGCTACCACCTCGATGCTCTCAGGATCAGCCCCCTCCTCTGCAGGTAGAAGCAGTCATTGTGTTCCCTCCGGCATGCCAAGGTGGAAGGAGCAGGCAGACCAAAAGGCGGAGTGGAACATGGGACAGGGCACGGAGGCCAGAGATGGCTGGAGGGCACGGGATGGTTGAGGCAGGGCAGGGACCATGCAATGCAGCATGGGGAAGGGGTGGCAGAGCCCACATGCAGTGTTGGGACAATGCAGTGCGGCACAGGGCAGGGTCAGTGCAGTGTGGTGCAGGTGCAGAGCCACAAAGCGCTGGGCAGGGGTGGCCAGCCCTCCCGGCATGCCAGCACTCACGGCTCAGGAAGGCCTTGACATTGCTGATTAGCTCCCTCAGCTCCTTGTTGGAGCTCTCCACACGCGCCCTGGTCTGGTTCGCCTTGTCCAGGGCTGCCTGCGCTCGCAACCGGGCCTCATCTGCCTTCCCCTTGGCCTCTGCCACCTGAGCATGGGCAGAGACCCTCGGTGCCAGCTCCAAGGGCTGCAGAGTGTGGCTGTGCCACCAGATTGCACCAGCACCCATGTGCCACAAACCTTGTGGGAGAGCTGGGCCATGTCGCTGGCAGCCTGACGCAGCTCCTCTTGGGCATGGCGTGCCCGGTCCAGGGCACTGTCAGCCTTGGACACGGCTCCACCACAGCTCAGACCGCCACAACGTCGTCCCCCATTCTCATCCCGGCACCCGGCACCCCCACAAGGGCTCTCAGCACAGGGCACATCACCCGCTGCACCGCAGACCTGCAAGGCAGCATGGGATCAGGGCAGCCCTGGGTACCACTCCCCCAGTCCCTTCCCTAGGTCCCACCTTCTCGTTGAGCGGGTGCAGGCTCAGTGCCTGTGCCCTTGCTGCCAGGTCCATCAGTGCCCGCCGGCTGGCCGCATTTTGGCGATTGAAGTCATCCCGCTGGCTGGCCAGGAGCTGCTCAGTGCGGTGACGGGTGGCTGCCGAGATGCTGACAGGGCTGGGCACGGCACGGGTGGAGGAGTCTGCCTGGTGCTCGGCCTCCCGTGACTCCCCATAGGACTGGCGAATACTGTCATAGGCACCTGGGGTGGGGCAGGGACACTGTCAGATCCCTGGCCGTGGCCTGACCACCCTGGCCTGGCTCTGTGGTATGGCTCACCAAGGAAATTGGAGGTCTTGAGGGCATGCAGCTGCTGTTCCAAGTACTGCAGGCTGTGGTTGAGGGCACGGGCGCCTCGGTCCACAGTGTTCAGCACATGGCTGGCATTGAAGTTGGCATCCTGAGCAGCTGTCAGTTCCCCTTCCACCCGTGTCAGCCTCTCAGTTGCCTCCTCGATCTGCCGCCTGCAAGGGAAGCGGGTGAAAAGCTGCCCCCAGGGCTACCCCGGGAGCCATGCCCTGTGCCAGGTGCTCACCGCAGCCCCTCCATGGCGTGTGTCAAGTGGGCAGCGGTAGCAGCAGTGGCGTTGCGGGTGGCCACCACATCACGTACAGTGGCCAGGTTCTCCTCCAGTCGTCGGAAGGTGCCCTCAAAGGCGCCAGCAGCCCCGGTGTGCTGCAGGAGGCTGGCCCGCTGTGCCAGTGCTCGGGTGCGGGTGGCCAGATCCTGCACCACACGGTCCCAGTCCCCGAAGCAGGGGTGGCAGGGCTGGCAGGCAGGGAAGGTACCAGCAAAGCCCCGGGCACACTGGTCACAGCGGACTCCAGAGATGCCAGGCCGGCAGTCACAGTGGCCGCTGCTGCGGTGGCACTGGGCACTGGCTATACCACGGGGGTCACAGTCGCAGGCTGCAGGGAGAACAGTGTCAGGGCACCATGGGGCCCACTGTGGTCCCCCTGCTGGCACCAGCTCTCACCTCGGCACTGCTGCCGTGGGTCGCCCCAGTGGTGCTCCTGGCAGTCGGTGCATGTCCGGCCCCCAAAGCCTGGCCGGCAGGAGCACTGCCCTGTGAACTGACAGACATGGCATGGCCAAGGCTGGCACTGCTGCAGCACACCTCCAGCCCCATCCCATGCCCCCAGCCCCTGTCCCTGTCGTGTCTCACCTGGTTGCAGGTGGGTGTCAGGGAGTGCTGAGGGTGGCAGGCGCAAGGCTGGCAGCCCTGCCCACTGGCCAGGTTCCAGAAGTTGGGGCTGCAGCGGTCACAGCTCTGGCCCTCCACATGGGGCAGGCAGTGGCACTGCCCGCTGTGCCTGTCACAGTGGCACTGCTGCGGCCCACAGGTGCTGGGGTCAGTGCCCAGGGGGTTGCAGGAGCAACCTGGAACCAAGAGACACTGAGCAGAGATAGAGATGAGAGAATGAGGACAGGGATGGGGATGAGACTGGGACGGAGATAGGATGGAAGTTCTGATGGGGACAGAGCAGGGGTGGGATGATGATGGATTAGGGTGGAGGCAGGATGGAGACAGAGATTGGGCAAGGATGGGGTTGGGACTGGATGGAGGTGGAATGGGAGCAGCATGAGGACCACTGGTGGGGATGGGATGGAGATGGGACCAGGATCAGGAATAAGGACAGGACGGGGACAGATAGACAGCAGTGGGGATGGGATGGCAATGGGGACAGGAATGGGCATGAGAATAGGATGTAGATGGGATGGAGTAAGTTGGACATGGGGACAGGGACTGGGCCACAGTGCTGGGCCTGGGCAGAGGAGACAACCTTGTTCCAGGGCAGGGCTGCAGGGACTCCACAGCACTGTGTACAAGCAGGGGCAGCCATGGGTACACATGGTCCCCAAGGGCATGTTGGGCCCTGGAGACAAGTCTGTCTCAGCATGGCAGCGGGTACTCACGCCTGCAGCTGTGTCGTGTGGCATCTCCATAGAAGCCGGGTTGGCACTCAGCACAGTGGGGCCCTGCTGTGTTGTAGAGGCAACGCAGGCACTGCCCTGTGCGCCGGTCGCACGCCTCTGGGTCCGTCACATCGATGTTATCGTGGCACTGGCAGGGCAGGCAGCGCCCACCCTGCAGAGGGTCCCCATAGTAGCCAGGGGCACACTCATCACAGCGAGAACCTGCTGACACAGAGTGCTGGGCAGTGCCCAGGGACAGAGCACCCCGGAGGGCACCAAGTGTGCTGTGGCAGGTACCCACCTGTGTACCCAGGGCTGCAGTGGCAGACGACCTGTTGGGAGCGGCTGTCTTGGTAGCAGGAGGCAGCAAAGTGGCGGGGGGTGCTGGGCCCCTCAGGACAGGGGCAGGGCCGGCAGTGCTGCCCGGAGCCCAGCGCTGGGTTCCCAAAGTGTCCGGCTGCGCACCTGCGGGCAGGAGGTCAGCAGGAGCCGGGGCTGCTGGCAGCATCCTGCCCCAGTTTGGGCACATACCCCACCTACCTCTGGCACCTTTCACCATCTGTGTGGTCACGGCAGCGCAGGCAGCTGCCTGTCCGAGGGTCGCAATTCTCAGCATGCCCGTTGCACTGGCAGGGCCGGCAGACAGGGAAACCCCAGTGGCCAGGCTGGCAGCGGTCACAGCGTGGGCCATGGGTGCCCTCACGACAGGGGCACTGCCCTGTGGTGCTGTCGCAGATGGTGCTCACTGAACCCTCACGGCTGCACTGGCATGCTGGAAAGCACAGCACCCACAGCGTCTGCCCCTGAGCTGTAGACAGCATCCCTTCCCCACGCCCCCAGCCCTGGGGTGCCCAGGCTCCTCTCCCACTGGCACTCACGTCGGCACCCGCCAGGCCCAAAGCCGAAGGTTCCCGGGGAACAGCGGTGACAGCGCCGTCCCATGACATTGGGTTTGCACTGGCACTGCCCGCCCTGGGGCTGACACTCAGCGCTGAGCGAGCCTTGGGGATCACAGAGGCAGGCTGCAGGCAGAGAGCGGGGTCAGTATCAGCTGCTGTGGGACAGGGTGCAGGACAGGGTGTGGGTACTCACGCAGCGCCCCGTCATGCAGGAAGGCTGAGAGGCTGTGCAGGAGGCTGGAGCAGGGCTTGGCCACGGGCGAGGGCCCTGCAGTGTGGAAGGGCTGGGCACAGTGGTACCGCTCAAAGGTCTCCCGGCGCTCCATGGAGCTGGGGTCGCCCGCAATGAACATCTCCAGTGAGGAGTAACGGGGCAGGAGCACCAGCTACAGGGGGAAGTCAGTGGGGTGTCATGTCCCTCTCTCCCTATGGCTGCATTCTATCCCCCTGAAGGGTTGCTGCCCCCATCCCACTGCCCATCTGCCCCTCACCGAATCGATGAGCACACTGGCAGTGGGATCCTGCCGAGCAGCAGCACAGCCCAGCTCCAGGCGGAGGGTGTAGGAGATACCCTGCTCCAGACAGATGGGCTGGGACAGCACCACATACCTGGATGGGGGCAAAGCAGAGCAAGGGCAGCCATGTGCCTCCAGTGAGCCCCAGCAAAGCCTAACCGTACTGAGGTGCTTACCTGGCACCGGAGGGGAGGCTGGTGGAGAGCTGGTCATCGGCAGGGATGGTGTTTCCACAAGGGCTGCTAGCAGAGACGGGGCTGGGGCGCAGCACCTTCAGCCCCACCTCCTGCCAGGCCTCTGGGTGCTGATGGCAGAGAAGGGGCAGTGTCAAAAAGCCTCACCATCTGGAACTCCCCACCACTACCTCCCAATCTGGCGATCCATCACACTGCTGGCTTCACCATCTGGTGCTCACCTGGGGCTCATAGCGGATGACCACATCATACTCGGTAGAGAAAGGCACATCACTGACATGAAACTCCACCCAGCCGCCTTCCAACATACGGGCAAAGCCTGTCCCTGTCCAGGAAGCTGGACGGTCTGTGGGGGGCTCACGCTCCACCACCGAGCCCTGGTGCAAGCAGGTGTTGTGAGATGGGACCACAAAAATTGCCTTGGCCAGCAGGCACTGCTCTGCCCTGGGTAGGGAGGCAGACCACTGCCTGCTGGTTTGGGGACCACCGCTCCACTCTGCCTGATGTGCTCCCCAGGGACACCTTTATTCCTTACCTGATGCAGCCGTGCATCCTCTGCCTCATAGGTGTAATGATCCAGGTTGATGTGGTAGAAACCAGGCTCCACCTGTTCACACTGTCGTCCTATCACATGGCTGCGGCACTGGCACTGCCCTGTCCCCATGGCACACCTGGTACCCCAGCAGCACCATCAGCCCTGATGCCAGCAGGGGTGCCCCTTGCCCTCTGCATCCCCACAAAAGACTCACAGGTTGTTGCGAGCACCTCCCACATCGCAGTCACAGGGCCGGCAGCCCGGGAGGTCGTGGCTCAGTCCCCAGTGCTCGGGCTGCAGAGGGCAAGGGTGTTAGAGAGCAGCTGTCTGTGTGCTATAGTCCTGAGCACTGTGCATGGACCCTGGCACAGCCCACTCACCAGGCACTGGTTGCAGCTGTGCCCGGTCACCAGTCGCTTGCAGAAGCACTCTCCACTGACAGGGTCACATCGGCTGCCATCAGCCACCGTGCCACGGGGGTCACATTGGCACCCTGCACGGAGAGCCAGCAGCTTCCAGCAATGCCAAACAACATGCCTGACCCCAGTAGGTGCCACCCCGGTACCTACGCCGGCAGCCCTGTGGGTTGTTGGTGCTGAGGCCGAAGAAGCCAGGTTTGCAGCGGTCACAGCGGGGTCCAGCCACGTGCTCCTTGCAGCGGCACTGCCCCGCAATCAGGCCCCTGGCTGGGTCATCAGCACTGTCGCACAGCCCACCATCCAGAGAACCCTCGGGGTCGCAGTCGCAGGCTGGGATCACAGGCAGGGTCAGCACCGTGACCACCAAAGCACCACCCTGCACAGCCCATCCCACACTGACCTCGGCACACCGCGGGGTCCCGCAGGTCCTTGGTGGGGTCCTTGTAGTAGAAGGGCTTGCAGAGGTGACAGCGACGGCCCATGGTGTTGTGCTGGCAGCCATCACACACAGCCCCACTGGTGTTCCCCGTGGCCAGGAACACAGCCATGTCAAAGTGGCACCGCCGTGAGTGCTCATTGCAGTCACAGCCTGCAGGGACAGCACCCAGGGCACGGCATGCGGCACCACAGCTCACACCTGGCAGGCAGCACCCCCAGTGCCAAACCTCCTCTGCCTGGACTCTCCTTACTCTGATATGCAGCACCACAACCCCAAACCTCCCCAAAGTACAGCCTGCAGCACCCCAAACACCCCCAGCCAGTCTGCATGATGCCAGTCACCACCAAACCACATCCCACTGTGCAGCACCCCAAAACCCCTGGCACAGCACAGCCTGACAGCTCTGGCACCGGGATCACTGTGCCAGGAGCCAGTGCCAGCAGGAGCACTCACGGCGACAGGCGTTGGTGCTGGAGCCCTCGGCCGGGCGCCAGGGCAGGTCTTGGTAGAAGTCCTCGCAGCGCTCGCAGTTCAGCCCCTGGGTGTGGTGTTTGCAGACACAGCGCCCGTGCACCTGCCAGGATGCCACGGTGAGGAGCGCGGGACTAGGTGGCACAGCTACCCAGCTCCAGCAGGGCACACAGGCCTGGCTCACCCTACCATGCCATCGCTGGTGGCAGGGGCCCCGCTGAGTGGGGCACACTCAGAAGCGTGCCCGTAGCAGAAGCAGTTCCCGCGCATCACCAGCTCATAGAGCGCGTAGTAGTACTTCTCCCGGATCTCCCGCCGTGAGTCCAGCAGGTTGTCCCCCAGCGTGTGCAGCTTGGTGAGGTTCACACGCAGGTTGGTGACACGCAACAGGTCTAGGGCAGGGAGAGACCCATGTTGGCACAGGGTGCCTGGGCACGTCTAGGCACAGCTCACCCCTGCTGGGCACAGCTGGGCTGGGCTGTGCATGGCATAGGAGGCTCTGTGCGTGGTTCAGAGGAGCTGGGCACGGCTCTGCTCTGCTGGGCATGGCTGGGACGGGCTGTGCACGGCATGGGGCATCCATGCAGTGCTGCACGCTATCAGGCTGGGCTGTTGTGGTTTTCTGTATCATACAGTATTGGCCCAGGGCCGTGCATGGTTTGGCTCACAGACACGTGGTTGCACGTGGCCAGGCTGGGATATACGTAGGTGTGAGGGTTGAGCTCCCACACACGTGGCTGTGCGAAGTCTGGCTGTGCATGGGCTGGGCTCTGCACCCCGACAGCAGAGGCAGGCTGAGACCCCCCCAGGGCAGAACAACACCCTTGGCACAGCACCTTTAGATGTCTTAGGGCACTCATCATTGGGGGCTGTGCCCAGGAGATGGCTGTGCCTGGTGGGCGCAGCCTGAGGGCCCTGGGAGGACAGGATGGCTTCCCCAGAACTGCAGCTTCCCAGCAGCCCTGCCCTGCAGATTCCTCCCCTCCTGCTCCCCGTCTAAATTTAGCCTTGGGTGATTAACCCACTGTGTCCTGTGCCCAGCCTGACTCCCCATCTCAAACCACAGCTGGTGCTGGGCTCAGTCGTAGCACAGCCGTCCCCCTCCATTTAACCCAATGCAGCCTGACCTTTAGCTGCTCTCACAGGGCAGGGTGCAGGAGGGGCCCAACACCCCACAGGCTGGATCGGGTCCTGACCCCAGTGTAGGGCCCAGAGCAGGGAGAGAGCAGCCAAAATAGCTACGCCCAAAATAGAGCAGCCAAGCAGGAGCCCACATGGCTGGCAACTCACTTTGGATGGCAGGGCTGTAGGGGTCCCGGATGGGGATGGCAGGGTCCAGCACGCGGTAGATGACCTGGGAGGGACAGTAAGGTGATGAGAGCAGAGCAGGGGGTCCCCTGACCCTCCTGGGATGCTACTAGGGCCTCACCTCCCCCTCAGTGGAGGGCTCGATGTCAGAGTAGCGGGACTCGCAGACAATGTCATCAATGCGGCGTGGGGGCCCATGGGGGACATGGGGAAAAGAGGCAGCGCAGTCGTAGGCGAAGTAGCGATACACCTTCCAGGTGTGTCCAAAGTCGGCCGAGCGCTCCACCAGCATGGCCGCAGGACGGAAGGTCTGCAAGACACTCAGGTGGGATGGGGGCCAGCCTCACAGTCCCAGAGGGCATGTTCCATCCTGTCCCATCCCAGCCTGGGTACCCACACGCTGGGACCCACCTTGAAGGTCATGATGAGGTGGGTGAAGTGGAACTCAGCCTCCAGGTCCAGCTGGATGCTGACGTGCTCCACACCTGGGGATGACAAGTGTGACAAGTGGAAGCACCCACTCACAGGTCCCGGGGGCTTGTCCCCCCCAGCCGGCAGTGGTCCAGGGGTGCGGCCGCGGCCACAGGCTGAGTCACACTTCCTCAGTGTGGGAGGAAGGGAAGGAGAGCCCCCCGGGACAGGACAGGATGCTCCACCACCCCCACCCACTACTCACCGTTCTCTGACTGCCACCAGGCTTTCTTGGGGCGGGGGGCAAAGCTGGTGACCACGTTCTCGATGCGGTGGCTGTTGGTGTTGGTGCGGGCATCGTAGGGCCGCCGCGAGTCGCAGATGAAGCACTTTTTCTCCTCCTGCGAGTTGGGAGGCTCAATGATGTGTGTCCCCAACCCTGTCCCGTGCCCCCCATTCCTCGTCCAGTCCTCCCGGGCCCCGTCCCACTCACCTGGAGGTGGCTGACGATGCAATAGGGCTGAGGCCGGCGCAGCCCGCAGGTGGAGGTGGCACTTAGTCGGGCTGCTCGCCCCACCAGCAAGTCCCCGGTGGCCGGGTAGCAGCTGCCGCGGGCACAACCCTGGGGGGAATCGGGGGCCAGGGCCACCCCCATCCCTGCGAAGCGGCGGGTGGCTGAGGGCGCTGCGGGGCGCGGGGGGGCCCGGGGCTGGGGCTCCCCCCGCCGCGCCCGGGGCCCCTTCCGCGGCCGCCCGGAAACAGGGCGGCGGGGCCGGGCCGGACCTGGCGCCCACCGGCCCCGCTGCGGCGGGGGGCGCGGACTCACCGGCCAGCAGCGGCAACAGCAGGAGGGGCGGAGGGGCTCCACTTCGCCGAGCTCCGCATCGCGGGGCGCGACGGGGCGAGACGGGACAGAAAGGGGCGCAAAGGGGGCGCTCGGCAGGTGCCCGCCGGTCCCGTCCCGTCCCGTCCCGTCCTGACCCACCGGTTCCCCTTCCCCTTCCCGTTCCCGTTCCCAGTCCGGTCCCCGTCCCCGTCCCCGTCCCCGTCCCGGTCCTTCCCGGCCCCTCCGAACTGGGCGGCAGGCGCAGCGCTCGGGGCTGCGCGGAAAGCGCGGGGCGGATCCCGGCTGGAGCGGGGGAGCGGGCCGGCCGAGGCAGGCGGGAGGAGGCAGGAGCAGGCTAGGGGACGCACACACATCGGACACAGGCACACACAGTTTAGGGGTTTATTTGCAGGCGCGCCCGCACTAAAGACACCTGCAGAGTGGACGGGACCCCCGGACTCGGGGACCTGCGGGGCGGCGGCGCAGAACCGGCCCCCGGCCCCGCCGGTGGTCCCTAGCAGGTGGCGTAAGCGTTGGCCCTCTCCCGGATCTCCTGCAACAGCCCGGTGACCTGCTGCTCCAAAGCCTGCAGTCGTGACACCTTTTCCGCCATCGCCCGTTCATTGGCCCCAAAGCGCTGCTCCAGGTCTGTGGGACGGGCAACATGGTCACAATGCAGCCTCCCACCGTGGGAGGGACCCCACCTTGGGACACCCAGTGGGACGGGCCCAGGGGGACATAGAGAGATGTATGGGGAGGTGGCAGGAAATGTACTCCACTATGTGCTCCCCCTCACCTTCCAGTTTCCTCTTACTGTTGCTGGCCTTATCCAGGAGGTCTTGGGCCTCTGCTGTCAGCTGTGACACACGCTGCAGGGCCCCACCAGACACCCTGTCCAGCATGCCCACTTGGTTCTTCAGCACCACATAACGCTGCGTTACCTGTGCCAGGTCCTGGCGGCACAAGGGCATAGTGAGGCTGAGCATCCCCAGCACCCAGTACCTGCTTGGTGCCCCGCGTACCAGGCAGGGATGGAGCTCACCTGGGTAAGTGTCCCCGAGGTGGTGGTGGCACGCTGTGCCCCCTCCTTGGCTTGCTGGGCCATGTGGTGAGCATCCCGGCCATGCTCCTGCAGGGCGTTGATGTGCCGTGCCAGTTCCTGCAGCCGCCTCTGTGCCTGTGACTCCTTCTTGTCCAGCACCTGCAGCCTGCGCTCCGCCTGGCAGGTATGGACACCGGCTGCAGCAGGCACAGCAACCACCACGCCCGTGGTGCCAGCCCCACTGAGCTGGCACCTGCCCTATGCCATCCACATTTCCCCAGCACCAGCCTTCCTACCCATAATGTGCCCAAGGCATCAGTCCTGCTCTCCACAGCACTGATCCCATTACTCCCAGCGGTACCAGCTCCACTCCCCCAGCCCATGCCCCTCACCTCCCTGGCTCTGTTCTCGGCCACCCGGATGGCATCCCTGGCGCTCTCCAGGGTGCTCCCTGCTGTCATTGCCTGTGTCCGCGCCACCTCCAGTGCCTGCTGTGTCCCTGCCAGCTCATCCCTTATGCCTTCTGCTCGCTCCCTGCAGCAGCACAGGTAGCTCCAGCCCCTGCCAGTGCAGGGGGACTGACCCTATCCCCTGCCTGCTCCAGCATGCCCCCACCACTTGCCTGGCCTCCTGCCCCTGTGCCAGCAGATCCCGTGCCACAGCCAGCCCCTCTGCTGTGCTGTTGAGAACGGCGTCCACCCCCTGCAGCTGGCCAATGCTCTCCCGCATCTCCCGCAGCAGCTCCTGGATCTGTCTGGGGCTGCTGGGCAGGGAGATGTTCAGCACCTGCCGGGCCACCAGCTCAATGCTGCCCGGGTCAGCTCCCTCCTCTGCGGGGACAGGGGAGCAGGGTGGATTCAGGGTGGGCTCACTGAGTTCTGCCATGCCCATGTGCCCACCCAGTGCTGGCACTACCTGCCAGGAAGGCCTTGATTCGGCGGATGAAGTCCCGCAGCTGGGCCGTCGCCTTCTCTGCATGGCTGCGGGCGGCCTGAGAGCGCCCCAGTGCCTCCTCTGCCCAGCTCCGTGCCCCCTGTGCCAGCTCCTGCACCTCCTGCATCTGAGGGGCACCTGGCTGAGCAGGGGGCACAGGGCAGCCTTGGGAGGGGGCATTCGGGGAGAGCAGCAGGTATGAGGGAACAAGATGGGGGCCTGCAAAGGAGCATGCAAGGCGGGTGCAAGGGGACAGAGGGTACAGCAGTGGCCCAAGGGGGCAAGCACACTGGTGGCACAAGGTATATCTGTGAAGGGGCATAAGAGAGACCTACAGAGCTGACATGCTTGGTGGCAGGGGAAGGGAAAAAACAGGACATAGAAGGGGGTCGTGCAAAGTGGCATGGAAAGGGCACAAACAGGACATACAAAGGGGACACAAGGAGACCCCAGAAAGTGCCATGGAGCAACCACCCCTACCTTCTGTGCCACAACAGCCAACTGCCCTAATGCCTCGTCCAGCTGCTGCGAGGCATTATGGGCACTGCTCAGGGCTCGAGCTGAGACAGGCAGTGCTCCTGCACACCCAATGCCACCGCAATGCCTTGTCCCTGCACTGTCCCGGCACAAGGCTCCTCCGCAAGACGCGTGCTTGCAGCTCTGGTCTCCAGGTGCCCCACAAATCTGGGATGATGCCAATGGTGGAAATGGCAGCTCAGCAGTACATGGGGGGGTGACCCCTGCACCACCTGTGCCAGTCCTGCTCCCACCTTCTCATTGATCCTGGCAATGTTGAGTTCCATCACCCGTTTTTGTGCCTCCCGCAAGGATTTCCGGGCTGCGGCTGTGCCACGGCGGAAAGTATCGCCCCGATGCCGCAGCACCCGCTCAGTCGCCCGCCGCGTCATCTGTGCCCTACTTAGCTCGCCAGCTGTGCCATTGGCCACCACCTCCGCCTGCCGTGAGGCCTCCACCGATGCCACAATGCTGCGGTAAGACTCTGAGGGTGCAGGTGTCAGGGTTTGGCCAGGATGGCTGCCACCAAACCCAAACCTTGCTGGATGCTCTTACCACTGAATCCAGCTGCCACTATAGTGCCAAGGAGGATTTGAAGGTGGGAGGTGGTTCGGTTGAGGTCTCCCAGATCGCGGCTCAGCTCAGCTAGCCGGTCATGGTGCTGCATATCTGCCTGTGCCAGCAGGTCTAGATGTTGCTCCAGCTCTTGGAGGTGCTTCCAGAAGTTGTCCAGCTCCATCCTTTGGGTAGGGAGGAGGGCTTCAAACTTTCGGGGGTGACAAGAGGGGGTCCCTCCACCCCAGCCCTACATGCACACTTGCCTGGTGCCACCCAGCTGCCTGGGCAGTCCATCGAGGAGGGGACCACCAGGGCTGTCCCCCTCTCCCAGCAGCCGTTCCACGTGCCCCAGAGCCTCCTCCAGCTCCCGCAGGCGACGGGGGCTGAGTGGGAGTGCGGACCCTCCCTCCCTCAGTGCCTGCACCTGTGCCCCAAGGCGCTGCAGCCTGTCCCGCAGGCTGCCCACGACCAGGTCCCAGCGCCCCGAAGCAAGGGTGGCAGGGTGAGCAGTGGGGGAAGGGCTCCTGGTAGCCCCGCTGGCAGCGGTCACAGCGCAGCCCCCCGAATCCCAGCCGGCACCGGCACTGCCCGTTGTCCTGCTCGCACTGTGGGCTCTCAGCACCCAGCGGCTCACACTCACAGGCTGCAGAGACAGTTGGCGGTGTGTCCCAGCCTTCCCACGGAGCCCCATGACCCCAGACTCCCACCATGTCCCACATCCCACCATATTCCCCTGTGTCTCCAGGATCCAACCTATCCCCAGCATCTTCTGTGTCCCTACAGTTCCATCAAGTACTCTGCGTCCCCTGAGTCCTGCATGTCCCCAGAGACACACCATGTCCTCAAGGTTCCACCATGTCCCCAGCACCCCACTCTTTCCCCAAGGTCCTCCATGCCTGCAGTGTCCCACCACATTCCCAAGATCTCCTGAGTCCTTTGTCCCCAGTGTCCCACTGTCTCCTTAGTGTCCCATGTTCAGAGTCTCCCACCACGTCCCCAGGGCTCCCATGTCCCTAGAGTCTCACCATGCACCCAGAGTCCCCCCACACCCCACATCCCCAGAGCCCCTGCTCCCCCAGTCCCTGGGATGTGCTCCCACCTCGGCACTCCTGCTCAGGGTCTCCCCAGTGGTGCTCCTGGCACTGGGAACAGACACGGCCCCCGAAGCCAGGCCGGCACTGGCACTGCCCTGTCACCTGCAGCGACAGTGCCATGCTCACTGTGCAGCTCACTGGGCCCCAGGAGGGCAGTGGAGCCATACCAGGGTGCCAGGGGACTCACTGTGTCACAGGCAGGGTGCAGGGCATGTGTGGGGTGGCAGCCACAGGGCTCACAGCCCCTTGGCCCCCCCAGGCTCCAGAAGTGGGGTGCGCAGCGATCACAGCTCTTGCCCACGACATTGGGCCGGCAGGCACAGGCTCCTGTGCCACGGTCACAAGAGCAGGTGCCATTGGTGCAGTGAGAGGCCAATGTACCCCGTGGGTCACAGCCACAGCCTGCAGGAGGGTGAGTGGCCACGTGGGGCTCAGCCCATACCCCCTGCCCAGGCAGTGCACTGCTGGCCCCCAGCACCCCAAATCTGCCTGACCCCAGTGCCCCCAGTGTGCCCGGCCTCAAACCCCTGCACAGCCCCAACACCCCTGATCCCAACACCCCCACCAAACATGATCCCTGTCCCCTGCACAGCCCCAACCCAGGCACAGCCCCATACCCCTTCTAACAGCCCCAAACCTCTCCTAGCCCTGAACCCCAGCCCCAAGCCCCCCAACACCCCAAAATTCTCCCCAACCCAACCCCAATCACCCCACACCCAACCACAGCCCCAGGCCTCGTCTCTACTTTGAGCCCTTGCATCACTTCAGCCCCCCATCCCAAACCCCCATGCAGCCCCAGCCCTGCAGAGCCCCCCGCCCCGCTCACGCCGGCAGCTGCGCTGCAAGGCATTGCCATAGTAGCCCGGCTGACACTGGGCACAGTGTGGCCCGGCAGTGTGGTACAGGCAGCGCAGGCACTGCCCCGTGTGGGGGTCGCAGCCCTCCGGGTCGCTGGCGTCGATGTTGTTGTTGCACTGGCAGGGCCGGCACACCCCCCCCTCCATCTCCGGAGCCCCAAAGTAACCGGGGGAGCAGCGGTCACAGCGGGGCCCTGCAGAGATGGGGGGCTGTAGGTGCTGGGGTCCCGCAGCCCCAGCGCAGGGGTTCCCTGCTGCCCGGGGGGTCCCTGCTGCTGTGCCCGTTCTGCCCCTCACCCGCGTATCCAGGGGCGCAGAGGCAGACGATGTGGTGGGTCTTGTCGTCGGCGTGGCAGGCGCTCCCGTGGTAATGCCGTGTGCCAGGGTAGCCAGGGCAGGGGCAGGGCCGGCACTGCTGCCCCGAGCCCAGCACAGGGTTCCCATAGTAACCGTCCTGGCACCTGAAAGGATGAGGGGAGACCCAATGGGTCCCTCCCATCCATCATATACCATCCCACCATCCTATCTCATTTCATCGTATCCCATACCATCATATCTCACCCTATCCTAGCCAATTGTATCCATCCCATCCATCCTATCCCATCCAATTATATCTATCCCATCCTACGCCATGCCATCCTATCCTATTATACCCCATCCCATCATATCCATGTCATCCTATTTCAACTCATCCCACCATTCCAATATATCTCATACCATCACATCTCATCCTGTCCTACCCCACTGTATCTATCCCATCCTGCACCACGCCATGCCATCTCACGCCACACCATCCCCTCCTCTTGGACCTGGCTCACCTCTCACAGTGCCGTCCGTCCGTGTGGTCACGGCAGCGCAGGCAGGTGCCCGTCCGGGGGTCGCACTCCTCGGCGTGCCCATTGCACTGGCAGGGCCGGCAGGCAGGGAAGCCCCAGTGCCCAGGCTGGCACTGGTCACACTGCCGGCCCACAGTGCCAGGCTGGCACCGGCACTGCCCGCTCACCTCGTCGCACAGCTGGGACACTGAGCCCTCTGGGGAGCAGGTGCATGCTGCAGGGCGGCACAACTCAGGTCAGGCACACGGATGCAGGGACACAGGGACGAACAGACAGAGAGACAGGCAGGGGACCAGCACCCAGAACATGCTCACTCCATGGGCTGTGGCACAGAAGGGCTCATGTGGACACAAGAACATGAATGGACAGACACAAGAGTGAGTGCAGGGCAGCACAATGCTCACATGGGGGCTCATATGGATGGGTGGATGGATGGATGGATGGATGGATGGATGGATGGATGGATGGATGGATGGATAACTGGGACTGAACTCATGGGCTGCAGGTCAGCAGGGCTGAGATGGACACATGCACAGACAGATGGACAGACAGACAAGTGAACAGGGCAATGAACAGGGCGCTGATGGCTGGACAGACAGACAGGAGAGACAGTGATTCCTGGCTGATGAAGATCCCACTACTCACGGCTGCATCCCAGGGGCCCGAAGCCGTAGCTGCCTGGGGCACAGCGGTCGCAGCGTCGGCCGATGACGTGGGGCTTGCACTCGCACTGCCCGCCCTGTACCTGGCACTCGCTGCTGCGGGAGCCCTGTGGGTCGCACTGGCAGGCTGCAGGAGCAGGACCAGTGTGGGGCCAGGGCTGCCTTGTCCACACCAGCCCACACCTGCCCACGCCCTGTCACTGCTCTCCTGCCCACCATGCCAGGGGCACAGGCATATCCTGACTCACTGCCCCAGGCAGGGCTCCCCCCCCGCCCACTCGTCGGTCCCATCCCTGCAGGCTCCCCACTCACGCAGCGCCCCGCCGTGCATCAGGGCTGAGACGCTGCAGACCAGGCGGGCACAGGCCTGGGCCAGGGGATGAGGAGGGGCCATGTGAAACACCTCCAGGCACTGGTACCGCTCCAGCTCCTCCTGGCGCGCTGCTGCCTCTGCTCCGTGGAAGCCTGGCAACTCTGACACCCGCGGCAGGAGCACCAACTGTGGGAAGGGAAAAGGAGATGGGGCTGGGGGGTATAGTCAGCCCCCACTGTGGGACCTACCACTAGGCTGGATCCATGTGCTCCAGGACAGTCCCAGTGCTGCTGGGGTCAACTACCCCACCTCCATCAACAGCCCCAGCTCCACTGACACACCCAACCCCATTGATATTCCCATATAAATTGCCATCCCCCGAAGCGTCCTTATCCCCTTCGATGCTGACATCTCTATGCCAACCCCAACTCTATCTAAGTCCCCAGTCTCACTGATATCCCCTTCCCCATCAACATCTACTTCTCCTTCCCCATTCCCATCCTCATCTTCATCTCATCCCCATCTCCATCCCATCCTATCTCATCCCCATCCCCACCCCACACACATCCCCAGAGGGGGCCACTTCCCGCTCCAGCCTGTGGTCCCCTGTCCCTGCCCATGATCCCATCCCTGCCAAGCAAGCCCTAGGCACAAGGCACAGTGGGACCCCCCTCACCGAGTCGATGAGGATGAAGGCACCAGGGTGGCGCTGGGTGACACCGGCCCGCTGAAGGCGCATGGTCACCTCGTAAGGGGTGCTGGGCTCAAAGCAGAAGGGCCGGGACAGCAGCACGTACCTGTACAGAGTCAGGTGTTAGGGCATGGGCACAGCAGGGCCATGGAGACAGCGAAAGGATAGCAACAGGACCCATCCCCAGCCCACCCTAGCCCATCCCGTTGCACCTCTGGCTGTGGGGCAGATTCTCACGGTACATCTGCTCGGAGGGCAACAGGTTCCCACAGCGAGAGCTGGTGGGCAGCACCCGGGAGCTGACACTGACCACGGCCTCCCAGTCCTCGGCTGACTGTGGTGACAGGCAAGGCAGTGTCAGGGCTGTGCTGTGCCATACACGCCCTGGCCATGGTTGTGGCCATGCTCACCTCAGGCTCGTAGCGCAGCAGCAGCTCGTAATCCATGGGGTAGGGCACATTGTCCACGTGGAAGGTCAGGCCAGCCCCGTCCCGCACCCGGGCAAACCCCAAGCCCGTCCACGTCACCATGCGCCCAGCACTGTCCCGCACCGCCTCCTCCACATCCAGCTGGGCAGGGCACCGGCAGTTTGGCCCTGGCTCTGCCCCCTGGTCACTTCTGCCCTGCAGTGCCGCGCTGTGCCCTCTCCCACCGTCCCAGGGCTCACCTTGGGGGGCTGCTGGCGGCTGCGGCGCGAGGGGACAGGGGACTGGGGGGCACGGGAGGGGCTGCGCTGATGCTGTGAGTGTCCCTTCCGCCCCCCCGGCTCCCTGGTGTCATACTCCAGGCAGTCCTGGGGCACCTCTTCCCGAATGGCACCCTGCAGGGACAGGGTCAGGGGACAGTGGCCATGCACAGGGACAGCCGTGCACAAGGACAGCCATGCACAGGGCATGGTGACAGCGACATGCAGGACAGGGTGACAGCCATGCATAGAGCACAGCGACAGCTATGCATGGAGCATGGTGCACAGTGACAGCCATGCACAAGCACAGGGACCCCCAAGGAGACTCACCGGGAGCTGGGGGTGGCTGTGGCCATGGCCGGTGGCCTGCTCGGCCTCGTAGGTGTAGTAGTCGAGGGGGGCGCAGAAGAAGCCGGGTTGTACCTGGTCACACTGCCGCCCCATGATGTGGGGACGGCAGGGACATGCCCCATCCTCCATGGAGCACCTGGTGGTGACCATCCTGTTACTTCATCTGTCCTTCTGTCTGTCTGTGTCTTCATCCATCCCTACTTCCATCTCTGTCCCCATCCCTCCATCTCTGGGGATAGAGATGCCTCTCTTTCTCCCTCCATCCCAGTCCCCATATCTCCCCAGCTTTGTCCCCATCCCTCCCTCCCCCCATGCGTGACCCCCAGCCCTGTCCCCACTCTCACCCCCACCCATGCCCCTCCAGGTGCTGTGCTGGCCCCCACCGGTTGTTGTAGGCTCCCCCGAAGTCGCAGGCACAGGGCCGGCAGCCCCCCAAGTCGTAGCTCAGACCCCAGAACTCGGGCTGCAGTGAGGAGGGAACATGTAGGGCAGGTGTGGGGCCAACCCAGCCCTGGGGGTTGCCATGAGGCTGGGGAAAGTCAGACCCACAGCCATGGTGTGGCGCAGGCTGGGGCACTCACCACGCACTGGCTGCAGGAGCGCCCAGCCACGAAGCGTTTGCAGTAGCAGTCCCCACTGATGGGGTCACACGGGGAGCTGCCCGCCACCGTACCCCGTGGGTCACACCTGCATGCTGCCCCCACACATGCACGCGTGAGGGGTGCCAGTGGGACCACAGCCCACATGCTTCACAGACCTCCTTCCCCATCCCATATTCATCCTTTCCATCCCCATCCGTCCATCACCATCCCTCCATCCATCCTCACACAACTATGCCACATCCCTCCATCCTACATCCTTCCATCTCCATCCCTCTATCCCAGATCTTTCCATCCTCATCCCTCCATCACCACACCTCTGCTTCCACCCCTCCATTCTCATCCATCCCATCCCCATTCCTCCATTACCATCCCTTCATTCCCCATCCCTCCAACTTCATCCCTTCATCCCTACCCCTCCATCATCCCCCCATCCCCATTCCCACCCCTCCTCCCATGTCATCCCTGTCTCCCAGCTCACGCTGGCAGCCCTGTGGGTCGCCATGGCTGAGGCCATAGGCACCGTGCTGGCAGCGGTCACAGCGGGGACCGGCCACATTCTCCTTGCAGCGGCACTGCCCCGCAATCATGCCCAGCGCCACGTCCGTATGCCCATCGCAGGCACCTCCATCCAGCGAGCCTGCCGGGTCACAGTCGCATGCTGCCAAGAGAAAGGATCATGAGGAATTCTAGCTGCTGGCACCAGGAGCTGTGAGGCTGGGGCAGGTGGCACCAGGAGCCATAGGGCTGGGACAAGCTATGGGGCTGGGGTCCCAGGACACTCACGGGCGCAGGCAGTGGGGGACCGGATGTCAGAGCGAGGGTGCCGGTAGTAGAAGGGCTTGCAGAGGTGGCAGTGGCGGCCCATGGTGTTGTGCTGGCAGCCATCACACACAGCCCCACTGGTGTTCCCCGTGGCCAGGAACACAGCCATGTCAAAGTGGCACCGCCGGGAGTGCTCATTGCAGTCACAGCCTGCAGGGACAGCACCCAGGGCATGGCATGCGGCACCACAGCTCACACCTGGCAGGCAGCACCCCCAGTGCCAAACCTCCTCTGCCTGGACTCTCCTTACTCTGATATGCAGCACCACAACCCCAAACCTCCCCGAAGTACAGCCTGCAGCACCCCAAAACCCCTGGCACAGCACAGCCTGACAGCTCTGGCACTGGGATCACTATGCCAGGAGCCAGTGCCAGCAGGGGCACTCACGGCGACAGGCGTTGGTGCTGGAGCCCTCGGCCGGGCGCCAGGGCAGGTCTTGGTAGAAGTCCTCGCAGCGCTCGCAGTTCAGCCCCTGCGTGTGGTGTTCGCAGACACAGCGCCCGTGGATCTGGGGGGAGCACCCAGCTCAGTGCAGCTGCCGGGTCCCACGGGGCACCGTGCCGTGCTGGTCCCTGGCATGGTGTGCGCCTCACCATGCCAGGGACAGAGGGTGTTGGGGCACCCGGTGCTGGGGCACAGTGGGCGGCGTGGCCGTGGCAAAAGCAGCTCCCGCGCAGCACCAGTTCATCCACAGCATAGTAGTACTTGTGCAGCACCTCCTGCCGTGAGTCCAGCAGGTTGTCCCCCAGCGTGTGCAGCTTGGTGAGGTTCACCCGCAGGTTGGTGACACGCAACAGGTCTGGGGGCGTGTCACTGTCAGCACCTGCCATGACACCAGCCAGCCCCGCGTCCCCAACACCCCCAGCCACATACCCTGGATGTCTGGGCTGTAGGGATCTGCTACGGGGATGGAGGGGTCCAGCACCTTGAAGATGACCTGTGAGAAGGAAGGAATAGGTGATCCCATTCCCCCCTGACCCCTGGCCCTGCTCTGCACCGCCCTATCCCTACGTACCTCCCCATGGCTGGAGGGCTCAATCTCAGAGTAGCGCTGGTCGCACAGAACCTCATCCACAAGCCCTGATGGGTGGTTGGGGATTCCAGGGAAGAGCTTGGAGCAGTTGTAGGCAAAGTAGCGATACACCTTCCAGGTGCGCCCAAAGTCGGCTGAACGCTCCACCAGCATGGCCGCAGGGCGGAAGGTCTGCAGGACACCCAGACAGGATGGAGGCCAGACCCACAGCTCCCCTGGATCCATCCTGTCCCATCCCATTCCATCCCATCCCAGGCATCCATGTGCCAGGACCCACTTTAAATTTCATGATAAGGTGGGTGAAGTGGAACTCGCCCTCCAGGTCCAGGCGGATGCTGACGTGCTCCACACCTGGGAGACAGAGAGACAGAGATGGATGAGGTTAGGGAAGACCCACATGGCCACACAGCCCCACAGCCTATGCACATGGGGCAACCCCACTGCCACCCTGACCTCACCATTCTCTGACTGCCACCAGGTCCGTCGGTCATGGGGGCTGCTCAGGTAGATGACATTCTCGATGCGGTGGCTCTCAGGCCGGGACGGGTCACGTGAGTCACAGGTGAAGCATTTCTCCGAATCCTGTGCCAGAGAGTGGCACCATCAGGGATGGGTGACTGGAGGCTTCACAGGTGCCTGGCTCTGTGGGTCTATGCCAGAGCCGTTCTGGGGCTGGGTAGACTCACCTGGAGGTGGCTGACGATGCAGTACTCCTGAGGCCCGTCCAGCCCGCAGGTGGAGGTGGCACTTAGGCGGGCAGCTCGCCCCACCAGCAGGTTCCCAGTGGCTGGGTAGCAGCTGCCACGGGCGCAGCCATGGCTCAGGTCAGGGTCCTGCCAGCCCCCTGCCACCTGTCCCCCCACTGCAGAGAGCACGAGGGCATGGGCTGGGGGCTGTGCCGGGGCGCCTGGGCACCCCCTGCTCCCCCATGCACCCACCCCACCCCAGCCGTCCCATCCCGTCCTATCCCTGCATCCCAACCCACTGATGCAGCACGAAGCTCCATGATCCGGAAAGGTGCTGGCAGCAGCACCACAGCCTCGTGACCAAGGGCAGGGAGTGGGGTGAGAGGGGGGCTGGGCTGCCCGTGCTCCTGGGGGCCCGGGCAGCCCCAGGGTGCCGAGCAGTGCCGGGGGGGAGTCAGGAGCCAGGTCAGGCGCTTGCTAATCCCGACAGGGCTTAGTGCAGCCTGGATTCCCCGCTGGGTTTTGTGGCAGTCAGGCCATGGCCGCTGCCAGCCAGGGAGCATCACCATTGCCACCACCTCCGCTGCCCAGCACCCTCCACTGAGACTGGGGTCCCTGAACCACCACAGCTCCCAGCACTGTGGGTATGCAGGGTGCCCCTGAGGTCAACGCTTACCCAGGAGGAGAGCAAGTGCCAGGAGGTCCATGGGCAACCACAGGATCTGCCTGGTGGGACACAGAGATGGCACTGCAGTAGGGTGCAGGGTATGGCATGGGGTACAGGGCGGATGGTGCCTGTCCTCTCCTGGCTCTAGCACAACAGCACAGTCCAGGATGCACCCCCCTGCACGGGCATGATGGTGCTTCCCAGGAATCAGGGTCAGATGGGGCAGCTGGGTCTCAAAGTCCTCCGGGATGACATCCAGCACCCACCTGAGTAGCTCTGGGGGACTGTCACACACACACCCAGGCACACAGCCATGCTATGCTCCCCCAGAGCTGGCACAAACTATGCCATGCCCCATCCTGCCTGGCTCAGAATGGATCTATCCTTTTGAGTGTCACTAGTGTCCCTGGGGGGTACCAGCACCGGGCCAGGGCCAGGCTGGGAGGGGAGCCAGGAACGCCGGAGCCAGCTGGGCAAGGGCGTCCCTGACTCTGGCCGGGGTCCCGCTGTTAAATTTAGGTTGGAGCTGCCTTTTGTGTTTCCTTCTATCCCGGTATTTCCCGCTCCCAGCCTCGCAAGTGCTGGATCAAAGCCTGGTCCCGGCTCTGCCCAAACACATCTCTCCTGTCCCCCGCACGGAGCCAGCCCAGGGCAGGGGGGCTCCGGGCGGCGGGGGGAGCCGCGACTCTGTCCTGGCACCCGCCCCGCTCGAAGCCATGCCAGGGCGGTAGGCAAGGTGGTGCAGAGCCACGTGCTGGCACGAGGGTCCCCGAGCCCCGCGAACCCCCGGTACCTGGCGTCCTGCGGCGTCCGGCGGGACCAAGGCCAGGGGCGAGGGCGGCGTGGGACCTGCTGCCCCTGGGCTGGGCGCGCAGAAATGAACCGGGACAAGGGCAGCGATGGGATGGCGGCTGGTGGCCCCCCTTCCCCGTGTACGATTCTTATTCAAATGGGCTGCCCGCTGAAAGGGACGGCGGTCTCCAGGCTACGGGAATGTCACTGCCGATTCCTTCTGCCTGGAGGCCCCCGCCGCCCGCCCGCCCGCGGAGGCCAGTCCGGCCAGGCGTCGGCAGCCCGGGCACCCCCCGGCCCCCGGGCGGCACGGTGGGCCCCGCCGGCAAACAAAAGGGCGCCTCGTGGGCTGGCGAGCCAGAGGCACCGCGTTCCCTGGGCTCCCGGCACGGCGCGACGGGAACGTGCCTGCTGCCCCTGGCAGTGAGGCGTGGGGGCCGGCATGGCGGGATGGGTGCCTGATGCTCCAGGAACCGGTGGGTGCAGCTACACAGGAGTCACTGCACCATTCTTTGCCCCACCTGGGGATGTCCCATGGCGAAGGCACCTGCACAGCTACGCTGCAGGGTGGAGCCATGCAGGGCATCTGCTCCACCAGGAGCTCACCCGGGCACAGCCACGATGCTGCCGGATGGGAACGTCCCTCCCAAGGTACCCGTCCCTCCCCACTGCCACAGCTCCCCGGGCAAAGTCCGGCACACGTCAGCCCCGGGAAGAGCATGGCAAGGGGTGGGGGTACCCAGCCTGTCACTGCCAAGGGACCCCGCAGCCCCTTCCTTGAGTGCTGCCTCATGCCAGTTGCCAGCACCCAGCCCGTGCCATGGGGCTGTGCCGTGTACCAAGGGCTGTGCCATGCCCCAGAGCTGTGCCGTGCCCAGGGTCTCCCCTACGTCACACCGGCTCCTACCTGTGCCCGTGGGAGCCTGGGGTGCTGGGCAGGTGGCTGGTGGCCCGGGTGGGCTGCGGAGTCGGAGGCCCGCTGGGCTCGGGCTGGGCTCGGGCTGGGCTCAGCTGCTGTTCCTGGAGGAGGACGGCCGGTGCCTGTCTCCTCCTCCGGCAGCCGTGCCAGGCAAGGGGAGGGACCTGCCCGCACCGAGCTTTAGCCAAGGTGAGGCAGAGGAAGGTACACGCTAGCTGTGGCCCACGTGTGACACAGCAGTGTCCTGTGCCTAGGCTGGCCGGGAGAAGGCACAGCATTCCCACAGGGCTGGTGTGCCTGGTTGTGCAGCACGTGGGGCTGCTGAGACAGGCAGCCTGGCTGGGACTCGCCCTGCACTGCACGGGCCCATCTGTGCCTCTTCAGGGCACATCTCCAGCAGCGGTACCGGGAGCCCTGCACTGCATTCCCCCGGCACTCATACCAGATGGATCCTGTTCATGCCCAGTGCTGGCACGGTGGGCTCTGCCATGCCCCACTCACCCTGTGCTGGTCGGTGCTGCCTGGGATCCTTTGGACTGGCTGAGCTGGGTGCTGAGCCGGCAGCCCTGTAGCCCTGCGGGGAGCACGGCTGTGCACAAGGGCCGGGTTCCACAGAGACTTCACTGTCACGCATGGATAGTGCCTTTTATTAGCCGAGGCCGAAGGAAGGAAGAGGAGCCGTGTACTCTCCATGCCAAGGCCACGCTCTGGCCACCCGCCGCCAAGCAAGGTCATGGGCAGACAAAGAAGCGGCTCTCGGCCATAGGGATGCCAAAACCCACGCCCCCAGGGACACCCTGAGCCAGCCAGGCACCTCAGCAGGACAAGAGATGCTGTAGGCAGTGCCCAACCAGCTCCCCGTAGTCACGAAAGGCACTTGGAAGCCTGGAGGAGGGGCCAGGCTGTGCCCAGCAGTGCAGGCTGGTGGTCAAGCACGACCACCAGCTTCTGAGCTGGGAGAGCTGTCAGGAGATGAGCTGACAAAGAGCCATTAGCACTGGCCAGCGCGTCTGTGTCAAGGGATCTTGCCAAGCAAACCTTATCTGCTCTGAGGAGATCCAAAGAACACTGATAAAGGCAACTGTAACAGGATCTCTGGCCTTGAAAAGCAAAGTAAAAGTGGAAGGGAGGGATCCTCAGCGGGATGTGAGGGGCGAGAGAGGTATCCCAGCCCATGTCCAGGCACCTCCCTGAAGGCCGCTTTGATTTCCCATGCCAAGCTGCAATCCCCTCGTCTGGCCCAGAGCTGAACGCGTGGGGGTGGCCCGGGTCTGCCGGGGAGATGGCCTGTCCGGGGGCAGCTCCACTGGCCGGAGATCTGCCAGCAGCTGTGCCCTCCATCACCAGCGTTTCAACGCTGCCGAGCATCCCCCGCTCCCTCGGGCACCCACAGCCTGGCTCCCCCAGCACCTTTCAGCAGCGATCAGGGCACTCTTGCAGCAGCGCAGAGGCCCCCCCACCCATCCTCGGCAGAGCCCCTGAGCTGCAGGGGCAGCCTCTCACGCCTGGCCAGCCCTGCTTGGACCGACTTCCGTGCACGCAGCAGGCAGCCAACACTTCCCCGAACATCCTTAGTGAGCAGAGAATTGCTTAACCACTTCCCTTCTCGAGGAATGAGCTCCAGCACGGCACCAGAGCTGCTGTCTGCCCAGGGCCACGGTCCCACCACCATTAGTGCTGGGTCAGTGCACTGACAGCCCTGCAGCACAGACCGGATCCAGATCGCAAACCGGGGAACAATGGTGCTTCTGTTGAATTAGCCGGCAAGAGGGTCCCGGCTGCAGAGCGGGCAGATTCAGAAAGAAGCTGGAGGGTGGGCAGGCAGGCTGGGGCTGGCAGAGCACCTGCCAGCACAGTGCCACCCTGCATCTTTCTAGGAACTAACCAGGAAAGCGGATTTACCCCAGTTCGGCACCAGTGACACACATCCGGCGTACTTCCCACCCCAAACCAGGCAATCCTCAACGGAGTTTGCGTAATGCCAAGTTCCCTGGGAGAACTGGGGAGAAGAGCTGGGGGTGTGGTCTGCAGCTGAGCGTGCCCCATGCAGCATGCAGCTGCTGGGCACACGGGAGACACCATTCCATGGAGCTGACACAGGGCTGGGAGCAGAAGCCCAGGGAGGAGCAGTCTTTCATAGCCCAAAGAAAAGCTGGACACATTGGGTGGTTCTGAGCACCATTTTATTGAAGGGCTGGACACCTGCTAGGACTTCATAACAAAAAGTTCACTTCATTTAAGAAAAAAGATAGTCTGGTTTTTGTCCCATTCCCTCCAAAGAGTGGAATAATACTAGCACTGTCTTTTCACTAAGCAATGCCATTCCAAAATATACAACATTGAATGTGGAACAGCCCAGCTTCATATTAACATTACACATTATTAGAACTTCAGAAACATTCTACACAAACAAATGAAACGGTAAAAAGTTCACTCAAGAACAAGATGGTCATTTGTAAAATCATCATACAAAGTTTGTTACTTGCCCTCCCGTGGGCTGCAGTTGCTGCTCCCCAGCCATTGCTTGGGATGCCCAAACACCAGGGAATGCCACAGCAGAGCCTATGGTGCCAGTCCCAGCTGGAGTAGTTGGTCATGCTGTGGCGTGGAAACGGCTCTCATGGAGATGCTGGTTGGCAGAGAGTAGCACAAGCGGCCGGGCAGTGCCCACCCAGAGCCCCTCTGTCCCTCGGAGCAGCTGCCATGCCTCTGCTCAGGAAATGCTACTCCTCAGGAGTGCTGCACCGAGAGCCAGGAGGGGGGAGGGCGTCACACGGTGCCTTCCCCGCCATGAACAAACACTGGCACTCGTTTTGTCCCAACCCAGGCCTGGGCAGTGTGGCGGAGCAGGGGCAGGAGGGGAGGCATTTCTGGGGGTAGCTTTGCAGCACTTTCTCTTTTAAAACAGCACCATGTGCATATGTCTGTGGGAATCACCAGAGACTCAGAGGGGCTGCCTGTAGCCACAGGAACATAGGAATGGAAAGGACTAATTAAGACAATAAGGAGAGAGTCCGAGACAATAATAAGGCCTTTAAGGGACTCCCTGGGGAAGGTTTTTCGGAGGCTGTGTGAGCAGGGCCAGATTGTGAGACCAATGAGGGATGAAAACCAAGGGTTGGGGGGGTGCCTGCTCCAAAAGGACTCCCCTGGACCTGCAGCACTAGTTCCTGTGTAGTGCTGCCAGGCAGGACAGGGGAAGCTCTGTGGCCAGGCAGGGATGGAGGGAAGGCAGCGCTGCAGAACGCCACAGCCTTGGCTCCTCTGTTTGCACATCTCCTGCAGCAGACACAGAAGCTGCAGGCTGCTGGCTGTCCAGGTGCTGCTGGCATCTTTAGCTTTCCCTACTCCCAGCTTCTTGCTTTTTCACCAACTTCCTTGGTGTTTCTAAGCAAAGGGAGGGGTCTGGCCTCAGCACCATGGCTTTGGAGGCAGCTGCCGGCCAACCTGCGAGTTCCAGCAGTGTCACACCTACAGACAAGCTTCATTTGACACTCAGGGATGACCCTGTGACAAGGGCTGGCCTCTCATGTGTTATGGGACAAGATTCCTCCAAGGCACCTGGCACCTTCCAAACAGCACCCAGCTCCAGGCAGAACAGGCTGTGAGGAGAGGGAAACCCTAGCATGGTGCTCTCTAGCAGAGTCCCGAATGTGAGGGCTCAGGAGCAACCTGCTGTGCTTCACTCTCCACAGGTGGTGCCAGCCCACCCAGGTGGCAAAGCTGAGGGCTGCAGCACTGTCAGGAAGGTGCCAGATATCCCAGAACTGCTGTCCTCTCTGTGGGCTGTAGGGTATGCCCAGCCACTGCCCTGGAGGGACATCTGCTGAGATAAGGCGATTGAGCAATCTCCCAGCAGGACCCCCCCTGGAAGGCAGCTACTCTTCAGTTATGGCGAGAAGGCAGACCCAGAATCCTCTGGGAGACCCTGTGCAGATCCTTTGTAACCCATTGGCCTTTACCCTCTGACACCCACCCCCTGTATCCCTATAAAGCTAGCCCCCTGCCCCTGTGAGAGGCGGAGTTGCTCGTCCCTAGCTCCCCTTTGCCGGAGTACAGACCAATAAAGCTATCCCGTGTGGAACAGCTACATGAGCCTCTCATTTCTCTCCCTGGTCTGGCTGGAGGCTGCCTTGCAGAGCAGAGCTGAAATCACTAAAGAGCTGACAGCCTCTGCACAGGCCCTCCTAGCCAGCAGCTGAGGGGAGACACCAGGCCTCAGGAAGGCGATTCCTTTTGGGACCATCTCTCCGGACCGGTCACCTCTTCCTCGGTCAGAGCTACTGACCCCTCACCAGCTGTAATAGTGGGCCACCTCAGCTCCTGGAAGGCCATCCCCATCTGAGCACAGGAGCAAACAGGCCAGTGCCATTTTGAAGACTGAAAAAGAAACTGTTTCTTCCACACAAACCAACCTGTCTGAATGAGCAGCCGGTGCTCCACAGCTCAGCACCGACCCTGCCAACCACAGCCAAAAGAGGATCCTCCCACCAAAACCTGCCTTTCTGCCTGGGAAGCTGCCCAGCCCAAGTTACACTGCCCAGCTGGAGCTCAGAGACAAACCTGCTCTCCGTATCCAGGGATCCCTTGAGCCTTGGCCAAAGGCCCAGCTCCTAGACAGGGCAGGGGACTTGGATCTGAAGGGGAAGAGTTGGGATGACTGCTGGCAAGTTCTGGCCATGAACACAGAAAAAGTCACAATTAAAAGGGCAGAAACTCTGTGCTCAATTCCAAAACCCAAAGCCTTCCAGCCCCTCCTGCCACAGCTGGAGCCAGGGTGAAGTGCTGCTGGTGTACAAGGAGGGCCTGGAGGACAGGCCACAGAACAAGGGCAGCTGCGGAGCAGGACCATGGAGCTACATGCACAGCATCATCACCTGTGCCATTCTGCTCCCAATTTCCCTGCCATGTTCTTAGCTGGAAACTGGCTGAACTCCATGCAAGGAAGCACCAGGCAATGGGGGGGGGTTCTCAGCCCACTAACCCCAGCCCTGTTAGTATGAACTGGTCTGGGAGCTGTCCGGCGGGGTGAGCACTCCAGGGAGCACACCTCCTCCACACACTGATATAGCACTTGTGGGCTGCCAAGCAGGAGTAACAAAATAATCCTTTCTTATTTTGCAAAAAAGTGCTTAAGAAATTCTGTACAAGGATTGCTAGAGCAGCTGGCTCAGGGGGGATGCAAACAGTTTAGAAGCAGCAGCAACAACACACTACATGGCTTACAGGGAAGAGGCTGAGGAGAAACTTCTACAATCGTAAGCAGTGGCAGATGGTGAAATCTGCTCACAGTGGACATGAGCTTCAAAACATTTCTACCAATTAACATTGTGATTTCAACTGGTATCTGATGTCAGCTTCCCCTTCAGCTGCCTGCCGGACAAGCTACTCTCCCCATGGGCTTTGCTGACGGACATCTGAAGCATGCAGGAAGCTCAAGGACCTTATCTGGTGGAGGGGAAGCATAAACTGCTTCTTGGCAGCTGAATAAAAGGAGAAATGATTTCCAAAAAATCAGTTGGAAGAACAGCCCTTTGACCGCTATCCGAATCGTTTCTAGAAGTGACAGTGGCACAAATCCATGCATTAAAAGCATTCCTAAGAGAGTCCGCAAAGCTCTCGGCTGTCACAGTGCCAAGAACAACACAGGCCAGGTTAGGCACTTGGATGAATTCAAAGTGACTAATACAGAAACAGGTCTGAACAAGGTGCATACCACATGCTCAGCAGAGACCACAGCGCTTTGGGCAATGCATTTCTATGGGCCCTGCCAGTTACTGTTGCAGAGATCCCTGGAAGGTAAGTGTTACTCTGCTGCCACAGAGTAACACAGGATGGAAGGGACCTGCGGGGGAGATCTCTGGTTAGATCAGGTTTTAGGTAGCTCTGGTTTGATCAAACCCTTCATCTTCCCTAAACAGCAGAGCACCGTCCACGCAGAGCCCCTCTGCAGCCTTGTGCACATCAGTGTGACATGCCCAGGACACCAGAATCCACACCTGGCCATGAGTTGAAGGACGGTGGAGCCAACCCGCACCAGACTGAGGCACTCCCTCTGCCAGCACTGACTGACGGGAAGCAGTTGCTGGCATTGGCACAGGGGGTGTAGAGCCCCTCTATAACAACCTGCAACCCCTTCAGTCAAGTTCCCAAAGCACCTGCAAGAGGAAGAAGAGACAACAGGAGGGCAGAGAATGGAGGTCCAGCGCTGCCCTGTCGCTCAGGGCCCTGTGGCCTGTTAAGAGATGCACAGGAGAGTTGACAGACCGGACTGGTGATGGGCAAGTCTCTGAGCACACAGCTATGGAGTACTCCTGGCAGGAGTCTCGGTGACACAGAGGCATTTCCAAAGCTTGTCTCTCCCTGTGGAGCAGAAACCTTTTGCTGGTGGTCTGAGGACATAGGGCAAACTGTCATTACCAAGTCTGCACAGAACTCAGCTCAGTGCTGGGAAAGGCATGGCAGCACTAAGGCTAGATGCTGTGCTGGATGTGTTAAGCAACAGGACAAGCCAAGTCCTTAACTGGCAAAGACCCAAGCTGTGAAAGACAAGAGGTGACGGAAAAGAGTGGGGAGGCAGGCAGCAATGCAGCTGGGGGAAGACACACAGCGATGAAGAGGGATGTGGCCTGGTAAGTTGGCCTCAGGTGCTCAGCTTCCCGCTCAGGCTGGAGGAAAAGTGACCTCGACCTGAATTCAGCTTTGTTGATGCACGTTGTTTTTCCCAGTGGAGGCCAAGTGCTCAGCTGGGACGTCTGCGCTGCATGAGGAGGCTCCAAAGACAGCTCTCAGTGCCCTTATAAGGGTCTGGGAACAGGGGAAGCTGCTGAGCAGCCTGACAGCAATACCGCAGGCAGGAGTTCAGGGCCCTCCTCGGGAAACAGCCCAAAAGAGAAACATCAGTGCAGGACTTCAAGACCTGGCATTTGAGAGCGTGGGAATGAGAAAGGTCTGAAGGAGTGGGAACAAAAGGAACAAAGCAATTTTTGGCCAGTTGACAGTGATGGAGAGCCCCTGTTCATCCAGCACCAGGTCAGGACAGGGAACTCTCTGCCAGGGCATTTTAAAACACAGAAGCAGAAGAAAATATTTCCTTGTCCTCTGCAGCCAAGCAGCGGCATTCACAGGTCAGTCTCAAACACTGCAAGTTATGATCTCTGACAGCAACTCAGAACCCAAGTGTGGGGTTCAGGGCTTGCAATCATCCCCTGAATCATAAAATCACAAAATGGTTTGGATTGGAAGGGATCTTAAAGATCTTGTTTCAACCACCCTGCCGTGGGCAGGGACACCTTCCACTAGACCAGGTTGCTCAGTGAAGGAGAACCTCCACGCTGCTCGATGTGGGTGAGAGGAGAACTAGATGTACCTCAGAATGCTCAACTTCTGTGCCCTCACACCCCACCATGAACATCCTCTCTTCTCTCCATACCACAGTCTTCCTTTCTGCACTAGGGACCAGACACTGACCCCTTTTACAAACCACTAAAATCCAACCAGGTGCTTGGGGGGCAGGGCTTAAATATAAGGAGCTGGGACTTCCCTGGGGAGCTCATCCCTTCAGCCAATGTCCACAGAGATTACTAGGTCAGACGACTGGTATTTTGAGCTGGTGAGAGAATGAGTGGATTATACTACTGCTGCAGAGATCTGAGCACACAGTGGTGCATGGAGCCAGGCCCATGCCCAGCCCAATGCCTCTTCCTTTCCCCAGGACACAAGGTTGTCCCTTACAGGTGACAGCAGCAGCATTAGCTGATTAAATGAGGTGTTTCTCCTGGGATTAGTAGATCCCTCCCTGTGGAGTGCAGACCCATTTTCCCATCCGACAGCGTGCCCCCGGTGCAGGGAGGTGACAGCAGCCGTCTGCAGTGGTTCTGCAGTGCCTCCTGGGGACGGGCAGAGCCTGCACTCCTTCCACACAGAGCTCTCACACCTGCCACACACCTTCTCACAACATCTCTGATGGCACAGCAAGGCTGCCAACCACCACAACATGGTGCCCATCTCCCCTCCTACTGCATCATCCCCACAAACCACAGAAAGCGACTCTCTGTGTTTAAGTGCTGGTATATGTCCTCCCAAATTTTTCGCTTTCCTGCTTTAACTCAGGCTCAAATATCCCACTGAGCTTTGAGACTGGCAGGATGTAGCTAATACATTCAAACACAGCCTGTGTCTCTGTCGTGGTTTAACTCCAGCCAAAACCAACAGTCTTCTCTACCAGCACCTGGAATCTGCTCCTGGAACACCCAGCAACAGCAAAGCAGTTACGTGGTGGGCAGGACACTACACAATTCCTGCTAACAATTCCAGCCCTTTGGCTCTAACAGTCACAGTTCATAATCCATAGCTGCACCTGGTGTATAGGAGAGCAGAGTAATGCTGGGCGCTGAGGAGGAATCCTCTTCGGAGGCAAATCCTTACCATGAGTTCAGAACTTCTGCTACCCACAAAGGGAGGAGGCACCTAGAGACGTCAGACAGACTTGCAGCCCTGTGACACGCCCCCACCGTTATGCAGAGGTAATACCGAAAATAGGATTAAAACTACCAGCTGGTAATTCTCCAAATTGTTTGGCATTCTGGAGACAAACAAGTGGCTACAACGCTGCTGCCTCCGAGCTGCTCAAGGGAACCCAGGACAGACTGTCACAACACTGAACCACAAAGGAACCCCGGCACCTGTCAACAAATGACTAGCTGAAGGGAAGGAGGAACAAAAGCTATCAAACCCAATCCCAGAGGGATGAAGGAAGTGCATCTTCCCACAGCTCCTGGGTCATAAGAACATATATGGATATATAGATATATAGATAATAAAGTTATAAAATTTGATCAAAATAAAACCAGTAAATGTACAGCTTGAAAAAGAGCAGTATCACAGTGCATCAATGTCATGAGAAAGTCTTGTGTTCTCCCCTGCACAAGAGCACAGCCTGCCACGTTCAGGGAGCCTGGTGGGAAGTGAGCCCTCCAGCCTGCTCAGCTCGATGCTGGCCAGAGTCACCGTCCCGTGCTCCCACACAGGGGTTTGGATTTCTGCAGCCAGTTCTGCACAGCAGTGGCAGACAGGCAGGAACAGCACAAGAGTGGGCTGCTCTGTCTGCAGGTTAGTCGGCATATTGGCACCAGAGACACAGAGTCATTCCTAAACCTCTCTGCGCTCTGGTGCCAGGCTTGTATTTACTTACTTACAAAAAAAAGTGACAAAGTGAAGAAACTCAGGGCACACTATGAGAATGGGACAAGGGCTGAATTCGGATCACAGGGGACAGGTTGACCCTAAGAATCTTCTGTGCTCTCCTCCTCACTTCATCATCAGAGGAAGAGTTGCCCACCTTGATGGTCCGGAATTTCAGCAGGTTCAAAGTGCTCTGAGCCTGTCGAGTTTTCTTTCGGACAGGAATGGTATTTGCTTTTTTCCTCTGTGGTGCTTCTCTTGCCTCTGTAGCTCTTCTCTTCTTCTGCCCAGTACTCTCCCGGTAAGTGCTGCTGTCCTTCCACTCTGTTTTTCCCACCAAAGCTTCCTTATTTTTGATTTTCAAGGTCTTGGGCTGTGGCGCTGTGGTGCAGCCCTGGGATGAGCTGCCTGTGACTCTCCCATTGAGAACTCCTGAGGCTTTGCAGGCATTGCTCTCCTGCAGCACTCCACCCTTTGGTCCCTTCAGAAGGTTCAAAGCGCGGGTGGCAGAATCTGGTGCTTTCTTGACCAAGTACTTGTACCCCTTTCCTTCAGGTATTTTAGTGCTCTTGCCTGAAGAAAACTGCCTCGGTGGACTTGAAGTCTTGAGGAGTTTAAGGTCGGAGGGTGAGATCCCAAGACGCCCTTGTGTGTACTTGGACTCCAAACAGGACGTTGCGGTTTTCAGTGGCACCAGGGCTTCCAGAACCACCGACAGTCTCATGGCTGGATACACGTCAGGATACATGCTTGTAGGGAAGCCCACCGCTGCTGCCTTGGATGTGCCAGATCCTGTCTGCTTCAAGGAGCTCAAGAGGAGATTTGTGGAATCCCCTTTGGAGACTGGCTGACCAGAGACTTTCAAAGAGCTCACTGGAATGCTGGTGGGCGAAGGAGCCACTTTTGCCACTGAGTTCCTGGCTGGACTCTGAGTGGACTCAGTGGTGCTGGCGCAGTTGCGCCGTGTGTTTTCTTCCGTCTGACTGGGTGTGACCGCTGTGCACGAGCTATACCCGTACACATCCTTACTCCTCAGAATCGTGGGCTGGTAGCCCTCCTCCTTCAGGCCTTGGATGAAGGCCACCAGCTGGGTCTCTGTGTCCGATAGGTCCTTGGACATTGGGTTGAAGACTCGGAGGGCTTCCTCCAGCACTTTATGTCCTGCAGAGGAAATTCTTGACCAGGAATGGACAGCTTTTTCTTCCTCATTGTTCACTGCAATATTCATGGCATTAGGCAAGCAGGTGCTTCAAAAAGGTCCAAATTACTGGAAAAACAACCCTTGACACCTCAAAAGGAGAAAGAAGACAGTTAGCTCACAGCAACTGAAATTATCCCAAGTTTCGAAGACGGGACCTGAAATCATTAAGCCCAGGTGTGGCTGGTTGCAAACACTGGCTCAGATTCTGGGCTCAACCCAAGACAGAAGCATCATCAAGAAAATCCTGTCACTCATTTATCTCTGAAATAAAAGTAAAACATCTCTCACAGAAATATCCTCCAACCTAAACAAAGATTTCAGGAAATCCCATCCAATCTACCCCAAGATGAAGGACTCCAATGATTAACTCAGCAAAATCTGCATCTTGTTTCCAGTTTGAGTTTGACCCGCCCCAGCTTTCGGTAACCAGATCTCATTTTCCCTGGGAAAAACTGAACCCTCATTGAACTCTCTCCCTGTGCACACACCACGAGCAGGACTATCGAGCCATCTCAACACTAAGAAGTGCCTGAGCACTTCATCCCAGCATCACCTTCAATTTCTCAGCTTCTTAACTGATGCTACTCTAAAATTGATTCTGAGTCCCTGCCAAAGCTGCAGCTTCCTCCCGGAGACCTGGCAACAGGGCTGGAGGCTGTTCCAGTTGTGCTTCATTGATGCCGAATGCTGTGGCAAGGCAGCACTGTGCCTTGCTGTTCCCTTGTTTGAACAGCGGTCCACAACTTGCTGTCACAGCAAACTGGTGTTGATCCAAGGACACTTGCTGCCAAGTAAGGAGGAAGCAGGAAATTCAAGCAGGGCAGTATGAAGGAAACACACATCACCAGGGCCAAGTGCACAAAGGCCTGAGGGACAACACTGGGATCACACTCAGGGCACTGCACAGCTGTCTGCCCGGCATAAAAGCATCAGTTATTGCTTTCAATAAAAAATAGGCACTGAAGGGCAGCCCAGGAAGGACTTTAGGATGCACCCGGGAGAACTCTGATCCTGGTAGCCTCACAGCTCCACAGCTGTGTGCTAGACCTACAAGGCATAAAATCTTTAGCTTCATTGATACCTCTCAAAATAATAATGAAGATTCAGTTAAAAACCCTAATCAGGGAAATGCAAGAGGTGTCAAGAGACACTTTTGGAGAGGGTAGTGCACAGGCAAGAAAGCTGTGATGGAGAAGTTAGCGCCTGAGCAGACAGAGCAAGGAACTATTCGTGTCTCACATTCCCCCCAGAACTCTGGTCTCACCACAGCACCGGAGCAGAGCCCGTGCTGCCGCCAGCTGCACAAGCAGGGAAGAGACACAAGCCAAGAGCAGCCACAGAAGGGAAAGCACAGGTCAGAGGGGGAGTAAGAACCTCCACATGACAGACTAATCTCAGTCAAGTGCTCTGCAGACGTCATGGCCGGAGAGGGATTTGGAGGAGGATAATGCAGTTGTTCAGCAGCAGGTGGGGGACCTCCCACGAAGCAGGGGAGGCAGGCAGGGAAGTGATCCCACAGAGCCCCCGCCAGCGTCACCAGCCAGCAGTGAGAGTCACCACCTCCAAAGGGACCAAGCAGTGCCAGGCACAGAAAAGCCAGAGAGGGTTAATTTTGTTAATGTTAATTTTGGTCTGGTAGTGAGGCAGAGACTAACGAAGAAGCACAAGTAACAACATGTGCTCAACAGGCTGCAAAATGGATCATCTTCAGGCTGCAGCAAGCCCAGGAGCAGCTGGGACATCTGAAGGGGTGTTCTGGCTGTGACATTTCATGGGAACAGGACTCCCCAACATCTGTCTGCTTGGTCCTGTTTGGTGTACTGCCAGCTGTATTGGAGGAAAGCCAGCCACGAGCAGACGCACCCCCGGACAGTCTGTCCTCCCGACAGCAGGCTCCCTCACGTGACACACTACCGGGGGGCCGGGGAGCCACGGGAACACAGCACTACCCGCACGGTGCAAGGAGGGCACCGGAAGGGCGATGCTGGCACGGGTTTAGAGGCCTGGCTGTCCGAGCATGGAAAGGGCTCTCCGGGTGCACCGCAGGGAGAAGCGGCTGTCGGCAGGGCCGAGACGCGGGGCTGGGGCAGCCTATAGAGCTGGAGGCCGGTGCGCAGTCCCAACGAGGGCTCGACGGGGCCGCCAGGTCCCCGCTCTGCCTCTCCTTTTGGCCCGCCCCTCGGCACAGGCGATGCCTCTTCCCAAGCGCCCGTCCCTCGCTCCCGCTGCACCCTCCCCAAGGCTCGGCCCGCCAGCCGGAGGGACCCCGGGGTGGGCAGGCCGCCAGGACCGGCCCCTCCCTGCAGGGCTACGGGAGGTGATTGGTGCAGACAGGGGGTGCGGCCCGCGCTCGGTCCGCGCCGGCTCCCGGGACCGGGGGGCGGGGGCCGGGGCGGGGCCCTCAGCGCCGCGACTCCGCCTCCAGCGCCCGGAGCCCGCCCCAGCGGGCGGCTCGGCAGCGCCCTCGCCCGGGAGCCGGCGCGGGGCCCGGGCCCGCCGGCCCCAACCTACCGGCCCCGCCAGACCCGCGCCCGCCGCTGCGCCGCACCCGCCGCTCCAACATGGCCGCCCGCGGGGCCCGGAAGCGCCGCCCGCTTCCGCTTCCGGTCCCTTTCCGCGGTCGGCGGTCACGCCCACAGCCACGGCGCGTACTCGGTCACACCCCCGCGTACCGCCCCGGCCGCGCCCCCGCAGCGTCCGCGGCAACGGCGGCGCGGGCCGTCCCTGGGCCGGCAGGGGGCGCCGCCGGCGGAAGCGGCGCGGGCGGAAGAGGCGCCGTCACCAGGTAACGGGGTCGGTGTCGGTGTCGGGGCGATGAGCGGCGGGGCCGGGCGGCGACGGCGCCTGGTTCTGCACGTGGACCTCAACAACACGGTGGTGGTGGCGGACACGGTGACGGGGCAGGCCCCGCGGGCGGCGCTCAACACCTTTCTCAGCACCGTCACCTGGGGCCGCGCCGGGGCCGCCGGTGAGCGCCGGGGCCGGGGTACGGGGACCCGGTGTGACGGTGGCGGGGGCTGAGCACGTTCCTCTCTTCCAGGCGAGTGGGAGTGGGTGAGCGACCGCCCGTCCCTGCGCCCCCCGTGCCCCGGCGCCCTCAGCTACTACAGCCGCCACGGCCGGGACCCCGCCTTCACCGAGGCTGGCCCGGGCCGGCGCTTCCGCGACCTCCACGCCCGCCACCTGCGACTGCTGGAGTGGCCAGGCCGGCCGCAGGACGTCTTGTCGGTGCCAGGGGAGCCCGGCAAACGCTACCACCTGATCCTGCCCGCCTTCTTCCGCCTCCTGGACACGCTGCACCGGGATGGCAGGGCCTTCGCCGTTGTCTTCAGGACCTTCGGCACCGACCTGCCCCGCGCCCTGCAGGCCGTCAGCAGCGCTCTGGACGGGCAGCACCCCCAGTTCCCCGCCCTGCGGGACGTGTCGGTGAGTGGCGCCCTGAGGGTCCGTCGTGATGGGGAAGGGCAGCCGGGTGGTTCCACGGAGCCCCCCCTCCGTCAGACTCTTCTCCAGCTGCTTGGCCAAACTGCTTTTAAAAGCACCGGGTTCTCTGGATGAAGCTGTTAGCTGTGGGGGAGCATATGTGTGCAGATCCTATGTGGAATGGTCTCCTCTTGGGATATCCTGGGTTGGGGAGAGCATGCCTTCTCCCGAGGCTGCAGCAGAGCAGGCCTCCCTGGCCCTGACGGGATCGCAGCTGCACTCTCCTGCCACTGGCAGCACACTGGGCAGGAGTGCTGGGAATGAGCTTTAGAAGATGCTTCAGTTATTTCTTGGAGTGTTTTCGTGTAGCAAAGATTGAAATGGGGTTAATGTGCAGCTAGGAGGTTGTTCCTTTCCATCCCTGGGGAGGTCCTTCCTTCCCATCCCTGGGAAGGGGATGATTTTTGGTTGGATGCATTCCATGCCTCCTCCTGCCATCTCCCCAGCACCATCCTCCCACACTGTGGTGGTGGGGAGTCTCCACCCTGCTACTCGGTGTCTCTGCCAATGCATGAAACCTGTCTGCTTTGGAAACCTGTCCTTCCCCATTTTCTGTGGTCCTGCAGCTCCCTGTGGACCTCACCCCTGGCCGGATACGCTGCAGCAAGCGAGAGGTGGTGCTAACACGGGGAGCAGAGCGTCTGGCCACCCGGGAAGACAGAAAAAAGCTTTACAGCTACTTCAGCTCCTTTGAGGGAATTGGAGGCTTCCAAGACCACTTTGATTGGTGAGAAACAGGGCATTAAGGAAGTGAATTGGGCATGATCTTCTTTCCTGTGATTCTCTTAGTTTCTGGGATAGCTCCCAGTTTTGAAGTCTTTATGTTGTTGGAGTCCTTATCACTTAGACACTCCCCATTTTGCCTGTGGGCAGCCTGACGGGACTCTCACACCGTTCCTGAGGTCCCCATTCCCTGGTGTGCATCCTGCTTTTCTCCAAAGATTCCCTGATTTGATACAAAATGCGCCTTTACCAGGAGGCCGTGGGCAGCAGGACAGGACGTTCTCTGTCCTGCTTCTCTGGCTCAGACGGTGCCCTGGGCCTGCAGTACAGTCTGCCATTACCTGGGAGCTGTCACCCTCTCCCTCCCCTGACTGTTCCTTCTCCCAATTACTGTTTCAGGTGGGCCAGAAATCAGTTCTCTTCCCAGGGTGGGAAGCCCCTGTGGATAGACCCCCACGATCCTGACGTTCACCACATCTTCATTGATGACAACATCCGGCTGGACGATGCAGATACCATTGTTCACCCCCAGGTAGGTGTTTGAAGGCCCCTCTGGTACCAGCAGCCTGCCCTAGGGGTGTCCCTGGTGAGGTCAGACATATTTTTGTCCCCTTTGCATGAGGCTGTAAAGGGGGGATCAAGGCATAGCCCTGGCATCACTGCATCTTGTGCCACCAGTGTCGATGGCAGTGATGCACAGGGAGGGTGAGATCAGCCATCAGCAATGCACAGCAGGTGGTGGCTGCCTCTGCTCCCCACCGAGTCAGCCCCATGCCTGGAGGCAGCAGCGCTGATATCCGGGCTGCCAGCCCTGTCACCCATCTGAATGAAAGGGCAGTATTTGTGGGGAGCACACTTGGGAAACAGAATGTTTATGCAGACAGAACTGCCTGGCCATTGGACAGCTGTCAATGCTCAAACAAGAGCTGCAGGTCCATGGGCGAGTCTCAACCCCTGCCTGTTTCCATCCATATGGAGACAGTGCAGGGGGGAATAATGCGGCAGTCAGTGAATTGTCTGCAGTGTTTGCCAGGCAGCCCAGGAATGGCAAGGGACGGGATGCTCATTGGATATTCCCTTCCATACAAGCCCTCTCAGCGTATGGATTTGTAGTTGGTGGCAGGAATTGTCATTGCTTGGACAGACCTGTCAGGAATAGAGTTTGGTCTGTGCCATGCCTGGTTGAGGGGAGCTACTGCAATGGCTGCTGCGTGCACATCTGCAGCAGCTGGAGCATGGCTCACACAGCTCCACTTGCTGCATTTCAGCCTCAGGCTATTTGCCTGATCAAGGAGTTCCTCCTTTGGCATTGGTAGCCTGCACAGCTGGTCAGTCAGGCTGCTCTGCTAATCTCATGGCAGCCATGCAGCCAGCCCTGGGTCTGCTCCCATGCTGGGTCACACAGGTAGGATCCAGTTATGGTGGCAGCAGACCGCGTGGGAGTCTGGGCAGCAGCCAAGCACCTTCCCAGCAGGGCTCATCCTCACTGCTGGGACCTTGCTGTCCTGCAGCCAGGATCAGTAGGTTGAATGCCATTCTCCCCTCCTCTTGTGTCACTAGCTCTGCAGAGCTGTCCCCATGTCAGTGGTGGTGACAGAGCAGCACTGGGAGTGAAACAGATTCTGCCAGGTGGCTTTAAGCAGGCCATGGTGAAGATCAGAAGGTGAAGTCCCTGTTCCCTGCTTTGGCAGCTAAAGGAAGAGCTGTTGGCAGAGGTTTGCCTGGAGTCAGCTGCTCCACAGAGCCATTTTCTTCCAGCTACATGGTGTGGCCTTTCTCCTTAAGGGAGCACCAGGCCATGTGTGGCATGCTGGTTCAGAGTCAAAGGCACTTTCTGGGAGAGGGGGAAATCTCAAGAAACGTCACCTTCTGCTGCTGGAGTGGAGATAGGATCACCCTGCCCTCTGCCCCCAACACACAGCCAGCATGGAGGTGCCTGGTTGAGAGGAGGGCAGAGTGCACCACGGGGTGTGTGCGTTGCTGCCAAGCTCTGCTCTCCCTGCAGGTGTTCTCAGAGCGGGGCAGCAGCAGTCCCAGGAGTGTGCCCACCTCGGAGCTGTACAACATTTGCCTGGTACAAACCAATCTGCTGGAGGCCATCGCCAATGAGGACTATTTCCTGCACTGTGTGAGGACGTGTGAGGAGAACTACGACCGCTACCTGGCCTGCATGGAGAAGGACACCCCAAGCCAGCAGTGGGATGGACAGTGATACCACCTCATGGGGCTGAGTGGCTCCAGACTGGGACACCTCTTGCTTCCTGCTGCATGCAGGCAAAGTCCCAGGCGGGCTCCTACTTCAAGCTGTTACCTCTCCAATGTGCAATGTGGGCGTTGAATCCTATCAGGAGCCTCCATGAGCAAACACAAGCATCCTGGGAGCTTGTGTGATGGGATTCTTGGAGGAAATGGTTTTCCATTCCTTGGCAGCATTGCCCATGGTGCCCACTTCTATGTGAGGGCTGGGGCTCATCGTCCCCCTGCAGTCACCAGGCAGGTCCCTTCCACCATACTGTGATGCAGGCAGCCTCGCAGTGTTCACACCTCCCTTCCCGCTCCTTCAGTGATGGCTGGTGCAGAGCAGGTGCCAGGATGAGTGCAGTGTTATCAGCAGCATTCCCAGGTGCCATTTGTGGTGTGGTGTTCTTGGAGGATGCCTTGTCACTTCTGTCTGTTTTTAAAGCAAATCTTTTTAGCTCATTTCTGTGTGAGTTTCCTGCCTGCCCTTGGCTCTGCCTGTGCTGGTGGGTGGGAAGCGCCTTTCCCAGCGTGTTCATTTGCCTGGCTCAGCCAAGTGGGGACAAAAGTGTTGGTGGAGGGTTTGAGACCCATGTGCACCTTTCCTGACGCTGCTGAGAGACCCCAGCAAGGTCGTGCTCAGAGTAGGGCTGAGCTCGTGTTCTGTCCCTGCAGTGGTGACAGGACAGGGGTTCTCTCCAGGGTAGGACGGTGGGTTCTCGACTCCTTGAGCCCGGCCTTGTGTGACTCTGGCACCAGCAGCGTGCAGCAAGGGAGCGAAGAGCCAGGGTCTCTTCAGCCCCTCTTCCTGTGGTGGCTCCTTCCCGGCGTGGGTGAATGCGGCGAGGGCACGGCGGGCCGGTGGCACCGGGAGGGCCGGGCGGAGGGGAGCGGGGCAGGGCGGGGGGGCCGGGGCGGACGCGGCGCCGCCCCCACCGGCAGCGGGCGGGCCCGGGCGGGCGGCGGCGCGGAGCGGCGGGGAGAGCGGCGGAACGGGCGGAGAGGTGAGCGCGGTCCCGGTCCCGGTCCCTGGCCCTATCCCGCTCCCGGTCCCGGTCCCTGGCCCTGGCCCGCTCCCTGCGGCGGGGCGGGGCGGAGCGGAGCGGGCAGTCCGGGCACGGCGGAGCGGCCGTCCGGGGTTGCGGGCGGGAGTCCGGGGAGCGCCAGGCGTGCGGGCGTTGCAGCGGGAGCCCGGGGAACGCCGGTGGCTGCGGGCTGTGGGCGGGAGCCCTGTGGGTGCGGGCTGCGGGCGGGAGTGCGGGCAGCGCCGGGAGTGAGGACGGTGCGCCGAGAGCAGGAACCTGGCGGGATCCGGATTGTGAACGGGAAGCCTCTGGCGGGTACGGACCCGGGGGATGCGGGTAGAGAGCCCCGGACGCGCGAGAGTCCCAGTGAGTGCGGGCTGTGTACCATCAGCACTGGGCAGTGGGAGCCCGGGGTGCGGGAACCTCGGGAAACAGGAGCTCCGGCAGGTGCGGGCAGAGAGCCCCAAAGAGTGGGAGCCCGGAGGGGGCGGACAGGGAACCGTGGGGCGCAATCGGGAGCCCGGAGGGGGTGGGCAGGCAGCCCCGGGGTGCAGTGCGGAGCCCCGCAGAGCAGGAGCTGTCGCACCGCCGAGGGGAGCTGGCTAGCTGGGGCTGGGGAGCGGTGGGTGCATGGGCGCTGACTCGGATGCTCTCCCCGCAGGAGGCCGTGGGCCGGACCAGTGCCGAGCCGGGCCGGATGGGCGGCACGGCGGGGCCAGAGCCCGGGGACCCCCGGGGCGGCTGAGCTGGCCCATGGCGGCGGGCGCGGGCGCCTTCGCGTGGGCCACTTTCCCCGCCATGCCCACGCGGGCGCGTGTACTGCAGCGCCGCGCACCGCGACGGGCAGCTCTTCGTGCTGGGCGGCTGCGGGGGCGGCGGGCGAGCCCTGGGAACTGCCGAGGTGCTCGACCTGCCAGCCCAGCGCTGGACCACGCTCCCACCACTGCCCACGCCGCGGGCTGGCGCTGCCGCCCTCGCCCTGGGCAAGCAGATCTTGGTGGTGGGCGGCGTGGATGCGGCGCAGAGTCCCCTCGCCTCCCTTGAGGTCTACCACGTGGATGAGGGCAAGTGGGAGAAGAAGGCGGCACTGGCTCAGCCCTCCATGGGCATCTCAGCTGTGCAGAGAGGTGAGGGATAGAACGTGTTGTGACTCCTGCTCAAAGTTTGCTGGGCATCCTTGGAGTCTTGGCACAAAGCAGCATGCCAGGAGCCAGGGTTGGTCCCTGTATGTGGTGCCCATGTCTGCTCCCTGGATGGGGATGCTCTGGCATGGACCAGGCTGCAGCGTGGTGGGCAGGGCAGAGGAGATGTCAGGACAGTGGTGGGAGCAGGCAGGGGTGCCGGCCGGCTGCACTGGAAGCAAGAGCAGGATTTGGCAGTATGGCTGTGTTGCCATGGTGTCTCCAGGGAGATGGTACTACCGAGAATAATTAGAGAGAATGGCCTTGTGCTCTTCTCTGTGCCTGATGGATGGGGTGGAGAGGGGGGCCAGAGGGTGCCAGTGAGGTCAGGGCGTTGCCAGGCTCAGGCCTGGCTGGACTCACTGTCCCCCAGCTGCCCTGGAGCAGTGTCTGGCTGTGGGGCACAGCAGTGCCTGTGCTGCCTGCCCTGGAGGGCATGGGGGGACTCCCAGCCCTTTGGCGCTGCCAACAGATCCCCCTGCCTCACTGCTGCCTCTTTTCCAGATGGGGCTGTCTACGCGCTGGGGGGAATGGGTGCGGACACCTCTCCACAGGCACTGGTCCGTGTCTATGAGCCAGCAAAGGACCACTGGCAGCCCCTGCCCTCCATGCCCACCCCGTGTTATGGAGCCTCTGCCTTCCTGCAGGGCAACAAGATCTTCGTCCTGGGTAGGTGCTGCTGGGGCAAACCAAGCATCCCCTGTGCCTATGCCCTCTCCTTCTGCTGTTCACAGGCCAGAGAATGACCTGGTGCACCCCAGGGTGGCTCCATGCTCCCCAGTGCTGCAGCCAGCGGGCCTCATCCTGCTTGCTGAGCACACCAACAGTGCCAGCTCAGGGCACTGGCAGCCACAACATCTCCTCTGTGCACAGGGGGTCGGCAAGGCAAGCTGCCCGTCACCGCCTTCGAGGCCTTTGACCTGGAGACAAGGAGCTGGACGCGCTACCCCAGTGTGCCCAGCCGCCGCGCCTTCGCCGCCTGTGCCATGGTTGATGGGGTTGTCTTCAGCCTAGGTGGGCTGCAGCAGCCAGGGCCCCACAACTTCTATTCCCGTCCCCACTTCGTCAACACCGTGGAGATGTTTGATCCTGCACAGGGTGAGCTCCATATCCCTGGAGGGTGAGGTGGGACCCTCATCCTGTGGGTCCAGGATGACTCTGTGAGTTGGTGAAGGGTGTCTGTGCCTGAGGGACATGATCATCTGTGCTCTGAACATTAACCCCTTGCACCCATGGTGAATCCTGCCCTGTGCTCCCTGGTCCCAGGGAGTGATTAACCTGGGGGTGTCCTGGCCTTGGTGTGTAGAGAGGAACCCCAGTGGGCAAGGCTCACTCCCTCTCATACCCAGGTGTGTGGAGAAAGCCAAGCCGCACCATCCGTATGAAGGAGAAGAGAGCCGACTTCGTGGCTGGATGCCTGGGAGGAAGAGTGGTGGCCGTTGGTGGCCTCGGTAATGCTGGGGGTAGGCGCGTGGCCATGTTCCCATCCCCGTTCTTTGTGGCACATAAGTGATCTGCATGGCAGTAGGGAGGTTGGCTGTGCAAAGCCAGGGGGTTACTGCAACACTGTCTGCAGCAACATCTCTATGTGCCCTCACAAGTGCTGGGGGGACCCTACTGCCCTGTCCCACAGGCTGTCCCATTGTGCCCCTTGCCCCTTTCACCCCCCAACCAGGCTTTTCCCAGCTCATGTGCAGCATGCTGGGCTCACACAGCCCATGGTGGCTCAGCTCCACTGTGCAGGGCTGCAGTGCTGCATCCCTCTCCCGAGAGAGCTGGGGAAAGGTTAGTGCTGTCACTCAGCAGAGGGAATACAGCAGGAAGGGCTGCCTGGGAAGCCTGGTGCCAGCCACAGAACCCCCAGCCCTGCAGTGAGGGTTGCCAGACCCCCAAGATCACTGGGGGAATGGTGCTGGTTGCATCCCTGCAGTGTGGCATTGCTCCTGAGTCCTGCTGCAGCTGGAGGTGCCCTCCGCTATCCCTGCAGCATGCTGGCATGGGGAGGGGGGAGGGTGAGGAGTGGTTGGGGAGGTAGATCCAGCAGTGTGGCACTAGTGCCAGCATCCATCCCTGTGGGGACTCTGCTAATCCTCTTGTGTCCCCACTAATTGCCTCTGGGATCTCAGAGCCCATGCAGCCCAGGGCTCCTGTTGAGGCATCAAAGAGATGTGGAGGGGGAAAGGCAGAGCCTGGGGCGGGGGGAGGGATCTGCACGGGGGCTGATGTCATTCTGTCTTCCACAGGGAACCAGTCCTGCCCACTGGACTCAGTGGAAGGGTTCAGCCTCTCGCTGAAAAAGTGGGAGCCACTGCCCCCCATGCCCACTGGCCGCTGCTCCTGCTCCAGCTGCCCGGCACCCAGCCTGCTCTTCGTCATCGGCGGTGTGGCCCAGGGTCCCAGTGGCGCTGTCGAGGCTCTGTGCCTGCGTGATGTGCCCTGAGTGGGACCCCGGGGACCAGCCCTGGTCAAGCACCAAGTGCCTGAAGACGGGGACAGGGTGTGTGAGCACCCTTGTGTTCACCCAGGGTGACCTGGCTCCAGGAAGCCTCTGTCCCATGATGCCAGGCACCAGAGCAGCTGCAGTTTTGGGAACGCTTCCCAGCTCCTGCAGGCTGTGGCAATGAAGCCCAGGGCAAACTCCTGCCTGGTGGGATGGCCATCGCCAGCAGTGTGGAGGGAGCAGCGGTGGCAGGACTGTCGCTGGCCTCACTGCCCTGTCTGGCCCCATCTGTGCCACGGCGTGTCCGTGCCGTGTGTGTAGCAGTGAGTGCTGTGTCGTCGTAGACCCAGTCGATGTCTCATGTAGCACAGAGGTGCCCTGTAGCTCAGTGCCTGGGAGGTGACGTAGCATCTCAAATAAATGAAACACGTGGAATTTTATCCCACTGGAGTCGTGTTGTCTCTGGTTATCCTACTCCAGGGCAGACACATGCCGCAGTCTGTGAGGAAAATCCCTCCCAAGGCAGAGTTCAGTGACTCCATACTGTGGAGCAGGGGTAACTCTTGTTCTCCCACCTCCAGGGTGAGTGGAGCAATGTGATGCAGAGATCCAGCCCCTGTTTGGAGAGGATGAGCTGAGCAGGGGTTGTCTTGCCTTGGCACAGCCTTGTTCCTGCTTGATCTCCTGTGGGTGAAGAGGCTGTGGGGGGTGAAGGCAGCAGAGGGAGAGGGGCTTTTGTGGAGGAAGCAAGGGTGTGAGAGAGGCAGAGAATGGTGAGGGCTGCCAGGGTGTTGTGAAGAAATAAGAGATGTCTAATGTCAGGGTTCCTGGGCCCTATCCAGCACCACAGCCCCATCTCAAAGGATGGACCGTGGCTGGTGTGTGGGAGAACTGGGTCCAACTGTGTCCAGCTTCTGTAGGCAGGAGCACTGCAATCCTGCTTACTAATAACCAGGAAGGGAATGTGAGTTCCATACTGGTGGTGTCTGTGGGTGATATTTAGGGGTGCACTGTGAGATCAAGGGGGGGTGACACTTGAATTACCCAGTGCTATGGGCTCACCTGAGCCTTGCTGCTCTTGGCTCCACACCCAAAGCAGAGAGCAGGTAAGGGATTTGATCTTCCATTGTACATTAGAAAGATTTCACAAGTCCAGGTAAATATCAAGTACAGATGCCTGACCTTTTAGAGAAGACAGCCAGCGTGAGCCTCGGGTGGGCTGCAAGCCTGTAGAGACAGGAAACTGAATCCCAACAGAGTGTGGTAGAATCGGACACACCGCTAGGGCAGGCTATGCCATGTCCCAGGGGCATCACAGCATGGGAAAAGTTGGAAACCATTCATAAAAGAGCATTCAGAAGACATTGTCATGTTGCTGCTCCATTGCCTCTGGTGCCTATCTGGCACAGTGACTGCAGGGTCCATCCTGATATGCTGCATGGCTGTTTGCCCGTGATTTGGGAGGAGCAGCTTGGGATACCTGGGCTGGTGGTACCTCAGCTGGAAGCATCCCTGCATCTTCCTCTGGAGTTGCCATAGAAACCACCACTGTGCCAGAGCCAGCATCAACAGTGAGCCTCAAATTAGAGCCGGGAGGATGCGCTGGCAGCCAGGGAGGAGGTCAGTGGTTTGTGCTATGGTGGGGGGCTGGACAGAGGGACACCTCCTCTAAGCACAATGTGCTCCAGCCTTCTATGAGTATTTCACAGCACTCCCTGACCTGTGCTCAGCCCTGGTGGGCTTGTCCTTCTCGGGGTCCTGGAAGACAGACCCCTTGCTGCCACTTTGGTACATCTCCCCACCCTGACAGCTCTTTCCAGAAGCCACCAAGGCATGTAATAATTCCACTCCTGCTAAAAGTTTAGTCATGGGGGACCCTAAATCATGGAGCTGCATTGAAAACACAGGCCTGATTAATAAGCCTTTTCCTCAGGAGCATCGCATGAATGGGATAAATCAAGACGCTGAGTCACCAGCAAATTGACATCCCTGTGTGCCAACTTCACACGCTCCCTGCTGCTGATGCAGTGCCCAAGGCTACTTTTCCAAATTCAAGGTGGTGGCGTCCGCAAGAGCCAGAGGATGCTGGAGGGGGAAGCTGCAGCGCAAGACCCCCTCACTGTTGTGGTGTTTCCAGCAGCGTCTTGGTTTGAAAGACAGGTGTCTGCCAAGGAAGGCAGGAGCCTCCCTTGAAATGAAAAATGCAACCCCCTTCCCTCCAAAGTATTATAATTTTGAAATTAAGGGGCATATAAGGGAAATGAGGAAAAGATATGAGGAATAGGAATAACAGCTCTTTACTATTTTATATATATCTATATGTGTATAACCAGTCAAACAAACAGCAATAACTATGGCAGTAACAGCGAACAATCACAAACCCAGTCCCAGCCTTCTCGGCTGTCGGGCCCTTTCCCCTCGGGTGCAGTTCCGCTCGCAGCCGGCAGGGGCGCTGGCGGCTCCCGGTGAGCAGGGCAGGTGCGATGGTTCCCCCGCGGCTGCAGGGGGCGCTCCGGAGCGAGCTCGGGGAGCACGCGGCACTGGTGCCCTGGGATCCCGGGGAGGGATGGGACAAAGGCTCCACAAACCCCTGGGCAGCCGATCCCGGTGTCCGGCCGGACCCTCGGGAATTGCAGGCTGGAATAGCAGGGACGAGCACAAATCCCGGGTGGCAGACGAGATGTATCAAACTCCGGAGCTGCAGCGGGAACACCGGGAGGTCTGGGCAGGCAGGGTGTGCGGGGGCTACGAGGTAGCGAAGGCTCAAAGCAGCGACAGGGGCAGGGCGGCCACAGCCCGGATTCCAGGGGGGCAGGGAAAGGCAGGCTTGGGAATCCCAGGGTTTCTCCTTGAGGCACACAAACAGATGGTGAACAGGTCCCTCTTTTAGTAAGGTGGAGTGTTAGGGTCCCAGTGCAACAGCCACTCCAGTGAGCAAGCTCCACTCACGGTAGAAGGAAGGCAGCCGAAAGCAGAAGCCCGCAGCGCTGACGAAATCCCTCCACAATGACGGCAGCATCCCTCCATCCCAACGCCGAGAACACCAGCCCACCCGGGGTGTACCCAACCCCCAGGTGAAAGAGAGTAGCCAGTTGGACCCCTCCCTCGTCTTTTTGTTTTTCTTAAACACCCAGTAATTTGTTGCCCTGGCAACATACATGGGAAAAATTATTTAAGAGAAAAAGAAAACAGGAGAACTCCTAAAAACCCCAACAAGCAGTAAGGTTGATGATCCCTGCCCCACAGGGGTTTGCCCCTTGTCAGCAGCACTTTGCCTCCTGTACACGCACTTTCCTGGCACATTGGCCCACCGGAGTGCCTTTTGGCTTGGCTCCTCTACCCAAGTGGAACAGAAATCTGTGACCTCTCATTAAGCGTGGATTTCTCATTCTTTTCTATCTCCGCTTTTGAGTACAAGACCAGAATCCCATTTGAATGAGGGGAGAAAAGTTACCAAGAAAATGTCCAAGGACATCTCTGGGATGGAGAGATGAAGGTCCTGACCACTTTTGCAGACTAACATGTTATTAGTGTTCTAACATGAAGAACTCCTGTGAGTTTCTAATGAAATGTGCTATGAAGTTAAAGAAGTTGACTGATGTACCAAGCATATTGCTGTCTATCTCCTGGAAGCTTCTGCTAATTTTTACTAAAGGAAAGACTACAAGGATCTGGCCACCCTCCCTAATGCTGGAAGCACAGACTGTTATTTCAGATATAAGGAGAGCTATGAGCTAGCGCTTGGCAACGTGGTTAATCTCCCCAGAGCATGTTATGGACGGGGGAGATGGAAATGGAGGTAGCTGTCAGACCTATAATTAAAAAAATATGTTTCCATATAGAAATTTCTTTCCGTTGTCAGGAGAGATGGAAATACAAAAATCTCATTTATCGTATTCCACAAACTCACTAGATGTTCACACCAGAAGGCTCCAGCCACATCAGAAATAGGAATAGCTCTTTCTAAGTACCTAAAATAACACCTCGAGCCTTATCATCAGTGCGCACAGCACCGGCAATTCCGTTTCTAATGGCAGTGGAAGTATTGTAAATGGGTACAGGACTCTACAATCTCTTCTGCAGGTAGATCTGGGCCAATTTTTCCATCGTGAGCAATAAAATGGTGGAAAATCACTGTTTATGATGCAGTGCCATATAGGACCTGGATGCACAGCAGGGCTCTTGGCAGCAGTGCCATGCACTGGCCTGTACTACAGAGCTGTAGGCAGTTCAGGAGCAGAACAAGGCTTTTATTTACTCAAAAGGTGCAATAAACATCAACATTTCCATCAGCTTGGCTCTCTAGAGGAAGGTTTGCTTTCCAGCCCACGGCTGCCTTGGACAGCCCAGCCACTACCCTATCCCTGAACACATCCTAGAAAATGAACCTGTCAGAGTCTTCTCATTTAGCTGGGAGGTATCAAGCTGCCTTGATTAATCCAAGCTACTTAAACCAACGCTAGTGCTATAATGTCAAGCAAAAACAATGCTGTGAAGTCACTCCAATAAGCTTTTTATGGGTAAAAGGCCAGAATTTAATTTTTTTATCTGAAGTGAAAGCTTTATTTACATAGGATTTGATTAGGAAACCAGATATATGCATCAAGAAAGCCATTGTTTTGACACCCCTGAGCTCCGGGTTGCCTTAATACTAAAGGGGAATATAAATAATTCCCCTGATTTATTAATGAATTTATGTCAACCTTATTTCTGCGGTGGTTTAGTGCTTATGGAGTATTTTCAGAGCCAGGAAACAAACATTTTAACTAGTATTGAAATAGTTTTGAATTAAAGGAGGAAAAACAGGCAAGCAAGCATGCCTGATTTACATTCCTAAACATGGGGGTTATGGAACCATAAGGCAAAAAATCCAGTAAAACTATATTTGAGAATGTTTCTCTGGGGAATGTTTAGATTATGGTTATTTTTGTCATATTTCTGATGGGTGAAATTAAATCCTTCTGCATTTCTGCCAGAGGTATTTACATGAGAGACTACACAGCCTCTGGAAATGAAGGAAATGGGTGCTGTGGCTGCCATGCTCCCATGGGAACAATCCTCAGTGTTGCCAGGTTCCAAGCTTTCAGCTTTCTCTTCCTCCCAGTGCCCTGTGATGACCCCCTGTGCCCAGGGCTATGCTTCCAGATGAAGGACAAGGGCTGGCTTGCAGAGTGACTGGAGCTGGGGCTGATTCTGAGTCCATGGACACGGGGTGAGATCCAGAGACCCTCCAGCCTCAGGGTGAGATCCAGAGACCCTCAGCCCTGAGGTGACCACAGGGACCCTCAGCTCCAGGAAAGGAGCCAGCGACACTCAGTCCCAGGGTGACCCCAGGGACCTTCATAGGACCTCAAGGCATCTCAAGCCTCAGGGTGAGGTCCAGGGGCCTCCAGCCTTAAGGTGAAATCCAGGGACCCTCAGCCCCGAACTGATCCCAGGGACCCGCAGCCTTGAGGTGAAATCCAGGAACCCTCAGCCCTGAACCGATCCCAGGGACCCGCAGCCTTGAGGTGAAATCCAGGAACCCTCAGCCCTGGGGTGAGACCCAGGGACCCCCAGGCCTCTCAAGTCTCAGAGTGCAACCCAGGAACTCTCAGCTTGGGGTGACCCCAAGGACCCTTGGGCCCAGATTGACCCCAGGGACCCCCAGGCCTGGGGTGAGGCCCAGGGACTGCCCCAGGGCACTGAGGCCCCTCAGGCCCCACAAGGTGGGCAGGCCCAGTGGTCGGCTGCATCCCAGCCCTGTGGAGGGCCCCAGGCCAGGCCTGCCCTGGGCCTGCAGGGCCATGTCCCCCTGGGCTGTCCCCACAGCCACAGGACACAGGTGACACTGCCCTGAGAGGGGCTGGTCATCTTCTTCCATCTCCCTCCTCCCTGCAGGGTACTGTGACACTATGGCTGCTGCTGGTGGGGAGAGGCCGTGAGGGTCAGAGCCATGGTGTTGGCTGGGGGCTCCCTGCCGGGGTGTCAGCCCTGAGAACAACATGAACTTCAACATCTGGAACATCAAGGAGATGCTGAGCACACCGACAACCCTTGGGTGAGCATGAGTGGGGGGAGATGGAGACGGGATGGGGTGTGAAACCAAACACTTGGCAGGGGTGAAGGCAGTGAAGTGAAACATGCCCAGAACTGATCTGTGGCTAATTAGGGAAATCTAATGGGAATTCATTAGCCTACCCTGGAATCCTGTTTATGCCCCCAGCCTGCCAGCACTGCCAGAGATCCACCATTGCTGGGAATCTAAAAATCAGCATCAGCTGGAAGCTGTACCCTTGTCCATTCAGGGTGTATTTGGAGAAGCCCTGTAAGCTGTCCTCGTCTCATTAGATAAGTTAAGTGTTCCTCTTGCCTGTGCAGAGGACAGATAGAATGAATCGTGATGTGCAATATTATTGCACATTATGTAACTCAAAAATTATTCCATATCCTGAATTTATACACATGGCTTGTTTTTTTCCCAGCAGAAGCCAAAGAGCAGCTAGAACTCCCCACATCTACAATCTGCAGTGAAACAACAAATATTCAGATGTAAACATCTGGAGGGCAAATATGTAAGACAAGCTGCATTTTGTACTTCAGAGCATCCTTTGTATCACAAGGCTAAAAAAGGCAGTGGGATTCATCCTCTGTTTGACTCCAGACAAGCTAATTGACGAATTTGGTGCTCTGAGCCTCTGTTAGTTAAATAGCCCACTTACATAACTAACTTGTTCAAATTCACAGTTTTAGTCATACTGTCTCTTTGGCCAGATGTTACCACAATGATGGATGATAATGAAAACATAATAGTCATTTTCTTACCCATTATAAAAATGCTTGTCATAGATATGAATTAATTAAATTTTGTACAGATGCAGGGGGCAAAGGGGAGCCAATTCAGGGAAAAATGTATTTATATCTGTCATAGTTTTGTCTTTATAATTGTGTGTTGCTTCACTCTATTGTCTTCTTGGTACCTGCAGATTTATTTTGTTTGGTTTTTGGGGAGTATGTTAGTTTTCACTAAGTTGTTCCTAAGTTTGAAAACCTGTGACTTTCTTTCTGCTCAGAGACTGAGGAGGGGAAATTTAGAGAATATATTAAAAAGACATAATATTATATATAAAATATATAATTACACTTTTATATTATATACAAGATATATAAGATACATTTTTAAAATATATTAATAATTCTGTGGAGTTGTGCCATAGGGAAGGAAATGAGTGGAAGAAGCACAGATGCCTGTTTGGAAAGGGATCACTTGAATTTCTTCCTCCTCCAAAGTAGCCTATCACCTACAATGTCTTCCCTTGTAACTCATTAATTAATACAGGAAGAAAATATAGGCAAGATTTTAACACCCACTCCTCAGCATTCCACATTTTTTGCAAGTGAGTTCAAAAGGGTCAAATAGGGCATAAAACATTACTGGAAATGCAGCTGGGTTTTGGCAGGAGGTAAGAAGAGGGAGAAAATTTTCTGTGGACAATTAACTTTTTCAAAAGGAAAGAAAAGTTTCCCACAGGAACACGTGAATGTGTGTGTGTATTTGAAATAGGGGGGAAAGGTGTTGATTACTTTTCCCTTGCTCACTTCTATTACTAGAAACCTTTCCCACCACAGCAGGGTATGCTGTTTAATCCCCAGAAAACTCTTTCAGGGAGCTTTAGAAATGAAACATAAAATCAGCGTATAATCTAGGCAGAGTATGACTCACTCTGTGAGTTCGGTGCAAGTTTGAGTCAGGGTGTTACTTCTGAGAGCAGCTGCCACCAGGTCCCCAGGAAATGCAGAGCTCCAGTGATGCATTGCTCTCACGGCCACAGCTCTGCACAAGCCCAAAACTGCTCTGGGTTTTATTTGTTATCTGTCAGAGACACAAGTGCTTCTCTGCAACCCTAACAGCCTGAGAAATAGGGTGTGGGCAACCGAAGTCCCTGTTCCACCTGGTTTTATATACGAATATTGGCATAATAGAGATACTAGAAATACAGCAGAGGGAAGATTATCAGGTTAGACAATAATATCAGGGTGCCAGTTATTTTAGAGGGTGGAAGGGGGCCACACGACAGCTATACTGGGAAAGCTTAGGCTTAGTTGAAGTATATTGACAAAGGACACAGTTTTTATGGATTGAAATGCCAGCCTTCATTAGAGAAAGTGCCACGTTAGAGCAGTGCTGCCGCCTGCCCAGCTAGGAGGGCTGGCAGAAGATCACAGATGATGCAAGAACAGCAGCCACAAAAGCAGTGATGCTTCAATCAGCCTTTGATTGACTGGATAAGCATCACAGGGGTGTGATGCTGAAAGTAGATTTTCAGACACCATCAACACCTGCCTCAACCACAGAGCTCACAGGGGAAGAGACATATCTTGCCTTGGCCCTGAGCTGAGCACAAGACCCATGTTCAGGCTATTTACTCTTGCAGTGCTACCACGAGAGTGGCAGTAGGGAACTGGAGTCAGTATCTGCAGGAGCAGCAGAAGCCAAAAAATCCACTACTGTTAATTAAAAAAAAAAAAAAAAGACACTGGAATAGTAATAAGAAACCTCATTAAAAAATAAATTAAACTGTGCAGCCAGAAGGGTTAAATGCTTGCCTGAGGCAGAAAGATTATTTAGACTTGATTATTTAGATTCGGTATTGAAGTTATGAGAAATTTCTTGTACCATGAGAAAAGAAGTAACTTGCTAAATGCAAAGAAGCGACTCATATACTGACTTCCAAAGACATCAGAAGCAGAGAGCCTGCCAGAGAGTGTGTAAGGCCAAGAAATTATGAAAATATTAAAGAGGCATTCAAAACAGATGCTTGAAGTTAAAGCCTACTTGGGCCACTACTCTCTACAATTTATTTCTGCTGTTGAGAATAGCTTCCAAGTTTAATAACCTCATTCAATCCATTATCCCATGAAATTCCATCCTACATCACAAGGTCACATATTTTGAAGTTGCATTTAGGTCCAAAAACAAGCAGAAACTGAAGGAGACAGCCAGGACAAAGACCAGGAGAGCAGCTGTAAAATTCCAGAGCCTCACAGGAATGAGAAACCAGGGCTGTAAGTGCAGGCTGGAAGATGGCTTCAGGCTAGAGAGGGGAGTGGCAAAATTATCCCTGTCTCCAGATGCCTAACTTTTAGTATGGTTGGGGATGCATTTTGTGGGAGCAAACAGGGCTGCTCTACAAAAATCCCAATCTCCCCTTCAGGAAAAGGCTCTGTTATAACAGGCAACCAGCTCAGGACAAAGGGCTAACATGGCTTCCAAGGTAAGGAGGGCAGTATTGAATCACAGCTGAATGAATAATGAATAAACTCATAGAAAGCAAAAATGACCTCAAGAAATTAAAATAAAACCAGAGGGATTTTGAACCTGAAATCTGGAAACTGGAGGCAGTGTTTGAGCTGAATAACTGAGAGGGATTTCGTCGAGGTTAATGCATTAGGGCCAGTGCCAGAATCTGTTTGTAAAAATTCCTTTTAGGATGTGGTGCAAATTATTTGCGGCAAGCAGGTCCTGCCATTCCAGAGGACAGGAAGCAGAAGAATAATTTTTTACTGTGACTGTTTCCAGTGAAGAGATGGCAAATGGCTGGAGGCTGCAATAGCAGCTAAAACTCCTTGATTTAAACTCCTCCAGCTCCCCTGCACCCAAGGCCAAGGCTGATCCTTGCTCATTTGCTGAGCACATTGGCACATTGGCAGGCAGCTGATAGTGGGGATGAGAGCAGTACAGCAGAACTAGAGACAGTTCCTATAGATACAGGCTAAAGCCAGGAGGAAGAGCAGGTGAACTGTAGCTCCTAGAAAGTGAATTGGATTTGCTGTGATTCATCCCTAGCCCCTAAATGAGGAGGAGCAGAAAGGGCTGTGAGATTTTCTAGAGGGGAACCAGGAGAAGAGAGACTTTATGGCACTGATCTTACTCAAGACACTGCTACTATGAGAGAAAGATCTCTTCTTTGGGAAAGAGGCTTTACTGCACTTTGAAGAAATGTGTCAGAAAGGTGTAAGTGAGCTTCACCCACAGTGCCTGAGAAGAAGAGGAATGTTGGCACAGGTTCAGTGGGGATGACAGAACCAGAGAGAATCACTTATAGCAGCACTGCAGATAAATGTTATGTTGCAAATTGTAGAAATCTCAGTTTGCTTTTTCAAATTACTCTTAAACCTTGGTGTTGGCACATAAGGATGGATCCAAACAGCAGAATACGAATACCAGTTTTAAAAAAAGATTGATGAGGCCTGTGACAATTTACAGTTACGAAGTTTTAGTTTGTCAATGTCCCTAGAACATCTAGGAAACACAAGAAGAGAGTAATTATTGCATACCATGTTTGTTTTGAGGCAAGGCAGAACCTTTGAATGAAAGGTGAATGTTTGCATGTGATTGTGCTAAAATATTTGGAGTGAAAATGAGAAAAGTAGAAAAATGAAAGAAGCTCCCGAAAGCTCTAACTCCTCCTATAAAGGGTGAATTTCCACTGGCAACAGGGAAACAGAGACTGTGAAGATCTAACTGACCCGCCAGATATGCAGAACGCTGCAGATTTTTTAGATCACATTCATATCACATGAAAGGGTTGGAGTTGCCAATATTGCAATACTTTGCATTGAGTTAGGTGGGAAAATGAAATCATACCATCAGTCAGCAGAGGATGATTTACCATTTTTTGGAGCTGTCAAGAACTTGTTTTACATATCTAAAGTTTATTTTGCTTTGTATGCATATGCTAGTGCCAGTACCAAAGAAATGTTATGGGCACCAACACATGGATGATTTGAGGCATGGCTCATGTTAGCAGACAGCTAAAAATTCTCCTGGGGTAAACTATTGCATCAACTTAGGAGGGACTGCTAACTGGGATTGCATACCTGGGATGTTTCCTCGCTGTTTATGGGAAAGGGTTTATATTTAGGACAGAACATGCATCTCTGCATCTCAGGCATTCTGAAGGGAGTGGTCAGGTGGTTAGAAGAGCAGGAATTGCCTGATCATGGATCTGATCCCACATGTGATCACGGTTGTCTGATCTCTCCGTCAGGGACATGCCTGGGTCAAGCATGGCCAGGCTGATGGCTTGCCCAGATGGTCATGTTAGTAAATTAATTGCCAGCAGTGTTAAGCAAGGGAGAAAGAAATCCATTGCTCAGGGGAATGAGTGTATTCAAAAGAGACATCTGTTTCACCTCCCCCTCCAATTTGCAGAAGTGCCATCATACCTAAACCAACTGCTGAGGTAGTGGACTTTAGACAGAAAAATTGGGCTCCAGAGCAGCCAAGAGCTGTCTTTGGTTGTAGTGCAGAGTAAGCCTAGGAGGTCACTTGGCTCATAAAGTCCTCTCAGCTCAATACTCCTCATAAAATTTTCGTTATAAGAATCTTGTGCTTTGGGTATTGAATAACACAAAGGATCTGAGAAAACAAGCATATATGTGGGGTATGATATTCACCACTTGTACTAGACGCTTTCAAAGGGGTGCTTTATCAAGACAGTAAAGCATCTAAAGATTATAAAAACCCTTCCTCAAACTAAGAGGGAGCTTTTTTTTGGCTGGAGGACAGGAGGATTTAGAAAACTGGTGCAGGAGATGTGCTGCTCACATTGCCGGCAGGGGTTCTGCCTGTGTGCAGTCATGGCAGCCCATGTGCTCGCATGTCTCCCCCACATACTGGCTGTAGATTAAGAAAATTTATATTTTTTACAAAGCTTCACTGAGATGGAAGCAAGAAGCTGTGCAAGTAAAACTGTATTCAGATTTTTTTCTTAGCAGATTTGGAGTTCAAACAGGGATCAAGGGAGAAGTTTTGAATTCAGACAGACTTATCAGGCTTTTTGAGAATCCAGAAACCCATACCTCATCTATTTTTGCCTGCAGCTCAGTGTATGCAGTGAGCTTAAAGCCAAAGGTATTAATATGATATTGTCAGTGACACTACTGTATAATGGAGACTGAGCAGTTCAAGTACTGCTGCTAAATCCTTTCCCTGTTGTGTCTATATATTTGGCCTTCTTCCAAAACTGGGGATTAACCAAACATGTGACTGTTAATAAATGTTGGGGCGATCATCTCTTGTTATACACATGAATTATTCTCCTGTTCCTTCTCCCTTACTTGTATCATTTAATATGGAAGAAAAATCTTGTGTAAAATTTTCATTAATTATTTTCATTAATTTTGGTCTCTAGTTCCCAGCTCCAAAGGCAGCAACATATCTCTCCATCTTGGTAGCTCAAAAAAAGCAAGAACTGAGAATATAAACCTGGCCCAGCTTTTTTTGTGTTTGGTCCTAACCTAAACACTCTGCCTTGTGGATGTGAAGCAATGGAATAGTGATCATTTAGACAGAAAGACGGTAGATTTAGATTGATTATTATGAAAAAGTTCTTTCCTGTGAGGGTGATGAGGCACTGGCACAGGTTGCCCAGAGAAGCTGTGGGTACCCCATCTCTGAAAATGTTCGCCAGGAGGGATGAGACTTTGAGTGGCGTGGTACAGTGGAAGATGTCCCTGCTCATGGCAAGAGGGTTGGAACTAGGTGATCTTTAAAGTCCCTTCTCACCCAAACCATTCTACAATTCTTTGTGAAAAATAAAAGAAGTCTTTTGTATATATTTTTGCTACCAAAAAATTGAAACCAGCCTCCAACACAATGAGAAGCAGTGCAGCTGTGCAGGGAAACGTTTGTCTGAGATAAGCTGGTCCTGTGCCATGAGCCTAGTCTGTAAAGCAGGAGAGGAGTATAAGAGTGTTTCTGAAGAGGAGTAGAATCAGAGTAACACAGCACAAAATCAAGGGTATCTTGAAAAGATTTGAGTAATGCTCAAGGGAAATAAAAGTGCTTTTGAGTAGCATGTTAATATATTTGAAGTATTTCCAACAATTCAGATCAGTTCATCCAGCCATATGCTACCTCTATTAATTTGTTGTTCTACTGTGTCAGACTTAAGGCATGTGGAGAATAAATGCCCAAGAAATGTCAACTATTAGTCAGAAAGTTTTATTCTGTTGGAACTGCCTTCCCATTTATTGAAGCAACACCTGAGTTACAACAGAAATTGTTACCCAGAGTAGCTGAAAGGGAGAGATCCAGCACTTGCTATGAGCCCAAGGTGTCTCTTTAACTAAGACTGATTGACAAGGCAGGTAGGATGAGCTGTGTTAGATGCCCAGTCCTGGGTTTGGTCTTCTGTCTGCAGGACATGCTGGAGAAACACCTTCACTCCTATAAGGTGAATGTGGAGCTACCACACTCTGTGTGGATGTGGTAGTTTAAGGTAACCCATCTGGTTTATCTTAGAATTCAACCATATGCCATTGTAGGAACAGCACCTTCAAAGCAGAGAGTAAAAATTAACATGCTGGAGTGGGCCACGATCAAGCAGTTCCAGCAGGACATGTAGGGAATTCTGTTTGGCTTTTTAATTGCTCCAGACTCATTCACATCCCTCTCTGCACCATTTCAGGCCTAATAAGATTTCCATGAGGAACAGCACCGCCAGTGACTACTCGAGTCTGAGTGATTCTCAGCTGCTCTTCGGCTCCCAGTTCTGCCCGGAGAATGTGCAGTCGGCAGCAGCACCTCTGGAGCTGGGCTCGCAGCTGGGACGGCAGAACTCCCAGGATGTGAGTCTCCCTCTCAGTCAGCCCTGTGCAGGCACACATCCACCACTCAAAGTTAATGGAAAATGCTGAAATCAGGTGGTAACATTTGCTAATGTCAGTAACTGCTGAAATCAAGCTATCTTCTTCCTACATACACATACTTACTGTGACAAGACAAAGTAGCAGCCTGGTCAGATGAAAACCTGGTATTTATAACAGATTGCTATAAATTATTATTGAGATAGGTATTATTTTCTTCAATCACATTTTTTGAGTTACTAAAATAATATGAAATTATTCTCAAGCTAATGTCTTTAGGCCACCTACCTAGCCAAGGTAGAATATTACATCTATTTTTCTTTCAAAAATGTTGTGTTTCACTTCCTTAGCTTTCCAGAAGAATGACAGCGCTACTCAGTGTTTGCTTCCCTGCACTGACAATGACCTTGCTGCATTGTTGTTATGGCAGATGTTTGGATGATTTTGGATAGGGATGAAGAGTTTCTACACTCACAATGTTCCTCCTACAGCTCATGGTTTCTGATGTTACCAGCCTCCACTAAAATAGTTCCTGCACTGCTAACAGAGAGCACTGGATCTGAATAAACACACCTGAAGCAAAGATTAGTAAAGAGCAGTGGTGCCAGCTTGGAGGCCCCAGGCTGTCCTTCAGCTCCAGATGCTATCTGCTGTCCTATGCATTTTGCCTAGGAGCAGTTTTCATCAGACACAAAGTAGGAAATTCACTTTTCACGATTAAAAAAATTAATGGAATTTGCATTTTCTTATGTTTTAAGGAAAAGGCATTTCCATTTTGGTCACACAGTGTCTGGAAATTTTGTAGAATGAAGCTTTCATATTAATATTAAATTTCTTTGAAAATGTGTATTGAAGAATGTGAAAAACTCATCTACAGTCTGTTGATGTTGCTAGTTGGCAGCAAAATGATGTCATCCACCAGGAAATTCAATCGGATTTTTTTAGATTCCTGTACAGGCAGATTCTCCTGACAACTTGAACTTTTTCACAATTCCAGGAACACTGGAATTCATTTATAGTCTCTGTCTTGAGCATAGAAGGGAAAAAGCCCTGCACACCTTATAATTGTAGCAAACTGAAAATCCTCAAGATGAGAGAAAAGCCTGCATCTGGAGGAATTTGGGCTGGGTCTCAGTTCCACAGGGAGCTGATCTAACTAGGCACACTAAATGAGGCATAATCTCACTAAATTCTTAATCTCCTCGTCCAATCTAATATGTCATGCCCAATCACTGTGATCTCTGTCTGCAAAGCACTGGATAAACAAATGGTTTCTTCTAATTAATGTTCTGATTATTTTTGTACTTCAACATTTTTCTTTTGTTTGTGTCACAGAGTGAGCCCAGTATTTTTACCAAATACCAGACAAAACCACAGTTATTTGATGAAGAAACAAGAGAAAAATGTTCACTTAATTTTGGTGCAGGAAGAGTGAAAAGTGTCTTGGAAAATTTTGAAGTGAATAAGAACAAAATAAAGGACAAATATGACCGGTATGTAGACATCCATTGGAAATTCTTTCCATGCTGGTGGTTATCACTCCCTGCAGCTCCTTCTTCCCCTCTTACAAATCATACATGACATAGCTGTATATTTCTCCAAGAAAAATATTTTCAGGTTTTAAATAATTTCTAATTGGAACGAGTCGCAAGGTAAGAGAATAGGGTTTATTGGCAATTTATGTAACACATTCAGCCATAAGCCCCATGGAACAGCAAAACTCTAACCTGAATTTATCTTTGTCCTTCTTTATCTAATCAGCATTGTTTCTTTTTTCTGTATTGGTTCTCTGTGAAAACCCTTATTTTTCAAAATTTTATAGGCTATGTGGGGACTGATAAAAGGAACTCTGAGCATGGCCTTCACATTTGGGCCAGATGAGGGGATTGCCAAACACACGTTTGCAGGTTGCATCTTTATAAGCATGCACATATCTCTAGAATTTTATTTCCATACAAGATTTTTATGTATTGTTTTTTTGATAACAGAAAAATGTTTTTTGCTAATGTGATTTGCATCTGCTCTTTGTCAGATGTCAAGAATTACATGTACCTGTAGGTCCTGAAGGCCTTTAAGGAACAAGCCAGTGATTTGAAGCTCAAAAATGAAATATGGCAAAATCCCCAGTGCACCTATAAATAATTCTTAGCACTGTACGTTTTGTAATGTAACATCCAAAGTGAAGGGTGTTTTTATTAAAAGCCTTTGATCAAATCTGGCTATGTATCTCTTCTGCCTTTTCAATGGGCACTATGTTTCTGATAAGGCAAAATTTGATTCTCTATTGCCTATTAGAGGAAGATTTTTGTAATGAAATAAGAAAGTAGTTTTAAATGTTTAGGCATCACTCATAATTATTCTTTATTTTTTCTTTAAATGGATTATGCTCCTTCCTACACTCCAGACTTGCTCCCAGATTAGAAGCCTGTTTATAGAAATAACTATATTATCTTTGCAAAGATAAGTGTATAATTTATCAATTTGTATCCCCCGCAAGTTTGACTAAGAAAATTAGTATCTTCCTTTCCATAAGTCTAGAGAGATTTCAGAAGCACTGCCTAATTCTCATAACTAGATTCTACCTGGCCTCTGCATATTTTTGGCTGTTGTAATTTAGATCACTCAAATGATTGACTTAAAATGACCTGAATCTTCAGACAGGAAAAAGTTATCACTTTGCTTAGCAACCATCCGTGCATTTTGGTGTGGCAGGTTAATCATGAATATAGCCTGGTTCCTGATAGGCTGGCTCAACTTAAAAGGACAGATAACAGCAACCACAGGCATAATCTCAGGAGGAAAGGATTTGCAGTATTTGTTCTTCCTGGCCTGGGCTTTGTTGATGCTGAAGCTTTTCCCATGTTTTTCCCACAGTTATTTTAGTCCAAACACAATATCCGTGTATCGCAGCAACTGGCACGTCACCACACAGGCTGGGTCCTTCCGGAGCAGATAACATGGCGATCACACCCCAGCAGCTAATGGACAGTTGTGCAAATGCCACTTAAAAATTTGAGAGAGGCACCAAAAATCTGAGAGTAAAAACCCCATAACTTCATGTAGATGACATACATGGGCATTTGTGTATATGTATTTTTTTCTTACTTTGCATTGCAGAGTCCATGTTTTCCTAAAACAACTGAAGTGACTTCAAAGGGTTATGCCCCCTGAAGAAATCATGTTTCCATGCTTACATTACATACTACACTATGCCTTGCAGTGTTTCCTGACTCATTTTTACAGTAATCTTATCAATTTTTGTACACTTCATTAACTTATATTTCTGGTTCATATTTGTTGGTTTTTTTCCATTTTAGTGAAGTCCTAAGCTCCTTTATTTCCAGCATCAAAGACAGGCTTCAAGAGGTAAGTTACTTCAAATTCAGGATATAAAACAGTGAAGAGTTAGAAATAATACAGACCATTCAGTGTTCACTTTCTCTCCTTTACTATGTTGATATCTAAAATATTACATTTAGCACTCAAATACCTTAAACCAACAATTATAAGGTTTTTTGCATAAACCATTCACTTTGTGGCCTTAGGGTCAAGGTCTTTGGGGACTTGATTCAGAATTTCTCTGGGTCTCTGGAGCAAAAACAAGCTATAGTGGCCATCTGCAAATACCAGGTTTTTTTTTCCTTCTGCCTGAAGAAAGCAGTCTACTCTCAGGATTAGTCCCTGTGGTCTGAAGGTAAAGGTCTCTCCCCCACCCCTTCTATAATTAATTTTATTAGTTATTATTAGTCCTATTTTAGAGATCAGTATCTCTTTTTTGAAATATTTTCGGATTTCATGAGCCTTTTGAGCCATCCCAGATCTTCTTTGGGGTTGCAACCAGCAGCTGGACAAATTGTTTCAAACGACAGATAAACAACCATTTTCAGGCTGCTCCATTCCATGAGTTGCAGTCATTGTTCTGTGGCATCTGAGGCTGTGATTTTGCAAACAAAGAAAATTGAATATTTTAATTTTCCCATTGACCTTTGTTTTTGCAGCTGCAAGTGGGCTTCGAGAAGTTTGAAGAAATGTTCGATTCTAAAAACAAATCCATTTTGGTTTGCCTAGAAACCCTTTTCAAGACAAGTAAGTCCTTCCGGTGTTCGTGTTGACAGCAGAGGGCACAGTCAACCTGCCAAATGTCACCAGTCTGCAGGCTGGGGTGAGCTGGGCAAGTCATGCCACTCACAGCTGCTCTCCCTAAGGGAGGAGAGAAAATAAGACTTATCCATGCCATGGACTTGTCAAGTTTTTCCATTCCTACTCTCTCATTTTTTCCCTTTCTCTGCCCTCTTGTACTTAGGTGTTGCATGGTTAGACACTGTGCTCGAATAGATAAACACAATCTCTGGTTTTGTGTTTTGCCCGGAGTACGGTCATTTTTAGACCATCTGGAGTACTAATGGAATACACAGTAAAAATAACTTAGGTATTTATATCCTGAGCATCCAGTTTCAGTTTTTAGGGCTTTCTCAGATTTTCATTTGTTACTTTGTGGTGTTCCATTACTCCTCTGTGCTTGAAGCGATTAAGTTTTGGATGTAAACAAAACTAGTACTACTCATTTCTTGAATGAGAAGCACATAGTGAAGCACACTATTGCCATGACAAAATAGTGACCTCCAGAAAAGCTAGTAATGTAAAATACTTTTGAACAACTCTGTCTCTGAAGTGGCTAATCACAGAAATCTTCACTGAGGGAAAACGCTTCAAGAAATTGTTTGTAATTTAGCTTAGATCTGAGCCTTTGAGAGTACATTAATTTTTAATGCTGGTATGATACTTTATCAACACCCTGTCAGGACTGCTCAGAGCTTGCTCTGCTCTGTGCAAGAACAAGAGGCCATTTTCAATATACACAAGAAACGTTAAATGAGTTATATCTTGTGAGATGAAGGCAGCAGATCTTCGCAAAAGCACAATAATATTCAGTGTGGCAAACTGTGGCTTCCACAAAGCACATCTTTGACAGATACCCTTTAAATCAACAGAGCTCTCTCAGGCAAAAAGAGTGGATTCTGATGCATTCTGCAGGAGGCCATGATAGGCTGTACATTTGAAATACCAATCTTGTTGTACTAAGAACACTCCTTTGCTGTGCTTGGCAAGTGCTCTTGGTGGGACCCTAATGTAAACAAGAATCTGGCTGCTTTGGCCAGCACAGCAAGTTCCCTATTACAGATTTTCCCATCTCCTAATTACTTCAGTGCCTCAACTTGTCCACTCTGCAGCAGGACTTTGCCTAATTTCTCACACCTCATGCGCAGACGTTGTTGTCATGGCACTGAAAATCAAATCTATTGTTCATGACTCCCCCTCTTCATTCCATACCATTTACTCAGCTGTCCTGTTTCCTCTCCATATCCATTTTAAATGAATGTGCCTTGAATGAAATGAGAAACCTCCCAGAGGTGCATACTGCTAGATTTTCAAAGCAATTGAAAAGAAAAATTGGTACTTTCTGTAATGCATCATGCTGCAGAATGTTGAATATATAATGAAAATCATCACATGCTGCACAATGTTGATCTTTTTATGTTTCTGGGAAGTTCATCCATCACTGGTTAATTGCAGATAAACACTGTCATTTGACTGATAACACAGTGATGCATAATTAAGTTCCCACTAAATAGATACCTATGCTAGTGCCTTGAAAAGAGGCAATTCCCTTGAAGAACTGGTATAAAATTCCAAAACTCAGGTGATAAAGAGCTAAATTCAGAGCAAATAAAGTTCTGAATGCCAGTGAGTGATGATACAGTACCTTGGGATGCGGGTGACATGGCAGAGACATGTTAAATCATTGGCAGTGGAGTATTTCACAGGCAGGAGAGGAATGCAGAAGATGAAGAGAACCAGTGCATCAGGACATTCCAACAGCTCTGAAAACCAAAGGCAGGTGGGACTTGAAATCAAGTCTGTCTTCATTAAAGATTATAAGGAGTATCACAGGCTGCATTTTTAGCAGTGGGTAGCAAGCACAGTTGGCATAGTCTGCATAGCCACCAGGAGAGAACAAAACAGAAAATATTTTTCAAAATGTATTTCCAAAGTGTTTCCAAATGCTGTTGGACTGGCATGCTCTGTGCAGGAAGATTTTAAAGAATGTTCTCTTTTGAGTGTTTATCCATATGTGCTTGCTCACAGTGGTAGAGCTGTGTCTGGCACTGGAGATCAGACAAGGTTTGGCTGAGCAGCTTCCACAGAAGCACAAGGGCTCTGTGTCTTGCTCACATCTTGGTGTGCGGTGCACAGGGATGCAAAGAGGCAGGCAGACCCTGTGGCCTCAGTTCTTCCACCTTATATACATACAGTTTCTGTCGTTGACTTGCCCACTCATCATTTGCTCTGTCCTTCGGATTTCTACTCCTGTAGATCATTTCTTTTCATATTTTTCACATTTTAATTTATATACCTGCACTTCTATCAAAGCCTTCTATTTTTTAATACAAATGCCGATTTTCACCACTCAGCCCTCTCTGCACTGCTTTGCTGTTCTGCCATCTGGTAGTTCCAGCTGTGACAGCTCAGAACAGCTGAATCCTCCACAACACCTTGTCTCCAGTGCACATGAGCAGCATCCTCCCAGCCAGCATGCCACAGGCAATCCTCTGACGTACTGCCATCAAGAGTGACAAAGTAATGTGCAATATGTCACTTACAGAGGTATGAGGTGATACCAGGTGCCTGGTGAGTGGTTTTCAAACATGACTTGCTTCCAGACTCCCCAGGCCCAGTAGCTGCTGGCAAAGTTTCCAGGGAAAATGGCTGTGTTTAAAATGAGATTTGAACTTGTACAGTATGGTCCAGACTGGGACACCCAGTTCAGACTCCCTTACATTTTGTATGGATTGAAAAGTCAAAAGGTTTGAAACTGATTTTAAAAATGTTTTTTCCATGTAGCTGCTAACTAGCCATGCAGTGACTGACAAAACTGTTGAGTTGAGGGACTTAACCAGACTCCAAAACATCTCAGCATGGATGGTGAGAGGAAGTGTGGATGTTCCAGTAGATACTGAAACTCCTCATTGTCACAGTTCAGCACTGTGTGCTGTAGCACAGGGTGAGATCAGGGGCAGCTCATCCCACAGTCCCACAATGCAGGTGCTATCTGATGTCTTGTGGAAAGGGACCCAGGCTAAGCCAGCACAAAAATGCCAGCTGACTGCTTGGAGTATATCTGAGCAGGATGCAGCCGTGACAGCCCAAATGTTTCACCCTCTGGCACAGCTCCATGGCTGCGCAGGGAGAACATGCAGCGCTCTGCTGAGCTCCAGAGCTGTCTTCCCTGGCCGTGTCTCACCAGGTTTATAGCATCTCCAATTTCCCCTACTGAATCTGGGCGTGGGGGAACCAACCTTCTTCCAAACTGTTATTTAAAGCCTCTGTGCTGTTAGTGCAAGTCTCAGGATGAGCTGCATAGATGATGATGGAGAGACATCAGAAGCAGTTGCTGTTTAATATTCCTAGGCTGGGAGGCTCCCTTGACTGCTCAGGCTGTAGTTCTCAGCTGCTGGGAGTGCAGCTGCACCCGGGTACAGGCTGATTTGCAGGGAGGTCTCTGCAGCACAGGGTGGCAGCCCTACCCCAAAGTCCTTCAGCCTTTTATCTCATGCCAGATTTCATATTCCAAATGTTATTATTGTAAACAGTAGCATCCGAAGACAAGGGTACAGCAAATCAAAACACAGCGATGTTTCAGTTTGTAAAAAACTGCTTTGTTTAAATTACCTCAAGAGAGGCACAAGTCTGTGCATAAGTCACCCATTAACTGAGTAAAGATTTTCTGCCTGTGATCAAGTTATTGAATAACTATCTGCTGCAGGGTTTATTTGAAGAAAAGCTCTGAAGCAGCCCTTCTTGATCATGTTCAAAGACAAGAGACCTAACTTAACAGGGTCCTTGATCTGATCTAATTTGGCCATCTCAACACCTGGTTTTTTTAAGTCTCTATTAATGCTCATTTTTACTTTGTTTATTAGTGTTTGACAAGTCTGAACACTCCTCTGGGTACAGAAGCAGGGAGGGAAGGAGAGTGCCCCTCCTCTCTACTGAGGTTTTTTTCTGCAGAATACTCCTACACGTACAAATGAAACGCATTCAAAAGGCTGGCTGCTGGTTGCTTGCCTGCAGCATGCTGTGCTGAGTCAAATGTATGTGCAGATCACAAGCCCAGTGGATGCAGGACTATTTTTAGACAGAGGATACTATGTTGAAGAAGAATAGGCAGACTAGGGAAACCAGAAAGTTTTAAAAATAATTCTGAGCTAAAATTAAGCATATGAGGAAGAGCAGCAAGATAAGGTAAGCTTGCAGATGCTGCCCTTTCTGTATCTTCACTATGTAGACCTGGAAGGTGATAAAGTGACATGGAAGGAGTTTGTTCCCTTAGTCACTGCTGCTTTCCTTCGCTTTGTAGGTTGGCAGGCTCCCCAAAAACCTGCTCTCAGATTGCTGGTAGCCCTTGTGTCTAACCAGAGAGGTGAAAAGGCCCACTCAAACATTCACTCCCCTGTTACAAACCCATTCTGCAAGTCATAGATTTCCGGGTTTCTAAAACAGTCTAAATCTGTCAGAGAAAGACACTAGAAGATTAAAAACAACAACCAAATTGTCTGCAACAGCATATTGTTTGAAATATGTGCAGATAATCCTCATAAATCAGCCAAGCTCCTACAGAGAAAAAGGCAAAGCCACGTGGTGATGTTCATCCTGAAATAATGCAGAAATTCCACTCGACCCCAAGTCTGGGAGATGGTTTTAATTCAATGTGTGTGAGGAAGATGCATGGATGAGGCAACTGCGAGGTTCCTTCTCCCAGATGACAGCTGTGTGCACTGTGCCCAAGCAGGGTGCCTTCATAGGAGGCAAAATTAAAAACACAGCTGGGAACAGGGGATTCCTGGTGCCAGGAGGTGCCATTCCCTATGTCTATCCCTGAGCGGCGCCTCCAGCCCTCTGCCACTCCACACTTCGGCTTTGCGTGGCTGAATGAGACAAACACTTTCAATCTCCTTTCATAAGAGGAGATTACCATGTAAGCACTTAATTAACTTGTAGCTTTCCTCTGCCCATGTCTCAGTTCAATCTCTTTCTTTCCTTGCACATAGATAGCTGGGAAGGCGTATGGGCTTCCTGACATCCTGGGGTGCACAGCAGTTCTGTCAGCCAGAGCTGGTGCACCACCACACACCACACCGCCCTGTCTCACCTGTAGCCTCTGGTGCTGGCATTTGCATCCTTGTGTCACTTGCTAGTTAAATGAATGCCCTTTGGCTTTTGCACCCAGGTGGCTACAGCAGATTTTAAGCATATTTGGCTCATGAGAAGGCCTTGACAAGCACCTTTCAGAGGTCCCTTGTCCCTCATGACACCCTGCTCAAGAGCTGATATTTTCCCTTTAGTTGGGGCTTATTTTTTAAGTTTCCCGTTATTTTTTCTCCTTTTTTTTTTTTTAATATTACATTACAACTTCCACTGAAAAGCTTTGTTTGAATCTACAGAAAGGCCACTGTGTTGTCTTTGTCAAAGAAGTCACCTGCCTTGTCTTAGTGCATTAAATCACAATCCACCTTTTATAAAATCATGTTCCATCTTATTCCATTTCCCTCCATATCTTCAAGTACTTTTCTCCTAAAAGTCTGTTCTAAAACCTCGCACCATATGAGAACAAATTACTAAGCCCATAATTGCTCAGATTTTTTTCCTTTCTTCCTTCCCAAATTTTTAGAACATCCCTGTTTTTTTCACAGAAGCAAAGCCTATACAATCACTTTCTGCCTGCTACTCCCTAATAGCTTTTAGCTCTTTAACCAATTCCATCTACAGTTTGACAGAAGGGCACAGCTCACTAAGATAATTAAGTCCCTGAAAGCTTAATGAAAATAGCTGAGCAGGAGGAGAAGGGATCCCCAGTGCCCTGCAGCTCTGCAGCCTATGAGCACAGCACTGTGGGGCAAGAGGTGCTCAGCAAGGAGCTGAGATAAACACTGGTGAGCAGGAACAGCTTCAGATGGGCTCTCAGCTCCTCTGACACCAAAGTCAATCAAACACCTTGGATCTGTAGCAAAAGTAGATTCATTAATTGCACAGCTCTTGTAGCCACTTGTTGAAATGTAGGTTTTATTCTGATTTTTCTCAAGTACGCAGTGCTGCTCCAGCACTCCAGGGTTTCAGCTCTCCTGGCCCATTGGTTTGGCAGTGGTTTAATTCAACAAGAGTGCTTTGGATCCTCTTTTCTGCCGACCAGCCAACATTCCACACCATCTGCACACACCTTCCTGCACCCTTCACAGGAAAGACCAGACGTTTAGCTCTTTCTCTCCACTCTTTCTCAGCTCTTTCTCTCTGTCCTAATTTACGATTTTAAAGGAGACTTCCAAAGGATTGCTAAAGATTTTTCATCTCCACACACACTGCAAACTGTGTTCCCATCCTATAGCATAGCAGGCACAGCAGTGGTTCCTATAAGAGTAATTTAAGCTGTATGGGGGGAGTTATATTCTTATCCCATCATATAACACAAATCCCTGGGGTTTTATCAGTTTTTCAACAAGACTGACTGAAGCCAAGAGCAACTTGCTCCAATTTAAAACCCTCCCAGGGAGCCTGTGCCTCCACAGGACACTGCTGGGGCCCCCACTACCAAGTGGGGGGCTCAGGTGGTTTCTGACCCCATCTTTTCCCATGACCAGCAAATGGAAATTCCAATTCTTTGCACACTCCTTCATCATTTCCCTCTATTCGTTCCAGCAGTTTTCCTTCAGTTTTTAGCCTCCTGTGCATTTTTGACACAGTTTCTCTGGTTGCACTTCTTAGCCATTAACCTCTTACACCTCCATCCTGTTTACCATCACCTGGTTGCATGAGAGTGTTGGTTATGCGGGGGTGGATCAGCTATACTGGGGTCCCCCTGCCTTGGCCATGCCTGTTGTGCACCTGGCAGACAACGAAGCCTCAGCCTTCCCTGTGCTGAGCCTACCAAATTCTGCAGCTTTGCACAGCCTCCCTTCTCCAGCTGCCATGTTAACAGAGTGCAGTAAAGGAGGTTTGGCCTACGTGCAGCATCTTACAAATTTCAAGTGCCTTTCATTAAACATCCCCCCCCATTGTCCACTGCTCAGGGGTTGGGGAGATCACAGCAGGAGAATCATGTGGTGATTCATGCCAAGCCATGCAGGAAGTAGCAATAGTATTGATAGTACTTTATTCACATTTACAAATGAAAAACCAAATGTGTTTTTTATTGATTTCCCTGTTTAGTGGAAGATGCTCTTCAAAGTCACTGCAGCTTGGTGCTGAAAGCTTTGACAGATAAAAGCCAAATGGAGCAGGCACTGCTGGAGATGGAGAGGAGACTTGCAGCCGTAAGTGAAGAAATTAATCTTTTATTCTGAATCCTCATTCTGAATTTCTCCTGCTTCTTCAAAATACTGAATATTAAATTGCCTTCGAATGGTGGATTATAAAGCAGACTGCTCCGGTTATAATGAAAGAGGAAAGACATATTAAATGCTAATTCCAGGCCAGTTACTGACAGAGGCTTACCCAAGAGCTGGCTAACAGTGCTGTAAGCTCTGATGAAGCCCTGGTCAGCAAGAGAAGCCAACAGTGCCTTGTTGTGGCAGGCCGTGATGGAGCACTCCCTGCTTCCTCACCTGACACATGCCTTCGCTGGAGGAGGTGGTGCAGTGCATGTCTGTGAGGGGTGAGCACCTCACAGAAGTGCAGCACCTTGTCCCTTCAGCCAGGTGTTTTCCCGGGGGAGGAAAAAAGACATTAAAAGAAAACAAAGTGGATGTCAGAGACATGAGAATGAACTGTCGAAGACCTCCTGAACAGGTCTGGTTTCTCCAAAGGCCCTGCTGCAGGAATTGCTTTTGGCAAGGATGTGTCACACCAGCATGTGAGAAGGCAGTGCTCCTAGGAGAGGGGGTACACAGTGGGTTAGGGGGATGCTCCAGTCCCAAACCTCTCACCTTTATGGGACAGTTTGAGGATATGTATTACACAGGAAGATACAAATTGCTAATCTTCATGTCAATACCAAACTGACACATGGTACCTAAAACTTTATTACTCTTGTGCCTTTTTGTGGGTTTTTTACTGCTTCTGCTCTGCTTTTTGCTTCCCTAGAAAGATGTGGAGATTTTGGATATGAAATCCAGTATCCAGCTGCTGAAGGAGGGTCTGGAGTCTCTGCCAGCCCAGATGAATGACCAGTTCCTGAAAGTGTGTAAAGAACTTGGCTTCCAGAAGCTCTGTAATACCTCAGCTGAGCAGCACATGCTTGTGTCTAGTGCCAGCCTGCCCCCTCACATGACAGATAAGTCTGTCCAGACATCCCCTGGGCTGTACCAGCACTGTGTCCTGAGTGAGGAGCACCCACACTGGCCATGCTGCCCAGGGAGGGGAGTTTGCAGCTGCTCAGGCCGGTCTCATTTCCCCTGTGTGACAGTGGGGCAGCAACACGGAGACTCCCCTGGAAGGAACCAGGTTACTGGAGATGGCACATCTAAGGGTGACCTAAACCCAGCCTCAGGAGACAAAGCCAGCCCCATTGCTACAGCAGCCTGTGGCAGAGCAAACACCTTTTTGCAGGAGGTGAAATACAGCTTGGAGACACAGAGCTCTGCTGCCCATCCTTGCATGTGCTGTGCTGGCAGACACTTTCTGGGGACTAGTCAGAAGAAACACTGTCCTGTGCTCCCAGAAGTGCCTCCTCCAACCCCACTGAGGAAGGCGTTCAAGAGAGGCACTCAAGGGTTTGAACCACTGACACCATCACAGCAGCAGCAGCCTCAAGTTTGCCACCATTCTGCACAGAAAGTGACACCTGGGCAAAGATACAGCAACTGGTCCACAGACCACGAGGTGGAGAAGGCAGCTGTAGGGAACAAAACAAAACAGAGTCCTGGAAGGATGTCCTGGAAAAAAGCAATAGGGAGAAAGAAAACGTACTCCACTAAGAGGAAAGGCGAACACTCTGGATGTGCTGACAGTGGGATGAAGCAGAGGAAGGCAAATGGGACTATTGACCTGGAAAGCTCCAGAAAAAATTGCCTTCCCAGATACTTGGTTGATCTCAATTCAGAAAACTCTGACCCAGTTTTTGCAGCTCCCCATCAGCAGATCCTCAGCAGTGCTCAGCTGGGGCTTACAAAGAATTTCCCACCAGCGCCGTGCTCTGATAAAAGCCTGCAACAACTTGCAAGCAGAAGAAAGAGAAGTCTCGACATTAAAAAAAGAGTGGATGTTTCCAGTGTAAGAAGGTATCTCTTGGATTCCTCTCCTGAGGAGGATGTACTTTCCCTGTGTAGCACAACAGGTGTAAAGCAAATGAGCTGCTTCAGCCTCCAAAGCCCCTCAAGCTCCAAGAAACCACATCCTGTCAATCCGCTGGCTCAGCAGAACACAGCCTGTTGCTCTTTACTGTTTGATTGTGATTCTTCTGATTGAAGGGGTTTATTTCATGCTCAGAGCCCTTAGTGCAGGATGACCATTTCAGTTGCAGTTTATTCCTCTAGGTGTGTTACCTGCTTAGTCAGAGGCAAGACTCAGGCCTGGATGCTTGAAAGTGCTGTTGCCCAGTTTGAGATATTGTAAGGGACTATGTGGGGTTTGAGCAGGGCTCTGCCCTGGTTTGGAAAGCTGAGGGGATCTATATTGCTTTCCTTGCCCACTCCCAGCAGAGATACCATGGGCTTGAGTTACCAAAGTATTTACACAGCAGGGAAGTACCTGACATTCCCAGGGAGGAGAGGGCTGGCAGAGCAGACGGTCAGGCCAGTCATATTTGGCACTGAGATCTACTGGAAACTCCTCACCTAGATCGATATAATGCTATCTCTGTGGCCAGAAGCTTCACTCTGTTTCTCACTCGTAGTATCTCTGTCACTTTGTTGTGTAAAAGTTCAGGTTTTTAGTAGAATAGTGTTGTTCTGGTTGATTTTGATCAGGTTCAGATTTGTCTTGGGAGTTGTTTGTGACCTTTGGGCAGGGACAGGTTTAACTGAGGAAAACCAAACCCCAGCGTCTCAGGTTCCTCCACTATTGTATCTCTTCTCCTTACAGGCTGAAATTCCTTGGTGTCAGAGATTCCAGGAAGTTATTTTGTTTCTCCTTTATTTGTCTTTTGTATCTCTTGGCTGATTACAGAATTTTCAAGGGCAGTGGTTCTCAGAGACCAAAGATACAGCAGGCAGATCCAGCAGATGAGATGCTGGACAGTCCGAATTCCCACAGACCAACTCTTTTCAGGGTACCCAGCTGTGACTGTGGGCAGCTCCCACTGCTTTGGGCATTTGTGTCACGTTTGATTTTTGATCTGAAATGTTACCAGCAAAAGAAGCATTTTGGTGTTGACAAAACCATATTGCCACAAATCCAAATTATCCGGCTTTGTCATCCCGAGGGAAATGGCTGGGATCCCTTTTTTTCTGGCTTAAATAAACTCATCTTCAGCAAAGCCCAGTGCCTCTGTTTTGGTTTTTTGGGAGAGGCAGAGGCCTGTTCTAGCAGGAGAACCGGCAGTTGCTCTTTAGCTGTTTAACTCCCCTGGATTGTGGAATTGGAAGGATTCCTTTTTTAGCTCCTCTCTGATGTTTAAAGATGGAAACCTTCACCCTTCCAGCTTAACATTGGTCCAGTGATGTTAATTAGCAAGGAGAAGGGGGGGTGGAGGGGGGACAGTCAGATATGGGGAGCCCCCAGAGCTTGGGACGCACCTGTCAGTGAAGGGGGCTGGTGATGGCTGCCAGCAGCAGTGGCTGTTCGTTCCCATTGCCCTTGTGTACTCGCCTCCCCAGCAGCCCCAGCACGGCCTTTACTGGGCAAAACCCGTTCAGTGGGCTTGCCACCCCGTGTGCTTTGGGATCGGCGAGGACGAGTGCAGGTCTCTGTGCAGCCCCTGGCCTTGTTGCAGGGAGCTCGGCAGCACATGGCTGAGCTTGGAGGGACCTCTGGAGGTGTCTGTTGCAAGCCCCTGTGCAGAGGCAGTGTGGGGACTGGCTCCTCGGCACCCCGAGATGGAGCATCAGTGCCATGGGGTGCAACACAGGGCTGCCCTGGGGACCCCTGCAGCTCCCTGCCACACGCAAAACCTGGAACATAGCACAAAACAAAATCCCTGGAGATGGAGGTGTAACAGCAACAGCAGCCAACAATGCGTCCCCGTGTGTAGGACCACTTCCCTGGTGAATGGGAAGTGCCACCCTAGCCCCACAGCCCCTCTGTGTGTTCCCACTCGGGGTCTCCTCCAGGGTTTTAGCTGCCAACAAGAGCATTTGTCCCAATATGGCTGTGACAATGGCAGCTCCTCTCCCAGCCTTGCTGGACAAAAATGGAAGCATGCAGGCTGCGTGGCAGCAGACCTCCCAGACACTCTGCTTGCACCCTGGCGGAGCTGGTCCTGCCTCCCAGCCTATACTCCCAGATCACTGTCACTGGCTCCTTGCTGGATCAGCCATACCCCAGGTATGTGTGGTTTCTCCTGGCCTTTGCCTTCATGGAGCTGCCAGTAGCCATGTTTGTAGTGGTCTTGTCCCACCCTTCAACCAGGGAAGGTGCCGGGTGGTTCCACCTGCAGCACAGCCAAGAAGGACTGTGGAGGGCACAGGGCAGAACCATAAAACACACACAGTGGTCAGAAAAAAAAGCAAAGTTGGGATCCAGGCTGTCTGGGGCAATTTTCTCTGAAACTGGAGTTTTGGAGATTTCTTGGGGGAAAACCCAGGAGAAAGGGGACAACAGTGATCAAAAGCCTGTGACACCTAGGTGGCCATGAGCACAGGGGCTGAGAGAACTGGTGGCATCCTCCACCCAGCATTCCCGGCTGTGCAGGCAGCAAGCAGGTGGCTGCTGCAGCAGCACAGAGCAGGGGGCTCAGCTTTTCATCTGCCAGTGAGTCACTTGGCAGAGGAGGAAACCTCTGACAGCACCGAGGATGTGGAGGTGGCTGCTGTGCCTCTGCCTTGTGCTAAAGGTGCTCCAATGACTGTGGTATATAGGGAACAGCCAGCTCCCTTCCCACAGTCCCACTGCACACTCAGCACTGCGGCTGCACCATCCTCAGGATGAGACCCTCCGGCTGCGGTGGTGCCCAGTGCTGGCAGTGCCTGGTGCAGTGCAGGATCACCTCCACTCTCCCCCTGTGCGCCCTCCTCAGCACTAATCCCCAGACTAGCTGCCTGCCCTGCCTGCTTTCTGGGGCCCAGTGTGCCGGCATTGCCCACATTCCTGGACCCTGCATTCAGCTGGCTGCCACAGCCTCCTGATCCCACAGAGGAGTGGATCAGGGACCAGAAATGCCCCATGCACTGGTGGTGAACACAGCACCCCGGGAATGGACAGGTGGCAGGAAGCAGGAGGGGGGCACTGCATGCTGCCGCCAGCACACAGGTGCTGTCATGGGGACCTGAGGTGCCACATGTCCCTGCTGGCCTGGCGAGAGAAGAGCGATGGTGATGACAGGACTTTGCCAAGGCTCTGGCGACTCAAGCACGGGTGAGGTGTAGGCAGGGAGGAGCAGGGATGCAGGCAGGGAGCTGGAGTGCAGGTGTCACCACGCAGGATGGAGTCCTGAGCTGGTGTGACTTTGTGGCGCCGTGGCCGTACCATTGCCAGCCCAAGCCCTGGCAGGATGGGCAGTTTTCCAGCCGGACAATTAAGCAGATTAACTAATTACCTGAACCTTGGCAGGATCCCACAGCCCAGCGGCTGCCAAGGCGCTATATATCCATGCCAGGCGGTTGGGAGACAAGTGTGGGGCACGTTTGGGGTAGGGCCCCCCCCAGACCTTCCTCAGGACCCTGCTAGTGGGTCCGACAGCCCCCTCTCCCCGCCTATCCCTGGCAGCAGCGGGATCAGCCTCGGCCACAGCCTGCTGCCACCGCGCTGCTCGCTCCGGGCAACCCTGCCCACCCCGCGGGCAGCATACCCCCTCCGCCGCCCCGCCGTGTCCTGCCCCGCGGGAACCTGCCCTGGTGCCCCTCCGGAATCCACGTCCCAGAGGATCTGCGCCACGGGCAACCCGTCCCCGGGAGTCCACCCCAGCTGAGCCCCGCGGACCCGCCCGTGCCCGGCCCTGCGGGTCCCGTCCCGGCGGCGGCCCCGGCCGTGCCCCGCGCCCCCCCCTCCCGGTGCGGGCGGGCTCCCGCGCGGGTGCCCGCGGCTCGGGGCGGCGCGTGACCGGCTGCCGCCCGCCGCCCGCTCCGCCGCAGAGCCCGGCCCGCGCAGCGGCACCGGCACCGGCACCGGCAGGTCAGCGCGGGGGGCTGCGGCTCCCGGGGCAACAGCACTGGGGCCGCCAGTGCTGCGGCGGGCGGCGGGAGGGGCTGGCGGCACCGCGGCCCGCGCACCGAGCGGCGGAGCCGGCCCGGCGCGCTGCGGGCGGGTCGACGTGATGCGGCGGCCGCCACCGTTCCCGCTCTGGTCCCGCACTGGCCGCGGCCCGACTCCGCAGCGCAGCCCCGCCGGTAACCCGCACCGAACGGCGGGGCCGCCGCCGCAGCACCCTGGCGGTCCCGGCCCCGTTCCCGGCCCGGCGGGTCTGAGCCGTGCGTGCGGCGGCAGCGCGGGGCACCGGGCCGGGCATCCCGCCGGGATGCGGCCGGGACGCACCAAGGTGAACGGTGGGCGGCGGAGAGGGGCCGCCGGCGGCGGGGACATCGGGAGAGGACACTGGGGATGGAGAACCGGGGAGGGGACACCGGGAGGGACACCAGGATTGAGCACCGGGGAGGGGACACTGGGGATCGAGCACTAGGAAAGGGACACCGTGAATGCTGGGGATCGGGACCATTAAAGCACCAAGGACCACCCACACCGGAGACACCGGGATGGGGAGCACCAGGGAGCACTGAGAAGGGAAGACTGGGAATGGGGCCACGGGGATGGGGACGGCTGGGAACAGAGCCCAGGGCTGCCCGGGAAGGGACAGCCAAGCCACTGTCTCTGTCACTGGGCAGTGGGTGGCCAAGGGCACAGCAGCCTCACGGCCAGTTGCGCGAGTTGCCTGGGCAGCTGCCGTGGATCCTGGCTCACCAGACCCCCATCCCCACAGGGCCGACTCCGTACTCACCATGGCTGCTGCACAGCTCGTCACCTGGGGGATGCTCCTGGCCACCGGGGTCCCTGCCAAGGCCCAGGGGGTGCTGCCAGCAGGGCTGTCCTTAGGTGGGGACCCCTTGCACAGCCCTGCCTGGGGACAGCAGTGGCCAGGCCCATCCCCCACCTGGGAGGCATCGGGGGAGCCGAGCGGTGCCGGGGCCCCAAGCAGTGGGCGCTGGGGGATCAACAACCCCGTGCACTGGTCCCCACCGCTGCAGGTGGGGGATGGCACCAGGGCACCCCTGGAGATGGAAACCACTATGACAGGCGCTGATATCAAGGTCTGGAGGGATGGCAGCACAGTCCTGGCTGTGACAGAGGAGCCGCTTGTTGCCTGGCAAGGACAGGAGGCTGCAGGCCAGGACAGCTCCCTGCCCCACGGCTCTGCACTGGGGACACCGGGCCCTGAGGTGCCCACGGACAGTGGGGCAGACTCTCCAGGGCCACCCTGGGCAGGGCAGGACCTGTCCCTGTCCAGGCAGAGTGTCTCCAAGACAGTCGGCACCCCCAGCCCTCAGTCAACCATGTCCACCATTGCCCTGAACCCCATGCTGGTGGTGGGGATGAGAACAGCAGATGCTCACACAGAGGGATACACAGCGGCAGAGGGACACACAGGGGCCCCGGGCCTCTCTCAGGATGAGCAACTCACTTCAGCCAGCAGCCAGTCGGTCCCACTGGGCACAGACGCTGTCTCCGATCCCACAGGCACGGGGCCAGCATCGGGTCCCCATGCCAGCCTGGCTCTGCGCAGCCGGTGGGCAGCTGGGGAGACACGGGAGGGCCCCCCAGCCCCTCCCCGGCTCTGCCCAGCTCTGGCCCACGGCTGCGCCACACAGCCCCGTCCTGGCGGCTGGCTGAGCCCTGGACTCGAGTGCTTCCGTCCCCACCAGCGCAGCACCGGAGGGCCCCACTCAGCCACGCCACCACCAGCCCTGGGGATGCAGCCCCTCTCATGGATCCTGGGACGACGGGCAGCGGGGACCCCAGCCCACCCCAGAGTCTGTCCTCAGCACCGGCCCTGCGCCACCCTCCGCCTCCAGCACGGCCACCCCCGGCACCCCGAGCAGAGGTAGGAGCCAGAGCAGTGCGGGGGACCCCTTGGCGGGGACCAAGCCCCCGCAAGTGTCAGCGCCCTGCTCTGCTCTCTCTCGCAGGGCTGCTGCCCGAGGAGGACGTCGGCTCCCCACAGCAGGTCCGGGGCGCCGTGGGCGCCGTGGGCGCTGTGAGCGTCCCAAATGCCACCAAGACGACCCCACAGCCAACGGCACATCCCACCACGGGGACGCTCGAGACAAGGCACCCAGGTGATACAGGGCTGCGTCCAAGTGCATCCGTTCTGCAGATGCTGTGGAAGCCGATCCCTGGGGCGTCGGGGCTGGTGGGGGGGATGGCAGCTATCTTGGGCTGCCCAGCCGGGACACAGTGACACCTTCAATCAGGATTGCACCTGACAACGGCCTTAATCTACTCCTGCCCGCAGGGATTAGCGCTAAATGCTCGGTGGGTGGGGGCTTCCCCAAGGGGGTGGGGGACGTGACCGGGGATGTGCCACCCCCTGCACTGCGCGTCCTGACAGAGAACCCCGGGAGGCACCGGTGGGCATAGCCCCTGCCAGCACAGGGCATCCCCCGCTGTAGTGTTGGGGTGCCACAGCTGATGCACCCCAGTGTGGGGTACAGGTGTGGGCCCCCACTCCCCCCGACCGTTCCCGTCCTTCCTACCTGCAGACATGCCAGGGACGCAGACCCCAGCCTCCAGCACTGCGACCCCCTCGGCCACGTGGCGACGGGCAGGGATGACGCCTCAGCCAGCCCCCCGAGATCCATCATCGCCGCAGCCACAGCCCAGCCGTGCCCCCCCGGCGGCGGGGGCCAACGCGACCGGGCTGCGCTGGGCTGAGCTGCAGCACCAGCTGGGCTTCTCCTGGGAGGCCCATGTCTATGGAGTGGCTGCCGTCTTCCTGCTGCTGGCGCTGGGCTGCCTGGCGGGGTTGGCGGGGACAGCCATCCTGCGGCCCCACACCTGCGCCACGTTGTGGGGGCTCACGGACTGCTGCTGGCCGCCTGTCTGCTGCGGGCCACCTTCCTGCTGCTGGATCCCTATGGGGCACTGGGCCGCCTGCCCGCCCCGGCCCTGCTGATGCTCAGCACAGCCCCTTTCCCCCTGCTGCTCGCCGCCTATGCCCTCCTGCTCCAGCGGCTGCAGCGCCTGGCCCAGCTTCAGCTGCTGCCAGCCCGGCTGCAGGGGCTGCCAGCGCTGGGGGCTGTTGCTGCCCTGCAGACTACGGTGATGGGGGCCGCCGACCTGCTGCCGCCGCGCCTGGGCCTCACCGCCGCGCTGGGGCTGCAGGCGCTGGGCTGCGTGGCGGGGGCTCTGCTGCTGCTGGGGGGGCTCTGGGGGTGCTGGCGGGTGCTGCGGGCGCCCTGCGAGGGGCCGGGGCCGCAGCCGGGGGCGCGGGCGCTTCTGGCGGCAGCGGTGGCGGGGCTGCCGGTCTGCGGGCTGCACCTCTACAGCGCTGTGTGGCTGCGAGGGGTCCTGGGCCCCCCCGGGCGCTTCTCCCGGCCCAGCTGGGCGGCACAGCTCTGGCTGCGGATCGGCGAGCTGGGCACGGCCCTGGCGCTGCTGGCGGCCGCCGCCGAGCCCGTGTGCGGCCGGTGCCGCCGCCGGAGCCCCGCCGGCCACTCCTGCTGGGCCAAGGCACTGCGGTACTTCTTCGCCGGCCGCAAAGCTGAAGCGCCCGAATACCCCAACAACTGCTACGACTGGGCCGGTGGCAGCACCGGTGGCACCGGTGTGGAGCGGACACCTGCCAATGACATCTCCAAGAGCCTCATCCGCAACCCGGCGGAGCAGCTGCCCCTGCGGGCTCTGAAGGACAGCAACGAGGCCTGGGCAGCTGGCACCGGGATGCCGGGGCTCAGCCCCAAGTGCCCCAACATGTTGGCCGCCCGCTCCTGCGCCGCCTTTGAGCAGGGCTCATCCCCTTCGCTGGGGGAGCTGATCTTCCGCCCGCCGTCCCCCATCGACCTGCGCCGCAGCATCGATCAGGCGCTCTGCCGCCGCCACCTCCTGCACGACGGCCTCTTCGGCCGGCCCGCCGCGGCTCCGGCTCCTCACTGCACGGCTCCCCCGCCCCTGACAAGACCCCCCGCTTGGGGCGCATGGTGCGGTGCAGCTCGCTCACGGAGCTGCCCGGCCCCTGCCAGCCCCCCGGCACCGTCACTGTCACCGTCACCGCCTCAGCCAGCTCGCTGGAGAGCAGCTCACTGAAGATCAGCTGGAACCCCTGGCGCCATGGGCTGTCCTCGCCCGACAGCCTGCCCCTGGACGAGGCGCCCAGCCGGGCCCCGCTCCTGGTGCCCGCTGGAGCCCCCGGCTGGGAGCGCGAGGCTCCCCGCGCCTTCCCAGCCCTTGGCAAGGCGGTGGACTCCCGCAGCCTCTCCAGCGACACCATTGAGCTCTGAGCCCACGACAGGCAGAGACTGGGGGCGCAGGAGGACAATGAGCCCAGTGTGAGGGTGCGGGGGGTCTGATCCTGTGCCCCTGTAGGGCCGGGCAGGGGCCGGTTCCATTTGTGCCAAACGAGAGAAATAAAGAGTTTATGCTGGGAGGAGACGGTCCTGTTGGCATGTGAAAGAGGTGGTGGGCAGCAGCACCCCCAATCCCTGCCAGTTCCCACCCTGAGCAGCCGAGCTGGGTGTGCAGAACTTTATTTCCTGAGATATGGACACACAGACAGATGGGCACACCCCGACAAACAAACCACGGACAAATGCAACGGCCACACTCATGCATCCAGCAGGGCCCCCTCACCAGCACAGCACCCTGCCAGTGGCAAGGGGCCCCTGGCCCCCCAGCCTGGGAGGGGAGATGGGCTCTGCCCAGGGAGGTGGGGAAGAGGGGTGGGATGGGGGGGGCAGCTCTCCCAGCCCCACAGCTCAGGGCATGGGGGGACCCAGCCCCCCACTCCCCCACAGGGAATGGCCTCATGGGAGGGGAGTCCTATAGGGCCAGAAGCCCCAGGCTGGGTGCAGATAGCAGGATCACCCCCCCTCACCTGCCCCACCACCCCCTCACCTGTCACGATGCCAGGCCTCTCCTCCAGAGCACGAGGAGCTGGGGGCAGCATGCTGTGCCCCCCACATGATGCTGCACTGCCTGGCATCACCTCTCCAGCCAGAGGGGGCTGTGTGGGAGCCCCCAGGATCAGGTACTCCTGGTTCATTCTGCAGGGACAGGGAAAACGAGACCCTATGCTAAGGGGGGCTGGGGGACGCATGCAAGGCACAGCATCGTGTGCAGGATGTGGCCTTGGCAGCCAGCCCTGCTTGGGGGAGGCCCTGCACCCCAAGCTGAGCCTGCCCCTCCGCTTGTGCCCAGCAGCTCCAGAGCTATCTGCCCTTCATGAAGCCATCGAGGACACGGTCACTGCGGTCAGAGAGCCAGTAGCCAGCCATAGCAGCCACAGCGCCAATGAAGATGGCTGTGAAGACCATGTCACCCTTGGCAGCCAGCGTGGCGAGGGCACAGATCATCACACCAAAGAACATCTGCTGCAGCACCACCACCTCATCATCAGTCACGTCATCAAAGAAGCCCTTTTCTGGGGCATCTGCATGGACAACACTCGTGGGAGGGCACAGCTGAGCAGCAAGAGCCCCCCACTGTGTCCCACTCCCCCTGCCGAATGCCCATGTTCCCCTACATTGCATTAGGCCATACCAGGGGGCTTGTCCTCAACGCACTGCCCATCTCGGCGGATGTGGCCTCGGGCACAGACACAGCGGTAGCTGCCCTCTGTGTTCTCACACACTTCCTGCACCCCTGTGCACACCGGCTCCTCGGCACTGGCACACTCATCCACGTCTGGGGGGAAGAAGAGCTCAGCCAGGGCTTGGGCAGTGAGGAGGGGACAGTATGGCCCCCCAGTCCACGGGAGGCACTCACCCAGGCACTTGGCTCCGTCCCGCCAGTAGCCCTTGTTGCATTTCTTGCAGCGAGCCGGCCCAGCACCCATGCAGCCGATGCAAGCCGTGGAGCAGTCTGCCTCAGGGAAAGGAGCCAGGGCTGCTGCTGGAGCTCCTTCCCAGCCCAGCCAGGGTTGGCCCAAGCAGGGAAGAGCCACCTGCACGAAAACCCCCCACCTCCCTCTGACCTCGGCACTCATAGGAGCCCTCTGTGTTGACGCAGTACTGGTTGGCTCGGCAATGCGCCATCTCTGTGCCACACTCATCTATGTCTGCAGGAGAGATGGGGATGGCCCCACTGAGCCTTGGCTCTGGGGACGCAGCCCTCACAGCCCCGAGCTCTCCCCGGCCTTCACTCACCAATACAGCGGTGCTCGTGCAGCACCCAGCCCCTCTTGCAGCGAAGGCAGCTGGAGTCCTCAGGCCCCGTGCAGTGCCCGCATGCCTGGTAGCACTCTGCGGGCAGGAAGGGCAGGTGTGGACACAGGCAGGGGGGAGCTGTCTGTACCCAGGGCCTGGGCAGCACTGGGAGAACCCTCACCTACCAGCACACACGAGGTGGCTCTTGTTCCGCGAGGCCTCGTAGTAGCCGTCACCGCACTCGGCACAGAAGGGGCCGCCGTAGCCCGGGCTGCAGACGCAGAGGCCGGTGCCGTGGCGTGTGCCGTCACCATCGCATCGCCCGTTGCCACTGCAGGGCTGCCGGGGCCCACCGGCACAGGCTGCACAGGGAGAGACCAGCCGGCTGGCAGCCGGGGCAGGGGGCAGCAGCCAGGGAAGCCCCTCCAGCCCTGCCAGCACCCCGCTCATCCCACAGTTACTCACACCGGCAGTCTGGGCCATAGGTGCCGGGCGGGCAGCAAAGCATCAGCCTGTCCACACACAGCCATTGGAAAAAGTCAGGGTGCTGCTGCCGCCTGGGGAAGGGGAGATACAGCACTCAGTCCTCTGCCATCCCCTGTGCCCCCATGTCCCTGTTCCAAGACTCACTCATGGAACCACCACTGCTCCACATGCTCCTCACTCCGCTCCAGCAGTTGGTGGCAGGCGAAGTCTGAGGGGGCACAGACACCCTCCAGCACCTCCAGCAGACGGGTCTCACTGCAGGAGCACGAGCCAGTGTGAGACGTCTTCTAGGGCAGCTGGGCTCCCCCAGCCCCTCGTTGGGGTCACTTACCTGTGCTGGTACTTGGACAGCTTCTCCTCCTCCCAGGCTGTGTTACCCCCACCAAAGCCCTCATGCTCTGTCCTCTCCAGGCCCTGGGTGCATGGCGGAGTGGCAGTGCAGGCATGGGACCCCCCCAACAGCACCTCTACCCGTAGGCTCCCACCAGACACGTCACTTCCAGGGACCTGCCACCCTCTCCCCTCCCCAGACCCCAGTCACTGTGTCCCTGGAAATGCTGTAGGAGTGCCTCCACTTCACCACTGTCCCCCCCCAAGCCACCCCTCTACCGGGCTCTGTCACCACCCTTACCCACCCGGCCTGTGATGCTTCTGGGCCCCCCACCCACATCACCCCACCCAGGACCCCCTTAGGCCCTGCTCACTGTCACCTCCAGGCCGTGTCCCCCTTGTCTCCCACCCGTGGGTCCCCCCGCTCACTGTCCCCTCGCCCCAGCTCCCCCCCAGCAGCGCCTGTGTCACCCCACACCCCTCGGTGCCATTCCCCCCCGTGTGCCCCCTCGCCGTGGCCCCCATCATTCCTGTGCTCCCCCGCCCCGCACCCTGCTGAAGCTGTCGGCGAGGCCGCGGCAGGCTCGGCACGGCTCGGCCCCGTCGCGGTGGGGTTCGGGGTCGGCGTGAACCGCCAGTAGGACTCCCCCGAGAAGGGCGGCCCCCAGGAGGGCCCCCCCCAGCCCGGGCCCCCTGCGCCGGGGCGCCCGCGGCAGCAGCGGCAGCGGCCCCATCGTCCGCCCGCCCCGCCCGCACCACGTGGGCCGCGCCCGCTGACTCAGCGCCCGCCGCCCCCGCCAATGGCCGCGCGCGGCCGCCGCCGGCCCTCCTCTCCCAGCCAATCTGCGCCGCCCGCTGGGCCCGCCCACCCGCGCCTTAAAGGGGCCGCGGCCAAGGGCCCCCGGCGGAGGTTGCGCGGATGGGCCGCGGCCGGCGATTCCGTACGGAGGGGTGCCGGCTGCCGGGCTGCCGGGAGCACGCTGGCCCAGTGCCCGCCTGGCCTGGGCGGGGCCCGCAAACATTCCCCCCAATCCCCAGCCAAACCAGGCCGGTTGACCTCCCCTCCCATCCAGTCAAACTGGTCCAGTTCCCTCTCACTGTACCCAAATCTGCCCAGTTCCCCCTCATCTCACCCTAAACCGGTCCAATTTCTTCTCACACTTTCCCCCAAACGATCTCAGTTGCCAATCATCCCCCAGTGAGCTAGTCCAGTTCCCCACCACCACCCCGAATTCGTCCAGTTCCCCATTCACCCTCCAACCAACCAAACCCCCTTCCTCTTCACGCCCCAAACAGCCCTTCCTGTCCCCATCCCCCTATACCTCCCCAACACCCCTCTCCACGTCATCCGAGTCCACCCCATTACCCCTTCCCAGCCGATCCCAGTCCCTGCTGGACTCAGAGCTGGACTCACACTCAGCAAAAGCAATGTCACCCCTTTATTCCCCCACTGCCCGCTGCAGAGCCTCGGCCACCGCTGCCACGTATGGCTCCGGCCACCGGCCCCGCCGCCGAGCGGGGCCTGCCAGTGCCTGCAAGAACCCCTCCATCCCGCTGGGCAGCGCAAAGGCAGGGGCTGCCCGCAGCGCTGGGGGCACCGCCGGCACCAAGGCCTCCAGCCGAGCCACCACATAGCGCCCGTGGGCCGCCGCCAGCCCTGGCATGGCACAGGACAGAGCCGCCGCAAACACCTCGCAGGGTGCCACGGTGGGGACATCATCGGGGCCAGGATTGTGCCGGGGCCCAAGGCTGCTTTCAGCAGCCCCGGACTCTGGCACAACCTTGGCCCCAGTGTCCCACTGGTGTGCAGCAGCCACGGCCGCCGGAGAGAGGAGGAGGATGATGGTGTCGCTGTCACGCAGTGCCCGGTGGTGCTGGGCATGCAGCCAGGGCAGTGGCCCCAAAGTCGCTACCCCGCTGCCACCCCCCGGTGCTGCCACCACTGTGAGCCCCAGTGAGTGCAGAGCTGCCATCAAGGCACACGCTGCCCGCTCCGCCACCGGCTCTGCTGCGTGCACCAGCAGTGCCCGCGGCCTTGCAGCGGACCTGAGGGGGGGGATCATCAGTGTCTGCATCCCCCTAGGCACCCTGCACCCATCCTATGGCGGGAGGCACGCCGGGAAGCACCCACGATGGGGGAGACCATCCCCTGCCTCTGTCGCCCAAGCTCTGCAGCACCCCCTGTACCCAAGCTAAAGAACTGCCACAATGGGAAGCAGCTGAGACCACTACTGATGTGGGATCCTTCCCCTTGTCAGTCCCCCAATCCCCTTGCCGAACCCTTTACCCATCCTAAGGGACAGACATGGTGGGAGGCAGATTGCAGCCTGCCTCCCACCCCCCAGAGGGAGGGTGAAACAGAAACCCTCTTCTGTTTCCCTAGACCCCTACCTACCCCGTTGGGCAGGCAAACATGAAGTAGTCCTGGTGGGGGACCACCTCGCTCTGCCCGCTGACCCCTCTGGGAGAGGCATAGACTGCCCACTCCCACCGAAGTCCCAGGCTCAGCCCACACTCACCCTTAGAGCCATAGCCAGCCCTCAGGGATTTCAGCCATCCTGCGGAGAGGAGAGGCAGTGAGGTCCCAGGAGGGGTCCCAGGCCAGGCACAGCCCGCAGAAGTGCACCACTCACCTTTCATGTCCTCCTTCTTCATCAAGAGCAGCAGTAGGAGACAGGCAGCCCCCAGTAGCACCCCCATCCACACCAGTGCCCAGTGGGTACGCAGGTCTGCAGGGCAGGATCTGCATCCACCGAGGGTCCCTGGCACCCAGCAAGGGTCTCCAGTGGCTCCACAGGAGGATCCCCTCCCTCAGCCCTCCATTATCCCTCCTCTCTCCCACTGTGGCTGTCGACACTCACACTTGTGCAGGGGACAGGCCCAGAGCGCAACACCAGTGCTGTTCTCAGGGTGCCACAGCTGTGGGGGACACAAGGACGTGTCAGACACTGTCCAGTCCCTATCCACTGCCCGCTGGCTGCTCACACTGACCTGCTGGCACTGCCCCACTGCCACGTCCTGCTGCAGATCCTGCTCCAGCAGCCCAGGGTGCCCTGCTCCCTGCAACAACACGCAGGTCAGACAGCGGTGCCACCACTGCCAGACACAGGGGTCCCTGTGCCACCAGTGCCACTGATGCCAGGACATGGGGGTCCCTTCCCCTTTACCGTGCTGGTGAAGCTGGCAAGGGGTGTGCAGGCACCCCGCTCCACAGCACACAGTGAGGCATTCCCCCTGTGTTCCAGCAGCAGGAGGTCATCGGGGCGGCCGGGCAGCGCTCCTGGGAATGTGCCAGGGGGCTGGGGAGGTGGCGAGGGGAGGCCAAGGAGGGCTCCCTGCCAGCTGGACCCACAGGCTGCCCCTGCCCTCCCACCCCAGCAGTACTCACGGTCCTGCAGGCACTGGGTCAGCCGGACCTGCCCACCGCTCCACACCTGCCCCAGAGAGTGGATTAACAGTGCCTGGGGGTGATGTGGGGCTGCCCGTGGGACAGCTGTGGGGCAGAGTGGTGTCCTACCTGCACGCAGAGGTTGGGGTGTGGCCGCAGCCCTCCAAACTCCTGGGGTCCCTGTGAGTGGAAGGGATGCTCCATAACTGTCACCACCATCCTTCACAAAGCTCGCAGTGCCCCACAGAGCCCCACTGAGCCCCACTCACCTGCCCCCTGGCAGGCTGCTGCAGGCCAGGAAGGGGTTGGCAGGGCCCAGAGGGCACCGGCTGCCAGCAGGGCACCAGCTCAGCCAGGAGGTCACAGGGGGCTGAGAGGGAGCAGGTGAGCACCTGCCCCTCAATGTGCAGGACCAGCTGGCTCTGTGCCCACAGTCGCTCCCAGGCCTCAGCATCTGCAGAGGCACCAGGAGTGGGGTGTCACCCCATGTGGTGTCCCCTTAGGTCCCCCTGTGTCCCAGCCCCCTACAGCCCAGTCTCAGAGTGAAGGTACCATGAGAAAAGGGGCACATGGTGGCCCGCAGGGGGTCCTGGGTTTCCGGCCAGACCTGGGAGTGAGGAGAGAGACAAGAAAAGTATCCATGCTGTGGCTGGCCCCCTTGGGACATCAGAGGGAGATATATAGAGCTTGGAGTCCCTCTTTAGTGGCATCCTGCCACCCCTGCGGTGCCCAGTTGGATGCCCACCTGCAGGCAGAGGCAGGGCAGCACCTCATCGGCGGGCAGGACATAGCTCATGGGACTGCTCTGCTACCAGCAACCAGACGTGGGTCACCCCGTGGCAAATCGCCACCAGCAGGGTCACCCAGGGGGATCCGCTCCCAGAGGACCCTCTCCCAGCACACCGCCTATAACACAGACACAGCTTCTCGGGAAGGAGGAGGGGGGCAGCAACCAGAAAACAGACAGGGTGGGGGTTCAGGGAACAGGGTCCATACTCACCGCGGTCACTGCACGCCCTGGCCCACTGGTGCCGTGGCTATTGTTGTGGTAGAGCCGGAGCGTGTAGCTGTGCCCCGCTGCAGCCCCCTGCACCTCCACAACCACCTCCTTCTGCCCCGGGGAGACCCACAGCCTGGGCACTGTATCAGAGGCAGTTCAGGCCACCCAGCTGCTGACACTGCCTGCCCAGCACCACGGCACAAGGCACGGCATGCCCAGGGTCACTCTCACCCCAGGTATCCACTGCCCAGCTCTCCCCGGGGGATGCAAACTAAGGCGGGGTGACACCAGCACCTACCTTGACACTGGGGGACAGCGGCCTGTGCTGCGGGCCACGAACAGTCTGTGGGGACAGGGAATCAGTGGGCAGGGGGGCTGGGGCCACTGCAGGGGATCTGCTGGCACCCGCTGCTGCTGGCTCACCTGGCACCCGCTGCTGCTGGCTCAGCCTCTGCCGGCCCCGTGAGTTCGTGTATGCCGTGACGTGGAGTACAGAGCCCAGCGGTGCCTCGAAGCACCGGAAGATCACCCAACCCTGGGCAGGAAAACCACCACCCCACTGCGGTGAGGCACCGGCACCACCAGCACCCACCTCCCTGAGGCACGGGAACAGGACCACCGTGCCACAGGGATGCGCTGGTGCCAGTGCCCACATCCCCGGTGCCCAGGGACTGACAGTGCTGGGACACACATTCCCAGTGCCCTGCATCTATATACCACGGTTCGGCTACGCAGCGTAGGGCCCAAGGGTGCCCAGACCTCCACGGCCACACAGCGGGATGAGGCGTACGCGTGCCCAGAGAGCAGCAGCAGCCCAGTGATATTGGGCTGGGATGAGGTGGCTCCAGTCGCTGGTGGCCGCTGTCCCCCATCACCGCTATCCTCTGTCCCAGGGGTGCCTGGCAGCACGGAGCGGCGGGGCTCGGTGGCGGTGCTGGCAGCAGGTGGCAAGGCCAGGCGCACGCGTGCCTCCAGGCAGGGCACACAGGCCGTGGGCTCGGTGCAGCGCAGTGCCGGCTCCAGCCGCAGACGAGCCGGGGCCAGCCCGTGCCTGGGCCCCGGGGGCTCTGTCCCGCACAGCACATCGGTGTCTGGGGGGACAGAGAGGGCGGCATGGGGGTGGGGTGCCCATGTCCTGGGTGGGGCGGGGGCCATGGCATGGTGATGGCACTTACCCAAGAGGCGGCAGGTGAGGCCCTGGGGGAGGCAGGGGTGAGGCCGGTGGTGGTGCCAGGTGCCTGACGCCTGCGTGCTGGTGACACCAACTCACCTGGGAGCAGGCCAGGGTATCGCGGGGGTCCCCACGGCCACCCGCCGACCCCACCACCAGCACCAGCAGAAGCTGCCCCAGTGCGTGCATGGTGGGGCCGGGGCCTTGGGGTGCCCCGGCCCCACGCCGGCTACTCCCCAACAGCCCCTCTCCTGGCTCCACGGGCCCCGCCGCCGCCGACGGCTCCCGCTTCCTGCTCTGATCCCGGACACCCGGGTCCTTGCGTGGCGTCAGCAACCGCCCTGGGGTGGGGCCTCCTGCTCCCGCACCGACCACGGAGGGCTCCGTGCCCCGCCACCCCTGGGAGGGCTTGGGGCCCCACAGGGACGAGTTGGCTCCATAGCACGGGCACGGTGCCAGGCTGGCCCCAGGCAGCCACAGCGGCTGTGGGACACGGTGTGGCAACCGTGCCGGTACAGGCTGTGCCCAGCCGGGTGCGTCCTCTTGCCTCTCCGTGCAGCAGAGGAGCACTGGGCAGCCCTCAACCCTCCAAGGCACCAACAAATCCCTCGTGGTACACCAGAGAGACAACAGGGCAGGGTAAAATGACACCTTTATTGCTCCCACCCCAGACCAAGTCCTGCTGGCAGTGTCGAGGCAAAGAGCAGGGCCAGGCTGTGCCCAGCACCAGCCCTCTAGCCACCTGTGCCTGGGCAGGGCAGGGAGCCTCCCCATCTCTCAGCTTCTTCCTGCACCACCCCAACGGCTCGCTTGGCTGTGGCGTCCAAAGGGGCTTCTACGGGCTCTCCTCTAGAGCAGGTCCCTGTATGGGAATAAAGCTGCCCCTTTTCCGGACAGCATCTCCACTCCTGGCCACAGATGACCAGCTGGATGCTTGGTCCAGCCCCTGCAGCACACTCCATGACTGAGGCCAGTCCTGCTTGGACCCCCGCGGCCCTTCCCGGGGCACCCTTGGGTACCCCTCCTGCGCCGCAGTGGGCACACGCTCACCTGAGCCTTGCCTCTTCCTGGCAGAGCCCCTGCCCTCACCGGGGGCTGCGCCCAGCCCTGCAGCCATGCCCAGCTCAGGCCCAGCCCGGGTACTCAGGTGCCAGCAGCTGCCCCGGGGGGCCGGTGCAGGGGACTGCCCTCCCCAGCCCCCACCTCCAGCAGCCGATGCAGGAGCCCCTCCGCCCTGCCCGCCGGCAGCGGCGAGGGGCTGGGGGGCTGCCCCGCAGGGCACCCAGCAGACCGGGCAGCTGTCGGGGCAGGCGGTAGGTGGGCAGGGGCCGGAGGGGGTCGGGGGACATCGCGGGGGCTGCAGAGCCGGCTGAAGTATGCCAGGACCCACCCGCCGCCGCCACCCCACCGCCCCAGCTCCCCATGCAGGCAGGCCATGGCTGCCCCAAAGATGTCATGGGCATCCCCGGGCATCCTGTCGGCCATCCCGACCTGCCACCGATGAAAGAGCCGGGCACTGCCCCGGCTCCAGAGAAGGAGGACAGTGCCACGCTGGCGGCCCACGCGTCCCCGCTGGGCGTAGAGCCAGGGCAGGGCGCCCGCCTGTCCCAAGCCACCCGCTTCCCACAGGTCCAGGCGCACGTCGCAGCCCAGCCCTGCGCGCAGCCGCTCGGCCAGGGCACACACCAGCCCCAGGTGCTCCTCTGAGTCTGGTGAGTACAGCAGCAGCACGGGGCGCCCGCCAGGGACACCTGCAGGATGGAGGGGACAGCAGTGACAGCTCAGCTCCGTGTCCTACTGGCATCGCCTGGGGACATCCTGGCATTCAACAGCATCCACCATCCACCACCCTGGGACCCGTGCAGCCCAGGAACTGGCACCCCCTGGCACTCCAGCCCCTCTTGCCATCCCTCCTGCAGCCCCCCAGGTGCTCCTCACCATCATCTGGCCTCCAGGCACCACGGCAGTTGAGGAGCAGCACAGTCACCACTAGTCCCAGTGCCAGCACCAGCCCCAGCAGCCCAAAGTGCCTGTGGGAGACTGGGAGAGGGGCAGTAAATGGGGTGTCTTCCCATTTCCACTGCCCCCTGAGTCCTCTCCAGGACCCCCTCTCACCGTCGGGACAGAGCAGCTGCTTCCGAGCAAAATGCACGTCTGAGCGCCATACCTGGGGAGGGGCTGGGTAAGAGCGGGACCATGTTGGGTCCCCCATAGCACAGACACCAGCTCAGGGGTCACCTTACCAGCACGCAGCTGCCCAGGACCTGCACCGGCAGCAGCAGCGCCAGCTCCCCTGGAGCAGAGCCCTCTGGCTGCAAAGCACAAGGGCAGGGTCAGTGCGGGTGTGTCCCACCATGTCCCTCCCAGCCCCGCACCACTCACCTGTGTGACGGTGTAGAGTGGGGCCTCGGGTTCACACTGCCCACCCCGGCGCTGGCACAGGGCTGCGCTGAAGGCTGCAGGGATGCGGGAGGTGAGGCGCAGGCGCAGCTGGAGCCCCAAGACACTCACTGAGACATTCCAGGCAGTCTCTGCAGTCACCAGAAAGAGAGAGGAGGTTGCAGGATGCCCAATAGGATGAGTGGTGCAAGGGACCCCAGGGCAGGACTGTGCTTAGCCCAGGGCTGCCTTCTGCCCCTAGGGCTCACCTGGCTGGTGGGGACACTCCACGTGGCTGCTGTTCTTGTAGGAGAACTGAGGGGAGGTGGGATCAACAAAGGGCAGGGTGAGCTGCCCTCACTGACCACAGTCCCCCAGCCCCTTCTGAGGTGGTGCTCACCCACCCACAGGAGCTTACTCGGAAGCAGAGCTGGGGGTGCACATCCACCTTGTCCAGTATGTACACCTGGAACAAATGGAGTGTGTCACTCTGACCCACATAGCCCACAGGCACCCCAGTGCCCACCCATTGCCCTAGAGAGACCCTGAGATCCAGTGGATGCCCCATCCGGTGGCAGGGTCCCACATCCTGTGACACCTCAAGATCGGGAGCCCTCACCTGCTCATCCTCACTGGCTGTAGAATTGGGGATGTCGTGACAGGGTGCAGCCTCATCTGCTGCCTCCCTCCAGCAGAGGGTGGCCCGTGGGCTCAGGGGGCAGCTGGCACTCAGCACCATCACCATCTGGTCCTTGCTGCTGGTGCTGTAGTCGTGGAAGTGCACCGAGGACCACAGCTCGGGACCATCTGTGGGGCGCCGCATCAGTGGGGTGGGGAGACACCGAGAAACAGCCCTGGAACTCGGCTCCCTTCCCCCCAGGCACTCACAGGCATCTGGCCGGTCATGGAAGGGGCAGTGTTTGCTCCGTGGGCTGTCGTGGTGGGAGTAGGAGGCCTGGGGCAGCAGAGCAGGATGGTCAGGGCAGGATATGCCCCCACCCCTCCTGTGAGGGCAGACAATGAGGCTCTGGTGGCTTCAGGGTGGGCAACCCACCTCAATGCATAGGCAGGGCACCAGGAACTCATACGGCAGTGAGATGTGGTGGCCTCCTGGCACCAGCACCTGCAACACGGAGGGAGCATCAGCTGCCAGAGAGTGTGTCCCCCAGTCTGGGATGAGGCTGTCGGGGGCAGAGCCGTTACCTGCTGGTGGAAGGGCCGGGGCAGCTCCTCACACTCCAGGGCCAGCTGGTGGCACAGCCGCACCATGAGGGCAGGACCCTCGGGCACCCACACCTCAATGGCCCGCACCTCAGGGACCCACGCATGGGTAAAGACAGGCCCTACAGAGCAGGCAGGGGGTCAGCTGGCACCGGTGTCCCACCAGGACACCTCCCAAGCCCTTCAGTCTCACCGGGTGGCTCAGCGGTGACCAGATGGCGGCAGCTTAGGGCCAAGCCCCGGTCTGGGATGGTGCGGAGGGAGACAAGGACTTGCCGCCCGCTCTCTGCCGGGAAGCAATCGAACTGCACCTGCCACTGCGGGGAGCAGGGGGTCAGTGGGGGTATCCCAGGCCTTGGTGATCCCCGGCTCCACCGCCCACCCGAGACTCACCGCTGAGCTGCCCAGCGCCCGGCGTCGCTGCCAAACCTGCAGCCAGCCAGCCCGGTTGGAGCCCAGCTCCCGGAAGGTGAGCTGCAGTCCCCGGACACCGCCGAGCTCTGCGAGAAACCGGCGTGGGGCGCTGATACGGGTGAGGGGACGGGGTGTGTCCCCCGCCGCTGCGGGGATGCCCGGCCCGCCACCCCGCGCCGTACCTGAGGTGGGGAGGGCCAGGCGCACCCGCAGGCAGGGCTGGCAGGGCTGCGCGGGCAGGCACAGCCGGGCACGGCTCAGCGACAGGGCGGGCGGCTCCAGCGGCGGCCCAGGGCGGGACGGGCGGCGGCAGCGGGGTCGGCTCAGCGTCCTGTCGGCTGCAGGGGGAGAGCAGAAGGGGGCGGCCGTGCGCCGGGGGTCCCGCAGGCAGCAGGAGCCCTGGGGACTGGGAGTGCTTGGAAGGAAGAGAGCCCCGGGGAGTCCCGGGGAGGTGTACTCGGAAGGGAGGTGCCCCGGGGATTCAAAGTCCTGGCAAACCGAGAACCTCGATGATTCGGAGTCGTCGGAAGCGGGAATCCCTGGGGACCGCGAGTCCTCGGAAACGGGGAGCCCCGGGGATCCGGAGTCTTTGGAAGTGGGAGCCCCGCGGGCCAGGAAGTCTGGGATCGGGAGTCCTCGGAAGCGGGGAGCTCAGTGCCCCGGAAACCGGGAGAGCCCCCCCCACCCCGTCCTCCAGGACCCAGTAGCCGCGGACGGGGAAAGCCCCACCATCCCGCCGCACCCTGGAGCTGGTACCGCCGGGCAGGAGCAGCCCCGCGCTGATAGCCCTGCCCCGCCGCTACTCACCGGTGGCCCGGCACTCCTGCAAGCAAAGAGACGGGGGTGAGCGCGCCGCCGCCCACCTCCCATCTTCCCCCGCCACCTCCTTTCCCCGGCGCTCACGAAGTTGGCGGAGACCCGGAGGCGGGTCACGACGGCCCCGGTCCCGGTCGGTGGCAGCAGCAACAGCAGCGCGGCGACAGCGGCGAGCAGCAGCGGGCGCCCCATGGCCGAGCGCCGCCGCTCCCCCCCCGCCCCGGCCGGCCCCGCCGCATTCCTCCACCGCACGTGCGGCCCCGCCGCCCCCCCACCCCGCTGCCAAGCGGCGCTTCCTGCGGCGCAGACGCGCGTGGGAGCGCGACGGTGCTTTATTTCCATAGAGCAACACGCGGAGGAAGGGGCACGCACCCCAGGGACCCTCCACGGCCCCCGCCCTCGGGGGTCTCCCCCCTTGCATGCGAGCCCATGGCCGTGGTGTGGCTCAGACACCCACCCTGTGGTCCCCGAGGATTCCCCACCCACCGGAGCTGCCCCAGCGCCGCCCCACAGGACTGAACTGCAGAGCTTCAGCACCTCACGGAGCCCACCTATCCCCACTCATTTTTTCTTCTTCTCCTGCGTGCTAGTGAACCAGGAGTCCAGCAGCTTCTTACTGTAGTAGAGTTGCCAGCCATGCACCTGCGCAGCCACCACCACCACCAGGTACATGACAGAGACGGCCGAGAAGCCGAAGATGAAGCGGTAAGCTTTGCCGTGGCGGTACAGCTGCTGCGCCATGGGGAACATTTCCATGGCTCCGTAGATGAGGGGAGCCATGGAGAAGAGGCCGGTGCTGATCATGGAGAGTACCAGGTAGCTGATGTTGTTGCGGGGGAAGGACAGGAGGCCCAGGAGGGAGGGCAGAATGCTGAGCAGGTAGGGATACTCCCACTGGTAGGGCATGGCCACCTGGTCGTGGGGCAGCAGCTTGAGGTGCCCCACGACCATCTGGGCCAGAAGCAGCAGCCAGATGACCACATGCGTGTAGATCAGCTTCTTGATCTCCGACTTGAGGGTCACGCTGGGGAGAGAGTGTGGGGCCGTCAGGGCCTGCTGAGGTCGCGTGTCCCCTCCGGCGTCCCGGGGAAGGGGACACCTACCTCATCTGGTAGTGCGAGGCCACGCGCTCCCGGTGCTGGAAGTCGCTGCCATCGGTGCCGGCGGCGCGGGGACCCCCGCGGGAGGCCATGGTGCTGTCCTGGGGAGGCACAGTGTCAGGCGGGGCCGCCCTCCCTGCCCGCCCCCCAGCGCAGCCCCGGCACCAGCCCAGCCCCGGCACCAGCCCAGCCCCGGCACCAGCCCCCCGGGCCTCCCTCCCCGTGACTGCCCGGCCCTCCGGGACATCCCTGCGGTGTCTCGTCCCCCCCCGCCCGCCGCTCCCCGCCGTGCCGCACCTGCGGGCGGGACCCTCTGCCCGCGCTTCCGCTGCTCTATGGCCGCGGCCGCCGGCTCCGGATGCCGGGGGGGTCGCTCGGCGCAGGCGCGGCGGTGCCGCCATGGCGGGGACCGGGAGCGCCGCCGCCGCCGCGCGCGGGCTGGCGCGCGTGGGAGCGGGAGCGCGCGCCGCGGGGTCCGCGGGGCCCGGAGCCGCGCGGGGGGGAGCCCGTACATGGGGTGCGTGTGTACATGGGGTGCACGCCCACGGGTGTGCTGGCGCCTGGAGGTGCGCACGCGCGGGTACAGAGGGGTTATGAGGTTGGGGTTATGGGGGGGTTTTGGGATTGGGGACACACCTATGGGGTTTCAGATGTGTGAGCGCAGAGGGGCTGGAGAAGCATGAGGGTGCGGGGACACGCGTGGAAAGGAGGGCGGATAATGGTGGGTGAGGTTTATGGACACGCAGAGTGGGGTGCAGGGTACTGAGGGAAGTGGCTGAGGGAAGTCCCACCCGTGTCCCTCTGCCCACTCCATCCCCTGCAGGTGGTGGCGGCTGCTGGGCCCCAAGGAGACACTGAGGCTGTTGGAGGGCTCCGTGGTGCACCGGGAAGGTACCTGCGACAGGAGAGGATGGGGGCAGGGGAGACAGTGAGGGCGGTATATCCTGACCAAACTTCCCCTCACCAGGAGCCGTGCTGGCACTGAACAAGCCCCCAGGCCTCCCCGTCCTGGGTGAGTACGGGACAGGAATGGGGGGTCTGCGGGAGTACCTATGTGGGGGGCTCAGCGGGTGCTGACCCACCAACATCTTGTCAGGGCGCCCTGGGGACCTGAGCCTGGATGCACTGCTGCCAGCACTGAGACAACGCCTGGGCCTCGCTGCTGAGCTCCACATAGTGAAGGCTCCTGCCAGGTATGGTAGGAGGTTCCAGGCTGGAGGTCCTGGGGTGGAGCAGGGGCTGCCTATCCTCCTCCAAGGCTCAGAGCAGCCGTGTCCCACAGGGTGTATTCTGGCCTTGTCCTCCTGTCCAGCTGCTACCACACCACTAAGAAGCTCCAGCAGTTCTTCACCAATGCTCGCTTGAGAGGCCAGTACCCTGCCACATATCGGTGAGTCCTTGGGACCCTGCCATGCTGGCATGGGGGTCCTGTCCCCTTCTCACCACCTTACCCTGCAGTGCCATCACCGTGGGAATCCCAGCGGAGGTGGAGGGTGAGATCCGCACTGGGCTGTGCTGGCAGCAGCATGGGGACAGAGCCATGGTAAGGGGGTGCCATCAGTCTGAGGGTACAGGGGGTACCCCAGGGAGTGCTGAGGGCTGTGTTCTGCAGGTGGTGCCAGTGCCGGCCCCAGGACGCCGCAGTCTGGCCAGGAAGGATGTGAAGAGCACCCTGACGCGCTACCGGGTGCTGGGCACTGTGGCGGGCTGTGCCCTCCTCCAGCTCCAGCCTAGGACGGGTGAGCTGTCCCCCAACACCTCCACCACCCCAGCCATGCTTCCTGACCCCTGCAATCTCTCCTTCCCCCTGTTCCTTCCCAGCCTTCCCAGAACAGCTCCAGGTGCACCTGACACTGCTGCTGTGCCCGGCCCTGGGTGACCACAAGCACTCTTCCCGTGTGGGCAGGGTGCTGGGAGTGCCCTTTCTGACCCCTGAGACCGCCCCGACCCACACACAGGTATGTGGTCAGTGTGGATGCTGGGTGGGGCATTCAGCACAGCCCTCAGCACTCCTGCTAAGCTGCCCACCCACATTGCAGGTGCTGGACAAGGAGTTGCTGTCCCGGCTGGGCCTTTCTCCACAGCAGCTCCATTACCTCCCACTCCACATCCACCTGCAGGAGCTGGTGTTGCCTGAGGGCCCCCTCTGTGCCCCCCCACCACCCCACTTCCTGCACACTCTGCGCTGCCTGGGGCTGCCTGAGCACTAGGAGCCCTAGTGCTGCAGGGGGACACCCACTCCACCCTTTTGCTCTCTGCCACCCCATTAAAATCCCCCCCGGCTGCCTGGGTAGCTCAGCACTCAGTTCTTTTCTTGGCACAGAGGATACATTTTTCCTGGCTGTGCCTCTGGCATTACTGGGGGCATCAGCCCTGCCACCAATCTCTGCCTGCCCTGGTTCCAGGTACTAGGATGCAGCAGCATCTTCACCCACCACAGCTTCGTCTGGCGGGGGCAACCACAGGCAGGAGCAAAGGCGGCTTTTCCTGCCTGCCCTCTGCCCTGGCAGCCCCAGTTCCCACCTGCAGCCTCATCCCAGGGGCAATCCTAGCCCTCTCCACAACTCTTACACACAGAAGGTTCGACCCCGGCTCCTTATCACAGAATTATTTTAAAACGTCCATGGGGGAGGAGGTGGGTTCCACGACACAGCAGTGGGAGCTCTTTGGGATGAGAGGTAGCTGGGTACTGTGGTGTTGGCCCAGCAAGGACAGACAGGGTGTTGTCCTCTCCTGGGGGTGTCTCAGTGTCCCAGGTCTTCTGCATCCCGCTGGGAGCTGCTATGTGCTTCTGCTTCAGGCACAGGCTCCTGGTGCTCTGCGCAGACAGAGGTTGTCTCAGGGGCTTGGCAGGAGGGAAGCAGCGGGCACAGCCCTAGCATGGCCAGTGGTTGCTGGGGGTTCCTCGGGGTGGTGGCACAGGCACCCAGTTCAGGGGACAGCCATTGATCCGGGGCTGTGCAGCCTGGGGCTGCCCAGGCAGGTGACTGAGCCATGGCAGCCGCTGGCTCCCAGCAGAGGAGGCCCAAGCCTTTGATGGTGCGGGGGGGTCAGAGCTGGGGAGAGGGCCGTGGCTCCATTGCTCCAGAGAAGGCAGCTTCCCTATTGGTGCTCTGGGCTGGGGCACCTGGGTGGTTCTGCCCCCTGGGGACACAGGTGGCTTGGAGGCACTGGGCACCTTGGTGGGAGATGGATGCTCAGCTCTCCGGCGCACCTGCGTGGTTCTGACCCTTGTTGACATGGGGAACTTGGGGGCACAAGGCAGAGTGGTGAGGAACTGATGCTGTGCTCTCTTGGGTACATGGGTGGCTCTGGCCCGTGGGGACACCGGGTGCTGGAGAGCATTGGCCGCAGCGGTAGGGGGCTTGTCCTGGGCTTGCTGCTGTGCTGGCTGGGGCTTCTTCAGGGAACAGCCTTTGACCATCAGCTTCACACGTGCTGACAGAGGCTTGGGCACAGCTGCCTGCAGGGAGACAGCAGGGAGTGGGGGCTCGGGGTGCCTGGGGGGTGTCTGCCCCCCATCCCCCCAGCCTACCTCCTTGTAGATGAGCTCAAATGCTCCAATGGAACAGGTGGGGTTGTTCTTGCGGTCGAGCACAAGGCGCAGTATGTCCCGCTGGACGTTGGCACAGAGCCGTCGGGTCACTGCTGAGGAGGGTCTCATGGTGGGGCAGGAGTTGATCTCCAGCAGCCAGGGCTGGCAGTCCTCCCCGACAAGAAAGTCAGCCCCATAGAGCTCGAAGCTGCCCTTGCGGAAGCCCACCTGGTCCTGGGCACTGCGCAGGGCATTCAGGATCGCCGCCTTCATGCCGGGCACCAGTACCTGGTGCCAAGCATCTGCTTGCCCCAGCTGTTCCAGGTATTCCTGGAACTGCTTGTTTGACCAGATTTTGTCAGGGGGCACACGGGGGTCCTGGTCTGGTGATGTCTTGTACCACTTCTGGACGGAGACGTTGCAGAGGTGCCTGGCACTGAGGCAGGGAGAATGGGGCTGGGTCAGGGGGTGCCAGGGTGCTGGGGTGTGGGGAGCTGGGGTGGGGAGCGCTCACCGCTCCAGGTGACACAGGGAAAAGGGCCAGGAGCAGAAGCGCAGGTAGCAGTCTCGGTAGAACCAGACGGTCAGTGGCTTCCAGTCAGTCACAACAAACCATTGACGGATGTCGAATTTGGTGCCGAAGATGGTCAGCAGCCGCTCCACATACTTCTGCACCACCCACCTGCCCACCTGCACCGAGGGTGCTGTGAAGCCCCGTGCCAGCTGCAGTACCTCTTCCAGCCGCGTCGTGCAGACAATGCCTGGGGAACACATTGATGGTGGGACCCCTCCTAAGTGGGGAGCTTCTGTGTGCTCCCTGCTTCCCCCAGCCTTACCCCTGCCTTGGGATTCTGCACCAGGCTTGAGGATCCAGACGTTGAGCTTGCCCTCCATGCCAAGCTGGGGCAGCTGCTCTGCCAAGTGCCGCAGAAGGTTCTGGCACTGCTTCCGCTGCTGCCTGGTCAGCACCAGCCCTGCCCCCTCACTGTGGGGGGGATGAGGGCCTCAGCATCAGCCCTGCCATGGCGCCCCTCATCCCCCCATCCCACTAAGCACTCACTGTGCCACATGGTAGTATTCCTGCAGGAAGCGGTCCCAGTCAATGCATGTCCTGCAGGGGGACGGGGTGCCCCTGTCAATGTCGTGATGTCGTAGAACACCCAGGTGCTGCTTACAGACCTCCAAGGCCTCCTCCACCAGCTCAGTGTACAGGGGGAAGCCTGCCGGTGCTGTGGAATGCTTGGGGTGAGAGATGTGACTCCCATGCCAGCCTTAGGGCCAGAGACTCCCTGTAGGATGGGTGGCTTTGGGTGCATGGGGATGGGGTGGGGAGCAGAGCACCCATAAGGTGGGCTGGTAGGAGGGAGTGGGGGATCCCAGGCCACAGCCATGAGCAGAGGCTGTGCCTCCAAGCTCAGCCATCAGATGTCCCTAACTCTGAAATCCCTGCCATCACCTCCAGGCCCAGCTTCATGTACACACCTGCCCTCTTGGCAGAGTTTGAGACCTGCTTAGTCCTCACTGGCCTGTCCCCAGCCTCCTCCAGGGCCAGTTTGAGCAGGCTGCGTGCTGCTGTCAAGCGGAAATCCTCTGCAAGAGGGAGGCATCATCCTCAGCCAGTCCTGCACAGGACATCGGAGGAGTGGGAGCATAAGGAGGGACAGGAGGGCAACAGCCTTCGGCTCACCAATGAAAGCTTCTTGCTCATCCGTGGTCCCCAGCCGGTAGCACCGGGGGAAGAAGGTGTTGGGGTCGGCTTGCTCAATCCACGGCAGGTTTTGTAGGCTGAGGCACAGCCCCTCCTGTTTAGAGGAGGTTGTCAGTCCCTACTAGACCCCATCCCCCTCCCCAGGGGCTCCAGCCTCCCACCTTGGTGGTGAAGGCATCCACTCGGGCATAGTGGTTCACCACGTGGTCCTGCTGCAGCAGCTCATGGTCAGTGGCCTCAAGGAAGTTGGTCCAGATGAAATTTGGCAACCGGTCCCGCACCAGGTAGGACTGGCAGAGGGAGGAAGCCACAGTGGGACACAGAGCCCCCATCCTATCCTCATCCCCTGTCCGAGGCTGTGCCCACGCCTGGGGGTCCCAGGGGGAAGGGTGCTGGGGGCAGTGGCAGAGCTCAGCCCCAGCCCTCTCAGCTAACCATGAGGTCATGGATGCCACTGGGGTCCTCATCACACTGCTCTTCCTCCTTCTCTTCCTCCTCCTCAGCAGGTGGCCATGCATAGTGCAGGGGGTCTGTGGTCCCCAGAAAAGGCTGTGCCCCACCGCATGGGTTCAGCAGTGCCTCCCCCTGCCCACCACCACCATTACGTGGCCTCGTCTTCAGCCGCTGCTTGTTTTGGTCACCACGGTGCTGCTCCAGCTGTCTGCCCATGCTGGGGAGCTTCCTCTCCACCCAGCCCCGGGCTCGCAGCAGGTGGCGGATGATGGGGTAGGGGCCCTGCACCATGAAGATCTTCTTCTCCTGTACAGAGATCATGGGCTCAGCCTGCCCCAGTCCTGGTTCCCTCTGGCTCAGCTCTGCTGAGCCAGAAATGCAATAAATGCAAGCATGTGGCATTTGAGGGGTGTGAAATCAGGTCCCTCACCTTAATGGCCATCTCCACATGCAGCTTGGCCTTCTTGAGCTGCTCAAGGTTAAGCGAGCGCTGGCAGCCAACCTGGCGGCTGGTGGTGGTGGCTGCAGAGTGCCCTGTGAGGACAGTCCTGTCTGAGCCCACTGTCCCCGTGTCCCCAGTCCCACAGGGCAGGCAAGGAGAGGTAGAAAGCACTGACCTGCCTGCCTCTGCCTGCCTGAGCTCTGGGGCCTTGAAAGGGCAGCCTCCGACTTGCTGAGCCTTGTGCCAGTGTCCCAGCGGCACTGCACAGTCCCAGGGTGCCCCACTGTGCCCTTGTCCCCAGCCTGCTGGGCCGTGGGGTGCCTGGAGTGTACCCTGCTCAAGTGCTGTCCCTGGCTGGGGGGCTGTGTCCCTGCAGTGCTGCTCTCTGTGTCACATTGTCCCATGGTAGCCTGAGAGTGAGGGGAGCTGTGGGTGGCTCTTCCTCCTCTGTGCCAAGTGGGGTGTCCTATTCCCCTGTCCTGCTGGGGACTGAAGCAGGCATCCAGCACAGGACATGGCCTCTAAGCCCCAGTACCATGGATGTCAGAATGCAGGATATGGCTCCCCCAACCCCAGCACTGCTGTGATGTCACAGCCCCAGCTCCAGCCACCACAATGGCTCCACTGCCCGGAAGGGGGCACAAACAGCCACCTATGCCCACAGCCTGCAATCCCCCACTCAAACCTTGCACCCTGCCTGAAATCCTTCTGTGCCCCACACCCCAAGCTCCTTGCTGCCTCCAGGCCGGCTTCAAGTCCTTTCATACTCTCTTGACACCCCCCATGGCCCCTCACACACCCCCACTGTTTGCTCTTGCCACACCATGCCCCTCCAGTTCCATGCTCTGCTCCCATGCCATGACCTACTCCCATTCCATGACCTGCCCCCAGGGCCACAGTGCCCCCACCCCCCCCCCCATTCCCCAGTGTGGCCAAGAGTGGCAGGAGGGAGGAAACTGAGGCAGTGGATACAGCAAACAAGACCATTTAAAAAACAAGACGAGACAGGGGCAGCAGCCGGGGCCATGCTGCCGCAAGCGGGGGCTGCTCCCGCCCGGCCCAAGAGGGGCAGGCAGGGCCCGGCCCCGCCCGGTGGTCCTCGAGGAACGGGAGCAGGCACAGGCACAGTGCCCAGCAGGCACAAGCACAGGGGAGCCACGGGGTCCTGCACCACGGCCTAAAACTGGAGAGAAAACACAACGGCTGTTAGTCCCTGCTTGCAGTGCTCTGAAAGCCCTCACCACTGTCCTGGCACCCAGAATGGAGGCTGAGGGTGGCCACTGCTCACAGGGATCCATGCTCAGCTTCTCCTGCTGCCTCCCCCACGCACTGCACGACCATCTTGGCACCCACCAAAAGGGTCTCATCCCCCAAGGCTGCTGCTGCCACTGAGCAAGCTCTGGGGGTCTTAAAAGGTGGCACTTCATGAGCAAAGGGGATAAAAGGACCTTTGGCATCTTCTCCTCCCTGTCTCCAAGAGGTTCATTGGGTGGGATGTCACCCTGTCCTCACTAATGGGACAGGGGGGCTCTGGGCACAAGGGCCACACTGGCTTTGAGCCCAACACCCCACTCCCAGAATCAGAGACCCCTCCTCCCATTTCAGAGTCTCACATTCTTAAGGAACTCCTCTGCCACGATGCGAGCCCTGGCATTGACAGAGAGCTTCATCTCACTGATTTCCTTGTCAATCTCCTCCATGAAATGGATGACAAAGTCCACCAGCTTGTGCTTGTACATCTGCTCCGTGTGGAAGTTCGTGATCAAGAAGCTGATGTCATAGCCCTGCCCAAGAGAGAAACACCTTAGGGTTTAGCACCCAAACCGCTGCCCATGCAACCTCACATCCCAGTTCTACACTGGACATCCTCCCAGTGCCAGGAGCAGAGTCAGGAGTTGCTTTGTCCCCTCCCTGTCATCTCACCTCCACGGGCTTCCTGCGCAGGATAAAGAAGTTCTCAGCCCTCATCATCATGAAGCGCATAAATTTGTGGCACAAGATCTTCTCAATCTCATCAGCCTGGAGAGAGAAAAGGGAAGTGAGGCTTCCCCACAGGCTGAGCTGCCAGGCCCCTGCCCAAACCCCCCCTCACCTGCTTCACTGCGATGCTGACGCGCACAGAGTTAATGGAGCCCTCAATGAGGACCTTCTCTTTCTCGTTCCTGCTGATGATCACCGGCTGCAACAGCAGCTCTTTGCTGCTCCTGTGGACAGAGGGAGGGCAGGAGTGACTCAGAGGGAAGCATTTACCGGTGGGAAACAGGGAAGGGGAGCCGCAGGGATCACGGGGATGTGGGGACCTTGCTACAGGATGCTCCCGCCTTCCGAAGATGTTCCTCCTCGGGGCAGACACTCCCTCGGTCCCAAGCTACAACCCCTTCCTCCTCCCCACGCGTCCCCTGCTCCCTGCCGGCACCGACCCCGTGCCTAAGGGCTAGCGGGGTGCCCAGCGAAAGGCAGGAACGGGCCAGCGGCCCCCAGGGCGGGCAGCCAGGACTCCGCAGGGTTCCCCTGGTCCCCTCCCGCCCCCGTACCTGACTTCCACCTCGGGTTTGTTGTGCCGCTCCACCACCTGCGAGGAGAAGTTCTCCAGGCACAGCGCGGCCTGCAGCGTGGCGCGCACCGCGTTCAGGTACGGGCGCAGCGTGGCAGTCTGCGGGGACACGGCGGCGGCGTCAGACCCCCGACCGGAGCCCGGGGCTCGGGCCTCGCCCCCTGCCCCAGCCCCCGACCAGCAGCCCGCAGCCCCCCCAGCTCGGCCCACTCCGCTGGTCCCGGTTCCGACCCTCCCCAGCCTCCCCGCTGCCACCGCCCCTCACCGGGCGCCCCCCGCCCTACCATGGTGGCGGCGGCGCTCCGGTCCCGGCAGGCGGAAGTGGCTGATCACCTCTTCCGGGATGCGCGGCACCTCCCACTGCGGCGGGGGGGGGCGGCGGAAGGCTCCCGCCCTGCGGCCCGGCCCCCCCGCGGCACGGAGCCGGGTGGCGGCGGCGAGAGTTCGCGCAGCTCCCCCCGCGGCCTGCCGCGCTTGGTAGGCGCCTGTCAGCGTTTCCATATTAGGGAAGGGAGATGGAGGGCGGGCTGGGCCAATGAGCGGCGGCGCGGGGCGCGGCGCGGCCAATGGGAAGGGGAGGCGGGGCCCCCGCGGGGCCGGAAGGGGCGCCCGGCCCAGACCCGGCCCCGCGGCCTCCGCTGCGCCCCGGGGCCGGCCCCGCCTCGTCCCCGCAGCGACCCGTGATCCCCCCCCGGGTCCCCGCAGCGCCCCGGTGATCTCCCTCCGGTTCCCCTCGGTGATCCCCCCGCCGGGTTCCTCGGCGCCCCGGTGATCCCCCCCGCCTTGTTCCCTCAGCGCCCCTGTGATTCTCCCCACGTTTCCCTCAGCGCTCCGGTGATCTCCCACCCCGGGTTCCACAGAGCCCCGATGCCCCGCCACCCTCCGTAGGTCCCCACTCCACTCCCTTCCCTCCCGACTTCCCCTGTCCCCGGCTCCCCCGTGCGCCCGTCGGTCCCCCAGAGCCCACTCGGTGCCCGGTCCCCACCGCCATGAGCGAGCTGAAGGACTGCCCGCTGCAGTTCCATGACTTCAAGTCGGTGGACCACGTGAAGGTGTGCCCCCGGTACACGGCCGTGCTGGCCCGCTCGGAGGACGATGGCATCGGCATCGAGGAGCTGGACACGCTGCAGCTGGAACTGGAGACGCTGCTGTCTTCTGCCAGCCGCCGCCTCCGCGTCCTGGAGGCCGAGACGCAGGTGCTGGGACCACGTTGGGTCAGGGACAGGCTCTCTGTCTGGCTCCTTCCTACCAAGGGGCTGCCTCTGGCCTGCCCCTGCCCAGCACTGGGCACAGGACCTTATGAGGCATCACTCTCTTCCAGATCCTGACGGACTGGCAGGATAAGAAGGGCGACCGGCGGTTCCTGAAGCTGAGCAAGGACCACGATGTGGGCACATCTGTCAAACATGGGAAGCCAAAGAAGCAGAAGCTGGAGGGCAAAGGGGGCCATGGGACTGGGCCTGGGCCTGGCAGGCCCAAGTCCAAGAACCTGCAGCCCAAGATCCAGGAATATGAGTTCCAGGATGATCCCATTGATGTGCCCCGCATCCCCAAAAATGATGCTCCGAACAGGTGTGTGGGTGTTGGGGGGCGTTGGGATCATCTTTCTCCTTCCTTGGAGCACCTGGCACAAGGGCTGCTTCTAGCCCGAGAGAAGAGGTGCCACAGGGGGAAAGGGGACATGTGTCACCTTCCACGTGCTCCCCTGCAGCTCCCCCTCACAGTTCATCTGTCTTCACAGGTTCTGGGCATCGGTGGAGCCGTACTGTGCCGATCTCACCAATGAGGAGGTCAGAGTCCTGGAGGAGCTGCTCAAGCCACCGGAGGATGAGGCTGAACATTACAAGGTGAAAAGCTCCTGAGCCCCTTCCTCTGCCCTCTCTCCCTATCCTCTCTGGCACTTCACAATGAGCATTCATGCCTGGGATGTTGCCATGGCACTGGGGAGGTGAAAGGCAAGGCGGAGGTGAAAGGCAAGGCAGAGGCTCCAGGAACTGTGCTGAGCCTTGCTCTTGCAGATTCCACCGCTGGGGAAGCATTACTCCCAGCGCTGGGCACAAGAGGACCTGCTGGAGGAGCAGAAGGATGGAGCCCGGGCAGCAGCTGCTGCCGACAAGAAGAAGGGTGTCCTGGGGCCACTGACTGAGCTGGACACTAAAGGTGCCCCCATCCCACCCCTGCCTTTGCCCAGAGGGGCTGGGAGTGCTTGTGCCCAGTGGAGCCAGGCCCAAGAAAGTCTGAGACTGCCCTGCCCCACTGCTCACCTCTGTGCCTTTGGGGTTGCTTTTTTCCTCCCAGACGTTGATGCCCTCCTGAAGAAGTCAGAAGCCCAGCACGAGCAGCCAGAGGACGGGTGTCCCTTTGGTCCCCTGACACAGCGTCTCCTGCAGGCCCTTGTGGAGGTGAGGGGCTCCGATGGGGCCACGCCATGATGGCCTGGCACTGTGGGCCATTGCTGCCAAGACCCAGCACTGTAACCCTTCCCTTGTGCTCCCTTTGCTAGGAGAACATCATATCCCCTGTTGAGGACTCCCCGATCCCTGAGATCACTGGCAAGGACTCAGGAGCTGACGGTGCTGGCACATCTCCCCGCAGCCAGAACAAGCCCTTCAGGTGAGCAGCTCAGGCGAGCCCGGAGCTCAGCACTGCCCGTGGGTGCACGGAGCACGCTGCTGGCTCCCTGCCACTGTGAGTCACAGGGAGCAAAGGGCGTGTGGTGAGCAGCAGCCACTCTCCACCCTGGCAGTGTCCCCCACACCAAGTCACTGGAGGGGCGGATCAAGGAGGAGTTGGTGGCCCAGGGCCTGCTGGAGTCAGAGGACCGTCCGGCCGAGGACTCGGAGGACGAGGTGTTGGCTGAGCTGCGCAAGAGGCAGGCAGAGCTGAAGGCGCTCAGCGCCCACAACCGCACCAAGAAGCACGAGCTGCTGCGGTAAGAGCGAGCGGGCAGGGACGGGTGCAGGCAGGGGGCTGCCCAGCAGGGCCTCACACCCCCCTGTGCCCCCCAGGCTGGCCAAGGAGGAGCTGCACCGGCAGGAGCTGCGGCAGCGTGTCCGCATGGCTGACAATGAGGTGATGGACGCATTCCGCAAGATCATGGCTGCCCGGCAGAAGAAGCGCACACCCACCAAAAAGGAGAAGGACCAGGCCTGGAAGACCTTGAAGGAGCGGGAGAGCATCCTCAAGCTGCTGGATGGGTAGCGGGGACCAAGGACCCCCCAGTCGGTGTGGACCTCACCTGCAGGGGGCTGCCCTGCCTGAGCCCAGCCACCACTGGGCGGAACTGGCACAGCCTCCCCCATGCCCTGAGTTTGCTCGGCCTCCCCACTCAGATGAAGGAGCCCAGCTGCTGTCCCCTCCCTGTGCGGGGCTGTCACTGACCCAAGCTGGGCACCCCGTGGAGTTGCAGAGGTCCCTCCCATGAACACCCCGACCCCGGCTGGTGGCTTCCACTCCCATGTCTCCGCACGCTCCCCGTTACTCGGGTGACATCAGCCAGGTCACTGCAGGGGCCAGATGTGGTGGCTGTGACGGTGCAGTTCCCACGGTCCCCTGTCCCTCTCTGTGATGTGGGGCAGGGGGAGATCCCAGACCCCACGGGTGGACTGGGGGGAGTGGGGAGGAGAAGGGGCTGGAGGGGTGGGAGGCCCGGTGGGTGCGTGGCCGAGCTCTCCATGTACCGGTGGTTTCTATTGCCGCGAGCACGGGCAATAAAGGTAGCCGTGTGCAGGTGATGGTGTGGGGACATCATGGGGACGGCCCTGCCCGGCTGTGGGGGTGGGTCCTGCTGGTGCTGGGCTCAGTCTGGGGAGGAGGGCGAAGAGTGGCGGGGCTGGGTCTGTCCGGCATCTACGCAAGGAACGCCCTCGCATCCCCACAACAGGCGCGCGGGGGGAGCGTGTGGGTGTGGCCGCGCCGCGCGTGTCGCCCTCTCCGCGCCTTTCCCGCGTGTCCACGCGCGCCCGCGGTCACGCGTGTCCCCCTCCTTCCCACCGCGGCCGAGCCGCCCCCTCCCATTGGCGGCGCCGCGCGCTGCCCGCCCCCCGCCGTGACGTCAGCGCTGTCCGGCGGCGCCGCGCCGGGAGGAGTCGCCGCTGCTCCGCCGCTGGGCCCGGGGCCGGGGCCGTCGGTAAGGGCGGGGCGGGGCGGGGGCGGCGTGCCCACGCGCGGAGACCGTGCCCACGCGTGACACCGAGTAGCGGCGGCGGAGCCGCGCATCACCCGCGCCACGCAGCTCTGCTCCCACGCGTGTCCCTCCCGGCGCGGCTGTGCCAGCTGGCGGGCGTGGGAAATGGCGGTGGGGATTCCCCCGTGCACCCACGCGTGTGTCTGGGGCCCTCCCGCTGCCTGCCCGCCCCGCACCCGCCCCATGGGCGGGCATCGGGAGGGTCCCAGCATGTTTCCCCAGTGGGGCAACCTACGCCAAAACTCCTGCGTCGACACAGCTTGTTCCCATCACCCCAGGATGACAACTACCTCCCCATAGCACCCTGTCATCCCGTGTGTCCCCATGCCATCCCAGCACGCTGGCAAGCTGTCCCCACTTGTGTCACAGGTGGGAGTGGGTGGCCCCATAGGGCACCATGCCGCTGGGGCAGGATGGGCTCAGCTGGAAGAAGAGGACCGAGGATATTCAGAGGATCTATGATTTCCGAGATGTCCTGGGCACGTGAGTTGCAGACTGGTGTGGCACACCAGTGACAACCCACTCGTGGTGATGGGTCTGGCCCCTCAGGCTTTGCCCACCCTGCCATATGGAACCAGCTCAAATCCTGGCCCAGGGTGGGACTGGCATATGAGGGGACATGCTGTGGGGCACAGGTGCCACCTCCCTCTGGTGCTGGCTGGTTCCCGGTGCCGTGCTTGAGGGTGCCTGGGGGTGGTCCTCTGGCTAGCAGAGGGGTTCCCAGTGGTGCCCACGGCACTGTAAGGCTCTTAGGCTAGATTAGCAGGTTAATTATGTTGAGGCTTAGGGCCCAGCGCAGCGCAAACACACTGCCTGTCACTCCTGTCATTTCCCCACCTGGGCACTGCCAACAGCTCTGGCTGGCTCCTGGGTGGCCCTGGGTGCTACAGCATGGCACAGCACAGGGCTGCCACAGCCCACACGGGGGCTCAGCCCCAGCACAGCTCGACCTCAGCAACACCACAGCCTTATCCTGCCTGATATGGGGATGGTGCAGCCACACAGGGAGGGCGGAGGGTGCCAGGCATCCTATTGCTGGCAGGGTCCATGTTCGGCCATCTCAGCGGGCTGCTCCTGCTTGCTTTTCTCCTATAAATAGCTGGACTTTCTGCCTGTCGCCATGACAATCATGGCAGGGTGGCATTGGCAGCTCCAGCTGGTGGCCCCCTTGCCCTGCTCATCCCTCACCCCCCCCAGGGGGGCCTTCTCCGAGGTGGTCCTGGCAGAGGAGAAAGCGACGCGGAAGCTCGTGGCCATCAAGTGCATTGCCAAGAAGGCACTGGAGGGAAAGGAGACCAGCATTGAGAATGAGATTGCCGTCCTCCACAAGTAGGGGCTGTCCCAGCACCAGGGTGGGGGTCCCACTCTGTGCTCCCCCACATCTGGCACAGCCCCCCACTGCCAGCACTCATTGCCGCATGTTATTGCCAGTGCCCAAAATAGCCAGTGGTGTGTGATGACCTGCGGTGCAGAGCCTGGCTGCTCCCTGTCCCATGGGGGCTGAGGTGGGGGCAGTTGGGTGCCCTCTCACCCCCCTGTGCCTCCCCCTGCAGAATCAAGCACCCCAATATCGTGGCCTTGGATGACATCTACGAGAGTGGCACCCACCTCTACCTCATCATGCAGCTGTGAGTGACATTGGGGGGCTCCAGAGGGGCTGGGGGGGGCATGCTGACGGGTGCTGCCCATCCCCGCAGGGTCTCCGGGGGGGAACTCTTTGATCGCATTGTGGAGAAGGGCTTCTACACCGAGCGGGATGCCAGCACCCTGATCCGGCAGATCCTCGATGCTGTCAAATACCTGCATGACATGGGTATCGTCCACCGTGACCTGAAGGTGAGCAGTTGAGGGGGGACACACACAGCACATGGTGGTGGCGGCAGGAGGAGACCCCAGTCACCCCTCCCTGTACCCTCCTCTCCTCGCAGCCCGAGAACCTGCTCTATTACAGCATGGATGAGGACTCCAAGATCATGATCAGTGACTTTGGGCTGTCGAAGATCGAGGGCTGTGGCAGTGTCATGTCCACAGCCTGTGGCACCCCTGGCTATGTGGGTGAGTGCCTGCCATGGGCTGCCACCATCCTAGGTGTGGGGTTGGGGTCCCCCCACAGGTTGGGGTCCCCCCTCACCGCTGCCATCCCACCCAGCCCCTGAGGTGCTGGCACAGAAGCCCTACAGCAAAGCAGTGGATTGCTGGTCCATTGGAGTCATCGCCTACATCCTGTATGTATTCCCCCTCCCACTCTCTTCCCCTCCTGGGGGCCTGGCACCTTGGGGCTGCATGGGACCAGCAGCCCCCTCCCCACTGCCCCCTAGGCTCTGCGGCTACCCCCCTTTCTATGATGAGAACGATGCCAAGCTCTTTGAGCAGATCCTGCGGGCTGAGTACGAGTTCGACTCACCCTACTGGGATGATATCTCAGACTCAGGTGAGCTGGAACCACCAGGGCAGTGGGGCCTGTGAGCCTGGCACAGCTTCACAGTACCCGGAGGAATGGTGGACACAGGCACTCAGAGCTGCTCCATGCTCTGTCCCAGCCAAGGACTTTATCCAGCACCTAATGGAGAAGGACCCTGGCAAGCGCTTCACCTGTGAGCAAGCCCTGCAGCATCCCTGGTAAGGGGGAGACCTTTCACTGTCTGTCCCTGTCTCCAGCTCAGCCCACAGCAGTCATGGGGTAGGGAGGCCCCTGCTGACCCCTGTCTTGCTCCAGGATTGCCGGGGACACAGCCCTGGACAAGAATATCCACCAGTCAGTGAGTGAACAGATCAAGAAGAACTTCGCAAAGAGCAAGTGGAAGGTGAGTGTGGGGTGCTGGTGGGTGTTAGGGGGTGCAGCAGCCCCTCAGGCACCCCTGACAGACACTGTGGGGTTGGTAGCAAGCTTTCAACGCCACAGCGGTGGTGAGACACATGAGAAAGCTGCAGCTGGGAAACAGCCAGGACGTCCCTGGGCAGATGACTCCCACCAGCCCTGGAGAGCGGCTGGTCAGGGGGACCAGCAATGGTGAGCTCTGAGCCCCCTATCCCCATCCCACACCCCTCGGGGCTGCCACCAGGATCTCACCCTGCTCCTCCCTGCAGGGTCAGAGTGTGGGCGCCCACCCACAGGCAGAGCTCAGCATCTCCCACCAGACTGAGCATGGCCCCATGTAGCTGCATCCAAGGGGGCCCAGGGGGGTCCAGCCCCCCACGGGCCCTGTGTGGGGTGGGGGGCTCTGCAGTGCAGGACCAGGGGAGACAGTGTGGAGGCACCATGCTCGGCTTGCCCTGGGTATGCAGGGCTACCCCTCACTGCAGCCTCACAGCAGAGTTCTGCACTGGGGCACGAGTACCCCACAGAGCCCCCCAGCTTGGGGCTGTGTCCTGGGCCCCTTCCCACACCCCCTCCCTCCCTCCACACCTGGCCTGGCACTGTCCCACACCCCCAACCCCAGCATGTTCAAGGACAATTTTCCAAATGGATGTTTCTATTTTATTGCTTGTAATAAAGGCAAGAGGCCAAAGGTGCTTGGCTCAGCTCTGCACTGAGGGAGCTGGACACAGCCCTGACCCACCCAGCCTCACTGCCCAGGGCAGCAGCTTCCCCCATGCACACAGTGGGCAGGCAACAGGCAGCTGCCCACACCCTTCTATCCCAGGCTGGCAGCAGGTGCCATGTCCCACTCAAGTCACTGTTCCTCCTGGAGTGTCCCTAGAGGGGCCCATCCCCATAGCTCTCCCAGCCTCAGCTCTCCCAGGCCCGATGCTGGCTGCTGGCTGGTTTTGGCCCTTGCGGAGATCGGCACAGAACAGGACCTGGAGTGGGGAGAGATGATGGGGTGGGCATGGCTGGGGTGGGGGGCAAGGGTGCCAGGAAGGGGGGGTACTCACTGCCTGTGCCCAGCCGGCACGAGGGCCCCACAGGCCCCGGAAGAAGTCACCTGCGGGGAGAGGTGAACACCAGTGTGGGGGACACTGGCACCATCCACCACCCCTGAGGGTCCCATGTCAGAGTCCAGCTCTGCCCTCACCGATCTCCTGGTAGGCCCGGGGGGTCAGGCTCTTGCCGCCCAGTGCCACGCCATAGCGCTGCCGCGCAATGTGCCAGACATGGGTGTCCACCGGCACCGCCTCCGCCTTGTCCAGGGACAACAGGCAGACACAGTCGGCCACCTGCCACCAGCAGTACCCAGTCAGCCCCCAGTGCTGGTCTCTGCTCCCTGTCCCACCCTCATCCTGGCACCCACCTTGGCACCTACGCCAGGCAGGGCACACAGCACCCTCCGGGCCTCGGCATAGGGCTCGGTGCGGAGCTGGCACAGCCCCTCGGTGCCAAGCCCTTCGGCGATGGCCCGTGCACTGCCGCTGACGAACTTGGCCCGGTACCCAAAGCCCAGCGCCCGCAGCCGGGCCTCGGCATCAGCGCCTGCGGGGGCACAGCAGAGGGACGTGAGTGCACGCAGGCGAGGCCATGGCAAGATGACAGCAGCAGCAACGGGGTGGTGGTGGACCTGTGAGTGCCGAGAGGGATGGGAAGGCGTGGAAGGGTCGGGAATCGAGGCAGCAGAGGCGGCGGCCGAAGGCCTGGCAGAGGCGCTCGATCATGGCAGTGATGCGGGAAATGTGGTTGTTGGAGGTGCAGATGAAGGAGAAGAGGCACTCGACGGGGTCCTGCCGCAGCACCCGCACCCCTGCAGGGAGGATGCAGTGAGGAAACGCCGGGCAGGTGCTACGGCCATCCCGTGTACCTCCGTGGGGCCGCCTCACCTGGGAAGTCATTGGCCACCTTGCGGAACAGGGGATCGGCCGCCCCCCAGGCACGGTACAGGGCCGACAGCCCCACGTCCAGCTGGAAGTAGTCGCGCAGGATCCGGTCCGTCTCTGCGGCGTCCAGCTTCGTTGCTTTGGCGGGACACCCACCCTGCTGCTCCTCCTCGTGCTCATCCTCCTCGCCGTACACCGTATACCAGAGCCGGTCCCCGTCCTGCCGCAGTGTCCAGACGCGCCCCCCCAGCACACCCGTCCAGGCCCCCGGGCTGCTCTCCCACCACCTGCCGCACACGGGGGGATCGGGGCCGGCTCGGACGCGCCGGGCAGGGCCGGGGGATGCCCGAGACCCCTGGCTGGCTCACCGGAAGCTCTGTCCCGAGGAGAGCACCAGGTCCAGGCGCAGCTCGGCCGGTGGGCACGGCAGGCAGCGCCACAGGGACGGGCAGGCGGACGGGGCGTCCCGCAGCTTCATGGGGGTCGGGGGAGCGACTGCACGCCCCTGCCCGCGAGGGCGGCGGAGTCAGGGCACCGCCCGGTGCTATGCCCCGGCTGCCCCACAACCCCGGCCCGGCCCCACACCTCCCCACAGCACCCCAGCCCGTGCCCCCGCCCCCGGCCCCGCCGCTCCCCACCCCAGCTTCCGCTCGCAGCCGGAAGCGCGGCCAGCGCCGCCACGCGTGTCCGCCCCGCTCCCGCTCCCTCCCCGCCCGCAGCGGCCGCGGCTCCGCAGCGGAGGTTTATTTTCTAAGAATCAATAGATTTTTCTTCCTTCAAAATAAATACAAACAACGTCCGAGCGCGGGGCCGGCCAGGGGCTGGGCCCGGGGGGGGGGGGCAGCACGGGAGTGCGGGGCGCGGGGGGCCGCCCTGGGGCACGGCGGCGGCCAGAACAGCATCCCGGGGAGCGGCAGGCTGGGGGGGAGCGGGCACCGGGAATGGGAGAGTGGGGGGGGCACGGGGGACCGGCCCCACCCCTCCCGGTCCCCTGGCCCCCGTGGGTGCAGGCCAGCTGCACGGGGTGGGGGGTCACCGAGCCCCGTTTGCCCTGAGATTCGGCAGGGGAGCGGCTGGCGGGCACCGGCTCAGTCGCTCTCACTGGAGTCGCTGCTCTGCTCGCCCTGCACCTTGTTGCGGTGCTGCATGGCGCGGTGGTAGGCGATCTGCACCGACTTCCGGATGTTGGACTTGCGGCCCTCCAGCATCTTCTCTTTGTCCAGGTCCTGGTTCACCCCCAGAGGCACCAGCTTTGTCCGGGGCAACCACTGCCTGCAGAGAGCAGGGGGCCACCTCATTTGAGGGTTACAATCGTCTCCAGGGACCCCCCCGCCCAAAGCCCTCGGCAACCTGGCCTTACCAAGTGCGCTTGTTGTCGAAGAACAGGACAAGGTAGAGGTGCTCGCGTGCTTCCTGAGTCATCTGCTCCCCCAGCTTCAGCACCTCCAAGGGGGGCACGGGGATGGGGACGCCATGGTGGAACATGCCTTCCCGCGGCATCTTGGGGTCAATGATCTGCCAAAAGAGCAGGGGAGGGCTGAGAGGAGAACAGGGACCCCAAGAGCCAGTCTCCAGGGAGGGGACATGGATTTCAGAGGCCCTGATGATGGGCAGTACTCACCAACGCTGGGTAGGAGGGGTAACCCCGGCACTTGGCCCACACCAGGTCCAGGGCATCCAGGGAGGAATCCTCATCCTCAGACAGCCACCCCGCGCCACGCCCCATACCCTTACGCACCACTGTACAGGAGGAGAGGGGAGTCAGCTGTGTCCCCCCAGGTGATGGTGCCAGACAGGCACAAGGCTGCACAGCCATAGTACTTACTCCCGTGCCCCACACCTCGTCCCGTGCCCACGGAGTAGGACTCATTCTCCGTCCCTGATGTGTCCTCACTGCTGTCCTCTGGGAAGTTCACTCGGGAAAAGGAGGGTTTCCCTCTGCCCTGCTTGGAGGGCGTTGTGCTGCAGAGACAGGGAGCAGAGCCATCAGCAGGAGTCATGTTAAGCTTCCAGAAACTGCTTTCCAGAGGGCCAGGCTGGTGGGACACCAGGGCTTGTGGTCTCCAACTGCTGGCCTCAGCACTGGGAAGGACTTGGCAGGAGTACCAGGCAGAAAGGTGGGATGGTGCTATTGCCAGGGTGCAAGCCAGACCCTCACCCAGTTTCACCTGGGAGGACCAGAAGATGTGCCCTGATCCAAATTAGAGGCATAGGCAGGAACCTGCTAGTGCTGGCTGCTGGAAGGACCAATGACAGAGCAGCTGCTGTGCAAAGAGGGGATTCCCCAGTTTATGCTTCCTATTAGCTCTTTGCCACACGCTCATACCTTTAGGTTTTACATTAAAAAAGGCACAAACCCCACACATTTCTAGAGATTAGCAGCCCGGCTGCAGGAGGATGAACAAGACAGGGACCACCAGAGACCTCGTCCAGCAACTCAAGGCTGAGAGCTGCCCACTACCAGCCTGGGCAGCACCGTTGTCAGCAGAGCTGGGCCAGGGACAGTACCTGGTGCGGTCTGAGGCAGCACTGCTGCTGCTGCTGCTGCTGGACTCTGAGTCGGAGCTGCTCCGGGGAAGATTGCAGTCGTTGCGGTACACCAGGAAGCTCTTCTTCACGGGCTGGTTCCCACTGCTGAAACCGTTGGCTGGCAGGTCTGAAAAACACCCCAACAAAGAGCATTACCACTGCACCAGAGCCTGCCACACACTGCCAGTGGGGCCACAGCTGCCCAGCTGCACCCACCCATGGTGGTGTCCTCTGTGGACTTGTCACTGTCACTGTCCGAGCTGGAGCTGGGGCGTGGGCTTCGCCCTCTCTTCCTCTGCCGCTGGGAGGACCCCATTATTGGCAGTTGGGGGGGCCCAATGGGGCTGTTCCCATGCCCAGGAGTGATCTGGCTGTCTCGATTCTTTGGGGGGCGTCCTGGACGTTTTGGAGGGCCTGCAGTTTTAGGGTTCTTCTTGGAGAAGAGAACAGAGGTCCTCCTGCCAACTTCATGTGCTGGGGTAGAAGAAGAATTGGGACCTAGACCTGGAAGAGAAAGGAGGTGTCAGCTGCAGCCCTGATGGCAGGGACTGCATGGCAGTAGTGTCAAGAAACAGCTTCATTTCTTGGGAACATTATTTCAGATGATCATCCCTGACTGCAGAAGAACCTGCTTTTCCCAGTGATTAGGGGACAGAACTGGGATGCAGAGGTGGTAAACCCCCAGTAACTCATAGCAGCTCTGCCTGAAGCTTTTGCTGTGCTCCTCACAAGAGCCCAGCTCAGCATCTCCATCCAGGGAGCTGGCAGATGGCCTGTTTGACTCTCAGCCCTGGGAAAACGTTTGGAGCTCAGCAGTCAGTGCTGTTGCAACTCCCTCCCATGCCCTCAGGCAGGAAGGAAAACCGAAGGCAGCCTGCTCCATGATGCCACTAAAAACCAGGTAACATGGCCAAGCTGGCAGGGCCTGGCAGGAGGAAACAATCCACCTCATGCCCCACGTCACACAGCTGGAACTGTCAGTCTCTGGAACAACATCCAGTTCCTCGACTGACAAGGAGATTGAGTTCACCAGGTGAGTGCTGACCGCAGCTGTGAACACCAGTGACCTACCAACCCTCCCCAGGGCCAAACACACACCAGGCTGTGGCTGTTCCAGACACAGGACATGGCCTCCTTCATCCAATCCCCCCTGCTTGGCTGGCACAGCTCACTACACAAACTATCCAGTGAGCATGCTGGGAGGGAGCCTGGGGAAGCACAGATATCATACTCTGCATCTGCCCCTATCGGAGGCACTACAGGAAGTGAGGAGCCCCCGCAGGGGAATGCACAATAAGGGACTGTCCCACAAGAGGCCACCTGCCCCGTTCCTATGGAGGGGTGAAGAGCGAGGTGTGTGTGGAGAGCTGCCCACACAGTCCTTCTGCCTCAGGAGGCACCTGTCAGGGCAGCCTCTCCCCAGCCAGTCCTGTCCAGAGGCAGCTCTTCATGGCTCCCCAGACTGGCAGTTCTGGAGAGAGCATTACCTTTGCCAGTCTCCTGGCTGCTGCTCTCCTCCGCAGCACTGTCCGTCTGCAGGTCCTTCTCACAGGGGTTGTGGGACTGCAGGACTCCCCTGGCAGAGGAGCTGTGCCGCTCCAGCCCATCCCGGCCCAGGTCCCGTGGGTGTGCGAGCTTCCGCCGTAGGACTGTGATCTCCTTCTTGATCATCTTGGCCCGGCGGGACCGTCCTATGCTCTGCTTGCCAGCGTTGACCTCATCCAGCCGCTCCAGCAGGATCTTTAGCTGCTCCTCCAAGGGCAGGTGCTTCTGATTCTCCGAGAGCAGCAGCCGCATATCTTCTGGGGAAACAAAGAGGAGCAGATGCATGAAAGAAATCAGGAACTCATTGGAGCTCCTCTACCTGAAAGGGCACGAGGCACTCCAGGTTCCCTGCAGGGAAGAAGGAGCTGACATGGCATCAAACACCTGTGAACCCTTTAGGGAAGTTATCCTAAAAGACCAAGAGAAGGACCCCTGTGGGAAGTCAGCCAGTTGGGACCACTGGGGAAAGCAGGCTGATCAGCAGTGTGGAGAATACCAGCATTCACATTGTCTGGAACAAGGACACAACAGGAAAGAAAGGACACACAGACAAATCACTGCCTAGAACCAACCTAATGGGGCTGATAGGTACCTGGCTAACAAAATCAGCAGCTCTCCAGGGAGTGGGGACACACAGCCCAGCATTACACTTAACCTCCCAGAGGAGGCAGGTCAGACTCTTGGGTGCCTTGACTCTGCCCAGACTTTACCTCTGAGTAGCCCTCGTACCCCAGGACAGGGAACGAGTACCCACCATCATCAATGTCTTGGATCTGAGCCTCTTCCACTGTTACACAGTGGGGGAAGTGCATGCCTGTCTCAAAGTCAATGCCCATCTTCTCTGCCTGCCGGCGAGCCTGCCGGAGCACGGCACCTCCCTGCTCCCGCAGACGGATGGCTGCCCGGTAGAAGATTGTGTCTTTGGCATTGTATTTCAAACAGTTGTTAATAATCAGGTTGAAATCCTCCTCAAAGTCATCAAAATTCAGATAGCGATAGGCTTCCAGATTTTGTTTCATTGTCTGAAAATCCATCGGCTTCTTGATGTGATCCAGGTAGTCTGGGACCTGCATGAGGAAAGAGCCAGAGCTAAGAGCCCAGGAGCCACAGTTAGCAGTACCTGCTCCAAGAAAACAGTTGTTAGAGGAATCAGGTATCGCTCCCTGTGCTCTGCCCAAATGCACATCGGGGAATGCTGTCTGCTTTTGCAGCTTGAGGAACAGCAACGCCTCCGGACTAGGAAGCCCATGTGCTGTGCTCAACCTGCTAGAGCGGATACGCGCTCCGAAGCATTTTACAGCTCCAGCACACACGCCAGCATCCTATCCTCAACTTCTGCCTGCAGGCAGCTGGGATCCAGTATGCTACAGGTTATTCCCTGGAGAGGGAGCTGCAAGTGCAGCCCCAGGGGTGAGGGTGAGTGCAGAAAGGTAAAACAGAGCCGTCCAGGTGGCAGCACTGGCTGCAGGTGAGATGGTGCAGCCTGCCTCCCCATCTGCTAAGATGCCTCCATGCTGACCTGCTGCCAGAACCTTGCAGAGACCATGTGGACTTTGCCCATATTCCCAGGCAGGGACTCCATGACAGTCTCAGGAATTCTCTCTCCTACCTGCAGCAGTGGCAGTCTGACATCCCTGTGTCCCTGCTCAGTCAGTCACCTAGCAGAGGCCTTCAGAAGAAGACGGGTAAGAGCATGCCAACTGCTAAGGGCTGGCACTTTGCCTTTCCCAGTGGGAATCCCCAACTGCTCACAGACCCTGGGATGTCACAAGTAACACATGCAAAGGAAGGGCCAAGTGCTGTGCTCCCAGCTGTCACCAGCTCAGCTGTTCTGCATTCGGCTTATCCAGGAGGGGCATTGCTGCCCACCCCCCTCAAGTGAGTGAGTGATGCTGGGATGTGTGAGCCAGCAGCAGCTGCTCAGGGATCTTCTGGACCAGAGCACACCCTGGGCAGCCCTTGGCAGGAGCAAGGGACAAGTTTGAGTGAAGTAGAAATCTGGGGGAGGGGGTTCTTACTTCGTAGATTTCTGTTACCTCAGACAGAGGGACCGGCTCACTGAAGATGTTGCCCGTGTCTTTCTCCTGCAGCTGCTCAAGCGTCTTTCGGAGGAGGATGAGGAAGGGGGTCAGCTGCATTTCCAGCGCCACCTGCTGCACTTTGATCTGAAACAAAGGAACAGAGCGGGGGCTGAGCCCCTGGCCCCAGCCAGGCAGTGGGGACTGTCCCCAGGGAGCAGCAGCCCTGCAGGACAGCAACACCTCTCCTCTCCTTGCAGGGGCAGTGACTGCCCCTCACCCCCGTTTCTGGGGAGCAGAGGTGTAACACCAGCTCCAGCACCTCTGCGTCCCACCTGCGCCTCACGGAGCAGCCATCTTTGCTCAGAGCCATTGGAGCAGGGCGCAGCACAAGGGGACCCGACACACCTACAGCACTCTATGGAGCCCCTGCTGATGCCCACCCCAGCGGCTCCCCAAGGAGGGGCAATCATTACCGTCTCTCTCTTGAGCTTCTCCCGCTTGCGTATCAGCTCCACCAGCAAGCGCGCACGCTCGAGGTCATGGCGCAGGCGCTGCCATGACTTCAGCTGTTCCTTCAGGGCCCAGTTCTTATCCTCAGTGTCTCTCTGTGGGAACATCAGAGGCCATGAGCTGACAGAAGATGTGCTCCCATCTCTGCCTTCCTGACTGTGTGCTGGGGCTCTTCCCTTGCAAAGGGAACCAGCATGCCTGACCAGCTGGTCCAGCGAAGGTCACAGCTCTTTTCTTGTAACCTAGGCAGGTGATTCAAGACCAATCTGACCTCTGGTGAGAGCTAAATACCTGCCCCTTGGTCACCAAGCCCTTAGGATGTCAGGAGGTGGACATCCTGAGCCTCTGGAAATACTCCTCCTAACATGACCGACTGCCTGTAGCTGCCCAAGAGGTCGGTGCTGCTGCTCACAGCTCTGACAAAGTGCAACAGGGCAAAAAGGGAATCCCAGCTCTGGTTGCTTTCATTTCTGGAGCACCAAAAAAATTAAACCTTTTATCCTGCCATAGCCAAAACTGAGCAGAAACAGTCTCAACTCTTCTCCAGCAAAAATAAGTAAAAGTAGACAAAGGCAGGAGAAACCCCTGCCCAGTCACAGTCATCAAAGGGCTCAGAAAGAAAGATTTAGAGCTCAGATGGGGAGCCAGAAGAAAAATCTTCCTCTCTGGCACCAGACTTCACATCTGTGAAGTGCTGACTGTGGGCTGAGGCAGACTGTGGGCTGGAAGCAGCACCCGGAGGGAGCACTCCTGGAGCAGTATCAGAAACTGGAAGCGAGGCCTTGGTTTGTTCCAGACTGTTTCTGGAGATGCCCAGCCATCTCTCTGAGCACTTCCTGACACAGTGGCCTCATACTAAAGCCATTTCTGACAGGTTTGCCACCACCACTGGCTAAATGCAGGCACAAGAAAGGAACTACCTTCAGCATGGCAGCCTGCCAGTGCCGTTGTTGCCTGGCAATTCTCTGAACACTGAGAGCAGAGGAGAAGGTGAAGCAGCAAAAGCAGCTGAGGCTGCCCTTTCCTCATCTGAAAGCTCATACCCCTGATCCCCATCTTGCACCTGGAGGCATTGCATGCAGCAAAGGCTCCAAGCCCACAGCTCCAAAGGCACAGGAAGCACACATACAGCCAGGGTTCCCTGCAGTCCCCCAACAAGCAGACCTTACCTGGTCGCAGTTTCTCTGTGACTGCAAGTGTGTCTGAAGGCGGCGGAGCAGGGGGACACCATTGCGGGACTGTCTCTTCAGAGTCCAGTAGCTGTGCAGCCTCTGCATGAACTGGCTCTTCCTCTGGATGGTTAAACGGTTTGTAATCTTACTGAGCCTGAGGAAAGGAGAGGAACCACAGAGTGCATCAATGAGACAAGTCTGGCTGCTGTAGGAGAAGCCCTGGCTAGGGACATGTAGCAGCAAGGCCACCCGAGAGGAGCTGAGAAGCTCCTCAGGCAGAGAGCACCCTTTCCGTGGCAGGACTTTCTGTAACACCAAGCCACAAAGGGTAAGCACAACAGAGGATGCCAGGAAATGTGCAGCCTTGCCCCTCCATAAGAGACTTGTCCTTTCTACTTACTGTCAACTTTTGGGCAAAGCCTGGGGCAGGATGGGGTGCAAGACAGCCACCCTGGGGGCTGGACCTTTAACAGCTCCCATGGTCCCTGAGACCAGGAGTGTTAAGGTGCTACTACCCCAAAACCATTATTTACCGGGCTGAGGGCCACTTGCTGTGACAGAGGGTCTGGCCAAATGTTACCAGAGAAACTCAAGCCCTGGCAAAGCACGAGGAGGGAGCAGGAGGCATGAATACAACAGAGGTCCCATCCAAGACTATCCTAAACAGCCCAAAACATCACAAAAGGGATTGCTTACTTCCTACAACAACAGATAGTCTGGAGGGGCTGTTTAGCCTTGCTCAGTAGAGTTGGACAGAGATGCCCTGCTAGCACAGAGCCAAAGGGACAAACCCTCAGCATCTCCCCACCTCCCAGGGACAGCTCTTCCCAGAGGATGACCCAACCTGCATCAGTCTCAGCTGAAGAGGATGGGCACAGCAGCTTCATGTGCCATCACTGGCCAAGCACAGCTCCCACAGGAAGACGTGGCAATCTGGCAACAGCCCTTGAAGAATAATTAATCCCAACAGGAAGGCCTGGGGAGAGGTTAACAGCTTCTAGCTCAGTGTGGGTTTCGCTGTGAGCACGATAGCAGCAAGACCCTACAAATTGCCTGCCAACACGTCCACACATTAAGAAAAGAGGCTCTTGCTATGGAGCAAGCCCTGAGTGAGCAAAAACATAAGTTTGGGACACAGACTGTGGCGAAAAGCCTGCAGCCTTGTGGCAGAGACCTGCCTCCCCAAGTCACCAGAATGCTGCCCAGAGGGTAGTGGCTTCCATGTGCTCCCTTCCAACTGCACAGGAGATAGTCTTGAGGGTCCTGACAGTGTCCTATGGTCACAGCCCCAGCACAGCTCCTGCCACAGGAAGGAGGAGAGCTCAGCAGCTCAGGATTGGTGGCTCACCACCACAAAGGCAAATGCTTCCATGCCCAACCTGTGCTTCAACTGGGTGTCATCTGCTGCAGAGTGACAATGAGATCCAAAAGCATCCTAGGATGCCCTTATGCCCTTTACACGCTGCTGAGGACATCCAGACTTATAAACTACACTGACAAATTCTGGCAAGGCTCTTAGGTGCTCTTGTTGTGGGATTTGCATGCCAGCCCAACAATCTAACAAGAGCAAGGCACAAAGCAGTTGCACCTGTAACTAAAGGGTGTTTGCATCTTCCCATGAAACCACAGGTTTGGAATGTGACAGAAACACAACCCCTTGTGAGGCCTCATGCTGGGGAGTCAGCCTTAGGATCGCCGTGTTCCTTGGCAAGCAGGAGTCCTGGTGCTCTCCAGCCACCCCTCCTCACAGACAGCTTTCAGCTCCCGTGGCCGCCCAGCCCCGCTCCAACAGGCAGCACCGAGAAGGAGCAGCTGCTGCTGCGCCTGGCAGAGAACACTGAGGACGCCCAGCAAGGGGTACGTGGCTGCTGGGATGGATGAGCTCTGCTCAGCAGAGCACAGGGATCCCAACCCCAGACCTCTCTACTCCAGAGCCAAAATAACCCGGGATTAGCCCGTTTGCCAGGCCTGAATCGCTCCCATACTTCTGTCTTTAGCCTGACACAGGCTCAGGAGAGAACAGACCTCGGCAGAAAGGAGAGCAATTCCCTCCTCCCCGCCTCATTTACTCCAGTGCCTGAGGTCAGCACAACAGGAAAGTAGTGCTGGGAACCTCCAGCTGCTTCCTGACGCATCCGGCCAAGTTCATTTTCTACTGTTATACTAACAGCAGCTATTTCCTGCCCTGCTGAGGGCCCAGAAACTTTTGAAGAGCAGCACATGGCCCTGCCTCTTTGCAGGACTCCCAGAGGAAACCACCATAGCCCTCTGTGACAACAAAGTGAGAAGTACCTGTGCAAAAAGCAACGGAGAGGAATAGGATAATGCCCACATGGAAAGCAGGACACAAAGCATGGAGGAAAGGAGAAATTTCTCCCCAGTCCAGGGAGGGTGGCAGGTCGTACCTGTGGGGAGGGATGCAGGGCACGGAAACCACAGGCGCTGCAGCTCGTTTCTCTGCCAGGATCTTCCGTGCCTTCTTCATCTTGATCCTAGACTTGGCCTTTGCTTTTTTGACTTTCTCAGAACTCCAGCCCTTCCCCTCCTCCTCTTCCTCCTCATCCTCCTCTTCTCCCTCACTGTGGGAGAGGGCGGGAAGCCTGCGCACGGAACCTGGCGGTGTGTGGATGTCGCAGTAGGCAGTTTTGCGCACACTGAAGGAGGTACCATTGGCACCCGTCTCCCGGACGGGCTCCATCTTCATGTACAGCCCGGCCTGCTGGGCACAGGTGACATGGAAGGCGGTGTAGCAGTTGGCTTTGTGACACTGGATGCAAGCCCCAGAGCCGCGCTGCTTGCAAATGTAACAGGTCAGCTTCCAGCGTGCGGGCGGGATGTGCTCGATGCTGTCGATGGGTTCTAGGAAGACGGTGTTGGCAAAGCACACCTCCGGGATCCAGAGGGCACAGACCACGTGTGCCCAGCGCCCATCGTCCGTCTGCTTGAAGGCCCCCCCCTTGTTTGGACAGAGGGCACAGTCCACAGCGCGCGAGGGTGACTGCAGGCACCGTCTGCAGAGCCACTGTCCCTCAGGGATGTAGGGCACCCCATAGCACTCCTGGTGCACAGCCAGGTTGCACATGTCGCAGAAGAGGATGACGTTGCTGTTCTGACACTCCCCATCGTTGCAGATGCAGCAGACGGCATCCTCATCCACCAAGGCGTTTGGGTCCCCCTTGTTGTGGCTCTCAAAGTAGGACTCCTTCTCTAGCCGGTCCATCAGGTACTCAAAGATCTCCTGGGGAATAGGGCTCACGCCTTCGTTCTTCCGCCTCTCATTCATGATGTCCAGCCAGATGTAATCCTCCTCATCCATGTCATACTCCACCTCCTCATCCAGCTCCTCTGCTGACTTCTCGATGTACCTGGAAGGACAGCATGGGAAAGTAAGGGCATGTTTGACATGGTTGGAGCTGCTGAGCCCCAACTCCAGGATCTGTGGCTGAGGGAATGTTCAAATGCTCCAGCATTTCCAGCAGTAAGTCAAAATAAAGAAACAGGGACAAGGCAGGAATGTGCAGAAGTGGGAGGTGCTGCTGCACCCTAACTAGCAGAGTGGCACAGCAGCAGCTTGGAGACAAAACAACACTGGTCTAAGGAGCAAGGTCAGGCCTTGGAGACTCTTCAGTGCAAGGAGGGGGCCTGCATGTGCCAGCCAGCAAGTGCCAGTGCTCTGGAGACAGCAGCCTCACAACCAAGACAACCATGCATGAAGGCACCATGTTTCATTAATTCTGGTTAATTAACCAGGGGGGGTCTGTTAATTCCTGCCTGAGGTATTAATTGGGGCTACTGCACCCACCAAATCTCTCAGAGAGTAGTGTAGGATAACCATTAAGAATTACGCCCGCAGACAGATGCTACAGGTACTGGTGCTGCAGGGCTCTGAAACTATCCTGGCATACCTCCAAAGAGCAGCAAGAGAGGCAAAAGGACACATTTGGGTTTTGTTTCAATTTTATGTGCTGATCCAGCAAGGAAAGAGCACAGCAGTCAAACTGCTGGCAATGACCTAAGCAGCAACTGAGAGCTCTGTAGATGCACAGAACCCTCAGAACTGTGATGTGACACCAGGCAGAGCCCCAGGAGCCTGAAGCTATGGAACAGCCAGCTCTGTTCCTGGGAGAGGCAGACAGAGGCCATTTCCAGGAGCCACGGGCAAGCCACTTGAACAAAGTGCGGCAAATTCCTCCTCCAAACCCAGGGCATGAACCTAGGAGTCTCGTTGCACCCTGGCACGGACAATACCTGTAGTACGAGGTGGGACGAGGCGGGGCGTCAGGGGTGTCCTGCTCCAGCTCTCGGTACACCACCTCGGGCAGCTTCGGGGTAGTGCTGGCCGAGGCGTTGTGGTGATGGTGGTTGGAATCCTTGCGCTTCTCCTTGTTCTTGTGCTTCCCAGATTTGGGCGGGACGCTCTGCGTCTCCGTGTTCTCCTTATTGCTTCCATTCTCGGGCACCTCCTCGGGAACATCCTCGTCCTCGGACACCACGTCGAGATTATCGAAGATGCTGATGCGGTGGACGCGGCCATGCAGGTCCACCTCCACCATGCGCTGGGCCTGGGCGTAGGTCATCACCTCTCGGCCGGGCGACTGGGAGGTCTCGGAGGGGCTGGGCGACTGCTTGTTGGCGGCGCGGGCCTGGCGCCCCTTCTTCTTGTGCTTGCGCAGGGGGGTGTGCTGGGGCGGGGGCGGGTTGTCGTGGTCATAGTGGTACAGGTGGTACTCGATCCCGCTGTAGCTCTTGTAGATCTTGCGGCAGGTGCCCACCGGGCACTCGTAGGGCGGCTTGGTGGCCCGCAGGTTGTGGCAGAAGGTCTTCACGTCGAAGTCTACGCCCATGGCGGGGCCGCGGGGGCCGAGGCCGGGCCGGGCCGGGCCCCCCGCCCCGCCGCCCCCTCCCCGGGCCCCGGCCGCCCTGCCCTGGCTCCCCGCTGCCCGCTCCCTCCCTGCGGCGGCGCTCCCCGGCGCGGGGCCGCGCTCAGCGGGCGGGCGGCTCCATGGGCGGCGGCGGCGGCGGCGGCGGCGGCGGGCCCGGGCCGGCCCCAACAATGGAGCTGCGGCGGCGCCTGGCGCGGGGCGGCCGCTGGGTAAAGCGCCGCGCCGCCCTTAGCAACCGCACTTTCGCCACGGCACCGCCGGGCAGCGGCACCGGGTGGCGGCGGCGGCAGCGAGGACGGAGGAGACGGGGAAGGCGGCGGCGGCGGCGGCGACGACGGGGCGGGGGGGCCACGTGGGAGCGGCGGGGCCGGGCCGGGTCCCGCCGCGATGGCGGTGGCGAATCTGCCGCCTCGAATCACAGACCCCGCTGCCACCGCCCGGCCCCGCCCCACCCCGGCTCCCCTCGCCCCCCTCACCCCTTCGGTCCTCCCGGTCCCTCCCGACTCCTCGGTTCCCCAGGTCACCCCGATCTCCAAGGTCCTCCCGGTTCCCCCGGCCCGGCTACACGCCCCCCGGTACCATCGGCCCCCTGGCCTCCCCCGCCCCACCCCACCCGTGCCTCCTGTCCCCCTTGGTCTCCCCGTTCCCCCGACCCCAGCACGGCAGCAGACCCGGTTGAGCAGTTTATTTACAGTCGGTAACGCAGCAGAGACCCGGCTGCCCTCCGCCCCGGTACCCCCCGGTGGCGGGAGCCCCGGCCGTGGGGCAGGGCACGGGGCAGGCCGGCCAGCCCTGGTCAGCAGAGCCGGAGGAGAGGGCACAGGCAGGAGCGGGGTGCAGGCAGGAATGGGGCGCAGGCAGGAGCAGGGCGAGGCCGCTACCCCAAGGAGCAGCGGGGCTGAGACCCCCGGCAGGCACTGAGGGTCAGCCTTCCCCTGGGGCACACGCCAGGCTGCTCTCCCGGGACACACACACACACACTGTGTCCCCCCCTCGCTGGCCCTGCCCGCGCTGCCACGGCCGAGGGACAGTCCCGCCTATCTGCTGGACGTCAGGCGGGAGGAAGAGGCAGCCGAGGATGTCCAGCCCTGTGGTCTCACTGCCAGAAGCGTGTCCCAGCCATGTTTTCACCAACCATAGCAGCTGATTATCTCCCTAATGGGGCCACATCTCCATGCTTAAGCCCTGGCCACCAGCAGAAGAAAGGTGACGTATTCTCGCCCCACCAGCCAGTCCCATGGCTCATGGAAGAGCTACTCGGGATCTGCCTGGCGAGGCTTGATGTCACGGGTCTTCATGTAAGAGAGCAGCTGCTCAGGGATCTCAGCCAGCACGTCCTTGGCCAGGCGGGCCATGCTCAGCACCTGGTTGCCCGAGTCGTCCACGTAATCCCGAAACGGCACAAACTTTGAGGGCAAGAATGTTGCAGTCCGGTTGGAAAGAGCTCTGGTGCTGTGGGGGTCAGCAAGGAGGACTGAGCATCTCTCACCCATGGTGGGTCTGGATTCAATGCCAGAGTTACCTGTACAATGTCCCTCTCGGCATACCGTCCCCGGGAAGACAACCGTACCTCATCACCGTCCAGCTCCTCCATGGCTGGGGGTGACAGCTGGTGTCACCAAGCCTCAGTGGGGTGAACACCGGGGATGGAAACACCAGCCCTTTGGATGCCTTTGGCATCCCAGAGGAAGGGATGATGTTTCCATCCCTCTTCCCTGGTGTCCCCAAGTCCCAACTCACCCTCAAACTCAGCTGGACCTACTCCCACAATGATGATGGACATGGGCAGGGAGGAAGCCTGTGGAGCAGGGGCAGGGTGTCAGCCAGGATAGTGCCCATGTGAGGTGAACTCAGAGCAACAAGGGTGCACTCACAGTGACAATGGCTTCCTTGGTCTGCAGCATGTCAGAGATGACACCGTCAGTGATGATGAGGAGGACATGGTATTGTGAGCCGTCGGTCACCTGGGCGGCTGTCCTATGGGGAAAAGGGATGGGATCCCTCAAGCACTCCACTGGTGTGGGGCAGTCGGCCCTTCTGTGGGACAGATGGCATTTGGGGATGGCAAAGGGGGAAGAGTGCCCCAGAGCTCACCCAGCCACCTGGTTGATGACAGGAGCAAAGTTGGTAGGACCGTAGAGCTGGACGGTGCGCAGGCTCTGGAGGTAGGACTCCAGCACGCCTTCAATGCCAGCACAGCTGGGGTTCTCCACATTGTTGTTCTGGGGGACAAAGATGGGCACTTGGAGGAGGACCACAGCTCCTGGTGCCCCCCAGGCTGTGGGATTCTGGGGCAGGATGTAACCAGGGTGCTTCTCCCCCCTGCCACACTGCTGTGGACACCCCAAGACCAGCTCTGCCCCACAGCCAGGGAGTTTGGGTTCACCCTCAGCCCTGTCCCACAGGGAGAGCGCACCAGAGGAAACTGGTGGGAGATCTTGCCGTCAGGTGGGACTTTGGCACCAAAGCCGTAGGCAGGGAAGAGCTTGTCGCTGTCGTAGTCCTGGATGATTTCCCCCACTGCCTTCAGTGCCAGGGCATAGGCGCTCAGCTGGTAGGGGCTCGCATAGTGCAGTGAGGTGGGCTGTGATGGCAACCCTGCGGCACAGTGCCCATCGCACCCGCCCCATGGCCAGCCCCACCGTGATGGGGACCCCCCAGACACCAGGTGCACTCACCATTGGAGGCCGTGAAGTCAATGGCAACAGTGAAATTCAGCTGCGTCCTTAAGGGGGAGAGCGAAGGAGGCTGCCGGCCCCACGGCACAGGGATCCCATACCATCTTCCAGCCCTACAGTGCTGGTGTTTCCCTGCCCAGACCCATTGCCTGGGCTTCCCCTTCCCCAGCCAGCACCCCACAGCCCCATGCCACCATTCTGCATCTACTTCCCAGCCCCACTGCCCCCTTGTCACCCCCAGGCTGCACCTTTGCTGTCACCACTGTCCTTGCCCCGAGACCCTCAACCATGGGGGATCTCAAGGAGCCAGGGGGCTCCTGGCCCCCCACTCACCCGCCCCGTATGTAGTCAACGAAGGTGAACTCAGACTCAACGGAGAAAGAGAGAAGTGTCACCTGTGGGCACAGGGGATCAGATCTGGAGCCCCCCAACCTGGCACACACAGCAGGTGGAGCAGCACCAGCCCCTGAAAGGCAGGAGGTTCAGGAACTCCCCAGCCCCACTCACAGTGCCAGAATTCACATATTTCTTCTTCTTGCATTTCTTCCTGGGATTCAGCACCTGCAGGCACGAGGCTAGGTCAGTCCCAGCATGGAGTGCACCCTGCTCTCACCCTGACCCACTACCCTACCTCATACACTGTGAACTGACTCTGTGCGCGAGAGAGCTCCCGGTAGCTGGTGGCAAATTCCCCAATGAAGTCGTGGCTGCAGGAGGAACACAGGGTCAGCATGGCCAGGCACCTGGGTGAGAGGTGCCCTGGTAAGCTTCACCTGCACCCTGATGTCCCTTGCCTCACCTCCCATCCCGGTCCCAGTCGTACACATCTATCTTCACCGTCCTGAAAGTGAAGGTGCACAGTGGGTGAGCCACCAGCCAGGCTGGCACAGCCCCTCCAGCCCCTGATCTGGGGACATCCAGCCCCGCAGCCCAACCCACAGTGAGCATCCTGCCCACCAGCTTCCAGCAGAGCCACCCTGCCTGCCCAGCCTGCGGCTCTGCCGAGAGGGAAACGAGAAATTTGGGTCACGGTGGGGGCCCTGGAAAGGAGGGAGATGCCTTTATGTAATTTGGGTTGCAAAAGAGAAAAAACCCAATCGGGACCCAGTTCTGAGCTGTCTGCTGCTGTGGGGACAAGCCCACAAAGAACTGCTCATACCCTGCTCTGGCCCCATGGCTGCCCCTGTCCCTGTCCCCATCCCCATTCCTGTACCGGTCGTAGTCGCCATTGCAGAGGGCACGCACGGGGATGGTGAAGGGCTGCCACACCGGGTTGAGTGTGTTCTTCACCACCTCTGTCTTATGGCAGATAGTAAAGCTGGGGGGACAGGGCAGGGTTGGGCCATGCTGTCTGGTGACATTGGCACCCTGCCTGCCCCATTGGGTCCCTGTGCTCACGTGCCATCCTCATTGCTGCGATAGAAGACGAGGAAAGGGTCAGATTTTCCAAAGAAGTCCTTCTTGTCCAGCTTGTTGGCACACAACTGCATTGTGACGATGTCCTGGGGACAGGGACTGTCACTGCCAACCACTTCCTCACCCCTGGCACCAGCAGCTTCTGTACTGAGGGACCATGCAGCCCTCTCCTCACTGCAGCTGGTACACGGGTACTCACCCGGCAGTTGCTAAGCTCCTCAGCCAGCAGCAGGATAGTCCCACACCGCTTCCCTGGGACACCCCTGGAACCAGAGGCATGCAGTCAGCTTGGGAACAAGGAGGACAGTTCAGGGGCAAGAGGTGGGGTCAGGGCTGGGGCTTCTGTCCCACAGCTGGTGGTGCTTGGCAGTGTGACCAGAATCTCCATCACAGGACATGCAGGGAGGGGTCCAGTGGGGCAGGTAGTGGAGACACAGTGTGGGACCCTCCCACCTCACCTCATCACACCACAGGGTTTGACTCACGTTAGGGGTCTCTCCAGGCGTCCCCGCTGGGACCCAATCACCTCTCCCAGTGCCACAAATGCCTGCCCCAGGAAGTCCTGTGCCCCCAAAAAAACCACTGTGAGACCCTGGAGGGCTGTTGCCCCAGTGCCCCACCACCCACACCCACCCCTTTCTCTTGCAATGCACCCATGGGACCTTCCACCAACTTGACTCTGGGCCACCCCAAGTGTCCTGAACCTACACTGTGACCCAAGAGCCACCTCGCAGCCCAGGACCCATTGTGCATCCCCAGGACTACCCCAGGTGCCCGCTTCATGTGCCTTACACTCATTCTGTGTCCCCAGGGCATCCCCACAGCCCTGGACCCATCCTGTGTTCCCCCCTGAACTGCTCTACATGCCCTGACCTGTCCTAGATCCCTCGGGCCTCCCTACACCCCTTCTGCCTCTCAAAAGCCACCCCCATGGTGTGTCCTGGCCTCATCCTGCCCCACCAGGTACTCCCATGAGGTCTGGGTTCCCAGGGCAGAGCAGAGGCTGGTGTGTGGCAGGCACCTACCTTCTGCCAGTTCCCATGGGGCACGGAGAGATGGAGAGCAGGTTAGAGCCCTCAGAGGGGCACTCGTCCCACCCCAACAGCACCCACACAGGGCACAGCCTCGGGGTGTCCCACCATAGTGTCACACCGGGGCGTCACTATGCGTCTCCCCGGGCCAGGCTGTGCTCACCTGCTTTAAAGCGGAGCAGCTCTTGGAGTCCACGTTGTAGCTAGTGTGGGAGAGCAGAGCCCTGAGCTGGTGCCTGCAGGGATGCTCCAGCACACAGCCCCACTTCCCCACCCATCCGGGCTATTCGACACTGTATTCTTATTTATCATCCTTATTTATTACTGACTCGGTGCTTTGTTCCACCCTCAGTGGGGCCAAGCCCTTCCCTGGCCACCTTACTCACACATCGAAGCGGAGGTTTTGCTTCTCCTCGAAGTAGTAGTCGAGGACAAACTTGCGGACAAAGTCAGGGTTCAGGGTGTTGTCGATCACCTCGGTGCGTCCGAACTGCAAGGAGAGGGGTGAGGGTGGCCCCCCCAGGACCCGTCCCCATCGCAGCTGCCTCGGCGCTAATCCCGGTGGGGGATTAGCGCTGCTGGCGGGGCCGGATCATTAGCGCGGACACGGGTGGCCATATGGGCCCGTTTAACCCAGCCGGGGATTAGCCAGGAGAGGGGGCCACGCTCACCTCCTTCCACTCGCTGCTCCCCGAGACCTGCACAAAGAGGACCACCACTGCGGAGAGAGGAGCAGAGCCAGGCTGCCGTGCCATGCCGTGTCCGTGCCATGCCATGCCCCTGCCCGGCTCCGCCACCCACCTGGGTCGGACTTGGAGAAGGTGTCCAGGTCCAGCAGGTTCCTGGAGGAAGAGCCAGGCGTGAGCTACCCTGAGCACCACCCACCTGGCCCCGCAACGGGTCCCCATGTCCATCCCCCTGACCACAGGTCAGCACCATGCCGGAAGGCCGTGCTGGCACCCATGGATAAGAGCATCGGCACTCCAAGGAGACACGCTGGCTCTCTCTGCAAGGTTCGGTGGGGCAGCCGGGCGAGCGGCAAGCAGCGTCTCCAGCGCTGATGGTGATTGAATATGACAGGGAACCCATTTACAGGATGAAACCTTCCCCGGTGCCGCCGGCGCCGGCTAAGTGCCCGCCGCCCCCGGCAGCAGGAGCTTGGCTAATGGTGGGGTGCAGAAGTGAGAAGAAAGGAGACACTTGGAGCAGGGGCTGAGCAGCCAGTGGGCATCCCCCGACACAGCTACCGGCAGAGCGATTGATCGTCGTCCTGTGCGCGGTGTGACACCGGAAAGTGCCGGGGAATGCTACCGGCTCTGCTGGGATACTTCCCGCACCCCCAGGGTGGGAGCACAGGGTGGGCTGGGGCACGGCCGGGAGCTGCGGGGCTAAGCCAGCTCCCCAGGCCCCAGCGCGCAGGGGAGAGACCCCACCCTGGTGTGGGCTGGGTCCTGGGGCTGCGAAGCCGAAGGCTACCCCTGCCCTGGGTTGTCTCCAGGTGTGACCCCCGGTCCCTGCCTGGAGCTGCCCAGACCCGCAGCCCCGCAATCCCTCTGCCTGCCGTCCGGGAAGCTGGCAGCGGGGGGCCAGGGCTCAGCCGCGGGAAGAGGGAGGACACGACAGCCCCCGGCCCGGCCCAGAGTTTGCATAGTTCGGGATATGCTGGAGGTGCCCATCCCGGTCAGGGTGCTCCGTGCCACAGGACCCACGGCACGGGGACGCTACCTCCCAGTAGGACGCTGGTGCCTGTCCTGCGAGCGGGACCCCCGGCCGCAGACAGCGGTGCCTCCGACGGGCTATATTTAGCCGCCGGCAGACCGGCTCAGCCGCCGCTGCTTGACCGGCGGATCCTGGCCAGAAGCTGGGGCATCGAGCAGCCCCTCTCCCGCAGTCCCCATCCCGCCATCGCTAATGCTGCCACGCTCCCGGTCCCGTTGCCTTGCACCGAGCTCGCCGAGCCGGGTAGAGATGAGCAGAGCCGGGCAGCCGCTCGCAGCCAGCGCAGGCACCCCGCGCCCCGCCGGCATCACCCACGTCCTACAAGCATCACCCCGCGAGGGGCCGTCCCCCGCCCCAGCCCCGGGTGAGGGCATCGGGTCGCTTCACGCAGCCGTGCCCGGTGCCAGCATTCCATGGGACCCCATGAAGGGGACGGGACAGGTGGCAGCAGGGCAGAGGGACGCTGGGCATACGCCCTGACACCGAGAGCTACCCGGGGAGGGACGAGGACGGCGCAGCTCAGTACCCCCTGAGCCAGGGGCTGAGCGGCGGGCAGCGGGACGCAGCGAGCAGCCCCGCAGCGCATCCCCGTGCGTTTCGCACCCACCCCTGTCCACGGACTAGCCGCCGCCCTCCCGCTCCCCCGCCCGGCTCCCGGCTCACCGGCAGGACACGGTGAGCTCCACCTTGGTGCCCGGCACGCTGCGGCCGCCGGCTCCAGCGCTCCCGGAGCCGCCATCCCCGCCCGGGCGCCGCCGATGCTCCGCGCCGCCTCCTCCCGCGCCGCCGAGGAGGCGCGGCCGGGGGCGGGTACGGCACGGGCACGGCGCGGCTCAGCACATCTCGAGCACGACGGCCCTTCCCTGCCGGCAGCGGGGGCACCAACCCGGGCACCAAGGGGTTCGGCTCCTGGGGCTCCACCTGCACGTCCCGCCCGCGATTCCCAGTCAGGGGCAGAAGGGGCTCAGCCCCCAGCCCGCCCCACCGGGGGCTTCCTCCCGGGTTCGGCTCGGTGTTATTTCGGTGCCAACGCTCGCGGAGAGTGGGCCGGACTATTTATAGTGAGCGGCGCCCCCGGCAGCGCAGCTCCCCCGCGCCGATCCCCGCCCGGCCCCGCTGCCCCCGCCCGCAGCCCAGAGAAGAGGCAGGAGAGGGCACAGCTCGGGTCATTTACTGCAGAGACTCGCCGAAGACCCCGCACCCCCCCAGCCCCAGGCAGGGGGGACTGGCGGCAGGCGCTGGGTGCAGCAGGTGCCCGCACCGAGAAGAGGGTCCCAGGACTCTGCTGGGGGACGTGCCAGCCCCAGTTTTCCAGGCAGTGGTCTGGGAACGCCGTGTTCAGAGGGTGCTGCTGCCTCTCAGTCCCACGCCTCGCACGAACTGCTCGAGGAGGCCACCGATGGCCCCTGAGGGGCTGGGGGGCACGGCCTTTAGGCCGATGGTCCGGCTGTAGCTTGCCAGAAAGGCAGAACGCACTTCTTCCAGACGGGACTCACGGTCACTTGCCGACACCAGTCTAGGAGAGAGAAGGGGAGGTCAGTACCTGCAGCCATCCTTCTCCACATCCCAGCTCTCACTCCTGACATAGGGCTGGCAGCAGGACCAAGGCTCTGTCCACAGCGCTGGCAGGTCTGTGGTGCTCAATGCACTGCAGAGGCTAAGGCAGCACCAGCCCCAAAAGGCTCTGTCCACAGAGCTGATAGCAGCTGGTGCCACTGCCTCCTCATCCAACCCAACCCACGGAGCTACTTGCAGCCTCAGTCTCCTGTTCCCCACGGGGTTTCCTCCTTCACACACCCCACTGTCCCATTTCTCCCACCACCATGGTGCTCACAAGGCTGCAGTTCATAAATAAAGTGGTGCTTTGGCCAAGTGGATGCTGGTATCAGCCCCTGCACCAGCTCCCTCTTCTCCTCACACAAATGAAGCCTGTCCACATATGCTGTGCCCGGACAGTCGCTTCCAACCTATTTGCAACCATCCCTCACTTCCACCAGCCCCAGCCTCGTGTGCTTGTGCCAGCACAGACAGCTTTTTGGAAAGGGGGGATGAGAGGGAGCAGACAAGGTGACAAAAGCCCCAAAGAGCACTCCAGCCATAGGAAGAGAAGAGCTGAGTAGCGCTTTACTTCTGCTCCCCAGCCTGGCTGCTCTTGGGAAACAGGAGCAGACTAGGGCATGACTTCCCATGGGACCTGCTCTCCTCTCCTGCAGATCCACACACCTGGTTAGGGGCAGGGGGAAAACAGCAGAAGGAAGGCGAGACTTCAGCTGAGGGAGCAGGGGAAAGCAAGACTGGGGCTCAGAGGCAGCTGTTCCAAGCTCTCCAACCTAAAACAATCCTTGCTGTGGTGCCTCTGCGACATGCCAGTGGTTCCCAGAGAGATTAAGACATTCCTCAAAGGTCACTCCAAGGGCACAGTGCGAACCTTCCCCATAAAAAATTCTCTTTAATCTTCCAGCGCCTGGGCTGGCTATAAATTGGCACAGCTCATCTGAATGGAAGTGTTAACCACCCACAGCCAACAGCTTCGGTCCGGAAACAGCAGCAAGAGGATATGGTGGGAGGCCTATAAACAGCAAGTGATGCCGAGGCAGCCAACCAGGCCGCTGTTTACTGTGTCTGATAATAAAGAGAAGCCAGAGGGCAAAAAAAGGCAACAACATATCTAAACACAGTAGCGATGCTTTTTGGCAACCTAATTAGGACGTGGAACTCGCAAACCTGCTAGCATTTAAAATAAGCTCCATGAAGGCAGGACTTACTTGCACCCGAGTACAGCGATCTCAGATGTCACGCGCAGAGGTAAGCGAGGGCGTGCAGCAGTTAGGTCCCGTGTCTTGTGGCTCTCACACCTCTTTACAGGGCAGATTTTGTATTTGGGTTTTTGGGTTTGTTTCATGGAGTGAGACACTCCAAGGCACAGGGTCAAGCAGACAGCCACTGCTTCCCACCAAGCCCTACAGACCAGCTGCAGCACTTCACCCTGAACAGTTCACCGCGGAGGCAGGTCGCGCTTCCTTGCCAAATCCACAGCACTCTGCCCCGCTACACTTCCTACAGCCTGCCCGCTCGCCTGCAGCTTGGGGTGCGGGATGAGAGGAGGCTGTCAAAGCCCCAGCTCGAAGTAAGGCCTGACAAGCCCCACACAAGCACAAGAAGTAGGCTGTGAAAAGCATACCTTCATCGAGCTGCTGCCAGTGAAGATGCAAAGTGGGAACTTAAATGGAATTAAAAGAAAAAAATCATACTGTGTCGGGCTGTGAAAAACTGGGATAAAACCACAATGGAGTCCTGAGCAAACAGGGCTGATGCAGAGCAGAGAGAGGGTGGAGGCTCTGGGTTAAGATCAACACAACACCCCTGGGAACTCTTCATCCTTTCAATGCACTGCCTGGTCCCAGCACCTTCAGTTGAGCAGTCCCCAGCCGCCAAGCAACCCACAGCTTTAGTGAATAGCTGAACAGGGCAGATCACCCACAGGAGAAGCACCACCACTGTTCTCCTCCTTTTGAATCCACTGCCCCAAGCAGTCACTTTCCAAACTGCATAAGCCTAAAGCCTATCAAATTTGATTCATGTTTCTCTACTGAATTCCCTATTCTGACGTCAGATCCAGCTCCAAGGGCAGAAACAACTTGCTGGTGATCAGCAGTGACCAAGCACAGCCAGGCTCAGGACACAGTAAAGCAGTCACTATTCAGATGCCCATCCTTGAGTCCCTTCTCCCTTGCCCATCTCCAAACTACTGCAGGAGCAACTCAGTGTGTCCTCAGGAAAGAAGAGCAAATCCTGGCCAGGCCATGTCCGACATTTCTTGCAATGTTTTCATCTGTCAATTCATGGATCTTGTAGCTTCACCCTAACTTGAAGGCAGCTGCTCTGCTCTGTTCAGCAGCACAGCATGCAGCCACATGAGACAGAGAGCCAGGGCAGGCAGCCTGTCTCTCACAGGAGACATGGGTTTTCATGTGGCTTGCACTCTGCCTCCAAAGCACGTACTCATATCTCAGTAAGGGCCTGAGCATCTGGCAGCACAGCTCTTGCATTGCTTGCTAGCAGCAGCCCCTGATCTGCCATTTCAGTTTCTTGATGGAGAGTTTGCAGCCTGAAGGCACAAACCAAGATTCTCTTGTAATAGCAATTAAAGCGCATCTCCAGTCTTTCAAGCTTCCAGAGGTGGATTTCTATTTGGGGAGGAACATTTGCCTCCCAGCCATTTCGCATGGCAGGATGTGGCAGGACGCACGGTCTCCGTGGCTCTGCACTGGTCAGGCACAGCACCTGAAAATGATGCTGCACAAGGCCAGACAAAATTTGGGTTACAGAAGGAAAGTCCTTCTCTTACTCCAGCAGGGATCTGACCCCAGTTGGGAGATGTAGGTGAGCAAAATCCAAAAGCAAGAAAATCTGGGTTACCAGTCCTGTCCTGACAAACATGAATCCTCAACCGCACTCAATTATGACCAAATTCAGCATCTTCAAGGAAGAGAGAAAAACCTCTTCTTCCTACAGAAAGCAAAGTGCTCCCCCATCATTAGGCAGAAAAAGTGCCATTTTCTTTCTGTGTTCAGCATAAGCAAAGAGTGCTGAGGGACTGAGTTTGTGCATAGAAAACACAAGGCAGAGAAGATGGAACAGTTTGTTATGGGCTCCCAGGCTTCTCCGAAAGTGCCAGAGTGATAAAGTTGCAGTGCTCGCAGGCAGCCAAGAGACCCAAGGAGAGATCCTGCATTTGAGACACTTACAGGCAAGTGCTAGAGAACTCATCCGGGAAGCTGCAAGGGAGAGAGGCGTCTGTGTTCAGGATTGCCTGCTCCCGAATACTGCCACACCCTGTCACCATCTGCCAGCTGCCAAAGTCTGTGGAAACGGAAGATCCGGGCAGAGAATGGTCCGCTGATCTGGGGCAGAGAGAGAGGGAGATGGCTCGATCAGTCAGATCATTCAGCCACATGCTTTTTGCTGGCGCTAGTGCCAGGGACCTGCCGGGCAGACGGCCAGCAGCGCCTGTGCCAGCACTGTTGACACTCAGGGACCATGGTGCAACATGCAGCTCTGGCTGGGCCCCAGACCCAGCCTTTCCTTTGAAAGCGAAGGGAGAGCCAAGCTGGCTGGGGCCAACAAAGCAGCAGGAGCACACCGAGAGCTGGACAGGAGAGAGCCAGCATGAAGCAGATGGCCATGCAGAACTGAGAAACCCATTAGAGAGATGGAACAGCACATCCTGCCCTGAAACCTTCACAGATGTGAAAGTTGTGCTGTACAAAGGACATTCCCCTGTTGCTTGTTGTAGCTGTTAGCACATCCCAGGGCAGCAGGGCAAATCAAGGCTGTGACTTGGTTAGTGCTGGGAAATACTTAGAGATCATTGTCCTGGCAGCAGTTAGAAAGCAGATCACTCCTGAGCCATTACCACCAGATCTGAACAGAGCCAGTGCTCAAGGCGTACCCAGAACACCTACCCCCAGCACCTGAACGTCTCTTCATTTCTGTGTTAAAGAAAGGGCTGTGCCAAAAATCAGGTGACAAAACATCTTTAGGACAGGCTAAATAGCTGAGGAAGGATAATTGTTTGATGTATGCAACCTCCCACCAGGAAAGAAAGAAGCATGAAACATGGTTAAGTGAATCTGAGGAGTCCCTCCAAAATCTCAGAGAAGAGGGCACAATCACTTGAGACAAACCCACAGCTCTTGGCTTCCAAGGGAGCAAGCAATTACTGTGCCTTGCTGCACAGCAGAGTGTACATAGCTGGAAGCACAGCCTGTGGCAGAGCTGCTCAATTACACACTACCAAGATCTTCTGGATAATTTATCTGAGTTCTGCTGGGCAGAGAGCAGTGCTCCAGCTCCAGCTCTGCTGGGCCAGGTACTTGCACGCTGTCTTCACAGCTAAGAATAGCAGTGGCGCACTGCAGCTGCTCCCCAAGGGACCAGGAGAACAGCCAGAAAGACAGGCTCTCCCACAGCAAGAAGGACCTGAGCTAGACTGGAAGGCAAGAGTGGGACGAGATGCACAGCAGGAAACATATCTGCAATCTCAATCTAATTCCAGGACTGCCATTTAATTAGTCTGATCAATACAGCCAAGGTTGAGCAGTGGGAAGTGTGGTCCTGAGCTGGCTGTGCAAGCACAGAAGGGGAGTCACACAATTCCCTGTATATCAGCTTCCCATCACAGCTGCAGTTTGGGGGTAATATCCCTGTCTAGCAGTTCAGGCTCCTAAAGGGCATGACAGCAGAAATCGGGAAGAGCAGAGCTTCACCTGTCTCACACAGACCTTGTTCTTTGGCTGCTCAGTGAACTATGTGAGGGTCAGAGTACTGGGAGAACCCCATCTTGCAAAATGGTGCTTTTCCTGGGGCATGTACTGCCAAAGTAAAAATGAGGGTACTTCGCTGAAAGCAAAAGTGCAGCATATACTGTTAGAGAGACCTTCAGGAGATCAGACAGGGATAACTTTCCCTGGAAAGCAAGGAATTTGTAAGGGAAGGGGGAGCAGCTGTTGAGTGACATCTACTTCTCTCCGTGCCTTTGGAAGATAAAGTGGAGGAAGTCAGTGTGAAGGAGAGCAGGCAGAGTGTTTGGGCCCAGAGCACGATACCATGATGGAAGCACAGTGGGAACAGTGCAGGATGCCAGGGAGAAGCATGGAGGAATACTGCTTCAGTGCAGAGTGAAGAGGAATATGTCACCTCCCTGAGAGCACAGCACAGCCAGACAGGAAAAACAGGAGTGTCACACATGGTGACAAGAAACTGAGCTAAAGGGGTAAAGAGATCTGTAGGCAATGGGCTCAGGCTGAAAGCCAGAAAAAGCAATGAGTTGCTGAACAGAGGACAGGTTTGTGGCCAGTTAGAAACAAACGTTTTGGAGAGGGCAAGCGTGAATGGCAGAGGAGGGCCTGGACTATAGTAGGATCTCCAGGTGAAGGTACAAAGAACTGAGCAGAGTTCTGCAGCTCCTGCAAAGGGAGAGGAGTATCTGGAGCCTGCCCAGGAGACTCTGCCCACATGGCAAGCCACGATCCAGGGCACCAGGGATAGCAAAAATGTCCCTCTGCCCAATATCATCAACCACACCAGTCAGATAAGTCTGTGCTAAAGAAGGTGAACAGAAAATTGTTTTCTGCTTTGGGTGTGTGGCCTCAGCTTCCAGTTGCTGGTCACCTTCCATGCTTGTCAGCTAAGATTAGACTGATCTTACACCACCTCTTGGATCAAGTCATCTCTTGAATCCTGCCATGTACAGGCAGATAAAAGCACTGTGTATCTCCTGCAAGACTGACTCAGTGACTCTCTAGTCCTCCAGGCCTTCCTGGGGTCCCCAACCCTGTCAAGCAGCTGTGCAAACTTAGTAAGGTTTCATCTAACCCAACAACACTGTGGTCTAGGAGTTCAAGGCAGTAAATTCCGAGTCTTGCCTCCAGGCAGCAGAACAAACACTTGTCGAGTAATTGAATAAACTGATTGACTCTGCAAAGAGTCTAGGTTGTTTCTTTCCTGGCCCAGAGATCTGAGCCTGGTCAGCAGAGCTAAGATATTGTGGCAGACCTTCCCCTCTATCCCCAAAGCCTTCTTAAGGAGGCTCCTGAGGAAGTGTCACAATCAACAAGCATCTTGAGCAGCCTCAAGAGACAGCAGGGGCCAAGCCTGTGAAGACACAGCATGGGAAATTTTGTGTTTGCACTGCAACAGCAGCAGAGCTTCTTAAAAGTTGAGCTTGGCTTGAGACCCAAGACCAGATGTCTGGGGTGACTGCACGCCGATGCAATCCAGTCAATGCTAGAGGTGAAAGTCTTCCTGGAATTTCTACCTTGAATACTTCTTGTAAAGTCTTACTGCAGAGGCCCCAAAAGAGCTTCAGTGAGGCCCTTGGAACAAGCTGGAACTGCTGGGACACCAGAACCAGTTCCCAAGTCTTTAGGAACAGCATGCCTGCATCACATGACAGCCATGCCAGAGGCTGGCTAGGAGTGAGGGCAGCAACGAGTCCTGGGAAGCAGCTGGACAATGACAGCAAAGCTGACATGGTTAGAGATGAGATACAGCCAGTCTTCAAGTTGCTGTCTCTGCCACAGACATCTAATGGCAGACAGAAAAAGAATCAAAGTGATCTTCACACACCCACCTCTTCAGGCCCACGAGTGGGAAGAAACTCCCTCAAAAGTGCAAGATTAACTAAATTAGATTAGCAAAACAGAGATGAGCTGCAAGCTGTTCCTTCACACAAGGAGGGACCTCTTGCAGGCCATAAACTGGCAGCTCCTAACCTGGAATGGTTCCTTTTAATTAGGTCAGTGCTTCCCATGCAACATGCTGCACAAGACAGTATTTCAGAGCACATGGACACTCACTTGCCTGCCAGAGAAGAGCCAATACTGGAGGCAGAGCAACAGTCAGGGATCCTTCCCTTTCTTAATATGTAACTGAGATGAGAGCCGAGTGCCAACAGCTAGGCTCCCGTCCTGCCCTGTGCTGCCCCCGCTCACCTGACGTATTTCCACACACCTAGGACTATTTGGGAAGCAGCTCATTTGCCAGCATATGCTCTGTGCCTCAAACTGAAGCATTAAGTAGGTTCTGTATGTGCAGGCAAACTTTGGCAACCTGGAGTAAAGGGCGGCCCTTCCCACCTTTGCGTGGGAAATGTTGGCAAGGAGTATGGCACTCTGCCAAGAACTGGGAGCCCTGGCTGAATTCCAGGCAGTTATCTACAGGCTGGGATAGTGCCCGAGCAGCCCCTTCTCTGTGAGCACCATTTCTGATTGCAGCACATAGTCATGGGCCAGCCAGCAAGCCCATTTTGTGGCATGGTCGTGCAATAATTCCAGAAAACAATCCTGTAAACAATTCCTCTCCTGCTGTGGTCACTACCCCGAGTTGTCATACCGCAGATACACCTTCTGAGCGAGGTGGCTGTAAGGAGCAAGACACACAGTGCACGCAGTCTTCTCACTACCTACAAAACAGCCAAAGCCAAGGGGCAGCAGCTCCTCTGTCCCACTCTGCTCTCACTGTGCTCCCTCCAGACCCACAGCTGAGCCATCTGCAGCCTTAATAAGTAAAATAAGGGAGTTCTCTGTGACTGCTGGTCAAAGCAGATCCTCCACAATTTAACTCCTCCAGATCTTGACTCTCTAGATCACAGTACTTTGGGTTTTGTTTAACTGACTTAGCAAAAGCACATTCAACCAAAGATTATCCAGCTGCTAATCCACATTAGTGCTATGTAGACACATGATAAAACCCTGACACAGATACAGAATTTTTCTGCAGTGTCATGGGACGCTTAAGACTGCTAGTGTCAAATGCAAATACAGGAAAAGGTTTGCAAACTGCAACCCCCTCACATGCAGGGGGTTCAATTTGAGGCACAGTGACTGCCATAGAGCTCTCTGTAGAACAAGCAGCACATCTTGTCCTACTCTGCAAATAGTCTATGCAGTATTTTCCTGTGTGTTTGTCCTCCACAGATGTGCTCTTACCAACGTGTTGGAATAAGATAGAAAGACTGACAGGAATTGCTTTTGTACTGCTTTGCCTAACAGGAACCATCCTGGGATCTACAGGTACCCAGGACCTCTGGATCAGAGCAAGATTCACAAGATGGGCTGGTAATGTGACAGCAGCAGCCTGTTGACATTGCCTGGCCAGGAGAGGGGTTTGGCTTCTAATGTCTGACTGGGTATTTTTATGTCCTTCTTTTAGGACAGCTCAGTTCCCCTCCCAGGCCCTGCTCACGTCTCTTGCTGACTTGCCCTCCTGTTCACTCCAGAGCTCCCCTCACTGCCAGCACTTGGACTGGGCTGTTGACCTGAACTACCTGAAGGATACCTGCTGGCATTGCACAAGCAACCATTTTAACCACTGCAGCAGCAGTTGAGGAAAGTGTTTTGTTGCTATGGCCACGCAAACAGAGGATTATGAAGTCAAGTACAGCGGTTTCTTCATCTCAAGAGCCTTGGGTGTTGACCTGCCAGCAGCACTGCAGGAATAAAGGTATTTTTGGCATCCTGATCAGTCTCTGTGCTCCTGCTTATCCATCTTAGTACCACAATTTTTCAGGAGGTGAAGAGAAAATTTACCTCTTCCTTCTACCACAGATACAGTTCTCCACCCAAAATGGGACCCATTGTTTTCTTCAGGGCAGAAAATGGTGGCTGAAGGTACTGTGTTATCTACCAGACCAAAAACTACCACAGTTGAAACAGGCCAAGTGGAATGTCAAAACCTCTTTCTGGAAAAAACACACCACGCTTAGAACCCAGAAATTGCAACCCATGACAGTGTCTGATAAGGGAACCCTAACCCTCGCTATGGTGCTCTTCTGCCTACCCTTGTTTCTCCTCTTTGCTCTTGCAGAGCAGTCTGGCTGAAGCATTACAAGCTGCTTCTTCCCAAGCATTGCAGCAAGCTTGCTACCAGCAAGCACTGAACAGCCTGTCAGGCCTTGGGAATGGCATGGGACCACACACAGGAATTGTGGCGCTACCATTGTGAACAAAGCAGCTCCCAAGACAAGCTGTTTTCTTTCCAGTATTTTCTTCTCTTCTTGGGAGATTCTTTTCATCTTACAGAGAATGCAGAGGTGGGCCCCAACAACAACTCAAACCCCTTCTATTGATGTCTTTCCCTGGGGAGAACAGTTAGCATCATTTATGAAAACTGTCAGACACTGGAGTTTTTCTCTGGAATTAAGAGAAACTTGTTAAGAAAGTCTTATAAATTTTCAATGCTTTACTTGTTTGTCATTTTATTTTCCATATGATGAGAGAGTACTCAGATTTGGCTAGTGGCTGTTTCAGAAACACTAGAAAAAGACTCATCGGAAAACCTGCAGAGACTACACAAGCATTTGATGCTCTTAACAGCAACCTCTTATCTCAGAGTCTCTTTATTCCATGTTGCCCTAACCACATAGTGTTTGCTCCACAGGCTCTGTTCTTTTTTCCCTAGCCCAGCTCCCCAGTCAACTCTGCCCTATTGCAGTGTCATGCTCCAGAAGGGTGCCTCTGTTATGGCGTGAGATTAGGCTCAGGTCCAGGGTCCCCATGCCCCAGCAGGAACACACAGCCTTCCGGGCAGAATCCTTTGTGCTGGCACAGTGCTCGCAGCTTGCTCCCAGCAGATTCCTACCTCTGCTTGCTACCAGCACCCAGTTTTTTTTCCAACCAATCATCAGGAGGGTCAGCAGGTGAAAAGGGGGACAGTATAGATGCAGAGTGAGGTCTGCTTGATTTGAAAAGCTTCCTTTCCCAAACACCACGGCCATTTCAAAACCTGGTGGACGCGTCAGACAGAGAAAATGCGGTGAGCTGCATGCATGCAAGATGCAGAGATGTCAGAGCTCAGAGTTGAGGCATGCGCTGAGGACAGGCAGAACAGACAGCTGGCTGTTATCAGTACAGTTCCTTGCTCCTCTAGGGGCTGAGGCAGGAGTGTCTGTGTTTAATGGCCAGCACTTCAGACAAGGTCAGACTAGAGAGGAACAGGCCTCCCGAGGTTTGTCCACAGATACAAACACAGGTGCTCCAGTGTTTCCAGAGCTACACAAGTGTAGCCCTGCACTCCCTTTACCAGACACTCATTTTGCTGAGAAATGCTCTGCTCCATCCCATCTCACCTGGATCTGGGCACTTCTAGTGGGCTGCTTCCAATCCTCAGGAAGTTATCAGAATGGGTTGATGAGGAGGAGCTGGAGGACTTAACTTCAACCATTCCTGTGGAAGACAGCCTGTCTTCAGACTGCTGTGCCCTGCTCCAGAGCACGGCTTGCGGTGATGATGCACAGCTCTTCCTCCTGTGGGACAGAGGACGTGGGTGAGAAAGCTGACTTTTCTATGTACTCCAACTAGGAAGCCTTTCCACCACAGGATGGATTTTAGCCCAGCAGCTACAAGCTCTTGTTTCCACTGAACCCGCCCTCCTCCCTCCCAAGGAGTCGTGAGTCACGGGTAACTGCTCAGTGAGGGGGGTACACTGAGCTCAACCCATCTTAGCCCATTCTTTTATAGATCACCATCCACGTGACCTGGAAATCAGAGACGGGAGAATACATCAGCCCACACACACACAGTGATTGCTTTGTTTAGTCTAGCAGCAAAAATGCCTTGAGCAAGGGGCCTCCCAGCGGGGAAAGACCATTTCAATCTGCTCAAACTCCACAGTTCGTAACAGCCCAGGTGGGCGTTTGTGCGCACCGAGGGCAACAGGGACACACCACTAGTGTTATTTTCCCTTTTAGCAATTCCCTTTGGGCACCACTGACCACACTTCTGACCACGTGCTTACAGCTGACAGTCACTCCAGATGTAGGTACACTTCAGTTTTCTCTCTGTCTATGCTGACAGCCCAAACTGCTTTGGCTTCTTTCCTAGCCAGCACATTCAGACTCAGTCATGATTCACTGTCCATTGCTGCATCAGGCCTTAGCTCACAGTACCATCCAACTACATGCTGAACAGGCACACATTTGGGACTAATTCACATCACTGCTGCTCCACGTTCAGAAGATTTTCCTTCTTATGTCAGTTGTTTAGTTTTGTTTTTTTCCCCTAGAAGAGTCCCAAGAATTTCCTCCCCTCCCAAGACCACTGAACTGGACAAAGACCTCCCTATGTACAAAAGTAAAAAAGAAAAATTCTAAAGCAAACAAACTCAAGGCAAAAAGATGTTATTCCCCCTAAAACGTGGAAGGGCATCTCAGCTTTGAGATCTCAAGCACTGTCAGCGAGTGCAGCTAAAGACAGGCTTATTGTACAGTGGAAACCGCGATATCCTCTCTTCATTTCTTGAAGGGTGTCCACCCTCAAACATCACACCACAGCCTCTCTTAAGCATTATTCATCTCATGTTATCATAGCTGCCAACATCTCCAAGTACAGCCTGCAGAAACAGGTTTGAACAGCTAAAAATCAAATGCCTCTCCCTGCACAGAGACTGTGAGGCCACCTGTTTTCAGGGCAACACAACAAAGTACATCCCCTCCTCTCCCTTGTAGCAAGCCCTACATATTCTCCAGACTACAGAGCCAGAACAGCTTGCAGTAAAACATCCATGATCAGTCCCTTCGCTGAGCACTCATGGCAAGGCTCACAATCTTCCCCTTTCCCAAGCTCATGCCCCCCAGCACAGCCCAAATCATCCCTGTGGAGCAGCTGCTAGCCCAATACAGCCTGATGTCTTCCACAGAAATAAAAGCAAACCAGAGTTAGGAAACATGTTACAAAATCCAGCCCTGATCCACACAAGTGCAGCTGATCTCCTCCAGCATGCCCTGGTCACTTCACATCTTGTGAAAAGCACACATAAGTTCTGTGCAGCAGAATCAAGTCTGTATGTCCTGAGCACTCAGAGCAACATAAATGCTTCCAGGTCACTACCCTGAAGCCCTGCAAGTGGAAAGTTGTTCTCTACTTGATGCAGTAGTTTTGATGTGGATAGGTAGGCTCTGTGTGTTAGAGGACTCCGTGTTGCTCACTTGGCAAACAGTTTGGGACTCTCCATCTCCATTTTGTGATTCTGAAGGGATATTCTCCCTTCCCTTCTCAGCACTTTAAATTGAATATACAATGTACTTTAGAAAGGCTGCTGCCACTAGCATGGCTGCAAGCTCAGTCCCAGAGGACTTCAAATGCCTCCAGCACAACCCAGATTTAATTTAAAATAATTGCAATATAAAATAGCCTCTTCACATGTGCTGAGGGAGAGGAGAGAAAAATTAAACTGAGAGGGGCAACCCTACAGCAAGGCTCTGAAATCCCCAAACAGCACCAGAAACTCCACAAGCAAGTAAAACACCCGTCCCAGAGTAGCAGAGTTGCCAGGCACCTTCCCCACTTCCAGACAGCCAGCTGCATCCCAGGCAAATTCTATGTGACCCTCTATCAAGAGGCACTACTGAAAATTCTGTATTCTCCCCTGGAAGTGTTTCTAAGCAGTGCTGCAGGCAGGAACCTGCTTTCAGCTCACACCTCATGCTGGTAGAGGGGCTAAAATTTAGAGGGGATTCTTGGCCACCTAGCCCAACTCCCACTAACTGCAGACACTCCCCCTGTATAATGTCTTTCATAAACTCTGATTAGGCTTCATTTTAGGGCAGCTGAACCATCTCTACTTTTCCCTGGGGAGGCTGCTGTCAAATGTAATTTTTCTGATAGTTTGGAACTATCTTTTAAAAGTAATGAAATCCTTTGTGGATGAAGTTTAACAGTGAAACTGGTGAAAATGAAACAAATGTGCTTTACTCTCGTCTATGTACAAACTCAGAAGCATCCCTGCAGAAGCCTGACAGCCTTTTAACATGGGGTGGCCTCCAGTTTTTGGTGCAGAAGCTCTGGAGTACAAACTGCAGCAAAGCTTCTGACAGCCAAATTCCTCCCCCCACTGTCAGGAATCCATGCTACAGAGAGCAGACCTGGAGGGCAAGACACTTCAGAAATATTTTTCTATCAGGCTCAGAGCCTGCCCCTTTTGTTCAGCCCACTGAGTGGTTATCTCCTCACCATGCTGCTTGAGCCTGTGCTCCTGCTGGCATCAGCTCCACTGCTTCATAGGTAAAGCTCCCAGTTGCTCCAGGGGAACTTTCCATCCCTAGGGAGAAGTCACTGCTCAGGCTTGTGGTGCTGCCTCGGTCTTTCTGCTCTAGAGAAAAGAAAACAGAGCTACCTGAAGACCAGCTTGGTCTCACTTACTTTCTCTCCCTTTAAGCAATACACTTCCCTGTGCCCTGTTCTTGTGAGGCCCCAAAGACAGCACACCCATTTGGGGTCATCCTGAAGCTGGGAACCCAAGCTCACAAGCAATGAACCATTACCAGCACCCACAGGCACTGATGCTTGACAGCAGCACTCACTGAGCATGCAGATCTCTTCCAGGGTGAAGCCAGGTGGCAAACTCTTCCTTCTGGGGAAGGAAAGACAAAGTTACCTCAGGCACACTTCAGGGCTGTGTGAAGGCTGGCCATAGCCAGGTCTCTGTCACACACAGCAGATCAGAGCAGTGGGGAATTAGCTATACAGGGGCAGAGGAGAGGGGATGGGCCAGTGTGCACTGTCTGAGTCCTAACAGTCCCAACCCAAACCTCCTATGCTTTGAGAAGGTGGCAACAGGCAACACTGCACATAATGTGCTTATTCAGAGCATCCAAGGCGGGCTTTGCCTCCTTCTGTCCCTCCTGAAATAATAAGGGTTTATGCTGGGCAGTCTGTTAAAAACCAGCCAACCCCTCTGTCCCCACCAGTGCCTGATGGAGCTTGCTGTGCAGCCTGCTTGAGCCAGAGCACACATCTCTGGGTTCATCCGTGCTAAAGCATCCACGGACAGTCATTAAGCAGAGAGCACATTTCAGCATGGACAGTTTTTCAGAGCACAACGTGGCACCTCACAAGCCTCGGCCCCGTTTTGCAGCCTTCAGAGTGCAGAATAAATTAAAGAAAACTGGGCCAGGACACCAGGGCTTCCATCTCCCCAAAGAAGCAGCACTAACAAGCTCCCTGGCTCTGTAGCCCATGCAGCAGCAAGCACAGGCTCCTTACCTCTGTGACTTCAGAGCAGAGAACTCCTCAGAGGTGATGTGCTTCAGAAAATTGAAGCAGAAAAAGAAAATCTGAGCAAAGGGAAAGAGAAGAGTGGTTCAGGAATGAACCCGAGGCTCCATGCAGCCTCTTATCTTGGTGAGGAGGTGCTGGCAGGAAGGAGATAGCAAAAAATCTGCAGCTACCAGCTTCCAGTGTGCCATGGGCTGCCACCATCCCATCCTGGGCCTTCTCTTCCATGTTAAACTGCCCCTCTGCTCCCTGCCACGGGGAGGCCCAGAAAAGAAGGGGAACAAGTCTCCTTATCAATGCCTTGCACACATGCTGCAAGCCCACAGAAGGTACTTATGCCATCAGTACAGAATGGAACAGAGATGGCAGCAGCTGCTTATACACTCAGGTAAGCAGCAAACCCAGCAAGACTTGCAGAGTTAGAGCCACATGCTCCACCTCAGCAGCAGACCTCTACCACATCTGGAAGCACGCGGTACCTACAGCGTTTGCGGCCCCAAGCTTGTGCCCTGCCACACCCCACTCTGCATCAATCACCCCACTGTGCCTCTGCCACCCCACCCACCCATGCAGAGCCATGCCCTTCTCCTGGGAGAAGTGGGGAGCAGGGAGCGCCAGAGGCAGCCAGGCACCCCCTCTCCTGCTGCAGCTACTGACTCCACCCATGACCAAGCAGGCACCAGAGCAGAGCTGCCAGGCTTGAACACCAGGAAAAGGAAGGAATAGGAGGAGTGATACTAAAACAGGGATTTTGTACCCCTGAAAGATGGAAAATAGGCCAGGGTCCTGCCTCTGCTGTTTGAAGGCAGAAGATTCCTTAGTAAGGTGAGAGTTTGAGGAACAGGGGAATAGCAACAGAGTTAGACACACACCCCATCTCTTTTCTATTCAGAAATGATATTACACTATATTGCAACTATAGTCAGAGCAATCTTTTTTTGCTTTTTAACAGTGAAAGATTTTGAAGAGTATTAGTTCCACTAATTTTAAGTGCATCCCAGACCCGTATGTGCACCCACAGACACACCCCACCAAATTCACACACTGGAACCAACACAAGCTGCTCCATGAGCCCGTGATGACACGCAAGCCACACGCAGCTGCAGCACCCAGGCAGGATGGCTGGCACTCAGGACAAGCACACAAGACTATCCAGCTTTATTTTCAAGGAGTCACACATCCTTCTCACTGCTGAGCTGAACAGCAAGTCCTAGCACCCTCTAATGTGGGGCCTGAACACTAATGGCACAGGAGGGAAATGGGCAGGAGCGACCCCTCCCCCCCAACAAAACTGTAGCCTGAGAGAGAAGCAACCCCACAACTTTTGCATCACAAAGTGACAGGGCAAGGCTCTTACCTCACATTTCCAGCACCTGAACAATCTTTTTAGAGCCTGGCCACACCACTGATACTAGCAGGAGCAGGCAGTGAACACTGCTACCTTAAACAGGTATCCTGAGAACACAAAGCAGTGCTCAGCCACTGCCCCAGACCCAACACTCACCTCTTCTCCTTTACTGAGTCGATCGACTAACATGTGCCTGGGAAGAGAGCAAGGGAAGCTCAGTCACATGCCAGAATCAGAAGAGTACAAGCTGTCAAGAATAGCCACATGCCTGAGCCCTCAGGTAAAAAAAGGCATCAGCCCTTCTTGTTCCAGCTCATTGGGAGCTGCTCAAACATCAACCTTTGGCTGTGAACAAACATCAAAGATGACCCCTCAAGGCTTCTCCCCTGTTGCACAGGGACGCACAGGCAAGTAAAACTTATCATTCCTACCCAAAGAGAAACCAGTCATAGGCCACTGTCAGGTAGAGAATCTCAGATGGCTCCAGGGATGTGTGGATCAGCCCATCCTGCAAAGCAAAAGACACAGCCTTCAGGCAGCAGCCCTGGGAAGTGGAACTTGGGAATTCATGATCTGCTGAGAACTGTCACAGTGATCCACGGTACCCATCTTCCTCTACCTGCCTGTGACAGCATGTCTGAAGAAACATTAGGAACATTAACAGCTCCACCACCACTTCCTGGAGACGGTCACTCACCCTCCAAGCAATCAGCCCCAGAAGCAGAGCCAGGTACTCACAGCCCATAAGGAGAGGCGCAATAAGGAGATGAAGAGAGGCGTTCGATCCCAGCCGGAGATACAGTGCACCAGGAGCCCGCTGTCATCTGTTCCAGGCAGGGGTAGGACGGAGAAGGAAAAAAAAGGATGTTGCAATGAGAGCAATGACTTCTTTATGGCAAATCTGTAGAGACAAGCTACTCTCTGTCCCCAAAGCCCAGACTCAAGAGCAGAGCTCAGCCAGAACATTCTGTCTTGGATACATCCGCCAACAAATTGCTCAGAGTGTCCTGGGTTGTCAGCAGCACCAGCTGATGTGCTGTCCTGGTCCTGACAGCTGCTCAGGACACAGAGTCATCAGGTATGAACATCACTTTACTACCCTGAACACACACCTACCAGCTGCAACTCACTATCATAATTTATTTCTACACTGGTGAGAAAACAGCTCCAACTGAACATTTTTTCAGTCTCACTAACCTTCCTGCTGCACACTGAGCAGAGGCACACACAAGGCACAAACCCTACACCCTACAGAAAACCTGCAGTGTGTCCCAACACAGCTAGTGCAGGCAAGTGTAGCTGGCCATGCTGTCAGAACCAGCCACAGCTCCATCCATCAGTGTTAGGTCACGGTGCCCAGAGGGAATGGGATGCCACAAAGGGCAACAGACACTCTTCAAGAGTTGGGGTGTCCATGATGAAAGGGGCTCTTAAACGGCACCAAATGAGATCCTGTGTTGGGGGGACAAAATACAGGTAACCAGCAAAACAAGAGCAAGAGTCAAAAAGGAAAGAAACAATGTTTCTTCTCTTCACATTTAAAGTAGTAAAACAGTAGGCTAAGTTTTCAGATATCCCTTCATGTTCAGGAAGAAAGGGTTTTCAAAGAATCAGCAAGTCTCTCTCTAAGATGGGAGCTGGAGTTCTGAGATGGTAGGACCATCACCCTGTTTTGAAGGGAGAGAATTAAAAGTGACTTCTGTATTGGGTGCTGATCCACAATGGCACTAATACCATCAGCCGTTCTTCCAGGGACAGTGACTGCTCCAGTTACGCTGCTGGGAGCAAGGTGTTTTGCCTTACCATCACTATTGATAATGGAGATCAGCAGCTTCAGGTAGTTCTGTGTCTGTTGTATGAGGTCCCAGCTCTGCAGAAAGAGGAATGTTGATGGTAAGGGTCTGCCCACAGCAAAAGGCTGCTCTGCAGTTCAGAGCTGCTCTATCCAGAACAGCAGCAAAGCAGAAATAACCACATGGCCATTCCTCAAAGTGACACACTTCCCCTTTGTATGAATCTCCCCATCCTCTGCAAAAGGCACTCTGGGACAAGATACCAGGTAGGCAAATAAAGCATTAAAGACCATCTCTACTGTCTTCCTGGCTGGCAGAGGAGCTGCTTTGCCTGCAGCCCCAAAGCTCCAAGCAGCCCATGCTCAGAGCACTGACCCACTTCTGCCCACGTGCACTTTACCAAGTGGTTGAGCCACATTCCAGCCACGTGTGTAATGCCAGCAGCATGATGGGATGTGCAGGCCAAGGCCAGCAGCCTGTTTCCACAACCCAAGCACTTTGCTCAAAACTCTGTGGTCCTTGAAAATGTCCCTGGCAGGCTGCTGGCAGAGGGCTGACCTTCACCCACCCTCTGGACAGGCACTGGACTTCTGCAGTGACCCCCAAGTAGCAGCAGAACTACAGAAGGGCTCTGAACTCAGAGAACTCCAGCACTACAAGACATACAGGTGAAAAATATCAGAACAAGCCCAAGCTTGTCACTTGACTGTCACGTCATGAGAAGATGCAGGGAATTTCAGTGGTTTGATCAGAATCAGAACTAGCTCAAGGGAAATAAGACAGCACTGGCAAGGAAAAAGCAAGAGTTGGACACATTTCATGGCAGAAATGTTAGTGGTGTAAGTGACATGTGACCATAAGCAACAGAACCCTCGCTGTGTGCTTGCATGTGTGCACATCTGTGTGTAACCACACTGAAGACTAGTGTCAGACAAAGAACATATTGCTCAGCCGTGAGGCCTGCAGAGCCACAAAAGAGTAGGGAAACAGGGAACATAGTCAGCCTGCAGAAGAAAACCACATAATTACAAAATCTTTTATCTGCCCAATTCGATCCATCTTCCGCTTATTTTAGAAGGCATCATCCAATTATCCAGTCTGATCTCTATACCACGAACAAGAAAGTTTTCTTCAGTTGCCCCAAGTACAGCCTGAAGCTTGCACTTGGCAAGATCTTTGCCCAGAAAAGCATCTCAAATAGGGGTGACAGCTCATTTCTCCTTTGGCAGCATGTTCCAGCAGATTATCCTCAAAAATAACATGCAAGACTGCTTTTCCTTATCTGAAGGTCTGATTTCAGATGCAGATATTGCTTCCTGTGCAGCCCTTCTTCCCCAGAGTCAAGAGTGATTTAGAATTAGTATTTTCTCCTTACAAATGTACTTACACATTAATCAAGTAAACCCTCCATCACCTTAGTGATTAGCTAAACAGACTGAGAACTTTCGCTTTGAGTGAAGTATGTTCTCCAGTCCTCAAATCATTTCTGCATCTATTTATTACATCCTCTTCAATTTTTAATATCCTTTTAAAAATACTGGCTGTTCAGTATTCTAGTGAACAAGTTTCTAGCCACACACAAGCTGTAGTTCTATTAGTTCTGCTTCAACTTTTCTGTGATTCTGCTTATGCTGGCACTTGAACAGTATTTACATTACTGACAACAAACACTGGCACAGCACAGGGAGCTCTGTGGTTCTGTGGTGCTTCCAGCCACAGGGCACAGTAACGTGACATGCTCCAGCACAGTCAATCCCCACAAAACCTGGTAGATCCACTGATGTGTGAAATGGAGCACACTAATCAGTAGTATAAGGTGATACTTCCTGGTGTGAACAAAGGTAAACTTTGAAGCTTGAGCAAACAGAAGAGTTCAATTACTGTTTGCCATGCTGTCAGCAATAAGGAGTGGAGATCTGCCATGGTTGGTTATGATTCCCTACTCCTCTCCCATAGGAAGGCACCTTGCACACCCATGAAGAAGGTGCCCAGTCCCTTGGCTCTGCTCACAGAGGAGAAGGTTGACCTCTCTCAAGACTCCCCACAGCCAAGGAAGTCTGCCCAAGGTAGGCCCGTGCCGAGCTGAGACTGAGAACAGGTAACACTGCTTTCTGTTTCCTGCCTCGTTCCTTACCTTTGTTAGTGACCTATCTCCCTAATGGATTGCAAATTTTTGGAAGCTACACCAGAAGGCTTGACTTAACAGTCAGCTGCCTCAGGGCACAGCAAGCCATGGAGCTTTTGGGTACGGGATTTCCACTGCTGTTCTGAACTGTCAAGCAGCCTCACCCCCACTGAGATGGTATGAAGTGAGCCAGATTACAGCAATAGGAGCAAGTCAGATTTCAAATCTCTCCTGATCCTTCCTGAATACATCCCTGACCTCCCACAGAGACATCCACTTTGCTCACCTGGTACTCGCTCCAATCAATATTCAGAGACTGGGTCAGAGAGACTGGGATACTTAAAGGAGCATCTACATAGTCCTGTAAAAAACCCAAACACAGTTGGTCAGAGGAAAGTCATGACTTGAAGGGAATGAGTTCCAGAAAAAACCAAGACAACAAATGCCACATGGTGCATTACAAAAAACCCAAACATCTCAGCAAAGCATCTTTGTATGCAAAATCCTGAAGCTGTAAGAATAAACTCAGACTCTTGCAAGGACTAATGGACAAGTGGAGCTTTTATGTCCTCCCAACAGTGAAAGTTGGGCATATTAGTCTCTGAATTTCTGCAGGACTGCCCCACTCAACCATCCCCTCAGCAGGAGACAGAATATGAAGAAAGAACTGAGAACTGAGGCTATCAATGAGATCAGAATTCAAAACTGGGAGCAATCCATACCTTCCATGAGAGGTCAATCATCCTACACTTCAGGATAATGATTCATTTATTTTACATATGAATCAATAATTTAGTACATTCCCTATCTGTTTTGTTTGTCCTGTTGATTTCCTCCTTGTGATCAGAAATAGGCCCATGACATACACACCATCGCTGAGGAACTGGAAGGCAAGACTTAGGCCCAGTAAAACACAAAGCTCTCAGTTTTGTAACATCCATGTACCTGTTTCCAATTAAATATGAGACCTTCAGCTGTATAATCCCGGTCTTTGTAGTCCTTAAAAAATTCACAGCCTGCAAGAAAGAGAGATAATGAACAACGATTCAGCTAACTGGTATCTAACAAGTGAAGTGCCCTGTGGGACTAGGAGCGCTGGCAGCCCCAGGCTCCAGAAATCCAAACCAATCAAAACTGCTGCCTGTGGGAAGAGAAGAGCAGTAATCCTTAGTACACTGTGCAGCACGGCCTCCAGCAACAACAGCCCAGGGCACTTAGCAGTACAGATACACACAGCAAAGGGCAAACTCCAAACACAGCAAATGGGGAGCTTGAGGGATTGATTTCATTTTTTCCCGAACAAGAGGTTTCAGCAAGGAGCTATGTTTTGCAGGGCCATGGACTTTTGCACAGATCTAAGGCATCAGCTTGACATGCTGAGTGAGAAGGAACCACCAAAAGAAGGTGTTGGCAAAGGCCTGGAGAAAGCCAATTTTCAGAGGGCATCTGCTGCAGGTAACAAGAAATGGCTCTGTTAGAGGTGGCTGTGATTTCTCTCACATTTCAGTCTTCTCCTTCAAACGTGGGATTTACCCCATCTGAAGGAAAGAGGTACAAAACCACTTCCAAGCTTTTCCCCAAGCTCTCCCCTCCTGAAATGTGTCCTTTGGCTTGGCCCTTCTCAAACAACTATTTAAGTCTCTGCTGCAACCTGCAGTCACTTAGTCACAGCTGAGCAGCACCATTAGCACTGCGGCTGCCTGCAGGCTACACAAAACACCTCTCCCAGTGTGCTGTACACACCTCAGCAGTGCCACAGTGCCCACACTACCCAGATACCCCTGTGCCAGGCACAGAACACGGAGAGAGATTACCACCCTGCAAGTCACAAGTAACTTCAATGGAAAGAAAAGCCAAGAAAAGAATCTTTGTGCAAGGATAGGACTAATCCTCAAATATGCAGTCAGGACACAATCTGTCAGTTGAGATTTAACTCCAATTAAACAATGACTTCATGCAAAGAATGGGGGATTATGGCATAACTGTTGGCATCCACAAATACCAAAAGCTTCTACAGATACCCCATTTTAACCCAAGTCCTTCACTCCAGACAGTTCTTACTCTTCGCTTGGTAAAATCTGTCTGGATGCCTGAGCACAAAAAGCGGTGGTGAATGGAGCTAAATCCAGTTGGTGTCTGATCCCCAGGTTTTGTGGTGTTCCTCAGGGTTCAGTATTGGGGCCAGGCCTGTTTAACACCTTTACCGATGATCTGGATGAGGGGATCAAGTGCACCCTCAGCAAGGAGTGGAGTCACCAGCCCTGGAGGTATTTAAAAGACAGGTAGATGTGGCACTTGGGGACATGGTTTAGTGGGAGCCTGGGCAGCACTGAGTTAATGATTGGACTCAATGATCTTAAAGGTCTTTTCCAACCACAACAATTCTGTGACTCTGTTTGGACGCTGTCTTGCTCACCTAAGGCGACAGTATCTTAGAATTTTTGTTTTGTAATTTGTTTCTGAAGTTATTCTTTCAGTGCAACCCTGGAAACATCAATAAGAATGTATCACGGCATTTGGCCAGTCACTAGAGGGGTTGCTGATCCTTAGATGTGTATGCCTTAGATTTAACAGAATGACAACATTTCCCCATGGACCAGCACTGCTGAAATCAGGCAACATCTGCAGGGAGTGTGTGCAGTTTAATAAGGTTTACCTCTAGCGTGGCAGTGAAGAGCTGCTAAAAGAAAGCAGCTGTCCCAGAGGGCACAAGAGGAAGGACCATCACTGAGTATTGCCTACCACATGCAGATCCCCATACAGAAACAACTCTGCAGCTTAACTCTATAGTCACTTCCTCTCCATTCCTTACAGCACTACAGAAGACCTGTGTACACAGTCTTTCTTGTGTTCCAAGTCTGGTGACGTGTGCAGCAGCAACATATATCTGTGCTACATACTATAGAAACCAGTAAATACTCTTACTTCTGTATACTTTGGCAACCTGCATGCCAAACTCAACAGAAGTCTTCATGCAGCTTCTCTGAATTGTCACTAATTTCTGTATAAAAGGAAAAACACCTTTAAGAACATGTTTAAGAGCAAAAACTAGCAATCAAGGAAAAGTCTGGGTCTGGATCATTCACCACAGTTTTTTTGGGTTTTGTTTTTTCTCCTCCTCTCCCTTTCTTTGTGCACTAGGGAGAAAGAAGAGTCAGCAGATGGACCTCAAGCACAGCAGCCTTGCATCTGATCCTGTTGCCAAGCCTGACATCAGCAGGCAGGCAGGAATATTCAGTTCATCTGTAAAGTGTGCAAGTGACCCAGCAGTGGTTGCTAGGCACAGAGATGGATATAGCTGGGGAGACAGGCTGCGAAGGGCTGCCTCTGTCATACACTGCAGGCTCAGGTGAACTGTTCTGCTAGCATTGAGGATTTCTTACAGCAGAGCTCTGGAACACTAGACTAGAAATTACCCTTAAGAATTGGGTTTTTACATAACATAGAACAAGATATATATGTTGCATCAGGTGGTAGTTTGGAGTTACAGTGATGTGAAAGGCCATCTTAACCAACTCCACCTCTGGGACTTTTCCTCCGTGCTTGAATTAATAAGGACTGCTGAGAAATTATTTTGCCACCTCAAAGAGTGCCTAATGCTGACTCACACTGCCAGAGCATCCAGGTTCATTGCACTGTTCTTGGTTTAAAAGAGTTTTTCTCCAGAGGGAGCATAGGAAACATTCAGCAAGTCATGGTCATTTACATATACACACACAGAGTTATCTCCCTGTCCCCAGAAACGGATTGTCACCTGTCCCTTGGGAGTCCCTCTGACCATCATTCCTGTACCTGGATATGGGATGGAGAGAAGTGTGAAATCAGCATAACGTTGAGCTTTGTCCACCTTCTCAGAAGACGTCACACTGCACAGGACAAGAGGAGAACAGCAGATACTTACAGAGTGTTTTTCACGTAGACACCAGCACCCAAAAAATTATTTGTTGCATCTCCCTGCGCTATGACTTGACACAGTAGTGAGCAGGGGCAGAACTTACTCAACACATCCACATAAATAGGTACAGCCCAAAATCACTAAAGCTTTTCTCTGAGACAAGCAGGAGAAACATCTCCCTCTGTTCCTATACACAAGCAGAGGGCTCCTTTGCTGTCTCCCTTCTGAAGGGGTGACTATCTCATTACTATAAAGCTGTACAGGGAAAAAGCCACTCAGACTGCAGAAAACAGAAGAAAGCAGTTATGTTGCCCCCATTGATAAGAGTTTTCTGTGGCCTAAAACCTTGGTGTTTTCTTTACACAATCAACTAACCTACCCTGCTATAGAACTCTTCCAGGGACTGCTCCCAGGATGCTGAGTGCATGCCTGACAGCAATTCACACATAAGGGCTACACTAGCTGCAAACCAAAGCCTGCACAAAAACAAATTAACCCAGACTCACTTCAAGCCAAATTTCACCTTCTTGTTTTCCACCATCAGGTCACAGATATATCGGACAGACAGGTATCGAAGCAGCTTGATGTCATGCCCTCTGACCTTGTCAAACAGCTGGGAATCTGCATTTCTGCAAGAAAGAATGAGGCAAAGCAAGGTGAGCATGTAAGATTGACCAAGTTGAGCCTGATTCTTCCCAGGTGAGCCACAGTTCTTCCCTGAACCACTTCTAGCCATAAGCAGCACAGCACGAGCCTTGTCTCCACAGGTCTGAGTCAGACTCTGCAAAGAACTGACACTACAAGTTTGTGCTCATGGTCCCTTGGCACATCTCACTCCGTTCTGCAACAAACACGTAAGATACAACACAATTTCTACAGCCTGGAGATGTACTTTTTGATGAAGTAAACACATCTGTGCCCTTCAAAAACCTTTTAAATGGCTCTACATATTCCTGTCTCCAGCCCTTCCCTCTGGCAATGTATTAGCAGGCTTCAGCTACATTAGGTTCAGCCAGCCATTAATATTCAAGACTCTTTTCCAAAAGCAAGGAAAGCAAGACCCTGAGCCTGGTGATGGGTCTCAAGCCTATGCCCAATACCCAAACTAGAAAAGAGCAGAAGTGAGTGGCTGAGCCAGTCAGCTTACGTCCAGACTCCCTTTTCCTCATCCCAGTGATGCATACAAACCTAAGTGCAGAGTCTTCCTCGGAAATGTCTTCTGCATCGGCCCAAGCATCATCAGAACCTCCTGCAAGAAAGACATTAAGAACTGAAGCTTTTGTAAACCAACTCAATCCCCAATCTGACAAGGTATGTATGCACACAAGAAGGTCATGGTTTGGTGCTTTCTCTTCACACCTAAATGTAGTTCCCCACATCTCCTCTTCCTGAAAAGCTTGTTTTCTAATGTAACCCACTCTTTCCTTGTAATTGTAAAGTACCTGGACAAGTGAAACCCATGACTGACAGCCAGAGGACACCTCAAAAGTGGTATGCAGTGCTTTTTTAAGCCAAGCTTCAGCTCCCACACTACAGGCACCCACTACTCCCCTAAAGAGCTTCCACCATTAGCAGCATTTGATTCCCAATGATTAGTCAAGCAACAGCAAGTTCTAATCCTGTTTCCTCCACTATTCCCATCCCCAATGTTTGGGAACTGGTACCCTGAATCCTTTGGGATGCCTTTATTTGCCTACATGTTTCCTGTAATAATTGAATTAATTGACTCTTCAGCCTCAAGTTCTTTTGTCACTGGTTCTTATAGGCTGTGGCACTGTCCTGTAGCACAGTCCTTGGAAACAGGACACGAGGTTTCAGTCTTTGCTCTGTTATGCTAAGCCTAATACAAGCAGCCCATGCTAGAGCTCTCACTGGTCTTGGGAAGAGCTTGGCCTCATGTATGGGTCTCTGTCCCAGCACTGACCAGCCTTACCAGGCAGACAGTGACAAATGGCTCCTCACTCACCAGAGAAGATATAGTTGTAGCCAGTGCGCCCATAGAGCTCTCCCCAGCCGGCCAGTGTTGCTGATCTGCAAATATGCTGGAGGAAGATTTTTTTATTAATCACAAAGGCTCCTGAAGTCTTTCCCTTATCAGGCCTATTTGCTGTCAGGTTCCATAGAAAGGGCTGGTACCTACAGCTATCACCTCTCAGCAGTCTGCCCTGCAACCCTGGTCCAGACTAAGTTTTCAAAATACAGCAAAATCCCAAGTGCCTTTATCTGTAGCTAGTTTTTAAATCGCATTTTCATCTCCAGTTCTCCAATGGAGAATACAGTCAGTTCCTGCCAAGTTAGCAACACATGCTCTGTTAATACCCTGCTTGAGCCTTATTTCCACATTCCTCTGGATGAGATTATGGATGGTCCCAAGACGACTCTGGGCAGTTCACGCCTGCAGAAAAAGGTCAGCAGATGTAGCCCATGATGGCTTCAGTCAAGCTAGATTAAAATTGTCACAGGTATGATTTTGCTATTCATACAGTGTTTCTAAATTCAACTAAGAAAACTGAATTAAGCTACTTAAATTCTAAATGAGACTATTCCTACAGGGCTTCAACACAGTTTAAGTAATTCGCATAAAAATGAATCTAATTTTACTTTCTTACAGATCCCCTTGCAGACAAGCCCACACATTCATAAGGCCATTTATGCAATCTTGCCTCCCCAGGGAACAGACAAAGGAAACTTCTCTGGAGAGAGGAAAGTTACTCAAAGGGAGCTGCCAGGAAGAGTAAGTGACAAACAGGGACAATAATTATCTTTCCCTGAAACACCAAATATCTTTAGCACTTCAGAAGGGTCATACATAGGAGAAGAAAAAAAGTTAGCTCTTTGGTGCAAGGCTCATGACTTGGTGGGGGAGAACAGCCTGAAGTGTTCACAGACAACTTACACAGCCTAGAGAACTAATGCTACCTGCACTACAGGCTGCCCGCTAGTACCTAAGCACATATTTTTACAGCATTTGGAAAAGTGACAAGTGACTGAAGCTGTGGCTGCACAGTTCAAATGGCAGGCAGGAAGGTCATTTTCTCAGTAAAGACAGGTAACCCATGAAGTTTTACCTTTCCCTTGTACAGAATGACTGGGCAAACAAAGCGTCCTCTACACCTGGCCATCTTACTCCGGTTGATGAGATCCTGCAGTTTGCCAACCTGCACAGTGCTCTCAAACCTAGTGGGCAGAGATTCAGGTCAGTATACAGAGCATCTTCTCACATGTCTTTCAGCAAAGCTGCCACAGACACCCTGGGCTGCAATCCCATCCCTTTCCCTAGAAGCCAGCTCTGAAGTTAGTAAGCATGAACACACCTCTTTGAGAACTGCTTCTGCTGCTGTACAACACATTTGGATGCTCTTCTGTCTCCTTTTCTTTATTTTGAAAGAACAATGCACAGTACATGAAAGTATCAGGAACTGGCAATATGAGCACCATCAGTATGGTCTGACACAGACTAACACATGGATTACGAGGGAAGGACAGCCAGCGTCTACAAAAATACATGTTCTGTTTTCCTCCTCATCACCTTTCCATCAAAAAACAGCTCAGCACTACCCTCACAGTGAATTCACTATCAGAGTCATAGTTTTGCAAGAAAAAAAGAAATAGAATAGAAAATGAAGTCTTAACACTCCATGAACCTTAAGCATTTGTGTTGCCAGGTAATTAAACAACTAAATCAGCTAGGGGGTTGAGCAAGGTACTTAGATTAATGTCAGCTGCATCTGCATAACTACATTTTGTTTGGTTTTCTTGTTGAAGTTAAAATAGAATTGTGTTCATGCTGGAAGACATTTTGGAAACATGTTAAAATTGCTCCAGTTTGTCCAAGTATCAGCCCACATTTGACAGGAATCCAAACTAACTTCTGAACTACACAGACCTTCAGGAGGAACCGTCAACGCAGAGAGGACTAGAGTTGGAACTGGAGAAGCATCCAGAGTGATATATTAGAAAACAGGTGAAGTCTGGACATACAGAACTGCATGGCTATGCACCTGGAGATGATTAACAAGATTTTCCAGTTAGCCCTTTCCAGTAATGGAGCACAGTAAAAGACCCAGATGAACTCCGTGACCTCTGGATGCTAATACATGATCAACATGGTAAACCTGAAAAAGGGGAAAAATAAGAACATGGGAAATTCCCTAAAGAGATGTAAAAGTACCACCATTACTGTGCAGAACACAGGCTCTCACTGAGATAAAGCATCTGATTCTAGTGACCCACCCCTGCCTGAAAAGGCACAGGAAGATGAGTAGGATGGCCAAGGGACAGTCTATGCTGCAAGAGAAACCACCAAGGTCTGATGGGAAGAGCAGATGCACAGCAATATGTGCATCAGGGTGAAGGAGAGAACAACGGAGGAGCAGGGAGGAGAACTGAAATGCAAAGGACAACAGTGGCCTAAGAATAAATTAGTATCTTTACAATGGAAGCTAAAGAAAGTTGCTAAGCTTCAGAATCACTGTGAGTGTGGAGCAACGTACCACCAGCTGCCCATTCTGGGAAGGATTAAAAAAATTAATCTATTATTGAAATGGATCTGTTTATGGAAAATATTATACAAGTTGATGCCAGTAGAAGCAGAGAAACAGAAAACAAGACTTTCAAATCTTTTCTTTTTTTTTTTTTTTTTTAAAGAGGGATTTAGTTCTCAGAATTCATACTGGTGATTTAAGTTTTTTTCATGTTTTCCTGCCTATACAATTATTTTGCTGTCCACCTCCAAAGATCTTTGACATATACCAGAATTTAAAGAACAAAACCCCAAGCTAATCTTCTTTAAACAATGTGAACACGAGGGTGCTAATTGGACAGACAGAAAAACATGAGCAAGTGTGGGAAGAGATGCCTTTGTGTATAATTCCCAACACCAAACTACGTTGAAACTCAAAAGATTCTGATGCACGGATTTGATTGTGTGTCCGTTTTTAAACGAATGCACGCAATTAAGAGATACATCCTGCACTCTGCTCCAGTTCCCTTTACGTTTCCTTCGCAAAAGCAAATACGGAGTGAAACAAGAACTTAAATGTGGTGTTACCAAAATAGCTCCACGGCACTGCTTCCAAGTCCAGAAGATGAGATTCAGCAAAAACGAAATGCCTGAAAGATCAGAAATTTTAAGAGAAGCACCACTCTGGGAGCTGAGACAAGACACCAGGTTTCACTCACTGCACTTCCCCAGAGAGGTTTCTGCAGCACTCGGGAATGAGATTGAGCAGCTTGGCAGGAGCCCAGGCCATGGAGTGAGCGGGAAGCCCAGCACGCCAGTGGGGACATGCAAGGATATGCCCCTCTCCCAGGCACACCATGCCTGTTCCTTGGGAAGCCTGCACACCCACTGGAGAGACCTGCTCTGCCATCAGTCATGGCTGTGCTACAAATAAGGCTCTCAGATCTTCTCATCTCAATAACCACCCTCAGTAATACAAGAGATGAACATGAGCTAGAGGTGAACATGGTAAACAAACACAGTTGTATCAAGACTCCTATAGTAATGGGGAAAGCTGCTCTGAAGAACAGGTGTAATGGTTTTACAGAAACTAGTGATTAAAGGCAGCATAAATAGGAGTAAAATCTACAGAAAAAGGTTCAAAACACACAGAATTCCTCCTGCACCTGCCTGGACTTCAGAGTACTGTTAGCAAACTTTGATCAAGCAACATCCTTTCTTCCCCCAGCTGTGCAGCCACAGAATGAACCAATTTGGGTTAAAAATATCAATTTTTTGATGTTTCCCTATATGGCTCCAGAAGCAGCTGTACTGGCAGAAACAATGGTACAGCAGAGTTTGCACATGTGAAAACTACTTCCAAAGCACCTCAGTATTCTCAGAGGTGGGAAGCTTCAAGAAGATCTTACCAGCTGATTAAAAACATTACAAAGATAAAAACAGAAGCGTTCAAGGCCAGGTTGGATGGGGCCCTCAGCAACTTGTCTAGTGCAAGTTGTCCCTGCCCATAGCAGTGGAGGTCGGAACTGGATGAACTTTAAGGTCCCTTCCAACTCAAACCATTCTGTGGTTCCAGGAGAAGTAGCCAAAGAGACTTGGTCCTAGATGGATGCTCACTGGAAGAGGTTCTTGCCTTCTGTAACACAAGAGGTGCAATGGTCTCTGTTTCATAATTATTCCATGGGAGTAAAATTATCAAACTGAAACCTGCATTTGTCTAAAAATCACCTGGCGGCTTTTACAAACTTCATCACCCTGAAATCAGGAGAGTGATAATGAAGTGTAGTCTGTTTTTGTGACTTGCTTTGGGACAGTAAATCAAAACTTGGAAAGAAACAGTATAAATACAGTTAACTGTCACTGCTGGCTTGCAAAGGTCACAGAAGAAAATGGGGCACCAAGTGTAAGTACTCTTGTTTTGAATACTTGTCAGAAAAATTAAGCATCCTTTCCTCTTGCAAGAGCAGGAAAAGCAGAAGCATTCAGTTTCTCTTCCCTAAAGCTTTCCCTAGTTACATTTAAAAGCTTCAAACTTCAGTTTTTTGCAGCAAGGGGGTTAATCCTTTCTAATCTCATCCAACTGTTAGGCAGAAATTCTCCCACCTGATAGTCAGTTGTGGCTGGTTTCCAAAGACCCCCTCCTACAGCACCCAGCCCACGTGCTAGCACAGCAGCTGATGGTTTCCCTTCCTCAGGCAAAGCAGCTGGACCTGTGAGAAGGACTTGTTGCCCCTCCTTTTGAACACATTACTCTTGTCATGGACAGAGAGTCAAGACTGCAAAACTGCATTATGTTTTGTTGAAACAAAAAATAAAAACGAGAGGCTGTGGTTGGAGCTGGAAGGAGCAGCTCATGCTCAGGCAGAAGTGAGACCAACGTGATCCTGAGCTTGTGGGTCAAAGTCCAGTGATGTGTTGGCACAGATGTGCCCCAAACTGAACAAGCATTTCCCATTAGCTCACTAAACCTCAGTGCCCACTGACCTGTTCACCACGGGGGGACAGATGAAATAGCCTGGAACCTTGTCTGGAATGACAGAAGTATCTATCGAGACTACCTTGTCTGCTTAGCCCCTATCAGATCCCCTGCCCTGAGATGCTTTGCAGACTAAAGTTTCTCACATCAGAGGCCTTGCAGCAAGACCATAGGCACTTCATCAAGACAAGGAAATCATCACACAGGCTTGCTCCCAACCTTGAGCCCTTGGGCCAGCTGCAACACAGCAATCACCAACAACCAACGCTGTGCTCAGGTTTACTCCAGGGCCACATGCAGCGAAGCTGGCGCTGCCCCGGAGCCCCCCCGTTTCCTTCACACCCCTCTCGTAACAGACTCAGCTTGGCAGCTTTCACCAAGGCGGCCCAAGAGCCCTGGGAGGAGCCCCACGGGAGCTCGGCAGCCCCGGCAGGCAGCGAGGGGAGTCCCGGGAGCGGCTGACACCACCGGCTATAATTAGCGCAGCGCAGCGCAGCCCGCAGGGCTTCCCCCGGCCGGCGGGAGCCTCGGAGCGGCAGGCGCGGAAGCTCCCCGAGACAACAACTCCGCCGGGCGTCAGCGGCACGGGACAGGACACGGGGACCGGGGGCCTTACGAGTCACGGCTGGCGCCGGCGTCGCGCTCCAGGAAGACGATGTGCCGCGGGTAGTGGGCGCAGACCTCGCCGTGCACGTTGGGGATCACGCTGTAGCGATAATCGCGGCCGAAGAGCTCCAAGCACCGCCGCTCGATCCGCTCCACCTGCGCAGAGCCACCGCTCAATGCCCGCCGCGCCAGTCCCCGCTCCTCGCGCCCCCGGTCCCCGAAACCCGGTGTCCTCACCTTGGCAGCGGCGGCGCCGCCGCCGTCCTTGGCGCGGTACTGTGCCCGGGAGAACTCCAGCAGCAGCTCGGCCAAGGCGCGGTCCCCGGAGCCCGCCGGGGGGCAGCCGCGGGCCGCCGCCGCCGCCATGCCCGCGCCGCTCACCACCGCCTCGGGCCCATCGTCCCGCCCGCCGCTTCCGCCCTCCCGCGACGCGCCCCTTCCGCCCGCTCCCGGCGTCATCGGGGCGCGCCGCGCTCCGCCCCGGGGTACCGAGCCCCGCTCCGGGGGTACCGGGGTGCGCTCCGGTCCCCCGTTTAGAACTGCAGAGAGACGCGGCAAACGCTGTCAGGCCCCGCCGAGTGGACCCGACCGTGCCGCTGGCCGGCGTGCCCAGGGCGCCGCCCTAAAGAAAGAATCCCAAGGCGGGTTTTAATTAAAGAAGTCCCTCCCGGAGCGTGGTCGTACGCACTGAGCCCGTGGCAGAGGAGCTGCGGGGTGAGCGGCATCGCTGCCCGGAACGCGGCTGAGAGCGGCACTGGCTCGTATGCCTAGGCGGTGTCACGGAGCCAGCTCGGGCTGTGCGTGTCCGTGCCCAGCCAGAGCCACGCGGCTCCTTGGCTCTTGCAGGGGAACACTATGTGGTTTTCATCCGCATTTGTCTAATTTGCAAATCAGCTGTGAATCTTCACAAGCATTTAATGACGGCCGAGTTCAGCTGCAGCTAACGCGGTGCATTTCTCTGCCTGAGAATGAAACTGGCCCGAGATGGTCTGGTCTCTGCTGGGTTTGGGGCCGGTGTGAGTCTGACGGGGCGGTGGCAGGATGTCGCAAGGGCACCTGCCGGCATACAAGTGCTGACAGCCTGTGTGATACTACCGGCATAGCCGTTAACCGCAGCCCAGTCATCCACCACACCATGCCGGGTTGTGTACCCCAGCCCTGTCACCACACCTGACCTGGCACAGCCGTGTACCTGGCCTCGCTCTGCCAGAGGTTTTGGGTCGACTCCCGCTGTCCCAGAGCGGGCGCAGCCACAGTGGCGGCAACTTACTTGCTCCGTCCCCGCCAAGGGGGTGGGGAAGGTCTGCTGCCAATCCTGGGGGCTACGCCGGCAACCCGCGGGCCTCCCCTGGGCTCGTGAAGGGTGCGGGAGGATGGACGCTCTCCCTGCGGGCGCGCTCCGGCCAAAGGCACCCACGCGGGGACCTTCCAGTACTGATCAGAGCCATGCCCACGCGCTGCCCCGGGCGGCGTCGGTCCGGGGAACAATCCTGCCGGACTGGGGGAGAGGAATGGCCCCGGCGACCTGACCCGAGCCAAGCCGAGTGGACGCGAGCCGAACCGAGACGAGCCCGTCGCGAGGCGACCCGAGCCCGGCCGAGCCCGAGGCGAGCGCAGCCGAAGGCGGCGGAGCGGCCCGATCCCTGGGGGGCGCGCGCGGCGGGCTCGGAGGGTCTCGGTTCGGCTCGGGCTGGGCTGGGCTCTGGCTGGGCTGGGCTGGGCTGGGCTCGGCTGGACTGGACTCGGCTGGGCTGGGCTCGAGCCCGGGCTCGGCTGGGCTCGGCTGGGCTCGGCTCCGCAGTGGCGGGGGGGCGCACGGCCGCGCGCGCGCGGCGGGAGCGCGCGGGACGCAGAGGCGGCAGCCAAGATGGCGGCGCGGGTGTCGCAGGGCCCGGCAGCCCGCGGGCGCTCTTAGGCCGCGGCCCCCCCGCCCCGCCGACCCCGGGCGGGCTCCCCGCCGCCCCGGCCCCTCCCGTCCTCCGGCAGCGGCGGCCGGCAGGATGCTGCCCTCGCAGGAAGCCTCCAAGCTGTACCATGACAACTACGTGCGGAACTCGCGCGCCATCGGCGTGCTCTGGGCCATCTTCACCATCTGCTTCGCCATCATCAACGTGGTGGTCTTCATCCAGCCCTACTGGGTGGGCGACAGCGTTAACACGCCCAAGCCCGGGTACTTCGGGCTGTTTCACTACTGCGTGGGCAGCGGGCTGGCGGGCCGGGAGCTGTCGTGCCGCGGCTCCTTCACCGACTTCAGCACCATCCCCTCGGGCGCCTTTCAGGCGGCCGCGTTCTTCGTGCTGCTCTCCATGGTGCTGACGCTGGGCTGCATCACCTGCTTCGCCCTGTTCTTCTTCTGCAACACCGCCACCGTCTACAAGATCTGCGCCTGGATGCAGCTGCTGGCAGGTACACACCGGCACCGGGAACCACCGGCACTGGGAACACCGGCCTGCCCCGGGCCTGGCGGCGGGGGATGGGTGGGGAGACTGGGCAGTGCTGAGCATGCGGCACCCCGGGAGCCCCCAGCAGTGATAGTGGGGTCCCTGGCTACAGGAACACCAAGGTTGCTCAAGGAAGCTGGGCTGAGTCCAAGCACTGCAGGGCCGTGGTTCCAGGATCCAGCCCCACAGCTTTGTGGGACACCCAAGCCAGGGACTAGTGCTGACAAATTAGAAGGAATGGGCACCAGTTCGGGACACCGGCACCCACGGCTCCCTGGTATCCCCTGGGCACAAGGAACACCAGGGCTGCCCAGGAAAGCTGGGCTGGGTACAGGTAATGTGTATTAATAGGGCACCCCAGCCAGGTGCTGGCCCTAAGACATCCCAGGACTTCCTGGGACAAGCAGGCCAGGCACTGGCACTGACAGAGCACCACAAACAGGTGCTGGCTCTAGGCACTGGCACCTGGATCTCCCCAGGCAGAGGCTGGCTGCAGGGAACACTGGGATTGCTCAAGAAAGCTGGACAGGTACAAGCACTGTAGGGCCATGGGTCTTCCCAGCCAAGAAGTATCCTCAGGACACTCCAGGGCATCCTGGGACATCCAGACCAGGCACTGGCACCAGGAATGGTGGCACCTCTTCTGGGCACTGGAATCTGGGATTCCCCAGGCAAGGTCTGACCCCAGGGAAACATAAGGCTCCCTGGGACACATCAGGAGAGCTGGATCAGGGACCCACCTCAGGCAACCCCAGAACAGGCACCAACCCTGGGACACCTGGACAGTCTGGAGCACCTCAGGACATCCTGGGCTGGATCAGGGACCCACCTCAGGGCACCTCAGTACACCCCAGTCAAGGACCAGCATTGAGACACCCTACAACAGGGACTGTCGCACAGAGTCAAGGACCAAATGCAAGATGGCCTAGGACACACTGCACCAGCCCCCTGGGGATCCAGACACCCCGGCATACTCTGCATCAGGGACTAGCCTCTCTGTCAACCCCAGAGACATGGGGTCGTCCCCAAGAGATACTCACTTTAGGGGAACTCTCATCCCCCAAAGGGACCCCACCACTGGAAGAAGCCCATGCATGGATCCCCCATCCTTGTAAAAGCACCCTTCAGCTCCCTCTTAAAGACATATTGTACCCAGACCCTCTCTCTCCCTCATCATGAAAGGGCTGTGAGGACAGGCCTTTCCCAGCTCTCTCCAGTGCTTCCCACAGAGGAACACCATAACCTTGATGTCTCCTCAGACATGACCACTCAACCCCAGTAATTAACCCCCCAAAAGTGACCCTGTCTATAGATCCTCCTTAGCTCCCTCCACAAATGAAACCCCACTGTAGATGTACCCCAAGATCCTCACAGACTCACTCCTCAAAGTGACACTGTACAGTAACCCAAACCTTTCCCCAGAAGGGGACCTGATGACAATATTGGTAAGGATCCCAAGTATCCCCTTATGCACAGACCTCCAAGGTGTCCTCACCCAGGGTCTGTCCTTTTGGGAGAAATATCCTGAGCAATGATGTTGAGCTTCCCCTGGTAGCAAGACCCTTCACTTCCTTCTCTGCCCGGTTTTACCAGGTGTGGACAAACACTCTTACTCTCCACTGCATACTAAGTGTGAATAGACCTAGAGCTTCCACTGGAAGGACTTAGAGTGCCCCTTATTCCTAATGAGAAGGGCCCCAGTCCTAGATGTGGAAGGATACAGCCCCTCTGTGTGAGGAGCTTTCCGCTAGCCCAGCTCTCTCCCTTGCAGCTGGCTTGGGCTGGAAAGCCTGACCTCCCCTCACCCAGATCAGGACCACAGCCAGACCTGCAGCTGCCTTGGCTTATCAGGAAATTCCCTCATCTTTAATTTTCCCTGTCCTGAAGATTTATCAGTTTAAAGCAAGCTCAGAGCCCAAATCCTACTGATTGTCAGCAGCTTAATCAAGTGGGTTGGAGCGCCCAGCTGCTACTGCTGCACGGGGAGCTGCGTGGCAGAGGGTACTGCACTGGAGGCAGCCCTGGGTCTCCTCCCCAGTGCCTCCTGTCCTGTCCTGGCTCAGGTTTGGGTGGCCACAGCAGTACTTTGGTGCTGTCACCTCTGGGTACCCCTCACCTTGCCTTGCGGCTTGTCCTTGGTCACACTTTGCACCTTGTGGTTTCACGTGTTGCTCACAACTGCACTTGTGAGAACCCTGAGTGCTCATCTCAGTGGGGCCATGGGCTGACCCTTCTGGCCCCAGCCAGCCCAGGTTGGCTTGGAGCTCTCCCAGAGCAGCACGGCTCCATGGCTTCTCTGTCGGGGAAAGTCCAAAGCAGCATTAATAGAGACTGGCCCTCCACCCTGCCCTGGGACAGGACAGCATGAGAGAGCTGCTGTCCTACGGGACAGGACAGCATGAGAGAGCTGCTGTCCTACAGGACAGGCTGGTGTTCCCATCAGAGAGGGCCTGGATGCAGAGGTGGTGGTGTGGTGTGTTCCAGCAAGAGAGTCTTGTCTGGCAGGGTCAGGCAGGGCTGAACTTCCCTGGGCAAGTCAGAGGCAGCCACAGGCAGATGTGTTACCTTGTGCTTGGAGAAGGAACTGCCATGACCTATGGAGAGAATACCACAGGCCAGATCTTATGGGTAGGGCAGGGTCATAGCCTGGTGCAGGCTCTGGCACATCATGATGGCAAACGTCAGAGATTCACCTGCCTGGAAAGTTGAAAGATTCTGCCAGAGCAGAGAACTTGGAGGAGCAAAGAAGGAAAGGACATTGCTTCTGCCTCAGGGAGGTTTTAGCTGAAGAAGGACGTGCACTACTACAGCAGAAGCAACTGTGAGGCCTGAAGTCTCTTGGTCTCACTGATGAAAGCCAGGTGAGCCAGGTGGTGGGCAGAGAGATGGGGCAGAGGTGTCCCCACCCCATCCCTGTGGGATGGCTGGTGCAGAGTAAAGGGCTGCTGATTGTGGACATGGATGGGCTCTTCAGAGGAGAAAAGCCAAGTGCAGGAATATGGGGGAGGAGGATGAGGAATTCAGGATCTCTTTCAAAAAGAAAAAAACAACCAGCTTTAAACCATCAATGTCTAATTAGTGGACAACAATCAAGACAGGGTTTAATTAGAGCTTGACAGAAAGCTCTAGCTCAAAAGCCACTGCCCCCCCTCCCCCCCCCCAGGAGGAAACTGGATCTAATTAAGAGGAAACACTCTGCTTTATCGCAAATAGAATTGTGGCCATCTGCCCTGTTCAAAATCCCAGTAACACAAAACTGGAGACTCTGCTAAATCCTTCTGTTATAAAAACAGAGATGGGCCCTTAACATGATCACATCAACAACTGTATGACTGACAGCACCTGATGCCACCCAAGTACTCCAAATTAGTGGGGGAGCACCTTCAGAAAGTTCCATGGGATGATGCTTTCTTGAAAAGAAATGGGCTGTGAGGGTGATCCCCATTGGGATTCATCTGCAGGAAATCAGAGCATAGGAATACACCACCACCAGGCTGCCCAGGAGCCTGAGCATTTCCTCTGATTCCCCAATACTCCGCTGTAGCATAAGACACAGTCACCCTGTGAGTTAACTCCAATCTTTGAACAAAGTTGTCCTGGTGCCCAGCATTAATGCCCTTGCAAGACAGCCCAGCTGCCTCTGTGTGACACTGCATCCATGTGGCTCCCATCAGGATGATTACCCCAAGTGGGTCCAGGGTTCTGTTTGCAGAAGGTCTTTGGTTTTGTACTTACAGTCTATTGAGGATCAAAAGAGGCAGCCAGTTGAGCACACCATCCTGTTTGCATGGAGGAATTGACTGGCCACATTTTAACGTGTTTCCCTGTGCTTCAGGTCCAGCAGTCAGTGTGGTGAGACCTCCACACTCCCTCCCTTAGGGATACATGACACATGGGGTGCCTTCCCAACTGGTACCATGCTCTTGGCCTTAGGGCTGGGCTTTGTCCTTACCAGTGTCATTTGGGCATTAATTGGGCACCTTGCCTGATGGAGAATGTGGTAATACATATTCATCTGAGCCCTTTTCTCCTTTGGGAAACTCCTTTCAGAGCTACACTCACCTCTTGGATGGGCCCTTCCAAGGCCTGAGAACAGAGGCAGATCCCTGAGCAGGGCTTCATCTTCTGCACCTCAGCTGTGTTTGCCACCCTCTGAGTGGGGACCCCTTGCACGGCACAGTTTTGGCATATGCATGGAGAGGAGTAGTGAGGGAAGTTGCCAGCTGCCGGGGCTGAGCATGGTGGAGCTGTGTGGTGGTGTGGCCTCAGCCCCAAGGGAGAGCAGGATTTGGCCTGAGTGAGCGCCAGAGCCCCAAAACCCTCGCTGGTTCTGGAAGCAATGCAGCGGCTCTGCTGAACCACATCAGGACAGGCTCATCTTCCTGACTGGGACTTGCTGGAGAGCCAAGTCCTTTCAGAGAGTTTGAGGTTTCAAAATATTGTTTTCATGGATATAAAAGTCATTTGTTGAAATTCTTAATCAAAAAATACGACGCAGATACCACTGCTCCAAACTGGCTCAGAATGTAACTGGGACAGCTGCTGAGCATGAGACTGCCCAGGGAGGTCGTGGAGTCTCTGTCTCTGGAATCATTCAAAACCCACCTGGACGTGTTCCTGCATCACCTGCTCTAGGTGACCCTTGGCAGGGGGGTTGGACTAAATGATCTCCAGAAGCCCCTTCCAACCCTAACTATCCTGTGACTCTGCAGTGTATCCTCAAGCCCTTTCTCTGTCAAAGGGAGAAATATTGCCCATATATGAACCGCTTCCACCTGCTGACCTTGCAGCAAAAATAACAACACTGCAAAAACGCTCAGCATTTGCTGAATTACGGTCTTGTGGACCCCGAAAGAGCTTTCCTGAAGATTCTCCTCTTCTTCCCCTACCGTTCAGGTCTTGCAACGGGGACAGGAGCCGGGCTGCAGCCCATCCCTTGCCTCTGTGCAGCGCCGTGTGCTCCGCAGCAGCAGCAGCCGCGGGGTTTGCTCGGCAGCGCAGCTCTCCCGTGGCGGCTGTTAATGTGCCTGTGTACTCGCGGGGAGGGGCTGAGCTGGGCGTCTCGGAGCCGCTCATGTCCTGGAGCTTACATCCCTTAACTGTTGTTCCAGATAAAGTAACTGTCAGTTCTGATTCATACAAACTCATAACTCTATTCTGAATCCTGCTGATTTTTTGGCACAGAAACAGCCTGTGGAGCAGAACGCCGTAAGGGAGCTCGTGTCTGTGTAAATGGTCCTGAGCATGCTGCCCTTAGTGTTCATTTATTTTTGAGGGATTTCAGTTTTTAGGGGGAGGAAGGGGGACTGTGCTTGTCCCCTTTCCTTTTGGTGCTCAGCTCTCAGGAGGTCTTCTGGTGAGAAGCAGCCACTCTAGACCCCAATAGCACAGCCCAGCCCCTGTTTCCTGGGGTTTTTGGGTGCGCTGTCCCCATGCCAGGTGTAAAAAGCTCCTTTGGGACCCAGTGATTGCTGGTTTTCCCCCCATTACCCCACATCTTCCCGTTTGTGTGTCCTGTGTCGGTGTGATGCTCTGGGGGAGGTCACATCTCAGCTGCAGGGCATGTCCTGAGCTTCTTCCACCCATGGCAGGCAGAAGCAGTAAAAGCCAGTTTTCACCCACACTTGCAGACTAAACTAGACAGAAAAAGTGATTAAAAACATCAGACTTTAATCTTGCAGGCATAATTGCTCAGGGCAGTGGTACTCAGCAAACATGGGGGTTACTAAGACAGTCCAAATTAGCTAAATGCACCTTGTACCAGGAGATGTTATCCTGCCAGGAGGAGCCTCCTTGTTCTGCTAAAATCTTGCTCCAGTGTTGCAGCCTGAGTCATTACGTTGCATTCCCTTTGATTAATTTTTGTGAGAATATCAAAAGCCCTTGAGATGCCCATGTTGCTTCTAAAGGACCTTGACAGGGGAGGATTGAGGAGGGGGGAACCATGAACAAGCTGTAAAACCAAGCCAAGAAATGCCAACTTTCTGGGGCCAGAGCCCCAGCCCCAGCAGGATCCTTCTCCCCCCATGTACACCCTGTCCCAGTGATCACTGAAATGCTTGCTCTCAAAACTGTCTTTACAACTGGGAAAACTCTAGAAGAGAGAGTTGGAGCCCAGGGTCTAGGGGAAGGATGGCAGCTGTGGGGTGTGACAGACCAGCCAGCCATCCTTGATGCCACTGACAGTGACGACTGGCACCACACCCTCAGAAAAACAGGAATTAAAAGCAAAATGGACAAGAGGTGGGTTATTATTTCCTCTTTAATAGTGGCTCTTCATAGGAGTCCTCACCTGGTGTTTTTCTTGTGGTTGCAAGGCATAGAAATAGGCTGCTTTAAACAAAAACCAAGGTTTTCGTGCAGGTCTGCAAGGGGTCTTGGGGCATTTGGAAGTAGGTGCTGGCAGAATGATGCTGCGGGCAGAGGAATGGGCAGGCAGAACCCTGACTCCTCATCCCTCAGACCTGTTGGAGAGGGCAGCGCTAAGGCCTGTGGGCTGTGTGGGGATCCCCTCCTTGTTCTTGCTCTGCTCTTCAAAGCCACTCCTTGCTGCAGGCACAGGAAGGTGTTTCCAGGACATTGGGCAGCCTGGGGACGTGTAGAAAAGGGAATTGCTTGTGACAGAGCAGAGGACTCGGCTTGCTGCTGGGAACATGTAGGACAGATGGGAAGAGGAGAGCACTGAGCTGCTCTTTGCCAGGAGAGGACCTGCCTTCAGTAGCACAGCCCCACCTCAGCCACTTCCCAGGGAGCTGTGGAGTAGTGAGGGGCTTTTGGGAAGAGGCCGGTCACCCTAGGGCAGAGGCATTTGGGTGCATGTGGTGACTTGGGCACACGCCTCTGCCCCGTAGTAAATACGTTGTTTAATTCTGTCAAATGGGCTGTGAGGGCTTGGGCAGAGATCCTGCAGCTGCTCGGTGGGAGAGGGCACAGACTCCCTTTGCCCTGGTGCAGTACAGAGCAGGCACACGGAACAAGAGGGATCGGGGCAAGCAGACACAGGCTGGAGCCAGGCAGTGTCCTGGCAGCAGCCATCACTGCCTGTCCCCTGTGACTGTGCTGTGACAACCCACTGCACCAGTGGCTCCCATACCTTTTTGAGCCACCCTACTTTTGCCTTAAACGCTGTCTTCCGTGGCCTCTGTGAGTGCCGTAGCTCTCCAGCACATTGGTCCACTGCCTCATGCATCACTGCTTGTCTTGCCATGTTTGGGACCTGCAGATGTCCTGGGAGACTAACATCTGTGGTGTTTTCAGAGCAGTGAGCTCTTGGCAGGCTTCTGCTTTATCTGGGCAGCTGGACCCACCTGGACCCCAAATAATAGCTCAGAAATGCAGAGGACATGCCAATGCCTGCAAAGCCCAAGGATAGACCCAGGGGCTGCTGTTCTGCTCCTGTGAAGGAGGCTGCAGTCCTGTGAAGGACTGAGGGCTGTGCACAAAGGCAGGGAGCCTGCCCAAGCCCTTGCTAGTGCAGGTAAAATTGGTTCCTGCTTTTTTTAACTAATATTTGCCTTCTACCACCCTGGGCACAGCATTATTCTCCTCTGGGCCCAGAGTGGCTCTTGCCAAGGGCTGTTGCCCACCCAGGCAGCTGGAGCTGCTGCTGTGCTGTCCTCCAGCCTCACTGTGCACCTGTGGTCCTTTTCTCCTCCTCAGTGATTTCAGCAGATCTCTTACAAGTGTGCCCATTTCCAGGCTAGGTTGTGCCAGCCTGAGCAGTGCTACAAGGGTAAACCCATCCCCTTGCTGGGGATTGCCAGAGAGCACCTTAGCTTGTTTCATAGCTGCACTGCACTGGGAGCTCAGTGGATCCTAAAATCCTCTTAGCATCTCTCCTTTCACAGGAACAGTCCCTGGCACAGGTCTGCTGCACCTGATCCCCTTTAATTCAGGCCCTCAGATGAATTAATGCCATCCTGTTCCAAGGTGCCCAGGTCAGTCAGCAGCAGTTCAGGCTGCTCCTCACCATTTACCATGCAGTGCATGGCATTGGTGCTGATTGTGTTTCCTTGCAGAGTTTTGGGTTGGCCTTGCAGGTTTTGGGTTGGCCCAGTCCCAGTGGGCAGGGAGCTCCCCCAGACAGGCTGGGAGTCCCTGGTGATGATGTGCTGGAGACGCCGGCTTGGCTCTGTGCAGCCGTGTGGTGCTGGGGTGCCACCAGGGCTGTGCAGGGCAGTAAATCAGCATGCAGGGCTTGCCACTGTCCACAAAGATACTTTTACCAAGGAGGTTTGCAATATGTGTGAAGGAGTCAGAGACCAGGCAGCAGCTGCTGGGTGACATCATGTGCTGGTGTCCCTTGGTGTCCCTGTCCTTTCCTGGCCTCAGCTCTTTCGGATGCAAGGCTGTACCTACTCCTGGTGTGATGCCCTGCAGGCCCTTCCCTCCCTTCCTGGGATTTCCTTTCCCCACGGAGAGCAGTTCAAAACACATGTCAGCACCCAGAAAGCTCATGCTAGACCGCCAGCTGCCTGCCTGCAGGGTGTTTGCTGTAAGGGATGGAGAGGTAACTTCTTACTGGTATGGGCACAAGCTTCTTGGTTCTTCCTTAACTCAGGGCAAAAGTACCTGCAGGCATCACAGCCAACATCATTACTATTTTTAGCCTTTCCAGCTGATATGGGGTGAGGAGCTTTTGTACTTGCTGTAGTCAGAAAAAGTCACCTCCTTACCTTGACAGTCACAGGCTTTGTCTTGGCATTTCTGTCCCTGTGTTCTCTGATGTCTCCTTGCTCAGCACAGAGCATGCTGGGTGGAGGCCTGCTGGGAAGGTGACCCCTCTGGGAGTGGTGCTCGAAGGCTGTGTGGTGGTTGGGTGTGGGGGTTCCTGGGGATGCCGGTCCTCTCCACAGGCAGCATCCCTGCCCACCATGCACCGGTAGCTCCTGCCCACATGCAGGGAGCTTGTGGTGATGAGGAAAGCCTGTGGGTAGCCACTGATCCTGTGGCTGATGCTGGTAGAAACCAAAAGCCTGAAGTCCCTATTTGTACGTGGGCCAGGTTTGGGGCAGCCAAAAACGCAGTCCCTGGGGCTACTGAGGCAGTGGTGGCTGTCACCTGCAACATTGCTTGGCTGTCATGGGGCCAAGGTGGGCTCCCTGCCAGACATGGGCTGCTTTAATGAACTGACTGGGGGGCTCATCCCAGCACTGCCACTCCATGTCTCCTCTGATGCTTCCCTCTCCTCTCTCTCTCAACAGCGCTCTGCCTGGTGCTGGGCTGCATGATCTTTCCCGATGGCTGGGATGCAGAGACCATACGGGACATGTGCGGGGAAAAGACAGGGAAGTACTCCCTGGGCGACTGCTCCGTACGCTGGGCTTATATCCTGGCCATCATCGGCATCCTCAACGCCCTTATCCTTTCCTTCCTGGCCTTTGTTCTCGGCAACCGGCAGAACGACCTGCTGCACGAGGAGCTCAAGGCAGAGAGCAAAGGTGAGTGTCACACTGCTGGGGGAATCCTGGTGGGACCAGCCTGGGGGGCTTCGCCCCTCCGGCAGCCCAGCAGGGGTCCCATGGGCTTAACTGCCACCTACAAAGCAAGCCAGGCTGGGCAGGGTGGGAAGGAGCTGCTGAGCCTCTGCCCTGCCTGACCTCTCTCTCTTCCGTTTCCACAGATTTTGTTGGCACTGCGGTAAGTCTTGAGTGTCACTGTCCTGTCCCCTGTCCCTCTGTGGTGTCTCTGCATGTGACTGTGCTGGGTGTCTGTGTGACGTGGGATGGGATGGGATGGGGGGGACCCTGGCTGTGCAGGCAGTAGGGCTGGGGGCAATAGGGAAGGGAGGCAGCAGAGACAGGGTGGGTGGCAGGGATGGGGGACAGGTGTATGCCTGGCACAAGCTAGGGGCACGATGGTGCAGTAAGACCTGCCCAAGACCATCCCCAACCTGCTGTGCTTTCCCTGCAGAGGATATAAGGCCGACCATCCGCAGCAGGACCCTCTTCCCATGGCCGGCAGCCTGGGCGTTCCCTCCCTGTCCTGCCCTTCATCTGCTGCCAGTGGCCACACAGCGTCCCGCGCCGCCCTCCGGGCCCCGGCGCCCGTGCCAGGGATGCGCCAGCCGCCCGCCGCATCCACGGCCACCTCCATGTCCACGCCGGCACCACCATCCCACGCACCTTGCCAGCTCCGTGCCCACTGCTGCCTGCGGGCCGCCGCCGGGGGAGGATGCCTCAAACCCGCTTTGTTCAAGAACAGAATCCAGCTGCGGTTTTGTTTCAAGGAAAAAACAGTCTTGGAGTTTTTAACAGATTTCTACATCCCCAGGACTCCTGACCTGCTGCCTCCCACCCGAACGCGCACCCAGTGACGCCCCGTGCCGGCTGCTCCGGGTCCCGGACCCCTCCCCACTCCCATTTTGTACAGCTCCGTGATCCTGTCTCCACAGCCAGGGGACCCGGTGGCCGGGATGGGGCCCAACCCCTACTTTTACATGTAAATTCATATTCTCTAAACAGGGTAAACTGACTCGAGCCCCCTCGCCTCCCGCCCCGGGAGTCCAGCCCAGGACATGGTGTTTCCTGGTGCGTGGCCGGGGCCACAGGCTGCTGCTCGCTCCCCCCAGCATGGGGACCGCAGGGGCCTTGCTACTGCCGGCCGTGGGACACCCAACTCGTGCCGCTGTTGAATGTAAGCCCTGGTAAGTGGGAGCAGCTGAACATGCAAAACCCCTGGGCGGGCACAGGAGGACCCCCCCTGCCAGACCCCTCCCCGAGCCGGCCACGGGCTGTTGCCAAACGCCTTCCCTCCCCATCCCCATACGGTGCTTTATCTCCACTGGTGACAGCAAGGCTTTCCCTGCCGCACGGCATGGCCAGGTGTAGCTGAGCACTCCTGTACCCACCCGGCCTCCTGGCTGTACCTCGCTGGCCTGTGGTGATGGCATGTGGGGAGCTGGTGGCTGCTGCCCAGGCAGCGCTGAGTCCGGCAGCCTCCAGGGCCCACACACAGCACCTGAGAGCCGACACCCTGGCATGGGTAGCTGCAGCCCAGCTGTGGCTTTGCTGGCCAGACCAGTGTGTGTGTGTGGGCTTCCCCTAGTCACAGAGGCTTGGGTCACCACAGCCCTCACAATGCAATAAAGTCCTCAGCACTGGCCGTGTCTCAGTGCGAGCAGCTGGGGCTCCTTGCAGGGCCCAGGGCAGGGCCCCCAGGGGCTTGTGGGGGGCCCTAGCAGGGCTGGACCCACGCACTGGGCAAGGCCAGGGAGCAGGGCGAGTGGGCGCAGGGAGCAGAGTGGGACCACGGTCCTGGGATGGGGCCACGGAGCGTGGAGGCTGCTGGGGGATGGCAGTGAAGGGCTCTGCAGGACCCAGCGCCTCACCAGGCACCAGGGGCTGGCTGGAGCAGGTAAGTGGTGCCCTGAGGCCCTGTGGGGTGGTGGGGGATGGAGCTGTGCCAAAACACCATCTGGGAGCCAGTCACCCGGGATGGAGTGGGTGCCAGCACTCCTGCCAGTGTAGTCTGCTAGCCACGAGCCCAGCGGTGCCCACATCCCTCCAACAGCTGCCCCCCAGAACGAGGTCAACAGGAACCCACTGCGCTTGGCAGCACCCGGGTCTTGCCAGCTTGCGAGTGCTGTTGCCAGCTGAATTGGAAAAACAAACCAAGAAAATCAGTGGAGAAAGGAATACAGTAGCTGTAATATATATGTATTTTAGTACAAAGTTTGATACAGTGTTTCACAAAACCTTATTGAAAAATATAATTCAAACCAGACAAGCTTGGAGCCCTGTGGTGTGGGGAGGGTTGGGATGGGTTCTTCCTGGCCATCACCAAAGGAGGTGGTCTGCAAGGAGGCCCTGGGGACTGTCTGAGCTGTGGTGGGGAGCCTCCGCCCACATGGGCTGGCACACAAAGAGAGGCTCTGGCCAGAGTAAGTCCCCAGAGAATGGGTCTGTCCCACTTCATGGAAAAGCAGGGGGTGGGGCAGGGATCCCATCCATCCCTAGGAGCCTTTGAACCCATCCCTTCCGTCTGTCAGCTCACTGACTAACACAGGCCGATAGGAGCCTCCTGAAATTCATCCAGTTCCAGTGTCTTGATGGAAAAAAAACTACTGAAGTGGCCAGTCAGTCTAGTGGCATGCTCTGGTAGAGGAGTGGGGAGAGCATTCCAGGCTGTGCGAGGGCAGCATGGAGAGCTCTGGGACTCGCAGGGAGCTTCGGCCAGCTCTGGCTCCCCCGGTGTTGGACAACGCTCACAGCCCGGGTGAGCCCCGCATGTGCGGATGGCAGAAGAGGCTGAGAAGGGCGGGGTTGGTGCTACCCACAGTTGCTTTCAGGGAAGGAGTAGTGGAGATGGAGCCACTCTTTTGGGGATGCAAAAGGACAGAACGAGCCATAACAGATGCTGTCCCACGAAGTGTCAGGGGGAACATTCTCACAGTGAGGGCAGTCGAACACCAGAAGCCATGGGCACCTCAGACCAGCACCTGCAGACACACCTGGCAGGCCCCACACCAGGCTCAGCCCACGTCAGGCTTCCTAAGGAAAAGGCAAGCAGTGAAAACCCTGGATACCGGGGCTCTGGCACACCAGAAACCAGGTTTTAAAACAGGTGCAGTCATGCAGGGGACATCCTCCGCATCCATCTCCTCCCCAAATGAGAATGAGCTTGGGCAAGAACAGCAGCAGCAACACAGCCAAAAATCTCACAACCCCAGCCAGAAGGTCGGGGAATTTCCTCAGGAACAGCAGCTCCCAGTTTCACCTGGCAGAAGGCAGGAGGGAGGTCTGCAAGGCTGCTCCTTCAAGGATTTGCTTACCCTGCAGGGGACAGGGAAGAGAGACTTACATGCCCTCACCCCCCTTGCCTTATGTCCTGGGCACTGGCGCTCACAGTCGTAAGAAATTCAACAATACTAGTTTTCAAGTTAAGTATTTTTATTATCAAAATTATTACATCTCTTGTGAAAGTTCAAATGTTACAGCATGGTGTAAAAACTCCACTAGAGTAAGAAGCTACAGCCCCCACCTTTCCTAGAGCTTTCCAGGGTCCCTCCCTCCTGCCCCCCTGCTGCGCCCGAAGGTGCTGGAGCCTCTGGGCAGGGCCCCCCTGGCCCCCTCCCGCCACCTGGCAGGGCAGAGCCCGCCTGCCCCGTGCTGCTCAGAGCACGAAAGGGGAGGCTGCACCTCCAGGGCTAAGCCAAGTGAAGTTTACACCTATTTTATACAGTATACAGACACCCAACTGCGGGGTGACAAGTTCCATCCCAACACGCTCACAGCCAGACAGTGTGAGAAAGTTACTCTTTGTTTCAATATTTTAAAAGTCTCCCCTAGGCTGAACAAACACCTGATTTCAATTGTGAATTAGAGAAATCTGTAACAGTCCTAAAAAAAGAGGAAGAAGACTGTGCATCTGCAAGGAGAGGGGAGACAGACTCACAGCATTGTGTTATCCAAGAGAAAGGAGAAGTTCCACTGCAGCACCAGGGATGACACCTGTCATATATTAGCTAACCTACTATGGTTATAACTGAATATAAAATTAGATAAATAAAAACACGCCCGATATTACAGTAAACAAGTGAGAAAGAAGCTGGCAATTGTATGGAATTGAACACACAGCACACTGTGTCTGGGCTGGCTCTCCTGCCACGCTTGGTGGGTGACAGCAGCTGGGAAAGACCCCACATGGCACTGCCTGGAGTACCTCTGGCTCGGCACAGAGCGGGGTGCCCACCCACCACCCCACCACTGCCCCTTGCAGCCCCCCTGCTCCTCTGCCTGCAGCCCCCCCCGTGTGCCGCAGCATCACTTGACTGATCAGGCCCCGGCCATCCCCTGTGCATTGCGCACCAGCAGCCAGAGAGCCCCCGGCGCGGCAGCACGTGGCAGCGCGGCCCCAGCCATGCTCCTGTTCACAGATTCCTTAAGCGACCTTAAACACTCATTCACGACAGACCTGCAATGAAGCAGCACACGACAGCGCACCCCGGATCCTCTGCAGCCACAGGCACACACTCCAACCCCCTCCCGTGCTGCTCGCATTTGCGGAGACTCTGTTGTCCTGGAAAAAGCTCCGACGGCGGCAGTGGCGACCCAGGCCCAAAGGCAGCCGTGTGCGCTCGTCTGCTTGTGACTGGAATGATCGTAACGGATTAAAGCCCTCCCCAGAACGCACTGAGAACCTGACCTATAAAGAGATTGGAGTTAACTTGCCCCAACATTTCCTTTAAACTGCTTTTGAATTCAGAACTGTGTCCATGCTGCATGAATGACTGTGGCCATGGGCACGGACCAGAGACAGAGGCTGAGCCACAGTCATTGCACTTGAACCATTTGCTTTTTTTTTCCTTTTTTTTCTTTTTTTTTTTTCTTTTTTTGTTTGTTTTTGTTTTTGCAATGTACCCACATGTCAGGGAACTGCTTTGCTACAGTCTCTGCCTCAGAGAAATCTGTGTTCTCCTACCAGGCCAGAGGCCAATACTGCTCACAAATCTCACCCGTGCATTTCAGACCTCAGCCTCTGACCCCTGGCACCCCAGCATCAGGTGCAAGCTCCCAACACCGGCCCAGGAGCCACTTCCAGAGGTGACTGGAAGGAGCTATGGGCAGTTTTGTCCTCCTGAAGTCCAGGCAGCCCTAGGAAAGTCCTGTTTGAGTCTTTACTCCAGAACCTTGAAGCTGCTGCAGTCTGTACTGATGGACATTGCTTCCCCCGCGGTGTGGATAGTGTTGTGCATTGGAAATCACTGCGCCCCGGGAGCCCTGGTAGAGAACAGATTGCCCAGAGTTCGGCAGGCTCATAGTCCGCAAGTCTGACTGTAGTGACCGAGCACTTTGGGGAGTGGAGGAAGAGCCCGACACGCCTGTGCAGAGCTGGGAGCCCGACTCGGAAGAGAGAGAGTCCACAGCTGTCTGCTGTGCCGGGCTGGCAGCTGCAGGGCAGCTCTTCCTCAGGAGGCTGCTGCTGATGCTGCCAGAGTGCTGCTGGCTGCTGAAATACCCCGAATTCCCTGCAAACAGGGCAGAGGAGTCTGTGGAGACCGAGTGGGCAGGGCTGGAATATGAGGTGGAGGAGAGGGATGTTTCCGAGGAACCATGGGAGAGGCTGTGTCCTGTCCTCTGTGCTGCTGCTCGGTAGCTGTATCCAGGAGACGGCGTGAGGTGCCCTCTGTATGGGGAGGAGCTCTGCTGGAGCAGGGTCTGTGATTCTGCCTGGGGACTGTCAGACTGCAGCAGCTGAACAAGGCACGGGGAAAAAAAGGAAAAGGCATGTCAGGCTGACTTCCCTGTTTCCTATCTGCTTCTCATCCAAAGGTGCTTAGGTGCAGCACTGTGAACAATGGCAGCCAAGCCCTATTTCCCCCCCTTACCTCCTTATAAAAGCTTTATTCCAGAATGGGCAGATAAGATACGAAAGCATTTACCTGGTAGCTGTATCGAGAAGGACTGTAAACTGCTGGTCCTTTGTGGGCTTCTGGAGTGTCTCCTTCTGCTGCATCTGCAATGTACGGGCAAGATGTTAAACCTCAACCCCTAGACCAAGGCCACAGCAGCTCCCTTTCAAATGACACCACACAGCCCAGCCCCCCAGCCACCAGCATTTCAGAAACTGAAGAAACCCAGCAAAAGACAATTGAGAAACCTTAACATGTGTGAACAGCCACACGTGTAAGAATGGCTGCTCCCCTCATACCAGTGTGCTCTGGTTTATCACAAAGCCCACCTGCCTTGGACCAGCCTGTCTGAACGACCACACCTGGAGATAATGCACAGATACACCCAGGGCTCCCCTGGCTTTTCAGTAGCATATGAGAGGTAGAAGATGGTTTCTAAGGTCTCGGCGATTTCTCACTCACTTGTGGTTACAGGAATCAACACTGGATACAGTTCCAGCTCAGGAGACAAAACTGCCCTTCTTAGAGGGCTGTCAGCAGGATTCTGTCAGCAGGTTTTCCTCAAAGGCAGATCCAGACGCTTCCGAAGACAGACATCCCGTGCTACCATTTTGGGGACTAACGTTTACAAGCCAACTGAGCTGTTACAAACAGATACTCTTAGACCTCAGAAATGCCTGTTTTTGTAACAGGCCAAGATGATGAAAATGCTTTGAGGTTTCAAGGGCACCAGCAGCACACACTGATACGTGAAAGACCAAGAGGGATAAAATGCTTCCCAACAGAGTAAGCCTTTCTTGCACTTCAAGGGTGGGTGAGCTTCTTGTCCTACCGTATCACTGAACTTGACCTGGGGTAGGCAAGAAGGACTTACTGCAGTGACCACGGCTGGTGATTCTGCTTTCTGCAGGAGGGGTGAAGCTGCTGGGACTAGATGATTTCACATCAGAGTTCTGCTGCAGACTAATGAGACAGAACTGTTTATCTGCAGCATCTCAGGGATTCTCAGCAGCCACATTTGAAATGCCTTGGCGAAACAGTGTCGGTATTAGTATCGAATTTATATGACAGATGTGTCTCAGTCATGAAACAGGACACGCTGCCTCAGTCTGCTCTGTACTTCTGCCAGACAAGTCTGGCTTTGCCCCAGCTGCACTGGCACAAGCATCAGTGCCAGCAGTGTCCGTGGCTCTGCTGCCATTGTCCTTTCTGTGCTACACCCCAGTGCTGGCTTAGCTAAAAGGGATCTGGATGTAGCTCTTGTCTGTTCTTGAGGCTCAGAAGTTCCCTCAGGGCACAGGCCTGCACAGACACCAGGGCCTGAAGCTTCCAGCACGTGTCCTGTGCCACCTTCCATTTCTGAAATGACATCGATGCAGCAAGTGGCTGTTTGGTGACATTCCAAGTACTGCAGAATGGCAAAATTCAGACGTTTGGGGCATTCGAAGTTTTGTTAAAAAGTCACTCAAAGAAGAGACTGTTCAATCCAGGAGATCGTTGTGGTTAACAGAAGTCGAGTATGAGAATCAGAAGAAATCTAAAAGATTTCTGGAAGAGACTGTTTCTTAAAAGTCTGGGCGTACCAGTAGGGGTGCACAATTTACTGGCAGTGCCTGTTCTCAGAAAGAAACCTTGACAAGTTAAAGACTACTGAAAGACTAAATTACAAAGGGTAAATAAACTATGACCTTCTTGAATTTGCTTTATGCAAACTTAAAAGCTAGAGCCAACATTTCCTTCCCCCATTCTCAATACCTGCACAAGGGAAGGACATGAATAACTGCTTTTCTTGGCTGTACTGGCCTGTGTCAACCTAAAGTATATATGAAGTGACAGGTTTTGCTGAGAGCAGCTGCAGTTCTCAGAAGCGTGCAATGCACACAAATTCCATTTCATTGCTACATGCCTCATCAGCAAACCCTCCAACTTTGGGATTTTTTAGTTCCTGTTAATATTATCTGTTACAACATCAAGTGAAAATGTGCATCTTCACAACTCCTCCAGGTGCTACCAGAACAGCAGGGACTCAGCCACCCATTTGTTTCACTAAGAAGCAGAGCAGCAACTGGGGGAGGGGAGGTGGCTCAAAGAATCTAAACAAGAATCTAAACAAGCTGCTGAAGAAATTGCCAGAGCAAGCAAAAGAAGAAAAAATGTACTTTGCTGTGCTAGGATGAAGGAAACAAAATTACTTTTGTCAGCTGCAGCATTAGGTTTTCACAACTCAGAATGGGATGGGGTTTATGTAACAAGTAAGAATTCATTGCTGCAGATGAAAGTTTAACTCCATCCTAATTCTCATGTGACACTGAAGAGCCAGAGCAGTACAGGTTACATTGGGCAAAGGCCTGTTCCAAGAGCCTGGATTTTGCCTACCCTTCTAAAAAATAACCAAGAAAGCCACTTCCACTGGTATGGGAAAGACAGGGAAAAGACTCCCAATGGGGTCCCATGAAACTGTGACATATTTGATAGGGAAGAGGACTTCTTCTCAAGACTAGGTGAAGAAAAAGCACTGAAAAAATGCACTTAGGTGTACAAAACCAGAACTCCAAATGAGAAGTCAATTTTCAAAGCTGGTCTCAAACATGCCTTACTGCTACTAGGGAAAAGTCTGATTTGGAATGAAGGAAATGTATACTTGCCGTAAAATGCTCAGAAACAAGGTAATACACTTGTCTGAATGTTCACCCAATGAGCATTAAATGATAGCTCTTTCAGAGCATAGGAAGTGCTAACCCATCTGCCCAAGGATAAAGAAGCTGTCCCTGTCAGAGTCAACGTGCAGGCAGTCTTGAATTCAATCCCTGGAAAAATCCAGAGGTCTTCCAGGTCTAACAGAACAGGGATACAGGCTCAAGCAATATACCAATAACAGTAAAGTATGGTTTGCAGAAGGCAGCTTTGATAATATTAAAGATGAAGGTACAACTAGCCAACTTCACAGACAAGTTGGCAAAGTTATCCAAGCACATCACTTCCCACCAACCAAATGTCCCAAAGTTTCACCATCCTACCTGCATCTCTCTCAAGAGCACTGTCCCGGGTCGGGGAGGATTCGTGTCTCTGGGACACCTTTGCGCCGCTCCGCAGCACCTTCTCCAGCATCCCCCGGCCCTCCCGCAGCCTCTCCACCGATGTCGGGACCATCCTGCAACAAAACCCCAGGAACAGCTGAGGACTGCTGTGACACAGCTGAGAGCAACATGACCAATGCACAAGGGTTCAGAGACCACCAGCTCTTTAGACAGATGAGGAACAAACTTCTGAACTGCTTTTGCCATGTAAAAAAGCTCCAGTGGGATTTCAGACTGCTGATCCCTGGCTACCATGATGCCACTGCCCTCAGAACACCAAGCCTTTAATCAAAAACATGGTATAAGCATCCAGTTCAGTAAATCACCTGGTTACAGAAAAATTGTTTTGAGATTCAACACTGTTTTGAAAATCCTGGTATTGGCTTAAGATTAACTGCAGTTATTCTGCATAATTATTTTCATTCAAACTAAGAAGAAGCAAACTCAATACCTTTATGATAATATGTGCCAAGACAATATAGTTGGATACTGCAATACTCCTGAGCAGAGCTAGCTGGGCCATTTTGCCCACTAATGCCACTTTGTCCTGTTTATTTTGTACAATGTCTGTGAAATGTCTCCACTCATGATTAGTGCTAGATATTGTTCTATTTTATAAGTGTCTTGCCCAAGGGTGAAAAAGAGGTGAAGTGGCTTTCCTAAAGCCAAACTGTTGAAGAAAAACAGAGCTACAGACAAACCCCAGATCCCTGGGTCAACATTCCATCTACCACCCACAGGACTATCAAAATCTCTTTGGAAATATGTCTTTTAACCTACAGACAGCACCAACATGACCAGGGATTTACAATGCCTTTACTCTGCACACTGAAGAGTCTGTGCCTTAAAAATGCCTGAATTTAAATATTTAGATTATATTAAATGCTCAGCATATTAACTGACTTCTGTATTTAATTTTTTTTAAGACATATTGAAAACTGTGCTTTACATTAGGGTTTTTTTATTATTTTGTTTGCTTGGAGACTTGTTTTCTGCAAGGCTGGGTTTACTGAGCAGCAGCACATCTGTTTACATTGTGATGGCTTTATCCTGGCAACTGAAATAGACAAACCCTTTTTTTTAAATGAAAGCTATTGTCAATTATTGCAGAATTCAGCAAAAATCTGGAAAAGTCTACAAATTAAGGCATGGAATTTTAGTTCTCACCAATTCTGTCTGTTCCTAATATTATTATGAATGTCTGGAAATGTATCTGATTTGTAAGCACACAGAGTGAAAGATGAAACTGGGTCACTTTAGCTCAGTAACAGGTTCTAATGCATTTTTTAAAAGTAGAAGGTGAGTGTACGTTTGTCAGCTGTGCCCATTAAAACACAGAAACCCAAGAATTTTAAAGGCAGCAAATCTGCTTAATCCCATTCAAAATGTATCAGCATGGTTTCAACTTTATATCCAGCGTCCCATAACAATAGGATCTTTATTCCCACACAATACTTAACTCCTGAAACTATGTGGGAAACTGAAGCCAGAGCAACACCTGCTGAGGGAGCACCAGATGAAGCTCACAGAACATAAAAAATGGTACTAAAGCAAGCATGCCACACTGACACCTCATCCTGAAATAGTTTTAGTTCATTCAGCTGGTTGGCGTTTTTTCTGCTCTTTTACAGGCAGAAGAAAGGAGCACAGGAGGAGAACGACATGGGCTATTACCACTTTTATAGCATATTTGAAAATAAAGTAATGATGATAAACTAATCATTAGCAGACTGCCTCAGCTGTGGGCAGTCCCAATATCTGGTAGACGGAAAACTGTCAGAGAGGACAAATTGTTTCTATTAAACTCTGCTTGAAAAGTGATGAAAAAAGGAAGGAAACAGATTTATTACTCTTACAAATTCACCCAAGTGCTTTCAACACAAACTTCATACTTCTCACTGCCCTCAGCACTGCTTTGCATCTCTCCTCGTGCCACCCCCTGCCATTACTCCAGCAATGACCCAACCACGTATGTAGAGATCAGCATCAGGAAAGGGGGGTGTGTGTCTGTGTGTGCCTTTCTGCTGGTGGTGTGCATGACCAGAACCTGACTCCAGAGCAGCAGAGCCAGTGCCCTACACAGCTCCAGTCAGCAGAACATCCCAGCCATCACTGGCACTATAATGCCACACTCGGCAATTCAGTGCACTAGTTCATATTTTGGACCAGGTTCAAATGTTTTTGAAGACCAGCCTTTCCCCTTATCAAACCTTCTCATGGTAACCATCATAAAGGTGTTTTGTCCATGCCTTAGGCACACCACTGACCAGAGTCTGGTACATTAGCAAAGCTGGAGCTGTTGCGCAGTCCCTGCTTCTCAAATGCAAAGGCTGCAGACGCCTGTGAGTTTTCCTTCAGAACAGGAGTGGACTTAAGTATCACACATGCCCAAAAAGAGTGAAGGTTCAGCAAAAAAAAGACCTGAATTAGATTTTCATTGCCTGGGCAAGACAAGACCTTACAACCCAAGACCTCAAAAGGGAACCGGTGGAAGAGCAACAACTGTTTAACTTTGTACTTTTCAAGACAGATTTCGGATATCTAAACCAAGAACTAAAAGACAGGCTGAGAAGAGTACTGGTATCCTTCACAGTTGTTTAGCAATTACGAAACAGAACAATACCAAGAGACCCAAATGAATCCATCTCACTGCACATATTATTATGGAAATGCCCCCCGGGGAGTTCGGTTCTTCCCTGTGGAGCAATCTCAGACTTGCTTGGAAGGATAACACTCACCACCTACTGCTGATGCTCTCCTGGGATTTACTGAGCGATGATGAGGAACTACAGCCCCTCGAGTCTGGTGGGCTGATGTCCTCTACGTGAGGCAGGGAGGGATGAGAAGGGGAGAAGCCACTTTGTGGGGAGGACGGAGTTCGTGCTGCGGAGCCTGACAGGCCATTCCCGTCCGCGTCAGTCCCGGAGCTGCTGCTGCCCTGCCGGGTGGGGGTCCCTGCGCCGCGCCCGGAATCGCTGCCCTCCTTGGCCTCCTGTTTCCGCTTGCGGTACTCGAGGAGCGATACCTGGGTGAGAAAATAGCCATGAGTCAGGGAATACAGAGGACTAGGACAGGGGGAGCAACAGGCCCACACACTGTCTAATAACTCTTCTGGGTCTGCAGGTAAAACTTGAAAAAGCATATTGGGATTATCAACTCCTGATGGATCTGCAGGCACTCCAGAAAAGAGCTAAGTGGTGCAAATTCAGACTGCCATGATCACCCACCTTTTACTTTTTACGACCAATACTCAGCAGAAACATCCAGCTCGTTTGCTTCTCTAGCCACCTGGATTTTCACATTACTTGAGGATATGCATATTCAAGTATCAAGCCTCTAAACCTCCCTCCTCTCAAAACATATGCTCTCTCTGGTTCATGACATTATGTAATTTTCTTTCAATATCTGCACATCCCCAAAACAGGTAATAAGAGTCTTCTTCACAGAACTGGTATCTTCAATGCCCAGTTCATCTGTACTAGTTCACCCACATTAACACTAAAAGCTTGGTGAAGCTTTGCACAGAACTTTGTTTTGCTTAGAGCAGGTTCCTGCTATGGAGACATTGCAAACTTCCGGCACTACCACCAAAACAAACTGCTTGTAGCAAAGGTAGAATGTGTTTTGGGCAAAACAGTCTCAGATTTGTCAAAGACACCAACCAAAGATAGAGTAGCCTCGGAACACAACGTCAGCAGAACCAAAAAGACACAAATATTTCCAGCTGAGCACTTACCCTTCAGTGTGCCTTCCTTCAGAGTTACTATAAGGTACAGAGCCATAAAGGACCCACAGAAGGCAGCTCTGCTGAGGAATTTATCAGCTATGACTCAATGCCTGTACAGAAGGCTTTATGATGCAAAAATATTGAACAGGGTATTTCCAAAAGTAACTCAACATATGAAGGTTTTACAGTACGTGTAATTTTAAAAGAAAAACCAAAGGGAAAAAAAAAAATCAAGAGACTCCAGAAATGGAAAGGAAATAAGATATTCAAGCCAGCTGGACTCTTACACAAGTGATCTGAGCTACCACACTTGCCATAAAGAAAGAAATCCAAGCACAGGAAAAGGCACTGATATTTATCCCATGAGTACCAAGTTTTATCACAGCACCACCTTGACTTAACATTTTACCTCAGTTTTAGTCCCATGAGGGTCACTGGCCTGTTGTAAGAAACCAATATGTATTTGCTTTTGTTACACTAGATTCCTGTGTTCTTAGTTTCAAAGCGCTAAAATTTAAATAACCTTCATCTTACTTTCTTTGCAATGGTATGGAAATGTTCTAATATGTTCTAATAAACAGCCTATGTTTTCTTTTGAAACATTAGACCCTCCTTCCTAATAAGGACCCTTTTCATCCTGATAAATAACACCTCCACCAGCTGTACAGCTGCACTGTGTTACTGCTCTGGGTCTTGTCTCAGTTTAACAACTGTTGATGAAAACTGCCAGCATCCTGCTCTCTTTTCTGTGATCCAGAAGAGGTATTTTCACTGTGGTGTTTTTTTTTACACTTCTCACATCAAAATCTTGCCTAAAGGGTAGCTCTCGCAGTTGTAACAACTGTTTTCATGCAGGCACTGGATGCCTGAATAACTCGCCCAGACTCTATTTGTTCTCCCTGTAAGTCTTTGCAGGAACCTGAGTGGGAACTGCAAACATCATGGCAATCTAAGAATTTCTTTTACGGGAGTACTTGCCTTCTTCCTTTGTGGCGGATTCTGGGGAGCAGCTCTGGCACCTTCACAAGCCCTCTCGCCGCAGGGGGACATGGATCCATGCGCTGTCTCTTTGAGCAGCCCTGACTCATGTCTGCTGAAATACCCTTCAGCAGGAGAGCTGCAGCAGCCTGCTTCTGAATTCATTGGCTTCCTCTCTCCCAATGGAGGAGACCCCCGCAACAGCCCATCCACACGTGGCATAGCGTTCAACGGGGAGAAGGCATACATTAAATTAAACTCTGTCCGAAAAGCCTGATCAGAGCTTCGTAGCAGCATCTGTGCTTCCCCACTTTTCCCTGGGAAGTTCATCTCTGAAGTAGAGTTTATGGAGGATTGTGGAGCCACATCAGAGGATCCAAAGCTGAGCAGCGATGGCCGTTCCTGGCAGGTGTTTGCACTGGAATCCAGGTACCCACCCTTCAAATCCAGGTCGGATCGGAGGCAGACCTGGAAAATCCGAGAAGGATATAGAAGGGGGGGGGGTGTAGTCAGCAAAAGGATCAAGCAAGGGTAGGGAGAAAAATTTAAGTCAGAAAATCCTCTGTACAATGCTAGCTTCCTGCTTCCCTGTTCCTTTCTGATTACCCCTTTGGTTCTTTTCTGCACTGTTCTGCTCATTCCACAGGGGAATGCCTGAGACTAAACAATGATCAGTTGAGCTGTCCAATACGGGACGCCCTTTCCCCTTCAGCAGTCTTTCTGCAGCAAGAGGATAAGGCTCAACACTATCCCCAGGCAGTTAATGAATTAAACCCAGCATTTTCAATTGCCTCATACATCCCCGAGTTGATGTTAACACAGAGCAGTAGCCAGGAAAGAACAGAACAGATTTGCTGTCCTTCTGCTGTTTTATTAGCCAAGTTCTTGCCTGTCCCAAGTCAGCCACTGCTAACTTCCTAACAATAACATACCCAAGACCTCTAAGCCATTTGTTTTCATTCATTGTGAGCTTTGTAAATCTCTAACAATAGTACATTCATTTAATTTTTACTGCATTTTTACATTTTAAAATTTCCAAAAAAACCACAATGGCATCATCTTTGTGCTATCAGAGTTTCTGGAGCACTAGGCAATGATACAACAGTATATTCATTTATCGACCTGAAGTGCCAAAAACCCTTCAGGGCAGCAAAATAATCATCTCCTTTACCACATTAATATGTCAGGATCTCAGACAATGAGTACAACTGACAAGATTTCATCCTCTTTGCAGGATTCCAGTGCAGAGGGAAAAAACCACAGCAGCACCAGACACCAGCTCTGCCCTCCTGCTGAAGCTGAGAACATTTCCCCTGTTGTAGTACGGCTCCAAGTAATCCACCACATTGGAGATGAGCATGTATTTTCTACTATGAAACAGGCACTGAGCAAGGTAGTTCATCTCATCGTTTATCACAGGTCAGCGGGTAAGCAAAATACTACTTTTTGGCATCTCCTCAATATTTTCAGTCTGCAAGTGAGCAGGTGATAAGTCAAGGCTGAAGAGAGCAGGTCAGGTGTACCACTGTGTGCTCTTAAGTCAAAACTAGTGGTGAATGCCATCCCTTCCCCAGCAGTCGTCTGGTCACTATTCAGTAAATTTCACAGACCACTCATGGACTGGGCTGAGTCTGAAAATGGTGATGGTAATTCCAGGGTCCCCAAATCTCTTGCCTGCACCTCAGTAGCTGAGACATACCAAGTCTTCGCACTGCCTGGTCAACAAGCGAATCATAAATTCCAGTCTTCAATTTGTTTGTTTTGTTGTGATAACCCTGAAAACTCTCCTCAGCCTTACTGTGTTTAAAACTCTGCCCTTATTCCCAGTGCCTGAACAACCCTCCTTCCCCTCCCACCATGTACACACAGCCCACACTCTCCCAGCTCAGGTGCCATAACTACCTCAGGTGACATGGACTCGGGCCTATGCGCAGGGGAGCTCTCGGGGGAGGATACGTTCTAGAGGAGGGAAAAGCATCTAGTTATTCATCTACTTCAAAAGTCAAGAGACAATTACAACGTACAAAAGCACACAGGTTAGCAATGGCTATTCTAAACAACTATCCCAAGAACTGGCCCCAGCCTGGACAGCATCACGGCTGGTTAAGTGGTTTCTAAAGCTTGCTGGAAACACGGATAGGACTGGGTTACTGCATCTCATGATGCAACTTAGTACCCAAGGCAGAGCACATGAATGTTAAGAAAAGCAGCAGCTAACTCTTTGTATTTCTGATGCTATCAGACTTCACACCATGGAATACAGAGAAAGACATTTATGGTTTTTAGTCTGAGAACATAGGAGAGAAAAAAAGCTTGGTTTAGCGCAGAAAGTAAAGATCCCCCAAACATTAAGATGACCTTTCACAGACATATACTATAAAACAAACATGTCTTCCTCAATCCACCGAGGGCTACCTTTCCAGCTCAAGTCAAGAGAAGAGGTGTGAGCAGCCAGCTTTATGAAATGTTGTATCATCTGAGCACCTATCAGTGAAGGCAGTGTATGCCTGTGACAGCACAGTTAAGGGCTCTTCCCGAGCACTTCCCTTTCCATGCTACTGAGCAGGCCTAAAATAGAATCAGAGAGGCAGGATTCCCAGAGCTATGCTGCTCTCAGAGAAATATAGCAGGAGTCACTGTTTTCTGCTAAGTAGAAAACCCCAGAAAACTGAGGAATCTCAGAAATTTCTTAACAAAAACTTCTGACAAACTCCACAAAAAAAGCTAGAGCTATGTCATCATGCTTCTGGCCACTTATGAATATGGAGGGACCAAGCATCCTTTAATTTGTTTCCACTCTAAAAAGATCACAAAACTGAGTCCAAAAAACCTCAATCTGTAAAAACCTGGCAAAGAGAGCTTCACAGGCTTGTGATAAAAGTTTTATAGAAAGAGCTAGGAAATCAGTCAAGAAGGAAGTTTCTTAAAAGCTTTCAAAAAATGTATTTCCCAGCAAGACAAGATGCCAAGTCACAACTTCTGCTTGCTTGAGGAAGCTTGTGAATTGATGGAAGAATTTTTCTGTTACTCTCTCACCACAGTGCCACAGGTTTATACTTGGGGAGATTCAGTCACTCATTAAAACTGTGGTCCAGTGAGTTAGTGAATTCTTTTCAAGAGGAAAAAAGGTAAAAGGCAAGTAAGATATAGATAACCAGTGAAATTAAGGCTAATTAACACTAAGATGGGACAGGAAAGGAGTGATTAGACTGTGAAGGTTCATGGCAACACTGCCCTGATCTGCCACCTCAACCACTGCAAGGGTAAGGATTGTTTCCAGTAAAGCTCTTTCTGCCTGAAAGAGTCTTTCATCTCTCTCCTCAACACACCACAATCTTCCCTGCTAAACTCTACACAGCTGCCTCTCAAACAGCTTACAAGAAAGGGCTCTCAAACAAAGTAATCAAAGCATGCTAAGCTAAAAGTACCACAAAGGAATATTTGCCCTGTTGCAAAACAGATGAGGGATTCCTGCAGGGTAGTCCCTGGTGTGGAGCAGGCCATCACTGCACTGTTTTTTTAAATGGTTCTAACTGGCAGAGTATGAGCAGCTGGCCTGAAGTCTTTCATGAGGTTTTTTTAATGAAAATATGCAATACTAGAGAATAAAACAAAACCTGCAAACAACATGATTCCTATTTACAGGCACAGAGTGGAGGGTCCTGACTGGATGAATACTGGTAACTCTCCCAAAGAGTTTAGAGCAATGGAAACCACATACACAGCCCGCTCATTAATTCTGCTAATTTTTGCAGAAGGAAACTATCAAGAAATCAAAGCTATTAAGGCAATTTCCTTCTACCCAGTCCACTTAAAGAAAACGAAAGAATATAGTGGAAGATGACGTGAAGTATCACTACCATACTTGGGGTTAGTGAAAGCTCTTTGGGGAAAGAGGAGCCAAGGATGTCTTACAGCCTCTGAGAAATGGAAGGAACACTTGTACTCTTTGGAAGAAGGGGGAATTGAAAATCACATAGGCAGAGAGATCTGAAGTGGGGAAGATGATTAAAGATCACTGAAAAACCTGAGAAATTTAGGAGCTACTCAGCAGAAATAGAAAAAAGGTAAGACTAATGTTACTGATAGCTACAAAGTGAGGGGAGGCTGGGCTGTAGTGAAGTTTGACAATTCACAGAGCAGGAGATCTGCCCAGAAGTGAAGAGAAAGGCAGCAGTGCTCTTGAGGCTAAGATCATGATGCTGCCCAGAAATACACACTCAAAAAGGAAGCGTCCCTAGTGCTGCCTCTGCTGCAAATATTGCTGTTCCTTTCTTTTTAGCACACTCAGTCCCGGGCAGACTTACCTCGAACTGTAGTGGAGTATTGCAGCGGCTGGTAGCCAGAGAGGGGATGGGTGAGAACATGATGCCGTAACCATTGCGCGTCTCCTCCTCCCCGGGCAGCGACGAGCAGGGCGTGGCCAGCTGTGGGCTGGCGGAGCCGGGGACCGAAGGGACGGGAGGCGGGGGAGTGACAGGAGACAGCGGCCGCAGCAACTTCTTCACGTTTTGCTCCATCAAGTAGCGAGACTTCCATTTCTTCAGGGGACTCAGCAAGTCTGAAACACAAACTGAGCTGAGGACACGGCTGAACCACTGACCGTGAAAAAATCACAAGTTGTCTTCTTCCCCCTACTCCCAGCCCAAATGAAGCCCGGGAGTCTTCAATGCAACTACAAAAGACTCCTGAAAATTAAGTACCTCTGAATTACTTCAATATCAGTGCCTAGATACTGGTAACAGAACAATACATAATCAGGAACATGCAGTGAACAAGGAAAGCAAATATTTCAACTAGAAGCAAGCATAAGAGGGAGCTTGGGGAAAGGAAGACAGGAAAGGTTAAAAAGGGGAAAGGAGAATAGAGGAGAGAGGTCAGAGGACATGTCACTGTGATTCTTACAAACAAACCAGAGGCAGCTCAGTTATCATTAACTGAACCTAACAGCTCCCTATGGGCTACATCAATACAGCCCAAGCACATTTCCATTTCCACAAAGGATTAAAGCCTTTCCCTCAGGCCTATCTCTCTTCAAAATAATAATCTTTTTTGATGCTTAGTTTAAAAAAACCTGAACAAATCACCAGTAAATTCTACAGGTTAGGTCTTCCTCGAGATGTACATTTATTGGTTTTGGTGTTCTGTTCACTTCCTATTCATCTAACCTTTCAATAATCAAATTTGTATTATCTGTGTGGTGTCTAGCTTCCTGTCTGTCATGCTTGGAAAACTGATCCCTGACTGGGCTGATCTTCACTCTCTTTCTCTGTAAATTCAGACAAAATATTTAACCATTCTACTGCTTTACTCATAGATTTTAGCTTCTCCATCCTTGAGACTTACTTAGTCATTTGTTTATTACACATGTGCCCGTAAGACTTTGCTACACCTTCCTACACTCAGCAGGTATTTAGTTCTAACAGCATCTTGCTGCAAAGAGATGATGCCGAGCCCTCTTCTGTCTACCCCCACCCTTCCAGTGTACAAGAGATCTCAGAGAACCGAGACTGATAATGCAATGTTATGATTATCTTTTCTCAGGAAAATACTGAGAAACTTCACAGATGCTCAAGCTACAATGGGTCTGCAGAAATTGGAATGAACGGCAAAGCAACATTCTCACCTACCCTAAAGCTGTGCCATCAGGCAGCAGGACACATTAAGATGTCACTTGTACAGCTGCCTTTGGTATTCAGCACCTTTGCCAGTCTGACTCCAGTGCCCGTGCTGCCCTGATGGTGCTGAGCACTCACCTGTATCATCTTTGCAGATGCTGGAGGAGCTGCTGTTCTCGTTGCTTTGGTATAGACACTGGGTTCTGTTCTCTTGTGGAGCTGGTGAGGTCTGAGTCATTCCCTCTTCCAGGGCTTGTTTGATCCAGCGCTGAAACAGAACGAGACTACATAAACGTGAAACTCCTCGGGTACTTTCTCTGCAATCCTGCAGGATAACACTCCAACTCCTACACTTGTGTGGAGCAGGGCAGGCTGCTCAGAAGCCCAGGGTAACCTGGCTGGCATGCACTCAGGCGAGAGCGCGTTAGAACACAGCTGTCAGCACTGAGCCCACCACCTACTGTGGTGGGGCTGTGCCCTTCCTGACATGGGTTCTGGGAGCAGCAGTCATCAGCAGTAACACAGAGATAAGTAAAGAGCAAATTATAACTCTAAAAATGCAGAGCAGTGGCACCTAAAACTATTAAAAACAATCATAATTTAGAAGAAAAGGGACACAAATATAATGAACTCTCTACAACCACTGATTTTTGCAAAAAATGTTTCCTGCCCAGGAGAGCAAATTTGAGCAAAAAAAAAAAAAAAATCTGATTAAAATGCAAGCAGCAGTTTTCAAGGAGGGTAAACCAAGAAAAGAATAATAAAAGCAAATCTTTTCTTCAGCTACTAATAAAAAAGACAAGTCACAGTGGTCTTCTGAACGTGGACAATTAAGAATGTTTCACATCTCACATGAGCAAACATGAACTGAAGCCTCAGCAAATCAGCTGCTGCAGTGCGTGTGCTAGCCCTGTATCTTGATACAAACTGACTCCTGATGGCAGGCAGGAACCTTTGCTTACTCTACTATAAAGATAACTGCCACAATATATGGGAAAACACTCAAGTGATCCAGTGAAATGACAGCAAACTGCAGAAAAAATGCAAACAGCAATTTTCATTTGTATAGTTTACCCAGAGGATTCACTTTACCAGACACTTCTTGTCCTAGAGAGGTTTGAAATTGTACTTTTACCTTTCAGCAATCCACAGTTCATCTGCATGCCAGCAATGTGTATCCTATTAGAGATACACATGTGTCTTATGATTCCTCAAAGCTATCGTGAAAGAACATCACAAACTCAGTGGCCACAATCCTCAAAGTGAAAACTTCAATGCGAGGATGAAGAGCAGGTGACAGGATCTATTTTGTTGGGCTTCACTACTGTACAGCAGACGCTTCTTCTCTGTTCAAATGTAACTCAAGGATTCCACTGTGGCCGCCAGGAAAAGGGAGAAGTGCCAGCCAGTCTGGAGCACCTCTACCTCAAACGTGGCATCTGATCTGACAGCCAAGTCACTGCACAGTGTGTGATTAACGTGAGAGCAGGTTACAGTTCAGTTTCCTTGCGAGGTTCAGACACTGCCATGCTTTGGATGCAAACTGACATCATCAGCTGAGTTTTTTGGCACAGTTCTCAGTAGTTTAAGGATGAAGCCTGCTGACAATCCAAGAAAATATGTGATCTATTTCAACAGCCTTTATAATCAACCTCCTTGGCTGAGTAGTCAAAAGTAGACAAGACAGATATCAGGTCTTGAGAGAGTGTATCATCGAGTTCTGGACCATTTCTAGACCTCAGCTGGCTGAAAAGGAGGTGTTCCCTGTGAGTTTTCTAAACATTCCTGAACATGAGAAGCAGACTTCTACATCTCCAGACTGTTAAGTCATAAAACCACCAAATGCTGAAAAGCATTTTCCAAGAAAAAGCCAGGGATCTCCTATGAAATGGATGAAACCCCTCACTAGAACAGTTAACAGTCAAAAACTATTTACGGTCAAAAAGTAGAAATCTAACAAATTATTTCTGCAACATCTGTTCTGGACACAGCAACTTTCAGTACTTTATTAACTATTTAATGGAATACGCAGGGTATTTAAATTTTCAGATTAAGAAACAAGAATGCTAGATGACACCATTAATGATTTTCCTACTAAACTTGGAAATGGATAGGGAAAAACATAACACAGCTTAACACAGGCTAGAACAATCACTTCTACAATTACAGGCTAGAAAACTAATGGGTTGTTCTAACAAACATACAAAATCATGAACCGGATATGAGCTTAAATCAAACTGTCAGAGAAAACTCAGCCACAATGGGATGCAGAAAATGGGTACAGGTTAGAAGACACAAAGCAACTTTTCTGCTTTGAAAATGTCCCAGTTGCAACATAACATTCAGTTTTGGACACAACTTCAAGGAAGGTGTGGACTAAATGGAAGTCATCCATAGTGAGAGTAGTCCACTCCCTCTCCAGCAGTGAGAATTATCATTTGACTAGAAAAGAGTAAAATGTAGCAACAGATCAGAAGACTTGTTCCGTGACAATAGTTTTCCCTCAATTCTGAGCTTGCTGGCCAGTTGTATGGCAATTGCACCGAGCACAAACTCCAAATAACTCTGCCAGCTTTGCTCTGGATGCTTCTCTCTTCCCTGGGGCTCAAAGACAATGTTAAGGTTCAAAAGAAGTTCAAACCTTGCAGTTCTCAGCTTAAAGATGCATGAGGAGGTTGCCCAGGCACACAGAAACAGACAAGGTTTTGTCATACATCTATATAGGAACCATGAAGAGCTTTACCTATGAAGGAGATACTGAAGAGACTGTTAGGGCATGACAACAAATTGGCTGAAGGTGGAAAACAGTGAAGTCCAAAGATTCTCTCTGGGAAAACACCCTCAAACAAAGGAAGGCAAAGAAACCAGGACATGGTACCTGAAAGCCACCAAGACAGGGAGAGCAGAAAAGATTTCTATATAATTGTTCTCAGGTAATCACACAGGAACTGGGAAAGTGTCTGAGCAAAACCAACAGGCAACAGGGAAGACAGATTCCAATACAAATCTGACTGAGTGAACTACTCTGCCTTCTGTTTCCCTGCAGATGGGTAAATACTGGCATTTAGTGGTCATCTCTGGAGGAACTAAATCCTTAGCTGGGCCTGGTTCAGGCTTCCTGCATGGCCTCAAGTATCTGTTGTAGACAGGCAGCTTATGATCCCGAACAAAGAGCTGTGGACTTGTTCTTGTGAACAGGCAAACTTTGGAGAGCCTTTCAACCACAAAGGCTCTCCAAAGACAACGGATCATAACTGAGGCACTGGATTCTTGAGGTCCTCTGCAACACTGTCCTATCCCCACAATGCCAACCATCCTCTGACTGTGAAAGTAATAACATAAAACTTTCTAAGGGCAGCAATCAACATTCTTTGAATTGTGTATGCTGGATAATAAACAGCTGCTGCAGATCTGAAAGTACATGTTTCTAAAAGGGCAGTCACAGAACAGCTGTTCTACCATGGCAAAAGGCAAAGATGAAAACTGAACTCTGGCAAGGAGGTCAGCAGTCATAGCCTGGACACTGCCTCAACACACCAGCTCAGCAGGAATACATTGAAATAAACTCCAAAAGGACACAACAACTTTACGAGGAAGCCAGTAAGGTGAGTATACATCGTGTGAAGGTAAGATATGAGCAAACATACCTTCTTACAGGAGCTGTAAATGCCATCCAACAGAAAGGGCCTTCGACGTCTCTCAGGGTTGAAAGGTGAACCAAAGCGAATGTAGTGTTTAGGTGTGGTACAAATCAGCGGGGAGTGCACGAGACCTGGCAACATATTCAGGGTAGTTGCCAGAACTGTTGGGTCTGTAGTAATGCGCAGAGGACACTCAATTGGACACTCCTGCTTTTCTGCCTTGTCGTTCAGCCATTCTGTAACAAGGTACTAAAGGAGGAAACACACACATCAGTGCAACCAGCACAGGTGGAGAAGAAAGGAAGTACGGCACAGTGGTGTATGGGAAGCAATGCTCAGGTCAGCCCACCTGCTAAAACCCCCCTCTGTCTCAACAGGAAGGACTTCCTGTGCCAAACCCAATTCTCACCTGTTGGAGACAACCCAATGTTGTAGCTAGATTTTATAATCCAGTCATCTTAGTAGAAGATTCTCCAAATACTCTGTTTTGATCACTCTGTTCAAAACTAGTTTCTAGACACAAAACTAAATGTATTAATAGCTAATTTATGCCCAGTTATGTGGCAGCTGCCTGCTAGCTTCTGCAATTTTTCCTCCTTTCCAAGTTTATCCTAGCTTGTACATGACAGTTGCAGTCACGTTCCCTCTTGGTCTTCAATTCTAAGCTGAGAGTTAACCTCTTTGCTGCATCCTAAATGAGTATTTGCCACTCTGCCATCCTTACTTTGAGCACTTGCTCATATTTACCTTTTTTGTTTTGGGGTACTTTACTGCAGCTCGATTAGACTGGGATCCTGTAGCCAGGATAGCAGTTGGGTCAGATCCTGTCAACTGTCTGCCTTCTCCTGGCCCTTCCACAGTGCTGACATCTGTTGTGGTTACCAAGCTGGCAGTGCTTCCTTCCTCTGGCACAGCCTGTGCGAGTTCAGCTTGCTGGGAACTGGCTTGTTTCTGCCTTCTCAGTCTTTGTGCTGAACTGGTCCGGTATCGAGAGAAGCGACTTTTTGGTCGGGGCCTGGAGGGTTTTGCTGGAGCTGGCTTAGTCACTGTTTTGTCAGGGACAGCATCCTACAAAATAAACTGTCATTAGTCTGAGCACCTCTAAGAGTATTCCTTTTCTCTGCATACAGGATCAAGAATTGAGATTTATTTATTGACACTACCTGACTCTCAAAATCTTGTTGGACTCTGTTGGTTCATAAGATGGTCTTGGGGACCCTTCAACACTGGCACATTATCGTTTTGTCTTCTGCGTTCTTAAAGGACAGAACATGGGTCTTTAGGAAGAAAGCAGCAATAGGAAACTTGCTGCCTGTCTCAAGGTAACTGCTCTCATTCCTGACCTGAGCTGACATGGAGCATTCCAGGCAAGTGTCTGGACCCTGCCATAAAATGGGAACACATGCATCCAAAGTAGACTGGGTCAAAAAAAACCCAAACAAAAAGAAAAGAACTTTCCATCACTGCACTTACACATCCAACTTAAGCTCACACCAGTACAAAAGGGGTTCACCTGGAGAAGGAACTGGGCTTGTTCAGTCCACAGAGGACTGAGGGGTATGTAACAACACTCGTCCTATAAACAGCCTGAAGCCTCTAAGAAGATGCAGTGGTGCATCAATGGACATACAATGAAATGAGAGGTTCAGACTGGATACATGGCAAATTTTTTTCAACCTAACAGTCATGAATTGGAAGAGGTGCAATCTCCATCCCTAGAGGTTTTCAAGACAAGACTGGGTAAAACGCTGGCCAGCCTGGTCTAGCTTCAGAGCTGTCCCAACCTGACTCAGAATGGACTAGAGAGCCCACGAAGCTCCTCCTCACCTGAACAATCTTATGATCAGAAATGCTGTATCTGAGCTTTGTACAAGATAGCAAACAGTTCATCTTACCGCTACTTGTGAGGACCGTCGTGTGTTCACCCCAGTACTGCTGGTACTGTTAGAAACAGGAGGAGGAGGAGCACTCAGTGCTGAACTTCCATCTTCAGTTTCAGGAGTCTCTGCTTTTACTTCTTCCAGCTCAGGAACTTCAGAATTGACGTTGATTTCAGCATCAGTGCTGTTACGGTCTGATGGTTGCTCTCGTCTCCTCTTTCTCTTTTCTAAGTTCTCAAACATGTGCATGATGGCTTCTACCTTCCTGTCTTCCCGGGACTACAACACAAGGGTAAATTGAAGTAAGCATGGTGAATTATGCACATAAACAAGGCAAGAACAGATATGGGAAGCAGCACAAGGAGAACAACTGCCAAACAGCAATGACAAAAGCCAGACAGAGGACAGAGAGAAGCAGTTCTTATCAGTTATTTGCATTTTTCAATATGGCAAATTTCCCAGAATAACAACAACATAATCGTGTGTTTGTAGCTCAAGTAGAAGAACTCGACTTTGTTCTTAAGTAGGACCACTTAGATACTACTGAGTTATATTTATAAAACAGCCACAAGGAAATGCATAATTTTGAAGAACTAAAAACCGTAAGAAAGCATAAGTAGAGTGAAGAGATGACTTGGAAACAAAGAGAGCTACTTGCTAATGACCAAACGTTAGAACAAAACAGAAGCCAAGGCAACAGAAGTTAGTGGTTCAGTAATTTGCAGCAAGTGTAATACACCACATAAACTGATTAAAATGTTCCAAATGCATTCATTTCCCAGCAAGAATATCAGAAGGTGACCCAGCTCAAAAATAAAAGCTTTGGTCTAAGCAGCTTACATAGTGGATAAGAAAAACAGAACATGAGAGAATAGAGAGGGAAAACAAGTCCATTTATTAGGTAAACAAAAAGGACAGGAAATCTTATCACCTGGCTGTGGCAGAAATAATTGGTAATTATGCATGTAAAAAGCCCAGTACAATAATTTTGCAGTGACTGGCAAGAATCAAGTGGGTTTTAAGAAGTGGGGTCAAGCGTCTTCTGAGATTTGTCATGGAGAAAGTATCTTGGAGCCCACAGCCTGGCCTAGACAGTTTTCTGTTAAAAAACACTACAAACACACACACACACACACACACACACACACACACACACACGAAGAGAGACTGAGGAAACCATAGATATGCGTATTTACCTGGTGCCAAATATAGAAAACTGAATCGCATTAAAGCAGATTAACTGGTGCAACCTACAGTAACTGGGCTTACAGGCTGATGGGAAACTAACGCTTCGCTTAGACTATTCTGTCCCAAGAAGAGATCAACCTCCCTGCATTAAAATGAAATCTTCCCTCCAAGCTTTAAGTCCAATCTGATGGATGACTGCCGTCATTCAAATTTCAGTGGAAACTGACTGCTTTATCTCATCTGTTCTAAAAACCATCCGATAATCCAAGGGTCTCTCCACTGGATGGCCCTTGGCTGTGCAAGTTGCTGCACTATCTTAACATTTAAAGCATTCTCAGGAAATTTACACTTGGAAGATCCCTATCTCCGATTAGAGGAAGACAGGTGATTATGATATCAAAGAAAAACATGGAATTCCTAGCTCTAATACTTTTGTTGGCTGGCAAAAGGATGGGAGCAATTTTTCTATTTTTCTTCCTTGGGTTTCTGGTTGGTTGGTTGTTTTAATTGTGTATTTGCATTTTTGTTTGGATTTTTCTCTTGTTTATTTAAATTAATGAATTAAGAGCCAAACCAGCTCCATTCACATGCATAAAACATTCTAATCCAGGCAGCAATCCCAGGGGCCATATGCAACACAAGAAAAAAACCACCAGCTCTACTCAGTAAAGATGAAGGCTGAAAAAGGACTATACCATCAATGATCCCAGAGCACTAAGATATATTTTGATCAAGAGGACTGCTTAAGACAACAATAATTTCAAAACAGAGAGATTTCCTAAGTAAGTGCCAATAGTACTGTTAGTGGTCTACCCCTCTTACTGAGTTTTGCAACTAATCATACCCTTTTCCCCACATGGCAACGTGTTTATGACACCATACACAGAACAGATACCTGTTTACAAACCTAACCCAGCAAAAATGATGAAGTTTTAAGAAAAATCAGGTTTTGGTTCATGGTATGACTGAATTGAAGATATCCCTGCTCACTGCAGCGGGGTAGGACTAGGTGACCTTTGAAAGCCCCTTCCCTATGGTATGGTTCTATATAGTGCCATAAATTCTTGTACTGGCAATAAGGAAGGGCAGCAAGAACATAAAAAAGGTGCAATTACCTTTTTGTAATGTGGTGCTGATGGTTTTGCTAAAAGTGTTTTAGACTACAGAACAGCCCTGAAAGTAACAGTTAAACCTTTCACTCAGGAAACAAATCTATAGTGTATCTCCTAATCTTCAGCACCCTAACAGAAATCTGTGACGTGGAGTCAGCCTGGGTGGTTTTTTACCCACCTGCCCACCTTTTTTTTTTTGCTGTTGTTAATCAAATTACTGAAGATCACTAACAGTTGGGATTTGCGTTCAAACAAGTGAAATAACCAACTGGACCTGTTGGTCACTGCATAAAGCAAGTCCTAAGGGGGGTGATACCCAGATAGAGAGAGGTACTTGCCCGTCGGCTGTGGACCAAGGCTCCCTGTTCATCTACAGGCTCCTCTTTCTCCCCTTCTTGTTTCTCCTCCTTCTCTGGCACCTGAGAGAGAAACCCAGATTTATTAACCCCATACTGTTTCAAGGTTACCAAGATTTCTGTCGTAATTTAAGGTGCTAAAGGTTTAAAAAGAGGCTTCCTGCAGTTTCTGTTCTGAAGTTTCCAATGCTATTGGATCAGACTCTTGCAGCACTGAACGGTAACATATATAACAAGGGGGCAAAGGTTTTACCTCATTGTCACTGACTGCTGCAGGTCCCTCAGGAACTTCCTCAGTCTGTTGACTGCTGTTCTCATCCGATGCAATGCTCTGCTGTTCCATTTCTAGCTCCTTTCGACGGGCCTTTCGCCGGCGTGTTTCTGCCCCAATCAGTGTGCCTAAAACAGGTGGAGGTAGGTGTTCTGCAGCATTTGGGCTACGTTTCTGCACAGGGCAATTCCGGTTTCCCTTGTGACACGCACAGTCCACTTTATAATTGCTGCTCCAAAACACAAACATAATTTGTGTCACTCTTCATTTCTCAACCCTTGCACAGAGACATTCAATACATCTCCTACTAAACATCTCACCACGTGCCAAAGCAAGGACAGCAGGCTACCTTATGGCTTCTATTGTAGAATATGCCAGCAGAACTGGACAGAATAGCCGGGAAATGCAATTCAGTAGAAAACGGAGCAATATGTAGAATGCGAGGAAAGGGCTGGAGGAAGATGTCCAGTCCAGGAGGGCAGTGGAGAGCTCCCGGGCGAGGTGAAGGACTCACCAGATGTTGTACTCATAGTCAAAGGCGATGGTAACCTCTGTGTCCTTGGCAATGGTGGCAACAGCGTAGATGCACAGGTGGATCATCCCATCAGCAATCACATGACGAACCTTGTTAAACAAAGTAGAAAGAAACTGATGTCTCCACAGGTTGCATTTCCTACTTCTGAGACAGAAGCCTCCTTTTGCAAAGTAGCTCTTACCTACTCTACGAATAATTATCCCAAATTCTCCATAGGGAGAAGCCTGCTTCACTGCTCGTCTCATCCTGTGCTTTTCCACTTACAACTACCACCACCTGCTTACCCTCAGTACTACCGTGCAGCCAAAGGAAAGACATAAAAGAAATCTTTCTCTTCCCAAAAAAAACCTCCCTCATGTTCCCAAACCTTCTCATATTCCAAGTATAAACCATCAAACAAGCAAGAGACACAGAGAATTTACCACATTTAGGGCATTTTAAGTTAGGGAAAGTGCTAAGCTTATGTAAAACATGTATTTGCAATTACAGTGATGATGGAGAGAGAATTTACCTCTGCGTTTGGAGTGCAGGACCGCCTGATGAACCTGGCATCATTACCAAAGGTGCGGGCATCAACACACATCTCAACGCCATTGAACTTGGAGTAGAACAGCACAAAGGGATATGGCCTGGAGAAGCAACAGAACATCTCAATCCCAAAATAGCCAATTCCTACAGCACTGTTGTTAACAGGTATGCCTCACTTCACTAGAAGCAGCACTTCCATCAGCACTATTGCTCTGGGGGCTTATGTACTTCCATCAGTTTAAGAGATCTATTTCAGAGGGTTTGATCCATAATCAGAGCATCAAGCTGAGGTGATATTTTTGATTTCCCATTTCTATGATGGCATAGCTGACAGGAACCTGTAAGCGAGCATTATCCCATAGAGACACTCTGTGCCACGATGCTCTCATACCAATCATTTCATAGTACTCTTACTTTTTGAAGAAATGCCCATTGACCTCGAATTGCTGTCGTAACATAACCTTTCCTCGATACTCAATTATAAGGGTATCTAGTGCCAAGTCTCTTGCTGCCCTCAGGATCTTCCGGTGCTTCTGAACCCGAGTCACCCTTCCCAGCTGCAGCTGTAACAAAAACCAGAGCAAAAGAGAACTTGAACCAGAGGCCTCTAACTCATGAAGAATATTTTACCTACATAGAAAGAAAAAATATTCTAATAGCAACACAGAAAATCCGCCAGGTGAATATCTAGTCTATTCTGTAACAATTTAGGAATGACCAATAACCTTGATAATATTTATCAAAAGCAAACAGTATTTATTCCCTTCCTTCAACAGTAGTCTGACAAATCTATCAGACTATTTCAATCTCGCAGCTAGGAGGCATAACCAGACCTGTCACTTGCTACTAACTGGGAATTGCTCTGCAATTATGGCAACTTTCACAGCCAGAATAATTCAGATCTTCCCTAAATTGTGGGTTGTCACACATTCAGAGAAAAAAATGCAAGCTTTTCCTTCTGCAGAGGATGGTAAATTCCAGCAAACAGGCCAAAGACTTAAGCTGGCAATTTCCACCTTCATCCAGAAACTTCTCTACATCTCTCTGCTCAGCTAGTGCTGTTGATTTTTAATTTTTTTTAACACTAAGAAATAAATTTTTAATGAAGTAGTGACAGTTTGTTGAAACATCCTCATGTTAAAGTCTACAGCTGTATTACAATGGATTTTCACAACAATGTGTCTTGACAGTATGAAACCACAATATTCTTTAAGCACAGACATCCAAATATGACAAATTTTATGGAATAATGGAAGGGATATTATAAGCACTAGGGCAGAGGAAAGACTTATTCCATAAAAACAAAGTACTTTTCTTACTTAAAAAATTGAACTTCTGTGCAAGCAAAGATTATGTGAAGATGACTGGCTGCCTTGCCACCACTTCTGTGCCTGTTCCTTCCTAAGCAGTCTATTCACTGCTCATAAGGGCACAGTTTTGATACTCTTCCAGAGTGAATTGAAGCATAAGTGTTCTGACTTCAGTAGTAACGACAGTCATGTATCTAAATTAGGAGTAAACCACAAAATTTTACTAAAATCAAGTTCCCAACTTTTCCTGAGAGAGCTCTCATTAGAAACAGCTACTGAGCACTCCGCTGAAATGGATAAAAATTAGTTCAAGGGGCTCAGCCTGAACAATGACAGAACACACAACGAAAATAAAAGTTAACGCCTTAAGGCAGCACTCAGCACTGAGAACCCAGCAAAACCCTTGTACTGACCACATGAAAATACTGAACCACAGATCTTTTTAACCCTTTCTTCTGATTGTGATCTTACATCTCCTCTGTATACAACCTCTTCAGGAAAATTACTTTTGTTGTTTCAATATGACATTATACTGCAGATCCTGGATGAGCCAGTAAAGTAAGATCTATTTGTTGACTTCTCTTACTCAGATCCAGGATAAAGACAGCTTTATAAAAGTATTCATTTGAAACCTATTCAGATGGGAGCAGTGGTCCAGAGCTCCTCCTGAGATACATCCAGTGCTACAGGTGTCATGCCTATGGGGTTTATCTCTCTTATACCACTCTATCTGCCAGCAGTTGGGAAAACCTGCATATATGTACTGGAGACTCTGAAGAGCCTTGCAGGGTGTTCATCTCTTCAGGTCTTGGGTCCTGACAGGAGCTCACAGAGGATTCCCCAAGTCCACTCAAGTGGCATAACAGAAACGTGTTATTTCCAGACTAAGAAGCCACACTGCTGGTCCTGATTTCTGATCAACAAACCCATGACATGAGTGAACTGTAGGGTAAGACTGTTTACACCACGGAGTAGCAGCTAAATTATTTTTAGCACTTTGTACTTTCCAACTGTGGCAACAAAGAATAAATAAATAGGACCAGATTTCCTAGTGTATGACAGGAGATAAGAAGAAAGTATCTGAAGTTATTAGATGAATTAGGATCCAGTGTGCCTCCAGCTGAATAATTCTGTTTCTATACTATCACTGATTTGTTTTTATACTTTCTCACCTAGGCCCTACACAGGAGGGTTGGACCAGATGACCTTCAGTGGTTCCTCTCAACCTAAACTGTTCTATTACTCTATCAATACCAAGAATATCAATGAGATCGTACTTTTCAGAGGTGCAAGTTAATGTCTGGTAGCCTTCACTCTCACCTTTGCCTCATGACTGACTTGTATTACACTTCACCTCATGCCAGAAAACAGCTTGGGGAATACACGTGGGATAAGGTGGGGTGGTCAGAGGAGGAGAAAGTCCATGCAGGAAAGAGAAGCTCTGCATCTGCACAACTTATTTATCTGAGTTTGGTGAAATAGGAATGATCTCATAGCTCTTCTGGTAAGACACAGCTCAGCTTGTTTTCGTTCTCTGAATTTAGAAATATGAAGTAGATTAGCTGCCATGCTTTCATGTGTGAAAAGAACAAATGATTTTATTCATGTCATAGGCTAGGGACTGCTGACTGCTAATCAGCCAAAACTGTTCTGATATATTTGCAGAGCAACATCTGCATAATACTCAGTGGCTTTATTTTATAAAGGCCCTTTCGCTCTTCACTTCAGAATGTGAAATCAATCAGGGGTTTGAGCTCAAGTCAGCAAGTATCAGAGGCAACAAAGGGCAAATACTAACCCTGGGTTTGGTTTGGCAACAACAGTCAGGAAAGTGATTCACAGCTTTCAGTTTGTTGAGCAGCTGGCAGTAGCCAGGACTAAGATGATTTTATTCATACCACTAAACAGCTTCATATTTTCACAACTTTCCCTTTGCATCATGAGGACAGCTGAAAACTGGTTTATCATAAAATCACAGAATCATTGAGGTTAGAAAAGCCCTCTAAGATTGAGTTCAATTGTTAACCCACCACTGTCCAGTCCATCACTAACCCGTATCCCTCAGTGCCACATCCACAAGTTTTTTAAACACCTCCAGGAATAGTGACTCCACCACTTCCCTGGGCAGCCTGTTCCAGTTTGGTAACCCTTGTAAAAATAATTTCCTAATAGCTAGTGTAAACCTACCCTGGTGCAAAACTTGAGACCATTTCCTCTTGTCTTATCCAAAACAGTCCAAGGACCAAAATCCCATATTCTCCATGTGTAACTCTTAACCCATCTTTCCCTACTCTTCCTGGTTCGAGAAAGCTTTTAGGGCACATCTCAATCTCTTTTAAGTATATACTTGCATCACTGTTGACCTAAGTCAAACAACTCTCTCAACTGTTATGCAGGTATATATATGAGTATGCAGGGCGTATGAAACATTATTTTTATTCCTTTCTCCTGTCTCCAGAATCTTCATGGCCAAAGAAAGCAGTGACAACACTTCTACACAGCTGCCAACTGCATATTAGCACAGCCTCCTGACTTTTTTCTAGCTCAAAGTACCTATTTTCCCTTATCTCACAGAAAAGCTATTTTTATGTTCAATAATGATACCTAGTTAAGAGACAACTGATGCAAACCAAGAAGCCTTCTCAGTTTGCTTGCCAAAGATGAGACAAATGAGTGAAACAAAAGTAGAATGCAGTGCATGAGAGCATGTGCTCCACACCTATGCAGGTGCCCTCCTCACAACACTCCACAGCCACCTCCTGAACAGAGATAACCGGACATAGGAGCTGATAAGCAGCAACCCAGGACAGCCACCTGGTCTTTCCTCAGTGTCCAAGAGAAACCATGAAACCGCAAAGTCCCTTGATACCTTCCCAGCATGTGCAATGATAGGACCTACCAACAGCTTGTTTACAGTAACTGCAGCTCACTGTGAAGTTTTCCAAGTTTCTACCTTTTTGTTTCTTTGGGATGTATCACCTTTGGAGTCTTCTGATTTGGAATGCTAGCCACATTTTCCTATGGGAAAACCTATGTCTGTACTGAGATGGGAGAGGCTGAGAGAGCATGAAAAGAACAAGCACATTTATGCATGGTATCTTTTATAGTCTTGTGTCCTGCTGTACACACATCAAGAAACAGCATGTGTTTTATTACTTGTTTCAGGACTTTTCCTAAAAGCCATGTGAAGCAGACAGAATTGGTTACATTTAGTCTCAAAAAACACTAAGATTTCTAGAGGAGTAGAACTTTTTCTTCTCTGTGTTTCCTCAGCTTCTCTCTTTAGAAAGGCTACTCACATAGCCAGCAGGAAGTGTTTCTCCCCAACCCCCCCCAAGAAATCTTATTTATTGCAGAACCAGAGGCAAGAATGGAAGAAAGTTTGGTCCAAAGTCCTCCTTCTGCACTCTCCCTTACTGGCAAGATCTGTGCTCTGCCTGAAGTGAAAGCAGAGGGAAAGGTGGGAGGGAGCACATGAACTTCACTGAGTCAGTTGATATAAACAAGAATGATTCAAGCACAAACATACACCTGATATTCAGGTTTCTGACTTTGGTCCCTTTCTACAGAAGAAGTGCCCCACTTCTCTTCTGCAGCCCACCCTTTCAGATACACCTATCTCCATTCTCCTGGACAAGGAAGGCCCAGAAAAGCCTGAACTGTGCAGGAATGCTGTGTTCAATGCTATGTTCAATAAAGCACAGATAGGATGAAACAACAGATAAGAAGAGTATTAGTGGGGAGGACATACACCACACAAACACATTGTTTTCCTGTTTCTGCTTGTTTACATGCACTCCATAAAGATGGCAAGACATCAACCATTGCTCATTGCTGGAAAGTTAGGGAGAGAGTCAGTTTCCTAAAATCAGCTGTAGTTGTGCAGTTTTTGGAAGTTACCAGAGTCCAAATAATCCAAAATACTGAAATAATGTAGAAAGGTTCTTTAAAGTAGCCTTCCACACGAGTGAAGAAATAAAATAAAAAATAAAGGGGACTGGAAAACTCAGGTGGAAATCAGGAAATTTCCTGTCTTCAGCAAGTGACAGATCTGGTTCCACCTCAGGCCGTTCAGTGATCAAAGTATTTATGGTAAAATAACAGTTAACCACATCACAGAACTGTGCAAAATATCCCCAGCTTAGCAACACTGATTTGGTCTAATGCAAGTGTTTGTGAATCAATCTCTGTACTGGCAGAATTTCTGATTCACTGTGTATCAAACCTGTGCCTGTTGGTCTGAGCTAGGATACTGCTCACCCATGCCCTGACCTACTCCACCTCTGTCCTGCTGGTTCTTACCTGCATCTGGGACCCAATAACAGTATTATTGCAGGCCAGTTCTGTTTTGTTGATTGTGTCCAGCATAGCAGTTTTGCCCACATAGTCTTTATTAGAGTTTAGGTGACGCTCCAGCAAGTTCTGCACATCAGCACTGTACTGGTTCGTGAAGGCTTCCTCATACTGGTCCGTCCAGAGGCGTATCCGATTCTCCCACCCTTCAGCTGTGTTTTCATCCAAGGCATGTGCTTCAGAAGGGGAATTCTGCACAAAACAGCAAAGAATGAATGGATAGTACACAGCAGGAAAACCTATCCACAGTGCTCCAAGCACATGAATATGCTACAAAAAAAAGGCAAATCTGTTCCAAGCTATTTAAGTGTTGGTTATGAGGACACATTTTTCAGCATCTGCACCCTCCAGAACACTGTACAAGAGTGTCACTTAGGAATCTACTGAGATTTCATGCAGAATTAAGACCTCTTGGAAGTTGGAACTTGGCACTACTACAGAAAATAAAATTAGGCTAGTACATGGCCAGAAAAAAAAATTACGCCACTTTGGAAAAATAATCAAGTACATTAAAAAAGCAAAGGCATGGAATACACGAAGGCAAATAAATTTCCTGCAGGCTTGTCCTACTGTCAACCCACTCATGGCCAACATAATGCTAGATGATGCTGACTGCATCTCAATCTTTGCAGTGACTGATCCAAAAATAGTCCTGAACCTTCTAGCTAAATGGTCACCAGAGTTTCAAGAAACTGAATGTAGAGCATAAGCTAATACCCAGAGGGTTAAAACTGCAAGTCCTAAGCAGAGTAAAGAAGAGAGGGCAAAATCAGGTAATCCGTTTAGGCTGTCTTGTAAAGGAGGGGAAAACAGAAGCTGGTAGAAAGAAAAACACTTAAGCTTCATTCTTTAATTGACAGTAGTTGAAGTAGTTCAACAAATACTCCAGAGCTCAGTAACTCAACTGGCTTCATAAAGCACTGAGACACATATGACACTGAGGTCTTAGTAACAAGGACAAATGAAGAGCAGTCATTATTTTAATCATATATATTAAAACCAGCAAGAGTTTCCATGCATTTTTACCCTCTCGAGCCACTTGCACACTATGGAGATGGTGCATAGGGATGCCACAGGACTGTCCTTTTTCCTCTGAGCCACCTGCTAGCAGCCACTGCCAGCTACAGGACTGGGGTCAAGTGGAACTGAGCAAACCTTAAGGCACCTCTTGTGTGTCTAGAAACAAATGCAGCTCACAGTTCAAGTCTACTTTTTTTGTCAAATAACCTTCCTATTCAATGGCCATACCTACCACTATTGAAGAAGTCAGAGATAAATACAATGTCCATCCATCCCTAGTAAGGGGATGTGGGTAGAAACAAGGCAGCACTGCTAGGGGCTCCCAACGTTAAACTTGTGAACTACTTTGATGTCCAAGCTTGAAATAGCTTTGATGCAATCAAACAATAACTGCCCTCACAAAGAGCAGCCACAACCAGTTCTACATCCCTTACATCAAACACCCCACTCCCAAGTGCCATGAATCAGTCACCTCTCAGAACTGGATTGCATTATCTTACTGGAAGCGATCAGAAGCAGATGGAAGGTTCAAGGGGCAATTCCTGTGATACCCTTTTGAATAGGGTACCACCTACCACTACCTCCTTGTGGTGCATTGTAAGGTTTGAGTTTATTACAAGGCTGGTCCCACAATCAGAAATTCCCCAGGCAAACCAAAAGAGGGACAAAATAAAGAGGAAAAAACCTCACCACCATCACAGAGGGTTGTAATTTCTACTCACCTTCATCCTCAGAGACTTTCTTGAGCCCTCTCGAAAAGCCTGTCCCCCAGACAAGGAGAGAGAGAAAAAACAAGGTATTGTAAATTTCCTCAGAATTAGGATCCCAGAACCACACTAAATCTTACTCCAATCCTTAATAAAAGATGACAAGAAATACAGGAAAACCTACACAAGAAACAATGGACCTGAACAAAAAGAGACTCTGCAATGCAAATCCAGTGGAAACTGCTGAAAAGCTTGATGGCCAGGATTTCTGAACTGAAAAAGCCTGCCTCACACTTAGTAAAAATGTCAAGATCAAAACCAGAACTGTCCCAACTAACCCCACTTGCTTTGATACAAGAAAGGTCCAGCAACAGAATCAAGCTGGTTCGCAACAAAAAAATAACCCCTCCAGACCTCACACACCTCCTTCCCCCAGTGTTTTATTTCATCAGTGCCTACCAGAAGAACTTCAAGGGAAACCTAACCTGTGGAAAATCATGGTAAAGCTGGCAGATGATGGGAAAGAACCAGCTGCTCACACACTTGCATTCCAATATAAGCAATCCAAATTTATTTCAGTCCCCAAACCCTCACAAACAAGACAGTAAAGTCATCCCTCAACAAATGTTCATCACTACCTATATAGTTTTCCAAACAGGCAGTATCTCTGTCCCCGAAGAACAGTGCCAAGAAGCTCTGCAGCCCAAATTCCTCAACAAAGCCTGCTAAAAAATACCATGCTCCCTTCATTTTTCATTGTGTTCACACACAGACTGACCCTTTTCCACAAACAGACAGACTCCAAAAGCTATTTCCCCAGATCCTAATATAGCAAAAGGAAAAAATATGTAATTGAGTCCAAGTGCTGAGCATGAATGCACAGCATTGGGAAATAAGGGTGGAGTTCCAGCAAGGTAATTTTTAAACCAACAGCCACGTACTCGAGCAGGTCACAAATACAAGGCGTCCCATTATTACACCAGAAAGAGCAATTCCTGACAGGACAAAAGTTTCTTGTCTACTGCCAGCTTGTCAACCTGCTCCTAACAACACTGCACAGCATTTGGTAGGAACTGCAGCAACCTCATCTCACTCCACATACCTTGATCTTTTTGGCCTTTGGAGCAGTGCGAGCCTTTTCTGTACTCCTCTTCCTCTTCTTGGGTTTGCTCCTGCGGACGCGGTTGACGGTCAGTGTGATGCTGGTCGGCGTGTGCTGCGTGGCCGTGTACAGCACTGTGGAGGGAGAGAGTTCTTCATCCCAGCTCTCAGTGGCACTGCTGTCCCCGCCTAGAGAGACAAGCACTTCGTTAGCAACAGCTTCTCATCCCTGAGAGCACACACAGCTTACCCTTATGTCCATTTTCATCAAGACAACTTGCTGCCCCTGCATAACTCTTCCCTGAGAGAACTATATCACCTCTGTTTTCCCACCTGAACTGGGAACAAGTGTTCCAAACTTCTGGTATGTCACAGAACTGCATTAATGAAAATTTTCCTTTTCTGTTCACAAGATAATCTGATTTTCCCTAGAGCTAACTGAGGTGAAGTGTAAGGAGAGGAGAAAATCCCAGTGTGGTTGGGAGGCAAAGAACATTAGTGGGCAGTGATCACAGTTAGATGACTACAGCATCCAAAAGACAAAGGTCTTGAAGAAAGAAAACAAAAGTCACCATTATCAGAATTACAACCTCAGACTCACCTGACACGTTGTCCTGCTTCCGGCGGCGGAGTCTGATCACCTTCCCCCTGCTCATTCCTCTGCCAAAGGAGAATGTACAATTGAAGCTGGTTTGTAGGAGTAAAGTCACTTGAAATTCAACAGGGTGTCACAAGATGCGTGCCCTCAGTGGGGCCCAGGATGATAAGAACACCGATTTAACATCCTCATCTCCACTCCTGGTGCCACCAACACTTGTCAGGCTGACAACGCAAAGGAGGAGGGTCAATACTGGGTAAAGCACTGGAAAGAACGCTCCAGTTAGCAAAAGGAAGTCTGTCCCACAGCCCAAAGGTGACACAGTTTGGTATGAGCAGTCAACACAAGGAGCAGCCCAGATCTGCACTGCACCAAAGCTTACCTGCACTTTTCACACTTGAGGAGGAAACCATCTTGAGAGACACTGCAGTGGCACCAAGTGGGAATTGATTCTCCTTCTGAGGAGCTCTCACTATCCCCGGAATTCTCCTCATCAGGTGAGTGCAGGCCATTCAGTTCTGCACGAGGTATAATGGTCTGGACAGGAGGAGAGGCTGGCGGCGTTGGAGGAGGAGGGGCTCCATAATTATGATCCTGAAAATGAGTATTTGCAGTACTACTTTTAATGTGAAGATATGATGCCTAGAAACTGAAGTTCCAAATCCACAGTTCCCAGGTTAATATTTAACTGGTGTAAAACAATAGACTGAATTCCTCAACCTACCAAGAAGGTACAGTAATAGCTCTGAAACATGTAGATTATTTCCTTCAGCACCAATGAATTAAACTCAAAACTTATGAAAACAACCAGGCTATTTCGACATTAACTGTTGTACTGTTAATAATCTGAGATGACATCAGTGTTTAAACAATGAAACCAGCTGCCCTGAGATGCAGAGTTTCTGTCTGTTGAGATATTCAAAACTCAACTGGACATGGTCTTGGGCAACCTGCTCAAGCAGAGTCAGCTTGAACAGGGAGGTTGGATTATGCGATCTCAAGGGGCCCCTTCCAACCTCAGTGATTCTGTGACACCCTGTTCATCCCACAGCTTCAAGCTATGCTCCCACTCTTCCTGACTGCTCCTTGATTCTCATTGTTTTAAGTTACCACTATGAAAATCTACGCAGTTGAAACAAGTACAAATAGTGCACAATAAACCAAATGGGGCATAAAATTACCACCAGGAAAATATTATATATTCATATATATTCACACTTCATTCATATACTTCATTCAGTTAAAAATCTATCGCCTAGAACACTAATAAAGCTTGCTGTAGAGTATGCAAGACTTCACAAACAATAAACACAGAAATGAAAAATGTATGGCAGAACTCAGCTCTAACTTAGTGTTCCCTAGTAAATAAGCCAAAACTCCTAAGGCTTAACAGGCAAAGAACTATGGAACAAGAAGAAAAGAGTAAAAGTAGACAGTAAAGAGCTGATTCACTGCAGAGAGAGTACTCACTGCGTAAGGCAGCCCGCGATAGCTGTGTTTCTGGGTGGCCCCATAGCCGTGGCTGGAGTACACATTCTTCTCACTGACAGCTGGACTAGCTTCCACAGACTCTGGGCTGCAGAAAGGGCCAGAAGTAAAACCCATCAATACATCATCATTTTTTTTAGTGCCAGTATTTCACTGCTCTTTTCTATTGAACACATGAGCTCAAAATGAAGAAACTTCATGAAATCAAGGTGGTGTCATGTGTTTCACCAAGCATCATGTGTGCAGAAGCTGTACAGGATGAACCTGCTTTCAGAGCGAAGGAACTGAGTAAGGGCCACCCTATATAGCTCATTAAACTGGGTCTCAATCTGGGAAGTTAAAAAGGTAATTAGCATGTAAGAAGCTCAGTTTCCTTATTGTTGAGGAAATTGGGTCTAGTTCAGCATTCGCATCTGAACCCAGCTAGCCTAATCTCAAAGCCACTGAACAGTACTGCCATTTTATCTCTGCAACAGCTTATTTCAACTGCAGCTAAGCAGCTTTCCTGCACCTGCACTTGTTTCTCTCTCCCTCAGATACCAATTGTTACTGAGTCCAACATCCTGTGATAAAACCTGCATGAAACCTGCAGCTATCCTGACAGCAACTACCAGGAATTGGAGATTCCTGTTACAAAGTGGCAACAAAATCCATGACCTGGACAGACAGTGGCCACAGACAGATCAGATTCACCCTGCGCTTTCTATACAGCAACCTGCAATGAGCAGAACAGGAAATCTGCTGCTGAGGTACAATGCACTCTTCCACCACAGGGGGGTGAAAAAAAACAGCTAAAAATCAAAGGTATATCCTCAGCAGAAAGCTGCAGAAACCCTACTCAGAGAAGGGACAGCTGCAATTCAATGCAGGGGATATTAGGTAATGAGCCTAGAGACAGAACACCAGCAAGGAAACACGCTGTCTTCTGTTACAAGTAGAAGATACAAGTCAGATAACCTCTGCACAGATCAGAAGTAGGGCCTGTATCAGAATACGGCCGAATATTACTGAATCACCTCTGCAGATGAAATCTTCATCAACATTACAGCATGGAGCTGAGCAAGCAGGGAAGAAAAATACAGAAAAAGAAAACTTTACCTTGGACCTCTGCTGCGCTGGTGAGATCTCACAGGATTTTCAGTGGGTTCTACATGGTCAGCATGAATCAGGCACCATCAAACAATGGCCAGCAATCACGCGTGGGGCAGTGCTTAGGCACCACCCAAGAACAGTAACCCCTTGCCCTTTGGACTTCCTATTAGCTCTTGAAATCTCTGCTGCTCTGAAGTTTGCCCCACCCTGCCACTCAACCTCATCTATTCTCCAAGGCACCAACTCTGAGCTTCTGGCTTATTCTGGAGTAAAGTGGATCTGTCTTTGCAACATAAAGGAGCAATAATTCATTGTACAAAGAACTGCAAAAAGTAGAAGACCTTACACCTATGCAAACGACACTTCTGTAGCTCAGGATTTAGGTGCACAACATGATAAATTCCGTTGGTTTTCAATGTGACTACAGCCAGCTAAACTGTCAGAAGCAGGAGATATAAGTGATTTCTCTCAAAGGATATACTTCTTAGTAAAAGGTTACCATGTAGAATTTGCAACATAATTCAGCCTTTGCAACACTCCTTTAGGCCTTTCAGATTGGTACAGCGTCAAATCCATTCAGGTTTAATAATATTCTCAGAAACAATATTAGAAGCAAAAGAGCCTAAACAGTCTAAGCAGCAGATACATCCTCTGTCCAAGTCACCCACATTCCTAACCACAGTCAGTCTGGAATACCAGCAGTGCTGCCACAAGCATTAGCAATAAAACTTCAGGATTGTTGGTGCAACCGTGTCCAGGGACAACAACGCTGGGGCCCATGCTTCCTCAGCAGCAGCATGCCAAGGAGCTTCCACAACTTCCAATATGCCGTCAGACTAACACAGCAAAACTACTCTGCAGCCTCCATGTCACCCTCAGATGAACAGCAACACACTACACCATTTTCACCTCCTCTCTGTATCAGAGGCCGGGGAAGATGCTAAAGCTCAGCCTGTAAAGAGGAACAGCTAGTTTTCCTTTTGCCTTCCCCACCACCTTTGTGATGCACATCTTGGAAATCAATCCCTTATAAGAGGTACAAAGCTCAGGTACCCCAGACTTTAAGCATCAAACCAGAGAGTTTCAAAGCCAAAGTGAAGGATAGCCTTAACTTTGAACAGACCCATGAAGGACACTTCAGCAGTAACAGTGCATTGATGCAAAGCCTGGAGAATAGAGTCCTGGCAGTCCCAATTTTTAGGGAACAGGCAGAGAAACCAGTTCAGAAATCTTCAAAAGCCTTTTTTCAAAGCACTAGAGCCTAGCCTCAAGATGGACCTACAAATTTCTTACAAGGGAGAAGGAAAATGCTTTGCAGAAGGTTTACAGTCAGTCTTTTTGATATTTAAACGCTACAAGGAACACATGCGCAGATACATCTGGCTCCTCTCTCTACCATGCTCAGCTTTGAAAGCAAAGTACATGAGCAAACTATTTAGCACTCTTCCTCCTGTCATAAACAGTTTAAAATTCCTGCATGTTGAGTCTTCAAAGTGCTGCTGTGGGAGAAGCAGGGTGACAAGCAATACTGAATGTTAGATCTTGAAAAGTGAAGGATCACGTAACCACTACAGATGAGCGACTTACTAGATTCTGATTCCCCATTTAAAAACATGTAAAAATGTGGGCTTTAGGATGGAATGAAGCATCATGAAGAAGAATGCCTAGAATGGGGCCAGTGCCAAGACAGACAAAAAAGAGCTTTAGCAGTCTTGCAGAGAGTGCGACTGTGTAGTCAAACTCTATGCATAGTCAAATCAGGGTGAGATGGAAGGGAAAAACAATGATTCATACCTTAGCCCACTGCTCTTACAGCTCAAAATTAATAGAGTCTGGAGCAATTTCTGTTCTACACTGATCCATCTGACATGCAGGTATTCGCACAGTAGGTACCTTTAAATAATACATGGGAGAAATCTATCTCCAAAATGTCATTTGTAAATTTTTGTAAAGACATACTACAGCCCGTGCTTCAAAGAAGGATGCAGGCAAGCAGGAGGTAGAAGCACACAGAAATAACTTCAGCCCTCACTCTCGTCCCTGACAAAAACAGTCTTATCCTAGGTTTTAAGAAGAGATCACAATGCAGTATTTCCTGATTTTGAAATGCTCCTGACTCCGCAGAAGCAGAGTCTTTTAAAAGAAATGTAAGTCCCCTCCAACAGGCCTCAGAGATACGGCTGCAGTGAGAGCCCTGCACATGGTCCTGTGGTGGGGACTCCGAAGGATGCTCTCTGAGGCGTGCTCCTTGGAGTCTGCTCAGGGGCAGAAACAAAATAAAGGTGCCTACACAGGCTGGTGCTGTCTCACATCTCCGTCAATCTCCAAAGGTGTCCACAAATCAGTCACAGAAGACTGGTACCAAGTCTGAGCTAACAGGCTCTATGAGAGGAAGGTTCAGCATGCTGATCCCTCACATTACAGCTGTTGGAAAAGGAGTTGGCTTGTACCTTGCCAACATCAAGCCTGGGTACAGCAAACGCACAACTGCCTGCACTTGAGTATAGACTTACTAGTCAAGCTGATATAAAACCCATGGTTGAGTGTCTCATACTGTTGGAATTCTCCTTTTCCCCATATCCTCTGTCAAACTTACCAATTTCCATAACGCTGTATTTGTTAACACCCATCTCTCAGCCAGTGGTCCACAGCCAGTGGACCAGCAGCCCCTTTCTCCAGAGTGGAGAAAGCACTAGCACCAATCCTACAGCCCGACTCCAGGTCAGCCCTCTGGCACCCTCCCGTTTCTCCTTTCTCCTCATCCGTGGGGTAACACTCACTCCGATCCTGCAGCCATGTCGGAGTAGGACGTATCTGGTGTGGTGACTCCCAGAGGGATTGCAATGCTCATGACGCCCGTCGGGGATCACGGAGTCCAGAGGGCAGCGACTGGCCGCTCCGAGGGCGGAGAGGAGCCGCAGAGCCTCGGCCAACACGTCACGGACATGGGGAAACCTACCAGGGTAGAAACAAAGCATTGCATCTCTGTTATGGGATGAGGTCTCCCTCTATGCCTCTGAAGAAGGCTTTCACAGCAAAGAAAAGCATAAATAGATTTCCATCAGTGACATGCCACATCACTTTTACTTCATTTTTACATGTAGGGCCAGGGAAGAGGTAGATAGATGGTAGTAGTTTGGTGGAGGGTTGGAGTTTTTTTACAGTGGACTGACATGCAATGAGCTGCTTTGCCTTAAGGCTGATAATGGTAGTTCCCCCCTCCCCCAAGTAAACTGAGGACTAATTATCAGATAAGTAATCTATTAGCTCCTTCTGCATATAAGCAGCAGCTGCCACCTATCACCCACAGCCCTCCACCAGCATTTCCTAACTCTTTCCCCAAACAAGCTGCAGGCAAAACCCCACCTCTGAGGACAACTAGACAACGCCAGGGTGGACCCAGCTGAGACCTCTCCCTGGAGATCAGTTTGTATGTGCACTCGTTGGGCCTACAGCACAGGTGACCGGCAGAGCAGCTGTTCCCACACCACCGATGGCTGCCCTGGGCCACGAGGCCCATCCTGGACTCTGCACCGGTGGCTCAGTGAGCCCTGACACAGCGAGCCTCGACTGTCCCTGACACCTCCCCAGGGCAGAGCCACGTCAGACGTCTGGGCGCTGGGAATGCGGCGGGACCATTGGCTGTGTGCGGGGAGCCGGGGTGAGTCACGGCGGCACCGGGGCGCAGCCGCCGGCCGTGCCGGGGAAGCCCGGGCTCCACCTTCGCTGCTGACCACAGCGCTTTGCTACGGCCGTGAGAGAAATCGCCGATAAATGCAGACTTCCAAGGGTCGGATGGCGGCCGAAGGTGAAACGGGATCAGCTCCTCATTATGTAAATAACCTCAATAACACAGATGAGCATAAAGGAGCTATTATTTTACACAGCTCAAGAGAACCCCCCCACAACAGGGAGAGAGGCTGCATTTCTGCACGGAGCAAAGGCAGCTCCAAAAACAAAGAAAAATGGTGACAACCACCCTCTCTGCACGTTAAACTTTAAGGGCAGCCTTGAATACTTTCCACTGCCTTTCCCCGGCTCCGGCAGCGCAGACAAGCCAGCCTGCTGTCACATGCTCCCCGGCATCTCGGGGCTCTGCCAGCAAACCCTCCTGGGCTAGAGAGAGGCCGTGAGCCAAGTTTTCCTGTGGGTAGTGAATTTCTCACAGGGAACTGCCTTTGGACACCACGGTCCAACCATTGTTTAATGCACAAAACCCCCAGAAACACAAAAACACACACTCACTATAAGGGCAAATGAAGAAGAGTGAGAGTCAGAAAGTTTAAATGCTACATGCTATATTGCCTTTTCCTGTCTTAAAAGGCAGGCCACTTCTCTCGGCACAAGAAAATACTTTCCTTCTTCAGCATACATCCCTATGAGAAATCTTTCAGGCAGTATGACAGGTATACAGTGAATTACAGAAGTAGCACATAAAGATTTCTAAGTGGTCTGTGGCAATTCCCTGTTATGCCCCAAAGCAATGGTCTCGCAGGGAGGTGGGAGATGAAAAAGGAAACAGGCAGGACTAAGCTCACAAGCAGTTCCAACCCAAGACAGCCCAGTGTCCTTGAGTGTGTTTTCTGGAAAAAAAAAATTAAAAGAAAAATAAAAGGACCTTTCAGAAGTGTCTTATTTACCCTTTCTGATGCTTGTGACAAGAGTTGTGATTTCTACACTGACACGAGATGAGACAAACTGCTGCTAAAATACAGCTAAAAGCTACAGACATCCATCCCTGCTTCAACCAAGTCACGTTAAACTCTAGCACAAGGTTAAAAGAAGTAAGGCAAGTTCCTCAGTGTCTGAAGCACCCTTCCCTTTAAGGGACATGGAAAACTATTCCTCCCCCCACACCCAGTAATCTTTCTAAATACTTGTTTAGATGTTTTTCCCTCTATCGATCTCTTGCCTTTGCCATGACCATACCCAGCTGGCAGCAGCCCGACATTTCATCAGAATAAATTCCAGCCTCCTGCCTGCCTGTGACTCAGCAGAACTGGAGGATTTCAGGTGCAGCTTCTGGACTAAAGAGTCACAGGATACCTGGTTAATCCAGGAGTAACTGGGACAAGTTTTCACCCACTTTTCATAGGAAACCCTCTTTCTATCAACACTGTACAAATGCTGCTGCACTGGAATGGTCTGATAACTGCCATTTTTGGGAAGGAGATTACTGGAGAAACATGAAATACCAAAACCCGAAAGGTTAAACAAGGCAAATTCCAGTTCAGTCACTTTTGTGTTGACCCAGCAATACTTGCCCAACCATTACCCATGCTCAGATTTTACTGTTTGGTGCTGCTATTTTATGTGTACTTTTGACTCTGACCATGTGACAATTCAAAATGAATTGGTGAGACCAACTTCAAGTGCTGTCCAAGACCACATCACCTTCAAGCTACATTACAGTATGGTCTTCATGAAACTTGGCCTATTAACATGCAAAACATCAGCCAGAAAATGCTGGGGTTGAGATCTAAATGTTCACCTATCAAACTGGTCAATTTCCTGTATATTCAATCCCCAAGGTCCTTCCTACCTCTCCGCCCAAAAATACAGCTGTACAGGAAAAAAAGGTCACACCCAGTTCTCTCTGCTGCCACTGGACTAAGTTTTAGTAAAAGTCAAAGTCTTAATTCAAATCCAATGAGCATCAGACCACAGCACAAACCTGTCTCCCTTACAACACAATTCTTCTTGAAATCAAATGGAAATGGTAATTTTGATGGCCTAACAGGTAGATAATACTTAGCTGGTTTCGAAAATGTAGCATTTAAAGATATTTTTTCCCCCACATTTGGCACCTACATACCTGCTTCCTTAACCAGTCATACCAGTATAAAGATACCTGGTCTTCCCCAACATCATCAGAACAGCCCAGATGAGCATCCACCCACACAGCCACCCCAGCTGGGATCCCTGGTTCTCACTCAGTGCAGGTCATACGCCAAGGGACTGACCCATCGTGAGTGGCTGCCTTGGCTACACTGTGAATATATGCTATTCAGTTATTTCAGGTAACATCCTGTATTGACAGAAAGGACTGTAATAAATCTAATCTGGCCAAGAGAAGGTTAAGCAACACCTGCTGCTGTAACAGTGAATTAAATTTTCAGAACTCTGTTTAGGATGCAATGGCTGCAGCGCTGCATTGGCTCACTTCCACAGCCACTGTCATCCATGTACAAATAAAGCAGATGCAGAAAATTTACTGCTGCAAACTCTCTTTATTACTTGCGGTGTTAGAAGTCTGTACTAACAGGGACAATCAAGCATGGTGAGTCAAAGAGCTCACTAGAGCTTCCTCCTTCAAGATGTGGTTGTTCCTGTTTTCACTCGTGTCCCAGTCATACAGACACCTCTGGGCACCCATGGTGTGCAACACTTGGTGACAGACTCTACAAAGTATTTGTGAGCGTCATGAAAAATTCACCCCCAGACAAAAAACTCTGGGCACAGCTTCATAGACTGTACGTGCTACCTAAATTCAGACTCCATCGTCCTTTGGTGCTGTTCAGGTGATGCTGTACAATCTCAGGGGGGACAGAACACATCCCTTGCACCCTCCCATGGTCACAGATTCAAGGGCAAAGCAGTTACCAAACAGGGGGAGGACAGAGATTCATGCTGTTCCTCTGCAGGGTCAGTGCACATCTGCGAGTCTGTGTCCAAAGAGAGCCTGAAATACTTTACCATTGCGCATCCAGTGTCTTATGCAAGGCCAAGAAAGATAAAAAGGTAACAAGGGTGCAAACATATCATGGACAAACTGACAAAAGCTTTTTCTGATTATGCGAAACTTCAACATGTGAGCCAGGGCAGGGAGAATAGGGAAATCACCTCCACGCGCACTGATCGCGACCACTTCTTGTTTGGAGATAGCAAAGGAGAGACAAGCGCTTCCTTTATCTCTCTCCACGCTTCCCAGCAACTCCAGTTATTGAAGTCCCAAGCTGGAAAGAGATTCCAGACTTTTGACAACCCAGGATTACTAGTGTCTAAACAATAACCACCATCATCTTCTCTATGCTCAGCAACAGGCCTCTAAGTCACCTACACAGGATGAGCTCCCTGTATAATGAGTTGCACATCTTTAAGCTCCCACACCATTACCAGTCATATCAAATTGAAAGCACTTTTTTCTCCTGCACCTCACACTGCCACAGGCCAGTCCAGAGCTGGTGGAAAACTTGTAATAGCAGCTCTGCCATGCAGCCTTCCTTGGCATCCTCTCCATCAGCCTCATCTGGGACAGGAAGAGCAAGGTCTGATAAGTTCATACTTAACACTGCCATCTCCACCAGCGGCAAATCACTTGGCATGTGGAGCAATGTAACAAGTATTATCATCTTAGATTTTCTTCATTCATCTTTCCCTCTGGAAATTTCAGAAAACCATGATCTATGGAACATCTAATGTAAACAGGAACGGTTTCCATTACCATGCTGAAAAATTACCGCTCATCAGCCAGTGCCATTCAAATATGAGCACAGTCCACCTGAGTCCAATCAAGCACTGCCTGTACATCCACAAACCTCATGTCAAGGTCAGATCCTCACAGAAGGGAAAGCACCTTTGGCGCAAACAGAATCAGATAAAGGTTTTTTGTATTTAACAGTTAGCTCAAAAAACCACATCAAATTCCCTGAATTTCAGACATGTTGTTCTATAAGGACATCTACACAGACACAGGGGCAGAGCAGACAAATCCTTAAATCATTTAGCTCTGACTTATTGGGAAACAGACTGCTAAAACTACTTGAACTGTGCCTGAGTCTACCAATACAAATGCTTAGCTCTGCTCTGAAAACAAGCTGGATTCACTAAGCAGCAGGGAAACAAATGTGCCAGTTTTAAAGAATGAAATATTGACATAAGTATTCACTATTATCATTAGATCCATACATCATCTGCTAGTGGGCTGACAAAGCAAGACACCAATTCTATCCCATGGGGTCTGGAAGAACTCAGTCCTAGTCTACAACAGAAAGGATCAAAGTAACAGGCAACACTGGTATTCATTACTAGCTATGCATAGCTATGATAACCAAATTATTGACAAGTATAGCACAATGGTTAAAGATTTCTCTGTCTTAGGCCTTTCTCAAAACTGTCCCCTGGTTTATATGTATGCAACTATATGCAAAAAGAAATGCTTGTTATGTACACATTTTGTTCAGAGTTCATTTTGCTCTCTGGGATCTAGAGAACTTTGACAAAACACCAACAAGCTCTTAGAACAAGAATACAGCATTTTAAAATTGTAAAACGTCAAACAGCAACAATCCAGTGAGACCCGTTCCTGCTTACCACACTTGCAAGAGCTGGAGTCAAAGGTCAGGGAATGGCAAGACTGCTGCTTTTAGGATATGGGTGATTTCAAACATTTTTGGTATCCACGGGCCTATGCATCAGTCAAGTCGTTCCATACAAGATATGAAACCATATTAACAATTCCCATTATTCTTGAAGTGCTCTATGAAAGCACTACTAACTACATCAACACATGTTTATGAATACACCTACTTAGCTAAAGTCGGCACAACAAAGCTGTTCAGTGAAGGCTATGTAAACCATGTTTAAAACTGAGGTATAAGCAAGTTAAACTGATTTTGACAAAATTTGGAAACAGACAAAAACTAAGTAAATTTAATTTAAGAAATTAAACTAGGTTTAACAATTTAAAGACAATTTTCACCATATCTATCCACAGGATTTTATCCGATGAAGAAAACATCAATTTTAGTTAAACTACTCTGTGAACTACACCCTAAGGGACTACAAATGATGAGAGAGCAACTGATAGAAATTAAATCATCAAGCAGAGAAATTACAAAATGCATAGTCTAGTACTCTCAGCAATTGACCCAAGACTGCAGAAATTACTTCGAAAAGCAAAAAGAATAACCTCAAAACTTTGCTGCTGCTTTGGCAGTCAAGACATTACACAAACCAAAACAAAATCCTGTTTTTCTTTTGAAATCATTAAAGATTTCAGATACTACAATAAAAAATAGAAATTTAATAAGAGAGAAGAAAAGGGCAGGTAAGACTTTGCCTCCAGAAATACCTTCTCCTAAACAATTCAGTCACATTCTTAACAGTTCAATACACTCCAGAGGTGGAGATATCAGACAAGGGTTTGTTTGGACTTTCTTAAAACATCAAATTTGCATCACAGACCCTTACTGGAAAGTTTAAATTATATTGATTTTAAATTGGTTGAAGAGTCTTACGTAAACATAATTCCATAAAAATTCCATATTAGAAAGCAGAAGCAAATTACAGAGTAGCAGTGATTCATGGCAGACCAAATTATTCTGAGTATGTTTATGTAGAGGTGGCAGGCACACACCAGGGAACTTTGCCTGCACCCCAGGCTGATGAGAAGGGACCTGGCAGCATTTGCATGGTCTGCACACACAGTGTGCTGAGCAGGTGACACAGACAATGTTTTAAAGGAATGACAACAATGTAATGGGAGAAGGACTATCCCAACCAAGAACTTCATGTTAAAGTCCTCGTAACTTTAAGGGTCATGAACAGAGGAAGTCTTCAAGAAAACATCACAACACTATGAAAATTTGAAATAATCAAAATAACATTTAAAGAATAACAGAAATAGTGGAGAAACTCAGAAAAATCCCATAGACTCAAAAAGAACCCCTTTTATGCTAAAAACGTTGCTTTACAGTGGTTCTATCTCACAGCATTACAAGTCACCGGTGAAGGTAACAAATTCTTCGAACACTGAAGCATTTAAAATTTTATTTTTTATTTTGTATATTTTATTATATTTATTATATTTTATTTTTGAAAATACTGTTCTCTACTATTTTCTGGAAAATATACAGCAATACAAGTGAAAAAAGGATTACACATAAGGCACCATGGTTGAAGATACAAAAATTACTAAAGTACATGAAACAGGAAAGAGGAAAAACATCCCTTTTCTCTTTCAGTTCAACAAACTTCTGATTTTGTGACAGTCATGGGGCAAAACTATTCTGCAGCGCAGGGAACACATCCTAATTGCTATGCTGGTCCTATACTGTAAGGTTGCTGGTCTCTTTTCCCATGAGGTGAAGGAGAACAGTCAAATGTCTGTATGTCACAAAAACGCAAACAAAAAGGTTCAGAACAGAGATTAGATTAAGAGCTTGACAACCAACCTCCAGTGAATCCAGCTGTGGCAGCTGATGTTACTGCTGCGACTGTCTCCTCTAAGTCTTTGCCAAAACAGGTGGCAGGAAGGAAACATTGCCATGTCTCATCAATTGCAGTTGATGCCAAGAAGACTAGACTAAAAGCAGAAACAGGTAAAATACATGTTCCCTTTTAGACACTGTTGTAGGGACAATACATTTCTGCAACAGGGCTGACAATTAGGAACAGCAGTATTGGAAACACCACTGCTCAGTCCACCACACCTTGTCCATATATATCTCTATGTTTTCAGATTCAATTTAAGAGACCTGCCTACACCAGAAAATGGCTACGGATAAAGTAAGACTCAAGATTAATTTAAATAATGTAAATAACTTTGGTTTAATCTTAGCAGACCAAAGTGCTTCCTTGTTCTAAATTTTGTTGCTTGTGGATGCAATAGTATTCGCATGAATGGTTTTATCCATGCAACTATTAAATTTTCCTAAGTAGACAAACCTTAAATTTAAAAGCTTGTCAGACAACCCCCCATGAAAAGAAAAAAACCTTTAGACCTTGAAATTGCATTTTGAAGGTATTTCATAGAAAAAAAGCCTGTACCACATGCAAGGTCAGAGGGAAACTCAGCAATGAAGGGCAGTAACTAGGATCAAATCCAAAGCCAGAGAATTACAGTTCTCATGAGAATTCAGACAGTCCGGAGTCACGGGAAGTTGCTGAATATAGAAGGAGAATCAGCAGAATTTACTGGCACAGAGCAGCATCCCAAACTTACAACCAGTGGAAGGCTAACCACTAACAAGTGGCCAGGAGTAGGACTGCAACCTCCAGTCCCAGTATCGGAAAAAAGATTTCTGCATAATCCCACTAAATACTCTCTGCCTGTGCCTCGAGGTCTCGCTGTACGTCCTTTATACATCTATTTAAGGCCCCCACGTGACAAAGGCTGCCTGCCCGGCCACTCCCCGCCGCGGCAAACAACCCAGCTCCAGAGGAGACTCCAGCAGCGCTTCCAAGACAGACGTTGCATCAGCCAGGTGTGCAGGAAGCGGCGGAGAAAAAGCAGCTGTTGACGAAGGGGCTCTCGGACGGAGGCCGCTCCAGGAATCCCATGGAAAGGACGACAGGAAGGAGAGAGACGCTCCACACACAGAACAAGCTTCATCGGCTTCAGAAAGCCTTTGTGCTGGGGCTCCGGACCTGGCCTTTCTCCCAGAGATGATGCAACACTGAGGAACAAGGTCTGTGCCAGAGAAAACTATTCACAGGCTATGCAGATGGCAACGCAGCCAAAGGCTCTCGGATCAAAACATGCCAGAGCCCCCCAGGCCCGACAAGCCCCCCCAGGCCTTCCTTCGTGCCCCCAGGATCCTCCATTTCACACTGCAGCCTCGCTCCTAACACGACCCCAGCTTAAGGCAGAATGAAGGGCTTTACAATGGAGAAAAAAAAAAAAAAAGTGTTTTAAAATCCTGCAAAAATCACAGCTCGTTCTCTGATCTGTTGGGAGGGAAGAGATGGGGAAGAGACGGAGCTCAAAAGCCTCCAATCTCCCACACAGGGATCCTCCCATCACCGCGGCTTGCCAGCGCACGCCTGAGCTCCCCAAACACGTAGGGCAGCTCTGTGCTCGCCGGCAGCCTCGGCCTGCTCTCACACACCAGGAAACCACGCAGGGACTGCCCGGGCAGCCATGGCAACATCACACAGTGTGGCAATTATGGAGCCGCAGCTCCCACGCGAAGGTTCAGCCCTGCTTTCCATTACAGGACTCATTTTGACCCTTCCCCCCTTGCCCAAACCACCACCGAGTGCCATTCCAGCTCCAACCTGGCCTCTGTGGTTTGTGACTGGCAAGTTTTGCAGCCGTGCACCTGGGCTCGAGATCATGCAAATACATTTTTCTCCGCGTTGTAAGTTACTCCAGGCTTGTGTAACGGCTCTTGTGCCGCGTTTCACAAACACCTGTTTGTCCGATGTGCCTCGAGTGAGAAACCAGGTGACAAAAACACCTGCAACCCGCGCCGCACCTGGCAAGAGTCAGATCCATTACTGAGCTATATAATCACTGTTATGCATTAAAATCTAGTGAATTTTACAGGATTTTGGCAATATTCCAGTGCTGTGACAGGTTTCAAGGCTCAGGCCACTGCACTGCCCCACCACATCCCCTTCTCAGGGACATCTTTCTAGGAGACATCACCAACAGTAGCACTTGCCCAGGCACTGGTACCCAGTTGCACTCTTGGTCATCTAAGATGGTTCTGGGACCCCTAGCAAATTCACACATTTCTGGCAGATGTGCTTTTCCCAGCACAAAACCTGTTAGAGAGCAGACTGAGTCAGTAGGACAGTGGTGGAGAGCAACCATGAGGCCCAAAGGCAGCATCAGCCAAAATCCCTTAGCTCCCCTTCTGGGGCTTCCAACCACTCAATGATGCTGAACAATGTCCAAGAGATGCTCTTTATCGTGTTTCACTTTTCTGGATGAGTTGCATCTCACATTATATGGTATTTTGGCACTGGTAAGATATGCACTGATCCCAAAATGCAGGTACTACTGACACGGCACCGTGGCATGCCCCAGCTCTGCATGTTGGATCCTCCATGAACAGTGGATGTTCACCCAGAAGTCAGATTTACAGAGTAAGACAGCAGCCAACAATATATTGGCCCAACAAGATTTAAGGAATATAAATTTTTTTAAGTCATTTCGGTAAGTTTTTTGTCAAACAATATAATCACAGACTTGCTCTTACAATCACAGAGAAAAACGTGTAATGCTTATTCAAGAAACTCCCAAATATCTACTTCCTAACTGGCGGCAAGAAATGCAAAGCTTGGCAAGACAGTGCTGAGAGCCATGATCACTTTTTTTTGAATAGCCCATTTTTTTATTAACAAGATAAACAGCAAATAATCCAGTAGAACACATTTGCAAAGTAAACGCAGATGACCAGAAATTAGCAGTAGAACACCTGCAACCAGTGACTGAAAAAAGACAAAAATCACTCAAACCTGATTTTTTTCTGATGACTTGCACATAAATTAGTAATTTCTTCCCTTGAGAAGAGCACAGCACACCATCAACCACCTTAACTGCTTGTGGGTGGTAACACAGCAGCATTGACATCAAACAGTTGGCCGAGAGTGCTCACATAGAGCTCACACGAAAGCGATGCTGAGTGAGTGGTTCTGTAACACATCTGTGTAATGCTATCTGCTACCTCCATCTTTTTTGAATGTTAAATTATGAGCAGAGTAATACATTCAAGACATTTTTCATGATTATCATAAATGCAACTAAGCACATGTATGTACAACCACAGGATGAAACAAAAAGGTTGAAATGCAAGAAGTTGCTCAGGTTGAACACACTGACAGCCCTCCTCCACCAGGTCGTCTCCCTCAGCCTCATGATGCTGTGGAGAGAGGGACAATGACACAGCTGAGAGGGAAGGCAACAAAGAGGGAGATTTCTCTACTCCTAAACTAAGCCCTCACAACCTCTTTTGCGTGCAGCACTTCCTGTGAGCTGCTCCTGCAGGTTAAGGCAGACAGGGCTGTCTGGACAAGGTGAGTAGCAGGGGTTGCTGCACTCGATCTCGAAGCTGGAGGTCTTTGCTTTCTCCTGTGTAGTGCCCCAACACGTTCCTGCAGTTTGCTATCCCTCTAGCCCTAAGCAAGGAAACTTGCAGCTGCCAGACAACCTCTTTCCCACTTCAGAAACAGCACAATTTATGTGACAAATTGATAGAAAATGTTCAGAAAATGTTCAGCTGCCTTTTCTTCCATAGGACATAGAAGCATTTTCTTACTGCATAGCTGCAGAGGTGACAGCAATGGGGCTCCTCCCTGACTGGACCTGGAGGAGGAAGAGAGGAGAGGAGAGGCAGGAATGCAGCCACGCAGGAGAAAAGAGCAGCCCAGGTAGCTCAACGTCCTCCTCTGCACAGGCAAGGACGAGCATGCACTCAGGCAGGACCGACCGGGAGAGCTCCACCTGCATAAAGCAGCAGATTTTGAGAGCTACCAGAAGGGAATTTAAGAGCTCTGCATGTCTGCAAAGGCATCTGGAACAAGGTAATCTATGGAAATACAGAAACTTGGCAGCCATCAAGGGAGTGGTGGAATGCACAACTGCAAATAAAAAGTAGAAGCATGATCTGGAGCCATTACCAAACTGAGTCACTCAATTCCCCAGGTGAATTTACAAAGTGATGGACAAGTAGAATTGCTAAAGTACTCTCATTTGGATGGCATGAAAACCAGCAAACAAGTGCCATTAGAACACCACTTCTGACAATTATTTAATATTGTTTCAAACACAAATAAACTTTCTGAACAAGTCCAGTTAACTTGAGAGATAAAAGAATATCCTACATTCATTTAAGAATGAACCCTACCAGGAGAGCTTGTGCTTACTCTCAGAGGAATTGTAATCCTATTGCCGTTGTGCAATTTTTTTCATACTGTTTCTAAAAAAGGATGAAAAAGATTTACAGACTTGTGTTGTGGTCAACTGGAATGCAGGAATGCTCATCTGAATACTGTGAGTGTACACAGTTACATCAGGGCTTCTCTGTAGGGGCTTTCAGAAAGCCTTAACCATATCTTAAACATCTGAAGCAACACAGTATGGGAAGGAGCTGTGTTCCAATGATGCAAGCCACAAAGCATTAAATTTCAGAGTTCCCTTTGCATCTTGTGTGTTATGCAAGGCAGTATCCTAGTGCCAGCTTAACTAGTTCTCCTCTAAATTCATCTTAATTTCATGATCTTGGCTGTGACTGCAAGTTCATGTACCTCACTTGCTCCAACTGCTCATGGCATGAAATCTTCAAAGATTCTTAAACTCCAGTGTCAGGAAAGGAGCATTATCGTATTTTTTTTTTTTTTAATCACAATATATTTTCACCAGAAAGAAGTTGGGCTTATTGTAAAAGACTAAGATGAATGTTTGTTCCTTTCCCCTTGCCTGTAAACAATTCCAATGTTTAATTGCTATCATTGCTAAGAAACAGTACTTCAAAATTGAATTTGTCTAACCTCAGTTGATATTGCTATGCCTTTGTCAGCAAATCTCACAAGTCCTTTTAGAGAAAGATCAAGTCCTCTCTCAATTGTCTTTTCAATAAGCTGAGTAAGTTGAGCTCCTTTAAACCTCACATCATGAGGCTTATTTTCCAGTCCCTGGATCATTTCTGCAGCTGTCCTTTGAATTCTCTCCAAATACACTGGCATTCTTCTTGAAGCATGGAAACCAAAATTCAATTCCAGTATCAGTCTCAACACTGCTGTGTTTATAAGATTACTTATTTTGCTTCACATTCCTTTCCCCCACTTTTTTTTTCTCCTCCTCAATACGCCCAAGAATCACATTAACCCTTTTAAATAAAATAATGGCCCAAGTACAATGTGGAGGCAACAAGCTGTAAAGACCTTAAAGCCCTTTGAGCTACTGCTTTCCAAAATGCTGTTTCACAATTTATAGGTGGGTCTGCAGTTTTGCTGACAAATGCATCACCTTGCAACTGGAAGGATTCACATCTTTTGTTGAAATGTGGCAAAACAATTCAGAGATCCCTAAACATACTTCATTATCCCACTAGCACCTCTCTGATCAAGAATCATCAAATATTTTATGCTATCCAGATAAAAAGAATCTAAAGAGTAGTGAATTAAAATCTGGTTTCCTCTCACAACCATCTATAAAGCTAGGTGTGTTCTTGCCAAGTTCCAGTCTCAGATATTTCAGGTCTCCACTATTGATGCAATTTCTCCAGCACAAACATTTCCAGTATCAGAGTACAGCCTTCTTCCTCCTATCTTTTGCCCTCTCCACCTAAAACAGACATGTTCCCCCACACCTCCTACACCCAGTCTAACTTGCACTCAATCACTGAATAATCCAGATTTGAAGGGACCACTGAAAGTTTAACTGACTGAAACACTCTCCCTCCCCCCAAAGCAGGGGCCAACTTGGATCAGTTGCTCAGGGCATTGCTCATTTCTTCTCCAGGGCCACTAAGTCTTTGCATAACTATTATTTTAAGGCCAAAAATAACCTTCTGATGATTTCTCTTTCCACCTAACAAAGACTGGAAAATCTCACCTAGTCATTTTTACACTTGGCATTGCATCTTACATGTGAGCTAGGCCATGTTTGTCAAGCACAGCCTGAAAAACAGTATATGAATTTACCACAAAAACCATGCAATGCATTGTAGCCTTGAGGTCCCCAACTAGCATCAACCCAAGTCATTAAGTCTTCACAGTGAGCATAGTGTATTTGTAGTTCTTATGAAAGAAAGTGTAAAACTTCTTTTTAGAACTAAAACTACATCAAACACTTTCTCAGAAGCCTTTGAAGAAGGTTTCCAACTACCCAAGTGAAGCTCAGCTCCAAGTACCCCTCCTAAGGAGAACTTCCCCTGCATACATATGTGACTGAAGATGCCAGCTTCCCCAGTTTCATTAAATGTATTAATGGCAAATGTATTGATAGAATTTTAAATGCCATCTTCTATGTCCACAGTCACAAGATTTATCAGCACCTCTCTTTATCAATACATTTATTTAACAACACACTCACAACACGTTTCCTTGACTACCTAAACAAGGCTGTCCATCATCCCTTAACTAGCACAGAATATCTCAACTCACACACGCCAGTTCCTACAAAGATTACAAGTTCCTGCTTGTCACTAAGAAAAATCTCCCCCACCCGTCCAAAACCTCCATAATTACATAAACAAAGGACTTGTGTGGAAACACATTTATCCATATAAAAGCATGTCATAATAGTCAAGTTATCCCCCTTTCCCTGAAGAAGAGCTATGTGAAATCCAAGTGACTAAGAGCAGGGCCACATGTAATGTAACAGCATGAACTACTACACTGAAATTAGAGACATTAGCCAAGATCCTGTGATCTCCTCACCTTACATTCTTCCCTAAACATCAATTTTTGGCCCTGTCAGAGATGAACAAAACCTTCAGTCTGATTCAAGAGAGCCACCCTTGTTCTCACGTTACGTTCTCTGCTCTCCTGTCTGGAATTATTAGTGCTGTATTCTCTGCCAACAGCAAGGAATCTCTTTAAGCTTGAAAAAAATGTGGAACAGAATAAAATAAAGAAAATCCCATCACATGAGTAAATGAGGCTTGACAGTATGATGGATGCTGCAGGTTCACAAGTATGAAGGTACTCCTAAGATGATGGCTTGCGCCTGTTACAGCTTCACATCTTCACATAAGCATAAAAGGTTTGCCGCATTCAGGAGGGAGATGCTCAACTATTTATATTGGATGCATTTTATATAAGACTGAAGATGACTAAGTCACAGCTGGACAGATTATGTTCTAGAAACAAGCTATGCGTTCCTCCCTGTACCTTAAACAACAGCATTTCTTCATCTGCATCTTTTCTCCTTTCTCTTTCAAACACAAGATGCTGAATTCTCCCAAGAAAAAAAAAGCAGACAGAAAATATTCAGGGCAATGTGCTTTAACCGAAAGGAATTTCACATGCCCCACTCATCATAGGGCTAATTTGATTTTGTCATTATGGAAAAACTGAGAACTATCGAGACCTCAGCTGGGAAACAGTTGGATAAGAGAATGGTCTCAACACAGGAGGAAAACAGCACAGACAGGAATTATCTTCCTGAATAACGCAGATAGATTTTGTGCACACTAGACATCTAAACACTGTTTGACAAAGTACTCTGAAGGCCCCCTCACATAGCTTATCGGTCCTGTGGCTACAAATCGTAGCAGCGTTGTTCATAACCCAAACTACTCTGTAGCATTACAAACCTAGTGAAAACAGGCAGGAAAAACACCCTGGCTCATATTACCATGCTTCCCCATCATCAGCTCATAGAAATACTTTCACCTGTATCCACTACATAATGCACTCCCCACCACATCTACTAACAGCAGTATTAAAACCACTGACAGCTTTACTGAAAGAGCCTGAAGATACATAGAGAAGGAACACAACACTACAGAACATGGACATGTAGGCAGAGGTGACAACTAGCGTGGGTGAGAGAGCTACCTAAAACTGCAACTTGTACCACTAGACCAGAAGCCAAAAAAACCCCAAACCAAACATGTTGTACCTCCACAACTGCCTATAAGATGTCCTATGCAAGCCAATTCCTTTTTTGTGCCTTCATTTTTTAATCAGTAAAATCAAAATACCACTCCTGAGATGTCACATGCAGTGTTTTTAGACATGAAAGCCAGGGCTTTATCTAGTTCGAAGCAGAACAGGAGTGGGGACACATTGTCTTGCCAGCATTTAATCTTGAACTTTTAGGGGGCAAAAAGCACCTGAAAAAAATTTCAGTCACTGTGGCCATTTCACATGTTTCATTCCTGTCAGTAAAGGCTAAGGACCCACACACTCATCCTGGGTAAGAAGCAGCAGACTCCAAAAATCAGCGATGATCAGTTTAACTGTAGAGAATTTAACCTAAGCCAAATTATACCTCTTCAGTACTAACAGAATTCCATAGAAAGTCCCATTGTTCAAGATTAATTTCTACATTTTAAACTCATGTACCATTTCAGTAACAATCATCTCTCAACAACTTCAGCAAAAAGTTTCCATCATTTTTTAAATATGTGTCAAGGCCATTTTTTTCCTCCTTCACAACCTTCTCTTCATGTAAAACCGAAAATTTTAGAATTCCTTTCAAGTATTGCCCCAGCCCAGTGACTCTCATGGGAACAGACTGCTTCATTATTACTCAGGAAAAGGAATGACGCCTAAACTCTGATACTGGAAGAGCAACAGAAAGCTACAAACTTTGCTTACAAGAACAGTCTGCTTCCCATCCATCTCTGTTGTGCGACATTGTTTAAAAAACAAAACCAAAACAAACTACTTTTCAAGCAAAGGATTTCACTAAGAGGGTCCTGGTTACACTTTCATACTGTTCTGCAAAAACCATAGAACTTACATCAGCATTTGGACATCCCATTTCATTCTCCCTGAGATCCTCTTTCCATGTGTGATTCAACAAATTTCTGCTGACCAGTTTCAAGCTGACAGTCCCAAGCTGCACCCAAGAGAGGCTTAACTAATGACTGCAGGTTTCAATGCACAGTCTCACTTTTAGAACATGCTAGTGCTTTATTCTTTATTAATTTATTACTGCTGTCTGCATATGTAAGACTTAGAAATGCAGGAGCAGGAAACAGGAACTGTGACACATCAATTTCAACTCTTATGTTGCTCCCTGGCAGCTTGTGGGTGAAGTCTTTTCCCAGTTTGTGAGTTTTTCATCTTATTACAAATTCTGTACCTGAACATGTCATAAAGGATACTTTGAACCTGCAGTGGCCAAAGAGAATCCACCGAGATCAAACCTGTGTTGTCAGATGCAAACAATCCTGTGCTCAGCTTCTTGACTTTGACTGACCCACACCATGCTCCAAGTGTTTCAGGAGCTAAGCTGGAAAGGTAGCAAGCACCACTCTTTTAGCAGTGCTAATGGTGATTTCCATAGGTGTGAAAAGAACGACAACAGCCTGGGAGTTGGGCATCCAAGTGCCTCCCACCTCAAGCAGAGCAGGCAAGAAACAGCCCCTCCAAACAGGACCACTGCAGGGCAGCGTTAAGGTATTTCCTTTGTGTATCTCACAAGTCACAGCTTTAACCTCAGCAGAGGTCTTCCTACTGGTAAGTCACGTATCTAAAGAGACAGATTTGGGATGGCATACCCCAAAATGCAACGTCTTAGTAAAACTTTCCTCCTCCTGCCCAGCCACTGCCACAGATGAACGATGTGTTCCAACCCTGAATCCTTATCCTGGGGCACAGGCAGGGAGCAGACACAAGCGTTCAGATGGAGTCTCCAGAACTCTCTGTACACATCACCCCAGTGCTCACCTAGGCATTCAGCTGCCACTCTGCAAAGTCAGAACAACCGCTGTCAGCGGTAAAGATAAGACAGAACATACACTCTGCTTAGTTCCCTTATGGCAAAATGATTGATTTGGGGCTATTTGCAAAGGTTTTCATTAAATAAAAGATTACCCTTGCAACAGATGAGATTTCTTGCTTATGAGACATACTGCTCACACCCATCATGAATTTTTTTTGCACAGCAATACGCGTTTGGAGATGTCATGACATGCTAACATTTAAATACCTTTATTCAAACACAAATAGCCAAAATGCTGCCTCAAGTTCTATTAGACCAAGTAGTCTCACGAGGTACGAAACAAAGCCTCAGCTCACAGTGAGCAGACAGAACAGCACACAACAGGATCTGCAGTGCACACACAATTGCTTTATGTCAAATTTGCTATAACCAAGTTTTCCATATTAAAGAAATAGGATTGAAGTTTCTGCTGCAACTGGCCTTGGCTGAATTACATTTTTGTGTTGTTCCACTCATACTATATATATTTTCAGTGAAGTTATACGGAATTCATGCCATGATCTTTTTTTTATACATTTGACAGTGTATCTTCAGTAATTTGTAATTTTCTGCACACCTTGAAGAATTTCACTACCCATTAACAACTGGCAAGTAAATACAAAACAGAGACTTTCCAATTGCTAGGTAAAAAAAAAAAAAAAAAAAAAGGATAAGAAACATTGTGTGGTGCATTTACTTACACAGATTAGTAACACTTGTATACTAATTAACTTTTTGCCATCTTCCCAAACGAGCCATCACTCCAGCTTTCAGCAGTACTGACTTTCTGCAGAAGTGTACTTACAAGAATTTACTATTTTGAAACAGTTAAGAACCAAGCTTAGGCTGTAACACTTCTCCACCGTCAGAGATCAAGCCTACATTAAAACTCACATCTGACTAGCTTCTCAAACAAACAAGAGCAGATGAAGGCAAGACTACACCACCAATTTTCAAGCAGGGAACTAAGGGCTTGTCTAAAGAAAGCACTCCACACACAGTGATCAAGGGCACAAACTCACGGAATGGCAGAGATTTGTCAGCATGCAGTGGATGGTGGCTCACTCTCCTTTCAGAGGAGTGTGAAGTTACAGGGGACAGCCTGAGCTGGCTGTGCTGGGTGCGGCACCGAAAGGCGGAGACCCTGTTCCCCTTCTCCGGTCCCCACCACATCCTCTGCACTTCCACCCATATGCTCTCCCCTATTTATTTTGTATGGGCTCTGGATGCCTGACAAATCTCTCAGTGAGCCAATTCAGTTCACTATCTTGGCAAAAAAATAATCCAGCAAAACCCAAAACATAAAATAACCCCAACACAGCTTTCTGCTGGGTTAGCAAGCTGAAGCAGTTCAGAAAAGGAATCCAGCAGGAACCAGAGCTGGCAAACAGAAAAGGCAGAACTCCCCGTTGGGTGAGAGAGCAAGGGGGAACAAAACTTCCCCCATTCAGCAGCAGAGCAGTTGGATATGCTCAGCTGTCTCGTGTAACTTCACCCGGAGTAACCTCGCTCGCAGGGTGCAGTTCTGCAATAGTTTCAAGCTGACTTCAGCTGGCACAGCTTCAGTGCAGCCTCCCCATCCCTCCCTGCACTGGTGCTAACCTGACCCCACAGTCAAGCAGTTCAGGCAGAAGCCAGCAGAAAACTCTTCCTTTCAAAAATGAAATGCACTTGTTTTCTGAATGGTAGCCTTCCTGAATAGTTCACTACTGGGGCAGGCATGGGCCAGAACAGAGGCAAAAGTGACACTGGGAAGAACAGGGCTGTCAGCCTGAACTGCCATGGAACACTGTTATGCACCAAAAACCTGCACAAAGCTGTACAATGTATATACAGTGAGTAACAAACACCCATTCCAGTTTAACACACAAATTTCCATATACAAGCAAACCCTGAGGTGGAAATTAGAAGAACTGCACAGCAAAGCGAGTCTGTGACAACCTCAGAACCTGACTTTCACACTACAGTATCCTTGTTCCCTCTTAACTTCCAGGCCATCTTGAACCCCAGCATCCTTGAAGTTCATAAAACTGCAAGAGAACTTTGAACCAGCAAGCCAGTCTCCTCTACAGTCAAGCACAGTCTACTTAACTCCATCAAGCAGTCATCTTTTCTTCAAAGGTTCACTTTAGCTGTAGTTATACAGGAAGCTTCCAGATCTTTGCTGTAGCAGAAGTTAATCTACAGCCACATTACTGAAAGCATTCTTGTAGCGTGATTGTAAGTTATTCCAATTCAACACCACTGAAACACGGCAAATAATGTTTTAGTGTCTTTAGTTAAAGGCCACACAAATGCAAAAGGCTTGTGTACTCTTCCAAGTATCTATAAATTGATAGTGTAGCTCAGGTTGAGACATGCCATTTTAAGGGCTCCATGTTGAACCCCCAGGGCACTTCAGCTTCCCAAATCACTGGTTCTCAAACTTTTCCCAGTGTATTCCTTCCTGCCTACAAGCAAGGATATGTTCTCACCTCCTCACTCTCTCCCATAAAAACACTTAAGAACTGCTCTTTGGCAGCAGTTTCCACACCAACATCCTGCAGGGGTTCCAGTCCTAAAGACTGACTTAAAGCATTCCCAGAAAGATGTAATTTGGGCAGAGGCAGGGTTGGGAAACACAACCACACTGAAAAATATGCCCCTATTCCCATTCTCTGCACTACCTGGAGCTGTGATGAGAAGTTTCAGTCTTCCTGGTCCTCTCCTTCCACCAGCTATCACCTCTGCAGCTCCCATATTCTGCTCCCAGAAGCAAGAAGCGACTTTCTGTCCTACAGACTGACCAACACTGTCTTACGTGGGCTTCCTTACCCAAATATGACCATCAACATAATCCTCAGAAATTCTCTGCCACTTATTTTCATGATTCAAAGTCATGCAAAACCAAGAGACCACATTATCTGATGCCAACGAACTAAAACTCCAAGCTGCATCCTGACTTTTTTTTCCTTTACTGAATCAGTAGCAGCAGGCATGTTCTGTTGAAAAGTTTAGTGACAGGGTCTCACATGCCTTTCCTATCAACAACTTGCATTTCAAACTGCTTGCTTTAAAGTCAAGAGGATTCTTCTCAGTATCAGAACTTCAAACTGTTTTCTGGGTTGCTGGCACGGTCACTGAAAACATTTTGTCCTGTAAATCAACAAGGCTGGAGAAGAAAACCCTGGTATGAGTTCTGTGAGGACAACAGGAATAGGCCTGAGTCACTAAATGAGCAGCTACCAAATCCAGACAATATCTTCTTGTCAATGTGTATGATTGCAATTGTAATCATGCTCTAAATATGAACACATCAAAAGCACCGTGACCTTTCTACTATGAAATTACTTCAAAATATTTTGGGGCATTTTGGTTTTAAAGCTAACTCACATTCAGCCTCAAAAGGCTGCTTGTAAGTGAAAAAAAAAAAAAAAACCACCAAAAAACTAGGTTTGTTTAGAACAGGATGAAAACAGAAAAGTTTGCTGCCTTGAAAACTAGATAGATCTGAGTGTTTGGGATACCTCCCCTTTGCTAAACTTAGCCCTTCTGTGACCCTCAGGGAGGAATGCAAGACCTGTCTACGTTATCAAGTTTATAAGGATTACACTTTAGCATAAACAACAGATCATTCCTGAACTTCACTCTAAAAGCCAAATTCCTGACCATTTCTCAATGCCACTCTTCTATGTTCCTCTCTCTTCATTCCCCCTTTTTTCTTCGTGTTTGGTGAATGTGGGACTATTAGATTCCTGACCACAAAAGAAATTACTTCTCCCGCTCACTAAAAGCTTGCCACTCAAACTGCTGACAAATCCTCCCACATTTTTCCACCTTTGAGTCTGAACACATCAGTACACTTTGCTGAATATTTCCCATACTGCTCATTAAAATAATTGGGGTTTGTGTGTGTTTGGCAGGAGGAAAATAAAACTCACAAGAAAGATTTTCTTTCTCAAATATATTATTTAAAATATAGTTTGTTTGTTCTGTGTGTTTCAACATTTAAATTACATTTAAGGATCAGAATGATGCAGATTTACAATTTAAACAACCATATTGATGCTCCTATAGGATTTGTGGCAAGAAAAACTAGCATTAGGGCTATTATTCACTGAAGATTTCTTTTTTTGGGCTACAGCTTTTCAAGTTCAGACTCATCGGTTGAAGTGAGGGAAAAATCCCTTTAGCTATTTTTGTTACAGGAAAATACTACTTCATCACTGGCTTGGGTGGGGGAAAGGGGGACGATGAACCAGAACCTCCTGACTTGTCCTGTAGATCATCCTTCAAGACAAAGAGCATCTTTGCTAATTATAGAAGAAAAAAAATTTAAATTAGCAGCAGTTGAAAAACTGTTTCGCAGCATGCTCAGTGGGCATTAGCTGCGATTTCAGCAGCTTAGCAAGTCCCACCCCTGCGTGAGCTCAGTGGGGAGGCCTGGAGCACTGCACATTCTCCCTGCTCAGCAGGGACAGGGGCCGCAGCTCGGCTGATTTGCTACAGGAATACTGGAAAATTGCCACCAAAATAGCAAATCCTGTGGAAAAAAAAAACCCCAACCAAGAACCCCCCAGCAACTTCAATAAGGAATTAAAAGAAAAAAGTGGAAAAAAAATCTCAGCTCACACGGTTTCAAAATGCTAAACTGTTGCTGCATTATGGTCTGGTGCTTTTTCCATGATGAAAATAAGCAAAAGGTTTAGGTTAAGCCAGATTTATACAAACCCGTCCCTAACAATGCAAGTGCAAACTTACTGTGCACTAACTCTTGCCACAAGTCAGTCATGGGAGCCAAAGACTGGCTGTAGTATCTGTAACAGCTGTAATATCCATAGCTATTTTTCTTTTAATTTGGAAGAGGGGAAAAAAAACTAAATAGACAAGTAAAACACAACAAAATCTTTATTTTAAAATCAAATAGCAGCTTAAGTTTCATAGGGGCAACTGAGACTTAGCTCACATGCTATACATTTACGCACATGTTTAACACTTTCAACTCAAGCACTGCTACTACATCTTGTACACATAAAGAACACTTCGCCTATTGCAGTCTTTCTCATACACTGCACACAACACAGCATTTCATTGGCAAAATTTCAGAGTTACACACACAAACAGCACCAGAGTAAAAACACAAATGTGCTTTTGTAATACAGTAATAATGTCATGAGAACAATGATTTTTGAATTTTCAAACCTCTGAACAGTCATTATGTTTGTTTTAGTATTGCCAGAATAGAAGAAACATTTTTATCTCATCACATCATTCAACACAAGTTTGTAAAAGTCTGATCATCCAAAATGAGAGAAAGCATAGACTGGACAGACGAATAAATTACATGGCTGGGACATCACACATTTAGCTCTCCCTTGCACACTTTGCACCTAGAAGTTTGAATTTAATTTTTTTTTTTTACTTCAAGGAACATTTGGAAAATTTAAATCACTGATGGCTGGTTGGGTTTTCTCCTCCCAGAAAAAAAGAGCATAACTTTTGCATGTTCTGAGATTCCAGTTCAATGCCATCTTTTTCCTGTGTTTTTTCATCTTTGACCTATTAGTTTTAAAATAAAATCTTGCTGTAACTGAGGATCTTTCTAAAAAGTGACTTAAATGTACATCACCCCACCTTGCAGTGGGGAAATCTCAGACAATATCATCTAAGGAATATTACTTTCAGGTCACTTGGGATATGACAGTAAAACGAAGAGCCAGGGCCTTGTCAAAGCAGTGCCAGTTATCCAGCAGAATGTGAGGCAATGGACCAATTTCCCATTATAACCTACACAAAGACTGTAAACAGCCTACAGAGAGACTGTAAACAAAGACTAAGGGACCATGAAGACCACTTTCTGTATTTCATCAAACCAAGGAGCAGGTTTCATACTCACAAAATCCAGAGTTCAGTACTGGTGTCACTCCAAGATAGGCAGCAGATGACACCTCCAGGCCCAGAGACCGATGTGTTTTAGGGGGGTTAAAAGTTGCTCACCCCACCTTGTGAGGCAATTTGGGTGCTACAGATCCTCAAATATAAAAGCTACTCAGTGTTTGGCATCTACCACATGATTGCTGCCAGTCAAGCGGATTTAAGGGCATATTTTAATCTCTTTCACATTATTCTGGTCCTGGAATTTTTTGCTTTGAGCTCATAGTAATTCTGAGTTGGGTAACTCAGGCCAGGGCAAGGGGCTCCCCATGATAGGTGTTAGTTTACAAAGATGGTAGTGTTTTCTAATGCTAATGTATTCCCATGCTGCATACCTCAACTAACAGTTTCATCTCTAACAATTGCACTGGAATATGCTGATAGCTCCAACTCGACAGCACAATATCATACAGACAGCGGCCAGTGCCAAATGGTTAGTTAAGCAGATAAGAAAGGCACTCATTCTTCCTGGAAAAAAAAAAAAAAAAAGGAAGCTATTGCAGTCAGGCAGACAGAGTGTGGATGGGAGCTGGCAGATTCCACAATACAGAGTCACGTCAAAAATGGCCTCCTGCAAACTGTTCCTTCAAGCATTTGAGTCAACCAAAAGGGAGGAATCTTTCCCATTATTCACAGGAGTTTCACCTCCCTATTCCACAGCAGAGCAACATTTCCTATACATTTTGACATACAAGCACATAAGAAGCTCAGAGAATAAACTGTACTCTGCAGCAGAGGGAAACTCCTCTCCCCACTTTCTGTTTCCAGTCCCAAAGTTGAGTTGGGCCTTTATTTTGACAGTTCCCTGGTCTGTGAATGGAAAATCCCTCCTCAGCACTAGCAGGCTGGTGTCTGCTGCACACACCCACTGCACACAGCAGAAATTCCAGTCAATAAGGCAAGTGGGGCCCAGGCGCTGGAAGGGGAGGAAGGAGACATACAAACAATAAGAAAAGCATCTGGCTCTGTTACTGGCTAGGAAGGAGACTGGAGTTCAAAAGAGACACAACTGCAGCCTTCACTTCACAGGAAGATCATATCAATTCTCACTGCCCTACTTTTCACACAGACCAAAATATGTGGAAAGGGTAACTCAGGGTTTCCAACCCACACTTCAATGCAATTCCATTAACTCAAGAACAGCGATGAAACCCACCTTGGACGTTTTTGTCCCACAGGACCAAAACACACCCCTATTCCTTCTTTAGGCCTGTGGAAACGGCCCAAAAAGTAAAGCCCTTTGCTGAACGTGAGCCAGCCATCCCTCCACCACCACACTAATGGAGGCTGCTCTGCTGTCCTTCCCTGGAGATAGCAGCCAAGTCTAGTGAAGCTTCTCTCATAGCAACCAGAGCTCCAGAGCCAACAGCAGCTGCTGTCACTGCCTTCAACGCTTACCCACAGGATCCAGAGCACAGCAACACCCTCCTCCCTGCACCTCTACAGCAAAAAAAAAAAAACCCAGAAGGCTGGCAACAAGATGACTTCCTGGGTCAACCACAAGAAGCAGAAAAAAAGAAATCCTAGTATTTCCTATACAAGTGAAAAGAGGAATCTCTGATTGTTGAAAAAATAAGAAATTCCTTTTTTGGATTTAGATTCTGGCAGCAACACCCAGCCATGGTGGGGGCAACTGCCTGAAATCCATAATGTATTAGCACACCATCAGACACCAACATCAAGTTCTTCTCTCACCCAAGGAGAGGGATTCGCCCCCAACGCTCTCATTACATCATGGCCCGAGCCCGCAGCAGCCACAGGAGCTCTGCAGCACCCCGTGACCTCTCCAGCCCCGCAGAACACCCTCTTCCCCCCCAACAGCACACCCAGGATCTCAGCTGGTGTCAGAGGAACACGAGGACACGGCCGGGAAGGGCCTGCGAACCCCCTTTCACTGCCTCACCCATTTCCCCGCTTCCAGAGGGCCACACGCGGCCTCGCCTCGCTCCCTCCCCCCGAGACGGCGAGACACTGCCCGGCGCCGCTTCCCCACTCGGCCCGGCGGTGAACTCCGGTCACCGGCACCCAAGGACGATCTGCTGGGCGACAGTGACCTTGCCAGTGCCGTCGGGAGTCGAAGAGGGGCCGGGGCGCGGGTAGGGCGGCGGGGAACCCCCCCTGTGGCGGCGGTGGCGGGCGAGGAAATGCGGGAGGATCCGCGCTGCAGCCGCCGGCGCCGGGAGCGGGGGGTTACGGAGGAAGGCGCCGCACGGGCACCATGAGAAAGCAGAAAATGCAGGTCAAACACCGCCTCCCCCGAGGCCTGGAGAGGCTGGCGGTTCGGGGCAGGCAGACGGGGCCCGGAGGCTGCCCCGAGCCGGACAACGACCCCCGCGGCCCCTCGGGACAATGCGGGGACACGGGAGCGCGGAGAAGGCCAGGCTGCAGCGGGGCTTCCCCGGCGCTCACCTTCACCGACAAAGCGCCGCTCCAGCCGCAGCCCCGGCCCCGGCACTGCACCGGCCACCAACGTCCCGAGCCCGCGCACCGCCGGGCCCGCCATGACGTCCGCACACCGAGCCGGACCGGGTCAGCTCGGGCCGGGCCTCCGGGGGCACGGCGGGGCGCTGCCGACCGGGCTGCCAAGGCAGCGCAGAGCAGAGCGTCAGGCCGCGAGCCGCGCCAGGAGACCCCGCGGCCGCCCGCCCAGCCGCCCGCCCCAGCGTTCCCTCCCGCCGCCGGGTACGGCCGGTTCCCGCCCGCCCGCGCCTACCTGGCCGGCCCGTTCCCCGGGCCCCTACGCGGCACCAGGCCCGGCTCGGCGCCACGGCGTCTCCCGGGCAGCCGGCGAGAGCGAGCGCTCGGCCGCGGCAGCGGCGGCCCCTCCCCCGGCAGCGGCGGCGGCTTCTCCCCGGGCCGGGCGGAAACGGCACTAGGCGCACGGGGATTCCCGGCGCCGGCGCCAGGGGCGCCCCGGGCACGCCCACCCCGCTTCCCGTTGGCTGTCACGGCGCCGCGTCCCGCCCCGCCGGGGCGCCCGCCGCCGCCACCGCCCCGCCCACCCCCCTTCGCCATTGGCGAGCTCTCCTCGCTGCCCCGCCCTTGCTGCGGCCTCATTGGGGTCCACGCGCCCGCCCCGCCGCGCGCCCCACGGTCGCGGCGTCCCATTGGTGCGCGGCGCTGCCACTCGGCGCGGGGCGGAGGGGGGCGGCCGCCGGCAGCATCGACGCGGTACGGGGCGGGCGGGCTGCGGTAGCGCCCGCCGGGCGAGCCGCGCTACGTGCCGAGGGGCGGGGCCGGCGGGGCGCGATCGCTCGGCGCGGGGCGACTCCCGCGTCGGGACACGTGGCAGAACGAAGGGGCGGTGCGGGGGGCGGCCGGGAACCTGGGCGGAGGGGGCGCAGGGCGCATGCGCGGCGACTCGCGCGCAGGGCCTGCCGCGCGGCACGTCCGCGCGCGCGGGGCCGAGGGGGAGGGGGGCTGGGCGGGGGGTCCCGTCGCGGAGTCCCGGCGGGGCCGCCCGGGGCTGAGACCGCCCCTCCTCCGGCCGGGCCGGCGGGGCCAGCGCACCCATAGCTGGCCGGTCCCCGTCCCTGGAGCCCCGAACAAAGGCCGCGGGGCAGTAGGGCGGAGGGAGGGCTCCTCCGCGGTAGGAGGGGCGGCCGAGCCGGGCAGGAGGGGCCCCGCGGCGCTCGGTGCCCCGCGCTCGGCCGAGGGGCTCCGCCCAGTTCGCGTCCGCTCGCAGTGAGCGATGCGTGCGGCCCGCAGCACTGCAGAGACGCGGGAGGAAGGGAGCGGAGCCCGGGCGCGGAGGGAGCCGCGGGATCGCGCCGGGGGCTGCGCAGCCGCCAGCCCGCTCCGGGTGGCTCGGCAGAGGCGGCGCTGCGGGAGTTGCGGGCGGGCAGCCGCTCCCCCCCGTGGCAGCCGGTCCGGCCCCGCCACCCCCGCGGGAGGGCGGTGCGGCCGCTGCGGCTGGTCCCGCGGAGCTGCGGGGCGGGGAGAGCCGCGTCCGGTCACGGTGCGGCGATCCAGGCGTGCCGCAGGCTCTGCGCGGCGCTGGCGCGGCGCTCGGGCGCGTAGTGCAGCGCGGGCAGCAGGAAGGCGGCGAAGGCGGCCGCCTCCCGCGGTGTCCAGCCGTGCCGGTCCGCCAGGATGCCGGGGAGGCTACGGGGGGAGAGCCGGGAGAGCCGCAGGAGCGCGCCTGGTAGAGACAGCGTGGGCACAGCGCCTCAGTCACACCTGCGCGGCTGAGGCTGCCGCGCCTCGCCTCGCCTCGCCTCACCTCAGAATTAACCCAAAGCATCCTGAAAGATCCCTGCCTTCGCCTTGGAATTATCTCTGTGGGCTGCACCTGCGCTGCCCCTTGCAGGTTTGGCTGTCGGGTGTTTCTCAGGAACCACCTTTCCAAGCTAGTGTTTGGAGTCTCCCTGTTCCTGAGTACTTTTCTTAGCTGAGAACGTGCCAAGAGTGCGCAGAGTGTTCCCAGAATAACCATGCCAGAGCCATTGCTGCTTGTACCCTGCGCCTGCCCACAGGCACCCGGATGCATCATGCTATTTCAGTGTCAGAGCTTGCAAGACACTCTTGTTGAATTAGTCTTGTGCCAGCCAGCTCTGTGGGGCCCAGCAGAGTGTATGACTGAGTGAGAAGCAACCCTCCTCCTGGGGAGTGCATGGTGTAAATGCAGTGATTCAAGTTAGGCATGTGTGGTCAGGCCAGGTTGGCTCACAGGGTGAGTGAATGTAGAACTAATTTTGACTCATTTCTTTTAAACACCGTAGAAGACATAAGTGTGAGAAAAGTGTGTGGATGTGCAGGGAGGTGCTTGTTGAGTTACAGCATGGGACTAGCACTAAGCACTGAATGAGCTGTGGGTAGGCTGGTGAACATAAAAACAGAAAAGGATGATGGGCCAAATTGTAGAAGGGTGAAGTCATGGTGCCTTGTGGTCAAAGACAGGGGTTTCAAGATTCATGGGTCAAAGGGAAAGGAACTGGGGAGAATAAAACAGAAGAGATGTTACAGTTGGGACAGAAGACTAAATATAGCAGCCACATTGGAAGGATATGAGTGTCCCATTCCTGGTCATCATTGTTCTCTGCCAGTGAATGGGGTGAAATCCAGCCTGTTACAGACTCTTCAGCCTTCCTGGCATGGAGCTGTTTCCTATCTGTACTTCCATTCTCTCCAGATCCAAAGGAGAAAGAATGGAAATGCTTTCCCTGTTGGGTGTTGGCTATGACCGTTTTTTAGGATTTTGCATTCATCCCTGGAATGTTTATGGATTGCAAAGATAGGCAGGGCAGGGAGTGTTACTGCTCTTTATCAAATTTCCATTTGTGTTCCATCCCTGCTTTTAGCCTGCATTATGTGAGTAACTTTGCTTGAGTTCAGCATGAGCTGAGTAGAAGTGTGTCAGAGATCCACTGTGATTTTTAAAATAAACTTCCTTATGCCAGTTCTTACCTGGCCTGCTGAAAAATTTTGTTGACTTGTTCCATGAGAAAACAATTTGAGGAGGAATTCTTCCCAGGAGTTCAATAATGCGAGCAACATGATCTAGATGGAGGGAGGGAAGACAAATTTAGATACAGACTGTGGTACTTCTGTCAGTGAAATGAATAAAACTCACGGAGTCTTACCATCATCTCTAGAGAAGTATTTCCCAGGTTGAGGATCAAATAGACACTCCCCAGTTGCCATTTCAAATGCCTAGAAATGGAGTAGCACTGTTAATTCACTAATTGTCTTGGAGTTTTCCTTCCCCACTAACTGATAGTACCAATTTCCCTCTCTATCACACAAAACTCATCCTAAAATGCATAAATACTCACACTGGCTTGATCTGTACAACAGTGAAACAGCACCTTGAGCTCCATCAGGATGAAAAGCAGCATGTGCCTGATTCAGGCAATCCTATGAGCTAACCTGCATGGAGTGTGAATTGCTTTAGATCTTAAACTAATTAGGAGCGGGTTTTACCAGCTGCAGACTTTTGCCCTAAAGTGAATGAGTGCTAACAGCCCCTCTTGCCTTCTCAGCAAGGCAGCTTTCTTTACGTGGATAGGTGGATGCTAAGGACATGCTGCCCTGGCCTCGTAATGTCTGTCACCTCCCCTACAGGCACAGCGTTTTCCCCAGTCCTACCAGACAGGCCGTGCTCCAGATATCCACAGGAGTGCTGTAGTCTAATCCAAGAAGCACTTCCAGGGCACGGTATGGCTGGGTCTGTATCTCCTTGGAAAAAGGCTTGTACTAAAACAAAAACAAACTCCCTGTGGCTGGTGTCCCTAAACCAGTCACAGCAATGCTGGTGGTCACAAGCTTCTCATGCAGCGAGGGGACACTGGGGACACGACTGAATGAGTGTTCTCAGCTCTGCGCAGGGCATGGCCAGCACGTTCCTGGCCCCACTGACACCAGGGGGAAATCTACCTTCCACCATTTCACACTGAACATAGTTTTAAATTTCTGATTGTAGGGACTAAGTGCGAGCTGGAGAAGCGTCCAAAGTTGACGGCATCTCAGGAAGACAGCGTGCAGCTCGGAGCTGAGAGTGCAGAACATAACACCCCCCCCATATCAGCATCTCTGAAATAGCTGTTCAGCTGTGAAGGGACAGACACACGGTGTGGGATGGAAAGAAGCACACAGCATCCCACATCGTCATGTGATTGGGACTCGGAACAGACTCACTGTCCAGCACGCGCTTCCTAGATCTGCAATTTTCACTTCTATGCTCATTAAATCAGGTTCTTCCAATTGATTACCAAGATCACCTCCTAGATGGAAAGGATAAAGAGAAATCAGGTCTTTCTGAACCAGCAGGTACACACCACCTACCACAGGAGAGGAATGTCTGCCTTCCTTCAAAGTTTCTCAGCCTAAAAGGTCCTAAATACTTTTTATCATAAATCAAAGGCCACCTCTGTTTTTTGAGGGAACAAAAAGAGGACCTGGTATCCAGTAAAAACCTAAGAGAATGTCTGGGACAATAGTAGCTCGGAGTGGAACAATGTGACCACGTGCTCTTGTCCTGCTGCAGGGTTCCTCTAGCTCCAAAGTTAAATTACTGTGGGCCCAGAGGAGAGCACCAGTCAGAACCAAAACATCTGTAATTGCTCAGCCTTCAGCAACCCCAGCTGTCACAGACCTTGGACATAGCCTCCTTGGCAAGCAACGTGAAGGTTACACTTTTATATGATCCCAGAAAAGGGTAATTCCTGGTTTAGTGCTTTACAGTGAACTGTCACCCTATGCTTAATATTGTGCTTTTCTGCTCTGAGCAAAAGATTCGGTCACTAATTTAGCATTCATTGATTGCCCCAGAGTTTGAGAGACAAAACAGCACTGTCGTGGGAGAAATGCTAGCAGGAGAACACAGTGCAAGGATATTATGAAAGGTCTCATTGCTGGGAGACGAGCTAATCTCTCGAGAAACTCTCCAGCCCTACATCTTATTCAATATTCACACCATTCTCTGCAAATAAATTATGTCTCAAAAGGCCTTGAAGATTAGCAGCACATACAAGTCTCCCACAAACCTCAGAAATGAGGGAAATAAAGAGCAAGAGTGTCCTACAGCTTTCTGATCAAGCCATTTTGTATGTAAACCTTTCAGTAGCTGAAAACACCAGACTTGGGGAACTGTCCTATATCTGAAGCCTTGAGAGTGAGCTCCGAGGTCGTGGTGGGGCTGTTAACAGATATCTGTGACTTGTAGTTGTCCTTCATACAAACCCACCTGCAGGACCACATTTCTGTAGGTGCCTCAATCCCAGCCTGGTGTTTGTATTAAGCAGAGAAAGGAAAGGCCTTTCAGCAGCATAAGCTGGCTGTAATGTTTTGTACTGGCTGTTGCAGGAGATGTGAACCTTTCCTAAGGTATCTGTACCTCCTGCCTCTCATTTCCTTCCTGCCAATAAACACCTAAGTCCATTTTCTTGTTAAAAAAGCCCTAGAGTGCTCACCTGCTCCCTTTAGCCTCACTTCTGTTTCCTGGTCGCAGTGGAGTGTATCCGTGAGAAGCCTTTGGAGCCTTTTGCTGCATCCATACAGCAGGATGTTCTCCGGTTTGATGTCTGTGTGGATGATGCGGCAGCACTTGTGCAGGAAGTGCAGCCCTGCCAGCACCTGGGCAATGAGGCAGCACTGTCACACCAGCTCTGAGAGGGTCCCCAGCGCCTCCCTTGCTCCAGCAGCTGCCAGAGCTGCCAGGCACAGTGGGAGTGCAAGTCAGGGACATTCTGGGCACTGATGGTAACTATTGGCAATAAATGGTTTCCTGTTGGGGTGGCCTGTGGGAGCAGGCACAAGGGGTTCCATCACCCCACATGGCAGCAGAGCCCCAGGAGCAAGTGCAGGCCTGGACAGCCCAGTGAGGAAAGGGCTATTTGGGGTGAGACACAGCAAAAGGCAGTGTGACAATCCACAGGTATCAGCACAGCTGGGCAAGCCCAGGGAGGTGGGAAGGGGATGGGGCTATGAGGAGGCATTACAGTTACAAAGCTGAGCTTTCTCCTGAAAAAACTGTGTATGGCTGTTGTGTTCTGGGATCACTGTGCCTTCCCACTGATTATAACCAGCCCCCAACTTCCATTTGAATAACAGTGACATGGCATGGGACGGTGTCCCATCATACAAGGAAAGAAGAAGACACAGCATAACCCAGACAGGAGGGGGGAGACGCCATGAGTGAGTGCAGAGAGAGGATTTCAGGGCCCTGCAGGAGAGCCATGTAGGGAAAGAACAGCTTGTGATGCAGCAGGGAGAGCCTGGCCTGTCACAGGGGAGAGATAAACAACACCTACCAGAGATGAGCAGTCACTATCAGAAATCAATAACAGAGAAAATGCTATGGGGAGATTTAGGTTTGTTTTTTAACACTCTGGTCAGTCATAAAGAACTGGTAAATATTCTCTGTATTATCAAATTCTATTCTGGGATGAACACCAGCTCCGGGGAAATATCAGCCTTAAATGGTAACTGTGAAACCCGGGGAAAGATTTAAATAACTAAACTGGAATGAATCAGAAGTAAATACTGCCTCAGTGCTGATCTGAAAGGGGAAAACAGATCTGAGATTTTACAATTAAAGCAGATAATGGATCAAGCAAAAGCCTGAGTATGAAATGGAGCACAGAGGTAATGCCACTACATTTTTGTGTAACTTACTCAGGTGTTAGTGAAGCTTCTTTAGAGAAAGGAGAGGCTATTACAGAAAATAAGATGAAGGAGGAAGCAATTTTCTTTCTTAGTGTCCCTAAAAGGGCACAGGAATGAGGGTAGCAAATCTTCGTCTTGGCAAGTGTGCAGACTTCTGATAAATCTCAGCAAAAGAGGCAAAAAGTACATTTTAACTATTCTGAGGCCTCACTCAGGTTCCCCATCCCTTAAGCAGAGCCAGCCCTTAAGAAACTCAGTTTTCACCATCTTTTAAATTGGCACAACACATCCTTATAGGGCATGAAGGAAAAGTTGGCTCTGCACAGGAAAACCTCAACATGGGAAGAGAACCAGCTGACCAAATCAGCAATTTAGAAATTCCTATAAAGATGTGAGGGAGACCTTGAGCAGCCTTCAGTGGTACCATGCAGAAAGCTGCTGGAGACAGTGCTACCCACGGCTGGATGCCAAGGGCAATGCCAGCAGTCCGGCATTGCTGCCAGAGGGGACTTCTCAGGGCAGCAGGAGGGCAGAGATGGTATGCCCACAAGCAGCAGAACTATGGCAGCCTGTTTGTCCCCTGCTACTCCTACAAGCAGCATAACTGCTGGAGAACTCAATGATTACTGAGATGATGGGAACAGAAGTGCCAGCCCTGACTCCCTGGTGTACATCTGCAGGCTATTGGCACTTCATGGCCCTGACTCCTTCCCAAACCTGAGGAGGCTGCAGGCATAGGCAGTAACACCCAAGTAATGCCCTTCCCCTTGGGAGGAAGACTGTGACAAATCCCGCAGCCAACAGCCCTTGGTGCCCTTGCCCAGATCCAGCTAAGTTCTCACCTGCTGTAAAGACTTTTTCACAAAAGGCAAGGGCAGTCCCTGGGCTGTGTAGTTTCCCATCAGACATCGGAGGGAAGGACCCAGCGGCTCAAATACCAGGCACACATATGGGAAAGAGTCAGGGATTCACTAACAGGGAAAGGTGTTACCACCAACCCTATGCCTTTCACCAAAGCAACCAAATACCTCCTAATCCAGCCTCTCCCCTCCAGCCACCTCCACGTGCCCATGTCCAGCTACAGCCCTGCTCATCCTCCTCATGGCAGCACAGCACACAGGTTTACACCATCCTGTGGCTCTCCAAGGTAAACCCTGTCTTTGCTGGCCTAGAAAAGCACTCTCCACAGAAGGATATGGAAACCATTCTCTCCAATCATTCTGAAGTCGTCTAACAAACAGACAATGTTTTCTCCTGCCAGGTCCTTCTTCTTCATGCAGCTCACCTGAGGGGGAGGATTCCAAGAAAGCTGCAATTAGAGATATATATATGCACAAGGACACCTTGCACCTGTTCTATCCTGTCTGACAGACCTTCTCTTCTGGGAGTGGGCACTTCATGACAAATCCCATGAAAACAACATCAGGAAAACCATGAATGAGTTTCTGTTTGTTTCTTGCTCTTGACCAGGTGGGACCATCACACTCACAGTGTCAAAACAACTCACACCAATCCTGCTGACAGTATCTAGCACATTTCCTGCTGCTTATTCTCTCCAGGCAGACCCAGAAAGTGCTCCTGCTTGTGCTGGAAGGGGATTCCCCCAAGAAGACAGCTCCTTGCTCCGAGCATCAACGGCTGTTCATTTCCTTTCCCTCACACCAGCCCTTCAGCAATTTCTCTCAAGGGGTTGCAGAGAGGCAGAGACCTTGTGGCTGTCTTTGGCCACTTGAATGCTACTTGTCCTATCAGGGTAGAGAGCAGCTTCCACATCTGGAAGAAGCCACTTCTTTGTGCTGGAAAAGGGTTGGCTGTGGGTAAGTACTGCAGAGATCTATAGGATGCAGAAGGGTGGTGGAGGGGGTGAACGCATCTTTTGTACTAGAGCCAGGGGTCTTCAAATCCAGCATGTAGGAGGTCCAAAAACAAAGCAGAGATTGTTCTTCACACAGCACATGGGTAACTGGGGACAGTTCTTGTTACAGGAGGCTGCAGGTACTGAAACCCACAGGGGCTTGCAAGGGTTCAAGGTAAATCCACTGAGAATTCCTGCCCACACAAAGATCATCCTTGGCCTGAGAAATCTGCAGCTCGAAACTGCAACAGGCCAGGGGAGCATTCAGTGGAAGCAGCACCCTGTGCTCAGCTTGTGCTTACACCCTCCTAGACATGTGCTGTTGGCCCAGGGTGCTGTGCTGAGTGAACCTCCAGGCACAGGTGCTACAGCACCCCCAGCACCACACACCTGCGTGACAAGGAGCACCAGGGGCTTGCTCTCCCAGAACACTGATCCTGGTACAGCAATTCATACTGGTTTTTTCTCTCTTCACAGCCACAACTGGTGGGGTTTTGGCTTGGCTCATTTTGCAGATGCCAGATCCACCTGCACCAGTGCCAGAAGGTTTGTTCTGGCACAACAGAAGTGAGCAGCCCTGGAAGCAGAGGCCAGATCATCTCTCCTGGCAGCTCTGCAGGCACTGACCCCCCAGTGCTGGTGGGAACAGCCCTGGGAACCAGCTGTATGCTGCTGAATGGGCAGGCGTGTCTCTCAGAATTAATAATAAATCAGGGCTAAGCCTCAGTCTGTAGACAGGGTTCTGCTGATGTGTAGAAAAGCAGCCCTCTGATTACATTAAATTAATGCCACTTGGTACTTCCTCTTGCATCACTGCATCTGGCTCATCTCCCTTCAGATAGGGCCTACAGATTTACAGGTGTTAACTAAACCTTTCTCAAACCTGTTGGAGAAAGGCCACAGAGTAATTTAAAATGTAGAATTTAATGGATTTTACTCATCTGAAGCTGATGTTACTTTGTATTTCAGCAAACTTGAAGAACTGTAACCATGAGCTTTCTAGAACTAGCAGTTCAAGCCAACTTCAAAGGCAACTTGCTACGACCCAGATACAGGCACCTAATTACCACCTCCATTAGCAGAAGCCAGAAGAAGCTTTCTGACTTCAGATGATTATTGTATTTAGGTTGGTACATCATATTTTTTTCTATTGCAGATATTTCCTTTTACTTCAGTATCAGTCTTGTGATACAGCAATGTCCTGAGTGACGCTCCTCTGTGAATGGCACAGGTACAGCAGACATGCTCCCATCTCCTGCTTAAGACCATTACCACCTTTTTCTGTTGATTATCCACCTTATCATTCTGAAGATTCCTCCTTTTTCCTGGATTTTAGTCTCAGTTAAAAGAAATGGGCTGACAGGGCAAGTGGGACCCAGCCGACATGTCCCAGTATGACGGAGGAAGGAAAAGATGCCTGTTTCAGAGGCCAGTGCTGAGCCAGGGTGATTTCTATGAATTCCCCAACTTTTGGGTTTTTTCCTATTCCCCACCTAGCTCCTTGGACTGAGACCTGGAGGCAGAGGGCATGTTGAGGCTGCTACTCAAACCTGAACTCAGTGGCCATCCGCTGGAGCAAAGCACAGACCCACAGAATATACTTACACAGCGGAGGAAAGCAACCTCGTCCTGGGCAGTCTCAGCAAAGCCTTCCCTGCTTTTCAGAACCTTCACAGCTACCTGTTTCTTCCTCCTGGGAAATGAACCACAGCTGTCAGCCAATGCATGTCAGTGGCCCTGACCAGCAGCACTTCCCTTTCTCTCAGTCAGTCAGCCCTGGGCTCTCCAGGGAGGGTGCTGCCCTTCTGCAGGCAGCCTTGGCCTCGATCTGCTGTGCGCCAGGCCCATGGGCATCCCTCCTGCTGGCATCTGGCAGCACAGCTGCCCCAGGGACCAGCAAGGGACTGGAGAGAAAAAGAGCATGGATACTGCAGGGTCTAAACGAGAAAAGAAAATGCAGAGCAAGGGCTGATCCCACCTCATTCACATTCTTTGATTTATGGGGACCAGCTCTGCTCATTGCACCCCACTGATCTTGCTGCCAGGCTTTCCCTGTGCTCAGGGATGACCGGCGTGCTCCCAGGCTGTGCTCTGCTGTTTCTTCAAGAGGCGCCAGCCATGCCCAGGACATCAGCCACCCCTTCCCACCTCCTTGAATGGCACTTGGCCCCTCACCTCATGTCCTGGCACAGCCAGACAGTAGCAAAGGTGCCGCAGCCCAGTTTGTGCAGCACCTGGTATTGCGTGTTGAAAATCTCTCCCTCCTTCATGGCGTGGTGGCCTCCTGTGGGGACCATCACCAAGAGATATTAGTGACATCTCTAAATGCTCTCAGGCGGAAGGAGCAGCTGAGGACAGCCTGACAGGTCCCAGTGGCCTCCTCTAGCCTGGGAAGAGCCTGACACGATCTCATCTCTGGAGCCTCATGCCCAAGGACTGACCTGTGCACTGGGCTGACGGCATCTCCTGCTGCACCTGCTCCTCCATGGCACTGCAGCACGGCAGATCCTGGCATGAGGGGATGGAGGCAGTGGTACACCTAGTCATGGGACACAGGTGGTGTGATCTTCAGCACTTTACTCCTTTCAAGAAAGCTGGAGAGCTGCAGGGTGGCCGTACCTCTGCTGTGCCCTCACCCCTTTCCTTCCCATTCCCTTCAGCAGCTCCTGGAGTCAGGCTGTTATAAACACTTTTGGCACTTCAGGGAGATAGGGATTATTTTAAGAGCTCAGACGAGGAAAGCTGGCAGGCTGGTCCCAGGCCAGGGCCAGGTGGGAGTCTCAGGTTTCCTGGCATGTATTTTCAGGGGCTTAGCGGGGTCTGTGGGATCCCCTCCCATAGCCAGGGAAAGCACTCCCTGCCTATCCCCATCCTGGCTGAGGAGGGAATTTGGGCTTTGGCTGGCAGGAGAAGGCTCCTGCTCCAGAGGGGTGTGAAACAGAACTTGCATTCTAAACATTACAGTGCTGCTCCTCTGCCCACAGTCTAGCCCTGGGGAAGAGCACGGGTTTATCACTGACTGTCCTGTGACATCCCAGCAAGGCCACAGGACATCCTGGCAAGGGGCTGCTCCTGGGGTTTGTTACTATGGCAGCCCAAGACAAACTGACAAACACCAAGACAGCACAGACAGACTGATCCAACTGCTGTCCACCAGTGCTGAAGCACTGACGTAGGACTGGCTTCAGTACTGGTCACCTGAAATTGCAGCCCAGAGCCCTTGTTGCTAATGAAATACAGATTTAATCCACCATAGCTGAGGCACTCCCAACCCAGCCTTTCATAATTTGGAAATGTCACTTGCTGTAAGGCTGAGGCTTCAGGCTAATAAACACTGTGAGAGCTCGAGACAGGTGATAGTAATGCCCATAGACCATTAGCAGAGGTAGAAATATTGACCTTTAAATTCTCCAAACACAGCTAAAGCTAAGAACTCACCTGGACCAGAGGATTTTCAGAAATTATTATAGAGGGCTGGCAGTGCTGGCGACAGGGAGTTGTTCTGGAACAGTAACATCTTCCAGGGGCTGAGACAGGGGTGTGACTTCCTTAAAACATTAAAGTTTCTTTCCATGTGCTGATGTTCCTCTCCCAGCGCAGCAGCCAGAGGCACAGCTTGCCTTTGGGCACCCAGTGAGCTCCCAACACAGTTTGAGTTAAGGATCACACTGGGCTCAAGACTTTCATCCTGTCAGGGAAAACCCGAAGTGCCAGAGCTGGTGTTACTCTGTTCATCCAAGCCTGCACAGAAGTCTGAAAGGAGCTCAAAATGCCTCCCCCTCTTCACACTTCTACACCTCTAACCCTTGCATTTACGGTGTTCAGAATCAGTCTCTTTTAGGTATAAACCTCCAGGATGTTGCATGTCTGCATGGCCACTCCTTACAGCAAATAGTCGCTGACATCTTACCATGAAACAGAGCTGAAATCAAAGTTTCCTTATTTGTGCACAGACTAAGCTTATCAGTAGCCTCACACACTCCTCCTGCACCACCAGCATCTGCCTGAGCCTTCTTCACTCCCATCATGAGGACAGCAGGGGCTGAGCTGAGAACAAGAAAGGTTTAATGATGTGGCTTACCATTCACCTGCCAAAGGAAAACTCATGAGTGTGTGGAGATGGGAGTTCAACAGCTTCTTCCCTTGGTAGAGTGTTCTGGCAATAGGAGACTTCAGTGAGAAAGACCCAGAGGCAGACCCAAAGTGTAAGATTTGTCCTAGCCCTAGGGCTGATGGAGCCTTTGGGCAGTTCACTGGGCCCTAGTAGCCTTGTTGCTGCAGAGGCAAGACAAGTCCATCCTTAGGCATGCGAGATTTACCTCCATCCACCCTCTCTGGATGGAGCCACTTGCAAAAGATGAAGTGTGTTGCTATGCAACTTGGTACAGCAAAGTGAAATGCACTTTTCTAAGCTTTGTGATAAAAGACAATTGGTGTTTTTAATCCTTCATTTCTTGACACTTTTACGTTAAATACAACTTATTTTGCTTCTGTCATTCCAACTACTTTGTGCAGAACCCACTGAATTGCTGCAGGCCTGCACTAGCTCAGAGAACTTCAGCCCAAGAACTGCTCCTGCCTGGTTTGTGAGAGTCATGGACAAGGAGCAATGCTTCACATGTGGCCTGGACTCCTCCACCCAACTTGCATGGAACAGCATACAGAGCTGCCCGACACCAGTCATGCCTTATGACATCTGGGCCTTTGGAGTGGTAGAACTCATCAGAGCAATACACACTCTCAGCTTCTGCACCACCACTGACCTACAAGCCCTTGCTGAGCACATCATCCCTGCAAGTCACAGCACGCATCACACAGACAGCCCTGGCAGGGCTCTGAGCCCCAAGGCCCAGCACAGACTCACCATGCAGCAGTGCACGGGCAGGAAACGCCACTCCCTTTGTCATCTGGCTCGTTCTGGAGCTCCCCAAAGTGAGATACCAGCTGGTCCTGCTCTGATTTTAGTCTGCACTGCCCCAGGAGGGGTGTCCTTGAGCCCACCAAACTTCTGCATCGCTGGATGGACGTGGTGAGGAGTGGGGCAGGGTATCAGATCACACCACCACTTCTGGGAACAACCTTGGCTTTGGGAGAGCAGGAGACCTCAGACAGCTGCGCTGGATTCACTTTACTGCTGGCCTCTCCCTGCCTCCCTGGCAGCAGGCCTGTCAGCCTGCAGTAGATTCACAATCTCCACAGCAACTATTTATAGCGGGAAATTCACAGCTCTACTGAGATGGAAACAGAGAAGTCCTCCCCCTCTGCTCTGCCTTCCCCAGACCCAGAAACCATGGGGCTGCCTGACTCTTCCCCCTGCTCGCAGCAGCGTGTCAGCAGGACTTGCTCCTGCGGCACCATATTCTGCCTGGCACAGCCATCCCTGTTCCCAGACCAATCCCTGTGCCACACTGCCAGACCTGAGGCACCTCAGCCTGTCCAGTTGTGCCTGCATACAAACACCATCACAGCACAGTGCTGGTGGCCACAGAGCCCACGCTTCCCCTGTTCCTTTCTCCTGGAGAGCAAGTGCAGCAGCATCCTCCCCACAGCCCTGGGGGGACCCGAGCATCCCAGCAACCCCATGCAACAGTGGGAAGAAAAAGGCCACACACAGTAAGAATCACATTTTTTTCCCCCCCACTGCCACATGCTGCAGCCTCACACCGGAGCTGGGCATGGCCTGGCCTCCCCCTCGATGGGGCCCTGGGCTCGAACAGCTCAGGTTTCCTGGCTGAGGCTGCAGAGACCGGGCCCCAGCCCTGCAGCAAAGGGTTAACCCTGCCTGCAGTAGCTCTGCTGCAGCTCCAGGCTGCCAAACCCAGGCCAGGGCCTCCCAGAGCGGTTCTCCCCCTGCCTGTGCCCCTCTGCTCTCACCTGCCTTCCCTGCACTAAAAATACCAAGGGAGGGGGCAGAGGCTGCACCAGGCCGGGTGCTGAGCCCTGTGGGGCAGCATGTGGGGGACAAGGGGTTTGCAACCCCTTAAAGGGCAACAAGAACACACAGTACGGAGAGGAGGGACTAAAAGAGGGGGAGAAGCAGACTCTGTACAAAACTCTGCTAGTAAAGGAAAGGGAGGGAAGAAAAGAGGATAGATGGGCCAGGAGCCAGCTTTCTGTCTGGGAAGAACTGTGAAATTCATTTAAGTTATTTTGGTAAATTAGGAACACTGGCTTCTGCCTCGTACTGGTGGACAAGTGACCAACAGTGACAACAGTGTACCTTCAGCAACCCTAACCCACAGTGAGAGACCACAGCCAGAACTGCCACACACCATGTGCCCCCAGTGCCAGCCCAACACGAGTGTCTGTGGAGGGAGGCTGCCTCCTCCCGTGGTCACGGATGGTATTTGAGCTCTGGAAACTGCAGAGGGATGCAGGTGGAATGTGGCACAAGGTTATCTTGAAGAAACACAGCCTAGGGAGGAGGGAAAAGCCTTGCTCCTCGCACAGCTTCCAGGTCCTCCTGGTGCTTAAGAGTACACAGTTTCCACTGAGGAAGAAAAAGAGGCAAATACATTCTGGGTAATGGCATCATCATGCAATACAAGCATGACACACAGGTTGTATATTAAAATTTATTGAATTATTGTGTAAGAATTCTCTTTATTAAAATCATTTGGACTCTAAACTGATTATTTACAGACAAAACCTCTTATATCACCAATAGATTCCTACATCTCAGAACAGTATCTACAAACAGTTATTACACTATGTAACAAAATTCAATTTTTTTCCAAGCTTTTTATATTAATTATTAATTCCATCTTGAGAAAGACAGTACCTTGGGTGCTCTGAGCAGAACCTAAGGTGTGGCAGGGCTTTATTGCAGGTCAGACCATACCGTAACAGACAGAGAGACACCAAGTCACAAGGCTGGGAGAGGGCACAGTCACCAGGACAGAGGACCAGGAAAAAGACTACAAGAGCAAATGCCGTGGGTGTTCTGGAAACCAAAATAATCATCCCCACAAGAAAGGCACAAAAAAAAAAAAAAAAGCAGCAGCATCTTGCTGCAACCAGGGCACACCCTGAAAAATAAACAGCATTTCACCGAGGCAGCAGCATCCAAGAACCCTCTATTTTCATTTAAAAAAATCAGCCATCATTTCTACCACAAAAAAAAGCTTTCAGGTACAGCCTAAATTTGCCACCAGACAGAGGAAAGCAAGAGCTCTCACATCTACATCACGTGGGCGCCAGCTGTGCTTCATCGTGCCAACCGGAGAGACATTCAAATACACTAACGGAGATTTATTGTAATACTGATCAGTTCTCAGCCTTTCACCCAGACCACGGCAGAAGCAAGTCCCTCCCTCTGACCGCAGCACTAAATAAAGCTGAGTGCCTGCCACTCGGGAACAGCAGAGTCCTGGGAGTCCCACCGGAGCAGTGACATCCCCTCGCTGTGCCTGTGTCCCACAGGAGGGGACCAGCCGCGGTGGCAGGGCTCTCTCTGCTGGTGCCCTCAGAACTTGCTATCTGCAAGCAAACAGGAACATCCAGACAGGATTCTCTGTCCTTGACAAGGAACATCCGGCTGGTCATGGAATCAGGCAGAGACTGGAAAAAACTTGCAAGGATCGCGAGGAATAAATAAATAAGTTTTCCCTGCAATAGGGAATTTCATAATAAAACCTGTTTTGTGCAAATTTAAATGCAACAGAACCCTGTCATAGAAACAGACTTTGCCACAGAAGAGGGGCACGGACAGAGAGAAGAGGGGCCATGCCTAAACACCCAAGTTGATCCCAGTGAGGGCCTTCAGTGCGTGTCCACGGGAGGAGGACGCTGGTATCTACAACACCGAGGACAGACGGATGGGAGGAGTTGGGCCCTACCAGCTTTCCACCCTCACTGCACTGGCACTGGGCAGTGTGTCCAGTCCAGCCATGCAAGGACAAGCAGATGATGTTAAGTAAGTCAATCACCCATGTTTAACTCTATTTGTAAGTCTTAATTATTGCTCTAATAAAAGCAGACTTTTACAGATACACTCAGAGAAAGCAGATAATTTCCAACATCCAGGAACACTACTGGGAAGCAAGGAGGATGTGGGTACCAGGGGGAGGTGGAATGAGAATTAAGCCTCAAGCCACCCTGTTCTGGGAAAGTGCAGAGATAATTCTGCAAAAATAGGGGCAGACACTGCCAGTCTGCAGAGCCAGAAATCCAGCAGAGATTCTGTGGCTTCTGGCAGACACTCAGCACGTTGGAGAGGCCACAAACTAGGCCTTGTTTCCTAGGGCAGAAAGTCCATCCACCAACACACAACAGGACAACACTACTCCACTACTACACCTGCTTCAAACCAAGGAATCTCCTCCCGCTGTCCCTAAAGGAATGGGCTTTACTAACACGCATTGTATTGGCTTTTTCCATCTAGCAGTCCTTTCCTCCACCCAGCTTTTTGTGGGGACCAATTTAATCAGATTTAGTCAAGACAAAGGTTTCAGAGATGCTAAGTTCCCCTAAGTTTTGTGGAAATGGGTGGTCAGGCAGGAGTGTGACCCTAACTGGTCCTCACCTAAAGAAAGGCACAAACTCTGCAGCCCTATTTTTGCTTGGCAGCAGCCAGCTGGCCACCTGCTGCTCCATACAGCAGGATAGGAGCAGAAGGTGGCATAGGCATGTTGCTCATACTCTGGGCACACCACATTCCTGGGGATACTGCTATACTGCTGGAGGGGGGGTCACAGGACAGCCAGCTTTGTAGGAAGAGAGGCCAGCATTAGCCTGTTGTTACATTGCTCCAAGAACAATTTTGCAACTGCAGAGCTCTCACACAAAGCCACAGGGCTGATGGAGCAGGCCTGGAATTACTTCTGTATGCAATGTAAAGAGAGGTAGGGACATTATCCTGCTCTGTTCTAGCTCTGCTACCTCCTGGCCCACACAATCACCACCTCAGAGTAGTGACAGAGGAGTTAGACCTGTCTACCTGCCCCAGGCACACAGATAGCAGCGAGGGAAAAGGGAATGAGTGGGCACCCTTATAAATTGGCTTCTAGAAGGGCAGAGGACTATTCACAAAGTGGAGGATCTAAGGAGGGAGCAGTGAGGAGCTGCCCAGTGACAGCTGCCAACTAACTGTGCTTGTGCCTGCTCCAGCCTCTCCTCCATGCACAAATCATTCCTTTTTGCAGGACACCTGACCCTCCTTGGGAACATTGTGGTTGTGCTTCACAGCTCCTTTGAGTTCACAGCTCACCAAATAACCCTTCTATGTGCCACAACAGGAGAGTGTGAGCAGTGGAGCTGAGAGTTAGGTGTAAGGCAAGCCTAAGAGAAGAGCACACAGAGAACCTGGGACTGAGCTGCGGGGAAAGGCGAGCTGCTGGTACGACAATGGAGACACCTACGAGTTATCCCTGCAGACAAAGCAGTGGAGAAAACCGCTCCAGTGCTGACAGACGTTTGTCAGTAGAAGTGCACAGAGATACTTCTCCAAGAAAAGCTTTGTCTCAAAGCCACAAATTTAAACATTCTCCTTTAGCATTTAAATACATTAACTTTCTCAGGGTATTTACAAGTCCAGTTCAGAGCAGCAGAACAGCTGGATACTGGAGGAAGGGGGAGTGGCACAAGGCGTTTGTTGTGCTTTTCCAAAGAGCAGGGCAACATCTGACCACAAGGAACCAGGAAGACAGATCCGAGCTGGGTCAGTGGAGACTGAAGTGAGCCAGGCAGCAACTCTCACACACTGAATTTGTCCTGAGGGAAAGGGTGAGGGGGTGCTGTTCATTTACAGCGGGCCCCATGACAAGCACCCATGCTGGTGAGCACATTCCAGCCAAGCAGGTGCCACACATGAGCTGTCAGAGACCAGAGCACTGGGGAGCAAGAGACCTTCACCATCGGATACTCTCCTTTCTACATCCAGCATCTGGGACCAGCAGGGACATTGCTGCAAGGAGTTTCTCAGGAGTGCTTGCTAGCTGGGGACAGAGGTTAGCACAGCGGTCAACCCAGGAAAAGCTTCATGATCCTCAAGGAAGTGAGTGGTTGCAGCAGGCAGTGTCCCAGCACTGGAAAGGGCATCCGTGTAAGGCTGAGGACTCCACAGACACAGTGCTTGGTGTTGTCACCTGGCTCTTCAATAACATGGTTTGGAAACTTGGCACATTCACAATAACATCTGTAGGAAGGACCTGTGCGGCCCCTCAGCCGTCTGCCAGGGAAAAACCAAAGTTTGTCCTTTATTTTTTTATTTCATTTTGCTTTTAAAAAGAAAAAAAAAAACCTGTAAAAAAATATTCTCTGAGATGCAAGGACGCTTGTACTTTGTACTGCCTTGGCCATCCCCTTGCTCATGTCACCTGCAGGTTCCTTGGAGAGTCTGGTTCCAATGGCAGCAGGACACCCTGTTTATCAACTAGGATGAGCACTGTCCCTGTTCAGCCAGGGGAGAGCAGTCGGTCTGTGCCTGTCACAAATCTGTGACTTTATTCTCCACAGCTGCTGCAATCTGTTGCAGTCTATATCCGAGCTGCATCTTCTGTGCTGTTGGGTCTTCTTCCAAGGCAGTAATGATCTGCAACAAGACAGAGCTCACTGGCAGCCTTTCTCCAGCACACGACACCCAACCAGCTCAACTCCACGCATCATGGAGAACCTCAAGCTGGAATTCAGCGTGCTCTAGTCTAGAGTGGGTATGTAGTAATAATCTCAAATTAACCACAAAAGAAGTATTCTAGATTCATTGTAGTAACTTACAGACTTCAGAGGGCAAAAAGAATGCTAAACTTCTCACCTGGAAATTAAGTCTTTAGAAAATTAATCTGAACTAAATGCATGTCTTTAAGTAAATTATTTGGATGTTGGAGTAAAAATGAAGAAGCACAGATGAAATCCCAACAGCCTTCAAGTTAGAGATAAGTTCTTTTTGCTGATCTCCTCCCTTGCTCTTTGGTAAGAATACAGCAAACTCATGACATGAGTGATGCATGCCAATGAAACAAGACACAGTGTTGGAATAGTCTGGCTGCTCTTAATTGTTAATTTCAGCATTTCTTTTGTTTGGGTGGTAGAAGGAGAAAGGCATGTTCATACCTGCTGGAAACACACACTCACCTGGTCATAGTACTTATTGATGTATTTGTACAATTCATGTAGAGCCACCAGGGAATTGAGGTCACCTGAGTAATTCTGTTTGTAAGAGATGAAATTAGACAAAACCGTGAGACACCTAGCAATTGTCCTGTCAAATTCTGTGTCCTCACAACTCATTAGGAAAGCAACAGGAAAGAGAATTCACCAACAATTCCTAGCAAAGGAAAAATCACATGTATTTCTTGCCCTGAATCCTTGACTAACCCCTCTTCTCTCCAGTGCTGCCTGGGCAGACCCTCACTCTCCCTGTGGTGCAGAGCAGCCACTGGGCACAGTCAGTGTGTCTGAGCAGAACTGCACACTCAGCTGGAATATCTCATCTTTGCATTAATAACTCTCTCCTGGATACACAGGTGAGAGGCCAGGTGACTTCTGAAATACTTTTATTTACCCGTGATAGCTCAGCCAGGGCAGAGTTCATCTCCTGGTCGCTAGCAGAGATGGTCTGACGAATGTCTGAGTAGTACCTAGACAGGGGTACACAGGCAATTAGTGCATGGTCCCTCCTCCTCACTGCTGAAACCACAAGTCCTCACATCCATCACTTACCTTTCCACCATCTGTTTGTAGCGAGGAATGTCCCGGGCATAAAGCAGCTTATTGATTGGAGAGTCCTTGAACATCCAAAACCAGAACTGGTTATGAGAAGCTCCTTTACTGTGCTTTGGACTAACCTCAGCAGGTAACGCAATCACTGCTATTTTCTGCCATTTATTCAGGATCGGGAATTTTTTGTCCTCTGCATGAAGAGGCACTTCAAATAGCAGGCTCTCTTCTGGTAATGCAGTCTGAGGTACCCTGTGATGTGCTGATGAAAGGACCCCTGGGATCCCTAGTCCAGCTTTCTCCTTGGAGCTGGGTGATCACCAGTATGAAATCACACTGGCTATGGCTTTGCACAGCTGCTGTTTGACGTGCTCCAGAGATCCACCCATCCCATCTCTGGTGACCTGTGCAGGACTGTTCCACCCTCAGCACAGGGTGAGTAGTGATAGTGGAAAGTCTTTCTAATGGCCAACCTGAATGTCCCAAGTTGCATCCTGTAACTCCCACTGTCTGCCACAGCCAACTAAAGTTTAGCTCTGTCCCCCAAGTAGCTGCAAGCTGTAAATAAAGAGCACTCCTCAACAACTTCCTGTTGCTAAACAAAATCTGGTCCTCCCTCCTCTCTTCCCAGGACTCCCCATTACTCTCCAGTTGCACATGGAAGCCAGGGGGAGCCTGGCGGGCTGTCCCCATGGTGCTATGTAAACACTATTGCCTTCCTAAGGCAGCACTGCTCAACTCTCTGCGCCAACCATGCTCCCTTCTCCCTCTGTACTCACCCGCCCTAACTTATGGTCAGCTATTGTGCAGGAGTCCATGAAGGTCTGCGCAATGACCAGCAGCACAGCGTCCACATTATCCGATGTCTGCACATCAAAAACGAACTGAGGGTTCTTGATGATGTTGATCCAGAACCGCAGGGGGAGGCTGTAGAGAGGACAGAAGTGCAACAGGGCATCAGCAAAGGTAGCAGCTACAGTGCTGAAAGATATTCTACATGGTACTGCATCTCTCTGCTTTGCCCTCCCAGCAAAACCAGCTCTTCACCCTATGGTCTGCTGCCCTGCACTTGCATTTTGCTCCTCCTCAGTAGGCAGAAGTGGCTGTCACTTTACAAGCTCTAAGCAAGTCAGCAGTGCCTCCTCCAGGGCCCTCAGGAACACTCTACCTGTTTGTCTTCCAGATATGGATGGTCTCAGGGTCTGTGATCCCATAGTGTATGGCCTGCTCATCCAACAGGTCAAAGAAGTATTTGACTGCCAGAGGGACAGGGCGGTTGGTACTGAGGATCACCTGGAACAAGTCATCCACAAACTTCTGCAGAGTACCCTGTGGATAATCAAGCAGGACAGAGTCAGCACAGTAAGAGGAGAGTAGAGAGCCCAGGCCTCACAGATAAAAGGTCACCCTCTTCTGCTCAGTGACAGCCACTCCCCCATCCAAGGGTACTCGACCCCCACTGAAGGGAGCAGCAGGTAAGGAGAAAGGAAGCCCCTGTGGTTTGTGGAACAGCGGCCAGGGAGAAGCTCAAAGCAAAGCAAAAATGTAGAGGAGACTCAAACGTACTCAAAGCCACTGCAGGTAAAGGGTATTGCTTCATCTTCACACACACCCCTGCAATCTGCCAGGGGATGTGAAGGAAGACAAGATCCCAAGCACAACACAATCTGTGTGCTTCTTCTCACCTTCATTGAGAGCAGGCGTGTCAGATAGATCTCTGGGATTGCCTTGGCCCGCTCCCGATCTCTTAAGCTCCCACGCCGATGCTTGGGAAGCTCTGGCTCTTCTGTTGGTTTTACCAGGTGCCAAAGTTTGATCCCACCTTCATCTGCATCCTCCAGCATTGGTGTTTCTAAACCAAGCAATTGTTTACAGACAAGTGTTGGTTCTCTCACAGTAGACCTTGGCCAGGTGAGCCCCAAAGAAGCAAGATTTCCCAGTATAACAGAAACACAAATGGGAAGGAATCTCTGGAGGCCTCTAAGCAGCCTTCTTCATAGTACAGCCATCGCCAGCAGTACAGCAGGTTGCCTTTGTCCAACCAAAACCTTCAAGGTCTTGGAAACTTCCCCAGACAGCGATCCCCCACCACCCCAGTGGTCTGTTTCAGGGTTGAACCACGCTTTTGCTGAAGAAGTTTTGGTCCATATCCAATTTGAATCTCTTAAGCCACAGCCTGTGGCTATTGTCCCTCATGCCACAGGAGTATCCATGGAGTTGTTCGCTCTGCCAGGCAGTAAGGAAACTGCCTGGCATCCCATCACTCCCCTCAGGCCGTGCTCAGCACCTGAGGGTATTAAGATTTCTGCAAGTTGCAGACTGCACTCAGCCCTAGAGTCAGACAACTGTGCTTGTTCTGCATTTTCACACCCAGCCCAGCTTTCCTCTGCTCCCACACTTCTGCTTTTCTCTGGCCTTACTTGACCAAGCTTTCACATTTCCTGACAATCCTGAGGGTCCAAAGCATGTGTCAGCCTTCTATATCAGCACAAAGCTGGGGCTATGGCAAGAGACTTGTCCCACTAACTGGCCAGTAATTTTATGAGAACAAGACATCAAACTCACTTTCTCCTGGGATGTAATCCTGATTTTCCCTGTGGATGTGCTTGGTCAGGCGTGGGACCAGTGCTACTGTTGCTCCATCAGGCACCTGCAGACAAGCAAAACAACAGTCGAAACAAATGGAATGTTTCTCATCAGCACAATAGGCAAGTGCTCATAGACCAAAACAGGCTGTACCATCACTAGAAATAGAGACAGAAACAGGGATTTTGAGGCACCAACACCATCTTTCCTGAGGGTGAGAAAATCTTGTCTGTACCAATTAAAAAAGAGATGTACAAAGTACAATGAAGATAATACTCAGGGACTGAGGTAATTTACATCTAGAAAATGTTGCAGCAAGGTACTGACATATTGGTGCAAGATGTGACATATTGGTGCAAGGTAATTTTAAAAAATCCCTCTTTCCATTCTTAGAAGGTACTTTGCAAGCTCAGTGCGTCATCACCTGCTAACTGATCTGGCCTGGAACAGGGACAGATCCAGCACATCACCTTCACTGCAGTATGAACTTGTGCCTATCCTTGCAAGCCCTACACATGTCCACATCTCAGGTATGGGATAAGGACAGGGCTGTGCTTGCTGAAGTCAGACTGTGGCGACAGCACTGACTTAATTTGAATATGCTCTGCAAGAAAGGTCCAACCTTTTGACAGTGGTCCACCAGGAGCCAGAGCCACAAACAGAGCATGACAATGTGTAGAAGGATGAGAGGAGAGACAAGGCAATGGCAGACTGAGTTCTGACCTTGTAATGCTGAAGAGTGTTCAGACGTTTCCAAGTTCCTTGAACAACAGACGTCACATCCTCATCGGACAATATCAGATGACCTGCCAGCCCTGATCGCCACTCTACAGCCATTGAAACACAGAAAATTCAAGGATTAACTGCTAATTTGAGGCCTCATCTGCTTCAGCCTGGCTGACCTCGTTACACACCCCCTGGTCCTCATCAACTTTTACCTGTGCTATTTCACAGACAGTATAACCTGAGCAAGTGCCTGTAATGATGCTGAGTCCTGCAGTAACAGGACAGACTCCTCTGAGCACAGGGACAGGTGGCCTCATGGCCTCCCAGGTTCCACCTGTCGTGTTTCTACAAATTCTGTTATATTGTGACTCTTCAAGCAGGTGGTTCAAACCACAAATATGCACCCATGGTTCTTATCAGCTACTATTTCCTCAGTACCTTCTCATCTGTAAATGTCACCACTATTCATCAACAGCTAAAGAATTCAGAAGATGGAAAACTGAGTGTTTTCTCTCCCAATGTAAGTTCTATCATTAATTAACTGCCATGGGCAAGATCTTCCCTGACATATATTGTTGAGAGGCTGCCATTGACTTCACTGCCAGGAAGCCCCAGTCTCTGCCCACAGCATCTTTGCACTCCACTCAAATCCCCCTCCCCTCCTACACATTTTCCATACTTTCCATATCCCCTTACCCAAGTCATTGCTGTGGTCTGACTCTGGCAAAGAACACCATGAAATGAAAGAGGCTGAACCCAACTGTTTTTTTCCCACCCCTGCCTCTTTCTGTTACAGCCTCTCCCCTGCTGTGTCCAGCCAGAATACGAGACCCTTGGTCAGTGATTCTGCACACTCAGCAGAGAATGACAAATGTTACACGTGCCAGGGTGCTGTGCACAGACAGAAAACCACCATTCCTTCACTTCCTCACTGAGTTTTGTCACCAAAGAGCTCTGCTCACCGAGGTCCAGGGTGTCTGGGTCTGGCCGGTGACAGTATGGCGTCCCTTTATAGATCTGATCTAGGATTTTCTCCTTCACCTGCGTTATGGTGTCACAGTCCAGCACTTTCGCAGAAATCCCTTGAGAGTCTTCTGCCCCTCCTACACCAACTCCTGCTTGTGTCAAAGCATTTAAGGTCTGGGGAAGAAAAGGTCACAGTTGCTCAGCTGATAAGATTACATCTGACATATTTACACCTTTGATGGTTGGCATTCAGGCAAGTTAACAGCTAGTCCTTTCACTGGGACATTCAGAAAAGAAAACATCACAGATGTTAAACACCTCAGTCTTGCTTCTTAGCCTTGTGTCAAGAGCTGGAAGCCAGTTCAACAGCACTGGGGGGGAGCTTCGATGTGCCATCAGCACAGCACACACCAGATGACTGTGGTGAAGGCTCCTATCAGCCTGGGGCAAAAGCGCCTGATTTAGCAGAGCTCTTCATCATCTATGGACTTGTGCTGCTGGAACAAACCTGGCTCCCAGGAGACAGTGGCAGAATGCTGCACTTGTGCCTTGGTTATGGGAGTGGAGACATTCAGCCCTGTCGTACCAGAGAGGACAGAAGATTTGGTGCTTACCAGAGTGCGGTACTCCAGGTCCTCTCTCAGAAGGCGGTTGTCATTCAGGGTATATTTGGCTTTCCCTGTCACCCAGTCAACCGGCCCTTTGTCCACCTGGTGCTTGATTCCTCGAAACAGCATGTAAAGGGGCTCCCCGACAGAATCCTGGCATGGAAAAGGAGGACAGAAATTCAGCTTGCTCCTCCCAGCAGAACCCCAGGCTTGGGAACACGGATATCAAGCAGGACTGAGGATACCCCAGCTAAGCCACATTAGGCAAGGACAGAGCCTGTGCCAACAGTTCCTGCTCCATGCACAGGAAAAGTGCACCATCCAGCTACCAGGGAGATGCACATGACCAAGGCATTGTTCTGCCTCTGTGTCACTAATCTGAGAGACTCCTTGAGCCTCACCAGCCCTCCAGAAAAGGAATTAGACCAGCACCTGTCCTTCCACACACAGATCAGCCTGTGGCCTGTGTGTTTCAAGATAAAGGAGCTACACTGAGGCCTCAATGACCTGGTGACACATCCTGGAAACAACGAGTGGTATTAATGCTGATTTAAGCATCCCTGTTCCCAGTGAACAGCCCAGCTCTCATTCCTCACCCTGAGGAATACAGGGTGACCCTGGCACTACGTCAGCTACGAGTGAGGCACAAAGCAAAGCTGTGCCTGTCTCCCCTCTTTTGGCCCCTCTACACCACAACAGGATGAAGAGCTCACCCTCACAAACGTGTACAGGCAGATGGACATCCAGTTGGTTAACAGCTTCTCTACCACAGTTTCTGTCCTGAAAGAGAGCATCAGATTGTCACAGGAATGTGGTGCAGAACAGGGGGAGATTTGGAGGTAAAGATCACTCCCTTTGAGAGAAAAGCAGACTAAATCATGATACAGAATGGAGAAGAAAAAAAAAGCCTTTTGAGACCAGCAAGGTTAATGCTTTTGACACCACTTACTGGAAGCACTTGTCAGCCTGAAGGAGGCACCAAATTACAGAATTGGAGAGACAAGAAGCAGGGAACAGTGGAAAGCCTCTGGTAGGTCTCAGACAAGGGAAATGTGTTCAGATCAGAAGGATGGACCAGATAGGAGGCTATTGGGGATCTAAACATGGGAGATATCTCAGTTTAGCTTCCAAACATGGCATGGCTGTGAACCCAGGGACCTCTAAATAGCAAAGTGGGATTAGAAGACTTGGCAGAGCCTTTCAGAGCTTGCCAGCCAGGCAGAAAGGCTCTGTCCCCTCAGGTAGCTGCCAGTAGGACCATGGCTGGCTCACTCACCTCCGCAACATCAGCTTGGGGTTCTTGGCCACATACTGCTCCACAAGGTCGTTCAGGAGTGTTTTGAGGATGTCAGTGAAGTACTCCAGCTTCCCATGGAGTGACACTGTGAGCAGTGATGCCACATAGGCCCGGTCTCTTGGAGAGAAAGTGCGCTGGATCTCCAGAGTGTGGATGAACTGGTGGGGAGAGAGATAAGCCAGTGTGTGAATCTGCTGAAAACAAAGCAGTCACAGCTTCTGGCTCTTGGAAGAAGTGGTGCAGGCAACTATTAAGGAATGAACCTTAACAGACACTGCCCACTTCCTGCTGCCACTGCCATGGCTCTGGCCCCCACAGCAGGCTGCCAGCAGAGAGAGGGACATTACCTTGGTGAGGAAGAGCTTGCTGTTGAGGAGGTTGGAGAGCTGGACCAAGCCCTGCTCCACTGTTTGCCGCCGGCACTCAGGGATGTCAAGGTCCCTTTGCAGTGGTGACTCACGGTGGCCCGGAAAGAAAATACGTTCTGCATACGACTTGTAGTCCAGGAAGGGGATCCCTGTGCCCACAAGGTCACTTGTGAGGTCCATCATCTCAGTCATCAGGTCTGAGGGAAAAGAAAATGCCCATAAGGATGACACAACTGACATGATCTCAACTGACGGTCCTGAGCATGAGATAAGTGGAGGAACCAGGGCCAGCACCATGAGACTGAGAAAGAGGAAGGATGTTTCTTCTCAGGAAGAGGCATATTGGGGTCTCATTGCTTGAACATTTAAAACTAGAATAGGCAGCAGGAGAAACAGCATGAGGAAAGTTCCAATCAGGAGCTGGTTTCCAATTTTATAAAGAGGAAGCCGCTATTCAGCACACATCTGTGGTTACAGGCATTACCTACAGCAAAACCAGAGTATTAGAGACCTGCTCCTCACTCCTTCACACATTAGCTGGGGACTACAGTCTCAGTCACCTGCACAGTTTCAGAGCCCCAGGTCTACTACAGCTGTAAAGAGCTGAAGTACAAGGTTTGAAAGCCCAGAACATGGGCTGCAATTCAACTGGCCCTACACAAAGACTGGGCTAGTAGCTGTCCCTGAGATCCCTCCAAGTGTTCTGTCTTGACTTTAGCTCTTCATCTGAGTCTGGAGGATGAAGTGGAGAATGAGAGAGGTCTGTATAGATCACTGTGCTCTGAATTGAGAATTAAAAAGGGAAGAATTTGTCTCTCTGTTTCTAGGCACTGGCACAGGATAAATTATTGCCTGCTCTGAGCTATGCAGACAAGTACAGAGGAATGGGAAAAGAGGTAGGGATGAGGGTTTCTCCAAGCTTCCCTGAAGCTGCAAGAACCCAGGAGCTCAGTGACTGACCTGTGAATTCCTTTTTGCATCTGTCCCGAACACTCGTTTCCAGATTTTCCAGCTGGATTTGAACTTTCTTGTAATCCCTCAGAGCCTGTTTGCTCTTCCTCCTACAATGAGAAGCAAAATTGTTCCTGGTGGCACTAGCCCAGGGACTGTCGTTGCCAACTGTTGTGTTGCTGCCAAAGACTCCAGGGCAGTTGGTGTTGAGGCGACTTCTACAGAGCAGAATCTTTGCAGGATACCAAACAGTGTTCCATAAACTAGATGTGTCTCTTGAAGCACCCATTAGATTCTGAATGAACCACAGTGCAGGCTATGACTAGTAGTGCAACATGCCTCCCACATCCAGCACCGCCAGGGGCTCAGAATTTGGCACAAAATAAAGAAAACTGTAACCTTGTTTAGGCCCAAGATGTACACACTTGGTCACATCCACTGAAAAACACTGTGAGGAACTTAAAGGCCTCATACAATGCCAGAACTTTTTACCTGTATATGAAGACGATGACCAGAACAATCAGTGCCACGAAGGATGCACCAACACCCAAACCAATCTGTGCCTCCAGAGGGAAAGTGAGCTGGCTTTCGGTGTCATACTGCACTCGGCCCAGGAGGAAGTTCAGGTTTCCCATCTGAACCTGTAAGAAGAAAGTATTTGTCGTGATGATTCCATTCCTCTGTGCAGGAATGAAATACAAAGCCACAGGGCTTCTCCAGAATGGGCACAGGGAGCACACAGTTCCCCAGAAGAGCTGTCCCACAGCACAATGAACACAGCTATACTGTTTACTTTCACGCAACTTCAGCCTTTAAGAGTAGAAGTTGAGAACAAGACCAGTTCCTTGCCACCCCCATCACCTCCCCCATCCCTCAGCAGGGCTTATACCTTTCCTAACTTCACATCCCACTCCCACTTCTTGCACATGCTTCAAGAAATGACAGGATTTCTGGCAGTGCTGCTGATTACCCACCGTGAACTCTGGGAGCAGGTCCGTGCCCTCCCGCTTGGTGCGGTGCCGCGGAGCCGGCTGCTCCGAGGGGGGCTCACAGTAGAGGTGATTCCTTGTTAGTGTCTTCACCACACAGATTCCTTCCCCAATCATAGCCATAACTTCATCCTTGGAAATAGCCAGATCTAGATTTTCCCCCTGAAATAGATTTGGACAGCACATGAGATCAGGGAAAAAACAACTATGTATTGCCATGGCTTCAGAGAAGATAGAGGAGGTGAATACCACGGGATGAAAGCAGCCTTTTTTCTTCTCTGATTAGGTTCACATCTGCAGGAGCTAATTTTGTAAGCTAAAAAATTCAGTTGCATATGATTTAGATTTAGTTTAGGACCTGTAGCACACTGCATAAGTACAGTTATAAATAGCCTGTCCTCTTAAGGCTCTTCAGCCAAAGCACAGCTAAGCTCAGCTCTTCACTCTGTATATTTAAAAAGGTAGTCTTGTGTCAGTTAACCTGCACACTCAGGTGAGTCAATCAGTGCCTTTCAAAGGTGTAACATATCTGTGCTATTTCCCTTATCTGCTTTAATTTTGGGGGATTAAGACTTTTTCTTCTTTTTAATAAAACCATGCTGACTGATGTTAATTACATTTTTATGCTTTAATGCTTTCTAAGCCCAGAACACTGTCAGGGTATCCCAACAGGCTGGCAGATCAACCTCCTTGTCTTTTAAAGTTCTCTTCCAGTCTTCTCAAACTGCCCTACATCTCCAAAATGCATTCAATCCCAATGACAGTGGTCTAGACATTTCTAGGCTCTTACATCCTCACAGTTTTTACTCATATGTAAAAGGAGAGCATGTGGAGAACCTGCACCTACAGCGACAGCCATTACTTTCTTTAAGAGTACCGGACTGAAAAGTACCTTTCCATACAAAAGAAATACCTCAGAGATTTTTTTTCTTGCATGTACTGTAAAAATATGAGCCACTGTGCTCTTCTGTATCATCTTTAATGAGTGATTTTCCTGCCTTCACTTAGTAACAGGGCTTCCCTAATGGCAGGATTCATTTACTCCTAAGTTACTTCTAGAGGAAACTGAAGTAGTTACGAGAGAGTCAGCAGCTGAGAATAGGAGGTAGGGATAATGTAGTACTAATATCTCACATACAAATAGTTTATTTGGATCAAAAAAACCCCCCAAAACAAACCACAAAACTTTCCAGAAGCCCTATGAAGCCCCTAACAATGTTTTATGGATTTAAGAGGCTTTTGTGATGCACTCTTTTCCCTCCTCGTATGTACCATTTCTCACAGGCCAAAGCAGATGTGCTGTGACAGGTCAAATGCTTTAAAAACCTTGGATACTGCATGACAACAATTTAAAACTTCATACAAGGAACATTAATTCCAGCTGGTTTTTGTCTTACCTCCACAGAGATGACACTTCCTGGCTTGTGACGATATGGTTTGGCAGGGTCCTCAGCATTCAATGGTTTTAAGATGGGATTGACTTCATAAGAGAAGGGCATGGGATGCAGTGAGTTGAAATCAAAGCTCAGATTATCCAGAATAAATTCCAGCTTGATACGGACACTCCTCAACAGCAGGTTAATGGCTGGAGTTTTGCATAGGATCAGGTAGGAAGAGTTAACAAGACATGGTTCTTCAAACTAAGTGAAAAAGGCAAAAAAAAAGTGTCAGTAATGGAACACCAAAGCTTCTCCTGCAGCTTGGCAATACTTCCCACCCCGAGCAATCTGGGGCCAGTCTGCATTCTTCTCGCCTGGAGAAATGCCAGAAGAACTCTGCTTAACTGTAGAGGGGAAAAATCCAAAATCTGAGGAATTCCCCATGTTCCTCTAAAGGAAAGCTTTCATAGCACCGGTTTTTTTGGAAGGTCTCAGCAGTGGGAATCAGCTCTGACATTCCCCTGGCAGCAAATTCTGGAGAGAGACCAGCTTTAGCTTTCCCTGTTCTGAGAGAATAGGACCAAATACCTTCAATGCAAGGCTGGTTTCCCAGTCTGAATGCTTCCGTGAAAGTGTTCCCATGCCTGGCTGGGTATTTTTTATACATTTGGTGAAAGTATTACAGTCTTTTTTTTTTTTATGCCTTATAGCCACAAATCTTTCCTAAGAACATTGATAAAACCAGCTGTTATTGATGCATGTGCATCAGGAGTACATTTATGTACAGGAAGCCCTTCATCATTTGCACTAATAATGCAAATCCTTCTTGTAGCTGGGCTGCCAAACCACCCTCTACCTCTGCAAATTCTGCTGCATGCTCTGTGACCTTCGTGACCACACCAATACCTCTGTAATGATCCATCTCAGCAGACTGGCAGCAGGAGAGTAGAAAATGGTAGTGGCACTGGTAATTTCACTGCCTGGTTTTGTATCTCAGAGTGAAAGAGATCCCAGGAACTGTAGGGATGGACTGAAATATGCAAAAGGAAGAATCTGAAGCACAGACACATTGAGCCACACAAGCTCTCTGGCTCAGATGTAGATTCCTTTATCTCCACACTACTGCCTTGCTATTTTTGTCCCACATCACAATTCTGCACATCTGTAGGCAGAGGCAGACCTAGCCCGTGGAAATGTTTGTCAAAGTGCTTAACCTCTCAGTCTGGCAGAGAACACTTCCATGGGCCAAGGCTGTTGGTACAATCCAAGCAGATAACAGCAAGTGGTGGGAGGAAAAAAGCCCTAGGGTCAGAAAGTCCACCTCTTCAGAGGTGGAACATCAACCCTTGTGCACTCACATCCCCATTGAGTGCTGTGCTACCTGGTGGATGCTGCACAGAGAATCCTCAGGACACTCAGAGTCTGGGATGATCCTGCGCCATCGCCCCACTCCTCGGCGCCGGCGTTCAGATGGAGAAACTGTAACTCGGATCTTTGGTTTCTGTACAACATCCAAGTTGTATCCATGAACTCTGAGCACTCTCCCTCCACTGAAAGACAAAAGTAGCTGATCTGACCCACCTGTTATTCACTAGCTCCATTTTGTCCATGCTCCCATCCTTCTGTTTATGCTCATTCTTACAAACACAGCTTTACCCCAAAGTGCCACTCAGAGAGATACCATTGGTGCTGCAGCCCCAGAACACTGCCCCAGGGAAGGGACACTCATTCTTTCTACCTGAGGAAGCTTTTAGGTGGCTCTGCAAAAGTGATGTTGGGATCCAGAGTATATCTGAAGAGGGATCCTTCCAATCTCCGCTCTTGGTCCCCATATTTGATGGTGACTGGGAGTTCTGTGGACACATTGCTGGGACTCGTCTGGCATGCCAGCTGATCCTCTGTCATCTCAGAGAGGCTTGGAGAGACAAGGAAGAGCAAGGGATTAACACAGTCCCTGCAGAGACAGATTTTATACTACTGTGCCTTTGTCTTTGCAGAGAGTCTGCAAACCTCTTCTGCTATTTTCCTGAATCTCATGCTGAAAGCTCTTGTGCCTTATCTGTGCAAGCAATAATTGCTGGGCAGCTGTTAGGAGCAGCACATGGACAAAAAGCAGGTACAGTCTCTGTCCAGAAGGGACTGGATACATGCTACCAAGGCATGTGCACCTTCTCACCACCAGTGAGGTGAGGCAGGTGTATGTGTCCCAGGGTGCAAGAGAACAGGCAGCTCTTGGGATTAGGCTGCAGGAGCCAACTGCAGCTCCCCACCAGCAAAAGCAGAGTGTCAGGATGGGTTACAGTCCTGTCAAGGGACAAGCAGAACAGAGGTGTGCAGCACTGCTCACATCCAGGGAAGGCGGGCTGGAATCTAAGATGGTTGAGGTTGTTGCCATGACCCTCAAGGGGAAGATCCCCTCGAACACAGAGGAAAGCAGAGCTCCCGCCGCTCCAGGCAGCATCACACCCTGGGATGCTCTGGGAAGGACTCAGGACAGTGCACAGCCAGCACATTGGCAAGTTCTGATCTTACATTTGACAAGGGAGGTCTCCAAGCAGGACACTGATCTCGTTAGGATGCCCAGTCAGCAGCTTTGAGCCCAGAAGGGTGAGGCAAGTTCCTCCTGCTTTGGGGCCCTGAGTCGGAACAATGGATTTCAGCTCTGGATTCTAGAAGAGGGAGGGGGGGAAAAAAAAAGGAAAAAAGAAAAGGGAAGTGAGTGACAAGGAACTCAAAAGACAAGACAAGGGAAGAAAACAGCAGAATGTGTTCAGTGTCCTCCAGTGCCCTGAAAATAGAAGATCCAAATCATAGGCAGGCCTCAGTTATGCTCCAGCAGCTACTTTACAGGGCAGAGGAGGGATCAGTCACACCAGCAAGGAATCGGGAACCTTTCCACAGACTGCCAAAGGCATATGGATGCTGCAAACAGCAGAGCTGTGAGCCTCATACACAAACCTGAGGATTAACAGTCCAAAGGGATTGTTAGATCAGTAACTGGATTAGTAACTTAGGTTAGAAAAAACAAGGTAGCAAATAAATTGTCTGTTTGCCTCGCAGATGAGGAGATTAACAGCAGGGAGCCCTAAGAATTTGTGTTGAGACCTGTGCTGTAACAAAAAAAACTTAGTACCACTGAGGAGCTGCAGCAAAATTTAAAGAAACCAGGCAGAGTGACACAAGTAAGTCACTGCTGACAAAAAAAAAGCAAGATCCATGAAGTGAGAAGGAGGAGGGAGACTACAGGATAAAAAGCAAACATGTACACCATTACTAGTCTCTAAATAGCATGCTGGTGATAGCCAAGAGAAAAGGAACAAGCATAATGTAGTATATAAAATGGTTCTATCAAGCCAAAAATGGAAGAGCTTAAGACTTTTCAGGATCTTTTGCCCCTTCCTATGGGAAAGGGAGACATGCAACTAGATACATAATTTGTAAATTGCACAGAAAGGAAGAAAAAGGAGCAATTGTATTTAAAAGTTACTTAAATACTATCCCATAGTTTCTGGGTTTAAGATACCAAAAAGTTATCAGAAACATGTTTAAAAGTGACAGGAAACATTTCTCCACACAATGCATGGGAATTTTGGACTTGCTGCCACCAGCTGCTGAAGTTCAGAAGATAAAAGCATAGTCAAACAAGCAATTTGCATATTAACAAAAGGAAAGTCAGAAGTCTCAGTAAGATGTTAAGCCATCAATAAAAAAAATCTTCAAATTGGAAATATAGAGGAAAAATACAGGGTATCTTTAAGTATTTAGCAGTTACCATTGTCAAAAAAGAAATAAAATCACTAGTCTACAGGATCTTTAGTATTACCCAGTACAGCTGTTCTTATAATCTAAAGGGGGGTGAGGGAGGAACAAAACAAAACAAAACAAAACAAAACAAATCCCACCACACAATATAAGCAGCAGAAACATCGGATAAAAATACCAGCAACAAGTGCCTGGTAGAGTCCTATAAGTTCATGCAATAAACAGCCATTTAGCAGAGATACTGGGAAAACAGGGGAGATATTAAAGTTGTGTTACCTGGTAGGTGAAAACATGCCCAGAAACTCCACGACCTCCTCCAGGCACTTCCACCACGATATGTCCAAACCTCTCTGTCCAGCTCCCGCCAGTGACGCACACGATGCTGCAGGACAATCCAAGAACAGAATCACTCCAGGGGAGAGCAGGGGAGCTTTATCCACCACACCATGTCCTAAAAACGTTTAGCAACCACAGCTCCCTTCTTCCAGCCTTATCTCGTCATGCTCAGAATACACAACCAAACACTGAGAAACACCTCTAAAAAAGCTGGGTTAGGTGCAGCAGGAAAAAGCAGGGACCAGTTCCAAACAGGCCCATCCTATCTAAGATTATTTTTTCTGGGACAGACAAGAGGAAGCCCACTGTGTCAGAGACGAACAGAGTCCAGGAACTCTTCTATTGTCCAGAGATTATCAAAATCAGTCACATTTGGAGGGACCTCAGGCCAGCAGTGGTCAATCCACACATTAGTGCTGTGTCTGATGCAGAAGACTCAAGACTTGGGTTTAGCTGTCACTGGTCTTCAGCCAGTGGCCTCTGCAACCAGCCAGATCCCCTGATCTGCACCAACCATTCTTCCCAGCCCTTTTTCCAGACGTAATTTGATATGGGAGATGCTGACAAGGTGAAAAGTCAAACTGTACTTAAAACAGAGCAGCAAGGAATCCCATGTTACAGCACTGATTTGCTAACAGAAAACCTACTCTGCAGGAGACTTCCCAGCCTTCCTGCATAGCAGAAGATTAATTTTGTCTGAGCCTTGCTCAGAAGCAGGTTCCAGGTTCACAGCTATATCCCCTCAACTAAAGAGGCTCAGGAATTTGAACTTAGGCAGTGCAGTCCAAGCCAAGACCCTGTGATGCCAGGTGATTTACAGATACAGAACACAGACAGTGCTAACCCCAGAAAGATTATGCTCTAATTCTGGAATGAAAACAGAAAGCAGATGGAGTCAGACAAACAAATCGCACAGACAGGACAACACTGCTCAACACAGCAGGCCATTCCCAGCAGGATCTTACCTGGCTCCTAGAGGGAAAGGTGCTACAACTACTGCTACCATGGAATGGAAAAACATGTTTGCGATAGCTCCGATAGGAGGTTACTCACAATTGCTCTCCTCTTCTCCTGCAGGTTGTTTGGCTCCTCTTCCTCCCTTGTCCAAAGCTCCCACCCACCTGCCCTGCCACAGGCCAACTACACAAATGTCCCTTTCTCCTTGCTTCCTAACTATCCCCCATTCATACCTCTTAACTCCTAACTACTGCTTTGTTATTTTGTTCTGCCCTGGCCAGACACACCAGCTGCATAATTCTCTATCACTGAGATGAGCTGGATTCAGCAGAACAGGTCTTTCTGCTTATCATCCTTCTCCTTGCCACTGCTTTTACAAGCACTGTGTGACCTGTCAGGCACTCCTGGCCATCAGAAGAGTGGCACTGGGCCCACCAGGACACCCTCATCTGTCCCTCACTGAGAGGATCTTTTGAGTTTGTTCCTGGAGGGAAATCTCGCTAGCAAGTGAAGACTGACAGTCTAGGGGGTGTGCCTCCAACCAAGTGTTCCCATGCTCACCCTGTGTTAACATGGTCAGGCTATTTCCCTATCAGTGACACTTGCACAAGCCATGTCCTTTGCTTTATTGAAATCTCCCTGTGGCTGAGAGAGACGCCCATGAAACTGCTGGGTTCTGAGCCCTCAACTCCCTGACCTCACTGTGGGCTCTGTGGGGGCAGTGTGGCTGGAATATGGCATCACTGTTTGGCTGTAGCCTTGTACACAACCTTATCTCTCTAGGGTCACTGCCTGAGCCAACTGCTCACACAGTGACCTTACTCAGGGGAATGGGCAGGGCTCAACACCTACAGCAAAGGCAAAGATCTCAGGCTGGGTCAGCAGCCAAGGGAAAAGCCAGCACCTGCCTCTGGGAGGAGGTTTCACAGATACTCTACCTGCTAGAGATCTCATACTCTTGAGCATCTACGGCACAGGGAATTCCTGCAACAGTGACAGTTTCTGCAATGTCTTGATGTTTCTGCCCGAGGTTTGAGCCAGTGATGGTGATTCTAGTGCCACCTTCCACTGGTCCAGACAGGGGGTACACCTGCAAAGACACCCGCGCATGTGTAAATGTCACAGTACCTCAGACCTCCACAGTCTGGTGACTGATCTACAGCACAGGGCCCTTCAACTGCCCCCGTGCAAACTCTGCCTGCTCAGGTCACTGCTGTTGACTCCTTTTACTGGCTTGGACTAGTCCCAGGATGCAGCCTCATCAGAAGAAAGGCCATAAAGAACACCACAGTTGGAGCCTTCTTTCCCATACCTCGCTGTTGCCAGCAGTCCCCACCCAGAGGTGATAATCCACTTAGAAGGCAGACTGCCCTGCTCTGCCTTCCCATCAACATGCTGACCACTCCACAGGGCATTTCTGCTGAAGAGTGGGAATGCACAAGCCAATACATGTTACTAGTATTGAAGCAGCAAGCACCATTCCCCCTCAGCATCAGGACAACAATGAATTGCATGCTGCACAAACGTCAAAGCTCTGTCCCTGAGCAGCATCCAAGGTAAACTAAGACAAGATGCAGCACATGGATGTTGTGTGCCACTGAAGGGAGGACAAGCTGACAGCAAAAGGGACACATGGCTACAGACACTTGTCATGTGGCAGTTAGCAAGAAACATTTAAAATAAACAGACAAAAATAATTAATTCCAGTAACCTGTCATGCCTTTCCCATTGTTGCTGGGCTGTTATCATTAGGTTTTACCTCCTTTGCCCCAGGCTTAGTTGGGCCAACCTGTTTCAGGGTCTGGCTCAGGACAGTTGGAAGATCCATCCTGTGGACCCTTTCCCAGCTCCTGAATTATTCTGGTGTGCCAGTTTCAGCTGAGATACAAATGAATTGTTCCCCCCTGTTCTCTACCAGCAAACAGTCCAGCACAACAGTCTAGAATCCTCACAACACAGAGGGACCCCCACTGAACTTCCTCTTCAGAAGGTCAATAAATTACTGAGCTGCACTGTTTGCACTCTGAGTTCATAGCCCTTTGATTTCCAGTGCAGAACAGAGCCCTCCTTGCCCTGTGTGCAGTACACCAGTGAGCAAATTACTCACAGAGTGAATGAGAGGTGCTGGACACAAGTCTTCAATTTCTTCCTTGCAAGAGCCCCTGAAGATACAACTGGGGTTGTCACCTCCACACCACACACAGTTGTACTTTGAGTCAGCTGTTTGGCAGCGGCTACAATCAGTGTGTCCCACAGAGCAGTTGTAAAAAGTCACTGCAAAGGAGAAAAATTCAGAGGTATCTGCAAGCATCCCCATGGGGCACAGCATAACCCAGCAACCCGGCGTCTTTTACAGACCCCACTCCTCCTCCTGCCTCTGTGAAAAGCGTCAGAAGCGAAGCTCTGTTTTCCTTAGTTTTCCCATGATAGGACTACCACAGGTACAAAAAGCCTCATTTGAGGATTTCTCAATTCCCTTCCACCTCATCTGCTGTGTTTTTACTGGGAAGGTGTTGCACTCCTACCATGAAGATCTGCAGCACTGTCCACTCGAAGGTGTCGTCGCCTCTGTACAAACACCACAGCGTTGAATTCGAGTTGAGGTGCTGTGTAACTGTACTGCAAAGACAAAGATCATCAAGCGGAATTAACAAAGGCAAAAACAAACCAGCTGAATAGGCAAGAAGCATCAGCATCCATACTGAATAGTGCATGACACATACAGCCTACACGGAGCTTCCATGCATGTAGGCAAGGCAGTGTTAGTTGGGGCAGTGGCAGCACATGCTTGTCCTCACCAGTTCACAGTCACAATTCGGCTCTAGAAAGAGTGGCAGGTTTTGGTTCACTAAGATGAACACTGAAAACCAAGTGTGTGCTCACAACAATACTTGTCTAACTTCCTAATTGCATTCCTAAGTGGCCAATTCCTATCTGCAAGCCACCTGCTCAGAAAGCTGCTCAAGCTGGCATTTATGTAATTTCAGTAGAGCTGAAGAGGTAGGATCACAATTGGTCTTCAGGGCTCATGTGCACAAGAGTCTGTGTTGTTCTTCTCCCTTAACTATATGAGTTTGTGAACTAAAAATAACATCTCTGCTTGCAAATCTTGCCTTAAGTAAAATTCGCACATCATCCAGAAGTGTACATGTCTGTTTTAATTTTCCCTGATAATCTTACAATCCACAGGCTTGCTTCTATCTCCAAGGACAAAATCAGTACTAACAGCATTTTTCTTCTCACAAAAGAACAATCATCACAGAAGTCATGATGCAGAGAATGACAAACAACAGTGCCTCAAGCTAAAGCAGGAGTGGCACCGTGCTGGCCAGTTCAGAGACAGCACCATCCTCTGCTACAGCCAGTGCAACAACAGGTCATGTGGCTCAGACTGCACACTCTTCCTGAGGTTGAAGGTACCAGTACTGGCAAGTAGCAGCATCACATCTGAAGGCCCCAGAGTGCTAAATATTCTACAAATACTTTTGCAAAATATGCTCTTTTCTCCACAGCTTGCCTTCCATCCTACTCTTTTACTGAGCAAAACCAGCACCTGTGTGAACTGTGAAATGGCACAGTAATCCCAGCACTCACCTGGTTCATCTGGCAGGTGATATAACAGAGGGACTTGTTTGTTTCTTCTCCTTCCACATAAGCTTCCATCACCACTGTCCTCCCCTCCAAGTTCAAGACACACTCATAGTCCCACTGCTGGTCCTGCAGGAGGAGACACATGGCACCATTTCTCAGTGACACAGAGCTTTGGGCTGCACAAGTGTCCTCCTGCCTCTCCAGTTCAGCATCTTTCAGCAAGCCACCAAGCCAGCGGTGTGCTCCTCTCATTCCCCTCATTATGCCAACTCTATGCTATATTCAAGGGCTCTCTATGCTGTGACTGCCTCCATGTATGAAAGACAAACCAACACAAAACACCTAGAAGGGAGCGTGTGTGTCACTGTGTGGAGAACTTAGCACAGAAGGAGAAATTAAAAAAAGCCCAGTGGGATTGTGAAGTTACGCCAGTACAATCCCTGTGAAACACTAGCTTGGAGATGAAGAGTAGAGTACACAGATTAGGGCAGAGCGTGTCAAAAACATTAAGTGTATATTTCTCCTCCCTATCTCTTTCCTGTAAACCTTCCACTTAGAATTGCTTAGATACTTCCTGTAAAAAAGCTAGATATGCATCTCTCTGGAACCACCTCTGCTCTTCTGAGCAGTGCAGTTTGTCAGGTGTAATGTATAAAGTAACAATTAGACTGTGGGCTGCATGTTCCAAGTTGTTTTTTTGTCAAAGGTTACTAAATCATCCTCTGTCTTGAGAAGCAAAGAGAATTTTTATCGGAGGCACACCCAAGAAACAGCTGTCAAGGGTGGTTTTCCCCACTGCAGAAGTTTCAGGTATGGCAGGAATAGCCACATGTTAATGAGCATGCCAGAACGGAAAGGGAACAGATGACTTGTCTTTAGTTTATGGAGACACAAACAGGATGGATTCAGCAGAAAGTTATTCCAAGAACTACCACCTGCAGTGCAGCACAGGTGCAATTTAATCCAAATACATGCAGAGCTTCTCCAGCAGGCTGGCGCACACATGTACCCTCCCTTTCTCCTACACACCAATACATCCAGCTATGGAATTCTTTATGCACAGAAATAGGTTATTCCTCTAGGAGAAACCCAGGCAGAGTCACAACTGTATCTTACACATATTTTTAGTAGTCCAGTGGCCAGGTTGCCCAAACAGTGCCCTGTACTAATGCAATTTCTTGATGGTGATGGCATTGAGTTGACTACCTGATAGAGGTGGAAGTTCTTTCCCAGCAGGGTTATCTTCCTCGCCACATTGACTGGAAACAGCGAAGATCCCTGGATTCCTTGCACGCAGGGACACGCATTTGGACCCCAGCTAGGCTCTTCACTCTGAAAAGAAAACACAGGACACAACCTCTCCTGTGTGCTGAAATACTAAACTGGCAATCTGTGAGAAAACTTCAGAGAGTTACAGCCTTAGACCGTGAATTACAAAAGCCCAGTAACTTACCTCCTCCCAAAACTCAGGGGCATCATACTGATAATCGAGGTCAGGGTGAAGGATCCTGGGAAAGTCAGGGACATCCCTCTCTGAAGAATCACCATCACCCGACAGAAGAGTAGAAGCAGAGAAAAGAGATGTGTCATTCTCAGCCTGCAGCAAATCCATCCAGTCCTCTGTGTCCTGGAGCTCTGTGCCTTCCTCCAGCAGCCACTGTGGGGGAGCTGATGTTGGGAGCTCTGAAACAGGGAATTCAGTTCCTGGCAATCCAGGAGAGTCATCAGATGCAACAGGGCTCCCTGGCACCTGGCTGGGGGTCTGGGGAGATGGGATGGCAGATGTCAGTGCCTCTGTGGTAGGAAAAGGACTTGGAGGCCATTTGAAACTTGTGACATGAGGAGAAGGTGTTACTGCTGCCACTGCAGACATGTGCAGAGGGCTATCCCCGAGGGTGGTGAGTGGGTCTGTGTGCTGGGGCTCCTGGGCTGCGGCTGGCCCTTCAGTGGGCAAGGCTGTGTGATCCACATTTTTAGATGGACTGGAGAGGACAGACGCAGCAGAAGTTGTCTCTGGCACAGTGACAGCAGGTTTGTCTGCTGGCGGTGGCAGAGGGGATTCTGTGGCAGCCTGGAGAGAGGCGGCTTCGGTGGAGAGGGTCAGGTAGGTGTAGCTGGGCGTCTGCGCAGGCTCCGTCGTCGTCTCCGAGGCTGCGGAGGGCGTGACGTGGATGGGCTCTGTGTGGGGCACAGTGCTCGGGCCCACGTGCACAGGGGTGGTGACAGGTTTTGTGACCGTGGTGGGGGCTGTGGTAGAGGATTTGGTGAGGGGAGCAGCTGAAGAGGGATACACACTTAAGGTTGGGATCTGGGCCTAGAGAGAAACAAGATGGTGGGATGAGAAGAAGGAAAGAAATGAAACAGAATAAAACCCAAGCAGAAAAACACTCCGTATGACTTCCCATAGACAAGAGGCTGCTTCACCCTCTAGATTTTAATGAGAGCTACATCTTATGCCATCTTTTGCACTGGGATTGGGGAATGTTCACAGTGCACAAGATCCAGCAACACTCCCTCTTCCCACAGATGCCTGCACTGGCCTCCTCTCAGAGGGAGGCCTCCTAGTCTTCATTCTCCACAAAATACAAGGCCACCTGTGGCAGCCACAAACTGGGCATCTGTTCCACCTCCCCAGTCGCAGCCTCCCTGCCAGCTTGCTCATCTCTCCACTTTGACAACACCGGCTGCACAGCCCCAGGACAAGGGTGACCTGCTTCATCTGACGGCACTTCCCCAGAAACCCTGAAGTATCAGGGATGCAGAGCCTTGTGTCACTCCAAGGGGAGCTCCTCTTTGTTCCAACAGCTCACCTCCTTGCTTGATGTGACTGACAGCTGATATTTTACCTGAGAAGAGATCTGACTCACAGAGGCTGTGAGAGCACACAGGACTAGGACTGAGCAGGAGACGCACCCTTTCATTGTAGATAATGGTTCCTTCCTCACATGCTGCTTTGTGGGTGCAGAGGTGCTGCTGGATGCACCAGTTACATCTCCAGAGACTGCTCACACACTTCTGGCACCTGGAAGAATGACAGAAAAGCAGCTGCTAAGACAGGACGACCCAGAAAGGGACAGCCACCCTCCCTAAAACTACAGAAGAGAAAAAGCAGGTGCTCACGGTGCCGATTTCCACAGCAGGGCCACTGCAGCACAGTCATAGAAAGAGAAGTCCACAGAAGCAATGAAGATGTCATGGAAACGCACTACAAGCTTTATGGTGACATGATCTGAAAATGAAAATAAAAATTTCTTAGAAATGGAGCCCCTACAAGTTTGCCATACTGTTAGGAGACGGCATGCTTTAGGATAGACACTGTCAAACACTGAGACAGATTCCCTTTCATGCTTTTAGCACCTCAATCACTGCATTATCCTATGGACACTAAAAACAGGTTGGACAAGTTCATCAGGAGTAGTTTGTGATAGCTCTTGCCAACCCATGGGAAAGAAGCGTAGTCTGAAGCTCTGTCCATCTTCATCCCTGTAATTCCACTGCCATCTCTGCATTACAGGAAGAAGTAACACTGAGGCTCAAAGCTGATTGTCTTCTTTTGTCATCCAAAGGAAAACGAAACCCTTAGAACTAACGTGCCCTTCACATACTGCCTTCACCTTGAGAGCTTTGGTCTATGACCAAACTAAGAAGTGAGTCAGGGAAGAGGCTTATAAAACTTGTAATCTCACTTGCAATGACTGAAGGCTTATCTGCTTTAAAATCCAGGTCTCACATCAACTACAAGCCTCAGGATAGCCCTGTTCTCTTTGGGAAGAGACTGTCACTGTTTTCTGTAGACCAAATAGCTGTAGAGATGGTCAAAACTTACTGCAGCTGATAGCATCAGCCAGAAGGAGATATTTTGCATATGACAGTACTAAATCAGCTAATTAATCTTGTCCCAGACGAATGTCTCCAGCTTTAGAGTTGGTTATTAGTTCTCCAAATAATGGGAACATACTGCATTCTCTGCTCAACCCCAGGAGATGCTGTTCTCTCTAAGGCAGTTTGCTATAAAAGTAAGTAACAAGAACCTTGAGCACCGCTCCTCTCAGAATGGGATTTCAGAGCTCATCTTGCAAGAAATCTTTAGTCACAACAAAACAATTAACATGTGAATCAGTCAGGCCTACGCTGGGTTCCTGATAGGATGGCAAGGGAAGCAATATGCTAACAAAACAGTGATGAGGGGTCTATTGAAACCCAGGATGAGCAGAAAATAAGGGTATGTCCTATGCAGCTGGAGGCTGGAGTTACTGCAATACTGCCAACTCCTATCACTGCCATAGAGGTGATTGCATTTGGCAGTGGTGGAAAGGCTAACACCTCCCAGGATTTCAGGGTTATGACACCATATTTATAAATACTCCTTTCTCCAAAAAGGCCATTATTTCCCATGATTGCCAATAATGCTGTTTGACAGTACAGAAGATGAGGTCGAGCACTTGCAAACTGAGAGCAAGAGTTTGTGCTACTAACTTGGAGCTCAACACCTACATGTGATGGATGAGTTGGTATAAAAACTTTAAAATAAAGCTGGAAAAAGGCAAATATTTTAGTGAGCTGGGAAAAGTATTATAAGTAGGAATAGGAAAGTGTAGGTATCTAAGGCCCTAACGTGACCTCATTTAGAAAACAATGTATGAATCTGGTTATCAGCTTCAAATTCATCTTAGCAGAGTACAGAAGCCATGCAGAGAAGGAACAGCAATAGAGTGAAGGAGATAGGAAGCCTGAAGAACAAGAGAACATGAAGAAGAAGTTGGCACAGTTAAACAGCAAAACTCTGTGCTAGGAACGCCTGGCCATAGTTCACTGCGTGGGAGAAGCACTGCAGAAGCAAAAGGACAACACAAATAGATCAAACGGACAGAAACCATCCACAAGCAAGTTTAGGCTACAGGACAGGAGCCACTTGATAAGCCTCAGAGACACTATGGAAGTAATGTAGGTAAGGCATCTTGGAATAAAAGCAAGACTGACTTACAAAGGAGTTGATAAGAATATCTGAAGCTTGGAGTAATGAGAACTAGACTGTGGCTTTATCTACACTGATTTTTCACAACTGTGCTTAAATTCAGGCCCATACAACTAAACAGAAGCAAATCCTGCCTACTCTGCTTGCAGTGGCAGTGCATGAAGCCCTCTTCCCTCTTTTCCTGACCACCCTGGTGGGTTTGTTCCAGACTAAAGCAGTGTGAAAGCCAGATTATTAAAATACTGCAAATAATACTGAAAATGAAGGAGTTTGAGATTGAATGAGTGTGTTAGCTGAGTTCTGGTGTCATGTTATGTCCATGGAGATTGCTTCATACCTATTAGCCAGCTGCATACTTGCACAGAAAAATCTGTTCAGCCACTTAGGTGAATTGTGTGGAATGTGTCCCAACTGGCACCTGCTTTTTATTTCAGATGAACAAGCTCTTTGAAGAGATCAGCTCATCAGAGCTCACACTGACAGGCTGGGTAAAATCCAATGCAAAGAAAAAAAATTGAGAACTTTCCAGGTTCTTTAGAGTGGCCAATCAGCAATACTCAGCCAGCTATTGCTCACAGGCCGTGTATTTTCTGAGGTTATACCTCATTACAGATTTGTTTTATCTTTAAGGACCACGGGTCTCTTCTTGCCTTTCCTTACATGTACTTCCTTCTCCCACTGCACGGATTTTGAGACGGTTTGCATTTTGTTTGGTTTTAATAATAAAGCAATATTTAAGAGAGTTCTCTCCCCAGGTTTAGGACAAAGCTGCCAAACCAGCCACCCCTCTAGACTGCATTTCAGACCACATTCAGATTTACATACAACACTTCAAACACGATCTCCTTTCCAACTATCAGAATTTGGCACTGGAATTTGGCAACAGCCCAAAATAGCACAGGATGTGTGTGACACAAGTAGAAAGCAAACAGATATTATGAGGAATGAAATGAACACCTGCTGACAGTCCACATACATTCATGGCTGTTAATCCTGGCAATACGACGACCTACAACATACTTTCTCCCAACAATGTTATCAGAGCTATCATGCTCCATTTAAAGCATTTCACTAACCTGTTCCTGTTGGCAAAGGTGGTGCTTGGCTGGGATCTGGAGAAGGACACATGATTCCTGACTCTGTCAGAACTGCTGGGCTTTCATAATCTTCAAAATAACATGAGTAAAATTCTTCCTCGCGCAGAGAAGGTAAGTCAGAGATGGCCAAGAAGATCTATCAGTTCAATAATACCAGTAAGTAATTTGCCCTCATTTAATCTAATTTTTTGGTTCTGTTTTTTCAAAGGAAGACCCCCATAGAGTAGCTATCTACAAAAACACTCATTTTCCTATAACGTCTCCTAGGACTGACTGTTTCATTCATCATCTCTTGCCATTCTCGAACTGAACTTGGCAGCAACTGACAACTTCCCCCTTTGCCCAAGCCTCTAGCAAAAGACAGGTTCTTGCCACCTCCTGACACAATGACAGACTTGAAATCACTCCAGCACCTTCCTAGCTGTTCTGCCAGCTATCACATGCCAGACAGGAGATGTAATTTTGGGCCACTCCTTTCAGGTCTCCCTGACAGCAAGTGACAGAAACACTGAAAGCACAGACATGGGCACCTTATAGATACTAAAACAAGGAGGGTCCCCATCCAAGCAAGCATCACATACTTCAGAATACCCAGTAACTCTTAGCAGGCAAGGACATTTAGTTTTAGGGAACACAAAGAAACAACCAAACAACTGAAATAACAGCTGGGCTGTACTAGGAGATAAGTCCCTCACATGAAGCAGACAACAGGCCTGAAGGTTCAGTGTTTCAACACCCCAGTGAAAGCAACAGAAAGACTTGTGACTCCTCAGTTTGCAGAGGACGTTCTATAAGTTTGAGCACCATAAGAGGATCACCACCACTCACATTTCTCTTTTCCTCTCTGCTGATATTGGCTGGAGTTAGTGACTGGACAGACAGACACTGCTGTGTAGAGTTAAAGCTCCAGAGCCACTGCTCACTCAACCTGGACCGCAAGCATTCGGAGCGACGGCTGCACCTGCAGGGAAACAGCAAGAAGCCCTGTGAGAGCCCTGGGCAGCAGTCTGTGTTTGGCTTCCAACCAGACACTGGCTGTCTCAAGCCTTGCTAGAGTCTTCAGGAAGCTGCTACATGAGCCACTGAAGCCCCAGCCTCCCACCACCTTCAATCGTAGGATGAACTGTTGCGAAATTATAGATAGGTAGGCACTTCTTGGGCTTCAAAGGTCATGAACTAGTTCCTGTGACTTTCTCCAGGGAAGCAGAGCCAGCAGGCAGACACATACACCAGAATAAACCACGTCTCATTAAGCAACATCAGTAGGGGAGCAAGAACTGAAAGAGTGCTAAATAAGACACCAGAAGAAGAGACAAGATAGTTTCTCTACACTTGAAATGAGGTTGATCTGAAGTCAGACTAAAACCAGGCTGAAATCCAATGAACAGGAGAATCATGAGTGGTGCCAAAGACCCAAAAAGCAATGGAAATACGCCCCTGTGTGCAACTGCTATTGCTGCTGGCAGTGTTTTAGGGAGGCAGAGAGAAGAATGGTAAGTTAGAGCAAATATCTCATGAAGAAAATAAAAATAAACTAAATCCAGACACAGATATAAGGAAGAGAGTAAGCAGAGACAATCCCTAGACACTGTCCCTCCAAAATCCTTACAGGTGAACAGGGATCTATCTTACCGTCCCTGAAGGACACACCAGCCACAGTAGGGATCTTTCAGTGCCAGACAGGACTCACAGTCCAAGTACAGGGAACATTCCATTATGGGAACCTTTACCACCTGTCAGAGAAAGAAATGAAAAGTGGAAAACACAGCACACACAACACAGCCCCCGGGTCATTGTCTTCTTATGCCTAACTAGCAAGTCCCATCATCTCGATGCTCATCAAAACAACTTCTTGATCCTCCACTTATCCTCCCATAAAGACAAAAAAAAAAAAAAAGGAACAAGTTTCCAGAGCCCTTCATACACATACCACATACTGGTGAAGGACATCTAAACATCAGGCTGTAGAGAGGCACTGAGGCAAGCAAACTGTATTGCTATTCATTGGTTATTCTACAACACAGTTTGCAAGGAGGAAATTTTATTTAGTCATAAAACTGCATTTTAACAAAGTGAATTACAGAATAGCAGACTGAATATCATCCACTCTTTTGCTTTTCTGGACTCTGTCAAGTGAGATCATCTCTCCTGACACACAGGTGACTGAGGCTGGAGACAGCAGCTACAGCTGAGGCCTCTGAATCCATCTGCACTATTGCCCAGCTCTACCTGGCAGAACTACCATTTTGACTGAAAGTAGACCACAAAGCTTTGATCAATGTGGAACAAAAACTTTCTGCCATCTAGGGGTAAATTTTACTTGCAAAATTCTTCTGCTTCAACTTACCATCCTTGCTGATTTCAGCCTCTTGCCCTCTTTAATCTGCTACTACACTTCAGCTACTACTGTCAACTACTTTGAAATACCAACTTCTAATTCCAGACCTATTACTTTTGCTAAGCACATGATGCAATTTGCATCTTTTAATTGACAGAACAATTACAGTTAAGGATATATTTCAGATTTCCCTAATCTTCTTCCACTCACAGATTTCAACTCCTGCTTTGAAGTGTTACAAATTTTACAAGTATCTCAAAGCACACTGGGGGAGTGAAAGGAAGTAGTGGCTTTCCAGCATGCTCTCATTTTTTGTTTGTTCCTTCCTTCACAGTAACTCAAGGGCTGCTTTTCCTTTGCTAGGAGGATCCTTTCCTTTCCAGCTCAAGGAGCTGATATGAGTGGTGGTGTACAAATCCTCTCAAATAAAGTATCCATAGCAGGATTTCTTACTCAGCAGACACCAATACCCCAAAAGCCTGAGGCACTGCAATGCCTCTTCTCCTCCAACTGCCTCTAGGCACAAACAGAATTACAGAAAGCAGGGGTAAAGAGAAAAGTGCCTCACATGGCTCCTTCCACAGCTTGATTTCATCTGCAAAACTGTTGTTATATCCCTGGTCAGAGAACATCTCTGCTATCTGAAGACATTTCCCACTTATTTCTGCTTTTCATAGGTTACAGAAGAACAGCTTGATCTTTTAACTGATTAAAAACAGAAGTGCTACACTTTAATTACATGAAATCTCCCTTTTATCTTTTTAACCTCCTGCAAAACCAAGATGGGTCACACGTGAACCCAGAGGCTTTCTTCTGCTCAAATGGAGATGCACATTGTTGTCCAAACAGTTCCTGCTCAACACAGTGGAACCCAGGAATTCGTGGTGCCTTGTCTTCATGCCAGCAGAGCAGCCCTTTACAGCCTGCAGTTCACATTCCTCCATCGCAGCTGATACAGCCTGACAGATTTCAGAAAATGCATACAAGCTATGGATTAGGGTAACAAGGCTTTCTCCATGCTTCCTCCAGCTTCTGGGAAAGGCCAGTCCCCATTCCTGTAAGCAGACTGGCAGGCAGCTGCTGCTCAGCACAGGCTTAACCAAGTGCAGTTTCCCAGCTTTCCCTGCTCCTGTCAGCAGTTTGTCTGAACATCTAGTGCTTCGACTCCTCTGTGGAAGGGATTGTATTGCTCTTACCATTGACTGGGTCATGACAAAGAGGTGCTCCTGCAACTGGTCGAACAGCAGGTCTCTGCTCACCATGCTGTTCACCTGGATGGATACCGAAGCGTAGGTGTGTGCCTCTCCCTGGGCTCCCAAGTACACCTGCAAGGGAGTCACAGATGTGAGCAGGCAAAGCACCACCACAGGAGCTGGGGGCACCCGTCCTACAACAGGACAAGCTGGAACCCCTGCTGTGTGCAAGGATTTTAACCTCCCACCGCAACCTCTGTGCAGTGGCTTCAGCAACATGAAGCACATACCCAGAAATACCTGTGCAAACCACATAGGACACACCAGCCCTGCTGCTGGCTCAGTGCTGATGTAACCAAAGGCAATGTGACCACTTTTGGGGCATCCACATTTTCCCCAGGCAGTACAGTGTGAGAAGAGACTGTCCGATAATAACGATGTTTAGTAGGAACCCAACTTCCCAAGGAAAAAGAAACACTGCCTTTTTCCCCTTCTACCTGAGCATCCCTGGTTAGTTTTATCCTCTTTGCTGTATGCAGACCATACCTTGTGCAGCCTTCCTCTGCTGTCTCCCAGAAAAGCAATGGTGTGGCCATCTTCCACATTCACTGCCACAGCTGTCAGACGGGCCTCGGTTTTCTCCAGGAGCGGGGCTGCCTCCAAGGGCACCCGGCTGGCCATAGGGCTGGGAGTGTGGTCAGAGCCACAGGGGTAGGCATACAGGGTGTCCTTTTTGGGGGAGTGAAAAGAACAGGGAAATCAGTACCAAAAAAAATGGGTACAAAGAAAATTAGCACATTCAACACTTCCCACCATCCCCTTCTACCCAAATTCCCCAGCAGTGAATTCAGCTTTAACCCCTCTTAAGCTCTTTTTATTGAGAGCAAAACCACCCACATTTTAATAATTAGTTTAGGTATGTTGGCTGTTTGTACTCTCACAGAAATCTACAGACATTTCAGCCAGTTCATTCAGCATCAGTAATGAAATGCATTGAAACTCTCTCAAGTTCTCCAAAAAACATTACTGTTACACACTGCTGTGATATTGCTTTGGGGAAGATTTATTTTACTTTTCTGAACAAAGCAAAAAGATGAGAATTTCTTTTTCCAGTGCAAAGCCACCCTGTGACAAGTATCACCTCAGGCAATCTGCATGGTTTTGCTGTACCACCTACAAGTTAAATTCTAAGCCTGAAGTAGAACCCCAGGACATACATAAACACAGGGTGGGACACAACCTGCTCCAAAGAGCTTACTAACTGCACTTAGGAATCAAAGAGCACATGTAAGAGTCACTGTTGCACACTGCTTCAATCCTTCCAAGTCTTGTGAGAGTTCTGAACATTAACTCCACTGCACTGTGCAGAAACAGTCATCCTTCTGTTCCAGTTAGTGCCCTCCCAGTGCCACCAAACCTTCACTTACTGCATTCTAAAGAAGGACAATGAAAGCTACCAACTTATTTACTATTTGTTAAGTGTAGAGAAAACATATCCCATTACGATTCATCTTTTTCCTACATAACAAACTCAGTCTTGTCCAGGATAGTTCCTCTGTTGCTTTGTATCTTTCTCGGTGCCTTGTCCTATGTCCATTTCAATTTTACAGTATCCTTTTGGAGACTGAATGCAGGATTGTTCACCCAACAATTATTATCTAAAACACCATTTTTTAATTGATCAGTGGCTTGTCTTCAAACAACGTGGCTTGTGTAAATTCAAGATTTTCATCATGAAATCCCTTATGGATAACGTTTTCACTCTCCTCTCCAGCCCCTTACTAATTACTCTGACAAAGCTGTGTGTGGAGCAGCGCATTAACTGTGCAGTCCATACTGACTCCAGCTCTCTCTTGCCTCGGGCAACATGGTCAACTTAGACTCCTTGTGAGCAGGGTTACAGATCCTTCTGTCTGATGTCCGTGGCTTTGCACTTGGCAGCTCAGGCTGTGCGGTACCATCCAGCACCAGGCAATGGAGCTGCCCCCATCAGAGATCCATGATAACAGCACATCATGGCATTCCTCAGGCATCTGCTTATCTCTGCTCACTGATCCCATAGAAAACCTGTCCCTTTCTCCCCTCTCCTCCCTCTCCTCCCATTTCTCTGTTTGGGTTTGTTGTTTTGTTTTTTTTTTGCATTTGTGTTGTTGTTGCTGTTGGTTTTGTTTGGTTTTTCAATACTTGACTGCTTCCTGGAGAAACTAGAAGCAATCGGCAGCTTTTGATAAGGTCTATGGAAATCCCACTGTAAAATATATTTAACCTGCTCAGCTCTGTTCCTTCCTCAAATGCATTGTTATCTTAGCAGGGAAGCAAGGCTTGACACAGCAGTTCCATTAACAAACCATGCCAGTTAGACTAGCACTGCTTTCAGTCCAGTGCTTTCTTGTTTTCCTTTCAAATACTGATTTAATGATTTTTCTGCACACTCGGTGTAAGGCCCTGACTTAAAGTCTGAGGAGGTTATAGCTTCTAATGATGGCTAGTTTTTACCATCTCCTAAACTATCATTCATTTTTAGTGACACATACATTTTTCTTACCACCTATCGTTTGATATTTCAGCTCCTTCCAGTCATCTTCTTGTAACTTAAAGATTTCTATTTCTCCAGCTGTCCACTTTCTGTAAGATTTATTAGGAAGAGGTCCACTGCCAAATTTCCATGCTCCAAAGCATTAAGTACTTATTTTGAATGGGATTCTAGCTATCTTTTGCAACCTTTGTATAAGTTCATACGAATTCTGGAGCCTAATAACCTCACTACTGGCTGATTTTTCAAAGACTGCTTCAAAGAAGTCCATATACAAGTCAGAAATATTTGTACCCCAGTTGTGCTCCGCACTGCTGTTGCCTATTTGTGATGCCAAGGGCAAGTCACTTCACACACATTTATCTACCATAAACTGACGTGACCTGTGCAGGCTCTCCTAGCACTGGCACAGCCCAGCAGTGGCCTCACAGGGGCTGTCTGTATAAAGTACTTATATAAATTTACATAGAAGCTCTTTGAATTGCTTGCAGTGAGTAACATCTTGGCAACGTTGCAGAAAATGCACTTGAGGGATCATCCAGTGTCTTAATGAAATGCAGCAGCTCCTGCTGTGAATTCTGGTGTGTGTGTCCTACCTGCACAGGTAGGAAACAACAATAGGACAATCTATATCTATGCATGAAGAGGACAAAAAACAAAAGGAGAAGGTACATGCCTTGAAAACTACACCCACAGAAGACATGTAGCCTTCCTGAGCCTTGTAGAAACATGTTTCACACTTCCAATTCATCAAGTCACTAAACAGCATCTACATAGCCTCCTGCATCTCATGACTAACGAATCTCCAGGAAACTGAACAAATGAACTGGGTCTGAAATTCTTATAAAAACAAGCTGGTTTTTTTTTCCCCCAGTTGAAGAGATTGTATTGAACTGTAAAACTCAGTCTTAGCCTTCCTTGATGGGCTGAAGCCCGGAGGCAGAGCTAACTAAGGAAAAGGGCATACCTTATGCACTAGTTGGTTTGGAGGCAGAAAAATGTGAAATTAATTAGCATTATCCTTACATCCAGCACAAGCTGCTACCACTGAAAGGGAGTTAAAACTGTTCCTGCATAAAATGCCCATTGACAGCCGCTTCCACTCAGCCCTGACTGGAGCAGGCTAGAGTTGGCACAGACCCTTACAACATGTTAGATACAATTTGAATGACAACCACTACCGCGTGCTGAACGGTGAAGGATCAGGTTTGTTAGGACATTTACATATCATTGGACACGCTTGTTAATAAGACACCACACTTTGGTCAGCCCACTCAAGCCAAACCATCCAGCTGGGACCCTGGGATCACACATCAGGAATCACAGAGACTGCCTTTTTCTCCCACCCAGTGCACCCACTTCTCCATTGGATCAAATGGTATAAGGGTACTCTACATCATTTTGAATGAAGGATTTTTCTGATCTGCTCATACCTGTTTGACATTTAACTCCCTTAAGGTGCCCTAAAAATCACCTGTGACAAGTCCTTTCCTGTGGCCTTTCAAAGGACACATGGGGCATGCCTAACAAATACAGTGAAAGCAGGACGTCGAGCTGGGCAGTCTCTTGGTTCCCAACTCTTACATACTCCTCCTTACCTTACGCTCATCCTGCTCCAAGTCTGCTCTTTACCCTCCCCTTGTCCCACAAGTATTCTACACTCAGCTTTAGCTACTGAAAGGAAAACCATAATTTTAAGACTGGCTTTGAACCACACACCCAACCCCAGAAACTTCTAAAGCTATGTGGTACCACTTTGCTCTCTGCAGCACCAGGCTGGGAAGAGGCAATTATCTGGACAGCCTGTTCTGGAGAGGGAAGACACAAGATAACATGCTGCTCTGCTAAGAACCTGAAATATCCTTCGTGCCAACAGGCTGCTCATAGTCACAGAGCCTCATTCCAGGACACTGCATCCAGGAGAGCGCTGCTGCCCTGTGTTTGTATCACTGTTCCTGATTTTGCAGCCAGTGTGGCTGCCAGACAGTGAGAATTCAGGGTCACAGACGCTTTAAGTCACATTTTCATCCTGCAACATCCCATCATGCCTTTGTCACTGAACTTAAAAGGATTAACACCTCTTACAGCTCTGGAGAAAAAGAGCCAGCTCAGGAAAAGGTCCTTCTTGGGCCCAAAATTCTGTAGGACTAAAGCAGCCTACAGGAAATTGGGATTTTCACTGAATTACAGAATTATTAAGATTGGAAGAGACCTCTGGAGATCATCTAGTCCAAACCCCTCTGCCAAGGCAGGGTCACTTAAAACCTGTTACACAGGAACACATCCAGGAGGGTTTTGAACATCTCTTTGTTGACACTTGGTTTTGCTAATGTTCCTTTTTGTTCCTGAATGCCCTTGCAGGAAGCTGTTGTGAGGTGTACCTCACCATAAGCAACAGGGACCCAGTACACCCCTTAAATTCCCTTCCCAACACAGAAGTGCATGTACACATGCTCCTCTCCTTCCCTGCAGTGCAGACCAGACGACACAGATAAAGAAAGACTTGAACTGCAGCTTCAGTGCTCTTGCCTTGCATTGCCACAAGATAAGCCTCAGGGCGAGGTCACGCCAGACGCTCTTCCCACTGCCACACACAGTTCCTCTGCAAGGAATCCTGCCCATGTGGGACACACCAGACTGAGCCCCAAGGCTTTTAACTCAGATTTCAACATCCATCTGTGTAAGCAGGATAACTTCAGGAACACAGAGCAACACAAGAACACGCTGCAGACTGCTCAAAAGTGCAAAGCCACTTACCGCTGGCAGCTGGACACAGTTGGAACTGACATCATATTCAATATATGCTACTTCTGTCCCTTCTTCTGACTTCCCATCTCTCATGTAGCAAACGTCTCTAGTCCAGTTGGTCAGGCGATCTACCTCTTCCATTGCGTAGACACAGAGCGCAGACTCCTCGCTCAGTTTCCCAGAAGAAGCCTGCCAGGCAGAGAAGGCTGCAAACAGCACTTCCCCCTCGGTGTCCAGCTGCCCCTGGGCCAGTTCCTTTCCTGGTCGGGTGACATAGGCTGCTTGCAGGAGGCTGTATGTGTTGGCTTTGCTCTGGCAGAGCAGAGGTAACTCCACATACGAGTAATAGTGGGAGTCATCCAGGCAGATGCGCGAGATGTAGGTCTTGTACTCACGCGACTGGGATTTGAGGTCCCGCCGGTAGAAGAGGAAATAGACACTGGAGCGGTAAGTGAAGGATTTAATGAAATGGTGGTTGTACTCTGACAGCCGGCCCACAGCCAGTTTTGCTGTTTCTTCATAGGAGAAAATGGAGTGAGAGTCTGTTGCTTGAACATTCCCTCCATGGGCCCTGAGATTCCGAGTTGTGATGGGAGGAATCCCTCCTCCCACTCCTCGGCTAGTGTACCCTCGTCCCACAAACAGCAAGGGCACCTCATCCTTTGAGTAGGCAATGAGTCCCACAGTGGTGATATTGGGATCATTGGCAGCAACGTACTGAGTGTCACCAGGGCTCTCTGGCCGGAAGAGGACGTGGTCGATGGACGTCAGGCTCCTCTTCTCACAGATTCCCTGGTGGACGCTGCCACACACAATGAGCTCCTTCTGCACAGTGTTCACCAGCAGCAGCTTGTTGTGATTGTCAGTGTGGTGTGCCTGAGGGCACTCCAGCTTTGAGACCGGGGGGAGGCAATCCTTACTGTCCAGAACTGGTCCAGTCTGAACCATGTTCTCCAACAGCAGGTCAGATGTCAGCTGAAAGAGAAAGTTGGTGGCCCCCAAGTAAATGGTCCCAGATTCCAAGTCCATGGACAGGTGGAGGAATTTTGTAGTGTTGTGTGAGAATGTGACATACTGCAGTCCCCGTGGAATTGATGCTCCCAAGAAACAGAGAACAGGAAGGAAGAACGTTCCCAGAGGCATGGTAAACACTCTGCAAGAGAGGAAAGGCGGTTGTAACTCCATGAGTAAAGATTAGCACTCAAAATCCTTCAATAGCACTCTCATTATGAGAGGTGGGCAAAAACCCCCAAGAATAACCATAGAAAACAGAGCTAAATATGAAGAGCCAGCACACGGCATTAGCAGAAACACCCACAGCAAGAGGCCTGCAGGAGAATCAGAGATTTAACTCAGTCATCTCCACACCAAGATGACAGGCACAGAATCCTCAGGAGAAGCTGCAATACTGCAAGTAATGCAACACTGAAGCTGATCACTACTCTTGCAACATCAGAAAAATCCACATTTAAGTTGACTCCTGCACAACTGAGCTATGACGCTGTATTAGAAGTTCTCCAGGACAGGACCAAAATTCCCTAGGAACCAGCACATTGCATACAGTGTTAATGAGCAACACCATAGTAAAATAAACCACTGTCCAAGACAAACACAACCTGTAGGACCATTGTTTAAATAAACCGTAGCTGAGATCCAACTTGGAGCAAACTTATAAGTCCTTCACTCTATATTTGATCTAGATATCATAATTAAACCCTCTCTTTGTTACCACTTATGGCTATGAACAGCCTCTTGTGGGTCTAAGGCTGTTCCACTTGTGCTTCAAAGGAAACCTTCCCATAACATCTCTGCCACTGAGCATCACCCATCCAAGCAGAACCTGGGTGCCAGGATGAGGCCTCTGGAGTACCAGTCACATCAGCTCCCAGCCTCCCCCCTGGGACCACCAGTCTGCCCCCAGTCCTGCCAAGCCAGATCCTGTGGGCCCTCATCTCCTTAGGAAGTTACACAGCATGTCCAGGTGAGGGGGAAATCACCTTTACCTGCTCACTTGTTACTGCACTCTCTGGGCTGTAAGTCTCTAACTCGCACTCATTTCTCCACAGCGCTCCTCCCAGTACTGGGAAAGGTGATTTAAACATGCCTTTTTTGTGGACAATGCTCCATTCCTTCCCTGTCCCATGTCTCAAAGTGCAAGCAAGCCAGGTGGGGGTGGATGTTGGACCGACCCAGGGAACCACCAGACCTGTTCAGCTCCTCTCCAGAGGATATTTGGACCAACTCTTTTTGAAATCTACTGTGATCCACCCAAGCTGTCCCACAGATGGGAACAACTACTCTGGACAACATGGAGAACTCCATAGCATGGTAGAAATGTGGTTATAAGTACCTGCAACATTTAGATTAATGCTTTCCCCATAGAGAAAGGGAAGCAGCTGCAAGTACTCAATAATTTACTATGAGTACCACCTCATTTAAATTGAGAAGTAGGTGGTGATGCAGCTGTGAATCTGTTTCCTTCCTCCCCTCCCTCCCTCTTGCAGACAGGGTATCAAAGCTGCACAGAGCTACACAGCTGCCAGACTGGGCCAGAGGCTCCACAGAGCTGATGAGTACAGTATCTCCTCCAGAACTGGCCTGTAATCTGCTGTGCTCATTTTGGCAACTCAGCTCCTCAGGGGTGATATTAATTTTGTAGTTAAAGTTAAGAAAACTATCATCACTTCCTTCCTAGGCATCAGCCCTCTTGGATCTTCCTGGTAAACTCGAAGTGCTTTTAGCTCAGAAGTGCTTAAAGCACAGCAGTAGAAAAAGATCTGCAGCATTTCAAGAGTAAACTACACCAGCATTTACTGCAGGACTTAACCAATTTAGGTCACAAACTTCTCAACCCACAAACTGTGTCTTACACTCATTCTATACAACACCCAGCACACAATGTGCAGAAAACACTGTAGCAATGCTGAGAACAATAGCTGTTAAGACTCTAGATCCATCTTCTACTCCCCTGTTATTGAAAAAAACCCCCACAGAAGTCTGATTTCTGGCTCCTTTGTCAGTAAAACCGGCATCTTTGCTCTACCAAAAGACCAGTTGAGAGGATTAGTTTACTTGTGAAATCCAGCGGATGGAAGGTATTATAAAAACAACACTTTATTAAATATAGGCTTTGTGAAGCTCTGGAAAAGCTCCACTTCACACGGCTCTTGTAGGTAAGTAGGCAGCACTGTCAGGATATACCCGGGCACAGGAATGCTGGCTCTGGACTGGCAGCTTTCCCTCAGAGCACACAGCTGCTGATTCACACCGGACCAGCGCCGTGTTTGGGCTACGTGCACACTGGGGCTTTTGTTTGCCCTGATAATGGACACTTAGTGCTTTCTGCTTCAGAGCTGTGAACACACTCTGCTTCACCCAGACTGGCTAACAGCCCTGAACTATCCTAGGAGTCTCTTTTCCAGGATGGTGAGCGAGTCTGTTGTGGCACCAGAGAGAAACCCTCATCCTGTGGGAGATGTTACGTGGGAAAAGCCAGCAAGTAGATACAAACTGAAGGAAGGAGATTTAACTTGATTCTATCCCCTCAGGTTTACATCAGCAGAAAAGACCTTGCTCCACCTCCAACATGTGAGTTATTTTCAATGCATTTTCACCATTTCTATAGGAGAAAACTTGATTTAAGGAACTCCTTAACCACACAACTGTCTCTATACCTCTGCACTGCCATCATGCAGATGTCACGATGGCTTGTGCAACTGTCTGGAGTCTCCTCAGTATCAAGGCTTAAAATGCCTGCAAACAAAACAATAGGCTGATGGCCATCCAACAGCAGGAGCTTGACTATATTGTGAACAGCCACAATGACACGGCGAAGAGAATCTTTGATCTGGAAGCAGCTGAGAATCACAAGACATCATTACACTACACCACTCTGAGGAATCTGTAATCTTCTTTTGAGCTAATGCAACCTTCCTCTGCCAGCACTTACACAGTAAAATCGGCATGTGTCTCCAGGATTTATGGATTCTGAAACAGTGGCTTTCTGGCTAGAGGTTGTGCCTACAAGCTGCATGACTGCTCTGTCCCCCACAGAGCCCCACTGGCAACTGCCAGGGCAGAACTAACCAGTACTTCAACTCGAAGCCCAGCACATGACTCTACTCCAGCAACATGGATCTTGTTACAAGCTCATTGATCTGTATTTGAACTGACCCCAAATGTTTCACTGAAAGCATTTTACCTGTTGGAGGACTTGTACTGGAAAGAGGTTGGAAAATCAACTAGTCCTTCATTCCACCATACTATAATCAGATCTCGCTGTGGTCAAGGCTCTGACATATAGCTACTCTTCTTTCAGTCACCAATATCCCCCTGGAAGTCACTTTGTTAAGAGCTAGTCCTTAAACGTGGTCCAGATAAGAAACTACTGTCTGGTCCTCATGACTCTGTGAGAACAGAGAAAACAAAACAAGACGGTGGTACAGCATGTTCTGCTGGTTCTAATCACCCTGCACAATGGATGAACACTGAATATAGTGCTCTTTGTTGCTCTTTGCTAAAGACCCATTAGCAAATGAACTTCTATTTATTGCTAGGTGAGCAAACATACATTAGAAATGAGCAGGACTGTGTAGCTATCAGTAGCTAGAAGCATTTGCACCCTACATGAAAATAGAGAGAAAAAAAAGCCAGCAGCGTCTTTTGATTCATTTTCCAAGTTGTTTCTCAAGCACAGGCATCACTGCCTTTTTTTTATGCTTGCCTTTCAGTTAAGCCCATCACAACCTCTCCGGGAGGACAGGAAGGAGGAGGATAACCTACATTTAAATCTGATGGTTTCATGACAGGCTACACTACAGAGCTCTTTATGGATTTACTGAACCGTTCTGCTTCCTGTGCTCACTGTTAGTGTATAACACAGCTGTTGCAGACAGATTGCACTAAAAGTGTGTAGCCTTTAATTAATTCTGAATGCAATTGCCAAGGTTTAAAGATTCTTTTTAAATATTCAATTTTTTTGATGAATTCCCATTAAATACCAGACAATACTCTGGACACTGCCTCTAACTCACTGTAAAATATTAATATCCAGATGATACTGCTGAGTTTCATTTATTTAATCTGGATCACAACAGAAGGGCTAGAGGATTAGTCAATTGTGCCACAGAATATTTATATCACAGCCACATAACAACAACCAGTAACATTAAAGCAATGGCACTATTTTGTTACTTAAAATTTGAAGACAGACCGTGTGTTCTGTAGAACTATTTTTACCTCTCTGACCTCACGTATCCCTCTGAGAAATTTTACTTATTTATTAAAGAAACAAATGCAGAACTCATTTGGGCACATTTTAGCAGCGTATCAACACATAGAGATTATTCCAATACTCACAGATTATTTCCCTAATACCACATTCTATCCTCCAAACATGGAGAGGTCAGTTAATGTTCCAACTTCTGGGCTAGATTTCATACTCACCACCAAACCCAGCAGAATTAGCCTTGAAAAAAAATAAGGCCTCTGAAATTTGCACCTGCAATTTCCACTGTATCATTTGCAGAGCCAACCCACAGTGTGAGCACTAAAAGATTTAAAAACTAAAAGCACCATTCTTCCAGCTGCACGACGACCCTTGTGCTCCAGCACATTCAAATGGCCCAGCAGCAGGAAGACGACCACTGCTACGTTTTCTGCACAAAAGCCCTGAATTATACTCCTCTTCTAAGCTTCATATGCTCAACAGAGACTTGCTGTTTTCTGCTGTGAAAGATGGCATTCCCATTAAATAAATAAATCTTTTTTGAGTCTTATTTACTACTACCAGGCCAGCTCCCTGCTCCGTTGTTTAAGAACACTTGCAGCAAGCAGCTCCAGCAGAGATGAACACAAATCTCTGTTTTCCAAGCAAAATTGACCCCAAGGAGAATCCCAAGTCCAAGCCACCCTGTCAGAGCAGGACTGGCACAGACAAGGGAGCTCTGTTATACCAGATGTGAATAACACCAAAGCTGAGGTCAAAATAACTTAAAAAAACCCTCCAAACCCTTAAAGACAAAATATCAAATATGAAATGGCAAGGGAAGGTGGCAGAAGTTCTGTACTACAGAATTAACAGCATTCCTAGATAAATACTTGGGAAAACCCTTGATAGTTATTGCTGAACATTACAAGGTACTTTTCTGGATGGGGGTTGAAGTTATACTCAAAGCATGTTGCACAAAATATTGTCAGCTTTGTGATACCTCAATAATGCTCTTGGAAATGCTTTTGATACTTCAAAATTGCTCTTTGGGAAAAGCTGCAGAAAGTGCTTCTGCATCTCTGGGGCCACCTAAATATTAATTTCAGCCATACTGGAATCAACTGATGGTAGTAGATAGGTATTTCTTCTGAACAGCTCTAGCACAACCAAACTTTACCCTTGCACTGATGAAAATGTGTTATAAACACTAAGCTTCCAGTACAACTGGTTAATGAAGTGTTAATGATTAATACAATGTTAAATAGTGAACATTTTACAAACCAAGACCAACTACACAAACATTTACAAGGAATACGAAAGAACCACAAGATGCTTACTGTTGAAGAAGCTTTCCTCATATATACTCTGTCATTGCAAATCGAGAGTTGACTTTTCCACTTTACCATCCTCCCAAATACTAACACAATGTGAACTCAAGACCATGTTGCATGTGCATTTTTAAAAGGGGATATCAAGCCAGCTGTTAGTTTCTCAGCATCTTAACACAACCAAAGGATAACATTCTGCCAGTGTTACACATTTGAGGATTAAAGTCCTTTAATATCTGCTCCAATTTTCTGTGTAATCAAACCACAGAACACCACTAACCATCCCTTCTAGCCCACGAGCTCCTGACTAAATTCTCCTAGTGATCCCAGGATTTTTTCTTAGGGCTCCTAAGTTACAGAAACTACCACCTTAACCCAACAAGCTGATGTCTGAGGGTTCTTTACCCCAAGTAAAATGCCTTGTCATACTGTCTAGCTTTGCTTGTCACAAGATCTTCCAAGTCAAAGAAGCTTCTAGTCACTTTTTGTATGAACAGTTTGAAAACTAATCCTCCTTCTTAATCCTCCTTGGACAAGAAGATAAAGACAGCTATTCTAACTCTGACAGAGGTCCACCTACACAGAAGCCCTAGCTGCAGCAGCGGACAATAATAGATGCCTAAGAAGTAGACGAAGGACAAACAAGCATAATGCAATCCTTCCCTTACATATCCTGCCAGCTTTGAGCTTTCCCAAACCACAGATTGTAGCTACATGTAATCCTTCAGATGGATACATTAAGTGGTCTGAGCTTCTTCAGCCAGAAATACTTAATTTTTCTAGTAGCTCTCTAAGCTCATCCCAATTTGTCAACACCCTACTTTTTTAGTTACCTGACCTGGATAAGCATTCCCTTTTGACAGACCTGACCTGGACAGGCCACTCCTTTGGCTTTCTAACACTGCACTCAGAACAAATATTATTTTCCCCAGTTCGAATCCACCAGTCCTCCATTTACCCACCCAAGAATCCTTTGATCTCCTAGCTGCCATATCACGTTATGTCTGCATGTGGACAAATACCATCAGTGACTTAAATATTCTTTCAACTAGGAAAAAAAGAACTAGTTAGGAAAAAAATATCCCATTCTCTTAGAGTATATCCGAAGAGTCTAGATAGGTTTACAGCAGTAGTAAAACCTTGCTAGGAAAGCAGAGCTCACTGAAGCTACCCATCCAATTGGCTCTGCTGAGCAAATTCTCTGATTTTAGGCTAATCTACATACATCTAAGCCCATCACTCCACATAAAAACAATTTTCATTGTATGAGTTCAAGAAGCCATTATTGCCCAAAATACAGATGAATATTTGGAGCAGAGAGAAACCCCTGCAGCACCCAGGAAATTCCAAGCGTAGATTTCCCATTTCTGTTTAACTGAGATCCAAGAGACAATTTTTAATCTGGTTAATATTAACTAAACTGATTTTAAAAGAACTGTCAGCTAAGGCTCTTGAAAAAGAAGTTAAGAAATTGTGGAATTAAAGTCACAGTCCCTATCATTATTTAATAAGTACTTAAAAGACAGGCAATCAAGTGTTTCCCTGTCAGATTAGGGTTATCAGTGAGACCTGCCAAGAATTGATTCTGCAATCTACACTGTTCAGTATGTTCACATAAGATCTAAGAAGAGAAGTATGTCTAGAAGTGGCAAATTTTATTATTAAAAAATTAGTAATCGCTATCAAAGTCAGAGAAGACTGTAAAAAGTAAGAGAACTCATGCACTTTAAAGTAACTACACAATATCTTAGATGTCAATAAATACCAAAACCAACAAAAAATATTCTAAGTACATAAACTCAACAGGATCAAAACTAGCTGTTATCACTTAGAAAAACTTTGAAAACTTCATAGGTCAGTTCAGTATTAAGTATCAAGCAAAAAGGTAAATACAGCCTTTGGAGTAATTAGGAAAGAAAGCACGTATCCCCATTATGCTGTCGAATGCTGAAGGCCGTTCTGATTCCCACATCTGAAAAAGGAGACAATGACAAAAGGGACAACAGATGACCAAAAGCATGGAGTAGCTTCCATATAAGGAGAGATCAAGCAGAGTAGGACTTTGAACGGACAAAGAAACAACCAGGGGGAAGATATGGAAAAGTCAAGAGGTCTGAAACATGACTCTGTCAAGATGAAAAACATGGAGTTATCGATGGAGTTACATGATTATACCATTTTTTTACAATGCAGAAACAACAGAGCACTCACCAAAGCTACAGACAACTTTCCTAAGTCAGCTCAGGGATATTGTCACTGGATGTAGAATATTTCAAATAACATTTAAAATGCATAATTAAGTTGTAGATCTCACTGCTGTAGGATGTCATGGAGACCAGAAACATAAACAAGTTAGAAGAGGGATTATATAAATTAATGGAGGATAGATATAGTCAAGATCAGATGATGAGATACAACTCCTGGCCAAGCAGGGCACTAAACTGATGATGGTCATAAGCTGGGAGGCAAATGGAAGGGGGGGAGAATGAAAAAAAACTAAAACAAACCCACCACATTATACATGCCCTGTTTCTTACAGTCCTCATTAAGCATCTGCTTCTGGATCTTGTCAAAGGCAGGACACGGAGCTACACAAAGCTTTGCAATTTGCCCCAGGATGATATTCTATTTAAACTTCTATTTTACGGTACATTTATAGACTTCATTTATTTTTAAATATTAAGAATGTAATTTCAGCCCTGCTTAACAACATATTTAGAAGGCTGGAAGCCTAACCTCCCTGGCTGTTTCTAAAGGCAGCATCTCTCATGTTAACATTTAGATACCATCTAACTGAAGCCTGACAGTGCAACACAAAAGTTAATGCACACCATGGGAAAGCAAACCCAGGGCCAGAGCCACAGAGCACAGAAGTGGCAGATCCCAGTTTAGTGCACCCACAGTCCCTCTTTCGGGAACAGCTCTTCCCTGTCTGCCAAGTGTTTGATGGAAACTCCTCGCTCAGAGTGAACACAGCAGATCCGTGTGTGCCATCAGAACAGCCAAGCCTTGGGCAGCGCTCAGCAGAAGCACGATTGGTAAAGTAGGTCAGGACCATCCGTTCTAACCAGGGAGAAAGGAAAGCTGGAGCACACCAGACTGTTTGGCCAGGTATTACAGAAAACCTTCATCTGGGATTTCATCACTACTTCAAACAGATGTGATTCATATTTTACTGGCCTCCACCTCAAACAAGGCACACCTTCCCAACCACACTGCCCTCCCTGTCATTAGGGGCACCTCTCCCAGCCTCAGCCAGGATCTTCCTGTTTTCAAGCTTTGGCTCAACAGGCTACAAAAGCCAGAATCCTGCTCTGCCATAGCTGTTTTATGCCAATTTGTCTAAAGCAGAAATGCCCAGCTGCTTCATCCAGAAACAGCCAGGACAGCACACTATCTCAATGTAATTGCTTCTGTCTTAGAGTCTATTTTCCTTGGCAGGATGCCCTGCAAAAGGGAGAGAGGAGATCTCTGCAACCAGCACATGCTTCCCAGAGGACAGGACTGTGACCCCTAACCAAGCTCCCACGTCCCAGAGGCAAAGGCCACACCCCCAAGGCAAGTTCTTTTGCATCCAACCTGGCCTTGGAGTAACCCAGCAAGAGAGAAGAGAAGCTTCAAACATCCTATGAAACTCCTGTGAAAAAGCACCAGTCCTATACTCCCATTCCAAGAGGAAACCCCGTGGTCTCTGTGCCAGCATCAGCCCTGCAGGTTTGCACAGTGGAAGGGAGAACAGAGGCCAACCACAGAAGGAGTTCATGCCAGCAGTGGTACAGACCACAGGCAGACACACAAGGACCACATCCCGAGCTCCACCATCCAGTTGTCAAGATGCAAATGAGAAGTGTTAAACACTGTAGTCTGCCTTGAATAAATCCTTTTGCTCTGCAGACACTGAGCAGTGCAGGGTGCTCTGTTAAAGAAATTTCCTTGACCCCCCTTAAGTCTCAGATTTAGTACCACAATAGATCTATAAAGAACTAATATGCCCTGGGTGGACAGGAAGGAATTATTCTTGGTGTTTTCCTTCATTTCAAATAAAATTCACTTTTCTGCCCTCCCCACTAATCTTCTGGAGAACCATACAGCCTGACAGCAGTTTGACAGTCTTACCCCCTCAGTCCAAGAGTGTCAGCAGTTCTGGCTATAGCCATGAATACAGGCAGTAACATGCAAATACATTTAATGTAATGCAGCCACTGAGTAGTACCTATCCCCTCCCACCCAGAAGAGACAGCAGAATAAACAGAACTCCACATCACTACCACAATCTGCTTGTGGTTTGCCTTCAAACCAAGATGAGGTGTATTCTACCCTGTATTACTCAAGTTATGTTAAAGCATTATCAGAAATGTCGCTTTGATCAATTAATCTTCCATGAATTAGTGCCTCAGCCTGGAAGGTTCTCAGTCATCAGCTCTGAACTGCTAGGCTCAATAGTCTGGCAATTAGGTTACACAGGTCTGTTAGATAATGATCCAAACTGAGGTGACCAGACATTTTCTTCCACCTCAGGAAGCCAATGCCAAGGCTTTCATAAAGCCAGTAACAGATAACAACACACCATGCTGTTCAGAAAGCCTGGGGACCTTCCCAAGCTTGGGAAGCTTCACACCTACATAGCACATCGGAGACACAACAGCTCCTACTGCACTACTGCAGAAGCCTGAACAGGTTGGGCGCAGACCTGGGAGCCAGGATCAACTTCACACCAGTCTCAAGGACTGTCCCGTGCAGACTGGATATCCACTGCTTTCAAATGGAATGGTGGCCCAGGAACCAACCATGCATTCAAGGTACACATGATTGAGGAGTCACAAGCTGGCAGCAGCCACGCAGCCTTATTCTTCTACTGTACAGTCACAGCCCCCCATGCCAGACACAGTCCACACTTGGAAGTTCTTGTTTCAAGGACAAAATTCAGAGCACCAGACTGCATATAGGGAGGGGTGAGAGAACTACTGCTGTGCACAGGCCATCAGGCAATGCTCTCCCTTCATACCACAGTGGGTCCACAGCCTGGAGGAGTGAAAATAAGCAACAGGAAAACTAAGTGGCAAAGAAAGCAGAAGCAGGGACCCTGCAAGATTTGGTACTTGGAGAAATAAACCATGTGGAGCAAGAGTTCTCTAGTTAGTTTTGTTAACATGCAGACATCTAGCCATGTCTTATCCAGAACAAGGGATTTTATAACAAGACAATTTTATAACAAGAAATTTTCAAGTGGCTTTACAAACATGAGTTTCTGTTCAGTCAGATTAAGGAGATACTAACTTTTTCTGGCAAAATATTTGAGCTCCTGGTTCAGGGCTGAGAAAGGTTCTTTGGTGCTGTCCTAGAGGCACAAAGGTTCAGAACCAGCTACCTGTGCATGAGAGCCATGAATTTTAAAGGCTTTTTGGTTGAGACTGTTCTTCATCTGGTTTGCTCCCCTCCCACCTGCACAGTCTGACAGCCACTGGCTGAGCAGGACTGACTGGCTCATCCCTTCCCCTTTCAGGGAAGCCCAGACCTTCACCCTAGGGCTGCAGAGATGCACTAAACAGGTCTGCAGTGCCAATCTGAAATGCAAACTGCTATGAGCAGGAATTTCAGCCAGTATAACTGGCTGACTGTCGGCATTTCAAGAGCATGCTGCCTTGCCAGGGTCACCCCTGGGCAAAAAAGTGCCCAGGAGACAGGAAAACCAGATTGACAGTAGTTTGTTAGGAATAGCACTGAGTTCTACAGCTGAGTGGCTGCTCCTTGGCTAGAAGGAACAGCTAGACAGAACAGAGAAATTGGTAAGGAAACAAGGGAAAAGTATGCACATCTGTGCTGGAAGGATAAACCATAGCCTGTGGTCAGCACAGTTCTGTTTGCAGACTGTCCCAGTTCCAGGCACCCTTTCTCTGTCATTTTAAACTGTGTACTCCACACACATGGCAGGGACTGTGTCTTCCTCTGGGAGAAGAAACTGTTTACTCTGCCACGCACAGATAACTAATCAAAACCCCACAAAAGCGTGGCTCAGACAGCACTTTTCAGACTTATACATGGACCAAACTGAGCAATCAGCCACCTAATGTCAACCCAGGAGGCCATGGTGGGGCTGACACAAATTTAGCCTCATAAAAAAGTTTTTGTTTAAATCTTCTCAGGGCTTAGTGGGAAATACACTAGTTAAAATCATGGATCAGCTAGGAATAGAAAAGATCATACCAGCTAAAGATGGGTTCAAACTAAATCTAATCTGGACAGACTATCTGGAGAATGGCAGACAGGTCCAGCACACACAGGAACAAGCTGAGAGAGAATCACTGCTTGAGCCAAGCTACTGAGGAAAACAACTGAGAAACTGAGAACAAACCAGAAAAGATACTCCGTAAATGGGGTAACAACTGAGCCCATTGCTACTCAGCAATGATGAGAGTTAGAGTTTGGGATAGAAACTTCTTCCGGCATCAAAGAGTTGACTAAATCAAGATAATGGGGCAGCAATTAACAGGAAAGGAACTTCAGTCCCCTCTACCTGGTGCCAGTCTTCCCCATGGTGATTCTTGTCCTAATCCTGTCCATACTCCACCTGGATTCTCCCTCAGCCCCAGGCCTGTCTGTATTCCCCAGCTGTAATCTGAGCACACAACTCCTCAGCCACTCCATGGAGTAACTTTCACTGCAGAACACGATACGCACACAAGACTGTATCCTTGGAGAGGAGCTATAGTTTCCCAAAATACACCAACTCACTTTTCAATCATAACAGCCTGCCTCCAAGAATACACATCACCGCAGCTCCGCTACCGGTCAGCTTTGCATAGCTTCTCCCCAGGGGCCACAGCAGCAAAGTTAGTCAACAAAAAGTTAAAAAAAAACCAAAACAAAACCCAAAACTCAAAAGGATACTGCCTAACAGCAGAGACCATGTCTCTAGAGACAAAACAACAGATAGCCTGACATTGTTCTCCTCCTTCTGAAATTAGAAGTTCAAAGGAACAACCAGGGCTGTTCTGTACTGTGCCCTCTGCATATTTGGGTAAGCATCTAAAACTAAGTGCAAGAGCAGACTTTCAAGGGTGAAGCATCTAGAAGTGAGCCCTGTTTTTGAGTTATTTTTAAATGTTTAGACAGGACCTAAAATAGGACCAGTGTTTTGAGTACTTCTGAAGAATATGAACCTCACGTAGGCCATGACATTTTTAGTTTGAAAAGGCTTTGGAACAGAGGTTTTACTGTTCATGCATCGTCTTATCATCCATTTTAGCTCAAATTAAGTTAGAGTCCATTATGAAGCAAGAAACACCCTTTCAAAGGAGGGAAATTAACACAAATAAGATGTAGGCTATCAGCAATAAAGCAGTCTCTGTATCTCAGTAAAATCTACCATCCCATAATAGCAGGAACAGCATTTGCCACAGAGAAAAGGAGAAAGTCAGCTTCTCTGCTTACAATATTCATTTTCACACCACCCTTCCTACCCATGTAGTTTCTAGAAATACACTCTCCACCTCTCTTCAAATTCAAGTCAACAGCCTGCAGACTCCAGCAGCCCAAGGCAGTGCCTTCAGCAAGCAAGAGGCACATGCTGTACATCACAAGCAGCACAGAACCAACCTAGAACGCAAGATGTGCCAGTCTCTTTTTTAACCAGTTTTATTACATCCCCCCCTCCCACCCCATGCTGACAAACCAGGCTGCACTTGTCTGGCTCGGGCCTGAAACAAAAGACTGAAGCAAGCACATAGTAGCATTTTACCTCCCTGAATACTCTCCCGGGCTTCAAAAATGAGCAGCTCAGGGACTTCTTGGGAGAAGGGTGGTTTGTATGCATTAGTAACCTTCAATGGCTCTTTCTTCTATGGAAGTCCTCACATACACACAGATGTTTGGCATTCACAACATCCTGTGACAAGAAGTGTCCCAGGTTAACTGCACACATCAAGGACTAAGTTGTTATTTGGTTTTAACCTTACTACATGCTGTCTCCATGCAATACCTATTCATACTTGTCATGGAAAAAGAAAAAAAAAAAGTTGTTCCCTCTCTAAACTTTCTATGCAATTCAGGAATTGAAAATAACTGTCATTTATTGTTTTTCAGGTGGAAGAATCCTAACTTATTCTGTTGCTCTTTGTATGGAAGGTAATGCTCACCTCTGTTCACTGTTGCTGCTCTTCCATTTCTAAAAACTCTAAGAAGATACCTCTATTAAGATGGCAGTAGTTTCCCTAAAGCTGTGAAAACTCAACTTCCATAAGAGCTGCAAGAATTAGTGTGATGGTTATCAAATACAGCAGGGATTCCCCACTTCTGTAGTGAATTGCCCATCAGTTCTGTGTTAAAATATTCAGCCTAACTCCTTAAACTGAGTTTGTTTAAAAGCAAGTTTACTTTCAAGCCACAGTATTCAGCTGCACCCTTCTTCCTCCAGAATAGGGTGTATTTTTAAAAAACCTTCTTCTCCCTGTTAGTTCTTTGAAAATACAAATTATCTTATGTTTGAATTAGCCTGCCCCGATGAAGGGTAGATCCCTCACAAGATTGTGTGCCAGAACTTAATTCTGTCATATGTTCTTTATGAACATTTCAATCCAGAAGCTTTTACCTCAAGTATAGAGAGAGTATTTAGAGATTTCCTGACGCTACACAGAACAATATTGTTACCAGACCTTGTTCTCCTGCAGAGTCATATAAGAATATTTGGGTTTGGAGACTGTTTGTATCATGACTCCCTGCAAATCCTGAGTGATTTCTTCCACAAATGCAGTAACCCTAATTGCTTCCCACATTCTTTATGAGATATAGAACTTTGTTAATAATACATACTTAGCTGACTAAGCAACCTAAACTTTCCTGTCAGGCTGAAATAACTTTCCTGGCTTTCCTCTGTCCTTTGCCAGTTTTACTATTAAGAGTCAAATAAGCATTTTTTACAGATGCAGAAGATATGTAGAAGTATAGCTGGAATTAAAAAAGAGAAGGAAGGCCATTAAAACCCAACAGAACAAGATACTACCTAGAGTTACAATACTCAGTGCTAACAGCTTCTTAAAAATATAAACCTACCCCACAATTTAGGGTTTTGAACCATACTCTAAGGGTTAGAAGGAACACCTCACCCTACAAATAGCCCATAACTGGTCCTGATAAAAACAAAAAACCCTTTTCCCAAGGTTCTATAAGCACCTGAGGTGTTTTCAGAGGCAATGGTGAATGTTTCTTCTGAAGAATTCTTGCCTTGCACACAGCACTGCAGTTGTGTGTTCATCTTTACTCTTACTTGTGGTGGTGCACAGAAAATAGGGCAGAAAATCAGTCCCTGAACTGCTTAAAAGGGAGGGGAGGAAAGAGGAGGGAACAAGTAACACTCTCCTAGGTAACATCAAGTTGCTACTCCGGCTGCACAGGAATGAAATCGAGCGCGACTCAGACAATAACTGTAACTCACATTTCAGAAGTTAGTTTGTTCAGACATGATCTTTCACACTCAAAGGTACAAAAAAGCATGTCCTCTAGTGCACTTCTGCTGGAGCACTTTTCCAACAGGATCTGGACAGAATCAGCTCAATATCTAAAAGAATACAACACACAGCCCTCTGGCCTCCTTACAATCTTGTATTTTTTATGTACCCAGAAAGCATGGATCCAGAAGACACTGGCCTGAATTCAAGTCATCTCAAGGACTTACTCATTCCTTATTTCAAACAGCTTTGATTTAGTGGTTTTACTGGAACCACCCAGAGCAATGCAAAGCTGAGGCAACCAGACTCACCAATCTTTGCACATTTGTTATATGTATTCAGGATTTATTCTTGGATGCTCCAGATTGGAAGAGGTTTTCTGAAAACTTGCTCTTTATTATCTAAGAGTTCAATTCAGCTCTGCTACCAAACTGAAACCACACAGGCCGCACACCCAGAGAGGTCTGGGCTGGGGGTTGCTGTCTGGTTTTGTTCATTGTTTTTATTTCTGCTGATTCCTCCTCCTGTTAGAGCTGCAAATCCAACAAGCAGACATCCTTCTGATGAAGGGCTCCTGTACTCTCAGTGCTTTAACGTGATACTCATCTCTCCAGTGCAAAAGTCAGTGACTCATCCACATCAGTTCCTAGTATCCAGGTGCCAGGGTTTCACTTCTCAGCCAGAAGTTCATGCAGATTTGCACATCTCCAGCAACTCATTCAGTCTGGGATCTCTGGTGTACCACCCTACATTTGATATTCAAATTCCCATATTCAGATTCCATGTATTCACCTACAGAGTGCTTCACCAGGCAAACTGACAGCAGAATTGTAACTATCCTGTTTAATAGGAAGCAGCATGAAAGAATTCAGTTTCAGGGAGACATTTCTTCAAGGGTCTATAGCTGTCAACACCACAAAGCTCAGCCAGCACAAAGCAGCTCATCACATTCCATGGTGATTGACAGACAGAGATGAATGTCACTCCTGCTCCAGGAGTCTGTCTTCGGATTTGGCAACACTCACTGACCCATTTCTACTTATAGATCACCATCAGAAACTCACGTTTTTGTTTTGGGTTTTTTTGGTTTGTTTCTGTCTGTAGGTTAAACTAATTCCCTTCTGCAGAAAATTCAAAGTTTAAAAGGCAGTTTTTGTATTTCAAGTGCAGCACCAGAGATGCCAAGAAGACTCTTGTAAAAGGTGTACAGTGGCCTGACTTTGGTAGCACTGCAACCCATAATTCCCAATCACTCTCTCAAGAAACTTGGGGTGACAAAGACAAAAATGACAAGCAAATAGGCAACCTCTGGAGTAAATACATCTGCTTACAGCAGAACTCTACAGAACAGAGCTGCTGTTGAAGAGATAGATGTCCTTCATCCTTCACAGGATTTCCCTGCATAAAGAGAATGTTCCCTTTGCAAAGAGAACAAGTGAACACTCCCACATACAGCCACTCACTGTTTCCAGCAGACCACGTGCCTGGAGAACTCGTTCAACTAATCACAGGTGGTACAGTTGGTCAGGTGGGTTCATCATGCAGCAGCATCCAGAGGCTGCCCAGCATGACAGTGGCCACACACACGGAGATGATCAGGAACACGGAGGAGCCCAGCAGGCTGCAGCAGTCCATGGGCATCCCAGGGCTGGCTCCTGGCACATTTTGCTTACCATCTGGACTCTTGGGAACGTTGAGACACCTTCATTTCTCTTATTGAAGAGTGTGCCTCAAGCTGGAAAAAACAACAGAGCATGAAATGCAAAGACTATTTTTCCAATAAATTAAATCTGTTGCACTTGACTCCCGCTGTGGTTCCCTTCCCCTGAGAAGGCATGGTCTGGCCAGCTGCACGAAGTCCAGGCAGCCCTGGGAAAACAATGGGATCTTTTTCTTGCCAGAACCAGCCTTCCTGTTCACCCTTCTAACCATGGCATGGCATGGAGGACACCCCCAGTGTGTCTGTGGAGAAGAGGAGTCTGTTGGCATAGCAACTGCACACGCTAACTCTCTGCTAATGAACAGGGATAAAATGTTTTGTTCTCATTAGGAAAAATACAGACACATTCCTGATTGGTGAGTAATGTCTCTGCCTCTGAGAGATTAGCTCAGAGCCGTGCAGCCTGAAACAGCCTCAATTCAGCCCACTGCAGTGCTTCCCTTGAACAGCCACTCTCCAAGGACCCCACATCTCTCAAGGGAAAGCCCACAGAGCTTTCTGCAGCACTTTGCCTTCGGGCCTGAGACAGCTCAAGGCAAGAATAATGAGAAGAGGCTACACAGGAGCAAACCAGAACAGGCACAATGAGAACACACCCCCTGTCCCTGCAGGGGAGCCAGCTCTCGCTGGTGCCTTCGCTGCACCTGGGTCCCAAGCTATCTCGCAGTCAGTGAGTTTGTCTTTGTGCATCCACTGCAGGTCTGCGTTGCACAGGGCTCAGATCAGCCTGGGACCCCAGCTCCCACTCCAGCCACATTCCCCAGTGCTGGGTGAATAAATGCACAGAGCAAAGAACAGAACACTCGACAGCAGAGCTCGGCAACCATTAGGTGCCTGGGTGCAGAAAAGAGAACAAGGGCTCCTGCCTACCAATCTTTATCGGGATTTTGGCATTTAACAATCAACAAGATCCACCATGAATCTGGTATTTGCAGAACATTTGCACACTGTTGTTTTATCACTCAGGTCTGTATCTGGGTGCTCATCCAGGCTACACAAAACCTCTGCCCACAGAGGCAATACTGCTTCCCAAACTCTCTCCCCTCCAGATCCTCCTGCCACAGGAGCCAGCACAGCAAGTGGGAGGATCACAGTACTTCACTCTTTGCAAAGAAGATCTGGGACAGATGCATGGCCAGACACCCAGTGCACAAGCAAAAATCCAGTCTTTAACCACACCTTTGCTGGGTGTTTGGCATAACCTGGTCTATAGAGCACAAACACAGCCTAGCAGAATCAAACTGTGTAACTGCACTCCAAGCCCACGGTTCATCTCTCCTTTATGCTGCTACTGGCTCCCATTTGCTCACATCAGTTCACCTTGCCTTGAATTCAAAAGCTGTTGAGAATAGGGACTGCACACTTTAAACCTCAGAGGCGACTTTACAGTCTTTCTAGGGGCTGAACAGGTACGCAAACTCCCTTCTCCCTCTGGTGGGAGATTGGTGCTGGCCGGGATTAGTACCTCACACAGATACACTCAGCTCCACAGCAAACTGGGATGTGGCAGAGCTCTCTTGCTCTCCCAGACCCCTGCACTGTTGATGGAGAAAGAGTGGGATTCAGGCTTGCAGGTAGCCACAGGCTGTGCTCTGAGCACCCACTAACTCCCTTATCCAGCCCCTCAGACTTTCACCTGCCCTTTTCTGCTCCTCAGGGCTTCAAACAACCTCAACTCAGCAGCTCAAAGTGATGCAGGAGGAGAAGGCAGAGTGAGCAGCAGGAAGGAAAGATTCTGCTCCCTTATGTCTTTGAGAAACAGGCATGTGCTGCAGGGAACCCAGTGTTGCTGCTCTCCGTCAGCCACAAAACCTGCGTGTTAACCTGTGCTGTGATCTGCCCATGGGACTTCTCGGGCTTCATTTCTACTTTACGTCCGTCCAGCCGAGAATGCGGTTATTTCAGTCCCTAGGCAGGCACTCTACTGCCTGCAAAGCCATCTCTCTTTGCCTAAAGGAGAGAAATAACCCAGGCTCTTGCCCAGCAGCGACAGACCCCGGCCTTGGCCGGCAGCCCCTGCCCACCCTGCCGTGAAGCACAGATCCTTCCCAGACCAACACAAGGCCAGACGGGCCGGGGTGCTGTTTTCCAGCCTCCAGGCATTTTACTTGTTCAAGGCGATCCCTCCCCCAACCCTCAGAAAGGAAAAGCCGTGGGAATGGAGCTCAACACCCCGAAGTAGGCTCACCCCCGGGCGATGAGGAGCTTAACTCCCTGCGCGCCGGCGGGGCAGCCCTCGGGCACAGGCTGGCAGGACATCGGCACGAGGGGACATCCGGGAATGGCCCCGTCCTGCTCCCTGCACTGACGGGCACCCGCACCACGGCCCCCAGTGCTGTGCCAGCAGTGAAGGCACAGACCTGCCACTCGTCCACCACAGTCCCTCTCGCTTTGCCAGGACGCTCAGCACTCCTGTAGCTCTGCTCTCCAGTGTTTCCATCCTCCACCAGCACACAGACAGCAAGCCACAAGAGGAAAGCCCTCTTTTAATCTTTTCACTCTTCCAGCAAGTTCCAGAGGCTGCCCACTTAACAAAAAGTTACCTTTACCATGTCATCAAGGCACTTTTCCTCCCTTTTGCCCCACATGCTGCGGTACAAAGCCGCCCTCGTGGGCGCAGAGCCTGCGGTCAGCCATCAGCCAGCATGTCAGGAGTTAAGTTCGCATTTCCATTCTCCTGACCTGCACCAACGCTGGCTGAATATCGAGCTATTCTTTGCAGCTTGATAAAGCATGAGAAAGCTAAAGGCCTCACACACTCCTCTTTTCACAGCTTGGCCTGCTGCCCACAAGCTGTCACTCCCTGGCACCTAGGGCAAAGAGAGAGAGGAGGCCAAACTGCAGCCAGCTGCAATGAATCACTCGCTCCCCGTCCCTCCTCCCCAGGGAGCCCGGGTCCCTCCTTCCGGCAAGGGGATAATGTCTGCCTGGCTGCGCTGGCTTCTTTCACAGAAAAAGCCATCCTGGGGCCGGGGGGGGGGCTCCTATTGCAAAAGCTGCTGCCACAAAAAAGCGCAAACCAGCTCCCAACAAGACTGAAGAACAAGGATTTCTGCTCAGCAGCTGGATGGGAACGCACGCCTGCAAGTGTTCAGCACAAACATCACTTAAAAATCTGAAGTTGGTCATTTGTCTAAATTGCAGGAAATTCTGGAGGAATGCTCAGGCACAGAATCTGATTTGAAGGAGACTCTTTATCTCTTCATGCCCCACTCATGGGATATTTATTTTGGGGACTTATTTCCATTCAGTCCCTTCCTGGCTCCCTTTCTCCTCGCTATATCCAGCCCAATTACCAGGTTTCGGCGAAGCTCTTTCAACCACCACCACCCCTCAAGTTTATTTTGATGGGTTCCATCCCACAAACTGCTTCCACACATTACAGTTTGTTCTTCATTTTTAACACAAAACAGCAGAGGGAAATGTCCAGATCTCAGAGTCACTGGCATCCAAGACAAAAAATGTAGCTGAGAAGGCAAAGGAACACCAAGGTCATCACGTGTATTTCTTGCACTATAGACCCGCATTTGGAGAGCAGTGCTTTCGAAAGGTAAAGATGTCCAAGCCTTTGCAAGGTCAGGATGTCAGCTGTTTACTTTCCGAGAAAGGGGATATTCATCAGTAAAACACACGTAAACTCAACCCCTCTCCATCAGCGTAAGCATGAACTGAACAGCAGCATGCAGATCCACATGGCACATGGGATACCTCCATCCACTCATTTCTGTCTCCTGCAAAGAATAACTTTGCTGCACAGTAGCCAGTCCCTGCTCAACAGTTCTATCTCTCCCAGTACAGAGAAAGGAGCTGCAAACTGCAGTTTTACTAGGAAGAGGGTTTAACCCCAAGCCCTGCAAAGGCAAATTCTCATTACCTCAAGGGCAAGATGAGAGGTTGCTTTCCCAACAGCATGTGCTACCACATCCAGCACCCCTCTTCTCCCACTAGCACTATCCCAGTGCCTCATATCCCTAAAAGCCATACTCTCTGCCCCCCTTTCCTATCCAAGGCAGCCATTTAGGCTGCAAATTCAGCATACCTGTCTGCTGGCAGTGTGCTTCAAATTCAGCCAGTGTGAGGGCAGGATTAAATAAATTCCTCTTATCTCTTCCTGCACTTGCAGGGTTATAGGGAAGGAAGAGCTGCACAGTTCCCACCTGGCAGACAATGTGTATTCAAACAGTGAGAAACTCATCAACTTTGGGTCACAGAGGTGATCCACAAAGGGTTTATTTTATTACTCTTGTTGTTTGGGCTTTCAGGGTGTTTGTTTTTACAAAACCTGGAACAGCACAAAACAAAATCATGAAAAGAACCCTTTTTTTTTTTTTTTTAAGAGAAACAGAAGTACCTTCACTATTCCTAAAGCCACCTTCATCACAAACTAAACCAAGTCTTAAAAACACTCTTTCAGGGGCACAGGCTGTCAAGAATCACAAGTAATCACAGTCAATGCCACTTTATCACATTCTCTGCCAGATGACACACTACATATGGATTTCCCCTTATGATACATTTATAGCACTTTGTAAGGTTTCTCCTGCACTCCTGTACATCTACATCAGTAAGTGTCTCCTCCACAACACCTGCAGCTATAAAACCAGTACATTGAAAAGATTATTATACTGAGCATCCATAAGTTAGCAAGCTCCGGAACTCGGGTTACCCCTTGTGTAAATGAAATACAAAACACTCCCTAACCATACTCACACACACTGTTCAGCTGTGGGAATGCCAGCTCATCTGCCATCGCCCTCCTCTGCCAGAAGGATCTCCAAATGCAAAGCTTAATAGAAACAGTTAATATCCTGAGCGTGCCTCTGAGCCATCTAAGCTCTATGTGTAATATAATCGGGTTCATAATGCCCAAAATAGCACTCTGGAGTCCTAGCACAGACTAAGACCTCACTGTATTAAGTGTTGTGTGGATAGTTGCAGTGGTGCCGTTTTCTCTTCTGTAAAATTACTGAGTGCCGTATACAGGAACCAACCATAACCCATATTTTACAGAAGCTGGGACACAGGAGAGCAATGTATACTTTTCAAATGTCTTTTTTTGGCAGCTAAATCAAGTTAGTATTTTCACAGACACACTGAGGGAGGGAGGGAAGGGAACACTGAGGTTACTCTCTCTCCAGAGCAGACAGGCAAAAGCCTAGTTCAGCCAAAGCTCACTGAGGCTCTTTATGTTCCCTTCAGTGACAGAGGTCACTTGTCGAAGCCTGAACCAGATCTGGTACAGGGCTTCCTGCTAAGCATGCTGGCAAAAGGATCTGAGCTATACCCTTCTCTGCAGTTGTTTGTGTTTCTTCAGGAACACCAAAGAGCTGGAGTCTGTCCCAACACTGCTTGCACTGCCTTTGCTAAAAACATCCCTTTTAGCTCCAAAGTAAAATTCGTCTTGAACTCCTTGTGCTCTGAAGAAAGAAAGCCCATACACAGGATCCATGAAGAAAGTAATTGCTTGTGTTTGCCAAAACACTTCACTTATTCTAATTCTTTCAGCACAGATTCCAGGATACTTTCCTACCATAAATACAGGTTAGATCCACGTTTGAGCTGATTACCCCGTGATGCTCTTTAGGATCACATTGCACAGCAGGTGCTGCTCATACTTCCAAAGCATCCAGAAGTCACAGTTCTTCAATTCATTGATTTTTATGAGGCACCAGGTCATGCTGTCTGGCCTTCAGCTGATCACAGTTCATGAGCTTTCTGCATGTTTCTGGCTTAGGAACTATATGTGTTTGAAGTGAATAGGGACTAGACGCCTTTTGGCAAGATGCCTGAGGCAAAGGTCTCAGGAGAGAAATCCACCATTTCCCAGGCTGATATAAATGGACAGGCATCCCCTTGCTTCAATTTTTATTCCCTATTTGTGAACTGGCTATGAAGAAGGACATTCTCCTCTCACCTAAAAAAATCTGTGCTTTTTAGCACTGCTTTGTCTTTTTTTCTGCTGTGTGTTTTTCACCAGAGAAGAGGAGCCCCATCAGCCCATGCAGTGTCTTATCAGAGCCCATCCTGCCCTGGCAGCATGTTCTCCTGAGCTAAACAGAGCAGGCGGGGAGGCAGGAAGACAAACTTCCACAAAGCTGTTTCTTAAACGAGATTTACACAGATGCAGTGAAACAGAGTAGGGTCATGGGTGAGGAGAGACTGAACATATTTACAGCTAACCAGCAAGACTGCCACAAGAGGCTTTGACCTAAAACAGATTTTCAGGGAGAAACACCAAATCCAAAACTATCACCTGCAGCCCAACTGGGAGCTGCCACTGCCTCCACTCTTGCTGTACCACTGCAATGCCATCACAACCCCAGTACCATCCTTTCCCCCTGAAGTACCTGTTCCTCTAAGAGGAGATCATAAAAACTACCTCATCTTTTGCGCGCCATGAGTGATGAGGATCTGAAAGACTGAGTGTTTTGGCATCTAAAGTAACCACTGTGAAAATGTTACAGGAGATTTTTGCCAGAACAGGTGAGAAGAGCTTTCCAACTTCTTGAAAAAGATAATGTGTACAGAGGCAACCCAGTGCAGAACTGCAGGGACAGCAAAAATGGAAGTCCCACTGCTGTGGTGAACATTCCTGGGGCTGTCGGTGTGGGAAAGAGGAGAAAGTTCATTGCTGCTTTACATGTAGTCACTCAGGAGACAAGCCATCAAGATCTACAGAAATTCTGATTGTCTTCTGGAATAACAGATGCAGTTTCTGGGAGAAAGATTTTTCATAGGCATATTTTTGACTATTGGTGGAACAACTTCTTTGTTTCAGACTAGAGCTAAAAAAAAAAAACCAAAAAGCCCTTCTTGCTATTGCTTTGCCATTCAAGACATTGTCATTGTCATCTCTCAGATGTGTAAGCATAAGAGACAGCAGCAGCTGAGCTGTAGTAATTAGGAGGGAGAGATGTGCAGGCCTTGTCTCACATCTTCCTGTTAAGATGCAGTTTACACTTTGGCAGGTTTAACAGTCCCCAGTGAAAATAAGCCATCTGCATCTGCTCCAGCACACCATTCTCATTTCTGAACCCTTCAAGCAGTTCTGGAAAAATCAGCATTGCCTCCCTGCTTTTTTTTCAGGCCTAAAAGCAGTCACAAACCCATTAATTCTCTTACAGTAATGCAGGAACACTGGCTCTAGACCTGTTCACAAGGCATCTACTTCAAAAAAAAACCATTTCCCATTTTATTCAGGCATCTACTGAGTTCCAAGTTTCACTGCTTTCTGTACTTGCAGCAGGGAAGCCAAGAGGGACGCGAGCAACCTTATTCAATTCTATTCACAAGCACCCTTCCTTGGGAAAGCCAGTAACTTTCAGAGGGTCTCTGCAGACTTTGCTCCACCGCTTTGCACGCTGGAGAATGGCTGGTTGGTAATCCTCTTTTCACTCAGTAAGCACAGACCCAAAGGTTTTCATTCCTGTGAGCTCAGAAATTTCCATTTCCATTTGAGACAGACATTTTCCTGGCAGTTCTCAAAAGATGCATTTGTAAAATAGGGAAACAACCTCAAGGAATGCTAAAGCAAAGGAATAAAGCTGTACATGGACGGTCTTTCTACCTCAGCCAGGAAAGGAAATTCCTTCTCAGCACCAATGCCCCATAAACACAACCTACTCTGCAACTACCAAATACTTGATCAACACAAAGTGACCAGCTGACCACTCTACCCTGTACAAACACCAAACATTTTCCTCAGTGTTGGTTTCAGATCACCTGGGGCAACAGCCTCCAAAATCTCAAATGAAAGAAAAAGTCCAGAAATGTGTATTTGTGTGTGCATGCAAGACAAGAAAAGAGGCGCACATCAGATGGCTGCAACACATTGGAAAGGTGAAGGTGTTCTACTGAACTCACTACAGGAAGACACACTCATATCAGTGGTTTTTAAAGTTGTAGCCCATAGACTTTTGCTGTCTCCAAAGATAATTAAAAAACTAAATCCATTGTTGTATCTGTATCATAAAATGTTTAGAAGTTTGCAAGTCCAAAGAGGTTGAAACTTGCTTCTTCCAAGTGCAAAACATTTAGATGGCCCAAAGCCAAGTCCCAGAAAAAAGCCCTAGTCATCGGCTCAGGAAAGCCAGCTCTTAACACCAACCAAACGTATACAAACCCTCTGGTAGGGCAATTCACAGTATCATCTCCCACAAACACTCACTTAAAATTGCAGCTATCATTCACCTCCTTACTTCTATGCCAGGGAAACCTAACTGAGTCTCACTTTGACACTCTCCAAAGTAGTCAGCTGAGTGAGTTTTTTTTCCCTGCCTTGCTTTGGGGAATTTCTGCTTGGTGCTTCTGTAAAGAGAAACAAAAAGGCTTCACACCGCATCAGGCAGGATCCCCCTCCATCACTCTCAGCTCCTTAGCCAAAGGCATTCCTGAGGTGCAGTGTGCCCTAATAAATCAACAAAAGCACTCCAGGTTTCCCGGCAGCTGGAAACTGGAATTCTGCAGTGAAGGCAAACACCTCTCCAGCTAAAGCAAACACAGCCAGGGAGCCCCTGCTGAGCACCAGAGCTACTGTCAAAAGAGGGATAGAGGGAGAAGGTGGGATCATAAGGCATCTGGCTGACAAAGGGCAATCCAACATAAAGATAGAAGATGGCCATAAGTCCAGCCCTGACCTAGGCATTCCTCTGTGCAGGCATGTGCTTTCCAAAATGTTTTATCAGAATAAACCCACAAAACTTCATTTTTAGAGCAATGACCATCTTGCCCTGATACAGATGGTACTTTTGCCTTTAAGAACATTTATTTTAGTGTTTAGAAGACCCATGTAAAAGATCCTGCAAAAATACAGAACAAAAATAGCCCAGTCTTAAACAGCTTATAACTTAACTCTAAAATAAACGAAGACAAAGGGAACAGCAGTGATCAGTATGAGCAGCACTCAGCTCAGCAGAACAAGACGACTGCTGTTTCCAGGGGTAAAGGAAGGCATTTGGGTTTTTTTTATTTTTAAACTATATAACAGAAAAGACCTGATGAAAGATTTTAAAGAATTATTAGGTGGGTTGGAATACATTTATGGGCCAAGCACCTCTCACACAAAAACCAAACCAGCATTTTTCAAAAGCAGCACAAGGAAACAACAGAGGGTAATGTTACCAGACAAACAGCAGCAAGAGCCCAGTTTCCAGAACTAACATTTGCTAGATTGCATACAAAAAACTAGATGGGCTGTTTCAGTACCTCATTTTCAGTTGCACTTGGCGAGTAAGGGAAAGGAGAAACCAAGCAGGGCTGAAACAGTGACAGTAAAAGCAAAAGAGCTGACTGCCTCAAATGCTCTTACAACAGGCACAAGCCCATTTATACCATAAAATATCTCTCATTCAATAAAACAAAGGCATCTTCCTCAGATGCACCCTGAGAGCTGGAATAAATACCCAGATTTTACCATCTCCCCCTCCTGATGGTTATGCTCTCCCACAGGGAGTTTCCTGGTAACGCATTCAGTGCATGGATGGGAGGTAGCACAGGATAAGTGTGAACAAATTTACTTATGTCAGACCCAATCTGGACTGCAAATCCAAGTCTTCAGCTTCCATGGCATCATTTGGAGCTCTCACTTTGAGACCACTGTAAGGCACATTTTCCTTCCCACTCCCTTGAAGAACCACCAGGTCCCAGTCCACAAGCAAACACTGCCTTTAGGGTAAATCCTGGTCTACCTACATGTGGTTAATTGAGACACACAAATGCCAGGCAGCTGACAGTGCACAGCAATGGTGCAAAGCCAGCAGCCCCATTAGCAGGTGAGTGCCCGGAGCTCCCAAACTACAAATCATCCTTCCCCTCAGCCTGAGGGAGATCCAGCTGGCAGAGCTGTGTTCTGTTTGGGACGACCCTGACTGGCACTTAAAAGCCCGGGGTCTCAAGAAAGAAATAACAGATGAATGTGCTGGGTGAAGGACTCCTACATATGTATACGTGGAGAGAGACACACACAAAGGAGGGCGGGGGGGCAGCTGGGAAGAGTGACAGCAAGACTTGTCTCTGGGCCTTGTGCTTATTTTGACCTTTCAGTTAAAGATTCTCCAAAAAGGCACTGCTCAGCCCCAAGCCTGATTAGATGTCTTGGGAAAAACAGAGCACAAAGCATCACACATGAATGAGCACAGAGCCATAACACGATCTGGATATTCCCACCCATCCATATGGCCAAAAAAAGCCACGTTCTTCAATGCAAACATTGGCAGCAGCAATATGAAACTAATGTGTTAATTAGCAGATTTTGCAATCCAGCACACAGCAGAGACTGCTGGTGGTGGCTATTACACAGTCAATCAGAAGTGAAACAGAACAAGTACCACGTTACTTAAACCATTCACAACAAGGTTAATAATTTGCTAACTGCATATTTCTGGCCTGAGCAGACCAAGGTCTGTTTTTCAAGCTTATTTTCTCAAAGGTATTTTAAAATGTATTTACCAGGGCAAGCTCTCCATCACTTGCAACTCTTCTCTTTGTTAACATTCAGTCTCAACTTGAATGTTTAGCTTAAATTCAAGAAAGGCCACTGCCTTGCTTTACACAGCATCAGACTAAATGGGCTCAATGATTTCCCAGCCTTGTGAAACTCTTTAGCTTTCAGCCTGTAAACAATCACAAGTTATTCTGAAACAATCATAGGCTAAATGACAACATTGAGCAGATTTACTTCTTGTATAGGATTTTCATATTGAATGCAATAGAAGATTATGAAACTGAATTACTTAAATGCAATTGGAATTTAACACAATTCCTTAGAGTACATGGGTTTACACACAAAATGCTTAATAAAACTCTACTCTCCTAGAAAGTTTAATCAATAAAATAAATACTGCAAGACAGGTGAGATACGATATTTATTTCACCATTACACTGATATTTCTAAGAAATATAAAAAATATATATAGAAGATTTCATTTTCAGGAGATATTTGAAGTACAAACCTCAAGCTGACACTCCTGCCATGAACAAGATTCTTTATATCCAGGATGTACCACTTATGGTGCACAAAGCATCTAGACATAAACAAAGTTTGGAAGGAAAAGAACAAACAGGGATGAAGAACATGACTGAATTGATCTTGGGGTTATTTCTAAAGCACAGAAAAACAGAAATCAATTGCACCAGGACTAGTCAGTCACATAATTTAAGGTACAGCCGCTCTGATTTCCTGCCTAACACACAGGCACTGTTCCATTTTATCCACTCACACCTCCACAAGGCCCATTAAGTGGTTCTGTGAAATGTAGTGGTTTATGGCATCTAGACTAAAGGCCTTTGGAGGTCAAAATGTAAGTTCAACTACTCTGCTAGTAATTTGCTACAATGGCTCCATCATTCTTTCTGGCAGCGAGGCCAGACTAATTTCTTAGTTGTTTGCCTTCTGCCTTGAGCCATTAATTCCTTCTCTGCTGGATTAAAGAGGAGCTCCTCAGAGTCAATTATGCACAGGTTTTAACCAAGTCACCTCTCAATAGCTTTTTTTGGCAATCAACAGATTGGTCCTGTCAGTGTCTTAGTACAAGGCATCTTTTCTTGAGTCCTTGAACAGCTTATAACTTTTTTTTTTGTTTTTTAAATATCAGTTTGATTGTCCTCCCCCACCTCTTCCCCCTTCTTCAGGGTCATTGCTTTGGTGAGGCACAATCAGTGAAAAATCAGCATCTCTGGCACACGGAAGTCCACACTTGCCTGTATCAGGTGGATGTCATTTCACTGGACCTGTGTTACAGCCTAATGGAGGAGCTACAGAAATCAGGCTGCAAGGATCGTATCAGTTCACTAACAGTCAATTATCTGACTGTACTGAGTGGAAGGAGCTTGTATCTTTCTTAATCACCATGTAATCATTTCTCCAAAAGTTCTAAGGAAAACTTCACTACCTCCCCCATTCTGCCGAAGACCTACATACTATTCAGGATATTCAAGCAAGAAAATCCCAACATTCCAGTCATTTCCAGCCATGGTTTTGAATTTGTCCTCAGCATGGCCTACTTCTCTGCTGAATCAACATCAGCAGTGGCTTTAGACTTATTTTCAGAACACTGATGAACTACTGAACAGTGGAGTACACTACTGATGCTTGCCGAAATCACCTGCTAGGAATACCACGTTCTCAAATGTACCCAGTAACCCATGATTTCAGAAGCATCAGCCTTTTAATTAAATAATTATGAGGCATGCTGTTGATGTTGGCACAGATCAATTATTCATACTATTGTACGACTCCAAGTCAAACATCCAAGAAACACATTACATGAACAGTCACCTGCTGCCGTGATTCTTTCCAGCAGCACTTTCTTACTATTAATACAACCCATCCCTTCAGAGGTGTATATCTGTATATCCTCTGAAGTATACATCAAAAGCTATAAGTACTCATCTCAAACCCCCCCAAAGACCTGCATGAAAAGCATTAATCCCTTGTAGATGTTAACCAGGCACTCCATATCACAAGGACTGGTACCTTCCTCTACTTCTTTTCTAGCAGGAGGCTCATTGAACTTCCACCTCTAACCAGATTTCCATTGCGTGGCACTTCTCATTTTGTGTTACTTCTTATTTTGTGTTACACATTAAATGCACGTCTAAGTTTGCAAAGAGCACAAGGCAGAGAGCTTATGCTCTGTGTGCAGGCAGGAGCACAGGGCAGGTTTGGGTGTGGGATAGCTGGAAGGGCTCTGCATGTTATACCACTTGGAAGAAAATAATTCCAAGGCAATAGTGGAGAATGGAACATGTGGCTTTTACCAATCCTTACCTTGGCATTTTCAAAAGAACGAAATTTACTTTTCATTGTGAACTCCCCAGCCCAGCTACCCAGGAACACCAATACCTGGCTGTCTATCAGGGACAAGATCACCAAGGCAGCTCCAAATAGCAGAACAAGCAGCCTATGGAAAACTGGTTTCAGGGAAAGCTACCCATCAGTTTTAACAGCAGAAAGTCTGCTCATATTTATGCATGACCGCTCACGTGAACTGCATGACTGCTTTTGTTGATCTGCTCGCAGCGATCCATTCTTTCAGTAGGAACACTAGGAGGAAGCCATGCTGGGACTGGGCAAGGGGAAAAAAACCACCCGGTGGATATACTGAATGGGACAGAAAATTCCCCTACAATTTCTGGAAGTTTATTTCCAGCAATGCCCTGCATTGACTTTTCTGGCAGCTTTTTGGGACACCTTCACACATCAAAGCCCAAGCCATACCACAGTAGTCATTTTGACTAAATCTACTTTAGAAATTGATTAAACCATTGATTTTTTCATCGTTTAGATAGACACAAAGTGACTTTTCCATCCCACAAAAAAACCGAAGGGAATTAACACATGTAAACAGAGTCTTCATTTAAAAGGGAGTGTTTTGCTCCCTTAGAAGGAAAGTCCTGCAATACTTTATTTTTTCTTGCAGCTCCCAAAAGATCAATTCTCCTTCCTCCACTTGAGCTTTTCACCTTTCTGTCCAAAACAGGCCAAAGGCACAAGACTTCTTGAAGCATACACAGAAAAGCAGCCTGAAGACAAACACAGTTCTTCCTATAGGTCACCAAAGGTAAAGACATCAGTACTATTTTGTCAACTGACAGTTCTATTTCAGTCTGTGAAGCAGCAACACAGAAGTCAGTTCCCAGTAGAGATAACGGTTTTTCAAACACAAAAAGTTTATTCTTTCTCTATACAGAAAAGAGGTTTTTGAGATATATTTTTCATTACTGAGTGGAATAACAAGGATGCTCCATGTGTTTATGCTGGTAGAGACCATTTCCCTTGTGAATCACTGCCTACGTGCAATTTCTAACTGCTTAAAATAAACACATTGTGGAAGTTCCTTCATTAGAACCTTGTGCCTTCTGGTACTTCCTACATGGTGCATTTGGGGATGCAGATTACAATCCTAGAGCTGAACAGCCAGGTGTCATTTGTGTTGTGATGATCCAACAGGCTCTGGCAGCCTGCAAAGAACACAGAGACTGTAATTGTCACTGTAGCACCCGTTAGGATCACACTGTGCTGGCAGCACTGGGAGGAAGGGAAACAGATGCATAGCCCAACGGCTTTCAAACATTCAGGAAAAGGATGAAACCATGGAACTATGAGTGCAGGTCATTCTCCTGTAACAGCTTTGCTCAGTGCAGCAGCATCCTGGGACTTGCATGTGGATGCTAAACACCTGCACCAGCCACAGACACAAAGCTTTGATCAGCAAGAGAACACTGAACTGCAAAAGTACTTAACCAGAAATGTTCTTGTGACTCTGTGAGCAGCACCAGCATACAAGTTCCTCCCAGCATGACACCCATCCCTGTCATCCACTGGAGGGCAAACACTATTCAGATGTTATTTGTCTGTAGCTAATGAGTTTGGCATTCATAGATCCATGACAAGAGCTCTGCTACAGCAGGTCTGTGATGGTGGGATGCTGTAGATGTATTTGGATGGCTGGATCCAAAATAACACTGGTCTGTAACGTGTCCATCAGTTTGCTCACTCTTTCTACTCTTCACAACCTTTATTCACAGAGTTCAACAGAGACAGTTCTCCACAGTGGTGAAGCCTAGTTAAGCATTGTGAACAGTGGCCATTATCAGTATAGGTGATTAAGGAAAGCTTCATGATGCCACCACCCTGTACAGAGAGGCATCAGACCCACAATGAAACAGAACAATTACTTGCAAGACCATTGATGGCAGGGGGCTGCCTGTGTTCTACGCATAGAAAATGCATTTACAAGGTTCAAGCATCCAGAACAGTACTGCCACTAAAACATACAGGAGTAACTAAAAAATATAATAAACAAGAAAGTGTGATTGTCAGAAGCCTTTAGATTTGTGGCACTCTGCTGAGCTTGTTACTGAGGCTACTGACACAGGCTTTCACCTCCCCTGCAGACCAGTTCAGTGTGGAGATGGAAGGGGCCATGGTGACTTGGGCACTGTGAGGACAGAGACTTGACTGTCCCAAGCCCAGAGAAAGCAAAACAGGCTAAATGGCTCTTTCATCTGGTTCTGTGCAGCTGCTTATATGGCCACACTGCCAGCACACAGAGTCCCTACTGCCCATCTGTGCTGCTGTAGGAGGTAATCTTGCAGGTACCTGCCCTCTGGGCAGTACAGAGAGCAAGAGCAGCATTTGTATGGCAGCTGCTCTACTCCACCACTCCTTTTTCCTTAGCTCTGCATCATCTCAGCAGTGCTGGGCACAGAGCACAACCAGACACTCCAGCTCTGGAGCTCCAGCTGCCTGTTTCTGAGGCCAAGGAGCTCGGCACATCGAGTCACTCAGGGATGGCAGTGCTGCAGGGGCTGCTCTGCCTTCCTGCCAATTCAAATTTTGCCTATGCTGCCAAGAGGACAAGCTGGTAGCAATCACCCAGGGCCATTCTGTAATTGCACATGCACCTCTGTTGGCTGTCACACATCTGGAGAACAGTTTCTGGTTACAAATCCCAAAAAGAGAGGAAAAAATTTAGATCAAAGGAGGAAATAAACAGTACAAGTCAGTGTTACCCCTTACAGCCACAGCAGTGCCTCAGAAGGCACAGTCACACAAGGGAACCACACCTCTCCATCACAGCCATGAGAAAGCTGCACTGCTGCGCAGGGCAAACAGCAAAAAGCCCTTGCAGTCTTTGTCTTAAATCTCTCTCAAGTTTCAGGTTGTCATGAAATGCAATTCAAAATATGTTTCAGCTAAGGATCAGAATATAAATTCACAAATGCCTTAGTCTCCCTAGGTACTTCGACCTCTCTGCGACCTCATTTTGTCAATTTCTATCAAAATGCTAAAAAGATCCGGCAAATAAACAGAGCCCCTGGTTAGTACTTCTCCATTTCCCACAGTGGCACACAGATCTCATGCAATTAATTCAGTTGCACATCAGCTTTACCATTCTCTTGGGTAGAATCATTCAGTAATGGACTGCAATCTGTATGCAAGAAGTCATATGCAGGAAGCAAATAAAAATCAAAATATTCATGTGGGTGGGATTCAAAAGTCCAGGAACTGCTTCTGCACTAGAGATCTCCAGCACATACAACTTCTGGCTACACTAAAAGTAGGAGAGAGGTGAGAAGAGCTTATGACTGTGGTGTGTGGAAGACAGCAAACAGGTGATCAAAATGCTCATCACATGTGTTACCAAAATGCTCTCACATATGATAATTTCATAATTCACTAACATAATTGCTCTCTCCAGCATTTTAAGAAGGTTTGATGCAAAAAAATCTTGGGATCAAGGCTGAAATTGCTAAAGAGAGAGTTGCTTCAGGGCCACTAACTAACTCCAAGCTGTCCAAACCCCTACCCCAGCTTCAGTGAGGACATTATTTCTGACAAAGCCTGGTCTGGCAGGACCATCTCTGAAGCCATGGTTCCTCTGCTTTAAATTTTTGTTGTCTGAAGGATTTCCAGCTGAGCAGAGCACTTGGCAGGCAATGCCAGGAGCATTTTCTCAAGCATTTGCTTGGCCAGCTGTTCACAGAGGTTGGCATTTCTTTATGGAAACTAGAGACCCCAAAAATTCTTCAGTGTCACACAGGAGGATGAGGGCATGGGCACTTGTAGGCACAGAGGGATTTCAAGAGCACACAATCTTCAGGAGTTAGGATCAGACTGGGGAGACAGGTGGCACTCCAGTTCTTAATGTAACTCCACACAAAGAGCAGGGAAGACACTTAACCAAACTGTGAAATGGTGCAGTACAGGAAAGCTAAAAGAGCAGAGATTGAAACAAAAATTATTTTGAAATGACATGCATGGGCAGAAACCCTCAGCTGAAAACACTACTTCTATGTAGTAATTTTCAGAATTATTATAACAGGGTAAGATGTCAAACATACCCATTCTATTTATAGAATGACATGCAATTTAGTCAGAAAACAAGTTTCATCAGCATAAATGCTTGAACACAATCAGCTTCCTCCACCTGCACAGTTCCAGGCACGACTACTCTCCTGCCATGGCAGAGCTGCAGGGAGGGGTAGGACACAAGGACTGCATTCTCCTTGGAATAACTTCAGCAGCAGGATGAACCCCATCATTGCTACTCAATACCACATTATGCTGAGATAAGCTGACACACATGTTTTTTTCACTGAAACCCAGAAGCACTGCCTTTAATTTCAGAATTAAGGAAAAGTGCAAAGGGAAGGAGAATGGTGATGACTTGAAATTGTCTGCACCTGCAGATACAAAGCAACAGCAATCCATTTAGTCAATACCTTACAGCTGTGTATCCCAGTTGGCTCACCACAGATTCCATGTGGGTATCTGGAGCAAGCGGTGACACAATTCCTAAACTCCAGTCCTCTGTACAGAACCAGCCTAGCTAAACCACCACCAGAAGCAAAGATCAACCCACTTACAGCCTGTGACATAGGGATGAGAGACTTCCCACACGAGATAAACCAGGAATAGATACAAGTAGCAAGATAAAATTACAGTGTTCAGATACTTCAAGAAGGGAAACGAATTATCGTTTCCTAAAAGGGAGTAGCTATGAAGTTGCAAGAATTTTGAGAGCAGCAGCCTTGGTGCAGAGCAGAGGCTGGGGAAACTCAACAGTTCCAGGCTGTTCCACAGTTAAACTTCAGAGCCAAAAGCAAAGCAAAATCTCACACGTTTAGCAGGCACAGAAGAAGTGATCCTAACAGTACTTGCAGGTTTTATACTGCAAGCAAATCACTAAAGTTCACATTCAATTAAAGTCTGGCATCTGGAAAATTTCTTAGGATCTGTTTCATTTGAAGATTCATTTCACATTTTGATCAACATCTAAAATCAGATCATGCTACCACAAAGTTCTTTTCTACTCCATTTTCACCTCTTTTTCGAGATTGGCAGGCAGGACTTTAAAGTGACATTCTAAAATTAAATTCAAGATATTAGAAACCATTTAAAAATTGATTAAATAGCAAAAAAACAAAAAAACAAACAAACAAACAAAAAAAAAAACCACCCAAAAAAAAACCAGAACCAAAAAAACACCCCAAACCAACCAACCAACCAAAAAATACCAAAACCAAAAAAAACCAAACCAAACCAACAACAAAAAATCGACCTAAACTGAAACCATTCATTTCTTCTTTTTTCTTTCCCTCACAAGCATGGGGAGGCAGTACTTACTTCTAGTTAATGAAAAGAAGACCTAAATTGTTTCCTGGAACCTCAAAATAGCTCAGATGTCTTAGTTACTACTTGGCTGAAAAAAAATTATTAGCAGTGAAAACAAGTCCTCCGCATTTATTACTTAAGCAGGTGGGGAGGAGAGGCAGAGCCTTAAAGAGCTCACACCAAAGCACTGTGGTTCTTCCATTAGTCAGGGCTGCATGTCAGTACAGGTTGGAACATCCTCCTTCATGTTTTTGCACCTTTGCAGCTTAGCAAATCTGAGCTCCAGCAACTACAACCCTGGCCAGTTTATTAAGCAGGGGAGCATCTCAGTTATCACTGCGGCAAACCACAGCACGCAGTCTCTGATTCTTCATGGTTCCAGAGAAACATGCAGGTAGCAAAACCCCCTCCATGCTGTTTTTAGAGAGGCCCCTGGACTCAGTGTGCCACCGGGAAAGGTCCTTTGGCTTTCACCACTGTGCTGGAGTAAAGACTGTACAAGACGTGAGTTTACTGTTTTCCAATTAAATTAAGCATCTACTCTGCCTTCCAGAACAGTGGTATCATGTCATGAGACTGTGCACATGCTCCTACTGCCTCAATTGCTTGTTTCTGAAAAACACACACAAGAATTTATAGGAATTGTCTTCCGGCACTGAGACGAAACCAGACAAAGCTCAAAAAATGATCAATATGAATCTTCTCTAAAGACATCATCACAACCATCAGGTCATCAAAGACGCCTCCAATAATAGGACAGGGAAAATGATACCAGCACAATGAAAGACCAGCTGGCACATTCCCATAAAGGCAAAAGCAGCCCTCCTGTGGTTTTGATGAACAGCAGAAGATGAATCCTTTCAGATACAGTAATCCTGCAATCAGATACTCACAAGAACCACAAATAAATGCAAATCAAATCCAGGGCTTTAACAGATTATAGGGAATGCAAAGGAGAGTCAGTAGAACACACCAGATCCCAGCACACAGAGCACAAAGACATTTCACTGAAGATCCAGGTGAGCAAAAAGGGCACCAGTCCAAGCCCTGCTTCCTGAAACTAGCTTGTATCTAGAGGGCTAATTCTTACAAGGAAGCAGGCAGGCTCATGCCTCCTCTGACTGCTACCACCCTGCACAGCCTGCAAGCTGGGATGAATCAAAGTCCTATCATCTTCCTCCAAGATGCCCTTATGCAAGATTGGGAGGGTTCAGCTCAGAACTTGGCTACAACAAACAATTTGAAGTTTCAGGAGAAAAAAAAACAACAGCTACAAACAAAACCAGAACAGATGGAGATGCTGTCAGCAAGGAGAAGAAACTGAAGTCCTTGTGAGTTTGCTTTGACAAGCAACAGGAAGAACTAAGACAGAAAAGATGACAGAAGACAAATAATGTCAATCTACCCAATTCAGCAGTAAAGCTTTTACCAGAAAAAAATCTCTGGCATTTCTGGGGAGTGGCTGCTTCATCTTCTTCTGAACTACTCCACGTCTGTTGTTCTCCCTCTCCAGCTGACACTAAAACTTATGCTGGAAAAGATACAATGCTTCCCTGCACCCATCACTGCTGGCTAAAGGAACACTCCAGAAAGCAAATAGCAACAGTGGAAGATAGCAAGTGCAATTACTTTTGTCTTCTGTTGGACAGTGCTGGATAGCACACACCCTACACAGGCAACCTGGGTGGGTGCTTTTTCCTTCAGAGCACACCCAACATACAACTGGTACTGCTTAATTTGGCAGGCAGCCTCTCTCCAGGCTCACGGGGCCACCTTCGGCAGCAACAGATACTTTTCAGGCTCGTTCAGTCCTTGCAGGCTCTGCTGGCATTGCCAGGAAAGCCCAAGCATGCCAGCAGCAGCAACACTCCAGCAACAACCCCGCTTCACACAAAGACTGGCACTGAAGGGAACGGCTCTGCACACTCATTACAGCCCTCTGTCAGCTATTCCCTCTGCCCTTATATGGGAACATCCCGTGGCCCCGCTGGGAATATGATGCTGTTGGTGGACATGAAAGGTAAGGCAATACCTGAGCTGTCAGCAGGCAAGGGCAGAATTTTTCTGTCCTGAAAAGCAGTCAGAGTCTTGGAGCCTGAACTCTTTACAGCACTCACATGGGAGAAAGTAGAGATTAAAAGTGTCAACTGCTGACAGTCTGCACCCACCTTTCTCAAGAGTTATGCTGGTGATTTTAATCTTATTAAATATTGTTAATCGTATTACTAACCTAACTCTTTTCACATGTTGGAAGAAATTTAAAGAGAAAATTCCATATATGACCATGCTATAGTAAATGCTTTCTAGCCAAGTCTCAGTTCAGGGCAAGTCCCTGGCTTGCAGATTCCAGTTAAGCTGCACACAGGTGTGGATGTGCACAGAAATAGTCCGCTCAGCACCAGACTACCTACGAGTCACCTTCCCTGCCAGATTCTTCTCCGTCCATAACTTGTTTGCTTTCTTCTCTTGTGATTCTGCTAGGCATTGCTGGCCTCTCAAAGTGACCCTATTAAAACCTGTGAAATTCCATGCCCCATTTGTAACAAGGGGAAACACCAATTTCCCCATTAGAATGCAAAACCATGTAGCACAACAGCTCAGTGCATCAGCTTCCCCCTGAATCAGGGTGAATGCTTCCATCACTGGCTTAGCTCCCTGACATCACACAGACATATCATTAATATAAGTCATCGATTGATGAATTTCATACACAAGGCAGAACACTTCTGTGATTCCCTTTCAAAAAGTGAGGTCACAAATGAGCAGATCACATTCAGCCTTACACAGAATAGAGCACTTGTTTAAGTAAAATACTGACCCCGCTGTTTTACAACACTCAGGGTTGCAGCCCCTTCCTCTTTGTAACTACAGCAGCACTCCAGATACTCTCCCAGGACTACTCCTGTTCCAGACTGTTGCCCTGAGATAAAGCAGCAGCCACAGAAAGTTTACATTTAAGAAAATAAAGATCTCAAATTGCAACTCCTGGAACACAAAACACACCTGCTCAGAGGGGCCCAAACACTTGCTGCAAACTCTTTCAAAAAGAATGTGTTCAAGGTGGAAAACGAGATCTCCAGACCAACAGGAATTACCCAGTCAGTGCGCTCCGAGGCGCGGGGCGAGGGCCGGGCAGCTCTTGCAGCGCGGCCGCACGGGCTGCCCGACCCTCCGCCCGGTGCCACCTCCCACCGACCCCTGCCCAGGTCGCGGGGGGCTCGCCTGGTCCCACTACTCCCCGCATCCCGGCAGTGCTACCGCCGGTGGAGGGGCTCGCCAGCCCCGCCGCCCGCTCCTCCTCCTCCTCCTCCTCCTCCGGGGCGCGGAGCCGCGGCGACCCCCGCCCTCCTCCCCGCAGAGCCCGCCGCAGGGACGGCTCGGGGCGGGGGCTTTCCCAGCCCACCGGAGCCCCCTCGCCCCGCCCGGGAGGCGCCGCCGCTCCGGAGGGGCCGCGCCCATCCCCCCACGCGGAGACAAAGCGCGGCCCCCGGGCGGCACCTGCCGCCGGCCGCTGACCCCCGGCAGCGCTTCCTCGCCCCGGGCCGGATGCAGCGGCCGCAGCAGCCCGCGCCGCCCTCCCCACGGTCCCGGTGCCCGCCGCCCCTCACCTGCCGCGGCGCCCGTCCCGCTCCGCTCCCGCCGCCGCCGCCGAGCGCTGCCCGCACCGAGCCGCGGAGCGCCCGCCCCGCCCCGCTGCCCGCCGGCCGCCCCGCCCCCGCCGCGCTCCTCCAATGGCAGCCGCCCGCTCCGCCGAGGCCCCGCCCCCAGCGCGGCCCCGCCCCGCGGCATCCGGCTGCCCCTCCCGGGCGCGCGGCCGGCGGCGAGACCCCATTGGCTGGCGCGGAAGGGGGCGTGGCCGGCGGCGCCTCCGCGCCCGGGCCGTGCCCGGGATCCCCGTCCCGGCGGGCGGGCGGCTGCTGTCGCTCGGGACAGCGAGCTCTGCCTTTACCGACCGAGGCCTGGGCAAGGCGGGTGTTCTGCACGATGCCGCCAGAACGAGTGGCGGCTGCCGGCCGGTCCGAGTGCGCTGCGCTGCGCCAGAGTGGTCCGCGGCGCCGCTGATGAGAGCTGGGCTTAAAGATGTGTATTTTTGAAGAAATGGCAGCATTTCTCTTGTCTCTGCGTTTGTAGCAATATAACTTTGCAGTCAGGCTCGACAAGCCTTTGTGCTCGGCTCTCCTCAGCCAAGGGGTGCGAGTGAGTGGGAAGTTTGTCGCCCTGTACTCACACAGCATCGGGAGGCTTAGGCACAGCCCAGATCCAATTTGCAGTGTACCAGCACATTAGCGAGATTGAAGAATGTGACAAAAGCATAGTTTATCTCCCGCTGCAAAACAGCGAAGGACATACCGTTCCAGCTGAAAGTCGGTGGTGACAAAAGCACCATAAATCAGAAGCGCCTGAAGTGATATGTCTAATATAAACTGACTGCTGGTTTTGTGATTTTTATTCCTGAGAAGCTGGAAGCTCCAGTTATGAGCAGAGCAGAGGCTGGCGCTCTATGTAAGAGACAAAGGCATTTCTTGCCACTGAGAACTGACTGCATAAAATCCTCTCTCTGAATTAGGGGTAAGTTCTGTCAGTAACAGCTCTACAGAGGGACAGAATTAATGCTCCCATTTTTCTCGCTGACACTGTAACTTCTGTGTTCCCCAGATGTGCTGTGTTCTGCTGTGTTGTTGATCAGCGAATATACAGTTAGTCTAACAACTGACTTGCTATACATGCAGTGACTGAGTGTAAGTACTGGTCGTTTGCCTACAGAGCTGACTGCCAGATGTTTGGCAGTCGCAGACAAAAGATGGAGTTATGCCTTAAGCACCTAGCCACAAATTCTGTGTGTAGAAAAGAAAACATTTCTGAGGATGTGAAGAAGTGATGCAGGAGCTGTAGGTAAAAGCAAACTGAGGAAGAGTGCACTGGCCTGGGTTGGGCAAGGTACAGAATTTGCCTTATGCCAGGGGTGCCCATCACTTCTTTTTGGCTACAGATGAAGCTACAGATCTCCACTGAAGACATAAAGCTGCTCTGAAAGTCTGAATCAGGCTTTCCTCCCACATGCATTTCTGACATTTCAGAGGGACATAGTTGGTACAAATCCCATGTCCAGAACTGTCATTAAACATCTACTGTCTTTGTTACAATACACCAGTCTCTCATACTCCCACCCCCAGCCCCAAAATTTTATGAAGGAAAAAATATATCTGAAAGTTTAGAGATGCTGAACAGTCCCCAGGATCTGGCAGCATGACCACAGTCTCCCAAAGGAAGGATTATTTCAGAGGCAACTGAAAGAGAGGCTGGCTGCCTCTCTGGACCTTTGCTCCTTGGCCCTTCATTATGCTGAAGAGTCCTTGGGGCCTGCTGTGTGCAGAGCCCACGAGGACTCCCATGAGGAGATGATCCCTTACTTGTTCTTCTCCCAACACAGAAAAAGCCATCCTATTACCACACCCCACCCGCTGAATCGCTCTTCAGCTTAGAGCTCACTGAGTTATCATCTCACTAATCAGAGACATTTTAACTGCACTCAAATTGCATCCACCAAAATCCAGTCTGGGTGACTAAGAGCATTTAAAAAAAAAAAAATCCCAACTTTTTTTTGCTCCAACCCATTCCTGACTCAAAACACTAATCCCCTTCATGCCTTTCCTCCAGAGCCAGTCCCAACCTGCAGCCCCTTCTGTCTGGTGAAAAACATCTGCAAGCTTCACTTAAAAAGCAGCAAAAACCCCCATGAGAGCATGTTTGAAAGGAGAAGCTTTTCCTTCTGTCCCATGGCAGGGTTGGTGCAGGGAACTGGATACAGGGCCTGCCTTGGGAGCAGGACAAGAAGAGGTTCTGTGCACTTTAGAGATGTTACAGTGCCCCCCTCCCACCCCTCTTATAGCACTCCTGAGTGACAAGGATATTATAAAACCACTGTGGGATTAAACATTCCCCCTTCTGGGAGGAGTTTTTAACAGTCTGCACAAAAATTTTGCAGTTCTTTAAAAAACCCAAACAAACCAATCAAACTCTAGAGAAAAAGCTAATTTTCAAACACTATACAGCTGAAAATGGTGTCACACAAAGAACAAACATATTGAGGAACAAATTAAAACAATCTTTGATTTTCATTTGTTCAGAAAGTTTGGTTAGTTGTGTTGTTTTTAGTATATTTAAATCCCTAAAGGATCCTTTTCTGTAAAACCCCTTGTTAATGTCTGGTTCTAAGCAGGTTAGCTAAGTTTCTTACGTAACTATTATGATAATCACAAGGCTAGCAGCTGCTTATGCTCCTTTTGATTTCCTTCTTACTCTTCCTCCCCTCCAAGCAGGGGATGAGACGGGTTAAGAAAGTCACGAGGGATATGTGAATACTGTCTATAGCTTCCGGGAATAAAGTGTATTTAGAGCAGTAATTCAGGGACCAACAGAAGGTTCGTATCTGACTCCATTCCTTTCACGCTTTCAGTTTATCAGAACGTTTAGAAACAGCATTAAGGTCTTTGTTATGGCCATTTGGGCACCTACAGTTCTGCTGGCAGCAGTCTGTTGGTGTTTAAGGATTGGATTTTGAATACAAAAAGTACCCAACACCCCAGAACCTGCAGGGATAGAGCAACAGACTCTGAGCACACACCTATTTGCATGGGTTTGCTTTCCTCCCTGCAGAACACAGCAAAACAAGCTTGGGATGCTTGTGGCAATCCCTTTATCTTGGAGCTCTGTTGCTGTATTTAAGCACAGACCTTCTCAGATTATCCAACTGCCAAGCACCAGAAATCTCACTTCTCTATGCTTTATGAGTGAGGTCATGAATATAACTTGCTAGCAAAAATCTGGCAATAAAATACAGATCTAAATATATTATGGACAAATCCAGCATTGTCTCCCTTTTCCTAGCTCATGAAACTCACTCCTACTGCAAATCTCAACCCTGTTTCTGAGGTAAACAGGACATCTCCACCACTCCTCTGCTCCACAAAGAGGGAAGTATTTGTTTTAGAAGGTATGTTGTGAAAGGAACTGTCTTTTCCAAACAAACAGATGCAAAGAAATCAACAGGAGCACCTGCAACTTCCGACCAGGATCCTAGAATGCTGGAACATTTAAAACTCAAGCATAAATAAATAAATATATATCCTGATTGTGACACTACATCTAACTGCTTTTGTCCTGTCTTCTTAAGCAACATTTTCTAGTTCTCTCATGAGTGGAAGGAAGGGCAACTTTTCTCTTCAGAATGCACCTACTGTTAGAAGTCTGCAGTGACCTCATTCAAAGTTATTTCCATAGCCACGAGCTGTTTGCTTTTGAGTTACTGGTGGTTTTTCAAGGAGCAGTAAGAACTCAAAATAGCTTAGCATGGGCCAAGCTCAGGCCACTGCCACCCATTTTTCTATAGTTAATGTCTATCAAAGGGCTTCCTGTTGCTCTTACCAGGTTCTAACTCAGTTTCTGTGTCTTGCCAGACAGAAGAATTAATCTGAATGAACACTGGCTTCTTCTGACCTATACACAGTACCCAGGTCAGTCTCTGGCCTCACCAGACCTGTACATGATTTTGCGAACACCACCCCCTCGGATGAGCATTTGGGGCACAGGGCTGGCTGAGCCATCCTGCTGAGAGAGGTCTTTGCTAAGAGAGCAAGAATTCAAGTCTCAAAAGGCCTTAGCAAGCAGAACTTACTCGTTGAAGAAAGGATCTGCTGAGAGACCTCATTCCAAAAGTGAAACTCAACTATCTATTATAAAACCTTTTTAATAACCCAAAGGTATGCAACAGAACAACAGAATGTGGGTTGGCCTTTTTTCTGGTAATTTTATTTTTTCTTTACTAGAATAGACCTGAAGAGCACAGGCAACAAAGTATTCACTTAGTCCTGGCTGAATCATCAGGAAACGTGCACTGAGATGTCAAGTGCTTGTGTAAATCACTGCTGCAAATGTACCTGAACTGAGGTGAGTGCCCAGGTAAACACCCCCTATACGACAGCTCTGCTGGTTTTGTTCAAACTCATGTATTTGCTGTCTGTGTTACATGACAAAGGTTTAGCACAAAGTACTAAACAGATTATACATATAGTCCATGTTATAGCATCTTCCTGGCTATTGCCTTCAGCCAGCTCAGGTACAGCTGCCACTGCTGCAGCCACACCTTCTGGCTTTGGGGTGCACATACAGTAGATCATTGCCACAATGGAGTGATGATTAATCCAGGATTGAGGGAATACACAAATCTTCTCTCCTAATTATTATATAGTCACAGTTAATTACAAGGGTTTTTTCCTAATTGAAATTATTCTGCTGTCACTTCACATAGGAGGATTTAGCAAGGAAGAGCAGAACTAAGCGAGCCATGGTAATCACTTGTAACACAGAGCTGTGCCAGCTGCACACAGGATCTGTTCCTGAGTCTTCAAAACTCCCTACAAAGGGCAAGATCCAGTTATTTTCATCTTGATACACATCACACCTTCCAGCTCTTCTCAAATTTCAGGTTATGTCTTTTGAACAATCATTTATTACAGATTTATTTGCTATAGTTTACTGACTGTTCATACAGTCCTTGACTGACTTTTTCTTCCTGTAAATCTACATAGAGTTAAAGCTACAGACTACCATAATACTCTCTTTAAACGGGTAAAAAGCAGATGTCTTTAGAGCAATAAACAGCTCTTGGTTTTGTATTCTCATTTATTGTATAAAAGTTTAGCTTCAGACCTCTGCTCATTTTTGATGCCACCAAGTACAATTCAGTGAGTGCTGCCATGACTTTCAAGTTTAGCTGCCTAGCCTTCAGCATTTAAAAACCATGCTGATATATATAATCCACATGTTCAGTGATGTCAAATAATAAATTCAGCCAGTTACATAGTAAGGGGGGCCAATTTTATGTAGTTAAACTGAAAAAAACCTCAAACTCCAAACCAGAACAAACTTCTCAGTGACTAGTGTGGCAAATTACAAATAGAACCATTGTACTAGTCCTTCCCCTTTAACTACACATTTGTCTCATTTTCATCAAGCTCCTGCAAGAAATATAACCTGTAAAAATATATGTGAAATGATAAAATTAAATATTATAGATTTGAAGAATCCTATTGATCTGTATGCACACTTCTTGATACAGCTAAGTGTATGGGAGTTTTTATCCCAGTTCTGAAGCCAGCAGATCCAACTGCTTCCCTGACAAATACTTTTTACTCACTTCACACTCCAAATAATCAATGTGTAAATCAGCACTTCCCCAAACTACCTTTTGGACTTTCATCTCTCTTACAGGTAGTGAATCACCAAAGATCATTCCTAACACTGTTTCTTTATTCTGTCATTAGCACCCAGTGATCCAAATGAAGTTGGTGCCACATATGTCCCTGTCCCAAAGATCTTGCCATCTTAGGAGTTTATAATCAAAACCTCAAATTCTCTTAAAATAGGAAAAAGTCCCACCACACAGAGTGTGTATCAGACAGGATTCATTCCGAGTTGCTTACACAGAGGCATTACAACATGAAGTGAGCATGCTGCTCCTTTGTCTGCAAAGGTCCCACAGAAGTGCTTGTGACGCAGGAGTTCCACGTTGGATTTGCCTATCTGCTGCCATCACGGGGAGAAAATGATTTCTTATCTGAGCCATACCAGAAACCTTGTGTGAGGCCACACACAGATACTGATGTTCAGCTGTTCAGACAAGTGTTTTGCCTCAATCAGCCAATTTTCATCCTTCCAGGGAAAACAGGCAGCTGAACCTTTCACTCCTTTCCAAATATTATTTTGGAATAGTTTGTGTTTATTACTGCTAATGTACTGGCTTAAAAGCACCTGCTGTAGAGTAGCATTTCAATTTCCAGGCAGGACAAAATTAGAAAAAAAACCCCAAAATGACAAACCCAGAGAAAGTTCCAATGAGATACTAGCAAGGATAAGAAAGTGATTGCTCCATAGATGATTACTAAAACCACAAAATACCTTGGGAATGACGGGTTAAGGAGTCTGTAGAGAAAGTATAATTGGCTTATATTGTCAGAATAAACATCATGATACTTCATACAGCTCTGTATCAGAACCCTTTGCCTCTTTCCCTGCTTGCAAGCCTGGAAGGACATGCAGCTATCAGTAACAAAGAGCTGAACCTTCAGAAATGTTTTGGATACTTCACAACAAGCCATCCTAGGAAAAGGTTACGACGTGTAACTTCACTGTATTTTAGATTCATCATCTGGCTGTTTGTTAAAACGACTCCTGATGTACTGTGCATGAACAAATGGCAAAACTATGAAGAGATAAGGAGCAAAATATAGAGAATTATACATGAGGTACTTAGGTCAATGACACAGCAAAGGAACAGCTGGAACAGGAAATCACAAATCCAACTCCAGAGTGAAAATCACTGTATTTTATATCAGTTGTATCATATCCATCCTGAGGTGCTGTCACATGGTCCAGTAGTGGCTTCAGTGTGGGGTGGTGAAGATGTAATAGAATCTCATGGTGTCCTGGGGGAGAAGGAGGTGACAGGGGGACACTGATGGCTCTGGGGGAACGCAGGACTTGGGGGAATCACCTCGGCTCAGTTCTGGCACTGTGGAACTGGAAGAAGACTCCTCCTTGTGCCCACACTTCGGGGAGAGCCGAACAGTGGGGATGGAGGGACATCAGACCATGGGTCAGGCCCCAAAACCTGTCTGTCCCAGCAATAAATCTGTCTGAATCCCAGAATCTCAAGGGGTCTGGGAGGTGGCTGGGGGCCACAGAGAGTGGCTCGGGGCGGGGTACAGGGATCTGTGGGTCAGGGTACCCAGAAAATGTACCTGATTACACTACAGGGCCTGTCTTGGGCTACTGGGGCCGCTGGGGATGCAAACTGGGGCCCAGTGGGGTGAGTTAAGAGTCTGATGGGAACAATTGGGACCATTGTGGGGTGACATGGGGCACTGGGAGCAACCAGGGGTACAACTTGGGGCCTGAGGGGGGCCATTTTGGGCCTCACAGGTGCAATTTGGGGCTGAGAGGGACATTTTGAGTGCTGTCTTGACACACAAGACTAGAGAGTAAGAGTGAAACAGTGAATGAAACCAACAGATCAAACAGCGGCATCTCCTTTGCTTGTTAAAAAGCGCAGTGTGACAGAGACTTGACATGGAGCCTGCAGCAGTACTGGACTAAGGCTTTTCAAGTTTTTCAAATATACAGGAGAAGGCATAATGAGAAACACTAAGGGAGCTTTATTTGGACTTGTACTCCAGGTACTTAGAGTGCAAGTTTGCCTTTATTAATCTAATAAGTTGTGGCAATTAATTAGGGATCAGTTCCCTTTCACTATGATATAGAGTACAGGCAGAGTAATGGCAAACATAGCACATGTCAATGCAGTGCTGTAAACAGAACTTCTCTTGATTTGCGTTTCTAGTCTCCGCTCGGTATCACACAATTCCAAAATCACATCTCTCACAGCAGCAGCCTGGCCCTTGCCCTCCCCTGAAGGCCTTGGCATCACTCTTTCTGTAGGTCTGGAGTGCATGGCGAGTTTGACACTCTGCAGCTCAGACAGCACCTGCGTGATACTTTCCTGCAGACTGTTAAACTGCTGTTGTAAACTCCCTAGACATGAACTGACTTGTGTAATGTAGTTTAGCTGTTCATTTAAAGGCATTAAAAGAGAATCTATTTTTATGGAGTCATTCCTGGTTTCTCTAGTTAACAAAGCCCCTTCTTTCACTCCCCGCGATGCTGTTGTTTGCAGCACGTTTTTTAGGTCTTCTATGACATCACTGAGATCTTTCTGCTGCAAGTAATGGCTGGAGGCCTGTTCTTTGATGGCTTCTTGTAAATTTATTGGGCCCTTCTGTGCTTCAAGCACCAAGACTTTCAATTCTTGCAGCCTTACTCGATTGACGTAGGTGGAACCAAGAACACCTATAATGGCTCCCAGTACAGAGCCAATAATAGACCAGTTCTTCGTTTTTTCAGCTCTTGTGCGCTCTTTCTCATGGCTTTCCCTGACAGCTGCGGAGAAGAGAGAGAATTTTTCTCTCTCAGACTCTTCTGCATTTAAATATGCAGCTCGGTACCTCTTCTCTTCCTGCAAGAAATACAGTGATGAAAGGAGAAGGTATAATATGAAGCTATAAAGTCTATACTAAAGGAAAAAACCCAAACAAACCCCCAAACCCCAGTGCAGATGAAGGAATGGATACCAGGAACATCTATTAGTAGTTTCAGAAATTTTCCCTTGAATGTGGGATTTTCTTTATTAATCCCACTTAAGTCACTGAGACATCATTTTAAGTCTGAGAAATGGAAAAGGTTGTCAGGAATCACAGCTGAAGATCCTGTACATGAGAATCTGCCACGTGATGATAGAAAACAGGTATGAGAGAGCAAGGTCTTTCACTCCCCATAATGTTCCCTGTTTCAGCCCTGCTGACTTCTCCAGACACCAGCAAAAGGCAGCTGAGAGAGTTTCCATGAATTAACCAGAAAGGAGTTTCCTCATCCCACAGAGGGTTAATTCATTAAATGGAAGTTTTTTCTTGACTACTCATGTAGAGGTCACCACTAGAACAATTAATTTTCTAGGCTCGCTATCCTCAGTTTTATTCTCCAAATTTACCACTCTATTTTAGCATTAACACATACAATTTGCACAGAGGACCAAACCATTGATAGTAACTAACTAAAACAAGTACCTTAAGAAATTAACTCTGATCACTTATTTCAGAACTAAACTGCATCTACAAAGACAATCAATCACTATTGAAGGAAACAAAGCACACAAATTTGCAACATATTCACCAAACCTTAAGTACCAACAAATTACCTGCAGCAACCTGTGTTCCAGAGTAGCCAGTTCTAAATACTGGGTGTCATCCCGAGAGACCCTGTCTAAGCGATCCCGAATTTCCTTCAGTTTAATCTGTTGGGCTTCTACATTTTCACGAGCCTCTCGTACTATCCCTCGAGCTATCATAAAGACATTTTCTGCCTGAGAAGAAAGAGCATTTATTTTAGACACTTATTACCATACAGACCTAAACTGCTAATTGTACAATTTTTTTTTTTTTTGTGGGGGGAGGGAAAAAACCAAGAACAAAATAAGCCACACTCTGTTTCAATCAAGGAATAAGCTCTATTTACTACATGCATAGCTTAGAACACATTCACAGTACCTACACAGACAGTCAAAGCAGAAAAGACATAATTCTCCCTGGATAACCTTTTCTGCCTCACAGCCAGTGTTTATGCTTCATATAGCTCTATTCACAATTTTAAAAATTCCACATTATCTCCATGTTTACCTCTGTCACTTTTCCCTGAGCCTCTCGAACTTCATTGATTCCAACAAATTCTTCGTATCTGTCCCACCAATTCCTGCATGTTGCAGACACTTTTTGGAGGGAGTTTTTTCCCATAGCAGTCCCTGATTCCGTGATCCGATGAAGGAGACCCATGGCCATTTCCATCGCAGACTTGGCTTCGGGCCTCTTGGGCGCCGATGGGCAGTAAGTCCTCACCACATGTAAATTCCCTTTTGGACTCCACTTCATCAACGAATGGTGATACTGCAGACCACAGGACACCGAGGACACACTTGATTTGTATTTCATAGGCCCCATGTCTTGAATTTAATCACTAAACAAAAGTGCTACAAGGAAGAAGAAGAGATGTTATTGAAGTATGGCTGATTCACAGCTCTTCAATGACATTTGTGCCAAAACCAATCAACTCCAGAATGGCTAAACCACTGCTACTTTTACACCACTGCTTACCTAGAGAACTTTCCACAATTTCCAATAAAGTGCAATTGTGTCACAGATCTCTGATTTTCTGTTAGGAAGTAGTCCCACCATGCTTCATGGTTCTTGATTACTAATTCACCCACGACGTGAACAACGATCATGTGCAGATCCAATAACAGCAGGAGCGACTTCAGAGAAATTTAGTGCTTCAGCAGAGCAGTGATTGCACGATGTGGTTTGCGTTACAGGTACTCACATCTCTGCAAAAGAACAGAAAAGGAAAAAAGGCAGAGAGGAAACAAAATCTTCATAAAAAAAGAAGTGTGGCTTGATCATTCTCTTTATCTTAAATTGCACAGATACAGGAAGTGTTGAAGGATGCAAAGACAAAAACATAAAGGACAGAGGGAAAACCCAGAAGTGCTGAACACAGGTATTCCCATGAGACTGCCTACAAAAGTAATAAACCAGGATGAGCCACAAGAATAGAAAAATCTCAGTCAGGGAACACACAGCATTCTAACACACAGGGCTGCATTTTAAAATGAGCTTAAAATTCTTGCTTACCCTGCAAAAGCACGCTGCTAGTTATAGTTTATTGTCTACTGAGTTGAAATATGATCTTAGAGTTCGACTGAGGCACATTCCTCTAAGAACTGGAAACAGGAAAACTTTTCAGTCAGGTTTTGTATGAAATTTGAGCATGACTATATTAGGTTTTGACTAATATAATATTAAAACATGAATTATTGAGAAAACTTGATAGCTGCTGCATAGTATTTTTAATTATTTTAAAACAGCTTTCCTTGTTAATTTTAGGTGGTTAATACAGGCATCTCCACAAAAAAAGTATTGTACCAGCTGGAAAAATTCTGACCATGACAGGTTCATTCCTTGCTATTTCTAACAGCTAATAATAACACCAAGTGGCATTATGAAAATCTTACCAGTTGTTTTACACACCTAACAACATGGAAGATCAAACCCACAAGAACATGGAAATGAAGGAAGTTCTCTCTCCTGCCAGCATCACTCACAGATCTACTGTTAACAGCAGTGTTAAACACCTACTCTACATTGTAGGCCACATAAACGTCAGCTCAATTTTGCCTGTTCCAGACTGCAAAATTCCCCTCTCTTAATTGCATTACTACCTGAAGAGTTTAACCAAATATTTAGGCTACTGGACTATAGAAAAAAAACAGAGCGAAAGTTGAGATTTGAGGAAGAATTTCTATGCAGGCAGTCACAGACTGTGATGAACGTGATCTCAGCCTGAGCTCAGACGACACAAGAAAGTTGTGAAAGCTTAATCTGAGATGACGTGCCTGGTTCCTCTCTTGCTTTCCTCGCAAGAAACGTTTCCTCTGCCTGCAGTCACTGACAAACACACTCTCAAAAGCTGCCGCACACACAGAGCCGGTGGCAAGCGGGACTCGTTTCCACGGGTCCCGCCTTCCGCAGCGGTCCCGCGCCGCAGCCAAACGCAACCCGAGGCGCCACCGCGCACCCACATCCCGCAGCCGGCTTCTTCCGCACGACCGACCCCTTCCCTGCTCGGAGGCCCTTCCACCGACCCGGCCGAGCCGCCGCTCCCTCCCGGCCGCCCCGGGCCCGGCCCCGCCGCGCCCCGTACCTGCCCCGGCCCGGCGGCGGAAGCGGCGGCGGCGGAAGCGGCGGCGGAAGCGGCGGGAGCGGCGGGAGCGGGCGGAGCGAGCGGAGCCATGTCGGGCCGGGAGGGTAAGGCCGGGCCCGGGGCCGCCGGTGCCTCCCGCTCGGCCCCGCCCGGCCCTCACTGTCTCCTCTGTCTTTGCAGGCGGCAAGAAGAAGCCGCTGAAGCAGCCGAAGAAGCAGACGAAGGACCTGGATGAGGTAGGGCGGCGGGAGAACCCCGGGGCGCGGTGGGGGCTCAGCCCCGGCCGTGAGTGAGCCGGCGGGCCTACTGCCCGGGGGGTTCCTGCTGACATTTACAGGAGTGGGTAGTGACAGGACGAGGGGGAATGGGCTCAAAGTGAAAGAGAGGCTGTTAAGATTAGATATTAGGAAGAAATTCTTGCCTGTGAGGGTGGTGAATCCCTGGCACAGGTAGCCCAGAGAAGCTGTGGCTGCCCCATCCCTGGAAGCGTCCAAGGCCAGGTTGGACGAGACTTGGAGTAACCTGGGCTTGTGGAAGGTGTCTCTGCCCGTGGCAGGGGTTTGGAACGAGATGATCTTTAAGGTCCCTTCCAACCCGAACCATTCTGTGTTTCTCTGATTCCATGACGACATCCTGCCCGTGTTCCACCATGCTGGTGGATACAGCAGTGCTGGCTGACGGAGGAGTTTGGAATGCCCTTGTCAAACCATCAGGTCACGATCTGAAGTCGATCGATCACTGCAGTCCCAGGAAGGAGCCTGGGACAGGCACAAACTCTGGGATTATTGTGTAGTTTGCATAAATTAAGTACTAGTAAATTGCATGTTAGAGATACTCTGAACCGTTACATTTAAGTATTGGGTGTCAGCTGCTATTTTTGAGAATAGTGCACCATGGATGAGGTGTCACTCTTTGGAAAAAAGCAAGTACAATGTCTCTTTGAAAAAGGAAAAAAAAATCATAGCTTTCTAAATAACCTTTATTGTTAAAAAAATGGTAGCACTAATTAAGTGTTTACAAGGATCAGGTTATAAACATTTGTGTATCAAATGATGTGATTTTTTTTCCTCTCAGCCCTGCAATACTGTGAGCACTTGGGGGCAACACATTGCAAGAGAAAAACCCACTGGAGTGGATAAATGTGAGGGATTGATTTACTAGGAAAGACACATTAGCCTACAGGAGACAGGAAAACCCGGAGAGAGAAACAGAATATTCTGTTCTGTGGGGGGTAGGTAGGGGAAGTAATATGGTTATGTTGCAGCAAGGGAGGCTTTAAGTGAGAGGAAAGCTTTGCAGTTGTAAAGATGAGCCACAGACTGGATTGGTGAAGAATCTGTGGAATCTGAATTGTCAAGGTCCTTAGTTCAGTTATGCCAAAGTCACAAGTGCCAATTTAAAAATCTGGGGTCCTTTTCAGCCTTGGTGTCTGTGAAGAATGTGTATCTAAGGGACAGAGTATGTCTGACTTCTGGATTTGGAGGCTGGTCCAGCAAGGATGCTCAATAGCTGCCTTGCCTGTACACTTTGCCAGCAGTCTCATTAGATTTTTTGGAATTATTACAAATTTATTAAACCCAACAAAAGTGACATATGTGTGAGAGGATTTTTAAAAAATTTACACTTTTTTATAGGTGAAAGCAGCCTTATTTTATTTACATTCTTTATAGTCAAAATGTTTTTGTTAGTGCCTGTGTACTGGGCTTCACGTGTCACTGAGGGCACGTTAATGAATGATGTTAGTGCAAACATCTATCAATCAGAGGAATCATAATCTCAGAATGAGATTATGCCATGGGAAATAATTCCAGAAAGACCAAACATACAGAGTTGAAGTTTAGGTTGTGGTACAGCAAAAACCTTGGTGATAGTTCTGCAATGTTCTGCCTATTTAGCATTATTCAGCCATCCTGCCTCGGTCTGGTCAGGTGTTTGTTGCTGCTGGAATATTACATTTGTTTCTCATTGCTTCTCAGTTGTTTTTGAATTTTTCTGTGGAAGAGATGTTAAAAACTGCTGCTATTCTTTCCTTTAGACGGATCTGGCATTCAAACAAAAACAGAAGGAGGAGCAAAAGAAACTTGAGGAGATGAAAGCAAAAGCTGCTGGAAAAGGGCCCCTGGGTAAGTGAGGTGCCAACCTGGCAGGAGAAATGGGGGTCTTGCTGGCTTCAAAAATTTAATGTTTTTGCTTGACAAAAATAAAAAGGCCTTTGGGTTATTTGACATAGGTAAGTAAGGTGATGGCAGGTACAGATGATATGGAACAAATAGAGGCTATTTTTTAAAATTTGTTTTTCTTTTCTGTGCAATTTCATCCCCACATGATGCAGGTTCTGGTTCAGCAGGCAAACCACTGTGTCTGACATGCTGACCTATTCCACTGGTATGTGCAGGGACATTTGTATTCTTTCTTAAGCACACCAGTCTTTTCTTTCCAGATGTGTTACATACAGGCTTTGCCACAATCCTCCAAGTTTAACAAATCCAGTGCTTGTCCTCTGAGAGGATGAATTTCTTCAAGATCAGGAGATTCTTGGCAGGGGAAAAAAAAAGTGACTGGAAACCAGTCTGGCTTCAACCCCTTTGCCCGAGTGACTGTAAAATACATGATGTCACTGAAGTGAGTTCACAGGGTGTGTCTTGGTGGCCCATGGATCCCAGTCTCTGTCTCAGTGACAGTCGGCGAGTGTTCTTGTGAGTCTGCACCCGCCTTCTGCTCCTCCAGCATTTGCCATGATCTGATCAGAGGTGTTCAAGGTGGACCCTGCCTGCTCCCGTCAGGTGTTTCTGACCTGTGACCCATTAATGTTACCACTTTACCATTCTGTGAAGACCATCAACTTCACACTTTGCTTCCTATTCTTCAGCAAACTTTCAGTCTTGAAAGACCTTTCCAACAATCCCATAGCAAAATAGTTTCACTAACAACCTTTGCTATGGAATCTTGTCAGGTACTGTGTGAAAATATGAAGAAGTCCCGAGTTCACTTTACTCAGACACTTACTGATAACCTCAGGGTCCCAGCAGGTCAGTGAGGAAGGATTTACTCTTTATGGGAATCCTCTTAACTTTCACAAGACTGTTCATCCATTTGCTTTGCTGTTATCTTCTCAGAGATTGAGCTCAGACTCGCTGCTCTGTAGTTGCCTAGTTCTTCAAGGAACCCATTCCCTGTCTGGGAGCTTTGCTGGCAGTCTGTGAGTCCTCTGGCGTAGTGTCTGTATTGATGTTTTAAATCTTAGCCAGCAGACCTGCATTTTCACTTTGCAGCTTGTTGGGTGCTCTTGAAGGAAGTGCCATCCAGTTCCACTGACTCGGAATATTGTTTATTTACCTTAGACTGATCTAACTCCTCTCTTTTATCCGTGTACAAAAAAATGTGCTGGGTGTGGGACTTGGAATGTCTTTGGTGTTTCAGACAGATGCAAAATAATTCATTGAGCCTCTGTTCTGTCCTTACCATCCTAAACTCATTCTGTGTAGGGTTCTTCAGCTCACAGATCTCTTCAGAGTTCTTTCCTGCCATTATTACTTTGCCCCTTTCTAGACTCGGTGTCAGTCATCTGGCCCTCGTCTGATGCTTACCAAAGTGAGTAATGATTGTTGTGTTACTGTGGCAGGGTCAGCCTATTTCCAAGAGCCTTAGCAGGGCAATGCTGTTGGAATCAAGTTGCAGTGCCGAGTGTGTTTGCTGACCCTCGGCCCCTGAAGCCTGGCTTGGTGCAGCCTTGCTGTTCTCTTTCCTTCCCACTGGTCATATCTGACACAACTGGAGAAAAACAGCATTTACAACAAATGCCACACTTGTTGCTGTGTCAATACCTGGTGTTCTTTCACTTTAGTGTCTTCAATAATTGACTCTGCAGGGAATTCCACTACCTGCTTCTGTAGAGCTTTGATCCCAACAGGGGGTGTAGGGATACCAATGCTTTTATTCCCTTAGCCTTGATTTTGATTTGACCAGACTCTGATCCTGCTGTGTAAGAAATAATCAATGGAGAAACTAAGTAACTGGTGGAATACTTAGTTCCATTGTAGAATCATAGGGCATATTAGGTCCCAGGAGAAACTTAATTTCTAATGTTAAATAAGTCACTGTTCAGAGTAAGGTGTGGGAGATCAAAATCACACAGGGGTAGTCACACATGCGGAAACAATTCACCAGTGGGGACCTGGGCTGTACAGGCTGTCTAATGGGGGGATTCAGCTTTATGAGGAACTGCATTTGTAGCTAAGCTCTGTCACAGTCACCTAACCAGCTGTGTTGTTTCTTTTGGCAGCCAGTGGTGGAATAAAGAAGTCTGGCAAAAAGTAGCTTGATCAAACCGCAGGGTAAGAAGGGATCAAGTTACTCAATGGACCTGCAGGCTTCAGAGAGTCTTGAAAACACTCGGTCATTTGGGAAACATTGTACATTTTGTTTAGTCAGAATAAATCCTTTTTGTTAAGATGTGATATTTTCTCTTTACCTGTAGGTTTTGTTTAAAAATGGCTTTACTGTTTTATACCAGAAATGAAACTTTTACTGAAGACCACGTGTGCCCTTGTGCAGCCTGAGTGCATCTGCTGGTTTGGTAGTCATTTGTGAGAATAAATTTCAATTTCTCCTCTCTTTTGACAGAGGAGTCATGGCCCAGGTGTTAAAATCTGCAGAGCTTTAATCTGGAGGCTTAGGTTTAACTGCAGCTGTCTGAGATGTGGCTATAGCAGTGTGTGCTCTCCTAAGAGCTCTAAGTTTTCTCTAAACAAAAGTTGGGTTATACTTCCATCATCAGCACCTTGGGGTCAGCCACTCCAAAACAACTGCTTTTCATGTTCCTACTTCAGAACACGGCAGTGCCCTACAGTCCCACTGCCTGCTGAGCATACACTTGCCTTTGTCCTGCAAATTGTCACTACACCGTTTTCCTGAACTGCATATTGACATCACAGCTCCTGTACACTTGTGGAATGCCTTTGGGGTGGAGAGGGGAGAGGGTAGCAGTGCTTTTGGGACTGTAACTTAATTCTTGAAATGAATGGCAGTGATTGCACATTGGTTATGGAGACTTGAAGGAAGGAATATGCTGTTTCCAAGGTGAGAGTTACAGGGGAAAGAATCAATGCAAAGGCCTTTTTACTGAAGAGAAAGGGTGAGACAGACTGCTCCTGCTGCCAGGCAAGGCAGGTGATGGCTCCAGGGAGGGAATGGTTTCTGTGAACAGCGAGATTCTTGGGCTGCAGTGGCAGGGGGGAGTTACATGGGAAATCTGGGCTCGTACCGTCTGGGCTCCTAAGGATGAGACCGCAGGTGTTGGCTGTCAGTGCACAGCGTGCTTCTAAAAGGGTTTCCTTGTTAAAAAGACATTTTTAGAGAGCTTGGGGCGTTACCTCCCTTCTCTTGAAACGCGAGGCTCAGTTTCAGCAGGGCGGGAAGGGTGGGTGCCCTGGACGCCTGGGAGCAGGCGGGGCAGGCCTTGCCCTGCCATCAGCCCGTGTCGAGTGTCGCCGGCAGCGCCCCTGCCACGGGACCGCGACCGGGACCGGGACGGGGATCGGGACCGGGATCGGGATCGGGCCCGGGCGGCGCCGCGCGCGGGGTCCCGCCCTGCCTCGGGCTCTGCCGCCCCCGCGCGGCGGCCGCGGGGATCGCGCGGCGCGGAGCCGCTCCCGCCGCTCTGCGCACGCGCAGCGCTTCCCGCCGGGCGCTTCCCGCCGCGGCCGCCCCCGGCCCCGCGAGGCCGCGCAGCGCGGCCCCGGCAGCGCCCGCCGCGCTCCGGCCCGGCACGGGGAGCCTCCGGCCCGGCACGGGAGCCTCCGGCCCGTGGGCCCTGCTTGTATTCCCGGGCTGCCTGGGCCCGAGCCCTGAGGAACCAGCGAGCGCTGCGGCATCGGCTCCTGAGCTGGCAGAGCTGCAGCCACGTAGTTTTTACCCCGTGTGTCGGCCTCATCTCACGTTCAATGGTTCATAGGCAGGTTAGATCCCTGCTGCCCTCCAAAAGGGGATAAATCAGCCTCTGGTGACACTGACAAAATTGTCTTCTCTAAAGGTACTTTTCTGGAGATCAGATTGAGTCCTGCAAGCCAGATCGAGCCTGTGAAGGCTGAAATTCAAGATTGCATCATTCTTGCATTTTGGATAAAGGTACCTTTGGTATCAGAAAAATACACAAAGATGTAGGACAAAGCTGCTTTAGATAGAGAGCAGGGACTGCCCCTGCATCTGGGCAGAACACTGAAGGCATCACAAGCCACCACTGGCACCTCTTGGGGCAGAGCTCCAACTCATGAGACACAACCACAGACAAGAGTGTGCTCGCAGTTCTGCGTGCTCAGTGAGAGCACAAGCTGGCTTCACTTGCATCAGTCACACACTGACGGTGGCAGATCCTTACCCACACGGCCCACCTGCACCCCCATTTCCACTGGTGTCAAAGCAGGTACCCTGGGGGCTGGTTTAAATGAGGAGGAAGAGGGGCAGGGAGACAACATGCTCCAACATATGAGAGAAATAAAACTTTGGCAGTGTATCAATGAGTAATTGTTTGCCCCAGGAATGAGGGGGCACATTGAATGAAATGAATGAGGTTGCTGATCCCAGCCAAGCTAACTTGAGGTGGTCTGATGGGAGGACAGTGAACAGAGATGTGTGCTCCTCAGCATGAGACAATATGCAAAAAGCATTTCAGCCAAAAAGCAAGACAAGAGGGAAGGAGACCAAATGGCAAAGTGACAGATCACTGCAGTGGGAGAGCTGTTCTCAATTGGCTTAACTTTAATGTAGGCACTGAACCACCCTCCTGGCCAAGAGTCCTCCTGTTTAATATTAGGCTGGGGAAAGGAAGCTAAACAAAGGAACACTTTGATTGTATCTTTTTACATAACACTATGTAATAAATGGCATTTCATTCCTTACTGCAGCTCTAGCTCAATGTTAAACTAATGCAAAGACAGTATGACTCCTAAATCATAGATATACATAAAATTACCACAGTCTGAAGGGCACAGAAAAAAACAAGTCCAAAATGCAGTAAGAAATGGATGTCATTACAATAGCAGCGAAATAGACATAAATATTCTTTGTAGGGAAATCCATTGAAGGATACAATTGCCATAATCAATTCAAGTCAAGCTCTACTGTTTGAAAAGACTTTGCCCACTCTTTAGAGTTAGTTCAGCTCCAAGGAAATTATACCCTGCTCCGAATGGCTTCCATATACTGATTCTGTGAGGTCTTAGAAGAGGAAACTTCTCTAGTATAAATCAGCCAGCCTGGAAAACTGGGTGTGATCTTCTCTAAGATGTTTTCCATTCTCATTTTCTTCAAAATTCTCATAGTGGTATTATCTCACTTCAGAATAGTATTCAGAATAGTATTATTTTAAATTAATAAATAATTGTAATGTACTGTTCCTGCTCTGCAAATTGAAGTGCAAAAGCCAGTGATGTAGGAGCTGAGGATAAATCAGAATTTGAGGACAGAGAATGTGTTTTTCTGCACGTCCTTCAGTCACACTGAACATCTTGCTGTTCACTGGGCTTGCAGAGCAGCCTGAGGTCTGACTGAAGCACACAAGAGGAGCACATCAGCTTTGTCTCTTTGGCCAGTTCACTGCTGCATTTAAATCACCACTATTTTGACTTTATCTCTGCCTTTTAACAATCCATGCAGTTGCCCATTCTAACCTGCTTTTCTAGGTCTTATTCTTGTATAAGCTTTTAAAAAAGAAGTGGAATGATCTAACTTACCTTCAGAAATAAAAATCTTCTACATGGCAGGTAAGTATTCTTATTTACTAAGATTCTGAAATAAAAATTCGTTTGGTAGAGACTGGTCTGCTTTTGTATTTAATGACTCCAGTATCACAGTTTTTGGAAAAAAAAGTATGAAAGCCATATATATAACTCCTTATGCAAGAAAAACACACTTGGAGAATTATGAGAGGATTTTCTAAACCAGTAAGCCAGTAATTTCAGGTGTCAAGGCTTCTGCTTCACTGACGTTTATTTTTAGCCTACCCATCATTATTTATTGATTTCTGCAATGTCTCCACTCTAAAATGCTGCACAGAATTATGAGCTATATGTATATGGACCTCAGGAATGCAGAGGCCATGTGAACCACCACTTTTCACTAGATAATATTCTGCACTTCCAAAAGGCAGGAGATTAAGTAAGGAACAAAATCATTCTGTATTTGGCAGCAGAGGACCTACCATTTCCATACTGTTTCTATGGTTGTCACTGAACTTGTAGTACCTCCAAACTAGAAGCTAGCTGGGAGCAACCGACTAAAGGAAAGCAAGTAATTAATATAGCCTTAAGTTCAGGTGTAAGTGTCAGAGTTAAATCTTAGTAAAGAGGTAAGAATAAAAAAACCCAACAGGGTAAAATATAGCTGTGACATAAAACAGCTTAAGTGTCCAGGAGATTTATTTTGATCTACTTACAGAAACTTATTTTTCCCATATGTGGGAAAATAATATTCTGCCGAACAGATAATTAATTATATTTCAGTTCTTTAGATCATGGTTTTTGCTTATCTTTTTGCTCAGTTCAAGTCACTTGTCTATAATAAGAGAGCATATCATCTAAACTTTGGTAAAGTGGTTCCTGATTTGGAGTGTCACCGCTGTCAGTCTGCACTGGAGGTGCCACATCCTGAGTGCTGCAGCCACTGGCCTGTGTTCCTGGTGGCACATCCTGGGTGCTGCTGCCACAGGCGTCTGTTCCTGGTGGCATCTCTTGGGTGCTGCAGCCACAGGTGTGTGTTCCTGGTGGAACATCTTGGCTGCTGCATCCACAAGTGAGTATTCCTGGTGGCACATCTTGACTGCTGAGGTCACAGACCTGTGTTGTTGGTGGCACATCCTGGGCACTGCACCCACAGGTCTGCACTCCTGGAGGCACACCCTGGGTGCTGCATCCACAGGTCTGCATTCCTGGTGGCATATCCTGGGTGCTGCATCCACAGGGCTGCATTCCTGGTGGCACACCCTGGGTGCTGCATCCACAGGGCTGCATTTCCGGTGGCATATCCTGGGTGCCGTAGCCATAAGCCTGCATTGCAAAGGGCATCTCGGGAGTGCCGTAGCTGTACCCGTGCATTGGTGGCACCATTCCTGGTGCTCCATAGCCGTAAGCCTGCACTGGGAATGGCACCTCAGGAGCACCGTAGCCATAGGCTGGCATGGGTGGTGGGACGCCCCGGGCGCTGTAGCCGTAGCCCCGCAGTGGTGGTGGCACACCTTGGGCACCGTAGCCATAAGCCTGTGCTGGTGGTAGCATGTCCTCGTCATCACTGCTGTCATCCTCTGCTGATGACACCCCCTGAGTGTCAGGGCCACTGGGCTCTGCCGACACTGGCTGATCTGGAACGTTGCTGTTGGAAGCCTGTGCTGGCGGTGGGACATCTCCAGCACTGCTGCCGCTGCCCTGCCCCGATGGCCTCTGTTGGTTCTGTGCTCTCTCCATTTCCAGTTTTTCAGAGGAGGTTTCAGAACTGTTCAAATTCTGACTTCGGTAATAATCATCTTTCTTTTGTCCCAAAAAGTAATCAGAAGGTGGTGCAAATTCCGGGTCTCGCTCATCTCTAAGTTCTTCCTGTTTCTTTTCCCATTGTCCAAACATCAGTTCTGTTAGAAACAGGAAAATGGTAGATTTAGCATAGATTTCATGGTCTGAAGGTCAGTCAGACAGGAGGGAAAACAAACTGGTAAACACAGAAGATACAACTCTGTAAAGCCACCTGAAGTTCCTTTTCCACCTCATGATACATGGAAATGCAAGAATCTAGTGCAGATTCCTTCAGTGAACCACAGTTAGTTCCCTCTGCATTTTAGAGTAAGCTGTCCTCTGCTGAATGTAGTATTTGCTGCAGTGCTGCCCGGGTGTTCCCAGAGGTAGGAAAAAAAGTGTTGGGCAGAATAAAGATGTAAGAGATAGGATCTGAAAGTTTGGGGTTTTAATGGAACCATATGAAGTTTCCCCTCACAGTGATGTTCATTAATGGAACATAAAGACAGTGAAAAGTAAGAAGAATCTGGAAATACCAGTATTGCACAGAAGAGGAATAATGCTGTTATAGTACTAAAGAAGGTGAGCATTTATGTGCTTTGCCTATTCCTTGTTTGCTTTTACTTAGAAGTCAGGCATCAGACTAGAAGAATGTGCATGATCTTAGATTAATAGTGCAAAATGAGTCAATGGGTTTGGGAAGGACCTACAAGACAGCCACCACTTTGTGACAAGGAAGATGCTTCAAAATGGGACACAGGCATTGAAGTGGTCTCTTCTTGCATCCTGTTTTAGTCTTGTGCTGTACCTGTTTGTGTGATACATCCTGCTATCAGGTAGCACAAACCACAGGAATATATCAAGAAAAGATCACACTGTACATCTTATGAACTACAGAATTTGTCATTCTGTCAACCTGTCTGGATCATCCAGAAATGCAATAACTCATAAAGAAGAAAATATTATGGGGACATTATAGCAGCTACTGGCACTAAGGCATCCTTGTCAGTCGCTGCCCTAGACACTGGAGAGTCATCAGTACCAAGGCAAAAAGGATTTCAGTCTTACCATACTCTGTCACAAAACAGAAATGAAAGTAGCAGCGTGCACTCTCTTTCCCAACAATGTTCCTGAATCTACATTTCCTTACCTTTGCCCTTATCCCACTCTCGGACATAAGGCACTCCAGGCTTTGTATCTCTCCTCTCCTGGATGACAACCTCTACCTTCCTACTTGCTGCAGTAACTCTTGGAGGTTCTGGTTCCTCGGCAGGACCTTTCACCTCTGTGTTACAGGAAGAGATAGTAGAGGTTGTCAGTTACGGAACAGAATCTATGTGAACCTCACAGGTAAAAATAAGAACATTTATTTCCATCTCCAGTAAGAACAGTATCTCTATTTCATTTACTGGAGAAAACAATTTGCATTCTTATTCTTCTGAACAACTGTAACAGTGAACAGCAGCACAGTGCTGTTCTTCACTTCCAGAACACTTCACATGTAATCACTTGCATGGAATTCTGACACAGTGAAATATTAGCTACATTTTACAGTGGGAGACAGACAGTGCAAGCTGACTATCAGTGTCATAAGGGAGACAGCACAGAGACAGGATTAGAATTCAAATTCATTATCCTAAGTCCTAGAGTCAGCTGTATCTCCAATTTACTGACTGCACTGAAACTGTTACAGTGTATATTGTATGATATCAAAATTGACTTGTTACTGCTTCTTATTCTATCTCATCTGAATAGAAGAAAAAGCCAGTACAATATCAGCAGCTCTAACCTCAGTCTGCATAATTAACCCATGTAATTCCTGCTGTCAGGTGTGAATCAAAAAAAGGCTACAATCTACATACCATATTTCTACCTGCATTACTGAGCTATTTCTGGCATGATTTTATATCTACACACCATTACATCAACTCTCACTATCCTAACAGTTATGCTAATTTTATATATAGAAAACGGAATACCAATATTGAATGTCTAAACAAATATAAATTAGAATCTGTCTGTCCATAGATCAAGAACAAGGTGAAATAGCAAGTAATTAACTTAAAAAGGCAGCAGATCATACCTCTATTCTCCAGTTTTTCTGCCTCTTCCTCTAATCCAGCTTCCCTTAACTTTTTAATCTTCCGTGCTCGAAGTTTGGACAGCCTTGCATCTAGAGCTGCCTTCCTCTTCTCCTTCAGCTGTTCACGTTTATTTCTCTGATCAAGTGTCTTAACAGCAAAGAAAAACTTGTATTAATCTTCCTTCATTATTATAAATGAGTACATATTTTCCTTCACAAAACAACTACAAGCAATCCTAATCAAGTACCAGATTTCAACAGCAAACAAGAAGCCAGATTTCTTTGGAGTCAGTTGCAGGTATCACCTAATACAGCACTTAAACAACAAATCAAAAGACAGTAACCACTGAAACCACAACTGCCCTCATAACCCAGTCTGCTCTTTACTCTCATACCTGCTCCCTCAGCATATCCAGGGTTGCCCGTTGTTTATGCCTGAGTTCCTGGTCCCGAGAAAAGGCAAAGTAACCAACACCGAGCTGCCTGGCCTCTGAAAAGAAGAAAAACAATAGGTTTAAGTTACATTCAGTTTATAATTGACAATAACTCCAGGCTCCAGGCACTGTGCTTTCAGGCATGGAATTATTCCCAACACTGCATTAGTTTTAGATGGCTAAAAAAGGCTTGTTTGAGATGATACATGAAGTGAAGCTTCCTGAAGGAGAACACAGGAGGAGGTAGAGAAATATTTGAGAAAAATATAATTTGAAGAAAAAAATAAATCTAGACTTATGTACCGGTGACTTTCAATAATTATTACACACGTGCATTAACACATACCTACCCTTTGCCATACAGGCACAGGAAGTAACTTTCTCTTGCTCCCTCTACAACTGATCTCTGGTGATACAAAGGTTAAGTGATATAAAGCATTGTAGTGTACCATTTTCTCGAATGTCCTCATAATGTATGGGTCCCATGGGTTTTCTGAGGGCTTCTTCTTCTTCCTTTTCCCACTGCTGCCTCTGAAGTTCTCTTCTCATGTCTTCAGATAACAGAGTATTCCCATCAGTTTCTTGTCTAATTAAAGAAAAAATAGGGATTACAGAGCAGAGTTTACCAGTTTTGCAGTACCAAACAGGGCAAGTATGATTGGGTCTGATCCACTACTGCAGTTTTCACAAAACGCAGATCATTGCAGACACTACTTAGTGATACAATGTTGATGGCTATGGTACATGGTCAAGACAGAAATACAAAGCTACCTCTAACTCAATGTACTGGTAGACCGTGTTATTAAAAGACAAATAAAATCATATCCTTTTGCAGAAGCTTTATGAAATAAATAATTATCAAATCACAGAATGGGAGATGAAATAATCAGTTATTGGCATCTATGGGGATTCTAGCAATCACGTATAGGAACATTTCAGATTTAACATAAGAAAGTGAAAGGTATTTGAAGTAACAAAAAGCTAGGCATTTACCCGTGAGATCCATGCAAAATATTAATATTCAAATATTAATACCCAAACATTAATAAGGAAGTAATTTTAAAAGAAGAGCTGTTGAACGGCTGTTAAACAGAAGAATGAAACCAAACAAATGGAGGTCTAACAAATTCACTTTGAACATCATGAGGAATTTGGAATTGCTAAAAGACTATCATCATTTTCCAGGTTAAACAGAACCAGAAATCACTTTCCTGGCATTTTATCGAATGAAATACAATTTCCATACAAGGACCCCAGTTTTCAAAGATGCAAGAAATATCTGAGATTGTTACATCAATTTATTAAAACCTTTCTCTGCAAACCATGCAAATCTAGAGAAAGCAGTAACATCAACTCTGGATTGAGAATGGGGTGCCAAAGCACAGCCTCTCTTCCTTCTCATTAAAAAAATATATGTTAAATACTGAGAGGAACATGCAGCTCCATTAGAGAAACCACACCTTTTCCCTTGAAGTTCCTGATCCATTTTAAGTAGACTTGGCAAATCCTTCTTCATACAGCGTCTAGATCGGCCCAAGAAATCAACATAATCAACCCTGTAATGAAAGAAAAAGAAACGTGATGCAAAACTTCTACCTGCAGATTGACAGAAGTCTTAACCAGAAGACAGAAGCAGGACCCTTTGCAAAGAGCATTTGTCACCTCTCAGTCTATCTGTGTGTGACAGCTGCTCCTGCTTTTCACTTAACACACTCCCAGATTTAGAGGACAGTTCTGAATGGGACGTATGACAGTTCTATCAGACATTTATTCAATCTCCCTTTGAAACTTCTATTAGCCTGGGAAATGAAATGGTGTAAAAAATGTTCAAGAGTAACAATGTCATGTCATTTTCACAACAAAACAGAACTCAGCCTACTGCTTGCTTCCCATGGTGAAGATAATGATGCCACATTGACTTCTTGTGGATATGAAATTGCTACAATATATTTCAATTATTTGTCTAGAGGCCATTCAGAACAGACTGATAGTGTGCATTCAATTGGCATAAAAAAGGCTGACTAAAACATAAGCAAAATGTTCCTCTTAAGCTATTGTGCTTCTTATTCAACTCTTTATAATACTGAACACCTGATTTACAGTTGTTGAAAAAGCTGTTAAGAGCTACACTTATTGTCCTGTAATGTAGAAAGTTCTTTAGCACCAAGCTGCCTCAATTATCCCATTCTAAAGAATATTACATCTCAAAAAGTATGACTGGCAATCTAGCTCCCAACCCCCAAACTTTTAAAGATCTGTGCATTTAGTAAGTCTTTCACATAGTTTGTAAGCAAATCTACAGTTTACTATTTGAAGAAAGTTTTGTATTGATTACTGCTGGTTTGAACTGATTACCAGAAGTAAAATCACTTGTTCCATAAGCATTTTAAACAAATGGGCAAGGAAAATGTTTAGTCAGGACTGGTTTCATAATTATTCCTAATGTCTCAGATGAAAAACTAGAGGTTACTTGGAATGACACAGAAAATTGTCAGAGACTATTTGCTGTGCTGCAACAAACAGTGGAAAAAATGCTGAAAATTGTGTTCTTATTCCAACCAGAGTTTCTCTCCTTTAAGAGAAGGCCGTACAGTGAAATGACTGCTCATTTTTAAGTCACTCACAATAAAAGAAGGGAATATGAATACCATAACATCCCCAAGTTTTGCTGAAATACGTTTCAATTCAGCATATCAAAGCATAAAATTGTTCCAATACTGTGATGATTACTCATATAAACTATGCAAGAAAATAAGAGGATGTTAAGTTGTCTCCCCTATAGTACATTGCCCTGAGTGCAATTTCTCAAGATCCTGGATGTAGATTCTGTTGCAGTGTTACCTATGTGGAAACTGACATGGAGGACTGTCTTTATAGCAGAAATGAAAGACTATCAACACCTCCCTGTCAATGTGTAGTATTAACAAAAAAGAAAAACAAAGGTGCCACTTCACACATTTTGGAAAAGGATTTTCTCATGCAATTCTCAAGAACAAGAGTGGCCAGGATGGCTGAGCCCAATCAGTAGCACCAACCATTCCTCATCTGGGTCCTCTGGTGGTGGAATGTCTACTTCAGGCTGAGTTTCCTCCTCATCTGTGTCTCTTTCTGAAGTCTTCCCAGCAGCTTCACTCTGATGCAGCTCCTGTACTTCGTGCTGTTTGTCTATGATCTTCTGAGTGAAATCCACCAGGTACAAATCCTCAGTTTCTTCATCTAAGGCAGAAAATCGATTCTTAGAGAACAGCCATGAAAAGAAGAGAACTAAGTACAAAATCAATACCAAACAGCTACAATCAGCTTTTCAGCTGCCAGTGATGCCCTTGACCACACTATTGGGGAGTACTTAAATCTCATTCAGTGCCAAACAAACCCGGAGCTATCAACTGGCTCCACACTGGTAACGTCTATTTCTGAATCGAAGTTTCAGGGCATTGTGTGCAGTACAGAAAAGGCTGCATTCTTTGCAGCAAAACATTCTCTGCTCATTAACTATTTCAGAAGCAAAGGATTATCGTGTAACAGCTCAAATACTTTTTTGATGCTTAACATTTGGTGTGTTGGCAGGAGCTAAGCATTCATGAGGGCACTTTTTAGGAAAGTAGAGGAAGGTGCGTGGGGTCATGTGGACAAAGATGGACACTGGTAAAGAAAACAGATTAAATGCAAGGACATTTAATAATTTTAATTTTAATAATTACTTTTTGCAAGGGACTGAATGTGTGAGAGAAGAAAAGGAGAGATTAGCATTCTCTAACCCTATTAGCTGCATGACTGGCATTCACATATGGACCAGCCAGACTCCTCCTGATCCTCTTCTCCTCATAAAGGTCCAACAATTGGAATGCAGGACAGAGCATCAGAAATGCAATCCAAAGATTGCACAATGGAGGACAAATTATTTTTGTTTTTCTGAGATACTGTATTGAAAAATCAGAATATAGTCCACCCACTTAATAAATGAGTGAAACAAGTCCCTAGTGCTTTACTTGGTCAGGCTGCCCTTCAAAAGTAATTTTATTTTCTCTAGTAAATGTATTTTTTCCTCCTTTTCAAAGTGGAATAAACCATGTCCAGCACTTTGTATAAAAAGTCCAAGAATTTATACATCTATAAATACTCATTTTTGAACAGTATTGTTTACCTGGGAAGTCTCCTTTTGTCATTTTCTCATACAACTTTGCTTTCTCTTCAAGCTTCTTCCTGAAAAAGAAAAAAAAAATTAACCTTGCAATCCCACCAATTCCAAGCACAGTTTAAAGTGACCAATTTAGCCTTAGATAAATGGAACAGGAAAACACTGGGAGTGCTTGAGATGTTTATTAGACGCTGACTTATGCCTGGCTTTGGTTTTGAACCTTCACTAGCATCTCTGAAGATACACTCTTTTCCATTTATACTGAAAATAATTTTAGTGAAGTAACAAATTTAATCTTAAATGTAATTTGTCAAGTAGGCAGAAACATGATGTTACAAGAATTCCACCTTTATCTAAGTACTATGGTCTGTCAGATAAATACTGGAAGCTAAACCATTATTTGCAGATATCAGATACTGAAAGACAGTTTTACCAGAAAAAAAAAGAGATAACATAAAGTTACAGTTAATCTTAGAAACTGAAGAGAAAACCTTAGCTAATTCCTGGAATTTCAAAGAGCAGTGAACTGCTTAGAGAAGAACAGCAAATGGTTTATAAATGGCATTTTCAACATATCTTTTTGTACAACCAACTCATTTAGAAAACGAGGTAATTCTTGAAAAAAGTGAGTAATTTTCTGTCAAGCCCAAGAAACACTTTGCTACAGAATTCTAACATGTCGCTGCAATGGCTGCTAATTCTAAACATGACTTTTAGAAAAAAATCAGTAACCTGACACATGTAGACAGCTGTGATAATGTGAGGGCATAAGAGCATGAGACTGCTGAGATGTAGTTTGTACACTACTGGTCAAAAGTATGGAATTGATGCTGGTCTTAATGGTTGGTCTAATGAGAACTGCTAGTCCAAAAATGTGGATAACTTCTTTCTGTGCTTTTCTAAACACCAAAAAACAAATTCTCCAAAGCACTCCTTTCTTAGAGAGCCCGAGAGCTACCTTGATTTATCCAATATATCCTGCTCTTCTGCCTTCTGCTCAACATCTTTCGCAGCTCGATTCACAACTCCCGCGTTCTGTTTGGTCCAGATACTTGGTTTCTGCAGAGGACAATTTTGTAACAACAAACAAATAAATGAAAATATTGAAATGGTATCATTTAAAAAAAAAGTCAACTCCATAATGCAAACGTTGCAAATCAATCATGAAAGACTTTGTTAATAACATCTTAAACACATTTGACTTGAGACTATTCCTGTGCTGTAGGATACAGCAGGTATGTCCTAAATTAACACAGGCTGCAGGATGGTGCCATAGTTAAGGACAGCCTGAGAAGCTAAAAAACCGAAAGGCACTCAGAAATCAGACAAAATCTATTTTGGCAAAGATGCTAAGGTTAAAAAAAACCCAATCATACAATCTTGCTGATTAAATATGTAATAACAAAGCTACAAATTGTTTCTATTCTCTATTACCTCCATTTAAAATAAAAAATACAGTCAGTTGGCCTGTTTGCAGCATAACACTATAAATGCTGCATGTGCTTCAAATATGGCAGGAACAGCACATTCTGCTTCTGGAAAGCTACAGAATGAACAAAACCCAAAGGGCAGTAAAGAGCAAAACAGGACTGATAATTGTGTATTCATTACTGTACACCACAAACAGATAGCAGAGCATTTATCAAGGAAGTTCAGTGACTCTGGAAGAATCTCTCATCCTCCATCCTGCAGCATCATACAAAATCCTCTAAAAAATATTTTCCTATAATGGAAAGGTGTGGATCCTTGGGGAATGAAGATTAAGTGGGGATTTAGATGGGTATAAGCACAAGACCAAGCTTTCTGCTGTGCACAGGAATCTCACCTGGAAACGAACTTTAAAGAACATGCTCATCATGTACATTTTATATTTGACTAGTAACACAGCTCTGAGTATTTACTATTATTTAGATTTGAATTTTAACTTCCTTACTTTAAGAAGAAATGACAAAAACAACAATGGAAGATTACTTCTACCTTATTAGAGGTTCTGGGCTTTGCAAAGACGCCAGCATCTTTCAATAGCTTTTCTTTCTTGAATTCCTCTTGCTTTCGGAAGAGTTCGGCTTTGAGATCTACCAGCTACATCACCAGCAAAACAACACATAAATAACAGATCACATGCACATACATCAGTTGCTGCAATAAATAACTGTATCTCTAGGAAAACAATCTGCCATTTACAGTTACAGCAGCATTTGATTGCATTTTTATGTGGAACTTTGAAGCCTTGATCTGATCACCAAGATCACCCTTTACAGCAAACAAACTAAAAAAACATAGAATGCAAATTATGATTAGGGATTAAAACAATCCCCAAAGATATCCTTGATCCTTTGCTACATAATAAGAGAGGCATAGTTCCATCTAGATTTTACCAGCCTCCCAATGACAAACAGAGAAGGAATAATGAAAAACACTACTGAATATGAAAAGGGAACTTTTAACCATTAGATAATTAATAAAATCCTGTCTCAGAAAAGAGTTGATAAAAGTTTGCTATCATAAAATATATATTGTTTCCCACTGCCTTATGTACTGTTTTAAAGTTTTAGATTTTCTTTCTTCTTCTTTTTATATAAATATATGAGTAGCATTGCCATCTGTGACCAAGGTCCATCCCAGCTTCCATTAAGAAACATCAGCAGGGGTGTTATCTCAGAAGTACAAAACTAGTCTGGAAGAGGATATTGTACCTCTTTTCTTGCAAGTCCTATAGAAGACAAAATTCACAGATGTACATGAAATCAGGAAAGTGTAAGACTTTGGTATTAATATTTGTCTCAAGCACTAAAGCATTTGTTTTTCAAGTCCCTGGGACAACGAAGTGCAGTGTTGTAAAAATCACCCGTTTCCTCTTCTGCTTAGAGGCGATCATCCAAAAATTCAGCGTAAAATATTTCATGGTTAGGCATTAACATACATTAACTATTTACATAACTCTTCATCTGAAGTGTTTGGCAGCATCTCTCGTGAGCGTCCTGGAGAGCAGAGAGGGGCAGCACCTCACCATCCCTAAGGGTGGGAAGTTATTCTGCCACAGCATAGACCTCCTGCTCCCAAGTAAAAACCCTTTTCCCTGTTATGCCCTGATTTTATCATTACATCACGACTGCGGGCACATCCAGGCCTGGCAGGCTCGGGTTTGGAGTGCAGGGCGTGTGCCTGGTCAGGAAGGTGAGGGGACAAAATCCCAGGCCCGAAACTCACAGACCCGATATGCGACACAGGGCGTTACCACAGCCCTTTAGTCCAGCATTTGCTGCAATGGCTGCACAGTGCAGTGGGGTTAAGGCGAGGAGACAGAACGCCAGCACTTCCCAGGTGTGCTGTTTTCCCTGCAAGCGGTGGCACCAGCGCATCCTCGGGTGGAGCCGCCCGGCCTGCGCCAGCCAGGCCCCCCGCGCCCGCGGGAGCCCCGCGGCTGAGCACACCTCACAGCCCCACTGGCCCTCCTGGGGAGGCGGAGGGGTTCATTTTGCCTCTCCCCGTTCAGTCACTCACCGAGGACGCGGCCACGTCCAGCGGCTTCTTCCTCCGGTCCATGGCGGGACCGGCCCCGCCACCACCGCCTTCCCCGCCGTGCGGCCTTGCCGTAAAGCGCGGCGGAAGCGCGGAGCTATCGCGACAGTGCTGGTAAGGGCGGGCGGGCTCTCCGTGCCGCCATGTTGGGGAGGTCAGGGGAGGTCATGGGGGGGCTCGGCCTGGTGTGATTCGGTGGAGGCGGAGCTCTCCCGGCTGGGGCTTTCCTGGGCTTGGGTAATCCTTGTGCTCAAACTGAGGGTGAAAACGAGCGTTTATGGCAGGTGCGAGTCAAATCCTTCAGGGGTCCTACTGGAAGTATCCTCGTGCGGCCGCGGGGCTGGAGCTGCTGCTGCGGTGACAGAGCCGGGGTGCTCTGCGCTGTGGCCAGAAACTGACAGCATTGCAGCTGGCCCAGAGCTGGGGTGGGGCTCAATGAAGAAGTCCATGGTTCAAACTTGGCATCAATGTAAACCCGAATACGGCCTCATTACCTGATGCCAGTGCCAAGTCACACACTGAGGCCAGGTATTCTTATTTTTTATTCTCATTTGTGCAAAGTGGGAGCTGGGTAGTCACCCACGGAAGGTTAACTCACTGATCATCAAAACTTCACACTATTTATACATCTTAATAAACAAAGGCATCAGCATTCTTTGGTTACAATTTACTCAACCCCCTATTTGCTAGTTCTGTCTCATGCTTCTCCTGCTAATTAGTCTGCAGGCACAGTTCTTCCCTCCGTTTGAGTCTGGTCAATGAGTTGTCACGATCTCCTCCTGCCAGGAATATCTTTCCCCAGGTACTGCTCAGTTCCGACTTCACTCCTGGTGCCTCTCATCCAGACAGCCCATTAATTTGGGGAATGTCTTCTCTTTTCCTTAAAACAACAGATTAGCCAAACATATGATGCTCACAATGCAGTTGCTTAATCATAACTGTCCAGCTATAGCTACTGATTAACACCTAAAAAAAAAATTGCAAAGTTCTACTCAACCCCCTATCAAAACCTTGAGAGCCTCAAAACTTGAGGGGTTTGGTATCATCAACAGAAAAAAAACCCAACAAAAACACCAAACAAAAATCAACCAAAAAACAAACCACACCAAAAAAACCCCAATCACAACCAGGAAAAAAAACCCCAACCCAAACCAACCAACCAAAACTAAAACTCTCTCTCCTGCCTTAGTTGATAAGTGAGTGCCACAGATGTGAGACCTGAACATAACAGCCAAGTACAAACCTGCCTACATGTGATGGATCCAGCTCTGTAATCTCAAGAGAGGAGCACAGGTGCTCTTGGGGAGTAAGATTCAGAGTTTGAATATACTGAGTAGCTCTTTATATCCTTTTTCATCCCTATGAAGAAAAAGGACTGTCTGATAGGTTTTAATTGAAATACTGTAGATCACAGTTACCTGTGGTTGCAAGAAGAAGCTGCCTTTCACTTGTCTTTATTAAAGTGGAAAAAATACAAGGTGCTCTGATGATGTTGCTTGGCAGTGTGACAGCTGATAGAAGCGCCAGATACAGTTCTTCTGAGTTTTGAAATGTATTGCTTTTGTGGCAAGCTGGGTCAGGCCCGTGTTTAATGGTTTATGGACACAGAACTGCAAAGCTGACAGGGATGCTCAGTTGCTGAGAGAGCTGCACCTGTATTCCAGGGAGTGTGAAGTGTGCAACTGAGAAAGAGCAATTTCTGGCCCTAGTGAAGCTGTCTTGTTTTTGGCTGTTTAAAAGGGGAATTGGTGAGAGACATCAAATACAGAGAAATGCAGGTCATATTAGAGCCATAAAGTATTTTAATCTGCAATGGAAGAAGAGAAATGCACATTACTGAAAAATAGGACAAATGAATGAAAACATCTGTGCTGTTCTAATTAAATCACACTTCAACAAATCATTTATTGTTTCCTGTTCAAACCTCACCTAGTGACAACACTGAGAAGGAAAAACAGCCCAAACCCAGGCCAGGGTTGGTTCTTAAAATGCTCCTTTCTGGTTGAGGGTGAGATTCATGACCAAGTTTGTAAGGAAAATTTGTGCTACTGAGTTATACGACAGGATGTGGAAAAAGGAATTAATCCTAGAAATTCCAAGCTGGCTCGTGCTGCTGTGAGGATTGCAGAGCTGGCACTTCTGTGCTTGCAAGAAGCAGTGGATTGTTCTGTGGATAGCAGAGGTCTGGCTAGGCATGCCTGGATTGGGGATGAGCCAGAGTCACGGATGCTGTATAGAACCGAGGGACATGTGGGGTGAGATAACCTTCAGCTCACGCTCCCTCTCATGTAGCATCAGCAGGCAGGGAAAAGCATGGACCAGGACAGGGGGGAGCACTGCTCCTGCTGGAGCCGTGGGATTGCTCTGCTGCTGGGCTCCCCTGGGTTTGGGATTCGGCACTGTGAGCACACCCGGACAGATGGCTCTGGGAGCCCCGTGTGTCGGTTCAGTGGTCTTGGATTTACAGCCGAAGAACTGACAAGCTTTCACACATATGGTTCCCTCAGAAAGGCTCCATGTCGACGCTAACCTGTGAAGGGCTATTCTGTGCATTTATTTTAATCCAGCCCATGGGAATTCATAAAATGCCAGTGAGGGAGGAATAAGAACACTTCAAATCGTGAAGTAAAATCAAGTTAATGTAAAGAAATGAGGTGGGAAGGGGAGGATTCTGTTTTTGTGTACAGTAGAAGCTTGGTGTGGCTGTGCTGTGCTTATTTCTTATCAGGAATTTGTGAAAGCTGTATAAAATGCCACGTCTGATCTCAGACTGCCAATAGCACTGAGTTCCTGGGGAATAATTGATTCAGCACTTCCAATTAGTATGCTGCTCATTTTAGCATGAGGCCTAATTGTGTTTGTTTCCACAAAGCTGCACCAACACATAAAGCTTGTTTATTATTTTTGAGGAAGATTTGGGATCACAGTGGATTGCTCTAAGGGGATTTTTTATGAAGCAGTGGGGTTTCACTGTCCTGTAAAATTGGTGAGAGACACTGCACAAACTTGAAATGAATCAGATGCAAAGCTTTGGTGCGGATTTCTCTGACACCCCCCTACCAAAACTTGCAGGAGCCCCAGACCAAATTATATTGATGTTTGGAGGTTTTGTTCTTCTGAGACTGATTCTCAGACACTGAGGTTTCATCCTACCCTAAGGCCTTGATATTCTATCTTATTTTCTACATCTTGGCTTTAAGATGGAATAAAACTGTGAGCAAATAACAGCTGGACATTTTGTGAGATAAGCCCTAGTGCTGGGGCACTGTGTCCTCACATACTTTCAGAGCCACTCAACATAAGACAACTCATCCATGTTTCTCTGAGGGATGCAGAAATTCCTTCTGGTTTTCTTTGAAATTTTTTTTCTGGCTCTTCATGTCAGAAGTTATCATATGAAAGAATTTGTGTTATGTCAACAAAAATATTTTTTAAGACAGAGCAAGATTCTTTTTTGCTTTCCACAGTTTTCATAATCTTGGTTAGCTGGAGTATTAGTTTGTGGAATTTGTGTGTCTTAGTGTGTGTGAGGGCAAAAATGACTGTGGCACAAGCAAAACTGTTTGCAGCATCAGAGATCCAGAAGTGTTTCTTTCCTTCCTAGAGAAGATTACATCTGTCCCCAAAATCAAGGTTCAGCATGTCTTTTTTTACTTACTTTTCTATATTTTCCTAAGGGCACCTGAAGCATAGTCTAGACTTTTGTATTTTTGTATTTCGTATTTTCAGAAATGTGCAATTGCTGCAGCAAAACAAACAAGCAAATAAAGAAATCAAAAGCCCTTTGGTAGAAAGTCTAGATGGACACTATAGATTTTTTTTTAGGAAGACTGAAAGTTAGAATCATTTGGGTAGGTAATTGGCAGTTTTGCGGACTAGGAGAAAAAATCCCAAAAGTAATTCTTTGATAAATGTTTGAGCTCTTTTGCATGGTGCTAGGCACAAAGTCAAAACCAGAAGAGGTACATAGTAAGAGTTTAACTGGCATGTCTGTGGCTCTGGTTTTTTGCTTCTTGGGTCACAAGCTGCAATGCCAGATTTCTTTTGTGCTATCTTAGTTTTGCTTGCAAACTAAAAATTAGTCCAAAAAAAAAAGTAAAACAAAAAAATCAGATTATGACTTAATGCTAAATTGAACTGAGATCTAAAGGAGCCTTGTCCTGTTCTATGGGAACCTGTATTTTATGTGCAGTTTTATAATGCACTTTAAATCATGTCTTGTGTCAACAGTATTGTCCTCTCTTCTCTCTTCATATGTGTTATGAGAGAGGTAACGCTGTTATGTGCTACTTGCATAGAAATTGTAATTCCTCTCAAATACAGCTTGAAAGTAGGGATTTCCTAAGAGCATCCAACAGCTTCGATCAGAAATAGGCTTAATGTCATCTTGTTACAGAATCTGTGGGAGTGACATAGTTACTGCAACCAGAATTAGCTTAGAAAACTGTTATTGATAGCCATGATTTTTTTAGTATGCATTTTAGCAAGCTTTGCTGCAAATGGGTGTAGTGACCCTTCCTCTTTTGGGGAATGTGTGCATGTTCTTAAGTCTGATGGACATATGAAAAAAAAACCACATTCAAAGGATGAATAGGTTTTTCACTATTTTTCTGTACTAAGAGATACCAATAGATATATTTTCTAAATTGGAGATGTAAAAAAGAAATTTCCAAGGGAAATTGGCTTATCAATTTCATTGGTAGGTGGCTGTGGATATTTTCATCCCCTGAACAGGAACTCTAATCTATTGAACTGTGTTGTCTGTGGTTTCTGTATGGTTGGCATAAAAGACAAACATGCCCTTTAAGGAATTGTTCAACTCCTTGAGATTTACCCATTCATCTGTCCACCCTTCTTTCACCATCTGCTTATTCTGCTGTGGACATGTGAAGTTGCTCTATGCCTGCAGCAAAATGCAGCCTGGATGGTTCACAATCAAGCTTTTGCATGAAGCAGAGTTTTCCTGTCTTTGCAAGCACGGATGGACTTGCCTCTTTGTCAAGGTGTAGCCCTATAAAAAAGCTGGGTTTTGTATTCCAGCTGCACATCTGCAAACTCCTCTGTAACACTACAGACTTGTATTTCTTTGTCTCTAGGTCTGGGATGCCGGGCTGGAGGAGGTGCCTTGTGTTTTGTCTGTGGAGAATGCAGGACAGAGGTAAGGCAAGAGGGGAATATGACAGCAAAGGGGAGACCATAATCGAGGGGATGCCCATGGGAAGGGGTTGGGTTCAATGCTCCATTTTCTGCTCATTGATATTGTTAATGCAGGATCCATCCCAAAACCTGTGACTTTTTATTTAAAAGAAACAAACCCACAGTGTAGCCTTCCCAAAAGGAAGCACATTTTTAGCTTGGAATCTGTTCCTCTTCCAAAGTGCTGGTCTAGATGCTGCTAGTGAATGCATACCTGCTTTGCTTACAGCTCTGTCTTTAATCTGAACCTGGCCTAACAGATAGAGCTTTCATGGTGGTAAAGTTGTGTCTATTAAAAGCATCTACCAGAGCATAACATCTGGGAACTCTAAAGCTCATGTACCTACTTTATGGTCCGTTTTTCTTTTAAAGAAAACACTGGGCTATTGATTGTGTCAGGTAGAGAGACACATGCTCATTGTAGATGTAACTTTCCAAAGAGGCTACTTTCTACCTGTGAGTTTAAACCCTGTTATTTATGTTCATTTAGTGTCACAATGATGATGTAAGTCATATTTATATCACTTCTTGTAAAATGCTTCTGTTTATATCCCGCTGTTTGCGCTGAATTATTTTAAACCAGCAGGCTCATGGCAGCAGATTCAGGTTTTCTGACATGGTGGCAGAAATCTGGGTCCTGTAGCACATTACTGGGCTACTTTGGAGGAGGGGAAATAATTTATATTTACTAGTCTTTGCACAGTAATGTTGAATTGCACTTGATGCTTTTTTATATATATTGAATGGTGCCATTAAAATCTGATCTGGATGGGATTTCAGTTTAGTAGAAAGCAGCATGTTTTTTCCCTTAGAACAACAGAAATCTCTAGCTTGAGGTTTTTAATTTGTCTTCTCAAGCTAGAAATGCAAGAAATGCAAAGGATGCGTCTGTTTTAAGAATAACTATATATATGTGTATATATACATATATAAAAATCTTTGTTCTGTGGTTATGAATGATATTTGAATTGCACTTCGAGAGGCAGACAGGAAGACATCACTTCTGCACACTTGCTGTTTATGGAGGGTCTAGTTCTTGACACTGAGCAGAAAATGGGCTGGCATAATAGAATGAATTATGGCTCTATGTGTGATTTCCTGAGGCATTGGAAGGATCAAATCTGCATATTGGGCAGGACACATCTCTGGCACGTGATCATTTTTACCTTGATGCACCAAAGAGATTTAAATCAGCATAATCGGGGATGGGGTTTCTCTACCATATGGGCCTAGCAGTCATCTACCATCTGCCTGCATAGATGGCTAAGTGGCAGCTATGATTAATTTATTAAGAGAACAGAACTATCTTGTATATATAATCCTTCTCTGATACTCTGGTAGTGAAAAGATGCTGTTAGATGTTTCAGAACTAAGGGAATTTTTTTTCCCACTGTAGCTCAAAGCCTTGGTCCACTCTAGTTTGAATTCCTCTATTTTCTAGTTAGATTTATCTGCAATGAAGTGTTCTTTCACTATCCATCATCCTGTCAGTTATCCCAAAAACATGAAGTAAAAGGCGGGAGTTGTCTTTCTGGACAAAGCAGTTGAGCACTGTGCGTGTTTGAGGAGATGCTCGAAAGGCTGTTTAAGGTAATTTTCCCAGGAAAAGAGAGAGCAGCGTCTAAGGAAGAAAGGAATAGTTGTGGATGGCTCTCTCCCGGCTCCCCTCTGCAGCGATGTCCCGAAGGTCCCCTCGCGCTGGTAGAGGGACCTCAGGGCAGTAGATGGCACTGCGAGACTGTTATTGCAGCTGTGTCGTTCCCGTCTCAGCGAGACCGTGAGCACTTGGCAGAGGTGACCTCACATAAATGAGTGTCTCCCCTGCATTTCGCTGTCATCTTTCCAGCACTGGAGGGGTAAATTGGTTTCTTCTCCCCATTCTGCTGGTCTCATACATATAAAGTTAGGTGAGAAATAAGACAAGTGGAGAACCCAGAACTGCAAGAAGAGCTGGCCCTGGATTTTCAGCTGCCAGTTTAAGTTCTGTGTGGGTTAGTGGGACTCAAGTTTCGGGTTCTACTTTGGCCAGCTCTCTGCAATAAAAGTTGGGCAAGTGCTTGTATGTTAAGTGGCATGAACATAGAAGCCATCTTTTCAATCTCCCAGCTGACAGTGGCTTTGCAAGGGCTGAGACTGAAGATTAAATAGGTAAGGAGTTCTCTAAAAGGGTAGTTAGCTTTTCAGGGACACCGAAACACACACCCTAGGGAAATCCATGTTCCTTTTGCTTGAATGATCCCTGTCCTGTTGTTGAACAGGACTCCAGCCCCTAATACCAAGGCTACTCCCCATACAGGCCTTCTGATACAAAGGTTACTTAAAATAGAAGCCCAGAAGGCACCAAAGTGTTGCTATATGTATCACAAAAGAAAGCTTGGAGTGATTGTAGATGTTATTTTAGCAATAATTGAGAAAAGAAATGTTGAGTCTCTGTGCATAGAGAGAGCTTGAAAGTGTGTGTGGCGCTGCTGCTATTAGTCAAGTATAGACAAGTGGAATGAGAACTAGAATAATACTTCAAAATGAATAACTACATCAGGCAAAAGTCCAATGATTTCTTTATTAAGGCCTTGATGAGTGCCAAGCAACTCTTCAGCAGTACCAAGGAGCTGTACAAAATGTGAATTCCAGTATTTTATGAAACACTGGAGGAAGGAGCCCCCACTGCAAGGAAGTGAAGGGGGCTTTATATTTTATAACTCTCACCCACAGTGCTTGTTTCCTTGCCAGCTGATTTGGGAGAGATCAGAACACTGAAATGGCAATTATTGTATTTTTCTATCCCTTTTGAATGTACATGCAAAATTACAGAGTGTTTCCATTAAGACCAACAGTCAATATCAATGATTTGCAACTGTCTTGCCTCCTTCTCTGATCTGAAATAGACTGCAGTTATTAATGTGCTACTGACAGCTGGAGCTGGGGCACAATGAGAGGGACGAGGAAGCACGACAGTCAGAGTGATGACTTTTAACATATGTTGACAGAGATGTAGTGTTGCTTTCTGCACCCTGCTCTTTTCTTGAACTGCTTCTGTTCCTCAACCAGAAAAAAAAAACCCACCTAATTTTTTCTAATGGTAATATCGAAGTTAATTTTAATGAGATTCAAACAGTGATGTGTTTTACTGAGAGATGGACGGATAGTGTTTCTCTGCTTACTATCAAGTGCAGTGGGTTTTGGTGGAATAGATGTGTGCTTAATGCCAGCTCTGGTTAAGGGAAGCCCGGGAGGGAGCCTGAGACTGTGGCATGAGTGAGGCTGGGTCCAAGCCTGTCTTCATGTCTTGAGCCATCTGCCAATGATGCACAACAGAAACTCACCTCACAAATTAGTTTTCCACAGCTTCTGGTTCATGGGATTCTGGATACAGTCAGATCAGCAGGACCAAACAATTGGGAATCAAACCTGCCAGCTGCTTCACTGAGTGACTGTCCAGAGCACCTGGGATTGGCTTTGACTTCCCTTCCACTGTAGCTCTGAATGGACTTCTGGCCATGGCAGATACTGCAGTCATGTTAATAGAAGGCGCAGAAGTACTTCCATTGTGTGTTTCTTTCATGGTTGTTAAAAGACACTGAGCTATTCCTGGGAGAAATGACAAATCCCTGATGAGCAACTTTTTTTTTTACTTGCACAGCTGGTAAAGTGCAATTTGGGAGTGCAGGAACAGCTTAAAGATCCTTTCCCATAAAGAACAGTTTGTCAATCAGGAAAACAAAGCAAAATGTAGAGCATGTCCTAATGGGAAACCTTCCCAGGTTGTCTGGTACCTCAGGGTGGTGCAGAGCCAACTATCCTATTCCTGATAGTTCTTTCACATAAGTGATTTGTAAAATTTCCCTGAGGCACCTCTGCAATGAGGAACAGAGATGAAACCTTACATAGCCAGAGGCAAATCTTGCTGCTAAGTGGATGCTTGGAATGAAAACCTCTATGCAGCATGGTTTGGAGATTTCTGCTGTGGTAAATGGTGATTCAAGTACAGTTCTTGCTTGAGAATGTTATGAGGCTTTATGAAAGTAAATGTTTGGACATGGTGCAAATGGTGACATTTTATTAGTGATGCTGTGTGTGTGTCTAAGGGGAAATATGGTGGTGTGTGCAGGGGAAAAACTAATATGATAAAGGGAAGGAGGGAGTCCTGAAAGCAGTTTTGAAAGGGAAAGAACATGTTTCCAGCAACCCCATCTTCAATCAGAAGTTAGAAAAGTGGCTCTTCATTGCTGTGACCGAGTTCAGTCTTGTTTTTAAATTCTCCTGTCTCCCAAAATAACAGTCCAGATCACACAGCAGCTTCACAGTGACCCAGGCAAAGCTGTCTGCTGGCTGAATTGAGAAGATTTTCACACAGGATGGGACCAAAAGTATTGCCTATGTTGTACAGTAGTAAACAAATACTAACAGTATTAAGCAGTTGTATCAGCCGCTAATGCTTCAGACTCTGCTGTCTGCTTGGATGTGGAGGGTAGCACACAGAATAACATGTAGCATGCATGACCACCCTGGATATTGAATTTCTGACACGTTTCAGTAGCCTGGAAATCACCAGGCAACAGCTGCAATGGAGCTGGGGGCACTGCAGAGCCCTAAACCATGCTGTTAGTAGGGGAAAAGGGCACAGACCTCTGAGTCTTGCTTTAACATTGATGGTTTGGGGCATGAAGTGAGGAAGATGCAAAGCTTCTCTGTCTTGCTACACTGCAGTCCTCCCAGCACCATATTGTGAGTTGCTGGGTCACTAGTAGGTAAATGGGGAGAATCTCTGTGGTGGGACATTGGCAGTAAGTGACAAGATTAGGGTTGGGAACAAGGTGGACAGCCAATGTTGTGTTGTCGGCAGAAGTGACTGGTGTTTGTGACTTGCTCTAAACAGCATCTGTAAATTAAGAACCTTCAAGGGAAGAAAAACCAAAGCTTCAGCACTAGCATCAGCCCAGCAGTCAGGTCAGCAAAGACAGGCCTTATGCCCAGGAGAAGAGATCTGCTGACAGTGACGTTGCAGGAGGAGGAGAACCAAGTAGAGAAACCCCTGGGGTGGCTGGCCACAGGCAGCCTCAGTGCTTCAGCACTCGGAGCTTGTTGCATACGTACTTTGTAGGGCTCTTGTAGAAGGAAGATGACTTTGGAAGGAGGTGAGAGGTGGGTCTGAGCCCCTTTGTGCTAATACTGTGATTTCCAAGGAAGGAAGTGAAGAACCAGCTCCTAAGCTGACTCCAAGTATGCCTTTGGGACAGAAACAAGCAGCACTTCAGCTCCTTTCCAGCATGAACAGAGCACAGAGGTGACCATATCCTCATGGAGCCCATAAATGGGGTGTATACTTGTGTCAGTGAAATCCAAAGACATTCTCACTGTCTGTCTAAAAGGTATTCAGCCATTCAGAGAGATGAGTATCACCCAGAAGAGGCAGAATGACAGATTGCTTCCAGCCTTCAGAACCTAGTTGGACAGGAGCACTTCTGCAGAAGTCCATAGTATGAAGAACCTGACAAGAAGCAGGCAACAAAACAAGTAAACAGTTTGTACTGCCTGAATTTAAGGCAAAACCAACCAAGCTGGATTAGTAAGTAAAATTGCTATTAATCAAGCTCTGGTGGTAGCAAAGTGAAGATAATCCATTTTAAAATTGCCTTTAACCTTCTACCATGACAGGATCATTATTAAATTCCATGATCTTAATGCTGCTCACTGCTGTATATGGGTTATGGGGTATATAGCTGTAGAAAAGCGAGAGTGTAGCAGCCAGTGAGACAAACCCATCGTGACACTGTGTTGTGACAGAGATTGATGCTCTGTATCCCCACTACCATTCCATGTGCCTGAGAGGTGAAAGTAGAGACTGGTTCTGCATTAATGCAGCCATGTGCTATTTACATATCGCAGTGGGATGGAAATAAATTTCCCATAGTCCCCTGCCTTCTCCATGTACAGCTGTAAGGATACAGGGTGCACTGCTTCAACACTCAGCAAAGTAGCCCAGCCTTGGTAGAGAAAAAAAAAAATTATCTTTTACTTAATTAAGTCTAGGAGTGGGAGTGAAAAAGGAAAAGATTATTCTAGACACCTAAATAGATTTCCTTTGTGTAGGATTACATAGGTCAAAGTAATTTCTAGCTTGATCTTAACTATTGAATGCTGCCTGGCAGTAGCACTAGGTGAATATGGGGCGGAGGCAGCCCACAGTCCTCTCTGTTTCCCCAGAGGGTTTAATGATGCTTCCAGATCACTTTTGAAATAATGCAGCCTTGAGGGTGCCACCTCCCTAATGGTATATCTTCACTCAAGCTGCTGGGAATGGTGGGCAGACAGAACACCACTCCTAAGGATCTCCCAAGTGCCAGATCCTCACAGATTCAGAACTGGCAAGAGAGGAGCTCTTAAGTCACTTGGTTCGGGGCTGAAAGTGAAGATTGACTCATTTCACTGATTTTCCTTGTAGCAGGGAGTCAGCTTACTCTCGTTGTGAGATGATGAAATGAGTGACCCTCAAAGTGAGAGAACATATGACAGGAGAGTTTGCTGGAGTTGTCTGGAGGCAGAGTTCAAAGACAAAATGGAGGCTAAAAAGCCTGGACATTCTCCCTTAACCCCTGCAGGAAAATGGGACCTCTACATGGAAGCCTCCTCTCGCCACACGTGTGGTATCACTGTTTATCCTCCACCCTGTGCATACAGCATGCAGGAGAGGTGAGATCCATCCCATTTGCAAATCCCGGTTTTCAGGCTTGTGACAGGCCTGAACCATTGCTCAGTAGCCAGCTCCTGAGACTAGAAAACCTGGTGCTTTTGTATTCCTTTTTCCTACAGCTATAGTGTATTTAAAGCACTGTGGGGCCAACTGTCCCCTCTCATGTGCCACTGAAAACTGCGAGGAGGGAGAGGCAGAGTTTGAAGCTACCCAGGACCATAGAGACCATGCTCTCTACAACCCATTAAGAGCAAACCTGTAATTCAAGACCTCCCACAATTCCTCCAGCCCTAGAGAGATACCCCAATACACATGCAAGGAACACTTGGTTTTTGTACTGAGCCATGCTGCCCATTTAGGCTGCACACACTGCAGGGCAGAGACCTTTCCTTTTGCCCAGCTTAGGAGCAGCTGGGACTTTCATCTTGCTGTTCTCTGTGTTCCTCAGTGGGGCGAGGACCACTGGCTGCTGAAACAGTCAATGTGCAGGGCACAGTAAAGTCCTCAGCTGATCAAACCAGGTCATCCTGTCCTAGGGCACGTGGCCAAAGAGGAATCTCTGCCTCGCAAATTTGGTTTGACAGCCATTTCTGCAGGATGGGGGAGGACAGCAATGCCTTCTAAAGTTGTGGCAGTATCCACATCGCAGTGGTGCCTAAAATCCTGCAGCTGGACATTTCAGCTATACAGACAGATTAGACATTGCTCAGGGACGTGGCTATTCACTTCTGAAGTTTTCTATGGACTTCCTTCGGCTTGAAATATCCTTCCACGACTTCCCTCCAAAGAAGTACCATAGCATCTGTCTTACATTGATTCTGCTTATGAATTCCCTACTGGTACTTCTAGGTATGTTTCATTTTCTCTAACATGGTTTCCCATGCAAGTACTGAAGTTAGTGCTTGAGAAAATCTCACCACACTAGCATTGGCTCCTTTCTACAATAATGGATATGTCAAATTCAATTCTTAAGAGCTCTGAGCTGCTTTTTCAGCTAGTAATATACTTGCTATTTTCACATTTAATTATTTCTGTTGTAGCAGTATCCTTTAAAAAGTAGTATTGTTGTAGCCATAACAGTCTAAAGACACTTCAGGAAAAGAGTCTTTTGTGAGAACAATCAGTGTAAATAGCAAAACCAGATGAGCTTTCAGGTACAAAAAGTGCCACTTTAACCTTACTTTTAAAAGCCCCTTCCTGTATCATGTTTATTTCAGATTCTCATTAGTTTTCCTGAGAGCATATTACACAAATAACCATCACTTTTCTGGTAATCCTTTTCTAATGCCCAGAACCTGGCTATCATCATGCAATTATAAAATACAGCTGAGGAAATCAAGGCACAGAAAAGGCAGGTGATTTGCCTGTGTGGGTGGTTGAGTTAGTCATATAACTCAACAGCTCTTTTCTCCATGTGCTGGGTTTTAGCTATTGAAGAAGCATCATTTCCTTTCCCCAGGATACATCCTGGCTTCAGATTAGTCCTTCTTGAAAAAGCTTCTGAGTTTTGCTATCAGAATATTTGGGGCATATCACAAACTTTCTGTAAATTAGCATAATATGCCCTGATCCAATCCAGCTGTGGAGTTGTGATTTGTTGTGAGTCCCAAAAGTACAAAGAAATTGCAGGGAAGGGGTGGTGGTGGAGGGTGTGTTGTGTTTTCCTCCAAGAAACAAGCTGTGCAAATGTGCTGTATTTAGCATAAGGAAAGGAGCTCTTTAAGAAGTTGTAGCTGGGTGGGAAGTCAATCCCTTCTTATGTTTCTAGTCTGAAGGTAAACATGGGCAAAATTACACTTTTATGTCTGTGAATTTTTCTATGCTGCTAATGGGGTATAGCAGGTCTGAGCTATAGCTGTGCTCCTGCTGCCCATAGTCCTCAGGACATCTCTCTTAGAAGTGGTTGCTCCTGCTGGCTGGAATAAGCCTTCAGGTGCCATCACTTCAATCGTTGTCCTTTAAACTGATGGGTAACTCTGGTTAGAAACATGGAAGGGAATCAGCCTGTACAGTGCTGCTCTCTGCTGTGATGGGAACCTCTCATGCAGTCCTAGGGCATTGCATTCTGCTGTCTGCCCTCTGCAGTGTTGCAAACTCTTAAGGTTAAATGAAGAGGGCTGTCTGTTCTCATGGGTTTATGATTATCCCAGCTTAACTCACTGGAAAAGCACACTACAATAATAACTTCAAGAGATCCTCTGCAGTCCAGCTCCCACATTGCTCTTCAAGAACTTGGGGGGCAGGAGGAGAAGCGAATTTAACTGTAGTCCTTTAACTCAAGTACCTCAGTTAGGATTCTCATCCCCCAGACTGCCCTAAAGTCACAGAGTTCTGCTTTTGCCCCTTTCTGCAGAAACTGATTTTCTCCCTCGATGTGCTCAGAGCTTTAGGAGGTTGTTTCAAGAAGATTCCCTAGTACTTTCAATTTCCACCAGGCAATGAAAGTTTCCAGGCTCCTGCTGCCCAGCTTGTCATAGGCCACGCCACACTTGGCTGGCAGCTCCCAAAATGGCAAATGCTTCTCAGATGTGAGCAGAGCACAGAGGGTGAAGCTACTGCCCCTTGGCAGGGCCCTAGGCTGTCCTGCAACAACTGCTTTTCGTGCAGGTAGGGACAGAAAAGCTGAACTGAAAAGCCGAGGTCCATATGGATGCATCTAGATGGATGTATTTCCTTGCTATTATGGCTGCCCTACTCCACCTGAGTGGTGCGAGACACCAGCCTTCTGAAACTGGAATTAGCTCGTGCTAAGGAGAGCTTGGCCCCTAATATCTTAGATTATAGCAGGTGTTGCACATAATATAATAACTCTCACAAAGGGAGGCAGAGATGCAGAATGAGACCTACCAGATAGCTAATAAAAGGAAAGACCTTATAAAGAACAAAAAAAGCTGCTAGTGATTGCAAAGATATGTCGCCCCCAGGAAATTAAAAATATGAATGCCCTGGCATATGCAATAAACATCTCCTTTGTGTCCATGTAAAAGTGCCGAAACCTCTGGAATATTAAGAAATTGAAAAGATGCTTTTAAGTCTTCCCCATACACTTCAGCTGCTTGCAAGTGGTGGCGAAGAAGATGGAGTAGATCAGTCTGGCTGCTGTGCAACTTTATTTACCAGAGAACCCAACTTCAGGATAAACACATGCGTCAATGCACGCACCTGTGTGGGGCTGCCAGGCAGCTGCCGCTCGGTGAAGGGAAGAGGCGACAGGCTACAGCTGTAAAGAGAATGTAGAATGGGAACAGTGTGCTCTCCCTGTCTTTCCTGGGCATATATCTGTCCAACGTCAGCCGGCGATTTGGGACCCGCAGGACGCCGGTGTGGGTCGGAGCTCGGCGCCTGTTCGCAGGCGGGGCCCATCCTGTCTACGCAGACTCCCCAGGGGGAAAAATATACTATATACATATATAGAGAGAGACACAATATTTTCTACCCCCTCCTTCCCCGAGTTTGCCGTTGCCCGCCCTCCGCGGCGGGGGGAGCGCACCTGCGCGGCGGGCGGCCCGGGGCTGTGCGCAGGCGGGGGCGGGCAGCGCTCCCCCCGCCCGGCCCCGGCCCCGCCGCCGCATGCACCGCCCGGCCATAAAGCGCCGGGGAGCCCGGCCGCGCTCGGCAGCGCCCGCCGCTCCCGCCGGCCCCCCCGGGCCCTCCAGCCGCGCCGCTGCCCCGGGGGGCGGCAGCGCTGCTCCTGCCGCGATGCCGGGCTGGAGGAAGAGCCTCGCCCTGTGCCTGCAGCGGATGCAAGAGGACGGTGAGCGCGGCGGGGGGAAAGGAGAGCTGGAGGTGCTCGGAATTACCCTCTGCCGCCCCTTTTCCGTTATTCTTTTGCGGGGAGGGAGGTGCTGGTGGTGTGTATCTCTCTGGGAGGGGAACGATCCTCTACTGGCATGGAGCTCCGCGGATGAAGGGACTGGAGGGGGGATGTTCTTCGTGCCGGTAAACTTTGCCGCAGCAAATCTTCCTTTCTATCCCCGGGCTTGCTTGGTTTCTGCTTTTGTGTTTTGTTTTTTTTTTTTTTTTTTTGGTTTTGTTTTTCTTCTTCAAGTGGTGGGGGCAAACCTGAGCGAGAGGTGGCTGCGCGGTCCTTTTTGGATATTTGGAGGGGCTTGCAGTATCTGAGCCCCAACTTTCTAAAGCTACTGGTGATGCTGTTTTCAGCTAGTAATTTTCCCCAGTGCCAACTCCGCCTGGGGAGTAAAGGGTTTGCAAATTGCACAGAGGACGTGTCACGGTAATCCGATTCCTATTGTGCCGCTTACTGTTGCTCACAGTGACTGTGAATTATTTTGTTTACATGCTCAAGAGTGTGATGTTAAATAAATGCTGGACCTGCGGCTCATAAAAGTCGTGAGAAGACATCCACAAGGTGGCACAGCATAAGGGAGGTTTAAGCGTTGCACTTCGGCTCCTGCGTTTGTAGATGAACAGGCATGAGAGTGGTGGGGAAAGTTTATGTCTCTGAAATGAAGTGCGTTTCTCCTGTGCTCTCATGGGACTCAGGTGCAGGAGCTGATCCGGGATGGGCAGAAACAAGCAGGAATGTGTGTTTTATGAACCCCTGCTGCTTTGGTGCAAAGTAGCTAATGGCAGGTTTTTCCTTTGGACCCCTTCCCAGACTACCTCTCTAGACTGTTCACTGGTAAACAGACTTAACAAATATATGAAGTGGCACTATTGCAACATTTCATGTGAGTAATGCAAGAATCATGGAATTCTCTGAACCTGCTGGTTAATAAGCACAGAGAGAAAATGTGCTCTTAGATCCCCTGCAAGGTGTTAGGACAGAGTCATTGAGCTGCTGTGCCTTTCTGATGCTGCTTCCTGGCTCCCACTGCTTTGGGAGAACACCATCTATTTCTGCTGCCGGCTTGCTCTAGGACTATGGCTTCCCCTTGGAGCCTCCATCCACCTGAGATAGACCTGTTAAAAATCTGGTCCTGTAGAAGAGTGAATCAATCCCCTGCTCAACGCACCGAGACCTGTTGGCATGGATTCAGCCCTGTTATGGTGCAGTGCTTTGTAACGCAGCCTTGCTGCAGCTGGCACGGATGCTCTTGCACCATTGGGTCGGGGTGGCTTTGGGAGCCTTATAAACATTCACAGCAGGGACCTCTTAATGTACAGCTGTACTGGGTTAGTGTTTGCTGGGTTACTTTCTCTGTGACTTCATACGTGTATGTACTGGTTCTTGTCTCTGGCTCTATGTAATGCCTTTCCTCCTCATCTCCCTTCCCTCTGACTTCAGTCCCAGCACTGCAGTGAGTCTGTGGCTGGTGTGCATCTCTTTGAGTACATTGCATTTATTTCCATGGGTGTTTCAAAGAGTAGTCAGTCTTAGGAAGGTGCCATTTAATCACAGAATGGTTTATCTGGAGGGATAAATCTTCCAGGCTTGAGCTGATATGCTGTGTAGAGGAAGATTAGCTGAGCTTGTAGGGAACTTCTTTCCCCTTTCCCCAAGGCAATCGGTTTGATGGCTGTGTTATAGCATATAAATCTGCAGGGGCAGCAGAGGAAATATTTGGTAATGTTTTTGTAGCACTGCAGTGTTAACAGGTATGGTAGAGGTTTTGCATCATGACGTGTCTCTGTCTGTGGCAGGAGAATTGGAACTAGATGATCTTTAAGGTTCCTTTCAACACACACCGTTCCATAACAATACTGCAAGAAATCTCTGTACTGTTCAGATTTTGATTTTGTAAACAACCTCCAACCAGTATATGAAGAAATATTGACTTCTGGTTTTCTTTATTCAGAGCAAGTTGTATCTGCCTTGTTGGCATCTCCATGCCTACATGGATGTGATAGGTTTGGGGGTTTTTTTTATACCCAAGCTGGGGAGCTTTCCCCCCCAGCATGTGTGCTTTGGCCCATCAATTTGTTCACTTCCTCTGAGGACCACAGTACTTGAGCTTCCAAAGGAAAAGTCCTGGTGTTCAGCAGGAGCACAATTGAAATTAGAAGAGTGGTATATTTTGGTTACTGAATATTAATGTGATGAGTATCTCTTGCTATTTGCAGCCATTCAGAACTGGATTGGAAGCCTCATTAATCACAGTTGGTAGAAAAGGTCAGCCATGGTAAGTCACTTAGGGAACTGCAAGATATACACGAACTGTGCTGAAGTATGATTGCCATTTCAAAATACCACCCACAGCAAGTGTCTTCATGCATGTTTTGCCTTAAAATTTCCATCTCCTGGAAGATGGGAATGACTTCTGGCCAGTGTGCAGAAATGCTTTATTATATAATGTGTTGGTTTTCTCCACCACAAAGACTTGTACATGGGATGTCCTACTCCTTGCTCTGTTTCCTACAAGGAATAAAAAAACCGATGTCAATGACTTGGAAATATTTGGTGAGAAATGCTCCCTCCAGCCTGTGACAACAGACCTGTTATTCCAAAATAATGGGGTTGGTCAGCTTCTCCTTGCGTTACTGTGGGGTTGTCTCAGACCTGGAAGCAGAGGTTAAAGCATATGATTTTGCTTTCTGTCCCTCACTGTGTGTGCAGAGCTGTGTGGCCAGATCTTCTGCTGATTTATCTCCCTGATAACTCATCCTCTCTTGAGGAAGTGATGAGAACTAGTTGGCCATGCCAGACCCTTTCCCATCCCAATGCCCCCCCTTATGCTGCTGTCCTTTATGTGAGGACTGAAGGATTTGAGCTGTATTCTTGCTGCTCCAAGGTTTTCAGTAGCAGAAGAAGCAAAGGCTAATTTCTGCTTTGGGAGCAAGAATGTATGTGGGCAGGTGGGAAAGTCTCTGTGTTTTTGGCACATCTGAGTGGATGTGGAAACTGTGTCTCTAGAAAGGATAAACTGTATCTGCAGACTGAGAAGTGGAGATACTTTTCTCCAAACTGGTGAAACTGACTGTTACCTAGATGCATAGGACTTGTGTAAGATGGGTCACACTTGTGGGCAGACACCCTTTGCTTAACCTGAGATGTTTTTCTGCTTCTAGGGGGAGGCAATACAGAGTTTGAGTGTAAATTTAGGTTGTTGACACAATTCCCCTTCCTCCCCCAGCTGGTTTTTCTTGAGTAAAAGCAGAAAATTTGACTCTCACCTTTAAATCTCCAATATGATGCCTTATAAAAATAAAAACCAAAACCAAACCTTATGAAAGACTGAGGTAATGTGATTATAAAATATGAAGTGAGTTATCCAGCCCTTGCTTGAATCATGGGGCAGCTGGAAAGCAGGGGAAGGGGAAAGGGACAACTCAGACCTGCTTCAAAAAGTGACAATAAAGCAGGATTTTGTTGCTGCTATTTGCTTCCTTCCCTTGTATACAGCTCCATGCTGGTTACCTTGGAAACAGCTGTAGGAGCATATAGGGGCATTTTGCTGCTGTGCAGCTGTGGGCAGAGGTGTCCTGTGGTGCATGGAAAGGAAAATCTGTCATGGTGCAGGTTGATTTGTAGCATGAGGGTAACTAAGTAAAAACCCATTGCAAGATCTCCCTTTCTTGGCTGCCCTGTCTTGCTGCAGGTAGTTTGGCAGGAGTGGGACCCTGGGGAAAATTTAGCAGGGGGGTGGATCTTCACGGTTTTGGCAGAGCTATTTAAATTTTTATAATAGGAAGGTAAAAATATCTCAACAGTCTGTTTTAAGGAGGTTTATAACAACTGGGCTATGGACGTCAGGTTTTTATTCAGTCCTCAGAACAATGTACTGGGATGTTTTGCTCATGAAACCATGACTAGAAATGGGATTCTTCTTTACTTATTCACATGCATCAGGGAGAAACACCCCACTAAGATGGAAATTTGCTGGGTTTGCATGATTAGCAGAAAATTAGATCTTCCATTGAGTTCCATGTTGTTTGTGATATGCACGTGATATGTAGAATAACTAAAATAGAATAGCTGTTAAAAATAATGTGAATTGTCTTTTGTTCACTTTCCCATAAACATTTTGATCTTGCAAATGGTATGCTGTGCACAGCTTTAAATCAGTTGAACTGTTCTGTTGCTTAAAATACAGTGTTTTTTCATGTACTTGCCACATCAGAAATAATTTAGTCATTCAGAAAGGCTTTTTTTTTTTTTTTTTAAATCACCTCATCTTAAGACCATCTTTCAGTGCCAGGTTGAGCCTGTTCAGTTGTAATACATTGCCTTACAGAGTCCCTTTGTCCAAACCTACAATGACATGATCTATTATACTGGCACTGAGTTTTCTGTAAAGAAATTCGGCTGTGTAGCTGTCACTTAAGTAGTGTGCAGTTGAAATGTTACAGCTCAAGGGCTGTTACATCTGTCCACTGCATGTGGGGTATTAATGTATTTCTGCATGTGATACTTTTGCTTTACAGTGCATCCAAGCTTTGTCAGAGATGGGGACTTGCTCACACAGAGCTCAGGAATTTATGGGCTGCTGTTTGTTGGTTATACTCATTATATAGGCCACTGCTTTTAAAAAATGCAAAAATAGAGGTTCTGACCCTCCAATGAAGTGTGGTGGGGAATTAGGATTGCATGAAGGCTGTGGTGGTAATTCTTAAGGGATAATTCTCACTTATCAAACTGATGGAACAGCTGGAGCAAATCCTGCTAGACTTTGATGGGGTCTTTTTTTGCTCATTAATATGTTGATGTGGATTTGGTACCCATTGAGTGAGTAATAACTGCACCCGAGCACTGTGCTCACTGCTCCCCTTCTTGCTGGCTGTCACACTGCTCTGAGTTTGGGCTGCTGCTTTTGATCCTATATTTCAGTCAGAAAATTAAACTCGGATTGAGAAGTCCTGCACAACTTGGGGATGAAACCACACAGGTTTTATGGAATGACTCCAAAGCCTCATTGAAACTTGATTAAAGGCAGAGATTGATAATTATTTTCCTTTTTGAAGTGATCTGCCAGATTTTACAATCTGAATGTGATCCCATATCTGCAAACTTTGGTTTTATGAAACTGTATGGACGTTGTGGCTTCTGCTCTCTTGTTTATGCAATACTCTGTGGGGCTTCTTGTGAAGAAGTTTTACTATCAATATTGAGCAATGATGCTCAGTGCTGACAAAAGCATCAGCTGCAGTGGTTTGGCATGCTTTTCCTTTAGGGCTGCCAAGGTTGGAAACTGTGGGGGAGGGAACCTTTCAGGATGCTGAAGACCTTGATGGAAACCATGAATTGTGGTAGCCAGGAAAATTTCAGAGTGAGAAGAATTGCCAGATCTGTCTGGAATCAGGCCATGCTTGATGTTCTCCAAACCTGTTGGTGTTGCTATGGGCTCATGCCAAGTGTAGTGGAAAAACACATGGGCAATTCCCAAGAAATGGATGTGGTCTTTGAAACCGTTGCAGTCTTGAACTGTGATTGCAGCTGCTCACCCAGAGATCTTCTGGTGCTCTGGGTTGCACTGAGAGAAAGATTGCTCAGGTTAAACCGAAGTGTGTGGCCAGTTTGAGGTGAATGATTTGCTGTGTCTTTTTTTCATTTCTGTTTGTCTCTTCCAAGTAGACACAAGTGGCAGAGCTGCTTAGTGGTAGGCAAAGGAAGGCTGCCCACCAGGGCAGGAGCTCTATGCCGGGCTCCCTTGCTATGGTTAAGACTGTGTAGGCCTTCCTACAAGTGTCACATTTTTGATTGTTCTGTTAATTATTAGACTTCATTATAATGGAATAAAAATACTTATTTTGAAAATGGAGTGGATTTAGAGGTATAAATATAGTAGAATAATTATAGGGGTAGAGCTCTATTGAAATTACCTCGTTGTAGACAAGCCCCAAGACAGTGAATTAGGCATTTCTGGAGCTCTGCGTCACATAAATGGAGCCATTTCTTTTAAAAGCCAGACCTAATCCTTGAAATTCAGAGCAGTGATCTATACCTGGAAGGCTTGTGTAATGTCTAGAGAAAGGTGAAAACTTTTTTCCCATGATGGTCTCTTTTCCCAGAGAGGCCACATGTCTCCTGTTCCAGTGAATGTTGGTGATGATCCCACATGCATGGGAGCTGCTCCTGCATTAATGTCTTGGGCCAAAAGCAGTTATACCATCTAAACATCTGTTTGTGTTCCTGAAAAGAGTATAGCTACTGTGCACTGACTCTGGTGTAACTGGGATTGGAACATGGGCAGCATTTGATCGAGAAAATCAATCCCATGCTGATAGTCTCTGTTAGAAATGAATGCATCTTTTCTGCAGTGCTTGACCTGGGTGAACCATACAGTAGAATGGAACATTCCCCCTTGGAAGGGTCTGCATTTTGTCCAGTTATACTTGGTCTTGCCATGTGCTCTGTCCATTGAGAGAAAAATGTAATGAAGCTTTCCATTTAAAATTCAAGTAGAATTTTTATTCAGTCCTCTTGTTTTGTCAAAAGAATGAATTACCTTTTTATTTTCTCCAATTTTCCTCCCCTCTCTCTGTCTTTGGAAAATAAAGGAATTCAAATAAGATTGTAAAATTTATTTGTTTTAGCAATTATGATGATTTCCCTGTTACTGACTCTCCCCCTCATTAATGTTAGATGAACTTGGCATCTAGTAATTACTGGCTTTCACTTTTCAGCCAAAACTATTTTCTGGCTCTAGCAAAATTTGCTGATTTCATTGATAGCATTGGGAGAGCAGCTTTCCACTGGGAAATTAATTCAAACATTTTCCTCTGGCAGCTTCAGGTATTTGGCATCAAGACCACACTGCATTTAAGGAGAAGAGGGTTGTTGTGGTATTTGAGCTCAAGGAAATGCAGTGCATTAGGATGGGGTTAGATCCATGTCTTATCTGTGTTAAGCAGAGGTGTCAGTGACCCTGCCAGCTAAGCTGCTATGTCTTGATGAGTAGAAACCTCTTGCTGAGGCCACAAAATAAATTCAATACTACATTCTTCAAGTTGTCTATGAAGTAACACCCTTTTTTGCTAAACAACTTAATTTCCACTGTAAACAAAGCACTACAGAGCTTTTGTTTTAGCAATTATATTAACCTTGGCTGCTGCTTTGTGCCAGAGTCAGAGGCTTTTCAGGGTATTTATTTGGATTATAGGTGTTGTTGCCTTTTCTTGTACATGTGATACTGTTAGTCATCCTGGTGACACTTCATTCATCTGTACAAAGAAATAAAGGTCCTGGCTCACATTTGAGTATTGCTTCATACATCCCACAAGGGGAGCTGCTACTTACATCAAGCCTGAGAGATCTCACTTGGGTCCCATGGGATGGAGCTGAGATTAGCCACTGAATTTATTTCTGTCTTCAATTTATTAAAAAAAAAAAAAATCAAATAGCTCCTCTGTTCTCAAGGCAAAGTTGAGTTTAACATACAGAGTCAGTGCACAGAGGGTTCCAGTCTTATCTTTGGTCCCAGTTTGATGAGAGCAGTCACCATAGAAGCAGAGTATAGACTCAGAGGTGGGGGTGGAGGACTTGTCTGCATTTGCATCCCCTTGCAGCAGAGGCCTTGAAGATTTAGCGACAAATGAGATGCAAAGAAACAGGGAGAAAAATAAGATAATAAGGCAAACTGTCAGGCAGTGTGACAGTTTTGCAGAAATTAGTGATGCTAAGTTGCTCTCTTCTTACTTGGTACCAATGTGCTTTTCTGGTGCATGTTCAGTTTTTCTATGTGTGTTCAGGAAATAATGATATTTCCAGGAGTGGGGGCTCCCTCATTAAAGCTATCTTGCCCAAATCCATAGCTTTTGATTACTGGAAGTCAGGGGAAGTTCCCTGGGGCTGTCAGAGTGGGATGAATTTAGTGAAGAGCTGGAATATGTGTTAGTATTCATAGAAGCTTGTCTCAGGGCTATGTGTTAATCCTGAACAGAGGGCACTGTTGGGAATGAATATTTTGTTTCTAGATTAAATGTTCTTTTGTTTTCTTTCATCTTGGAATAGGAGGCAGTCAATCTCATTACTGTACCTGTAGTCATGTCTTTAAAAACACCATCACAAAGCTCCCTTTTGGGGTTAGAGGGCAGGTAGATCTGTGTGAGGTGGGGCGGTGCTGTCTCAGTCTTCTTCCTCTTGGGAGCATCATCTTTTCAACCTTCTTCTATCTCTGGTTCTCCCCTGCAAGTCATGGAGGTTCCTTCTCAGCTGGAAGGTAGCTGCAGGTAGAATGCTTGGGATCTGTCCCTACAGGGAGCTGAGCCTGGTGTGCTGCCACCAAGTTGTTTCAAACAAAAGCAAAACTCAGGCATGCTGCAAATCCTATGGCAGGCATTTAGATGAGGTACTGACACTGTGAGCATGCTCCAACTCACTGGCCATGCCTTGCTACTCCAGAGTCTTTCACAGACTTTGTGTCCTTTGCATCCTATCCAAACACTTTGTGCAGTAGCACCTGGCTGCATGAAACAGCTGCCATGTTCTCCAACAGATCAGGCTGTAGCCCAGTGGTAACTGCAGCAATTCCAGAGTGGCTGGCACTTACTAATGAGTTGGTTGGTATTGGGGATTGAGCCACAGGCCTTTTGGTCCTGTGCCTGTGTTCCTGACTGAGCGTATGGCTTGCAGCAAAATAATGTTATCATTTAGTTTCTTGGAGTGTTGGGGAATTTTCTCTGTCATTTGAGATTAGTGGGACTGAGGGGTTCTGTGACACTCAGAAAACCAGTCTGAAAGCCTCTGCCACAGTCTTCATGTCCGCGGAACACAGATAATGACTACACTTTAAAAGGTTTTGATGCTCAGATCAAAATGAATATGGAAGTGCAGTTATCAAGTGTAACTTCATGGCTGTCTTTCTCTGCTTAGTATCTTCATATTCATAATTATGGCAATTGTGCCAAATATTTGGGAAAAAATGAGGTAGAAAATGCCTTTCTGGAACAGGGTTGCAAATCTATTGCAGCATAGAGCTGGGCAGAACAAGAAGTTCTGTTTAAGTGGATAAAAATTTCCCTCTACAGTAATGAACTGTGCTGTGAGTTTACCAGCTATATAATCTAGTTTCCATCCATTACACCAAGTGATAATCCTCTAGCAAATTGGGTGCTGTTAGCAGCATTTCTGTCAGCCTGGGTCTGGCTGCACATCTAGGCAACCTGCCTTTGAGGAATTTCAAAATTTGCCCTAGTCAGTCTGCTTCCTCAGCCTCTGGAGACTCCATTTCACGTGTAACACAAAGCTGAACTGTCTTGCTTCTTTAATTGTATTTATTCTGCTTTTTCTCCACCCATCACCTGCCAAGGCTGTTTGGCCCTGTCTAGGGATGGCTCCTGAGTTGTTTTCTTGGAATATCCATTGTAATTGGCTTTTTGGCGTATCCTGTCCTACTTTAATTTAATTCCTTCACTGTCACTGTGCTTATACAGGGACTTGTTAGTAAGTGGGTGGGAGATCAGAAAGCAAAATGTGTGCAAACCAGGCTGGGGTGCTGGTTTCTCTAGGGCTTGCTGCAAGGTGAAACTTGCTGGCTGTAGGGTGTCCCTGCCTGGGGATGAGCTGTGCAGCACTGTGTGCCTCCAGCTCCCAGAGCCAGGCTTGCTCTGTGGTGAGCCCTGTGCTGCTCTGGCAGCTGGCACTCCCCTGCTCTTTGGGCTGCCCCTTGCCAAGGGTCGTGTACTGCCTGGAGAGATTCAGTGACAGGCAATACTGCAGTGAATGCCATCCAGTTTCTGTCTCTGAATAATTAAGAGGGAGAGCGTGGCTTTTGGCCAGGGAGCGCTGTCCTCTGCCACCCATCTGCTTCCCCAACTGTTGCTTGGAGCAGCTGCTTGTCTCCAGGGGCTTCTGGACAGGGCAAGGGGGTGCAGATTCCTGACTATCCTTCATTGTCTTGCCACTGACATACTTAGTGAGCTTTAAGTCCTTGGGGTGCCGTTTTTCGGTGCTTCTTTTTTGTACAAATTCACATAATGGTTTTTAATTACAGGCTGCAGTGGTGGTGCTTGGTTTCAATGCAGTGGTGGAGAGCACAGAGGTGGGAGTGAGGGGCAAGGGACTGGAGGAATGTGTAGTGAGGGGGCTTGTTTCACTGTTATCTCTCTCTGCAGCTGTGAGCTTCTTATAGAAATCCAGCTCCTGCACAGCTGGCTGTAGGCTGGATGTGCTGCTCAGCAGTGTGCAGGGAGAACAGCACTGAATAGCTCTGCAGGCAGATCCCTCATGCTCAGGTGTGATGGGCATGCTGGCAAAACCCCCATGGAGAAGGGGGAGGCCGTTCAGTACTGTGTAAAGGGAAACCACTGACAAAGCAGCCCTTGCATTGGAGGAGCAGGTGATAATGGCAGCCTCTGCAGTTTCAAAATAGCTGAGGAATTCCCTGTGTATATGACCATGTGCAGGTTTTTTTAAATATGACTAACTCTAGGGTGGATTGGCTCTAGAGGCTTTTCATAGCCTCTCAGTATAGGAAGATAATGTAATATTTTTATTAGCTGTGGCCCTGTACAGTGGGGTAGTCCAGCATTTGACCTGTTGAAATTCAACACCAAGTAAGTGAAAGCCAGGAAGGCACCCCTAAAGTTGTGACAGCTTTTCAAACTCACCTCTGGGCACTGTACTCCACTGCAAACTCTTCCCCATCTACAGCGTTTCTCATTCAGTTTCCTGCTGAAGCCCAGCAGATTTCCTGTGATGAGTCACTGCTCTGAGGCAAGGTGACACTGTGTGATTCCTGTTTCCAATCTACCTGTCACCTCCTCAGCCTGCCACTAACCAGCTGGCTGGTTAGCCACTGGCAAGCTATTAAACTCATTTTGACACAATGAGTTAGTCAGGCTCACAAGTCAGAGTTGAAACAGACCTTATCAGACAGCACACAAACTTTGATCTGTGCTGTGAGAGTATTGCTGATAGTGTTTTGGGAACATCATGTGAGTAAAGGATCGGAGGTCCATAAAGAGGTGTTTTTTGAATGTATTTCCCTCTTCTTTGTGCACAGAAACTTGAATTTGAGTGAAAAACAACAATTTGGGGGATGCATTGAGGGAGTAGGAAAACTAATTTATGCCATGACTGGATGGATGTATTGGGAAGTGCAGCTCTCCTCTAGTGTATAATATTCCCACTTCACTGCAAGAGAAGGCAGACACAAATCTACCCATCCTCCACAAAAAATCATTGTGGAAAGGTGTCCTCTTTCCAGGAGACAGTTGATTCCAACCAAGAGAATGAGTCCATCTTCCTGGCTGACTGTGGTGACCCAGCATTGGAAGGGACCTCTACTTTGCCTGCAAGTGAGACGTTAAAACACCAATCATCCAGGATAATGCTGTTTCAGGAGCTCATTGATTTTTATTGGAGGGAAGTGAGTTAAAAGGATGAGTCACTGACCTATTAAAAAATGAACAACCTCCTCAGTGCCATTAGGAGCTGGTAATAGATCATCCTGGACAAGAGCTGGTAGAAGGGGATTAAGGGGGTCTCCTTGTGCCTGTTGTTGTTCTACATTGTGTGTGGCTGTTGCTTTGCTCAATTTTTTTAATGGGTAAAGAAACAGCACACCCTATGTATAAAAAGCCAACAACTTCTTGTGAGTGTAATTGAAATTTAGGTCTAATCCTTATTAGTCGAGCTGTAACTTTTACAGACAAGGACAGAGTGTTACACCCTTGTTGAGATGTGGCAGTGGTGGGTAGTGCGGTTGAAGCTGGTGTCAAGCACCTCTTCCACCGGAGATCCTCTTGTATGGGGATATCTGATTTAAACTGCAGGGAATTTACCTGCAAGATTTCTTCTTTGTAAACTTGTGCCTGCCCTCTTTGATCCCCCTTGCCCAGGCTGAGGAGCTGCTTGCATGTTCTGGGCTTTAGGTAGTCACAGGAGGTGTGGAGATGTGGCCTCCTTTATAAAATACTCTGGGATTCATCTTTGAGAGGTGATGAACAAATGTAAAATTTTAATTTAAAAACTGAATAATACTGTAATGGGTTTTTTTTCCTTCTTGCATTGTAGGTCAACTTTAAGCCCATGGTTACTTGCTCTCCCACTAGTAAAATGTCAGTCCCCATCTGATCACTTCTTTCCTGTCTCTGGTACCTGCACAGGGCTTTGGGATAATAAAGTGGAAGTCTGGTGCTGAAATATTTTCTCTGTTTTGTGCCAAGTCTTGACTTTGGGAGTTCAGTCAGTGTTGTGTGCAGATATGATCAATAAAGCTGCTAGTGATGTACTTTGCTATTAAGTCTTAGTTCATTGATTTAAGGAGTTACCAGGAACTAGGGGAATAACATGGTTAATTAAGTTAATTGGATTGTAAGGTCCACAGGGATTGTGCCTTTCTTTGTGTTCTCTGAAGCGCCTCGGACACCTCTGATCACCATAAAATAATGACTTTTTCTTTTTACATACTGGCAGTTTGAACTATTTAGTTGCTTTAAAATTATTTGCATTTCAAGGCAACGAATTTCTACATGGACCATGGAGTTATGGCTTTGTAGCCTTTGGCTTTAGCGGTCCAGGTAGAAATGGAGAAGGAGACTTTTAATGGAATTTAGCTAAATGCTCCCAAAGAATCTGAATCCTTGTATTTGTTTGCCAAGATGTCTTGCTAAGTTGTTACCCATGTTCTTGGAAAAAGCCTGTGGGGCAACTTCTAGTGTGTTTGTGTTTTGTATCTTGGCCTTACAGCTAATTGTTGTTATAGTCTTCTTGCCATCCAGCAAGGTATATGAAGTAATACATCAGGCTCTGGATAGATCTATTCTGTAGCATCCATGTTTTAGGAAAGTAAATAGATCTCCCCCTGTCTTAAATGGAAATTTATTCTGGGTATATGAAATAAAATTTTGCACAGAGGTATCCTTCTGCAACTTTTATTTTGTCTAATTTATAGCTTCTCTTCCTCTCCAAGGGAATTGGAGACTTAAACCTCCCATTATAGGTCTGTAATTTATGTTTTCAAAATTCAGTGATTGTTATCTTTCAGTGTTTTTATGAAGCTCTGCGGTGGAGGTGCTCAAATAAAGTTGTATATTAAGTATTGGCCAATTTGCTAAGAGCAAAACTGGGATTATAAATTACCAGAAACATTCTCAGCCAGTATGAGCTGGTTCTCATGTTAATGTCTTTAACTTCCTTTGAAGAATTAGGGAAGATGAGCTGTAGAAACATGGACTGGATGAAGCTGTTACATGGTGGCTGGAAAATCATACTTGTCTTACGTGGGTACTGATGAATTGTCACTATCCATTAACAGATTGAGTGAGATTCCCCTGGCATCTTCTTAGGGCTTGGTAAAAGTCAACCCTTATTTTAAATGACCTCCTGAAGGGAAAGAGAATGTGCTCATTGCATTTTTAAGATGGCAGCAAGTTGAAAGCTGTTACAAAAACACTGGTGAGGAGAGCGTGGGCTTGATCTCTTGAGACATCCTCAGGAATATTTTCTGATTTCCATGACTTTATAGGAAAAGCAGGATATGGAGGATATGTGAGGACTGCATTTGTTCCTTGTATAAATCAGAACTTTTTTTACTTAGAAAAAAGGGGGGTGAAGGGAGAAAGCACTTCAGCGCTGCTTGGCAATGCAGCCATCTAGTGAAGAAAGTTGTTGAAATTGGATTTACCTAGTAATTTATTTTGAAACTGTATTTATCCTTTAAAGGTTTAAATGTAGACCTGCGTTATCTGTGCCTTCTGTGCCACCCTTTTTGGGTGTTCTGTAACAATTTTCCATGTTTGCAGTTCCACAGGAACCAAGTGCTCATCTGGACCTGGAATTTAAACATTTGGCTTTGGCATGTGTGGCGGTTTTGGGTTTTGTTGTTTGGTTGTTTTTTCTCATTTGTTTTGGATTTTTTTGTTGGTTTTTTTAATGTGAGTTTTTTTTGGTAGGTGGTTCTTTTGGTGATGATTTTTGCGTGTGTTTTTTGTTTCTTTCTTTCTTTTCTTTTCCCCCCAAAACTTAACACATTTTAAAATAGGGCATATCTGCTGCCCCAAATCCAGTTGTGAGAGCAACTTAGCAGTTTTCCTCTTAGTTTGGCTGTTGTTTTTCTTACTGTTGTTTTTCAAAGTGAAACTAAGTGTCATACAAAATTCTACTATTTCCACAGTGCTACCTGTGATAATATAAATGAGCCACTTCCCCTCTTGCCCCATCTATTTGTCTTGTCAGGAAAACATTTAATCCTAACTCTTGCTAGCCCAACTTGTGTGCACTATTCTGCTGCATATTGATATGTTAAATTATGTGAAAAATATGTATAAGATTAATTTTGATGTGAGAAATTTGGCTTTCAGGCTTTTTTTTTTGTTACTAAATAGAAAACAAGGATTTTGTGTGGCTTTTTGTATTCCTAAGAGAAAAAATAGTTCTTTACAGTAATACCTTCCTTGTAAAAGTGCCAACATGGTTTTTCCAGGAGTAATTGCTGCATGTGGTTGGTACAAAATTGTAAGTACTGAAGAAATACCTGCCCTGACAGTAACTGAACTGTGCAAGGATAGGTTTTCTGATGCATCCGAGTGTTGCATGTTTTGAAGGAGGAGTTGATGTTGTTTGTGGTTATTTGTATGGCTGGGTTTTTTTCTCTTGCATGCGGATGTGTGTTTTAAAATCTTGCCTGCAGACATCTGTGTTTGCAGAAGCAGCTGTAACTTGAATGAAAGACTGTCTTCTTGTCTGCTGTGCCTGATGTAGGAGTAATCTTACTGTCACCACTGCCAAATTTATTGGCTGCACTGTGATTAGATGGAGGCCAAGGAAGGTGCAAGCAGTGCAGTGCAGCTCTCTAATGTGTGGTCATCCCTGTGGACAGGAGGAGCAGGAAGAGAGAAGGGTGCTGGTGTGGGTCTGCCAGGTATTTCTGCAAATGCCTCCCCATTTTCTCCCCCATCTTGCCTTGAGTTCCCATTCTGTAGGATTATTCTGGCTGCTACAAGAAGCTCATATAATAAGCTAGGAGTGTCTGCTTTACCAGCTCTTCCTAATGTTAGTAAAACTCCTTTTCTCTTTAATTTTTGGTGTCTGATTGTTACAGGCTCTCAAATTAATTTAGAGAGGTTGTGGTATGTGTGGAGCTGAAGCAGGGCAGGGGAAGCAGTGCTTCTGGAGGGGAGGGTGAGAGCTTGCCTGGGGCTCCTCTGTGGACATAGTTTCCATGTCTCTAAACCTCCTGGAATACAAATCTCTATGGTATGGAACAAGGAACTTTTAGCAAAATCTTCTGGTGTAAGTATTTTGGATACTAAAGAATTGCATTATTCAGGTTGTAGTCTTGCATTTATATGTAGAGCTGAACAGATCTGTTCCTTCTTCCCAGGCTACTGAGTCCTCTGGGGGGGCTGCTGCTCTTCCCTCTCTCAATAACTGATAGTGGGGTAAGCACTTCTGTGAGCAGCATAGGTGTTACCTGCCAGCTTTTCTCAGTGGTGTAATGCTGGTGTGGGCACTGCATTTACCTGTGTGAGTACTGCCAGATTTCAGATGAAATCCTCTCTCTCTGCCAACAGTGATGGCTGTTATCACAATCTATATCCCAAGGGACACAACAAGCATAAATGTATCTCTGTTTTAACCACCTACACCGTGGAATGCCATTGCTACTACAGATCCCTCTGCATGCAGCTGCTGTTCCAATGGCAGCATGATCGTGGGCTGAGGTGTTCTGAGCTTCTCTAGCCTGCAGGAGGAGTTGTCACTGAAAATCTCACAATGGAATTCCAGAATGAGGGTGCTTACCTGAGTGTTGCAAATATATGTATGAGAGGGATCAGTGCTGGAGAAGTGGAAGTGACCACAGCGAAGGAGATGAGCAGAAGTACTGGTGCTGATCTTCTTGGCCAGGACCAGAAGCTGCGCTAGGCAAAATGCCATTGTCAGTGAGCAAGGAGGGAAATCCCAAGACATCTGGAGGAGGAAGATTGCCAGATGGACTTAAGGGCAATGCACTTGCAAGAGCTCCTGAGCAGAGAGAAACTCAGAAGCTGCATCTGGTGAAGAGATGTGAGGCCAGATAGGCACTCACAGAACAAAGGTGTCTGACTCCCCTTACCTCCATCCTGAACACCTGCAGCAGGGGAGCCTTTGGAAGCAGTCATATTACATTATCTATATGCATAGGCTGTTTCAGGCAAAGCACCAGAAAAACCATCCAAAAAAAGAGAACAAGAAAAAATGGAAGAGTAAAGCACCTTCAAATTGCTCCAAGTACTGCTTCTGCAGTGGATACAGTTTCCAGCAGCACAGATCACTGTACTGCAAAAAGCAAAGAAAACAGGGGAGCACCTGAGTACTGAAATAAGTTCTGAAATGCGAAGTAAATCCTTGCAAGCAGCTCAGCAATAGCTCGTTTAGTTCTCAGGTTGATGGTGTGTGGTTTTTTTTCTCTTTTACCTTTCTTTTTTGGTTGTGGGGAAGGAATGAAAGAAGGTTTAAGCATTAAAACCGTTGGAGTAAACTTTCCCTGCTATGAGAGTTCTTTTGCAGCAAGCTACTTAAGTCTGGTAGAAAGATTTTGGTGTAAAAAGGAGGAATAACAGTTTGAGGTTGTTTGAATTGGCTGGGAGACTGAGCAGTGCAATGCGTCTCTCTTGACGTGGAGTTGCAAACAGCTCTCCGGGTCTTTGTCCCTTTTGTACCCTGGCACCACCTTGGTCTCATCTTCCAGTGTTTCAGTCCTCCCTGTCCAGAGTTTCATCTAACCCATCACAGTGGCATTTGTCATCTCTCAGGTCAGTACCAGAGCACAGCAGCCCACACTGCATGGATCAAGCCTTTGCCTGTCCAGAGCCACTGAGACTCAAAATAGTTGCCAGCCAGATGGTCTCACTGATCTGCCTGTGCACTTACTCAAGGTATTTGGCAGGTCACAATGGACTTGAAAGCTCACCTATCTTCTGCTCTTGACATGGTGATGCTGGAGTGTCTAATGTGATTTACTTCATATTATTATCAAGGTTGATATGAACCTCTGCTGGGGAGATGTTGGAACCCTGGGTTTAGAAAATCAACAGGGAGTTTTTTCATTTTTATGGCTTCTTGTCTGCTAAGCCCTTATGTCATCTTCATTGGTGTCCCAAATCCCTGATGGACACTGACTGGAAAGAAGAGGCTGTGTAGCTTTCTCTAGAGTTTCAATGCTGGGTCTTGAAGAAATGAAGCAATAGAAGACCACGTCTGGGAGGAATGCAAGAAGGTAAATGCAAACTGATGGCTTTATCTCATGATGAAAAGATGTGGGAATACGTTCTAGAAATATTGTTACAGCTTGGTAGTTTAACTTCATAAAAGTCATGATTTAGTTATTCTGTCCTCCAAAATGGACCACCTTGCCCTGCCTCCTTACCCAAATAAGAATTATAAAATTCTTAAACCACTGTTAAGAAATACAGTTACAGCTTGGGTAAGAGGCAAGCAGAAGGAAATGTGTGAGGATCGTCCTTGTATCTGACTGTTGAGCATCATCAGCCAGCCAGCCTGAACCTATTGTCTGGGCCTCAGTCTCCTGCTTCCCTTTCAATAGTACTTTCCATCTTAGTGGGGATTTTTCTTTGTGCAAGGTTATGAGATGTCACATGCAGCAGCATCCTTTCAGCTCATCACACACATGTAGCTATAGTACTGTCAGTTTTCATTTGCTGTCAGCATAATTTACTTCTTGGGTTCCTTTTTTATATTACCCCAACACTTTACTCTAAGCAGATGGTTGGAGGCTCTCCTTGTTGGCAAGCTGCAAGTGAAGATGCTGTTGGATGGGATTTGTTTGCCTAACTTTGCCTGTCTGCCCCCCTTCCTCATTGTGGAAGGGAAGCCAGTGGTTTATTTCCTTTTGCCCCATCCAGATACCTGGCATATCCATGGGGAGCGTGTCTGCAGGGGCTGCTTCCTGCTTTGGCTGCAAAGGGGAGCTGGGGTGACCACCTGAGGTGGAGGCACCTTCATTGCCAAGTCCAGAGCTCCAGCCAGGTGTGGTTGGTAGGAAGTGATGGGTGGAACAAACAGGCCCAAGCTCTCTGTAAGACTAATGTGTTTTAGGTGAGGCAGGTGAAGACATCCAGAGAGGTTGGGTGTCCCCACCAGGAATCCTCTTTGCTGACTGTAAGACAGGAGGGAATGGAACTAGCGTTTTGGATAAAAGTGAAATTTGAGTTGTTCTTCAGTGAAGGCTGTGATTAGTGATTCAGATATGCCAGTCAGTCCATTAAATCTTAACCTTACCTTATCTTATCAAGTCCTCAGAGATCTCACTTTCAAAGCAGAAGGCCTGTGATGGTGGCTGAGGTCAGGGAGAAAGGAATGATGGAAAGATTTGGTGTCCCAAGTTGGAGCAGTGCCTTGCCTGACTGGCAGATTGCCTCTTTCATCTTTGTTGGCCTATTCAAAAGACCAGCTACTTGGTGTAAATCCCTGCTGTGGTGACTCTTAAAGATCTTCATTTAGGATGGTCCCTTCTGCCCACGTGTCCTCCAGCATGCTGCAGGCATCAGTTTAATAGAAATAAAAATTGATTAGTGTGGTCCCTAGTGAATCTTTCAGGGGTTTGGCAGCAACTGGAAATAATGTGTGTGCAGCTGTTTGGTGAAGGGGTGAGATGGCTGTTATTCCTCTTAAAAATTGATCAGTGCTATTCCTGGCTATTGATCTGAGCCTCCTGAACAGAAGAAGAGCCAGCCCTGTCCAAGGGCACATGGATGGCTCTTTTTGAGGAGGCTGGGAAAACAGCTCACTATCTGGGACAAGAAAGTTTATTCTTGGTCCCATCTTGTATTTTAACCTTTTTTGTCTAACAACTTCTCTTACAGTTATGCTTACGAGTTTGGGTTAGGGAGTCCCCACTGTTTAGCACCTAGTGGAAGCTGTAAATGACACTGTGGCTGTACAGATCTAGCACATGTCAATGTTCTATATTTGCTTAGGGGAAGCATACAGTGCATCTCCCAGGCATAATTCCCACTGTAGTGGATGCAGGCAGGATGACACTGCACCAAGGAGCTTTGCTTTAGCTCATTCCAGTATTGTATTCAGTTGGTTTGTAATAAATGGATTGATCAAAGTCTATATTGGCTGACTGGGAAAGGGAGTCTGTCTAGAGGTGGCTCCAGTCCTTGTCATCCTTTCCTGTTGCTCTTCATTCACAAGTGTCCCTGTGCTTTACTAGGCTCCCCCTGACCTATGAATGTATCTCTGCTATTAAATGAGAAGGGCAGGCAAGCTGTGGTGAGGGGAGGAGGACCTTGCCTAAGGAAGAAATGTGCCCACAAACCAGAACCAGTCCCTCTGCACTGGTATATGGCATTAAATGCTACCATACAGCTCCTCTTGTCAGCAGGAGGTCAGAAGGGATGCCCAGTAAACAGCCACCTCTGTCATGTATTCCCCTTCCTTGTCACCTCTGTCCTCTCCTGAAAGCTGAGCTTGGCTTTTCCTTTCTAATAAAAGCTGATTAGGGAAACAAGATATCAGGGAGGATTTTCAAGTCCAGGTTGTTTGGTATTTAGCCAGGTATCCACAGGCTAGTATGTCTCATATAGTACATTCCCTTTGCTGAGCACATTGTGGCTGAAGAGCCTCTTCTCTCTCAAGAAGTGCTGGCTTTTGGGAGCCTTTATCTGGATGCTTATCCCAGGCAGTGCCTGGCTGAGTCAGGGACTGACTCTAAAACACTGTGTGCAATAACAGTGTGATCTCTCCATCTTATGTTGGAAATCAGTGACCAAGCACTGAAAAGTAGCAGAGTTTGGGCTGTGGTTTCATGTTTTTGCTTTTTAGCTTGTAACCCATAGCTTTAATCCACCTTGAAATGAAGAGTGAACAGATTTCTGTTGTCTTTATGCCCCAGGGAAGTCTGTGTGTGAAAGGAGAAGGTTAGGGAGTTCAGGAGTTTGTTGCATGGGATTAGCTGGGAGGTAGATGGGGACCATTTTTGTTCTCTTGGTAGTATACGGAGTCTCTGTACGTGTAGTAGGTTTGTCTGTGTTAGTATCTCTTCAGGGAAGTATATCTGAAAATGGACCTATCCATGAGGAGAAACAAGCTCTGTCATGCACCCATCTGCTCCTGCACGGTCAGTAGCAGGAGGATTGTAATGTTTGCTGCTGTGCTGGCTCTAACAAAGCTCATGGTGTCCCTCCTCATGGATGCCCCCATCAGAGCCCAGGATGCTATGGGGCTGGATGTGTTGCCTAGTAAGTGTTGCTCCTAAGTCCTAGGAAGTGTGGTTTCAAGTAGGTTACAAGCAGAAACCAGCGTTTCTAAGCTCACTGGTGGAGGTGCCCAGCTCTGCATGGGTGGTGGGTGGGACTGGGGGACAGTGCCCGGGGCCTGGGCTTTGGCATGTGAGTTCCAGTGCTTGCACCCAGCCCCAGGGCTGGCTTGCCCTGCTTGGTGCATATGTTGATGCCTGGCATTTATTAAGGGATTGTCCTTCAGTCCTGTGCTACTGAATCCCTTCTGAAGGGATTAACGTGGGAGGAAGGGATGCCTTGGGACTTGTGGTTGAGATTTGCTGTTGCTCTGAGCCAACAGCAGAAAAACCTCATTGGAATTGGAGGAAGCAAGACTGGGATGGAACTTGCTAGCAGAGCATTCACTTTGCAGCCAAGATTAGCTGTTGAAGAAAGTGCAAGCCAAATGTTCCAGGATAAATTACCCAGTAACCAACCTTGCTGAAGGGGCAGCAGCCTTGAAGTGACAGTCAGTGGTGGTGCTTCCCATCCTTAGCATGGCATGGAACCATTTTTTCATTGCTGTTTGGTACCTCCTGCAGAAGACTGCAGCAAACTATTCCTTGCTGTTCTCTTGGGGGTTTCATGACTGCTAATCATTTCCCTCTTTTCAGGTTTTTTGGGTGTATGGTGGAGTTTTTTGTGCAAATCTCAGTCCCTTGCCACCTTCACATCCTGTCTAAGATTATTTAATAACATACAAATATCTGCACAGAACAGGGCTGCTGGCTTTTGGGTGATGACTGTATTAGCTATGCTGCTGACAGCTCCTTGCATTTTGTGCTGGAGGATCATTTAAACAATGAAATAAGCCCCTAGGGAAAGAGGTAGGAAGGCTGCTGTTTGATGTTTAATGCTTGACTGCACAAGGAGGGCATGAAAAAATCAAGCCCTTTGGGAAGGTGCCAGGCATGAGGCCCATACAGAAAAGGATGCTGGAGATGCCTGGGTCATGTGCTGGCTGCCCCTATTGTTCTGTTGGGTGGCTTTGCTGTGACTGTGAGCATGACCCCCGGGTGATGCTGCAGGAATGAAATTGCTGTGAATTGCAGCAGCCTGGTCCTCTGGTTGTGGCTTGCCAGGATTTCCTGAGAGATATGCTTTACTGGCTCAGGCTTCCACAGCAAGCCATGGTAGGTGGTATCTGAAATAGCTAATCTATTTATGTCAAGATACATATTGTGTTCATCTGTTGAGCCTCTTACTTGGACCAGTGGGTGATGGTCACTCCATAACAGAAAATGTATTAGTGAGTATTCAGAGGATGGAAGAAGAATTAATTACATGCACAAGCTTTTCTGATGTGAAAGAAACGACTGGGAACCTACCTCAAAAAGGAGATAAATAAGAAAAGATATCAATAAATGTGGACCACAATGGCCAGTCTAGGGAAGACCAAATGGGAGTGTTCAGTCATTCTATTTTTAGTCCCTTGTTTCAGTTCCTGATGCCTATGAGCTGAGATGTGACACTACACAGAGCTGCCACCAGCCTGTTCAGTGCAGTGCATCATCCCCTGCTGTTTTGAGGGTGAGCTGTTTGCAGTAACATGGATGCTAAGAAATGGCATTGCTATATATGGCAACAGAGCATTTCTGTGCACAGTGTCATCTTTGCCTTTCCCCTCTTAATGATATCTGTAACGAGGAAGGAAGGATAGAGCTTTTTGCTCCAAATAGGGAAGAAGGCCTGGATGGCTTTGTCCATCAGCAGCATGAAAGGCATAAAGGCTTTCATCCTTCAGAGCCTGGTAAGTCTTCCATGAAAATCAGTGAAATGGCTTCAGGTGATAGACATGTGACAGCAGGTCAAGCCTGACCACTGTGGCTGAGAGGTTCACAACAATGTTCAATCCATTAGCTGATCCATGCCTGAGCCCAAGTCTTGTACATCCCTTAGATCACCCACTGGCAGAAAGCAACCTCTGTGCTCTTTGTTTTCACTACTTAGGTAGGATTTTTTTCTGCATGGACTTAAATGAATTTCCTTCTAGGAGAGGAAAGGACATCAGGATAAGTAAACCAAACATTATTGGGAGTAAGTTCCTAGGAGTGGCAGGTTTCTCACTACTGAGCATTTGGATTGACAAAAGAGCTGTGCTGTGTGTGGCTAAAAAGTGCATCATTGCTGCTGTTTTTCTGCACACCTGCTCTTACATAGTGTGGGCAGAGACAGAAATAACATTTTTATGGCAAATTCATTTCAGATTTTCCAGGTACTAGTTTTACTTTAAATTACGAATTTAAAAAACTCACAGAAAAGTAAATATGGAAACATGACTTCTAATGTAAATATGTGCATGTAAATACTAAAATTTAGGCATTCATTATGTTTAAACATCATGCTAAGTGTAATTTCTAACATTGCTTGCTTCTCTGTATTTCTGCTGTGTCCTTTTGCCAACAAATTTTTCAAAGCAGTGGGATGCATCTTATAGGTAGGATGTGGGGAGCTGGAGAGATTTGTCCAAGTTGCAGAGCTGTAACAGGACCTGATTTCTGATGGTTTAATAGACCATTTGGCCTTCCTTGCAGGGATAAGAGACCCCCCTTTAGACCCAGAAGCTTTGCAAGGAGGTTTTGCTGTTTTTATGATCTGGGGGCAGATTTGGCTGGAGTAGTTTGAGGTGGTGTGGAAACTCATTCTTTCCTAAACTGCTGTTCTTGGCCTGTAGGTGTTCTCTTTCTTTTCTTCTACAGAGCTTGGGCTTGGAAATGTCTCCTCTCTGAAATAAAAGATGATCTTGAAACTTTATGGCAGGCTCACCATTTCTTAGAGTACGACTCTGCTACAATAGTCATCAAAGCACTAAGGACACTATGGCAGCTTTACTTTACTTTAACTCCTGCTAGTCACTGAACTGTAATCCTAGTTCTACAGCAGTATAAAAAGCTGTCACTAAGCTGATCATAAATCACTTGGTTTGCTGGGAAAGCAATTAGGACCATTCTGGTCTCACAGAAGAGGTGCTTGGTTTGTGATGGCAAGTTTAAATGCAGCTGTGAAAAAAATAACCCAGTGCAGTGCAAGCAAGATGTTGGTATTGGCTGGGAGGGCCCAGTCCTGGCAAACCTGGAGCTGAAAAGAAGCAATTTAATCGAAATGGATGTGTTTATGAATCCTTGCTGGGCTTTGCTGTTTCTGGGTATTTCTGGGATGACTCTGCTAGGAGTAGGGTAACTCACCTGGTCCTGCCTATATGGAGCAGAGTGCTTCAGTGGCCACTTGGTCTTTCCATGTATAAAACTGCATTTCTACCCTCCTATCACTCTACTCTTGGTACAGAATAAGATGTTTCAAGTGCACACTGAAGATGTGCAGAGTTCACTGCATCTCCTGGAGCCACTGCTGCAGGACTGAGCAGTGCTGTGCAACTTGCCTGCAACAGGCCTGTCTTGTTATTTGTCACCTGTGTGTGACCTCTTTGGTACTGAAAATTTCAGTGTTAAAAGCTTCCAGTTAGACAAAAATGTGTGTTCAGAGCTGGGAATTAATTTGAAGTAGATGGTTTTATGCTCACAAATTCACAGCCTTTTTAGTTGTCTTAACAAATACCAGTGCTCTCCCCATTCAGCCCTCTGCTGCATGGGGGATGATTTGGGACCTCCAGCCTGTGTGCCTGGCCCAGAAATTGCAGCTGCTTGCTGAGTGCTGTTGGGCAAACAAGTCTGAAGATCATGAATTAAGTAAATAATATGTGGATTAAAATAACAAGCTAACTCCAAGATGTGGAGCAAAAGGAGGTTTTTGGTTTTTTTTTTTCCTCACAGCTCAAGTCTCTTAGATAGGGCTGCTGGAGTGCTAGACACTTTGCTTTCATCCCAGAAGTTCATCTTTCTCTGTGCTTGAGTTACCCTGCTTCATTTAAAATGGGTCTTCCAATCGGTTTCTGCTAAATTGCTGCAAAATCCTGTGTGGATGCTCTTCAGTTGATTTAATCTTGGTTTATGTTGATTTAGTTTCTTGCCAACTTTGGCTAAATCCATTTGAGACAGAGTTAAATCAACTTACGAGTGTCCTTGCAATTTAATTAAATCGACTGATGTAGCTAATGTAACTGATTGTAATTAAACGCAAAGAGCTTTTATATAAAGACAAGCCCTGAGGGAGTTCAGGAAATCCCATCTCATGTTCCCCTTAGCCCCTAAAAGGAGTTTGCTCAGAGTTTACCATCTCTGCCTCTGATCCTTGTCCCAGAGCAGAGCTTAGCTGTGTTGGGCTGTGCCTTGTGTTTACAATAAGCTCCATCCCTGGTGTCTCAACCCCATGGTTCTGCCCCACTGCTGCCATCCCTTCCTTGGGTGACTGTGTGCCCACAGCCTGGCGGAGAATGACACTGGCTTGCTTGCTGCCCTCCCTAAATAATAACTTGCTCAGGTGGTCATTATTAAGTCAGTCATTCTGCATACTGACTTTTGCCTAGAAATGTTGGAGAGCAGGCCCAGGCCGCTGGGGACGCAAGCAGCTATTGGCAGGTTGGCCGGGTGGCCACTGGTTCAGCCCATAGGGATCGACCGTGCGGACCTTCAGATCTATAGAAGGGGAAGAAGACTCAATAAAAGGGGCTGAACCCAGTGAGTCTTGTCGCTCGTCTGTCTCTGAAACTGTGACAACTGGTGACCCCTGGTCGTTATACAACAGCTGCCGCAGGTATAGCGGGGAGACAGAGGAGGCAGCGGGGCGAGCTGCCAGCAGCCTTCGAGCCGCAAAGAGCGGGAGCAGCGGGATAGCCGTGCTTGGTCCAGACCTTCCCTTCTATTTCTTTTTTTTTTTTTTTTTTTTTCCTGTTTCCTTTTTTGTGATTGGGAGACAGTGCCAGCATGGGTTTCAGCACCAGAAGACCCCGTACTACAAGTTTGGACTTCCTTTTTAACAAAAAAGGGATAAAATATGACAAACAGGCTTTAACAGCCTTAATCACACGGTGTAAGAGCCACAGACTAGACGTCTCCGAGGGGACTGCCCTGGACTTGGAAAAGTGGAAGCGGGCTGGCAAAATCATAATCAAAGTGGCCTTCATAGGAGATGAGACAGCCGTTAATGTGATAAAGCCTTGGAGGCTTATAGCGGACTTGCTAAAACAATTAAAAACTGAGAATAATGCAAGGACGATGCTGGGACCACTGCGCGCGCTGCCCACTGAGGCTGGCAGCGAGGAGAGAGGGCACCGGGAGAGGCAGCGGGAGGCGTGGGCGCTGCACTGGGCGCACATGAGCGCACCTCGGCCGAGCAGCGCTGCACCGCCGGCCTGTGCCAGGACGTTGTCTCCAGGGAGCGCTCCGCACCCGAGCAGGGCTGCACCGCCGGCCCGTGCCGGGATGTTGTCTCCAGGAGCGTTCCGCGCCCGAGCAGCGCTGCACCGCCGGCCCGTGCCGGGATGTTGTCTCCAGGGAGCGTTCCGCGCCCGAGCAGCGCTGCACCGCCGGCCCGTGCCGGGATGTTGTCTCCAGGGAGCGCTCCGCACCCGAGCAGGGCTGCACCGCCGGCCCGTGCCGGGATGTTGTCTCCAGGGAGCGTTCCGCGCCCGAGCAGCGCTGCACCGCCGGCCCGTGCCGGGATGTTGTCTCCAGGGAGCGTTCCGCGCCCGAGCAGCGCTGCACCGCCGGCCCGTGCCGGGATGTTGTCTCCAGGGAGCGTTCCGCGCCCGAGCAGGGCTGCACCGCCGGCCCGTGCCGGGACGTACAGCCGGTGGAAAGCGCTGCCACTGAACCAAACGGGGGAGCCGCCCCGCGCGGCCGCGCTGCGTTAAACAAGTGTCCTGCAGCCCCTCCGTGCCCTGCCTCCAACAGCTGCAGAGTGGTGCTTAAAGCTGGCCACCGCAGGACCACGTCCAGCTGCTGCCAAGTCTCTGGCCACTGCCAAGCCGCTACTAGCACGCATTCTGTGACCATGCCTGGCAGTGCTGGCCACGAAGTTTCTGTGGAAACCGAGCGTCCTGTAGCTACATCGAATGCGCCTGCACAGCCATCGCAAAAATGCTTGCCTGAGACAGACACGCTATCAGGAGGCACCTAATCTCCACGTAAGCGTCATGCCTGGAAATAGCGGTGGACTAGGAAGTCCTAATGTTGCCGCTGACACAGTAGCAGACACGCCACTATTACCAGAGCTGGAGCTTTCCCCAAGATGTATACCTAAAAAGGACGTGAGAGAGACCCAGAGCCATCGTCCCCCTTCGGAACACCGCGATATCGTCACTGTCGCTACACTGCTGACAGCCCTGCCTGGACAGCACCACAACCAGGCACACCTGCGCAGGCAAAAGCCTTCCATCAAGGTGCTCGAGCTCTGGCTTTCCTGTTTCTGAAGTTTCCTGTTCATAGAGTTGTTATATTGTAACTTTTAAGTTAATAAGCCTGCTGCATGCCACTTTGAGAGTTTGTATCACTGGTAATCCCATTTTACAGCTTTTGAATATGATTGTTACATCGCCAATGATATAATGGGGATACATCTCTGGCTGAAAGGCCCTAGGCCCGCTGAGCCAGGTTTGTCACCCTGTCTCCACGGACCCTGGAGACAGGATGACAGATGCTGCTTTTATATTTAAAAACAAAAAGGGGGAAATTATTGTGGTGGTCAGCAGCTGACCTGAAGGCCTCACAATAATAATTAATCCCATTTTATAACTCTCTCTTTTATAACTGAAATAATGAAGACGTAACTGAAATTACATAAGTACCCTGACCAGTAGGTTATGTAATCTGACCAGTGTGGACTGTTGGAGAGCAGGCCCAGGCCGCTGGGGACGCAAGCAGCTATTGGCAGGTTGGCCGGGTGGCCACTGGTTCAGCCCGTAGGGATCGACTGTGTGGACCTTCAGATCTATAGAAGGGGAAGAAGACTCAATAAAAGTTGGCTGTTGTGCATGAACCCAGTGAGTCTTGTCGCTCATCTGTCTCTGAAACTGTGACATAGAAATGCATTGCTTTTTTTTGTTCTTGACCTCAGACTGGAGGCAGTGGTCTGTAATGATGTAATCTTTGAAAAAGCATCCAGGTCCCATGCCCCAAAGGCTGCTCGTTGATCTCCAGCAAGGAATCTTGTCATTTAAGGGAGTAAAGATCCTGTGTTAACACAAATTTCTCTAGTTTTGAGTGCTAGAATAGAGGACCAGATGGGAGAGCAGCCAGAGCAGGCTTGTAGCATCCTTTCCCTCCGACCCTCTGGCATTGCATGGACTCTGCAGTGACAGCAACAAAGGCAAAGACAAGGAGCATCTCGCTTCTTCCTCCCCCTGGTATTAATGTCCCCAAAAGTCTGGGTAGCAGAAGATGAGCAGGGGAGGCACCATTTGTGACCATGCAAGCTTTTAATTTTCTGGTTTTTTTTCCTGCTCTGTTTCTAGCTCAGTTCACATAAGGAAAACACTAACAGCCTCTGATGATCGTTTCATGCTCTGTTTGCATCCTTCTTAATGGGAGTGCTCCCTCAGTGAGCTGAGGTGCCATGTGCAAACCTGCCACTCAGTGAAAGCCCACAAATAAAGAGAAACCCACAGGGACTTGTGGGGCTGTTCATGCCCTGGTACCCAAGGCTGATCCCATGAGCCCCCAAAAAGGAGATTGCTCACAGTTTACTATCTCTGCTTCTGATCCTTGTCTTTAAGGGACTTCAGAAATCAGCTTTGGGCCCTGGGGACCCAGGCGTTGCCTCTGCTGGCAGATGTGTGATGGAGATTCCTTTTCAAGGGGCATCAAACCTTCAAGGGGTCAACCTTGCTAAGAGCTTCTAGGCTCTTTTTTTCACCTGTCATCTGCCTGTTCTTTCAGCCTGGAGCAGCCCTGAATTTTTATTGTGTCCTATTATCTCTCTTTGCAGCTCTGTCATGCCTGCAAAAGCAGTGGGAGAGTGGCACTTGGGCTTAATGAGCTGAGCGAAGTCGTTGGCCCAAGAGGCAGCAAAAGAGGAAAGTGGCCAAGGAGAAACCCAATGTGCAGGGCGTTCTGAGGTGCATCCATGGCTAAGGAATAGGAACTCAAATCAGGTGGTGAGGTGGGAGCCAGCAGGACTTCAAGAGCATCAAAAAGAGGGGATTCGTGGACATAAAGGGAAGCAACTGGCTTAAAAACCCCTCCAAAATAGCTTCTTTGTATGCTTATTTGTAGAGGGATGTGGTGGACATGCCCAAACCACCTTTTCTAGGATGGAGTTACTGGTGGAAACTGGGGTCATCTTAAAACAGCTGATTGTAAAATCCAGCTGTCTGGAGACTGGTAAGTTCCACATGTCAAAGCAGCGTGTCAGAAGAGACAGGGCAGCCTTTGGTTGACATATTTCAAGAAAGTGTTGGAAATGTGGGCCAGGCTGGGTGGCTGAAGTGAACCTGACATCTTGTAGAATAGCTGAGGAAAGCTAAGCAAGGAAGAGTTGAACCAATGAACCAGCAGATACGAGGCTACTGAAAGCCTTTGGGAGTGAGAGAGGGAAGGTACCCTGAAAGACACTGAAGGCAAAAGTGACTGTGACACAGTCTTTCTCAATCTGTAGAAGTCAAGTGGGGAAAAAAAAAAACCATCTTAAGGGACAGCCCAGATGTTTGTCTGGGTGTTAGGTGGAGCAGATAAAACTATTTGCACCTAAAAATAGATTTTGCTTCTGGAAATGGTATAGCAAAGAATAAGTGAATTCAAAACAGCAAATTTTGTTCATTTGTTCCAAATCTAATTTGGCATGCTCTGCTCGCCCTTAAAAATGCATTTAGATTTTTAATGAGTGAAAAAATTTCAAAAGTGATTTTGATTATTTTGATGTTGTTGAAAGAGAAGTACTTGCAGAGAAGTTAATGAAGGAGAGAAAAAAGGGTATTTATAACATTCTCAGCCCTCCCTCTAGCACCAGGGAGTGTTTTTGTAGAGCAGGATCACAACTGTGTTGCCAACCACTATCAAGGCAGAGGAAGGAAGCAGAGCAGAGATGGTGCGGCATGAGAGGAGCACGTGCCATGTGCTGTATGTACCTATGTGTGGTGTATGTAGCCACCTATATGCAAGTCAAAACTGCACTTAAATGATGAAAACAGCATGAGAATGCTATAAACATGGAAAAAGCAGGGGGGCTGCGGGTGTGAGGGTGGTGCTGTAAGATATTCTGAGCATTTAGGGGAAAATCCCCTACAGCAGGTTCAGCCCAGAGAAAAATAGGTGGGGAGAGGGGGAAGGGGATTAGAAACCTCCAACAGTGAGTGCAGAGCCTGCTGAATGTTAGTATGAAACATATGGGTGTTACCTAACTCCTTTAATTGAAACTTTTCCCATGTTTTGAATATTTAACTGCCTGAATTTTTTTGTTGCTGTTTTGTTTAGCCAAAACCCCCTAGAAAACCAACAGCATCATTTTGCCACAAAAAGCCCCACAAGTGAGTTTCCTCAGAATATTGGGCCAAGATGTTCTAATTGGTGGGGGGAAAGAAACTTTAAGCTGAAAACTGTCATCTTGCATGAAAAGGGGATAGTTTGGGTTTATTCTTTTAGTTAAAAAAAGTATTCCCAACACCCTCTTGTCACTGTGTAAGTGTATCTAATTGTCTGGAAAACATGGTTCTATCCTGTGTAGGAAAAGATCAGGGAAATCAGTGATTGCATTTTAAGGAGTGGACTCAATAGATATTTCCTGTTTTAGCTGTGAAGATGTGGAGCAGGAAGAGAGAAAAGGATGGAGAGATTGGACTATAGAAAAAAAGAAATGAAAGGAAAAATGTGGCGTAAAGTACCTACTGCTAGTGCAGCATTTAATTTATTCTTTTATCCTACTGTATTTTCCAGCAGGAGTTCTCTGCTAGAATGGTTTTGAGGAGAGCAATCGAATGTGAGCTTTCAATACTGACATGAATGTAGTTAGCAACTCTGCCTTTCATAAAGAAATGACTGAATGAAAGAAGTGAATAAAATCACTAACGTTGACCTGGCTGTGTGTGAACTGCTCATCTGCTGCTGGGTGGTAAACATTTAGTGTGAACCTGAGCCTATTTGTAAAAACTCTCCCTTGGGATATTGTTTTCAGGTGTTTAATACAATTTTTCTTTTGTTTGCAAATGAATCAGTTTGGTTTTGGAAGGACAGAGGAACTTGGTACCCTGGAGATGGGATCCTGAGAGCAATGAGACCTATCTTCCTGCCATCATGTGTGGATTGCTAATGGCGGGAAGGAAGAGGAACGTGGACCGTTAATAAGTATCTTACTCAAGGATCTGCAAAACAACAGGAATTCCCAAACAGGGCAGGAGACGGACACAAATCACATACATGCACACAGTGAGCGTACCCACGCAGGAAGGGAGCCACGTGGTCATGCAAGACGAATTGGGTGGGTTTTGAAATGTAGTTTCATTTCATTAAACTTCAGTGTTTTTCAGGATCTCTTTCTCAGCCACACAGATCCTGCCGCAAGCATCCTTGTGTTTTGCTGCTTGGTAGACTATGAAATGTACTTAGTTACAGTGCTCTGTCCCTGACCAGAGAAATCCTCTGATCTCTTACTAATATTTGTTAGTATCAATTTTTTTTTGAACTTGACCTCTGCATTCCCTGTGGAGCAGGAGCAAATATATATTCCCAGCACAACTGTGACATTCCTGGGTAGTATTTATTTCCTCTCTTTATGCTCCCAGGGTTTGTAAGACTGGTTTTAAAGGTAAAGTGGAAGCCATGCGAGATTTGTGCAGTCTCTTTAGGGGGAAGATCCTGTTCCTCCTTAGAATAGGCTGCAGGAGGTTGTTGGATTAGGTGGGGACTAAGCATTGTAGAAACTGAGGTACAGGCACTGTGTGAGTGCTGGTTGGTGGTGGTTTTGTGTGTTCTCTACTGCCAGGGCTGAATTTGTCGGATTTCTTCACAGAATGTGCTTAGAATATGGCTAGAAGTAAAAAACTTGTTACTCTGTCTTTACCCTGGCTCCTTCTAGAGTTGTGGAAGTCCCATCTGCCCCATGCACAGATCCTGCTCTTTAAAGCTGTATTTTTGCTTTCAGGTTAGACCATATTTTTATAATAGTCAGCTAGTTTCTCTTACAGATTTCTAAGCAAGGAGACTCCCTCTCACACAGGCAACCCATACTTCCTTGATGTTACACTCTAAGGTGTTTTGCAGACTGGGTCTGATTAATGCAGCCCACTGATAAAGGCTTATTAAGGACAAGGTTTGTTGTACAAAAGTGTTCAAAATTCCCCTCCCAGACTGTGCAGTTCAAAAGGCAAATTGGCTTAATGTGGCCATTGCAGCATATCTGCAGCACCTCTCTGGAGAGATGAGATGTAGCTTTCTTGCAGCAGTACTCCTTCAGCAAGGTAATTTGGGCAAATCCAGAGCCTTGTGCATTGTGCTCACTCTGGTAAAGAAACCTCTATTGAGGAAAAATCACCATAGCATGAAGGCTCTACTGGGAAAAAGGTATTCCCATGGCCTTGCAGTCAAATTTGATGACAACACATTAGCAAACCCAAGAGGATTGATTGGTTTGAACATCTTGCAGGCTCTGTCACCACTGGAGCTGGGCTGCAGCCTGGCCGTGGGAGTGTGTGTCTGTCATTAGGAGCTGTGAGGATCCTGCTGCCTGCCTTAACCAGGGTCTCTTGCTTCCCTGGCCCCAGGGTGGCAGGTGGGTGACTGTGGCAGTATTTCTCACCTCCCTGTTGAAATGAGAATCGCCAGCAGCCGCAGCAGCTGCTGTTTAAACTTCAGGCCTGAAGCTTGGCCGTGAAGGATGGCTTCCTGCACCTGGGGCAGCTGCCAAAGGGAGGGTTAATTTTGCATCCCACCAGGGTTGTGGAACTGGTGAGATTTGTATCAGTGGGATGTAATTGCTTTGGGGAAAGGTGACCCTGCAGGACATGAGACACATGTAAGCAGGCTGAGGTGCAGAGGTGGGGGCTGCCAGGGTTGTGTTGCTCCCCAGTGTTACCACTCTGGCTTGGTGCTGGGCAGCCTCGCTCAGCTCACACCTGGGGCCCAGGTAACACTGGGGAGCGGAGTTTAGTAGGGTCTTCCAGTCAGTAGGTGCTTTGTTGTTTGGCCTATTTTGCAAAGTCAATTATCTGTGGATTCCCAGCTGCTGGTGTAAAGTAAAAGTAAAGCACCACATTTTTGTGGTTTTAGAGTTACCTCTTAGAAAAGAAGAGAAAAAGTGATTTGGTAGTACTGTAGATTTTATATTTCCATACTGGCAATGGAAGGGAAGTGAACCCAGGGCACTGTTGTCCCTTAGCCTTTCCCTCTGTGATGGCAGGTCCTGTCCTACTGACCCATGGAGAAAACCAAACCACTGGGTCACTTCAGGAACTGTTGCATTTGGCTCACGGTTTGTGGGGTGGTTTTTAGGCACGTAATAGCACTTGGGTTTAGCAACTGTTGTCCACTTCTCCATCCTCTCCAAACACTGCTGTTGCTCAGGATTTTATATCAATCCACAAAGAGATTGAAACAAAACAAAGCAAAGCAGGAATAAGCATAGGAATTAGCTGTGAGGTCACCTAATAACTGTTTGATAGAACAGGAACTTGTGACCCAAACTAGAAATGAAACTAAAACAACTCTTCAAATGTGTTTTCTTTCTACTTTGCTCCTCTAGGATTTGAAATGAGAGAGGACACGACAAAATATTGAGCTGGAGCCTGCTTTCTTTGCTGAGTCTGGCCCTGCTGTTATTCTAACTGCTTGTGACTGAGCAGGGTTTGAAGGATCACAGGCCATGGATTTTTGATTTGCTCTTTAAAGAGATTCATGTGTGAATGAAGCATCCCTGGCTGTGTGACTCTCAACTGGTCTTTTGTGAAATTTTGTGTATTTTTAGCAAGACTCTTTGCTTCCTGGTCCATTCTTGGGCCCCAAAATTTTTGGTTTTCTCAATTAATGACAAACCTTTTTTGGCATGACTGGGTTTTGCTGTGTGAGCAGTATTTAAAGTCCTTGCCTGCAGAAGTTTAGCCAGCATGGTTCTGACACAGGCTGGAGTCTTGGGTCTGAGCTGCATGTGACCAGCAGAGATGGTGACAAACCCTCCAAATACAAAACTTGCCTGCTTACTGTTGGAAAGCTTCTTCCAGCTACCCTCTCTCCTTCTTGAGGCTAATGAGCTTCAGCCATTGTTGATTAAGATTTTTAAATCCCACTGGAGATGTCTTATGCAAAGACTATCCCTCTTGAGGTGTACAGTGACATGGAGGACATTCCCAAGGGAACACCATTCTCTGGAGAAGGCTCCCGAGCACCAGCCTCCCTAGTTCATTGGACATGGCTTTTCTCTTAAAGTGGTCCTTGCAACATGCTCTGTCACACAGGCAATGTTCTGAATTTAATTTTATTACTGTTTTATTGCTCCCAGAGAAGAGCAAAGGGAATTTCTGCAGGTCACAAGGAAGAGTGAATGTGGTTGGCCATATGAAGTACTCAGTGTGGTGTGGAGAAGTTACTGCACAGAAGCACCTGTTTTTAATTAATCTTTTGAACCAACTTGGTTCTAGCAAGCCAATTCCATTAACAGGCTAAGCAGAATAATGACAGGCACAGCTGCTGTAATTCCTTGTTACGCTTCTGGTTAAAACAAAATCCTCTTTGCATCAAGAAACAATAATCTAATGCGTTCATTATGAAATCTTTGGTAGTTGGGCACATCCAAATATTTCACATGTGTTTTCATAATTTTTCCCCTCCCTACTATATGAACAAAGTATGTAAATGATGAGATGACTTCTCCCCAGAGAAACAGAGCTAATTGGTGCATTAATGTTCCTGAGGTAAATCAAATTGAAGTCCCCTGCTATGCTTAGCTATAGGTTAGACTTTCATATTAGTTCTAATGTTCTTTGAGATGATTTCATTTGGTTTTGTTGCTCATTTACCAGCCAGACCTGTGTTCAAATGGTCAGTTTCTCTCTTCAGAGAACTCGAATGTTCTTGAATTATGGTCTCACTAGTAAGAAAAAGATTGTGTCAGACCATCTAGCTCAGCCATCTGATCCCTGCTAGTGCTAAAGGATGGCCAGAGAAAAGGATTAGTGTCAATGTGTACACTGGGTGCTTGTTCCTTGTCTGCAGTCTTTCCTCTGCTCCTGCCTCATAGTCCTGGCTGGGTGTCCTGCTCCTTGAGAATAGGCTGCAAGCTGGTGATGCTCTATTGAAACCCACCTGTGATTTTGCCCTCTCTCCCGTCCTTCAGCTGTGAGTTCCTCAGTGCAGCTGTAAACTGTGCAAGAGCAATGGTTCCACTTCATTTGATTTAAATGATTTGTCCTTGTGTGTGCCCCAAGCCACCAGGGTACCCCTGTCTTCAGCTAAAAGGCCAAATGCTTAGGGAGGAGGGAAATATTGTAATGCTGGGGCATGAATGATCAAGTTGTGGAGTAGGCAAAATATGAAATCCAAGGAGGCAAGAGGAGAATGTGGGTTCAGACCTGACTTGTGATCTAACAGTCAGCTTTTGAAGGAATGCTTCCTGCTTGTCATACTTGCCATGTGCCTGTGCAGGGCTGTGTTTTGTGCTGCTGCCCTTCAGGGATTTACAGCTTACCCTCGAGATCTGACATTGCTAATTTCTAAAGTGCTAGTTTTCCAAACTGGATTTATCACTAAGAAACAGATGAGGTTTCATGGATTAGACTCAAATCATCTACCCTGAGAGACAGTGTAGAAGGAGGGGGTGCTGGCATGGGCTGCAATTCCTTCCTCCTGGAGCAAGTGAGAAGCATAAACCAGGAGGGAGCCCAGGTTCGCCTGAGACTGGGCGCTGCCGTTTATCCATGCTACAGTGTTATCACCCAAGTCCTTGCCTGTAAGTGGTCTTCTTCTGGGATGTCATATCTCACTTCATCACTGTAAAGAAGCTGTAAAGCTTTCTGGTCTTGTTAGCATCTGATCACCTGGTGTGCTGACTTCAGGTCTAGCTGGTGAAACATCCTGTCTCCCTGCTGTGAGGGTTGACTGACTGGAGTTGTGCCATGGGGGTTTCATGTCCAAAAGCTGTAATTTACCTTCAGATGGGATGCTCTTGTAAGCTGCTCCAGTTTCCTTACAATGTATTTTTACAATTGTATTTTTACAATGCATAAAAACCCATTAGAGCCCTGATGTGCACATGGGGTCTCTTACTCTACAAACATCGAGTAAAAAGGGTATTGCTGAACTCTTGGGAAGGCACTGGTTTGCTATGCTGGGGCTACAGCTGTTTGTATGCCCTTAGGGACGTGATACAGCTCTGCCTGTGTGGGTCCTATTGCCTGCTGCTGCATATGTGGGGCACCTCTTGCAGTCAGTGAGCAAGCTGGCATTTGTTAGACTTACACTGTGCATGGATGTGAGGAAATGGGCTCTTGATTTTTGTGGAAGTGATGTTTTCAGTGCAGCACGAGGGAAGGGAAGAAGGGAATCTAAGTCACTGAAATAATTTTGAAATTGTCTGCCAGAGTGTGAGATTTTGTTGAGTGATTTCAGAAGTGACATTCAGCACAGCTTATCAGCTTAGCTTAGTTAGGAAGAACAAGAAATTAGAGAGTGATGGAGGCCAACCATCAGAGACCAGCTTTGTCAGAGAAGGCAGCTGCCAAGCAGAGCTTTATGGGACTTGTGTGCAGTGGAGCAAGACTGTGGAAATTCTTATGGCTCCAACTTGGAGTAGCTTGCTGCAGATAAACAAACACACAACTCTGTGCCGACCTCGTCCATCCTCTCACATAGGTGTGTGTTGGCAGGCACAAATGCACACCCTCTCAGTAAGCACATCCATAGCTCAGCTTTCCCACCCGATGTAGCTCCAAACCTGCTCCAGAAAGATAAACAGAAAGGGCAGATAAACCACTGCCGTGATTGTTCCCCATCTGGGATTAGTTTCTGCTGTGTTTGTTAGGGAGATGCAGGTGTCTAAGCCGAAATCTGCCGGGCATTTATGATGGCAGTGTCAGGAGGTGAGTTGCAAGCAGCTGCAGCACCCCTGCAAAGGGAGTGTTGTACCCAGCTCAATCAGCCCTCAGGTCATGGGGCTGCATTCTTTCTACTGAACAATTGAAGTCTTTCCTGTTGCTCTCACTTGGTCAGTGCAGACTGTGAAATACGTGGGTGTTTTGCAGGTAGCAAAGATGATATTGAATCTGCTCTTTTTATGGGGCCACTTTTCCCTAGAAAAAATCCAGGGTATCCAGTGGAATTATGCCAGCAACATACTTGGCATGGCAGGCTGATTGTAAAATCTGTTTGCTTCTCTGTGAATAAACCCCCAACACCTCATTTGCTGAAATCCCCAGACAGTGGTGTGCAGCTTCTTCTGATAAATACTGGCTGATCAACGAGGATGCTGAAAACAGCAAGGCCATCCGTTGCTAATTATAAAGCTATTTCAGCCAGGCCAGTAAAAGACGATGTTTTATCTACTCTTTGCTTTCAAAACTCGCTGTATTTGCATGAATTGATGACAATTTTTCTCTCTTAGGTTACATGGAATATGATGGCATTTGAACTACAGCTCCCAGAGTATCCAGCATAAGCAGTACTCTAAAAATTTAGAAAAACACCAACAAACCAAGGAAACACCAATAAAAAAAGACCCCTAAACCCCATAGCAGCAAAGTAATAATCACTATTAACATTTGAAGGCTTAATGTTTCAGCCATGGTGCTTGATCGATAATTGAAATTGTAAGAGAAGTGTAATGCTTGAAATTCATACAGTTAATTTTATTGCTAGCACTTGTAATTTGAAAGCAATTCTGAAATCAAAATTACTTTTTTTTGCACAGAACAGGAAAGCCTGGAGTAGGTTCAACCACAAACAGTTCACTATTTAAGTGGGAGCCACTGTTCCATGAGACATCAGGATTAATTCTATAATTAAATCTATAATTCTATAAAACCCAGCTATAAATAAGATCTTCCCTGCACCATTTGGGTGCATTTAATGTTTGTAAGTTGCTTGACGTTGTATTTCTTAAAGGCTTCAGATGTTATTCTCAAGTTTTCTCTCTGTCCCACAGGTTGCTCTGTGTGCCAGTAGGGCTGTGGGAGTGGGGAGAGGCCAGGAGAAGGTTACAAAACTTCTCCCTGCCTGAATCCTGATCCTTCTCAATGAAACATGCTCCTGCACTGCTTTCCAAGCTCTGTATCTCCACTACTGCAGGCTCCAAAGGAGATGTTAATTAAGGCAGGAGTGTGCTGGGGTAATTTGTACCTCTGTGTCTTCCTGATGAGCTCATTGGGAATGGGCTCCTTTGGGGCTTATGGGGGCTGCAGTGAAGGTAAAGTACAAGACCTTAAGCTGGAAAAGTATTTCAATGCTCTGGTTTTGTCTCAAATCATTAAAGCTTCTGTAATGCATTTGCAGACTAGCCAAGAGGCTAACTGGGATGGTTGGATCCTTCAGAGATGTCTGTTTGTGCTTCAGGTGTCACTGTGCTGTAGAAAACTTGGCCTGAATTAATGCCTTGGGCCTCAGTGGGGTTGGAGAGGCGGCAGTGCTGGTGGGCTTCCCTGAGAAGATGTAGGAGACCTAGGGTTCCAGCAGAAATTGGCCTGACTCTGGCCTTAGAACTTGTCTTTTGGGAGAGTCCAGGCAGTTTTGTAACATCCCACCCTCTTTCCAAACTTCTGTAGCTTGGCAACCTGCCCCACCCCCACCCGCCAAAAAACTCAAAAGCATTGAATCCAAAGATGAGTCTTACTAGTTGCTGCTGGGGTGTGTAGTCTTGTTTTCTGTCTTGTTGGCTGGAGGACCCTCACCCTTATCACCTGAAGCAGCTCAGATGCATGGTTCTGTCTGAGCCAACCCTCCTTAGATGTCAGGGTGTGAGAGTTGGCAGCTTGGATACTCTCCGTGTGCCTGTGCTTCCCCTGCTCCAATACAACTGCATTTATGGGCACAGCAACAAATACCACTTATTTTGCAGTGGTGCTGGAGTTCAAAGGTTCTTTTTGACACAAAAATCTAAGATGACACATGCTGTGATCAAGGGCTTGTGCCTGGTTTGTGAGCCTGCAGTGTAAGCAGAGAGCAGCATGGGCCCTTCTCTCCTGAGCAGGGATCAGGACCAGAAGCTGCCATCCAGGCTGTCTCAGTGCTTATTCATACTGGCATCCTCTTGATCTCTGTGGGAGTGCTGACAAATGTAAGAGCAATGGTTTCTCTATATGAAAAACACCCCAATTAGCTAATTTTAGAATTAACAATGATCTGATTGTTTTCCAAAATAGCTTTGGTGTGTAACTTCCAATGGCTGACAGGACTTTGTAGGGGGGTCATTAAAATAAGAAAATTCTTTTTTTATCTTCAGTCTCATCCTTTAATTTATCAAGCTAATTAACTGATTTTACCCAGGGACACTTTGTTCCTATGCAATGTCCTCCCCCATCTGAATCAAGGGAAGACATCTGTGCACACACAGGGTGTGTTACTCCTATCCTGTAAATTGTATGCAAGTAGGGTGGTGCTTTTTCATTCATTTGGCTTCATTTTAATCTTTCTGTCTTCACCCTGAGCTCAGCTGAAGTACAGTACATCCCAGGTTCTGCAGCTAATTAACATGATTACAGCTGTCTGCATCAGGTTGAGAGATTGAGTTAGAAGCCGTCAAGATCCCTGTATACTGGAGTCTCATTAATGAGTCTCCAGTGCAGCCACATATAATGAAATTCAAACAGATCAGGCTAAATTAGATTAGCTAATGGAATTCTCATCTTCTCAGTTTAATGTAATTCTGAACAGTGACTCTTTAGTTTACTTACAAAATAAATGTTTCTTTGAGTTGGATTTGACCAGACCCTGCAGGCCTGAACTCTTTGGACCTCTGAGAAGTTAATGTCTAGGATATGAACTCTGTGGGCTTGGTTGGTTGGTGGCTTTTGGGAGTCTTATGCTAGGGAATCTGGGAATAACTTGGTGCTGGGAGAGGAGGCTCTGCAGTGCTCCTTGTTGGTGTTCGTGGAGTGCCTCCAAGGGACTTGCATGGTGGATCTCTCCTGCCCTCAGTGACTGTAGCTGGGATAGAAGTACAGAGCAACTGCCTGAGCTACAGCTCCTGTACCTCAATGCAGAAGCAGAGGGGCTGGAATAAATAGCCTCTGTTGCAACACACTTTGAAATGCTTTTTGTGCTGTTAGCAACTCAATCCTTTACCCTGGTACTGAGAAAGAGGAAGGATGGAGTAGGCACCTGATAGCTAACTCCAGTGATTGGTCTGCTGGGTTGATGCTCTTGTTTCAAAGTAGATAAATTTCTGGAAATACAGTATGACTTGTTTCTTTGGCAAACTAGGGGGGAGAGGATATTGTGAAATATTCATTTTTTATGGCAGCAATGTCTTGCAGAGTCCCTTAGCAATCCCTAGTACAGGCAGCAAAAATAGCAGTGCCAAAGTAAGTCAGAGCAGCCTTCAAAGCTTGATGGGGAGCTGCAAAGTTGTGCAGAACTCAGCAAAGCTGCTGAAGTGTCTTTGCTGTGACCCCTTTTTGTAATCAGCAAGGAAACAGGCAAGATGTAATGGGAGGTCCTTGCCTGTCTGTCACTGGCTTGGTGTGACAGCCTGTGCTGGTGGAAGATGCAGAGTCTGAAGATTCACTGGGAATGGCAGTGTCCCAGTGCCTGCTGGGGGCTGGCTGTGCTGAGTGAGGGTCCCTGGTGTTGAGTGGCTGCTGCTAATCCTGGAGTGACAGATGTTGGTGGAGGGTCACTGGATCTTTGTGAAAATGGCAAAAGCTGCCTCTCTGTTTAACTTAAAGAGCAAATAGTGTGAGTTGGGAAAGGATTTGTGTTCTGGTATCCTCTTACCAGCAAAGAGCCAGGGAGGCACACAGCTGGTGTGGTGTGGGAGTTGGATGGAGGGGAAAAGAAATGGTATTTGTTGTATTTTTCCGTCTTTGTAGAAGCTGCTTCACTTTTTGAACTCTGTCAGCATGGCACCCTTTTCAAGTACTGAATTCACCTGTTTTGCAATGGCATTGCGTGAGGATACTTAGTGTCACTCTCTGACAGCACAAGGGCTTCTGAGAAGCTGTTAGGGCTTTGTTAACTCAGATCCCCACTTTCCCTGACTGTGGTGTCTGCAGCCAGCACACCAGTGTCTGTACCCCACTGTCATGATCAGAGTCCCACCATAATCACATGAAGCTTTTGATTCTCTTCCCCATCTTCCAGCAAGCTGAACAAGTTTTGGTTAGAAGAAAAGTAACTTTAGGCCATACAGTGACATTCTTAAGGGCTTTAATCTTCTTTGGGTGGTATTAATTTGGTAGTATCTGCTGGTAAAAGTGAAGGTCTCTTGAGCAAAATCAGGTGTCCTCAATCCAATTTTCTTTTAAGAGGCTCTCCTTGCTGTGACAGCTGTGTTGTGTCCTCTGTGGGGGCTGGTGGTTTGGTGGATATATTGTGCCTTTGTGTGTCTGCCTGCTCACCCAGGCTGATGTGCTGTGTTCAAGGCACAATACACTTTTGCTGGTTATGGGATGCTGCTAGGACTGGAAGAAGTTGTTCCTAGCAGGACTCCTCTCTCCTTCCTTAACACTCATGTCTTCTCAGCTGCAAATCCCATTGCCAGCATAATAGTTGTTTTCATTGCTTCACTGGGAGTAGTGAGGTTAACACCTTGAGCAGCAGCTAAAATAGACACAAGCAAGTAGCACAATAGCTTAATCCCCTGGAAATTACTCTTTTCAGTATGGAGTTACGTTTTTTTTTTTAATCTCCCCCCACTTTTCTTTTAAAGGGCAGCATTACATTTTACTTACAGCTGGGCCCAGGACCTGTAGTTTGCTGCTTCTGCATGCAGAGTCACAGAATAATTCTCTAGATATTCTTTTCCCAAGGGTAATTTCCTGGTTAGAGGGCTGTGAGACCTTGGCAATGCAGGGTGGAGCAGTTCAACCACATGATCTCATCTTTCTTAGATGTGGCCTATTGCAAACAAGGCTCCTCAGCAGAGCAACATCTCTCTGGTCCCGCCTGCAGTGGAGCTGGGAGCAAGTTCAAGTTGTCATTGCAGAGATGAGCAGCTTCCAACATACATAAATATCCACTCCTTCTCTGTTGATTCTACCGCTTTCCCTATAAACAGACGCACAGGCACTTTCCAAGTGAGCCATCTGGGTTTGACAGATGTCGCTGGCTTTTTCTGGACCCATTGTTAAATGGGAAAAAGGGAGGGAATATTCTGAATTGAAGGAAATAGCTTCTGATGGCAGTCTGCAATTTCATGGGCTGGGAGATGAGCTGCCCTTCTTTCCTTCAATTGCCATCAGCTTCATTGATTGTAATCTGCATTTGCAGCCTGGGAAAAATCACTTCTCATGGGAAGTGCTGGAATTAGCACTTTTTTGGGAAGGAAGTTTAGGTGTACTTTTACCATTGATGCAGGGCTAGTGGGCTTTTTGTACTTCTGAGAGATGTAGCATTGTTTTCTGAAGCTGTATAGTGAGGTCTATAAAGCTCTGATCTGGGACTTAATTCCCATACTCCGGATGCCTTTTATCCATCCTGATCCTAAAACTTGGCAGATGCTGGTACAAGGTAAACGCCCCCTCCTCTCAGTCTGAGAGCTACATGTGCTTGTATACTCTTTGAAGCCTCTCTTCTTCATGATATTTGCTTCCTGATGTAGAAGGATCCCCATGTCTGATCATTTCTTGTGAAGTTAGTAAAGTTGACATTAAGGCTGAATACCAGCATCAAATATCAACATTACACTACCTTTATTTTTCCATTCTTTTTCTTTTGCATTTTTTAAATTGTTGATGAAAGCATGTGAAATAGACCAACTTTCTGAAAGTGATGGTATTAAAAATAGAAGGGGTGTTGTGTATGAAGTGCTAAAAGTCATACATCAGAAGTGAATTTCAAGGAATATATTCAGGTGAGTCTGTGATGAGATGCATTGCTTCTCCTTTCTAATGTGTGTGGAGGTGAAGCTCTGGTACACACGCACAGAGGCAGAGGTTTTGCTCTCCTTGGAGTTTTCTGCCACGCTCGTGGTTCTGCTGGTGGTGGTTGTGAAGCATCTGGCACAGAAGACAATGTGTAGCTGTGGGCTGAATGTGGACATGTGAACATGCAAATTATCATAATAGTTCAGTGAGAGCAAAGTGTGAAGGGCACATGTAGGACAACTTTGCTAAAATTGCAGACTTTATGCTTGCTTTTAGAGTTTATTCAATTAGCTTAGAAAAGGAAGAGAGAAGCAGGGGGAGCACTGTAGTTACTCAATCCTGCACGTGGCAGCACACCAACTGTGAAAGTGTCAAAGATAGAAGTTTGCTAAGGAAATCTGTCAGTACTGGAAACGTCATTTCCTCCTCTGTGTTATCTTCCCCGAGGCAATAAAGGGAGATACTACATAGCCGATGTTCAACTCTGAACGCTGGATCCTTGTCAGCCTGTTGGAGAATGTGTGTGAAAAGTCTTTGTATAGATGCTGCTGTGCTCCCAGACTTGACACCAGCTCCCAGATTTGACTCCAGCTGTTGCTCCCAGCTGTTCTGTGTTCGTGCTATAGAATTGTGTTTCCACTTTGTCAGCTTTAGATGTGTTTCTAACACAAAGGTGCTTGCCCTGCACTGTGAACATTTCTGAAATGATTTTGTCCCTACTGTGTATCCCATAGTACAATGTTTTCTTGCAAATTGTTCTGGAATGGAGCTCTGGGTTCATACTTTTATGTGACTCTAGGGAAAAATGGCAATTTCTACAGAAGGATTTGACTGTACAATAATTGTAAGGGAAAACAAACAGAAATTAAGTGCCCAGCGTTTTCTATCAACAGACGTTTTCTTAAGTTAAAAACTATTTGTTCAAACATGATTTGCATTTAAGGTGGGATTTGGGGCATACACAGAGCTTCAAGTACCTTTCCCCATCCATCTGCCCCTTCTGTGCTCTGTGGCATCCATGAGCCCTTCTGTAGGAGCAGCAGAAACATCAGTTCACTGTGTGGCTACCCTGGTGAGCTACCACAGCTCCCTTAGGTGTGGTAAGGTTCTGGTGGTTTTCTTCCTCTCCCTGCTGGACTCTGTCTTGGACCTGTGTTGTAAACACTAGGTTCTTGTGATTTCCTTGCTCCTCACCTACATCCCCTTCTCTCACCAGCCCCACTGCTGTGCTTCTATTTTTTGAATAGCTTGTTGTGATGTGTGTTCTCTGATGGCACAGGAATAATCCCAAAGTGCTTTGTCCTACCGAGTGCTGGAGCTCAGCTTGGGACATTTGCAGAACTGGCAGTCCATCTCCAAGAACTGAGCCCGTTGGGCCTTTTATTAGGGTGAAACAGGCAAAACCGGGAAACACAGAATGTTGTGGAGCTGAAACTTCAGTACCCGGACTAGAAGGCACGGAGTCTGCAGTGCTGAATAGTGTGGGTGGTATTGGCTTGATGCATTTATTTTGCCCATCAAGATCAGCTTGCTGGAGGTGCCTGAAAGCAGGACCTTTACTTGCTCGGCTGAAGAAGTGAATGTTAACATGAAGGTTGGGATTTCCAGTGTGCTCCATGTAAATTACATACTTAAATCACTGTAAGTGGTGGCATTTAGTTCCCTCCAGGGTTACTTGGAAAGCCCTACCCTGCAAATGCAAATCGATTACAGCTTTGTGAAGAGGAGTGTGATAAAGAGGTTTGAAAAGCTCACTGAGGGATGGGAGGCCTCTGCAGAAAGGGATCTGTGCATTTAGGAGCTGAAATGCTGTTTGAATCAGCAACTGGATGAATTGGATTTGTTTCAGGGGTCAGCGCCCAAACAAATATTTTCAGTAAGACATTCATAAGCCTTTATTAAACCTAGACTGAGGCCACCCTGTACTGTCTGAGACAGCGAAGGAAAGAGACTCAACATAAGAGGTTTGCATTAGTATTGGTAGTTATGTTTGGGCAAGGATTTTTTTTTTTGGCCTTACATAAAGGGAAAATGGGTCCAGGAGGTGTCTGTGAGATGATAAGAGACACTTGGGACATAATTTTTCCTTTTACAGGAATTTTTAAAATACCTGAAGCTAAAAAAGCTTTGCCCTCAGTAGTGTACCATGGAACTCAGAATTTGCTTTCAAGTGAAAATAGCTACAAACACACACGGAGAAGGAGAGGGCAAAATGCTTCTTTGAAGGAGTTAACAAGCATGTGGAACAGAATGCTTTGTTGGTAAAGCCTGCTTGGAATTTTCAAAGGTTCCTCACAGACGATGTTTAAGGAAATGAAGCAGCAGTGGAAAAAGAGAGGGAGGGTCTTAGAAAAATAGTTGGTTAAAAGAAGATGAACAGACAGTACAAGTAAATAATGAGTTTTCGTGGTAGAGGGAAGTTACCAGCAGAATACTGCAAGGTCTCATGCTGACACCTTGTATCTTTCAAATATGAATCAGAGACTTGAAAAAGGAGCAAAAAAGAAAAGAAATAAGTTTTGGCAGCACAGCAAACTATTTGGGGTGGTAAAGACAGGCAAAGTGCAAGGATGTGCAGAAGGATATTCTGAAACAGAATGATGGGATGCTAAAATGATAGATGAATTTCAGGGTAGGAATATGTGAAGCGATGCACATAAAAGTAATTCTGCATGTACATAAGGCAATGAGCTGTGAGATGCCAACAGGCTCTGGGGGCTTGAGGTTCTGGGTTATAATACAGAGCTCAGTGGTAGTATTGGCTCAGCGCTCAGATCAAAAACAAATTGAACATTGGAAGTTATTAGCAAAGGCAGTGGGAAGAAAACATGCTGCAGTTGTGTAAGCTTGTGTTTGCACTGCCCCCTGCTCTTTATCTCCTGGCTCTGGAATAAACCAAGAGAACTGGAAAGAGGCTCAGAGCAGGATTAAATCAGAGGTATTGGGTTGTTTTTGTACCAGGAATTTTCAAGGAAACCAAGGTTCCTTACACTATGAAAGAGATAGCTAAGGTGAAATACAGCAGCAGTCTGTAAAAACCACGAGAGATGGTGAAAGTAAATAGGGAGTGATTTCTGCTGGTCCATCTCCATCAGGTGAAGGGCAAGACTGCAAGTTTTGCTTGTAAGGGGGAATGCAGTTGTAGCAATGTATGTGAAATAAATTGCTAGCCATGGGTGCTGTGGCCTTTTTGTAAATGTCTAGGAAGCCTTTAATGAAAGGTTAATTGAGTGGTGGATCTGCAGAAAGGTATCCTGGGAGAGAAAAGGGTTGAGGGCATGACTGGAGACAAATTGATTTGATTTCTGTGTACCACAGTAGGGTGGTAATTCATGCTGTTCCCTGTCTGGTGTGTACTGAAATTGCAATGCTGCTGTTCAGCCCATGGCTGTCCTGCTATCGTGGCATAGGTGCCATTTGGCAACATGTGCCATTCCATTGGCTTGGTGTGAGACTGGAACTTCAGCCCAATGGAGCACGTAGGTCTTGGAGCATGTAGTGAGGGAACGATGCCTTAGGTTTTAACTTTTATATTTTTCAAATCCTGTACTTCTTAGTATGTAACTCTGAAACTTCATACAGCCTGTTAGCTACTGTTCTTTCTTGCTGGTTAGATGTAACAAACCCTCTCTAGGTTTGCACTTCAAGGACACCCTCTTGTCCCAGGCCCCAAAATATGTAAACTAAAGCGTCTGACAGGGGGAGCAAACTTGGGGTAATTACATCACTACCTGAAATTATAATTGGAGAATTAACCCTGATAGGCAAATGAACCATACTTATAAAAGTGTGAAAGTTCTGTGACCCAGTGTCCATCTTGAGTGGAGCCCCTTGGAGGCTTTTGACTGCACACGGTGTACCTTCGAAGGTCCTTCAAATAAATATCTGCTTTTATTCTTTTAATCTTGTCTAGCCTCTGTTTTTAGGTAGCCTTTTCAAGGCATCAGTTCAAGCATTCCCTGGGAGACCTGGGTGTCTTGCAGACCCAGCTTGTTGTGGGAGATGCTGAGCTCTGTCCCCAATAACCTTGTTGAAACCTGTACGGAGTGGGGCTGGGAAGCAGTGCACTTCAGTGGCTTTGCTTCTTGTCACCACCCATGTCATGGCATGCTTACACTGAAGAAGCAAAGCATGTGAGATACACTTCCAAGCATAGTATCTGGGTTTTATCTCTGCTAATAAAAAGAAAAAAGGTAAAAGGAAGCTCTGGAAGGGGGAGCAACCTTCAAATTAATTTAATTTTCAATCTGGACAGGTATCTTGAAGATCTCTGTGGTTGTTGCATCAAGCTGAGATCTTTCTCCTTGCTCAGGGCAAGTGTTACCTTGTTAGAATGAAATGTTTCTGGGATCTGAGTGCCTGGCAATAATAGGGCTGCAGACCATGTCAACCTTTTTTCTTTGAAGTCTTTTTTATTTCTAATATAATTGTCTGTATTTCATGAATTATCTCTGAGGTTGCTACTGTAGTTTTGTGTCACTGGGCTACACCCTCTGCATGCTGTTTTGGCTGCTGCTCCCCCAGGTACAGGTCTGCTCTCTCTACCATGGACTGATTACTTGACAGTGAGGGTCAAGTAGAGTTGGGTAGGGTCAAAACTCCCCAGGTGAATGCCAGGTCTTCTTTAGAACATCCTGCCTGGTGTTTTGTTGGCATTTGGGTGTGGTAGAGACATCTGCATTGATTCTTGTATGTGCTATGGACATATGGCTGCCCTGAGAATGAACGAGTATTTTAATGAACAGAGTATGTCTGCTCACCTAAACATTAGACTGAATGGATGCTCAGTGCATTTGGCTTTGTACAAGGCTGAGACTACAACTACTCTCCCATTAGGCTTAAGGACTTTGGATTTACCCCCGGCTGCTGTTAATTTTCTCTCTCCCAGAATTACTTTGGTGATGTGAGAAGGGGCGAGCAAGAGGACTTGACCTGTGCTTTTGTGACACTCTTTTTCAGAACATCAGCCCTTTTTAAAATCCCAGATTGCTTTTTGATGCATGACCCTTATTCAGGCTTGAATCTATCACTTTTTGTTGATTGTTTGCTTTCATTTTTCTGGCCTTGAAATTTTGGATAATTTTAAATAATAGTGTCTGTTAGAAATGAATGTGTCACTCTCCACTCTTTCTCATTTAGTAGCTCCCATGAGGTCCTGCTGGTAACTGCAAGCCTAAAAATTTATCCTTGGCCAGGCAAAAAGAGCTTTCCAAGGAGTAGCTGGGGTAGCTGGTGGGAGAACTGTAGTTACAATACTCCCAAATTAAGTTAACTTCTGTGCTTTGAGAAAAAGTACAATATAACTTTCTTTGTCAGGCCAAATTTGTAAACTAGAACAATTTTTTTTTAATTGTTCAAAGGTTTGCCTGCTATTGGCTTTTTCTGAATCGTTGTAATGAAAAAAACATAATGAGGAAAATAAGCTGATAATTATAGGCTGAACAAATTCTCTCTAAATATGAGAATTAGTAAATCCAGGACAAAAGAGTCAAGGAAAATAAGATTTGCAGTATCTTATAATAACCCACTGTCCTGGTGATGTGTATGGGATACTGCAAAGGAAGATATTTAACAATGTGCTCTTACATGCTCAATAGGGCATCTGCACCAGCAAAGTCATGTTCTCTCTTCTGTGCTGCTGCTTGTGGACCAGCAGTGTTTCCTAAATGAAAACCTACATATGTTAGAAAAGGTCACAAATGTCCTGGATTTTACTAAGTTCTCTGCTTTGAAGAAAAATCCCTGGAAAAATGCATGACATCTGAAATTGCGCCCTTTATTTCAGGATGTTCCACTAATTCCCTGATGAGCAGCCAAAGTGAAGCCCCTCCTGGTCCAGGCAGGTGAAACTGAGCAGGATGAGCCCATATGAATATAAATGAGGAGGTTTGTTCTTGTGGGGGTCCCTATGCTCTGTGTCATCCTGAGGCTCTTGGATTGCAGACTGGAGGGGGCTACCATGGCTCTCCTGAGCTCAGAGCATGTGGATGGGACTGGGCTGTCCTGCAGGCTGCAGTGGGCCCCTCTGTGTTTAAAAGCATGTTTTCCTCCCTATCGCTACCAGCACAGACTCATGAGCTGTCACTATTAGCATGTGTGTTTTCCCCTCACACAGTGCAAGAATAATTATTCTCTCTCAGCAGTGCGACTGTTTCTGTTCCTTCTGATTTATGGAGGCAAAGAACTCGTTTGAGAGGATGAGTCAGAAGTAATTGAGCTCCAGGGGGCTGTATTTCATAGCTTCTCCTCTCTTTATTTTTGCCCTGTGCTGTACCTCTTGGTTACCAGTGCTTTGGCCTTCCAGGGAACATTCAATAAAGCTTAGAAACAAACTCCAGTCTTGGTTCACATTTACAGAATCAGGTTGGTTACTAAATCAAGAATGTGACACAGTGGTAATCTTTCAAGCTTTGCAATATTATCATAAATATAGAATGATTCATAGTTGGCTATTGCCAAATGCTTGGCACCTTCTATAAAAATGCAGGATGGGTGCTCTGCAGGGACTTCCACATGCAGCTGGTGCTGGAGGGAGGTTTGGCAGGTAGTGACTTGCAGGAAGTGGTGCTGGGTTTAGTTGCAGCACATGAATTAAAGAAGATTGCTAGGTATAACTGAAGCTCCTGGAAAGACAGAGTCCAGGGTAAGCTTTAGGGGAAGGGCTTGTGCTTCTGCAGAGGAAGCCAAAGTCATGTGTGTCAGTTTGTGTGTATGATCCCGGTGCTTGTGTGAGTCATGCGGACAGACCCCAAGCAAGCAGGGATTGATGGCATTGCCTGGGCAAGGGTGGGATACAGAGCCATCACTTGCTGCACTGATGTAAGCAATAGATGGGGCAGCAGATGTATTTTGCAATATCCGGTATTGGTGGTAAATGTCTGTGGGCTTGACCTCTGAATGATGTTTTGAGAAGGCTTTTGAGTCCCTCAGTGGGTGAGTATCAAGGCAGCGTGAAAGCCCTGTGGTGGGGTGAGCTGCTGGCTGTCCAGCTGGCAGCAAGGAATGAAGTTTTTATTACCCTCTTGAAATAATTCCAGTCCTGTTGTGGTGGTGAGTGAGGCACTGGTGTTCACAAGGGCCTCAATCTCACAGGCAGGATTTGATCTGAGGAGCTGAATAATCTCCCCTACCTTTCTAGAAGGGCATGACAGAAAGCAAGTGGCAACCAGTTAATCTGGAAGCCTTGGGTAGTGCAATTCAGGTTGGGATGTCTGCTTTTTTTGCTGGTTTGGTTTCTTCTTCTTGTGTAAGTACTTTTTTTTTTAGTTCAAAACTTTTCCTGCCAGTGCCCTGGTGACAGGAAACAGTGAGATATCTTATCTCACTGAGGTGCCCCGTTCCCCTGCGATTTTGCACGATGCCTTTGCCATTACCTGAAAAGGCTGCCAAATTCAGTTGCTGGCTACTCCCAACTTGGGACTGACTGCTAAACTTCTGTACAAGCTGCAGTGACTGATGACTCTGCTTTTGCATTTCCATTACTATTTACAGTTTAATTTATCTCTCTCTCTGTCAAGTGCTTCTTGAGAACACTTCAGTGGCTTTTTCCTTCAAGTGTAGCAAAACTAAACAAAAGAGCCTGATGTTTCTCTGCTGGACTGAATAAGTCACTGTTATGATTGATAATGGTGAAACTGGTTTATAATTTATCCAAACAGTGATGTACATCATTAAAAACAAAGCAGGCAAACTCCAAGTCCTCTGTGGATCTGATTGCTTTGAACAGTAGATGATCTCTGAGGAACTCAGAATGGGAGTTCTAGTTCCAAGGGCTCTTTGAAGCATTGTAAGAAGTAATCATGAAAACTAAGGTGATGGATCAACAATTCATTGATTTATATGTGCCTTTGATGGGTGGAATTGTCTGTTTCAAATAGGCTTTGCTAGCTTTTAGCCAGTAATCCCTTGGTTGTTCCCCTCTGCTTATTTCGGCTAAACAGACTGCACTGTCTCAGAATTAATCCCATTAGTTAATTACAGTCTTCTTTTCTTTAGTCTGCAGATCCAAACTGTGAATGGTGGCATGGGTGGCATAGTATTTGGGTTTTTTCTGTGCTGTGGTCAACTCAGATTTGGGGTGTGGATACTTGTGGGGATTATACTGAACACAGAAGTGTTGTGGACTCTTCAGCATTTTTCTCAGGTGCACCTACTTTGGCTGTTTGTTCTTTGCAAGAAGAGTTTTAGGAAAGAAATGAAAACACAATGAAAATCTGGTTACAGCTAAAACCTAGGAAACATGCAAGCCAGCACTTGTGGAAAGTTTTCAGGTGAAGCTGCCAGCCTCTCTAAGATACATTTTGCAAACTGAATTTTCCTGGTAAGGTACTTAAGGTTTGCCACGCACATGTGCTCTGTCTCTGGTGTGCTATTTGGGTGATGTAATGCATCCAGGTGCTCGTTGTGGCAAAGCTATTCTTATGGGTGAAGGTGGTGCCCGGTGCTTTTCCCTCAAGGCAATCAAAACATTGATCTGTCTGTCCACCTACCTGATGGCCTTTCACTCTGACCGTTAAAACTATGCAGTGTCCTGCCACTTACGGCTTTCATGGATAGAGAAAGTTGTTTCTCTGCTGCGGATAAAGCTGGTGGTGACTTACTTCTAGTAATGCTAAATGTTGGGAGGAGACATTGAAACCGAAATTCTCTGACCTTTGAGCTATCCTTCATCTCTGAGCTGAATTTCTCCATGGACAGTTTTGTAAATGCATGGGTTCCTCACTCTGAAGCACTTCCTCCCCCACAGATGGAAATACATTCCCGTTTCTCTCTGTTACTTTGCAGCTGAAGTACTCTAGGCACCAGGATCATAGAATATCTCAAATTGGAAGAGACCCATAAGGATCATCAAGTCCAACTCCTTGCTCCTCGCATCCAACAATCACTGTGTTAATCAGAGCTTATTTTGTACTTTGCTGCTTTGAACACAAATATCCCCAAATGGCTTGAAGATGGCATTGAGTAGTCATGTGAAACAACTCCAGCCTTCCAAAATATCCAAAATACAGGTGGCTGCTAAAAATGATGTTGCCTTGAAAAGTCTTGTGCCCGTTTGATTTACTAAAAACAGTTACTGCTATCAGACATCTCTGTGGCTTATGTCAAGGGATTTTGAAGGTTAGTAGTAGATTGCAAGTAAGAGATTATTTTCTTATTGCAGGGCAGTAAGGTTGGTCCCAACCTACTGGTAAATCATGTTGGTTAGCAAGAGGAGTAGAGGAGATAAAGCAGAAGGTGTGGAAGAGGTGTTTGCTGTGTCTCAGCCGGGAAGGCAGTGGTATAATTCAGATGGCAGTATAAGATACCAGATTGCTTTAAATGTGTTGCAATCCTGTGGTGTCAAGAGTTTGATGTGTCCCCAGGGGCTTAGCAATGAACAGCCCCATCTCTGTGCTAGGCTTTGGAAGCACAAGGTATGCAGAATCTTCTCCCCCACAAATCCACAGAGACAGGCTGGGTCCTTCAAGTAAATGGATTGCTTTCAGTGTTCAGTGAAAGCCTCGTGCTGTTTTTGATGGCACTGCTGGATATTAGTGTTCTCATTGCCGTTTGTGCTGCCTCGTTAATACTGCATTGCTCCCCTGCCACAGGGATTTGAGGATGATTTCAGTGTCTTTGCATTGTCTCTTTGGAGGAGGGGTGAGCAAGGAAGCTCTGTCAGATATATGGGACCAGTGCAATATAGGCTGAGATGGTGTAGTAGGACAATAGTGGAGGGGGGAAATGGGTATTGAGGGACAGGCAGCATGGCCAGGGATAATCAGCTGACAGGGCTGCAGGCAGGACAGGCAGCTTCCTTGCCTCTGAGATGTGTTTTGCTGGGACACCCTGCTGGACCATGGAGACACTCTGGTGTGAGGCCTCAGCTTTTGTTGACACTGAGTGCAGTCTTATCCAAATTTGCATGTCTGCACTGAGAGCAAAGAGCTGGGGTCTGACAGCAGTGTCACTGGGGGGGGACAAGCAGCTGTAGAGCTCTGGCCTCCTTGTTCCAAGGTAGGGATGAAAGAAAAGGGTGGAAAGACGCCTTCCTCTAGGCCTTGGGGGCAAAGTCTGTGGAAACTCTTCCTGTCAGTGAGCAGCACTGAATCCTGTTGCTTTCTTTGCAGTGGAGGGTACACTTGTGCTTTTGCAGGAGCTGCTTTTAGCACAGTGCAAAAATCCCTTGTGCTTGTTGGATCATAGTGGCTGTGAGGAAACTAATATTTCGCTAAGCTCACCTCTGACTTGTCCTAGACCTCCTTGATTCCTCATCCCCTTGCCAATCTACTGCATTATGCCAGTGCCTCTGGCTTTCCTGAAAAAGGGGGCTGATTCTCCTTGCTCCTGGAGCAGGAGGGGCAGCGAGATACTCGCAAGGTTTATGTGCTACTAGAGCCGGTTCTTAAGTGTGGCAGGTCCTAAAGAAAATAAACCCCAGTCTTTGTAATCCCATATGGGAGAAGTTTTCTCCCTGACAAAGCCTCTTCTGAAATGAGAATGCCCTGTCACTAATGAGTGCATCAAAGGACATCAGGGGGCACATGAAAGCAGCACAGCATTTTTAAATCCCTGCATTACTATGCAGGGTGTAGGGTAAAAGGTCTTTTAAATTTAATTTAAAATTTTGCTGATAAAGATATAGGCCGTGGATGCAAATACTCTTTCATCAGATGATATCTGGAGATGAGTGTGTTTCTTCTAGATTTTACCTGGAGGGTATGTTGTTGTGTGTTTTGACTCATTATGCTAAGTAATTGCAAAATATCTTGCAAGGTTTGGTGTGGTGCCATATTTCTCCTTCCTTTCTTACCGTTCTACATCACCCTTTTTCTCTTCTCAATATTGTGCATGCAAAATGAATTTAAACAGTTGAGTGGGCAGCTGCTAAACCCAGGAGGCTCCAAATGCTCTCCTTCCAGGGAAAAACCTGAAAGCAACACTTGGGGCTTTATTTGTCCCAGAATTTTAGGTGGAAAAAGAAGATTGGAAGATACAGTTACTACAGCTGTGGCTATATATAATCTCTGTGGTCTAAATCCTTATATTGATATTTTATATCAGGAATGCTAGAATTATTTTTTACCCCTCCCTGTGTCTTGAAAACGCAATTTTCATTGGTGGGAGGAATAGGTTTAGGACAGTTCATTCCAGTGCAAACTGAGATTGGGAGCCTTCACAGCATGTTAGGACTCGAAGTGCCAAGACAGGAGATGCAGTCCCCTCTGGGGAGAGAGCACTCGTGGGGCGCATGGAGCTGGGTTGGGGTGTCCCTTGCGGTTCTCTCCTGCCAGCTCCAAGCCAGGCACAGAGAGGACCTGACCCTGCTCATACCCCATCTCCAGCAAGCATCTGACCCGTTGAATCGTAGAGGTGCTCAATTATTTTGATGAGCAATTGCCTTTTGACCTGGGAAAGCGTTCTGCAAACGTATCAAACCCCATCAGCTTGATGTGAATCAGCAGCTCTGGCAGAGATCGCTGGGTGTTATTTTGCAGCCGTGCTTTGCCGTGCGAGGTCATGGATGGTGATTTTAATGAGTTAGCCCCGAATGAGAGGAGCGTTTCTTGCAGTTGACAGAGGCCCCCAGGGCTGAGCTCAGTAGCCACCCAGCCCCAAACCCTGGCTCAGCCCGTCCCCCACCATCCTTGGAGAGGGGCAAGATTCCCCTGAGGCTGCTCACGACCTCCAAGAAGCCGCTTGTCCATCCTTCCCCCTCATTTACCTGCTGATTATACCTTTCATGGGGGTGTCTGTGTTTGTCCCCTGACACCCTGCCTCAAGCAGGGTTGCTTTGGGTTTAGTTATTCAGCAGAGCTGGTGTTTCCTCAGAAGGGTTCCCCATGACTTGCTTCCAGCCTGATATCTGTGCCCTTTTTATTATTCAAACTGAAATAAATAAATACATGAAAAATGTGTTACTTTAATTGCTATCAGAATATATTTGTTTTTCCCTTAGGAACAGAAATAAGCAACCAAAATGTCATCTATAATTTTTTCCACGTTTTTTCACTATGAGACCTAGAACAGTCCTGCAGACCACTCCCCCTTCAAGCTCAGTCCAACTTTTTCCAATTGCATCTAATGAGATTTCTGCCCCCTTTTCCTCCCTGAGGGCAGTGGCTACCCTTGTTTTTATACTCCAAACCAGCAGCTCTTCTGGGGTAGAGCATGGGAATAGATATTATAGACCAGCTCTGTACATGGACTGTTGTTTGTTGTTTCATAAGGTGGTGGGAAACTCATGTTTCCTCTGTCTTGTCCTCTATCCCCTTCACTAATTATTTATCAGCACTATCACAGCAGTGTCCGGCGGCCTCTGATCAGGTTTCCACTGTGCTAAGCATGGCTCAGAGAATTCCTCTGGGATGATAAATCAGGAGTACGAGGAAGAAGAGAGTGGCTGTGGCTGAAGGGTCAGAAAGATGAGGTACATGATGTCAGAGTAAGGAGCTGCTAAACACAGCATGTTTCTGGTGGCATCAGCTTCTCTTTTGCCATGTTGGTGATAAAGATCTTTTGCTAAATGGATCACTGAAGAGAGAGTCACAGAGTTTAATCGGATGCTGCATCCCGATTACCTAGACTTGCACTTGTAGGGCTTTATTTGCAGACAAGTGTGTTCATGGCAGTGTGCACCACCTCTGTGGCTATGTGGGTGCCTTATTTCCACACACCTGTACTGCAGCAGGGTGGCTGTCCTGCTGCTATCTATATGTTTGGAAGGGAAAAGGAAGATGCCTTGCTTGAATTCATATCTTAGTATCTACAGCACTTAATTTTATTTTTGCTTTGTCAATTAAGTGTTGTTTTGTTGTATTGCCATAACTCCCTCTGCTGGTTAATTTGACAGTTTAACCATCTATTTTGATCGATTTTACATCTAGATGCAGCAGGATTATGTACTGGAGACTGCCTTGGGTTGAAAAGGTGAGGAGTTTGTGCCCTGTTGGGGTGCTGTATTTGCTGCCTGTTCTTGCTGTGCAGGTTTGCTTCTCTCTGTGGCTGAGTAAACCTGTTCCTCTGATCATTTGTCCTCTGACTCACAGCTACCAAGTGAGTCTGTAGCAATTTAAATCCCCATCAGAAGGCTTTGAGTCTTTGCTGCACTGCTAGGCTGCAGCTGATAGATCTGTGGCCAGAGATGCTGGCTGAGGCCGTGCCTGGGAGTGTGTTGTTCCCTCCTCCACAAGCACCACTGTAAAGGGAAATCCCAGGTACAGTGGGAGCACTGTGTCATGGGGATTCCCAGGAGTTCCCTGACACAGCTAGCAGTTGTTAATGCCATGCTGAAGCTGAGACTGGCAGCTGTGCTGGGCAGAAATCTCTCACCTGGAAGATTCGAAGGTGGCTGGGAATTTTGGTCTCTGCGCTGCTGGGTTGCAGCTGTGTGTCCTGTGTGGGAGCATCACCTGCCTTCATGGGCACTGCTGCTCTCTGCTCAGACAGACACCTCTACCTCCTGGCTCCCTGCTCCTCTTGCCCACAGGGAAACACTTTGCCTTTTTTTGACAACTGCTCATTTCCCCATACATAAGGCATTTTAACAAACTGGCCCTTCTGTGCTGCTTTGATGCAAAAATACAGAAAAATTGCCTTTGCTTATGCCATACAAGAACCACAAAAGAATTGCTTAATGAATGTCATCTCAACTACAGAATAAGTACTACATTCCTGCAAAGGCATAGTCATTTTCATATTTATATATATATATGCATGCCTTTACAGGAATTTTGGGCCAAAAAAAATAAAGTGTTCCCCTTTTGCCAGCATAACAGAAGAGACAGATACTATCTCTTTCTTCTCTGGGTATTATTCCCTGCTGCTTTGTACTGAGTTTAATTAAATTCTGGACATCTAATACTTAGAGTTGATGGATTATATTTAAAACTACATGCTAGCTAGAAGTATTGTGGAGATAGTGATGAAATGCTCAGGAGCCATTGGGCAAAGCCATTTTCTTCCTATCTGGCTCCTAGGGGTTCACCTTGATTTAGTGCCGAAGTGCCAAAGGTGCCACAAATCTGTGGCTGGGAAGCTGACATGTGGGTGGTTTGGATCAGATTTAAGCTTGGACCCACATATTGGTGTATTTCTCCAGTGGAATTTGAGGTTAGCTCCTCTTTCCTTCTGGTTTTCTCTGTGCTAATGTAACTGCTGAACTTGTGTGTATGCCGAGTCGATATGAGACCCCTCAGCCTTTTTAGCATTGGCTGAGTTAGCCCAGGTTTGCTCTAGTTTGAGAAGAGGATGGAGTTGGGTGTTTTCTTGTATAACTAATGGGTGTACCGAGCTGAACTCTGCATTTCCTTACATGCATCCAGCATGGCAGTGCAAGAAATCTGACCTGGGACGTGTGTTCTGGGGGCTGGTGCGGAGTGTGGGGATCCCCTGACACCCCCAGTCCAGGAAGCAGTGTGATCATGTTCAGGGGAGCATCCTCTTAGTGGACAGCTGGGCTTAATTTCCTTTCTTCTGTTCAGCTTTGTGTTGTTGAAGAGGCCCAAGTAAAGCAACCTGGAGAGGTGGAGATGAGCTGGTATAGGAAGGAGAGGTAGCCCAAGAAGGGAAGCCAAGGAGTGGAGATGAGGAGCAAAGTCAGAGCTTGGGAAAGGCAAGCAGTAACTGTCTCACCTGGTTAGGGCTGAGCTGAAATCTTCCTCAAAAGATCATGATTCCCTGGTGTGTCACATAAGGGGTGAGTTACAGGTAAGAGGTTAGGCAAGGCAGCTTCCTGTTCACATTTGTAAGAACATCAAATCTGCTGAGCAAAGATGGATCTGTAAAGTTCCAAAAACCACCTAAATGGATGAGTGTGATCCATTACTTCTTGTGGGGCTGTGATGGAGTTAAGGGTACCATAGGAGAGAGCAGGGCTCAATCTTGCTGGAAGGTTAATCCTCCCTGGAGCTGTTGCAGGCAAAGCTAAGTTGCCAGTTCTCAGGGACCTGGGAAACCAGCACTAAGCTGGGCTGGACAAGATAAAGTGCTGCAGTAGTGGCAAAGCTGTGGTGCTTCAGCACTCTCCCTGTGGGGGTTACAACTGCACACAGACCGTGTGGAACTCGGGCTCGGGCAGTGGAGATGAGTGCTGAAGGTGCTGTGGACCCATCCGGAGCGTTCGTGTCCCTTTGTGCTCAAGTGCTTGTCAATGTGGGTGCCAAAAGGAGAAGATTCATTGTGACCTGACTGTGCTGCTGCTGGTGGTAAGAAACCAGTGGGCTCCTCACGTAGCTTGCTAGACCTGCATCCCATGTTCCCAGCTGTGCCTGCCTGTTGCCTGTGCTTTATCTGGCAGGGAATTTGTGACTCTGGGAAAACTAGTGATGGAGGAGCTGCATCTCCTTGGTAGAGAGCAGGTAAATGCCCCAATACAGTGCTTGGAAACTTTCCCAGACAGTTTTGACACATCTTAAAAGCCGGTGTTTGAGAACTGGATCTGAGGGATCTCCTTGCATTGCACTTGCACTGATTTTTTTGTGGCTGGAAAAATAAAATCAAAGCTGCAGAACTAGGGAATGTATTACAGTAATTAACTGTGGCCTGAAGAAAGTGAGGGACATCCTGGATACGGAGGAAATTAAATGGAAAGTGGTATTGACCTTACGTGGGATGGAATTGCAAAGAGCTCTGTTTACCGGGTGGAAATTAATTATTGGATTTTGTCTAAAGCAAAGCTTATGTAAGAGGCATGTCTGTCTTCCAGACTTTGCCATCTCAACTCTTTGCTTTTCTGCTCGTTAAAGAGGCACAGGTAGTGATCTGTCCAGTGACAGTTCAAGCCAGCTCAGTGGGGCAGGCTTGCTAAGGCTGCTGATGTTGTTTTCGTTCAGGGATGTTTCAGTGTTAGATAAAAATTTTAGTTGACTAGGGCCTAATCAAATCTGTCCACCTGTCACTCAAAATGCAAACCCCTGCAAGCACCTCCATGTGCTGATGGTGGGATGTTGCTTTGACCAGGGATGCCTCAGCAGAATGAGGGTGAGGAGGACATTGAGCTGAGATCTCCCCCTTCCTCCAGAGTCTTGGGATTGCCTCTGGCCTTTGTTGGCAACCAAGGAAAGCAGCTGCTTTGGCCAGTGCTGCCCATGCTTTGGCTTTCCTGATGCTGCTGGCTTGGGCATGTCTGGGACGGGACATCCCAGTGGCAGGCACGGGGATTTTGTTGACAGCAGTTGACACTCTGTACTGGTGACTACTCATCTGCAAGAGAGATCCAGAAGTAAAGGATTTGGACTGTTACAGTAGGGATATTATTACTTATACATTTTTGTGGGTATCCCACAGGAGACCAGATTGCAGACCAAGACTGGTAGGTGCTTGTCAGACACGGAAGTGTTTAATTCATTGACTGTTCTAGCAGAACCTTGGCTGTTGTTGTGCTTTTTCATTTTCCCACATGCAGAAGGCAGCTCCAATATTTTTCTCTTTATGTTGACCTTTGTTTGAAATGAAAGCAAAAGAAAATTGTAGAAAGCCCCAGTGAGAAAGCCAGGAATCAGTCTCCTTTCATGTACTGCATGGCTTATATCTCATAGAAAGGCCATTTGTCTCATTAAAATATTGTCACCAAAGTTTGTTTTCTAGGAGAAATGATTTTTCAAAGGAAGCAAAACATTACTGAAAATACTTGCTATTTCAGTTTTCATATTTTGCTGCAAGACATTTTTGTTGCTCATTCCTGTTTTCAGCAAATCTGTGGAAAATGTCAAACATTCCAGACTTTGATTTTATAGTAGAATGTCCTTCCTAGTTTTCTAGTTGTTCCTTATCAGTGCGTAGAGAGACTCTCTCTGTATATGAATTAGCAAAAATAACAAGAAAGATTTTTTTTTTTTTTTTTTTTTTTTTATATAGGCAGTTCTGCTGAAAAGCAAAGCAAAACCAGAGGAAGGAAGGGAAGCCCTGCCTCAGTGCTGTGTACAGCAGTGCAGGTCCTACCTGTGAGGTTGCTCTATCCTTGAAAGAAGATACAAGAAAAGCAGAGCTGCCCTGAAGCACTGCAAGAACATATTTAAGTGGAAATAATAATGATGCAATTATTTTTCCCGTAAAAACAGCATCTAACTGAAGACTTAATCTTTCCAAAAAGGAAAATAATAATGATTCAAAGAAAACATGAAAAATTTATATTGCAAAATTACTTCGGGCATTAGTGGTGGGAGATTCCTTTGGTGCTGCTGTTCTTAAGGAAGCTTACTGTGTTTTATTAAGAGAATATTCAAAATATATCATCAACAAAGACTATATTCTCCTAAAATAGTGTCTTTCATTGGATGTGCAGAGTTTTATTGCAGAGGTGGAGGATAGGGTAGCTGTATATGCAAGATGTTTCTGAATCCTTGATCTCTTTGGAGTATTTAGATTTTTGACTTTGTGTTTCCATAATATTTATGGAAATATATTTTTATATCTATCTGTCTGTACTCAAAGAGAGTATTGGGATGTCTTGCTTGTGTGTTTCAATTTCTTTTACCCTTTACTGGAGCAACCCAGCTGCAAACTTTCTTTTTTGTGGCTGAAGGAGTGGAACCAGGGTTAGGGTCACATTCCACCTGTTTGGGGACTGTTATGCTTAGAGTCTCCAAGATTTATTTCCAGATATATTTCACTGGGCAGCTGAGACATAACCTGCTGCAACGCACCTGCTCAGTAACTGTGGCTCTTTTTGTTGGTTATTCATGTTCAGTCTCTCCTGGTCTTTCCATGGGGAGAAGTTAAGCAGTGGGAATAGAATGTCAGTATCTAGACAAAGGGTTCTCTTCTGTAAGACTCCCAAATGATCAGAGGATTGAGGCAGGTCACTTATTTAACCTTGCACTGTAGAACAAAGATTGAACAGACCTCAGATAAGCTGTTGAAATCAGTGGCCAGACCATGAACTAAAATCTGGCTCTGTCACTGATTTATCAATGTGTTCTGAATACAGCCTGGTGATGGACATTAAGTGGATCTCCCATGGAAGCGCAGTTGCAGTTCCCAGCTCAATTCTGATCAAAGGGCTCTGGGCTCACACCACTTAGGATAGCGTGTGAGGGAGGCAAAGGCTTGCAAGAACCGCTTCAGGCTCAGCATAATTAACAGTAAAGGATGACCCTCTCTAACAGATTTGGAGGGAGTGGAGGAGAGGCTTGTCACAGATTTTGACAGTCCCTTAAAGAAATGTGTGACCTTTCCTAATGCACACACGTGCTTGCTGAGCTGGTGAGACATGCCCTGCTCTGCCCTGGACCACTGCTGCCCTGCTGAGTGCCAGGGGCAGACCTGCAGAGCTGAGAGGGACCTCAGACAGGTAGCTGGTGTCTGGCATCACCTGGGATGCCATCCTGGAACTGCCTGTGGTGTTTGGGAGAGAGCTGACGGGACTCCCCTGTGCTACTGCTTAGTTTCAGACCGTTTTGTTTTGATCGTTTCAAGTGAGTGATGGATGAATTTCTTGTGTGGATTTTGAAGGGTCTGAAAAATATTATCGAATGACTTCTATTTCTCACATTATGTTTTTGACATGGGAAAGGAAAATGAAGAACATGAGGTGCCTTCCTTTAAATTTGTGAGACTTCTGCTTGATATGGTTAATAATGGATATTTTTGATAGAAATAGAATAAAGACTTGGAAGTACGGACCCAGGAAAGGAGTGTTGGATAGACTGCATGTGGGAGGGAGATATTGCAGCTGGTACTGCTGATATCCTACAATGGGAAGGTAGGAAGACTTACAGGCTGTGGTGATCCCTTGGTGCAGACACTCTGAAGCTGAGACAAGTTATGAGCTTTCTAAAGTCAGAACATGTGTGCAGATGCTCTTTCCCCCCTTTGTTAAATCAAGAGAGAGATCGACTACTTATTTTCATCTTTTCCTTTCATTTTAGTGTGTGTTTTCATTGACCTGAGAAGTCATCTGGTACATCTGACCTTGTTTGACTTAACCTGAGCACTTAAAAGCTATTTCAGTCCAATCTGGTGTCAACCTCACAGCTCTTGATTGAAAGCCTTGGGAGGTAGAGGGTCCTTAAGCAAAATTACTTTTTTCATCTGACTGTGTGGAGTGCCACTGAGAGAGGCAGAGTAAAAACAGAGTAGAGCTGAAAGTCTGTTCTGTTCTCTGTTGTATAGAAATGCTTTAATTCTCTCAGGAACTTCTTTTCACCAGCATATCAGAGACTGCAGTGAGAATGTGTGCATTTTGTTTCTCTTCTACTAACTGGGATGTACTTTCCTACAGTACAGTATCATAAGACTGGCAAGTGCTAACAAGTCCCAGTAAGTCATAGATTTTTGAAATAGCAAGGTTTTATATGAGCTGTGAAACAGAAATGTGCCACACTTCTTAGGTTGCCTGTTGGTTATTTGCACTGAAAGCAGTGCCAGTGAATATTTGATTGAAATTTGAGGGGAGAAAAGATCAGCAGCAGCTCAAAAAGAGAAAATAAGATTAAAAGCCAGACTGAGTCTCCTTTTCATTTCTTTCATTGCCTTGTGTAGTCTATGGGGAGTCTTTACTTCAGTTTGCATGAAGCTACTCTTTCTGTTTGCGGTTCACATCTCTCGGTTTCTGGGTGTTTTACGTTGGTCATTTTCTGATTGTTGGATTTTTTTCCTAAGGTTACATTTGGTGAGTTTTTTGGCTGCAGCTTCTGAAATTGAGACACCAAGATTAATTAATAACCTTCATTAATCACTGTATATGTACTGTACTGAGGGAAAGAGGGTGCTGTGCTCAGGAGGAAGGTGTGGGACCAGCCAGCACTGCCAGGAGCACAGGATGGTGAGACCTGGCACCCTGTGGCCACTGATGCAGCAGTGGCAGGGCAAATGTGCCCACCTTTTTTGTGCTCTGTGGAGAAAAGGTTTACCTGGCCTGGAATGGGAGAGGGCTGAACTCTGTCCACTTACATTTACCATTGGCTATATCCCTGCATCTGGTTCAGCTCCTGGCTGGCCCATATAAGCAACTGCTTCTGTATCCAGGCTCTTTCAAAGCTCAAGATTTTGATTTCCAGTCTAATCACGTCAAAAGCTATTGCCTGCTTTTTCTATTTCTTTAAGAAATTTATCTTATCTCTTTTCAATATCCGTGTCTGAAGTCTGCTGCTACTGGGATGCACCCTGTTCCCATGCGCAAACACACAGAGTGGAGCAAAGAGAAGCATAGTGGGAGCAAACACTTTCTTATTTGGGCTGCAGTCTGAAGTAGTGAAAATAATAAACAGACTCTGGGAGGTGCTGCCACGTGTCCTGGTGACTGCATGAAAGGAAGATGAGAAAGGGCGTTGTGATGCCCTGGAAAAGATTTTAAGTCCTTGTGTAAAGTTTACAGAGCTGACTAAATTAACATCAGATTTTATCAAAGTGTTTTGTACGTCTGTGCTGTCCTTCCTTCCCATCCTTAACAAAGACCTGTAATCTGTCACATATATTGTGCCCCAGCTGTAACACTTTCATGTTTCAACTGGGTCATGGGGAACGATATGTAGAGCCACAGAATTGTTCCTGCTTCCATTTGCTGATAGAAACAAAGATCTCAGTTGCACCCCAAAAATTACAGCTAGCCAAACTAGTTCTTGGGACAGGGAGAATGCTCTGTATAGACAGTGTGCAAAATGCTGCACAACAACATGTGACAGAGAGAAAAGTGACCAAAAGTGACTGGGTGCAAAATTGAAGTTTGGGAGTGTATCAGGAGACTGGAGCTGTGTGGGGTGACAAGGATGTGTTGGATGTGGTTGAGCTCAGCCCTTCCATCACTAGCCTGGGAAACAGCTGAACTGCTTCACATGAAATCTCACCCTTCCTTCCGAATTATATCTATGCACAGATATATATGTGCCAGTGTATGTGTAGCCTGAGGCAAACACCTGGCATGGAGAATGTCATCCCAATCCATTCAAGTTTGGTGGAGATTTAAGCCACAAAAGACAAGAGTCTTATAATGGAAAATAGAGTGCTCCCAGCATAACTTAGAGTCCAGTGAATTGAGGAAAATACCTCTTGAGACTCATTGAATGGATCCCGTATTGAACATATCATGGACTGAGCTGTGCTGAATGGATCACTGAGGGCACTGTTTCCAGGAGATGAGCATTCCCAGTTGGTCCCCTCAGAGGCTGGGCAGAGGGAGGTGTAATTGTATGGACATGTATGTAAGTGCCCATGGCTGGATTTTACCTGGTGTAAATCAGCTTTGTTCAGGAGCCTCAGAGTGGCTTTGGTGATTACCTTGTTTCAAGCTGAAGCTCTTGCTAATGGAATGAACATGGAGCGCCAGACTCCTGCCCCTCAGTCCTTCTGTCTGGCATCATTCCCTGGGCTGCCAGTTCAGACCTCATGGCTGGAGTCTTAAAAACTCATGACACAGGATCAAAAATGAAGGAACTAGAAGGAAAAAAGTGTTTCTCTTTTAATTTACCAGTTGTTTTGAAATTCTCCTCTGCACTTGGATTACATTTTCAAGATTATTCTGTCATTTCCTTTGCAAAACTAGACACTGTCCTTGTGTGTGCACAAATTTAGGACCACAGAGAAAATGTAAATGTGGTGTGACTTGGGATAAAATTAGACTGACAGTTCTGGGCTGTTGTTACTCCATACTGGACTAAGTCATCATTATTTAGATTTGCTGGAGTCCAGAAAAGGCTTAGCTCATGTTTTGAGTAAAGCCAGCAGTCACATCCTGCTTTCTTAATTGCTACTTGAGATGAACCATGATAATTTCCATTATGAAGCCAGTTTTAATTAAGCAAACAAAACCTCTCTGGTTTTTTTTTTTTTTTTTTCTGGCAAGCTTTTGATGACTTCTTCCGAATTGTGACAGTTGGATTCTGATGTGTTCCTCAAATGCAGCCAGGTTCAGAAGCTGCAGTAAAGAAGAGAATCATGTGCATGGCTTCGAGCAGCAGCTTCGCATGGCCCAGAGTCTGTCAGTGCTGGCTGGTGGATCCCAAGTAGGATTTTAGCCATCAATGTTCCCTAACTACTGGGTTGCTGGTGGGTGTGTAAGGTGATGTGTAGCTGAATGCAACAATTTAGGCTACCAAGGGGGCTTAAACCAGCAGCGAGATGCTTTGTTCTGAGTGCTGCAGCTTCCGCTTAAGACTGCAATTTCAATTGTGTTGGAGGGAGAGCCATAAACCCCAATTACTGTTATATTTTCTTTAATAGAGGGAGAACCAGTCCTGGCCCTTGTTGCAGAGAAATAGTTACAATATAATGGGCTGTGGTCAGAGTTGAAGGTAAGAAGGCAGACATGTTTGACTTTTTCTGTAGGGTGTGTACATGGGGAAAAAAGGAAGACCCCCATCCAGATATCAAGGCATGTAGGGTGTATGGGCTGAGGAAGTCACTGAGGAACTGATAAATCACAGTCCCAGCATGGGAAAATGCCTTTCTGCCAAAGGGTAAGGGATGGTGGATAGGTGGATAGATGAGGACAGTGGGTAATTTATTTCTCCCCATCTCGTGGTACATAAATCACATATGACAGATAACCTGTTACCCGACTATATAATAACCAAGGTGGAACACAGACAGGAATGTGCCTACTTTCATGTTTTGCCTCCTCTTGTCACAGGGCAAGAGGACATGGGCTCAAGCTATGTTAGGGGAGGTTTGGGTTGGACATCAGGGGGAATTTCTTCACAGAAAGGATTGTCAAGCATTGGAACAGGTTTCCCAGGGAGGTGGTGAAGTCACCATCCCTGGAAGTGTTTAAGGAAAGACTGGATGTGGCACTCTGTGTTATGGTCTAGTTGACAAGGTGGTGTCTGGTCAAAGGCTGAACTTGATGATCTCTGAGGTCTTCTCCAACCTGATTGATCCTGTGATTTTCACCAAATAAAGAGTATTCTGTGGTTCTTATTCCCTGGGAACTAGCAAGAGAGTTAAAGGAATGCTTACTTGGGACTTCCTTATGTAGGTGCAAGGCAACAGGAGTCTTAGGATTTAAAAATCTTTTAGGCCTCTTGAGTTGTGCCAGTGTTTTGCAGAAGAGCAGAGAGGATGGTGGTTTTGTGAGTACAGCCCAAGGAACAAGGCTGGGTGGGTACAGGAGGGGGTAGATAACATTCCTGTATATTCCCCTATATGGCCTCACTGCACCTGTGTGAGGAAAGATAAACTAGCATTTACCAAATGCTATTTCTCTTTGCAGCAGCAGCCAAAGCAGTACTTTATTATTCACTTTAAGATCGTGGGACTACTTTTCCCCCACAGTTCCCTGTGGAAAATTTAAGCTAAACACAAACTTTTAGAGATAATCCCAGTTTAGCCAATTAGGATAATTTGCAACCAATTATAATACTCCTCTGCTTGAGTCCTCCTTCATCTTGTGAGTTGCCTGATGATATTTAGCCATGTGTAGTCTCTTTCTGAACCACTTTTTACAGTCCTTATAATATTAGTTGGGTTCCTTCCCATGCTGGTGGTGCTAATGGCCATGTTAAATATTAATACCTTTTTACTAATAATATTGGTAATATATCTGGAGCTGCTTAGTTGTGATCCTACTGCCCTAGTGGAATGAAATAGATTAAGTACCACTCCCCAGCAAGAGTGTAATTCATAAAAACAGGATGGACAGTATGTTGTGCCTGTCTGATGTATTTTAGAGAACATCTCTGCTGATGATAATACTTTGGGAAATTGGAAGAACATTTCCCCGGGACATATAAAGTGACTGTCTATTAGGAACATGTAGAGGATATGTCAGGTTTTCAAGAAATGTACTAGAAAGAGAAATTAAGTTTGAAAAAGCCAGTGCACTGGGGAAAGCAGGCATCTCCTTTTTCTTACGATGTGGATGAATCTGGATTCTGTTTAGCCATGCATGCAGTTTTAAAGCTTCGTGTACAGGCTCAGGAAGGATCAAAATAGCATTTTCAAGAGGCTGGCAGAACTTGTCTGAAACAATGGTACCTCATTAGCAGATGCTGATCCTATCAGAAAAAAAAAAATGGTGCCTTTTGCTTCAGTGAAGAAAATGCTGCCTTAACCCCTTGCTCCCCCAGTGGGAAGGGAAGAGTCTCTAGGCAGTAGTGATGAAGGGTTGGAGCAGAGCCATCCTGAGGGGCACTCAGGATTCAGACAAAGCTGGGAGACGCTGCAGCACTGTCAGTCTCGTTTGATTTATTAACGGGGCACATTGCAGGAAGGGGATGTGTTTGGAGCCCACACACCCTCAGCACTCTGCTTGGGGGAGCAAGTTGCAAAGTCACGTCTGGTACCACACATGAAGTCTTGCTTTTAAATAGTGGTTGGGTAGCTGTGAGGGGGTTCCCAGGGAAAAGAGGAATGGTGGAGGAGGATAGGAAGTGTGTTGGAGGCAGCACGTAAAATCATGGAGAGAAGGAGTAGGCTGCAGTTTTATACTCTGAATCTTACAGTGAAGAAACTAATACTGAGACTGGGAAGCTACTTAGAATTTTACTTATTCTTCTTGCTATATGTTTAGTGTAGCCATCAGTCCAGTGGGAAGGAGTAGGCAGATGGAGCAGGAAAAGGAGGACAATTAAGGTGAAAGTCAGGGTCCTGGAGTTGGTCTTTGATTACTCATGTGCACGGATCCATTCAGGCCCAAGTGGTACAAGTTTGCTTTGCTAATAACCCCTCTAGTAATTTATTTTTATTTTTTAAGAAAGCAAAAGCAATGAATGAATCTTTAACTGTAAGAGTTGTAGCTCTAATTTGCAATGCTGAAGGGCTCAAGGGTAAAGATTCAGGATAATGATAAGTTCTCTGAGCTTTACCTTGGCTATAAAGGAATCTTTCAGCCAATCTTCCCACCAGCAGCAGCCAGCAAGTGGGGAGGGAGGAGTAATGGAAACAGCCTTTATATCTAATTAGGTTGTATTTATGATTTGCTGTGTGGTACTTACCTGAGAGGAGATTCTGCTTGCATCTTCATTGTCTCTCATCTTAAAGGGTTTCATTAGCATCTAATTGCTGCTTATTTTCCTCATTCAGAGCATCCAGGTGCTGTACAATGTTCTTAATCAAGTGTGGAAAGACCATTTGTCAAGAAAGTTCCTGCTCCTTCAGCAAGGTGCTTCTGAAAAGGTTTGGCCTTTGTCTGTGCTTATCTAGGGGAAAAACAAGTGACAAGAGTCTGGAACTTGTCTGAGGATCTTCAGTAGATCTTTCCAACCTTGTCTCCCTGATCACACCTCCCAGTAGCGTACCAGTGAAAGCCTCATCTCAACTGGAACTAATTTAATGGGATGATGCCAGTGTTGGCCTTGCTGAGCTGCTCTTGGGACAAGTAGGTCACTCAATCAGAAGGTTGAGGGATGAGCAGTGTGAGATGTTACTGGAAGCCTTAAATCCTTTCCTCTGGAGAACTGGAAGGCTGGCTGGGAAAATGCACAGGTTTGAGCCCAGCTGGCTGGGGTGGTAACGAAAACAGAAGTTACGTGGATCCCTCTTGGCCTCATGCATCTTGTTTCAGTCACAAAGGGTCAACTGTGAGAGAGATTCTTGAACTGGGATATCAAGGCAATAGTTCTTGTGATGTCAGGTGTGTCTAGGTGTCTTAGGTTCAGAGTTTATCTTTTCAGCAGTAAGGAGGTGATCAGAGTGATGGACTGTTCTCCTGCTGGCATTGTGCAAGACTTGAGGACTTGGGTGTGTTTGTCCATACCATAACCAGTGACGCTGGGGAGCTCAAAGGGTTAGTAAGGTAGAGAATACTCTCCTTTGTGAAAGGGACAAATGTTCTCCCCTGCCTCATTGAAACTGACTGTAGAAAACACTAAGAGCATTTTTTTCTCCTCCACCTGACAGAATTAATCCAGTGGAAACCATCTGGATTTAAGGTAGCATGGTTGGAATCAGAATAAATACCTTGTTTTTCTGGACTATTAGGATATTTACTAGCTCTTGGCCAAAACATCTGCTGATATGACTTCACCAAATTTAGTGAAGCTTGGATCAAGGTCTCCAATGGCATATTTTTCATCCAGTTCATTAAGCAGCAAGCAGTTGGATCAGATAGGACACAGAAAGCAAAAAACTCTTGCTGAGAAGGTAATATACTTCATTAGTCATCCGGGTTTGCAAAGGAGCAGGGAGAGAATTGTACCCACATCATCAAAGTCCTGTCAGCCCTCAGCGGGTGTCTCGCTGTGTGTCTCCAGCCCCTGTTGGAGCAGAGCTCTGGAAGGTCTGGGATGATGTGCAGCTTGCTGAACTAAAATGCCATAAGAGGAAAAACTTCTGATGGAACAAGCACTAAGGAACAAAAAGATAAAAAGAGATGAGAAAGCATAGTCACCCCCACAGAAGTCCTGTTGATGCCATGTTGCTCCCAGGCATTGCTGGTGGGAAATGGGGAGCAGCTTCGAGGGCTTCTGCAGAACAGCAGCCACAGCAATGAGCAGTCAGTATGGGATCACAAGGAAATGGTTAGGTTGCTTTTGAAAATGAAGCTTTGTTAATTTTATTTTATTTTTGCTAATGCACTTCACAGGAAGTCCCAGCTTTCTTTGGGAGGGGTTGTCAGTGAATTTAGCATGAGCTAAACATACACTTGGGGCTTGCAGTTATCTGTAGCAAGTGTGCAGGAAAGGGTAGATGTCTCATGTGCCTGTCAGAGTGGAATGCCAGTCTCTTCAAGTCCTTCAGCATAAGCATCCACCACTGTGTGACTGTGGGAGGAGAGGGAAAAGGAAGGGTGCAGGAGAAAGATGGTAGTTCTGTAGGAGTGTGGAACAGAGGATTACACCCACAGCGTTTGATATGGAAGAGCAAGGCTTGCTGCCTGTGTGTGACATTGTGTGGGAGAGATTAAAGTCACCCTAGGCAGGCAAGAATTGGGTGTGAAGCAGGAGAAGAAAGGGGGATTAAGTTGAAAGGGGCGTGGTACAAGAGGAAGGAGTGTTCCTCTGGGTGAAATACAGGTAATGTAAAATGACAAGACTTGGATGATGTGGCTAGCCTTGTAGCAGAGGTTACAAGGGCTGAAGGATCTGCAGGTGGACCTGGAGTCACTCCCAAACCTTGAACTTCTCCTGGAGATTCCTATCCTTCCAGCTCTTGGAAGCAAGTGGTATGAGGCTTACCAGAACAGTGGTCAGCCCCAAAGATTGGAGGGGTGCAGGATGCTTCAGAGTCAGGGTGAATTTTAGGGCTTTCTTACTCTCCAGGAGCTGATTGTTAGAGGCTTTCTGCTTTTGGGTGGGTTTCTGGGTTCCCCAAATGCCACTTGTTATCAGTTCCCTGGAAAGCCTGCCACTATAAAGGAATCTCTAGTCTCTTCGTAGCTGAGGTGCCCAGAAGTTTCAGACTAAGTCTCCATGGTGCCAAGTGCTGCATTAAAATGTAATATTATTTGCCCTGAGGAGACTTTTTCTACTGTGCCTGGAAAAGACAAAACAGTGCAAGGTATGAACCAGCCCCCCAAAAAAGGGATTGTTGGGCTGCTTAGTGCATCCTCTCATGGATATAACATCAACACGTTTGGTACAAGGGAAGACCCTGGAGGTGAACCTGATGGGATTTAGAGCTGGCTGGAGTGCTGTACTGCAGGTGTTCAAGTGCAAAGGTGTGGAGAAGACCATCTGCTGAGTGTCTAAGGCTGATGCTTCAGTTGTACTTGCATGTAGGATGCCTGCATTGCTTGCTTATGTTTAAAATCCAACCATAAATTGTACTTTGAGTGGCTGTTACACATTTCCTGCTCCAGGAGCAGACTTTCAAAGCTCACAAGAAATATTCAGTTACAATTATGTCTGATTTAAAGGGAAAAGATCTGTAGCTTTGTAGCCTTAATAATTTGCTCAAACAGCTGTAGATTAATGAAAGTGTTGCTCAAGGCTTGTTTCCAGAAATAGCACGTAGCTTGGCCCGCTCCAGTCACATTGGGTTTAGGAAATGAGTTTGTGTTTTTAATGCTGGAAGTGCACACAGGAGATGATCTACCAGAGCTCTCTGGATTCATGGTTTAGCTGGTCGGGTAATGTCCAGAATAGCTTGAAAACAGTTTCTTTGTGGAGTTGCAGAGGTCTTTAGAATCACCTTGTAAATGGTTTTGCTTGTTGTAGAGGGAATGTCAGCCTCACCACAGAGAGTGGCCACCAACTGCTCTGCAGTCAGAGCACTGAGAGACTGATGTGATTTTTCCTGTCCTAGGACACAAAGCTGATAAATCTGTCATTTAAAACACTGAGGTGAAAGAGTCTACTCTACTACTAAGCCTTCCACTCTGTGGTGTTGGACACTATTGGGTTCCCCAGATTGAGTCACCAGGAAAATTATGTTCCACAGAAAAATGCTCTTCTAACTGTATGTTTTTTTCAGTCCATTGTCTCTTAATTTGATTAAGTACAGAATGCCTAGGGACAAGAGGCTATTTGATAAGAAAACCGCAGTCATCAAGTGGAACCAATTCTTATTCCTGTCATCATCCCTGTAACACACAGAGCCACAGGGACCTTGCTTCGTAACATGCAGTTTACTTTCCATAAAGAGAGGTGCAGTCCCTTATGGTCCAGTCAGGGGCAAGTGTGAAATCAGAGTTAGTGTATTCCCATGGTGTGTAGTCTGAGGTCATGTAATGCCCTGTGGATTGTTGAAGATAGTTGAAGTACCTGTTTTGGCATGCTTTCCACATTATCCGTTGGGATTGTTCCTGGCTTTGAAGAGAAGCATACAGTAATCCGAGCTTTGCCAGGGACAGGGACCACGGTGGCCCTTGCTCTGATTTTGTGTTATGGGCTCTAATGTGTCCTGTAAGGTCCAGGAGTGTCCCAGATGGTACAAGAACAGAGTTAAATGTTATTTGCTCCCTTGTGAAGATCTGATGACTCGCTGAGTTTTGTCCTGCAGTGGGACTGGCAAGCTCTTCCTGCAGTTATTGCTGCTCAGGATTCCTGTGGTGAAAAGCTGAAGATCCCTCCCTCCTGAGGCTAAGAGGACACCCCACTGCTCCCACTTCAGTGAACACACATTCACTGTTCTGTGTGAGAAGCAATAAACCTGCTAATCTGTTCAAATGCTGCTGCCCTGTAATAACACACACTTTTCTTCTGAGACACTCACTTGATTGGGATTTTTCCATTGATGTCTGGCCTGATTTATCTGTTTCAAACATGACTGCAAATAAAAGCAGCACTCATTGAGCTGATCCAATTTGACCTGACAGGGACAAAATGACTGGAGCTGGATGGTAATTCTCTTCCAAAAGAGAATGACAGTGGTAGATCAGGGAGATATGGATTGGTTGGTATTTTACACAGAAATGGTCCACTTCTTTTTTTCATTGCTTTCATGAGCTTGAATGCAAAGTTTTTTGCTTGTGGGTGATAGATTTTTTTTTTTTGGACAAGGGAGGCAAATTGCTTGATTATGGAAAAAAAAAATTTGTGCTGCTTGAAAATTTTTAACCAGTCTTAAAAATGTTTCTAGGCTGGATGTCTGAGTGGAGAACATGCAGGGAGACTCTTCAGCAAAGCTTCTGACTGGTTAACAATATAGAAAGTAAAAAACTTTAGGCTTGCAAGTAATCAGTTTTTTGTATTGGATGTTAAGAAAAAGGCTTTGCAAAAAAACAAACCAGCTGTGTGACATCCTGAAATGATGCTATAACCACTGTAAGACCTGCAATGGTAGGGAGATGATTTTGGAGTGCTTCTAGACATATCTGACTGTATAAAATAGGAGAGGATGTTGAATGTCCTTCCCATACTTAAGGCAGTAGTAATTTGCCTGTGCCAGGGACAGGAAACAGTGACACAGAATTACTGCTAATAAAACATCCTCTCAAAGAAGTTGTCCTGTGGAACAACAGCAGCCTCTAAAGCAGTTGGTGTGAATTTGGAAGCACTGGGGTTTGCCAAGTGAGTGCTGGCTGTCGCTCCACCGGTGCAGGCAAGTGAGGAGTTATTACTGCACTAAGATGCAGCACCAGACACTGATTTAATGACTGGAGTGTTGCCTGTGGGCTGAGCAGGAATTGGGATGAGGAAAAATTCCCTATTTCCTCCCTTTGTTTTGGTTGTTTTGCAAATAATTGAGCTAGGATGCTCTTGGCTGGATTGGCAGTTTGCCCCTCCACAGGGGGACCGTACAGAACAACTTAAAGCTCTGTATGGCAACTGGTCTTTTTCAAGGTGTAGTGGTTTGGTCCAAAATACTCATTGCTGTTTATCTTCTGTGAGATAAGAATTAGGAGAAAAGCAAAGCAGGCACCAAACTTGAAAGAATATAAAGAAGTTTATTAACAGACCTAAAAGAGGGAAAAAGAAAAAATAAAATCATACCACACCTTCAGAACACTTCTCCTCCCCCCCCACCTTTCTCCCTTCTCCTACTGACAATGTAAAAAGACAACCCTTGAGATGTTCAGTCTGTTTACCACTTCCATAATAACCTTGTTCAGTCCATTTAGGAAGAGGAGTCTCTCTTGCCCATGCTATGAAAACATTATCACAACGAGACAGCCGCCTGGGTTGGTTCTCTGCTCGCATGTGAGTCCCTTCCCCCGAGTTGCAGCTTTTCCCACAACTGCTTCTGAGGGTCCAATCTTGGGCCACTGGGGTACAATTTTAAGGTTGAGCCATTCAGAAACAAAAGTTCTCTTCACCTACCTCTGGGAGCATTTCATCTCTAAGAACAGAGGCCCTTCTCCTTCCCTGGGAGCAAAGGGTCCTCCTCATCTTCATCTCTAGGACTGTCTCTGGGAGCATCTCTAGGAACTGAAGTCTTCTCCTTTCCATTTGGAGCAAAAGTCCTCATTGCTTCCATCTCTCCCTGTTCAAACTTCTCATCAAATTACAGCTGCTTCAGCATCTGCCTATCTCAGTGCAGGTGCTTTTGCTCAAAAGTACAAGTTGAACGCTCCACCCCCCCATGCCTTCATGAAATTACAACAAGTACTCTGATACATCATAGCTTTACAACAGAATTTCAGCTTTAAGCACCTCCTCTTTCTCCTCCCTCAGGTTTTCAGCTCTTCACACAAATCAAAGGGTTAATCTCACCTAAGCCTTGCAGCTGGAATGTCGATTATCACTGTTGCTCACATGATCTTTTGCCAGACAGCGGTGCAGCTTCAGCTGAATCTTGGCCGCACTGGAGAGGGGGAACCGGGTGACTCCGGCTGCCCACAGCAGGGCTGTGGGGGTGGTTCTGTGGGTGGAACGGGGCCCATTGGCTCCAGGATGGCCGTGGCCTGGCCCAGCCTGGCCTGAGCAGGGCCTGGGCCGGGCCCACCGGCCCCCGCATGGGGCCCACAGCCACCTGTCCCAGCACCGGAAACGAGACAGAGCTGGGGGCGGGTTGTGTATTCTTAAGTGTGGATGACAGAGGCGGTCACAATTTTAAGTGGCTAAAAAATTGTCCATATTCAAACTGGCCAGCTGATAGGTTCTGTCAGGTTATAGAGGAGCTGTAAGAACCCCTTTGCAAGAACATCACTTCTGAGATTCTGCTTGCTAACCCATGACGCAAGGGTATTGACAAACTTGGAAATGAGTCTAAATTTTCACTATCAGACAGTACTAAAAGATTAATTCTCTTTGCAAGAGTGATGCCACAAAGACTTACTGTCTTTGCCATGCACAGGTCTCCAGGGAGAGGAGAGAGGTGAGGATGGCAAAGAGCTTGTGGAGTTTCATAACATTGCACAGCTCTGGGTTTGCTGGTCTCTTAATGAGATTTAATTGCGGGCTGCTTGCTTGCCACTAGATGACAGCCTTACTCTGTGCACCAGGGCCATGGTTATCATTAATAGGGGGCAGGGAAATGACCCTCTTACAGGACATGTCCTGCCTGTCTGGCTTCCAAGTGCCTTCTTGCAAGGCAGGGAGCTGGGCACAAAGATGATGGTGCAGATTAGCTGGCTTAATGGAGACGATAGTACTTGAATCTTGGCCACACTTCAAATGTGAGTACAAATCAAAAAGTGAAATCAAGAAATCTGCATTTCTTCCAAGAATGAAAGGATGGGTTTGTTTTTTAGCTGCAGGACTGTGCTCTTTGGGTTGCTTTTTCCAGCCTGACCCAGTATGGTCTTCAGGCTAGTAAGCTCTGAGCTTCAAATCTGGCCTTCAGGCTGGCTTCCATTCATGGTGAGCTTTCCTGTACAATGACCTGGCAGAGTCCCCTCCTTCCACTAAGCCGAGAGGGAATGAGACATGAATACTGTTCAAGCATATCATCACAGAAAAGTCACACACTCTGTTGTATTCCTTGACTACTTTTCCTCTGTGTTTTTCTTGTCTTTAGTTTCACTCTGTCTTGTTGCAGATGCAAAAATCTAACTGCATGGGTTACTTTTGGGGCAGAGCATCCCACCACCTTCCTTCTGCAGGCTTTTGGGATCTGCATGATGCATGTGTGCTGGGAAGGTGAAATGTAAATTGCCCAGTTAACATGCCATCCAAATGTTAGCATGGCATAGCATATAAAATGATAGAGATCAGCAGGGCAGGTTTAATGGCTTGAAATCTTTCACACTGCCACTGTAATAATATCAGATGTGAAAATACGTGTTTTATGTCAGGGCTGACTTTGAAGCTCTGAAACAAATGCAAGGTGGAGGAGGTAAAATGTGAAAGTAGTCAGGGAGATTTTAGTGTTGGACATATATGACCTATTACAGCCCTTCTCAAGGAGGCTTTTGGAGAAAGACCCTTGCAGAGGTTTTGAGTCCTCGGTCAACTGTTCAATTATATTTGTACCGTGCCCTGCCTCACTGCATTTGCTTCATGTGGTCCCGGGAGCCTTGAAGCCCACCTTGCCTGGTGGCAGTAGCACTCCTACCTGAATGTGACTTTCCAGCTTTGCAGGACTGAAGACATCCTCTTGGGCTGTTCCTCTGGCTCTGCCCAAGTAGAGCAAGGTTGTACTCTAAGTTATGCTTTGTTTAATGTGTTGTCTGTCCTGGAGCCTTTGGCCAGGGATGCTAAAGGGAACACAGGTACATACCAAGGTGTTTCAGTGTCTGGAATGTGCTGCTGTCAGGGTGATGTTAAAGAAGCTGAGTTGTGACATCGTTATTGACCAGGATCTTCTCAAAGTTTGAGCCACTGAGCTTATATAATTTAATGCCTTCCCTCCTTCTCTTTTCATTAAATTTTTCTCCATTATGCAATTCAGCTTAGAAGGAGATCGGGGATGGATGCACTTGAGCACATGAAGGGAGGTGGATGGGCAGCCACTAGGTCAGCTCATGGGGCAGGATCCTGGAGGGAACAAGCACAAGCCCATTGCTGTGGCTCACTGCAGACTGCTCCAGGCAAGATATGCAAGGAAGAGATGCAGGATAACATATCGTTCCTTTGTACAGTACATTACACGCGCACACAACACACATGATCTCGTGGTTTGTATGGCTGCCGGATAACCCCTCTGAAACAGCTAATTCCTGGATGTAAGCACATTATCATCTCTGTTTTGATTAGGATGCTAATACATATTAATATTTTACTACTTTCCACCTATCAGCTGAAGGAGGGATGTCCTTTACAAGTATTTAGTTAGCTGGTTTAAATGGGCAAAGCATATAAATAATACTAATGAGAGGGGGAGAAGGTAATACATGGAGTGGAACTCATTAATTACTATTTATTAGTCATTAAGGAGTGAACAAAGTGCTAATTGAAGTGTATGAGCTTGACTAGCCATGAATGTTTTCACGTGACTATAAGAGAGTCATTGCTTTTCAAAACACTGTTAGAGCATTTTGAATTCTATTAACTATTTTTTGCATCCCTGGTCTTTGCTGAAGGTTTTGAAGCTGTGCTGTTGCATGATGATACCCGATAGTAATTTTCAGCAGAACTTCTAGCTCTAGAAAATTTTTGGAGATTCATCCTTATGTTTGAAGAATTGCTTTGGTTTGTATTTCTTTTCACTAGCTAGTACATACCTTTCTGCACAAAGGAAAAAGAAAACTGTGTTCAGCTGAGTCTCATGGTCTTTCTGGGCCACATTCTGTTTTCATTGCCAGCTTTTCATATTTGCAAACATACCTTGTATTTAGTGACAGGGCTGAGGTTGGGTTCTGTCCCCAGGTGTCTGTGTGTGTGACCACCTTCATAGGAGTGCACGTGCTTGTGTGCAAAAGTCTCCCTCCTGATGTGGAGGGCACATTTTGTTGCTTATTTACAGTGTGTTACCCATCCTCATTCTGTTTGAGGCAATTGCACAGAAATGCTGAGTGCTGCCCTGCTTTGTTCTTTGCTTTTTCCTCTTCTGTGTATTTTTTCCTCTTTTTCCTCCTTTCCGCTATTTGGATGCTGAATTGGGATTTATCCTTGCCTGTGAGGGTGACTTTTTGGGCACAGATGTGTGGTGGTGGCTCTCGGGCTGCCCTCTGCCAGGGCTGCCCTCCCCGCATGCAGGGACACACTGGGAGGTGCCGCTGGCCTCGACGCCCAACTGCTCTGATGCTTCCTGACAGCTGCGATCCCATCCAGGAGGAGCTCTGAGCAGGAGCATGTCTCGGTCCTGTGCTTTTATTTCTGGTTCTGTTGTGAAAAATAAAGCTTTCCGGCACATTAAATATCCTTTTGGGAAATGGGAACGGAAAGCGCCATCTCCCAGCTGCGTGTCTGGTTGTAGTGGTCGTGCCCTGGGTGAGCCTTTGCCCCACAGCAGCGTCAGTGTAAGGCGGTGCCCTTGAGCAAATCTTGGGTGCTGTGGGAAAAGGTTAGCAGAGGCTTTTCAGCTATTTGTGCTGGTGATGCAGCAACTGCACAGACTGTCTCCTTGCTCCTGCTGAGCTGAGGGATGGTGGCGACTTGTCCTGGTTTTGCACAGTGGTCCTGACTTTTAAGAACCTGGATTTGTAACTGGGCATGGTCACACTCAGTGCTCTTGCTGGGGAACCCAAAGGTGGCACTTACTGCAGAGCAACAGAGGCAGATCCTGGGGACTCACTCTCATTTTCCTAATGGAGAAATAAGGAACTGGATGAAAAACTTTGACTCTATCAAAGGAGAAAAGCCCCAAAATCATGAGCTCGTCTCTTCTCCGTCCTACTTTAGTCCCTAACAGATATTTCGATGAACAAGCCCATACGCCTACCCATGAAGTGCAGGGGTGTTGCATAGATTGTAACTTGAACACTGACTGGACTGTATTTTTCAGTGTTTTGGATCATTTGTAGCATGAGTGATCCTTCCAAGACCTAGGGTCCCTAGACATGCTATCAATATTTTTTGTGTTTGTGTTGCACCTGTGCTCCTCCCCTTTGGCAGAGACACAGGAGAATGCAGATACAGGGGTGGTGCAGGTTACACCGTGTCCAGCAATGCTCCAAGCCTCACCCGCTGCACAGCACCCACATGAACCCATGATGAACAGGAGTGCCACCACGATTTCTGAGCAAGGACAGCCCTTCTTGGAGGAATATCTCCATCAGAGTGGAAGCTTGCAGCTGGACTTTGGTTGTTCCTTTTGTTTGTTTGTTTTAATATTAGCTTGTTAATTATCCTAAAAAAGAAGTCTGTGTGTGTTCTTCTAAAAATAACAATTCCTTCCATGCTTTTGTGCCTGAATAATCTCAATTTGGTGACCCACAAACCATAGGCAGAAGCAAAAAAGAAATAATTTTCTTTTTCTCTTAGGAAGCAGATGGCTCAGTTCAACTTCTGTGATGTTCTCTAAATGAAATTGTGTTGTAGATGTTCGGCAAGAAACTAATTTCAGGAGTTTGGGAGAGCTCTGGAAGGGTGAAGGGACCAAAACCACAAATTGTCTGTCTCAACAAGGGACAGGAGAGAAGATGTGGGAAGAAGGGAGGAAATAATTATAGTGCAGAATTTATTCCAAGCTTTTCGTTCTGTTTTTCCTCTGCAAAGAAGTAGCAAAATTCACATATTTATTCAGTGTTTGCATTTAATAGCAACCTTTTTTCAGTCTGTACTTCTTGGCCTGAAGCTGTTAATTGAACAATTCCTTCAAGCTGTTTGCAATTCACGTTGTGGCAACTCACTGTGTACATCAGCTGGCAATGCTGCACTTTGCCCGTATGTGACCACAGCAGCATGAATTTGGAACAGCATATTTGCACATATTGTTTGCAGATGGATGGCTGGAAATGTACAGCCTGCAAATATTTGAGTGTCTGAATATAAAATCTGCTTTTGCCTGAGTGTTCACACCTGTAAAGCTCAAGCATCAGAGCTGGTACTGTGAGAAAAAACAAAGTTTGAAGAAAGGACAGGGAGGAGGAAGACAATGGCTCAGATCAGTCACCGGGAATGTTCAGTGCTAAGAGTATTGCTGTACTTGAGGACAAGAGGAGAAGGGTGAGGATTTTGTTGAGGAAATAAGGGTGTTTAGGAAGGGGAAGATGGACTTCAGCCTGATCAGCAGTTGCTGAGGGCTGATCTAGCAGAAGGAAGTGGCTGAGCCTGTGGAGTAGTTAGAGGATCAGGTTATGATGGAGAGGTGTGGAGTTCCTGCAGCTGGGTTATCACTCCCTGCTCACACTGGGGGTGTCTTTGCTCCTCCTGTGGTGGGTGAGAAAGGTGCATGAGATCAGTAAAACCATGGGAAGTTGCGGCAACTCTTAACTGGGGTGAGTGTATTGCTTTTAGTCATGTGCATCATATTTTAGCAGAGTACAAAATTGCAGTCTGGAGCAGATGAGTACTGTGGGAACAGCTTGGTTTTAGCCGCTCCAGTAGCACAGAGATGGAAAGCAGAAGATGGAAGGAAAAGGCTGGAAAGGCCTCAAGGACTGATACATTTTTAAAATTTATTAAGCTGTTGAGTTGGATCTCTGGCACTTATATCCACTCGTTGGTGATGATTTCTATCCTATTTATAAGGATGCTTTCAAACTAACTGGGATGTCTGTGCTACTGCATGGTAAAAGCAGACACTGCCTCTGGTTTCTTGAGCATCCTTGGACAGGTCTTTTCCCATGCCTCATTTTCCCCATGATGGATACAAACGTTGATTCGACTTTTAGGATGTGTTTTGACATCATCTACCATAAATCTACAAGGCACTTGTGAAATAATAAAAACAGTCTTGTCTCTATTGGCCTCAGGAGGGATGAGGATATATGGAGTAGGAGATGTCAATGCAGGAGCGTTTTTGGTCAGAGAATAAAACACAAGGAGTTCTACACAAGTAGAAGAAAAAGATGAAGAGTAAAAGTAAATAAGAATACGGTTTCGTTTCCCACTCTCTAAACAAATCACTCTGTATATATGTGTGTATATATGTATATATGTATTTTTTTATTCCCAGGGCAAAATAAGGTGCAATTTATATAACAAAGTCTGACGTTAACAGAGAGGTGCAAAGGTCTGTGAAGCTGCGGAAGTAATTGCTTTGACTCTTGCACTGGATCTTTAGGATAGCTGGGTGCTATTGTTTTCTGCCTCTGTTATAGTCTCCCTGTTTCTGTGCATCACCTAACACAAATCATCATTCCTGCAGGCTTTGGAAACTGTGGCAAATTGTCATCTTGCCATTACTGGATTTTCCTTTAACAGACAGTTTTTATTTCCATAGCCTGCAGCTGCCAGCACAGACTTCCCAAAGAGAGGAAGGAATGTTTTGTCTATTTGTTTCTCAAATTCTAGAGTATTTTATACTCTTTTCTCCAATGGTGGCTGCATTTTCTTCTGTGACAGGAGAAGGAGCTTGCTAAAAGCTTTGTCACTGTCATTACATTGCTGCAGGGCTGGAGTCAGTGTTGCACTTTATGAATTTTCCCCTTTCTCTCCCTGACTAAGGGCTGTCCTTCCAGCCCACGTAGTTGTGCAGCCTCTGGAGTAGCCCAGCAGCAGCACCGAGTTGAACTCCTCCAGTCTGTCCTTCCAAGTCCATGTTTCTAAAAGTAACAAAAGCAAAACCTGATCCCCTTTTTTCAAGGAGGAGTTGTGTTGAGGCAAGGAGTTGAATGCGACAACAGCTTTCATGACACAGAGATGTGCTCTTGAGAAACTGAGGTGATGTGTCCTCTGAGCCCATGACATGCTGTGTAGCATCGTGGTTGCTCATTGACAGTGTTGGATTTTAACAGTGGAGTAACCAGCTCCAGTGGTGAGGAACCTTGCACCTCTTTGTCCCTTCTGTGGGTGTCTCATCCTTCTCACAGAGGAGCAAAAGATGGCTTTGCTCCAATAGCCAGTGTGTTCTTTGAAGATAGGTAAAGTATGTGAGCTCTAATCTGTTGGTATTTTTAGCTCTGCCAGGAGGATTTGGTCATTTCAGTTCACTGTTACTGATTTTTTTGCATGTGTGACATTGAACCTACAGCTGTGGAACATTTCTGGTCGCTGACCTCTCTGAACAGCCCTGCAGTGCCACGTGGCGGAGCTGTCTTTGCATGGATGATTGGTTTTGAGACTTGGCAGCCAGGGAGGAAAAGTGGAGTGGAAAACTGATCCTGATGAGCAGTGAAGGATTAGCTAGGGAGATTGTACACTATAAATTTGCATTTCCTTTCCTAGATAGTCACAGGAAATGCAGAGAAAGACAGACAAAGCACAACCATCAACAAGAAAACCAATAGTCTTAAGCTGGTTTTGAACTTCAAAGTAACATCCAGCTAGTTTAAGGCAAAATTACAGGCCTTGTTATCCAAGCTCATCGATGCCATGGGGCTGTGTCTTGGAGCTGTGGAGGAGTAGGTTGGCTTCTTTTTGCTCTCTATATTATTAAAGCCAAAGCCAGCATGGTTCTGATTTTTTTTATTTTTTAAAACGTAATGTTTGGTAATGATGCATGAAGCAGAAAGGAAGTTACTTGATTTCCCTTTCTCCCTCCACCCCAATAACCAGCCTTAGCTGTTTTGCATGCTGTCAGCTCAGGAAAAATCATGCTGAGACTTTAAACAGAGCAAATAGGATGAGGGAATCATTAGGAAGGGAAAAATAAGAAATGCTGTAGCTGTTGGAGTTTGTTCTTAGAGTTGTACAGGGGTATGATGGCTTATCAGATGTGGTGTGATGGGAAACACTGCAGGAGCTGGAGGTGGCAACTGTAGTGATGCTGGTGTGGGTACCAGTCTCAACAAGGTGGGACTGAACTGTCTGATGCAGGAGCAAGGGCTTTTCTGCTTGGCCTGAAAATCTGAGAGAGACAATTGCAACCTAAAGGCCACTTGCTGGCGCTGTTCTATCTCCCAGTGCTTCCTGAAGTGGTTCTCAGCCCAGTCTTGAGAGCTCTGTTATTATCAAGAGAAAAGTAGCCCCTGAGCAGCAAGGATCCAAACTCAGAAGGGTTCAAGGCTCAAACCCACATACTTTGATCAGGCAAACAGCTGGCAAAGCTCACTCAGACTGACATGTCTAGAAACCGGGGGCCTGGAAGCAGTGCTGGGGGATCAGTTAAATGCATGATATGGGAGACTTCATGACTAGCAATGTTTTGCAGCCTTCCCTGCAGCCTTCCCTGCAGCCTTCATGCTGCTGTGAGCAGGAGTACACAGAAACCAGCTGGTCCTTGACCAAACCAGTGGTACTCTCAGGAGCACAGTGTGGCTGGCAGTATGTGAGAGCCTACCAAACCAAGTAAGTCCAATTTTCATTTGTTATTAGATCATCAGTCACTGAAGTGAACACGACTTCTCTCCCAGGCACTCTTTACAATGTGTGGCCATTAAAAACTTCTAAGAGATGTTCAGAGTTTCTTTACTTAGTGTTTCCTGGAGGTCATATGTGAAATGTCATCATTTTGTGTTTTCTGATTTAGGAAACTTTTTTAATTTAGAAGGATTTAGGCAGCAGAGATATCAGTTCATTCTCCTAACAGTTTGTTAACTTGGTTTATTTCACTATCACTTGATATGGCAAAGCACATTTTGGCAGCTGAAAGGCCTAACCTATTGGATGCAGCGCTTCCTATTCCTTGCCTACACTGATTGCCCTTTTGACACTGTCACCGGGAATGGGGAATAGGATGGTAATGCCACGTGAAATGTCAAGCACATATGTGCTCAATTAGTTTATACAAGCAAAGGGCACCTTTGCTTAGAGGCTACACTGACTGCAAAATCCATAATGATGTAACAGCGAGGCTATGGCATAACCTGTACTGGGCAAGTTCAGGGCTGCTGCTCCAGATTGCATCTCCTTTACAGAGCAGGTTTCTAAAGAGTGTCTGGACTTCCAGCCTCTTGTGATAATGACTTTACATCACCATGGGGCACCTGACCCTTCATGAAGTTTCCGGGAGAGGTGACACAGAGACACGGGCTGCTAGCACAGCATGGTCCAATGGGAAATCATCCCTTTTCCCCAGGGGCCTTTGTGTGAAGGACAGCAGCTGGTAATTGACCGTGTTTTTAGTGGAAATGGAAATCATTATCCTCTAGTTTTATAGTAATGTCTGGCCCAAGGACAGCCCTGCATTTTTTCATCTTCCTCTAAAGTCAGTGATGGTCACTCACTTGAGGTTTTGAAAGCTCTTTTGATCTTCTGTATTTAACCCTGTTTTTCATTCTGTAACGTTACACTAGTTGTAACCAAATCAAGTCATCATAAAGGGAGACCACAAAACTTCATAAACTTTAAAAGGTGCTTAATAATTATTTAAAACTAAAAATGCTCGTTATTTCATTGATGAGCAGTGGGCCTTGTTAGGCACTAGTAGTGAGATGCAGAGCCTTGCCTTTTCGGGTTGCCAGACTGAATTTAATCAGACTGTATGTAAAGCATGTCCCAAGTAATAGTTCATCTTCTCTCATTCCTACCTGAAGACACAATAAATCCTCTGTTGATGTCCCAGTTGTTCTGACAATAATAGCATGCTGTTGACAGCCAGAGGGGTGATCAAGAAGAATAAGCAGTAGGGGAAGGGCCTGGACTTGCTTCTGTAATGATGACAGTATTTACATTGGAACCACTAAGGACTAATCCATAGGTGAAGCAGTTGAGCTGATGGTGCATCAGGGGAAAGGGCATAGCAAAGAGTAGGGGTCCTTGGTGACCTCTGGAGTTCAAAACAGTGGTGGGGGAATTAGGTTTATCTGCCTTCAGATTTCTCTGGAAGTGATAGATGAGCACCTGCATGTAGGTTTAGATCCATGTTTCCTAGACCACACTAAGGATTGATGCATTTATTCATGGTGGTGGAACTCCACAGGAGCTTATGCATTTAACATTAGCCAGAATCTAATCTCTGCCGAAGGTTTGACAAAGGTCTGACCCATTTTTACCATCAGTCAGTGCTGTTGACACCTTATACATAGCTTCTTATAATTTTGCTTGAAAGTAGCAGTAGTTTCAGGAAAAAGTCACTGTAAGATTAACTCTCATTTAATCTTTTCCCTGTTTTAACATTCCAGCTGTTTTGAGCTTAGTTGTGAGGACTGCACACTTCTAAGAGTTAGGACTGGGTTGTGGTTTCTGAAGTGGCTGTCTCCTTGGGCATGAATGTGAAAAGAGACTTCTTAAGGAGGGTGCACTCCTTTTCATTGGGTAAAGACACTGCAGGGCAACTGTCTCTGCTGGACTTTCCTGGCATCTGCACCTCAATTCCTGAAGTAAAGCACTTAGGAGAGAGAAAAGCAAAACTGAAAAATGAAGAACTGTTTCTGAATGTTTTGGCTGGACATGCTCTGTTTTCAGCCTGAAAGTGGGCAAATATCATCCTCTCCAGCACAAATTGAAGGGCATTGGTTGAAGTTACTACGTTTGTTACAGTGAAATTGTAACAAGGCTCGTGGATTAGTTAGCTGGCTTTTTATTTTAGTGTTTTAATTTGTGAAATAAACCTGTGACTGCTTTTCCCTTTCAGTAATTGGACACTCCTAGTCCTTTCGTAGCTCTTTCTTCCAGCACAAGTGAGATTCCATCTTCTCCAGAAAAACAAGCATGCGTGGTTTGAGCTCAAATAGCCAGAGAAGGATTTATGACAAAAAAAGGAGCAATCCTGAATTGCTCCACTGGAGGGAAGTGTTTGACTCAGTGTCGAAAGTATCAGTGTAATTTTTGTCCTTAAATCTAGTTCTACTTTTTTCCCTTCAAGTGTGTATGATGGGAAACAGCAACAAAAAGGCAAGCAATGCCCTTGTCTGTAGACTATTTCAGCAAATACTGTGCCCTTGCTTTCAGTTCAAAACAGATGCTGCAGTCTTCTAAGACCATCTCTGTTTGAGATATTTAAGCTTCCAGGGGAGGAAAAAAAAAGTCAAAATAACAGCTTTTGGGGATCTGTTGCTTTTCAGAGATGATTAAATTACTGTCATTATGTCTTTTGATGCAGACCTTTGACATTTGACTGAGTGTCTGATATTTTCTTCCAACAGATAATGAAAACAATGGTAAGGAACAGTTTTGGTTTGTATTTGTGATGTCTTTCTGCCTACCAGTGAAGTCCTGTTACCAAATATTTTCTCAACCTGTGTTAGCTGGTACTAATATTTATAGTATTTAAAAGCTTAAATTAGAAGGGGGGGAAAAAAAGGAAAAAAAAGTAGCCCATGGAAGTGTGTATCTGCTGGATGACAAATGAGAGTGTGGCTCAACAGTCATGATGCTGCTGACTGGTTTTTGCTGAACCCTCTCAGAAATGAAACCACACAGGTTCTCTCAGGTAAGTGGGACTTGATGAGTTCTGCTCCACCTTCCCTTTGTGGGCAGGACTGTGCCCTGAGCAAAATTAACATCTCCTGACACTATAAAAACATTTCCAGGAGGCTCCAGTGCCAGCACAGCTGTGTGCAGTGGTGAAACATGAGATTTTCTACCAGGAGGTGTTTGATTTCTGAGTGGTAATGGAGGATCAAGCTGGGTTCTGGCTCTGTTAGTGCATCCTGTGGTGTCAGGAGACAAGAGGACACTAGTGGTCACTGTTACATTAAATAAGCAGCAACTGTATGAAATATAGTAAAAAGATGGGTCCGTTAGAGATGTTTCTTGGTTGATATTTGAGAGATATTGGTTTAATTCTATTCTTTATCACCAGTTCCCTCAGACCTTGGACAAACCACCAAGAGAAGCATCATCCCCATCTGAGATTTTGCACCCAGACGTGGTTCCTGGCTGGGGTTGCATCTCTGGGGACATACAGCTCACATGAAAGCAAGATGTGTGAACCTGTAGGCCTGAAACCAGATCTTAGCCTCTGTGTTTCATTACCTTTTTGCAACACAAGGATGGCAGCTAACAGCATTCCTTTGGGAATGCTGTGAGGATAAACTAAACATGGAGTGGAGAAAGGTGATGCTGCAGAGAATAAAGAATTAATAGGGGAGAACTAGAAGAATACCAGAAAACCGGTTTTAAAACTGAAGACAGAAGTTAAAAATATGGGGCACATATTAATGCAGACATTTGCTTGTAGGTTATCTCTTCTCTCCACTCTGAGCAGACAGATCAGGCTGCTTTTGCTCATAACTGCAGAATTGTCTCCTCCAGTCACTGCATGCCAGTGACTCAGTGGTAATTTCTGATTCTGAGGCAGGAAAGTGACTGTAGAAAAGTGCTGGAGACACTTTTTAGCCCTGGGTGAGCAGCAGCAGTGTGTGGGGCTGGTGTGGTGAGTGGGGCTGGGAGCGCTGGCTGCCCAAAGTGGTCTGAGCTCTCATCTCTTCTTGTGTTCAAGATCCTGCAACCATTTCTTCCTCATGTCTTCCCTTTTGTTTTAAAATCCTGATCAAAAGCAGGAAGGACATAAATGCAGAAAATCTTTGAATCTCCCTTCCCACCTAGGCCATGCACAGCTCCTGTACTTTAATGGGTGTCCCTTGCATGGCTTTGGAGGCTGCTCTAAAAATCACACAGAGGACACTGAAGGATCGTGATAGTTTTCTGCTCTCAGCAGTCTGCTAAAGGACTGCCACTCTCCTCTGTGCTGTGGCACGAAGTTATGCCTCAGCCTTCTGTCTAAAATGAGACTGAAGGTGCTGCTCTTTGGTGGGTGGTTGGTGGTTTAAGTAGTTAAGGTACCATAAAGTTCTTGCTATCGGGAGAAGTATTGAGTCTGTGCAAATTGTTTTTGTAATCCTTACAAAACACAAGGGCTCTTTTGGTTTGTTTTGTCTTTTTTTTTAATGTAAGAGCAATAGTTCAGATAAATCTGGACTCTTTGAAGAGGGCAAGAAGTTAAAAAGTCTGGCTGTGATGCTTGTCAAGGTAAGAGGCTTTTCCTGCAAACAGTGTGTGACTAAAGGGCACTGTGCCTACCCCAGACATTATTGAGCTTTTTAAGTTGCTGGAAGAGGTTGCAGATTGGTCTGAGTTTTTCTGGTCATTCTATGTGCCACATGGGGTAGAGAGTCCAGAAACTGTTCAGTGCATTTGATGTGTGGTTGATGCCCATGCATATGCCTTGGTATTGGTGCTGGAATTGCTTGGAAAAGGTCGTTCTGAGGCTTTTGGTAACTGGGCAGTTTGGAGAAGTGAAAAGTCCTGGGCAAGCTTCTCTAAGGGAAACTTGATTGTCTTTGGGTTGGCTACCACAGGGTATTGCAGTGATGCCTTTTCCTGGTCTTAAAATCAAGAGTCAAACACAGTTAGAAGGGGAAAAGGGATTTTACCTTGGTGTTTATTTTAAGGATCCTTAGGTGCACCACGTCCAGGTGGAATGCACTGAAATGCACACCGCAACGCACACCCCCAAAAGATCTGGTATCACATTTTAAGTCGTTCTAATTAGCATATCTATCAAAAATTCCCCAATGAGAGGCTTGAATGAGCCCCCCCCTTCCCAAGGAACCTTCCCCTGGGTGGTTCTATCTTAGTTTACAGAATGTGTTCTGGAGAGGACCTTGGGGTCTGGGGCACACTAACCCCTACCTACAAAGCTTCTAAAATGTTTAGTCTCCTAGCTGAACAAACAAGTCCAAGAATATAGGCAAAAAGCACTAAGAATACAGAAGTTGTAAAAAGGTATAACAGGGATATAAAGAAAAGGCAAAAAATCATCATGGCATCAGCAATGTGGAAAACGTTCTTGTTCAGCCAGTGGGTGAGAGGCCATTTGGCTTTTTCTTTCTGGACAGTGATGTTTTTAATGTAAGGCTGATCAAATAGATTTCTGGAGGAAATCTTGCTTTGGTTTTCATTCTCCAGGTGCAGCAAGGATAACATTCTGCTCTGTGCTGAGTTCTGCAAGCCTGAGTGAACCTCCCACATGATTTCAACACCCTGATGGTCCCAGATCTTTGGATGCTGGGAGTAAACTTCAGGAGTGATGTAAGTGTGCCTGAGTAGCACTTCAGCTCCCAGAAGGTTCACAGATGTTCCCTGTGCCCTGGGAACAAGACATTTTGTGTGCTCTGTTCTTCACAAGGGGATGATTTTTCTCACATTTGTCTCACGAAGTGGGAAGGCTTTCATCTTTCCAGCAGTGATTCAAATAAAGCTTGAGTCACTGTCAGAGAAGTCTTTACTATCTGATAGCTCCTCTGTAATCTGGGAAGAATAATTTCGTGAGTGTTGGTTTAGTCCCTACTGGGACAGATGTCTGCGTCACAAAAAATTGATTTGCCATTTAAATAGAGAGGTTAAATGGACTGTGAAGACTGCTCTCCTGTCAGTTCTAGAGGCAATGATGTCTTGTGATTTCAGCATATCAAATATAAGGCACCTTGATAGGACAGGGAGGGAAAAGATTGCACTGCCAGGGCACAGTCTGCAGGTACTTTGTGGCTAAAATGCTCTTTTCTTGGCTTAGAATAACCAGGGTATGCCAAGAATACGTGGGTACATTTGCGTGAATGTAAATGAACCTGTGTGCAGACATATACCCATGAAAGGGTGCATAGTGCATATGAGGAGAAGAGAAAGAAGAGTGAGTCAGATCCAAATGTTGACAGATGACAAGAAAATTCCCATTTAGCTGAAACATCCGAAGAACCACCGGGAAACCGACAGCTTGACTCTCAGCCTCGAAATGTTCATTGGTGACCTGACTAATATCATAATGCAGACCTGTCTTCATCTTTATCCCACTTTTTTTACATGCTTTTATTTGCCTGCCTCATTTCCATGCCCACATCACAGTTCAAATCATTTTAGCAAGACAGCTGTGCTTAATCTGACTCCCTGTGCCATGTGTATCTTGTTGATTACAGACCCTCTTAAGATGCCATTATGAGTGACTCTTTGCATGTCCTACTGTCATCAGCTTTTCCCTTCCTTAAGCCTTTTGAATTTCTTTGCTCAGGAGATTATAAGCCTTTCAATAAATACAGGATGATTACTGAATTAGTGTAAATTTTGCTCTGGATTTGTCAGTCACTTAGAGCTTGGAAAGCAACAGCAACCAAAGGTACCTGTGGGTCTTTGCTAATGTTTGATAGAAACCAGAAAAGTAATGCAAAGATGTCTTTTTTCATGCAAATTGTCAGGAACTGATATTAAGGAGAGCTTGATCTTGTTTGAGGTCTGCTCTCCTGATCCAGGTAATTTGGGAATAGGTGGAGTGACATGGCACCTCTGGGTGGACAGCAGTCCTTCCTGCTCTCCAGTGCAAGCCAGGCTGGAGTGTGATGGGAAGATACAGCGAAGGGGAGAGCAGGCTGGCAGATGAAAGGCAAATCATACATTAAGGTCTGCTCATTTCTATATTTCTTGCAAAGATCTTGCAAATGCCTGCAGCAGCAGGAATCAGGATAAACAGAGATGTACACAGTGAAAAAATAACCTGGTGGGAATGACCCCTTTGAACACCTTGAGGTGTGTGGTGTGGCACTGCTGTCTTCCAGCAGCAACCACAGGAAAGCAGATGAGTCACATCTGAGTGGTCATTTATCCTACTCATTCTAGACCATGCTGAACAAATCTCTGATTTCTCCCTGCCTCAGTTACTTGTTTCAGTATAGTGATGTGAGAGGACATATTGCAAACAGTTCCCTGTCTGACTTGCACTCTAGCAGGAGTGACAGGATGATTTGAAAGACTGTACCCACACTTTAAAAGAAGTCCCGTCCTGTGCTGGGATGCTTCAGCAGCTCATGGAGGTGCTGTGTTTAGCTCCAAAGCCCGCTCTTGGTCTGTGTCTCACTTTTTTGTGCAGGCTGCTATTAGAGGACATCCCATTAATTGCTTGCTGGGATCTAATATGACATGTTTTGGATGATTTTTAGAATGTTAACGGGGGTTAGGCAGAAAGTCCCATGGAGACTTCCTGCAGCCTTGGTTCCTTGACGAGTTGGCAGCTTTTGAGAAATCTCCCAGGAGCACTGGGAGAAAGAAGCAGCAAGCAGGAAATAGCAAAGCAAGTGCTCAGTGTATCTGAGTGAGTAGCTGCTCTCAGTCTGCATTTGGCAGAGTACCCACAGGTAGCAGCTGATGGCATGGGAGCTGTGGGTTGGGGAATGACCTTTTCTCCCTGCTGGAAATAAAAAATGTGATTGCTTCCCTGTGCCACAAACTGTTTTGAAAACGAGTCTGATTTGATTTGAGTCAAACTTTGGGAAACCAATCTTGGTTTCAGGTTGAAGAGGGGAGATGTTTATGGACTCAAGACTGGCTCTGTGCACCCTGAAAATGGTTGTCAAGGGTCAGGCTGTAGCAAGTGTGGCCCAGCTCGACCCTGGGGCTGTGTGTGCATGGACTGGGGGTTGTCTGTGTGATACAGGAGCACATCCTGGAGGGCTATTAGGGGGCCCCAAAGACTCATTATCTCTGCAGACCAAATTCCAGTGGTGCCTTGAAGGACTCACATTCTTATCTGTTCTGGTCGAAGCATTCTGTGTATAAGGCAGGCAGCAGCAGATTGGGTTAAATCCTAGAGGAGATGCCAAAGATTAACAATCCAGGAACTACTTGGATGCACGAAGCTGTTGGAGGCACTGAAACTGCAGATGGGAATACCAGTGTGTGCTCTTTCATGCCAGTGATTCTGATATGGACAAGTCTTAAGGTGGGCTGATTTTTTGACTATTGCCATGAAGTCAGGAGGTTTTTTGCTTGGAGGCCATATACAGAGAAATATTTGCTTGGGGAATGATAGTTACTTGTATGCCTTAGGCACTGATCTGATAAAAACAACTAGTGCAACAGTAAGTGCACTATTCTGAGAGCTATTAGTTTTTTGGGAAAGAGAATATCAGGATTTTCTTTTTTTAGAGTGAGAATCCTTGGTTTTTAGAAGGTCATTGTGTTTAATAATGCTTTTTTGAAAATTAGAATGGATATTATGTATTTCAAAGAAATATTCCACATTCACCCCACTAACTTGGCAGAAAATTGTGATACCCTTGGGGAGTATTAGTGCTTTCATTCCATGTCTGAGGAAACACAAACTCCTGAAGCTTTCATATTAGTGGGTAATGAGGAAAAGAGGGCATGGGTGAACTTATCTCTGAGTGCTCTCACTTAGAGCAAATTTCTTACTTCTCCTTAGCCAGGTGTTAGCATCATATCACTCCAGCCTGGTAGGTTTTGATGGTGGTAAATCATGTATTCCTACCAATTATGAATTTTACTTAATTTTTCCCCCTTCTTCCTATGCTGGCTGGCTTTTGGGATAATCATGGGGAGTCAAGCCAGACAGTAGGACAGCTGAGTGGATGGAGGGTGTCAGCATGGTGCTTCCTGCATCAGGGACAAATGATGTGTTCCAGATCTCACAGGAGGCACTAGCTGGTTTTTGGAAATGGCAATTATCAGACGTTTGTCGATGTCTGATTGAATCCTTCAGCTGTGTTATATGTGTAAGTGAAATGTGATTGCAGTTGTCCAGGCATACTCTGAGTATTGTAATGATTTTTTAGTGTAGCAATACTTTCTATTATTTTATTTCAAGTGATGTTTTTTGCTTCCTATTCTTTGTCTTATACCATTTTGTTTCCCTGTTAAATTGTCCATGTACCTGTCTTGGGTGCATATTAATGGCAGATGAACAGGTCTGACAAATGGGTTTCCAAAGCTGCAGAGAACAACTGCAGATCACAGTTTGCCTGCACATCTGCAGTGGCTGCAGCCATGCCCATATTCAAATGTACTCTTGTTTTTAGATCAAGATATAGGGGGGAGGTAAAAACTCTGTCCTTATGCAAACTGATTCAGGGCAGTATGTCCCCTGAAGTCCCTCCCTGCTATAGGAATGAGAGGGGTTGAATCTTCCACGTGGCTGTGGGAGGTGGCTGGTGCTTCTCTGCAGAATCCCTCAGAAGGGTTTTTCCCTGGTGCCACAGGTTGGGTTCCATATCTACAAGAGGCTGGTTCAGGGTCAAACATTAGCAATCAAGTCTCTTCTTAGTTGCTTTATCTTCTTCTTTCAGGCAGAGGAGACTCCTTACAAGCTATATGTAACCTACCTGGTTCCTCCTTCCTGCATCTGCTCTAGCCCCTTTGCTCTTGGTTTTCTTAGAACATCTCCAGGCTTCCTCCAAGCCTGGGCTAACTCTGTTGATTGAAGTTTCTCCTGTAGTTGAAGGGAAAAGCAGCACACTTTCACAGAACAAAGAGCAACCCTGCTGAGGTAGTAAAAGCAGAGGTTTGAGGAAACTCCTATTGCTAGTTCTTTTTCAAGATCCTCTAATAAAACAGTGCAGCTTAAGGGTACCCGAGAAGCAAAGCTCAGTAGCGTTGAAGTTGGTCTGGGCACGCAGCAGGAATGAGATTGAATGCATGGCTCAGCCATAGTGATTTATTTTTTCAATTATTGTTTAAGGTCAATATTGCAACAAAATAAACCACAGCATAACTAAGCTAGACATGGAGGAACCTGGGAGGTACAATTTATGGTCTACCTCTGCATTCCTACACTTTGAGGAGATTTTAAAAAGATCTGTGTGTGCTTAGCACCTGGGAAAAATCAAAAGCCATCTGTTAAGTGTTTGTAGGAGCAGATTTTTCCTTCTGTCCAGGCAACTCAAAGTTGGGCTAGGGACCTGGAAAAATGGACCCTGTTCAGAAGCTAAGCACAAATCAACTCAAGGACAACTCTTTCACTAACATGCTGGGGTTTTTTGTGTTTGTATGTTACCTTTGGTTAAAACAGCCCCAGTAACTAGCTGGGTTTGGGGAGCTGATTGGGCATCTGTCACTGTCTTTTCATTGTGTCTTTTTTTTTTTTTTTTTTATTAGTTCAGTGGTAAGTGCAGTAACTTCAAAGTTCTGGGCCCTGTGCTCCCTGCTTGGCCTTTGAGTTTTGAAAAACTTCAATTAATAGGCTGAGGTTTTGGTAGTTGTTGCTTGCAGGGAACAAGGCAGAAATCATAGAACATGGATTAGGAGAATTGCAAGTAATACATTTCAGTGTGGAAGGGAATAGGACAACATTGATTTTTGTTTTATTGCCATCAGACTGATTACAGTAGTTTTGCTTCTATCCTCTGGTGGCATCTGTCTCCTGGGCATAACAGCAACACAACTTACTATCTGTGGCTGTTGTATGTGGCATTTGTCAGGGGAAAAGCAACTCCTGCCTTGCCAATGACAAAGAGGCAGAGCCCAGCACTGGGATGCTCAAGGGGCATTGTGCCTCTTTAACTCATGAGCCATGGCATCCTGGCACAGCAAATCCGTTAATTTATATGCTGGTAGGTTTCTCTCTGAGTTCTTTGTCTACCTGTTAGTTCTCAGTGTAATTTATTCCAAAGTGTTCCCATTTCAGTGTGTGGTTTGCAAAGTCAGCGCACAGCACATGTGTTTCAATCTTTGCAGGCAATTAAAGAGGTGAAAGTAGGTTGAGTTCATGGAAGGACATGAGGAGCAGCCGACTGCCTGACTTGAAAGGCTGCTTCTTTTTTCAGTGCTGCTGATTTCTGGATAATGACAGATGCTTACACTTCAAGGTGAAATGGACAGGAGAAAAGAGATTATTAGCTGTGTGAGGGGGTCAATATGCTTCTGCAAGGAATTTGAGGCCAAGGCATTCAGGCTCAGCTGTCTGAAATGAAAGATCTGGAATACAAAGAAGAAAATCTGAGCTGAACTGGCAGCAAAATTTACACGTAGCCTAATGAGTGCTTTTGCACTGTGGTAGCTGAATTCTCTCTTTTTTCTTTAAAACTTGAAGGCAATTGCTTTTCCAGTTCTTGGTGCTATCCAACAAGCTGAAATGCTTTCAAGACAGTGTTGAAGAGACACGTAAGTGTCACAAGGCAGAAATTGAGGGAGATTTAAGAGCAAGCAGAATGTGAAGCCCAGCAGAGCAATAAGCAGTTAAGGTTATTTCTTCTCCAGGGCTGCTGGACCTCAGCTGCCTGCTTGGGAAATGCCTTTGGGGATGAAAGAGCTGAGTACTACGAGATTCAGATTTTACATCCATAATTAGTAAGGATTAAATGAAAGGCTTCTAATATTTTATTGTGCTCTGTGTAACTGAGCAAGATATATTTATAAAGGTGCAGTTTTTAAGTGTTTTCAGGTGATATTTGTGTTTGGTGTGGTCATGGCAGGCACTCTCTCTGTCCAGGAAAGGCTGCTCATTACGGCTTGAAGGGAACAGGTAGATTATGTTTGCTTTTCTCCATATACTCTTTGATGTTTTTACTTAGTAATGGATAACATGTCTTTATTCACTAGATGATGATGTCTGTCTTTGTATGCATTTTTTAGAGTAGAACAGAGCTGCTGTAAGCACATACAAAATGAAATTTTCCAGTTAAATTTTGAAGTTGCCTCTTGTTCACGGCTGTGTAGTCTTTCAGACACATCAGGTCTCATTTGCAGAAGGAAAATGAGTGGCTCTGGACAATCCCCCATCCATAGTGAATAGGCCAAGAAGGAACTCGCTTAAAATAGCAAATGAGTAGAGCTTTAGGGCTAGGAAAATTGTCAAACTTTATCAATAAAGGTAGCTGGTTTCCTTTACCCCTGTGGCAGGCAAGGTAGGTTGTCTCCAGCAACAAAGGCAAAGGGACACATCCTTGTTTCTGGTGTTCCTGGTGTTCCTGGTTGAGGTTGTGTCCCCATACCCACAGCAGATTCGCTCCTAAAAGTGCCCCACATGGCCTGAGGTTAGAGAGGGACGAGAATAATTGTGCCAGAGTTTCTGACATCAGCTATTCTGTCATTAAGCATGTACAGGGCCAAGCAACCATCTCTGCCAACTTCTGAGGGGTCATTTTTCACCTAGAGACTGCTAAGGGCTAATTAAAATTGTGCCCTCCAAGACCTGGGTTTAATGAACTGTTTAGTGACAGGGAGGAATGAATAAATTTAAAAATCCTAACAACTTCAATAGGAGGACAATTGAATCAATTTTCCAATAGCTTTAAGATGCATGCAAGTAGCAGTAGCAAGAGTTAGGATCCCATTCTTCTGGGCTCAGGTGTGGAGGTGCCTTTGAGCATTTCCCCTGGCTGTTCCTGCTTTTAGAGGAGGAACAGAATTCTGGGATGAGGTTTGGCTTTGTCCCACTGTTCTACCCTCTCTGACAGCAATTCTAGTAAATATACAATCAAAATGCTGGCAGTAGCACTGGGAGCCCAAGTGCTCTCATTTCCATCCTGTTTTCACAGTTACCTGTGCACGATTTAGATGGTCCAACCCCAGGTCTGGGAGTCTGTTTTACTGAGGTTTTGCCTTGCCTTCCCTTGCATTCTTTCAGCAGTAAGAATGAAAGAAAATACTTTGAGTGGCCCAAAAGCACCTTTGTTCTGCACCTGTTCTCCTTAGTGTCAAAAATGTCTGTGTCCTCGGACTTTTCCGAAGTCAGAAGAAAGTAAAATGGCACTTCTGGGGATTGTTGGTTTTGATTGAGATGCCCAGATTTTCCCTTGGCAGGCAAACTTCCCCGTGGCTGCTTTCCTTTCCTGCCCTTTTGTCCTTTCCCTGTGCAATAACTAAAAACACCCAGGTGTGAATTCCCCTTCTGCCTCCATCCTTCAACATGTTAATGTCTTGCTGAGCCGGGGGCAAACTTGCATTGCATCTAGTTTTACATGGAAGCTAGAGCAGTTTCAAGGAACAATGTAGTATTGCCTGTGTTCAGGTTTGACTGGGACACCCCGTCCTCCTCCCACCCTGACTACAGTAAGAATCTGGCTTTTATCAGCAAAGACTTCATTCTGTGAAGTCTAGAGGGTCGTCTACTTAGACAATACAAAATGATCAAGGACTCTTTTATGGGAGAGGCTCTGGCCTCATGCCTTCTGGAAAGAAGGAATTGTGGAGCAGCACCACACAGACAAAAAAGCAGCATGGGAACCGTGGGCATGGTGCCACCTGCTTTGTACTAAGTCTGGGCTATTTTCCTCTCAAAGAACTTCCTTTGCACTGTATATTCCAGTCTGTTTATGTGCTGTAGTTGCTTGGAAGGATGTGAGTTAAACTTTAATGAGTTTCTGTCCAAGAGGAATTGTGAAAATAAATGCAATTCCGCCTCCTTGCTCTCTTCCCCACACTCTGGCTCTCTCCACCTGCCTCGCGTCAGAGCAATCACATAATCATATGGTGCTGAATAAACAAAAGGGCCTAATGTTCTGAATGTGGTGTAAACGGAGCAGTAATGGCAAATGACACAGTTTTTCATTTCTTTGATAAACAAATGTGCTCAGGGAGTTGGTTTAGCTCACCAAAGGGACATGGTAACACTCTTGTTCCTTTTCTGCAGTGGTAGTAGTGCGGATGCTGAAAGACCAAAGCAATGGGATTGGAAGGGTTTAGCTGGCTGCGCAGCTCATGTGCCAGCCAGATTTTTGTGTTACCGTTGCTCTCTGGCTTCCTTGGGACTGTGTTTGCCATGGGCTCCTTTCCAGCTGTGCAAAGTCTCTCTCAGCTGCCTTTAATTTCCAGGATGCTTCTTTAATGTTCATTGCCAGAAGGATAAAGAGGAGCCTGGAAAGCAGCAGCTGTCATGTGAGAGCTGTAGTAGATCAGATAGAAGAGTATTTATTTCATAATTCTCTTTGCAACTTTTTTGCAATTTCACGGTCCTGGATAGGGTAGCAGGAAAGCTGATGTGTACCTGTCAGTCACAGCATTTGCTGAAGGGCAATCAGAAGCAACAGAGAAGGTGAACAAGAAGGTAAAGCAACCAAATCAGCTGGGTTTCAGTGGGGTTTTTCATGCCTTCCATACTCCCTTGTTCCTGCCATTGTTCCAGACAGCACGGTCAATGGCTGGCCAAGGAATGCATGAGGCTTGACTGAATTCCCACTTGAGGGCAGCCCATCTCTCTGGGCAAGTTTTTGCAGCTTTGGAGATGGTGTCTGTGCTCTCAGCTGCTGCTTTTACCCTGCTGTAGAGGACCTATTACTAATTAATTATTCTTTATTTATTTTTCTTCTGGCAACAAACCCTGTAATATTCAAACCCTTGCTTGGGAAAGCTGACCCTGGAGGTTATGGAAACTCCTGGGATTTTGGATCCTAGGGAAGCTGAAGTGCACTTGGTGTTGTAGGTTTTTATGTTGCTATCTCTAGGTTCCTGTAAGCTTATGGTGTGAAATGGGGGCTTAGAGGTAGAAACCTGCTAATTATTATAGTTGGATCAACTATGGAGGGGCCTTAGATCTGAGTGAGACTTGACTCCTTAATTTTGCCCTTAACTTTTCACCTTGAAAAGTAACTAATGAAGCAGCTTTCCTTCTCCTGCTCTGTTGGCTTGTGAGCATTTCAAATTCTTCAGGAGGAAACGGAGCCCGGGAGGCTAATCTAATTTTTTTTTTTTTGTGACAAGCAAGTGGGCCTGCATAATGGCTACATCTTTGTGTGTTGAATGAACAATAATGAAATAGAGAATTTGTTTAGCTACATAAAGATATGAACCCTGTAGCGCCCTACTGTAAAATGGCTCTGAATTGCACGGGTGGCTCCATGCACTGCACAGCTGTGGGGAACACATACATTATGCTGTCAGGATGAGTGATACCCTGTTTTGGTAGGAACAACAGGAGTCATTCGTTACTTCAAGAGCTCCTTTCAGGCTGGCAAGGTGGTAACCTGCACTCTCAGTAGCATATTTTAAAACTGAAAACACCCTCCTTGTGCTATCAGAAGAGGCTGGACACTTGAAGAGCTTCTTCCTGCTGAAGTGATGTCCTAAGTGTCCATGGGGTGAGCACCTCGCTGCTCTCCTGCATATCACTGCAGGAGGTGGAGGCAAAATGGATGGTTTGAAGGGTTATTGCTGTGTTTGCAACCTCACCTCAAATCCTGATTTAAAGGCAATATTTGCAGAAGTGATTTATGAACCTATGTGGCACAGAGTGGCTGCAGGGACCAAAGTTATTTTACAGCTTTTGGCATGTTTTATCCTCTGGCTATAAATGAAAATGTACTTGAGGATCGTGCCAGTAATTATAGAAGGGGAAACTACTTCTGGGCATGTAGGTTAGCAGATGCTTTGTGAACTGAGGATCCAGAAACCAGTGGTGTCCAAAGTCAGTGGTGCCTTTGAAGGCTCTCCTGCCCAGCAGACCTGCAAACAGGACAGAGCTATCTGCGCAAGTATGGGGTGCTGCTCCAAGCTGTGGAACACAGGAACTATTTCACAGGCAGTGATGGTGTGGTGTGCTCAAAAGTGAGAACCCCCCTCATCTTCAGCCATAGCCAATCAGCCCCTTGCATGCAAGAACACCAAAGTAATAAATCAGGAATTAGATCCTATCAATATTCTGGAGATGTAGTTGCTGAAATCCCCCAGTAGCTTTTCCTGGCTCAGGTATCTGTAGTGTGGATGCAGAAATGCTTTAAACTCATCTTTGCATGTTCACCCTTGCCTGGAACAACAATCCTTTTGGGTTCTGTGGTCCTGAATTAGAGTAAGAGGCGTGTGGTGGGTCTCAGTGTCTTTCCTCTGCCCTCTCTGCTGTTCTGCAGTGCCTTGTGTCTCCCTAATATTTTTCTGTTTACTGTTACCTTTTGAACTTCGAAAAATATTTTGTATTATGTTTTTTGGATCTGTTCAGTCATGTGCAAAATTGAGTTGTTTTTGACTCTTCTTCCACCTTGCATTGTCTAGTACTGAAATATTCTCCTGAATTAATTATCTTCAGCTAGATTTGCTGTCCCTAATGCCTCAAAATGTGAGTTTAGATGTTAAACTATTTTCTCTTTATAAATACATTTAGAGTCCTTGATACGAATTATGATTCCTTAGCCTTTAAGCCACAGTCAGTTTATGTTTTCAGAGCCTTTTTGTTGGTAATTGTGAAGTTTACAAATGTGGCTTTTTCCAAAATGAAAATTGAGATTCTCACATTTCCCTTCAGGAATTGCAGATTTAAAAGAAATACTAAATGTCGAGGCTCCCGGTAAAATCATAAGGCTTGGTCACTCTGGGAATACCCTCTGATTTTTAATTTGACAGGTTAAATGCCAACAGTCTTCTGAGTGCTGCATTTCATCCAACAGGAATTAATTTTAAGAGGCTCCTGGTGAATTTTTTTTCCAAAATTGGTCACTGAGACTTGCAGAATATAAGCTCTCACATGGGGAAAAGTGTGTCCAGTCAGCAACAGAGAGAGAAACAAATCCAAGCTAGGAAGCAACTTGTGAATTCACTTAGAGCTGGTCTGCACAGTCTGAATATTGAGAAGTTGCTCCTTGCAATAATTTTTACTTCTGGGGGAGATTGTTGTTCCATCTTAGTCACTGACAGAATCCCTTTGGGCATCACTGGAGCACAGATGTCAACCTTGTCTGCTGCCTCTGCATTTCTTATGCAAGAGTGTTCAAGCTCTGCAGTCAGGAATTGCTTTCCTTGAACAGAGATCAGAATCAGACGCATTGTCAGAGGCTTTGTAAAATTAGTTTGTGGTTTTTTTCCCCTACATAACTAGTTTCAACCACAAGGTATCAATGGGGAGGACCTAAATACAGAGGCTCTGTTGATAACTTCCCCTCTGCTTGTTTATTTTTAGTTGCCTGACATTAGGTCGTTTATCAGCATCTGCTGCCTTCAGTGCATATGACATCACGTTTCTCACTCTGTCATGTGCTATCAGAGGTGGCAATGGCTGTGCTAAGAGCAGGTCAGAAGCCCTGGTCTGTTTGAACTGAACATTCAGTGTGTGATCAAACTGCTGTGGTTTAAGTAAGGAGCTCTTCATCACCTCTGGGAGATTTGTGTGTTTTGGGATCTCTTCAGGACTTCTGTCCCATCCACCAAGCAGCCTCTGTGCTGCAGAGTGTGGCCAACAGTGGCACTGATTTCATGTCTGGGCCTTTGGACCTCCATAATGGGAGCTTCATTTTGGCTAAGCCATATATTTGTTTGTTCTTGGCTTGAGAAGCTTTTATGAAACTCTTGTTCTTAATCCTTAGAGCAGTCCTCTCTCTTCTATGAAAGATGGTATAGAGAAAATAAATCTCATTGTGTTATGTTCCTGACCATTAACCCCACTGCCTGAAGTGCTGAACCATGCTGTGCACCAGCCTCTTGGGTCATTCCTAAGGACATGGAAGCATAAAACTGTCCCTCAGACTTTTTTCCTTTTTCTTAATTTCTAGGAGAAATCTCTTCCCAGGTGGGCAGAGATGGGGGTCTTTTCTAGGTTTTGGATGCAGTGAAAGAAAAGCTCATTTGCTGCAGTGAGACACCCAGGAAGAGTTAACTGAGATGCTAATGAACACACTGTGAACTGTGCTACAAATATGCCTCTGTGTGTGTGTATCAGAACTGGGGAAGTCAGAGATAGTGCTCTCCAGGTTTTCGTGGATGTGGAAATGTGGAAAATAATGTAATGGAAGTATTTTTCTTGCATAATTTTAATCTTGTTGAGATTCAAAGTGACCAGGAACTTAAACTGTATGGTGGAGCTGGGATCTGGAAATTTGAAAGTGAAATCTCCCCAGTTCTCGGAAGAAACTCTGAATCAAATGGCCAGTTTTATCTCATCTCTAGTATTTACAAAAGAGAAAAAGTATCACTGATAATTACTTCTTTTTGTCATCAGGGTAGGAGACAGATTGCATAGGAGAAAAAAATCCAAACTGATAGCTCATGGATAATAGGATGAAATTGCTCTAAAAATTGTCATAAGTTGGGGTAGGATTTTGGTGTTTTTCCCACGTCAGCTTCATGGTGTGACTTAAATTGAGCTGAAGAGCAGAGGAAGAAATTAGAAAACTGGTATTGAAATGTGGAGGAGATGAGGACACAAAGAAAATTCCTCTTAAGCATAATGTCTAGCATGTGTGCTACATCTAATGTTTCTTGAATATGCAGCCTGAACAAGACAGACATTTGAATTTGGGCTGAATATGGCAGAGAATGTATGCAAACCTCAGAAACCTGTGCAGGCCAACCCATGTTAGGGCTGCCCACCTGGCCAGGCTTGGGTATCAGCAGAAGTGCCCAGAATAATTACAAAGAGGGGGAAAATGACCTGTAGCAAGCCAAATTTTTCTTTCCAATGGGGCACATTTAACACTTATAGCAAGCTATTACAATCAAAATCAGGTTGTATTATCATCTGCTGCTTCAAATTGCATGCAAACATCTTCAAAGCCTACCTCTTCCCAGTGAGATGGAAAGAGAGCTTTTCCCCCCATTTTGCTAAATGCTGCCATCTCAGTGTCTCACTCCATGACATTTAACATCTTTGCCAAATTTAATTTGTGCAAAATCAGCTGCTTAGTTGTGCTGAGGGCAGTCCTGCTGATTTTAGCAGTATATGGACACCACGGTGACTGACACTGAAAGAGGCAACCCCAGGGTTCCTGGGTGAGACTTGCCAGTCCTGCATTGCTCTGCTGTGCTGGGCTTGTGGAGCAGCCCTTGCTGTGTGGCCAGAAATGTTAAATTTGCTGTTGGCAGATAAGCATATTTAACTGGTCAACTGAGGAGGCTGCAGCTGTATTTTTATGGCCTGGAAAGCTACAGGGTTTTGGTATTTGGTAGGGAAGGGTGAGTGATTGGCTGGGTGTAATTGTTTTTGTCATATTTGCTGCTGCTGAGGAATGCAAAGAGCAGATGTGAGTTGGAAGGGGAGGAACCTGTGGTTGACCTGTAGTTTCATACTCAGTTTGCAATACTGACTTTTCTGTGGATAATGCAAAGTCACCTGCTCACCCAAACTGACCAAAAATCTGGCAATCAAAACACTCCCTGCTGTGTTGTCCTCTACCAGCCGTGCCCAGCCTGGCTGTTGACCGTGTCTGTTATTCATGGTTGGATAAATCAGGACATGGACACTCTGTAAGATGAGGACAGAGCTGAAGTGCAAATAATTTTCAGTACTTCATATTTGCATCTGTATGTGGGCTACTGAGGCACACAGGTTTTGGCTGCACAATTAGGAGAATGTATTCTATCTCCTAATTACCGTTGCTGCTGTCTAATCTGGTTCCCCCAAACAGTTGTTCTATAATTGTATTTTTTCCTTGAATAAGCTTAGAAAATGGTAAAAGTTAGGGTTTTTTTATCTCTTGGTATTTAAGTATGTCCTTCTAGTATCATTTGAAATAATCTTGAGACGTGGGCAAAACTTTTATAATAATTAAAGATATATGTCTGGGATTTAAAAGATCTGGTCCTGCAAACACAGACACATGAAAACTGTTTCAGGTGCATAAAATTTTTGTACCCATTTACAGATGTTTTGAGGCTTAAGCTTGGTGATTGGGAAAGCACAGCTTGTGGCCAAGTATTTAAACTAAGAAAGAAACCTGTAACACTTATTTTACAAAGGCCATCAAACAAGTTTTGTGTGTGAAAAGCCCCCTGACACATTCTATGCCTCAAAGATCAGACTAGCATGTAAGACCGAAGTTCTGGTTGATGCCTTACGTTTTAACTTTTATATTTTTCAAATCCTACTGCCTAGTGTGTAACTCTAAAGTTTCTTGTAGCCTGTTAACTTCTGCTCTCTCGTGCTGGTTAGACATAACAGAGCCTCTCCAGGCCTGCTCTTCGAGGACACCCAGACTGTCCTAGGCCCAAAAAGTATAAACCAAAAGCTTCTGAAGGGGGAGCAAGCTTGGGGAAATTACATCATTAACTGAAGCTTTAACTGGAGAATTAACTCTGATATGCAAATGAACCAAACTTATAAAAGTGTGAAGAACTCATGACCTGTCGTCCATCTTGGGGTCCATCTTGGCAGTAGCCTCTGGCTCCCCAGGGTGTACCTTTGAAGGCCTTTCAAATAAATACCTACCTTTATTCCCTCATTCTAGTCTAATCTCTGTTTTTAGGAGGCCTCTTAAGGCATCATGGTCAGTCTCTGTATTCACTATGCCTCAAATACACCATGAATACTTTGTCTTGAAGGTCATGGGTGTAGTGATTCATCAAATTGTCTAAGTGCTTGCCCCTGTGAGTTGTGTTGCCTTGTAAGGACAGAGACCTGGGAGAAGAGTGTCTTGGTTTCCATCATGGTGTGTGACTGTTTTCTTAAAAAAAAAAAAGAGTTTATTTTTACTTGTGAGGAAGTCTTTGATTTTTATAAGATATACAGAGAGACTGTTTCAGTTGTTTACCTGGGAATCACAACATCTATAGGCATAAAAAGCATTTATCTGATGGATGTGATCTAATACATTCAGATAATATCCTGTTTGATTCCAAGGGTATTCAAGGGAATCCAAGCCTAATGGATCCTCTTGATAAGATTAGGGTGTCATATATGCCTCTGTGAAAGAAGGAAAGGTCACGTGATATCAAGGAATCAGGACTAACTCTTCATACAGAGAAATCTCTCATCTGGCCATTTGTTGTGAACATGTAAGACAGAGGTGGAGATTCAAAGAGATTTTCTGATTTAGATTTTAGATGGGTCATATTAGCCAGTGTCTTAGCCTGCAGCAGATGTACAAGAAAAGTCTTTTTTTTTATCCCTAGTGATGGCTGAGCTTCAAACTTTATTTTGCCAAAGGCAGAAATGTTTCTAGATGCTTGGGTACACCTTGAAGTATTATCTGAGTCTGTTTGGTTTGCTTATCAACATAATTTTGCAGTGGCTTAGTTACAGGTTATAAATAAATATTCCTACTATGGTAAAATACTGGCTATTGAAAAGCTCTTGAGTCTAGCAGAGAGATGCATAAGAGGAATTAATGGCTGAAAGATGGAGCCAGATAAATCTACAGCATAAGAGTGATGAATGTTTTAAGGAGTAATTTTAGATAATCATTGAGACTAAGGAGGTAAAGAATAGAGGAGAGTTAACATTTCTCGATACCTTCAGATCATGATTGAATGCCTTTCTGGAAGATGTTCTTCAGGAAATTATGCACTGCTGAGCTCAGTAAAAAAAAACTGGGTAAAAATAATGGTCTGTGTTAGAAGAGAGCTGCCACTGGTTATCAAATGGTGTCTCCTGGATTCAGATGTTATGAATTGAAGCAGTTGAGGACTGGGTATGTGGTGGTGGGAAATGCATTTTCTTTAATGTTTCCAGGACTTCTGTAGGGACTGAAAGTAGAAACACTGAAGAGTGAGTAATTTTTATCACATTAAAAAAACCCCAACAATCTGATGAGCCTAGACTAAGCATTTATGCTGACATCTCACTTCAAATATAAATTATATCATAATTTATGTACTACTTTGTAATTGGAGGACATTTTTTGAGATCACCTATTTTGTAAGGACTTAATTTTGCAATTTAAAAAATTATTTTAAAGGTTTGTTGCCTTACTTGGAATTTCTCTAATAGGAAAATTTTATATAGGCAGAAGGTGTCACAAAGGGAAATCCTACATGGTAAAAAAAAAATTTTATCTGCCACAACATGTAGTGTGTGTCCTTGGGGATGTTTCAATGGAAATCTGCAGTGAAACTAGAAAGAAGAAAGTATTGGATGTTTGACTATTATCCGGATTTTACACTTGCACAGAAACCATGTTGGCTTTTTTCCCTCCCATCACTATTTAGAAGAGAGCTTTTATTTCACCATTGCACTGGAGGAGAGCTGCAAATATTCCTTCCTGGTGCCAAGGACTCCACTGGTGACATCACCGGAGTGGAGGTGAACCCTTTTGTAGGCTGGTGGATAGTCTCTTGCCGCTTCTGCTCCAAGGATGCCGCTTCCAAACTGTTCCACATGCAATTTTAAAGTGAAGCATTTAAGTGTCTCTCTTCTGAGACCCATCACATTGAACTCCTGTATTTTTTCACTGAGATGCTTCCTTGAGGAGATTCCCTGTCAAACTCTCAAATCTCTGCAGAGCTACTGGCTTTGCTTGCTGTAGCAATCCCTTCTGCCAATTTTTAGGATGTGTGTGGATCTGAACACTGCCAGGAAGGACAGTAATTCATATTAGTGCAAAATGCTTCTGACAGAGCAGCAGGTGTTGCTCAATGTAATCTTCCCCATGGAAGTCAAAGAGAGCTTGGTGCCTGAAGGAAGTGAGGAGAGATTTGCTGGTGGAGTTGTATCCCAGACATCTATGCAAGTACAGCTCTCTTACAGCATTGCAGGGCAGGTGTTAATTGAGGTGAATATATGAATATAGGCTGGGGAAGAGTGACTGGGACTGAAGGCAGAGATGGACTAGTTTCCATCTAGATTTGTCCAGTTTTCATCTTTTTTCCCTCATGCTGCTATGTGTGGTTGCTGTATAAGAAGGAATTATGAGCTTAGGTGGACCTTTGATCTGATCTGCCATGTATTAACCTGCTGCATCAACATAATCAGTTCTGTTGATGAATTGGTGGCACAGAAGCAGTGAAACTCCCCATCCTTTAGGAACAAATAATAGTTTTTCTGTTCCCAGTGTGTGTGGTGTTGCCTGGCTGTCACTCCGTACCTCGTTGCTGCTACTTAAGCCTGTATGTTAGTGGATTTTGTCTTATGAGACTTGGCACTGAGATATTGCAATGATGGAAACAGTACAAGTCCTTTAGGCAGGTACATCAGTTCACCTGGAAAATTATGATACTGAACAACACGAGATAGTTTCTGTCTGAGAAAAGAAATTTTGAGAAATTTGGAGTTCTGAAGCTAACACATCCCTTGTGGGTGTGCAGGCACAGGGGCCAATACCTTGCTGTCTCCCTTCTCTGTGCTGTGCTCTACTCTGAAGTAGGAGTTGTGTGATTGAGAGCCACCTTCCCACCAATTATTTATGCACAGAGCAGTGTAACTCAGTTTGAGTGAGGTATTTATACCATGGGATCCTCGTGCCGTATAAATAACTGCAGCACTGCAAGCATTGCCTGCTTGACTGTAACCACACTATTTATATAAATCTGACAACGTAACTACGGCTGTGGAAGACGATTTAAATACAGCTGGTGAAGTAAGTACACCCTTAGGAAGATATAACTAACTACACAGATAATAGGATCAGGTAACTATACCCACAGGAAAGCATAAACATGCAAATAATAGCCACAATGTAAGTGTAATATAAAAGTCAGAGGGGTCTCAATATTGATATAATAGCAGCTGGGTAACTTTACTCAGAGGAGAGGAAAATAACTGTGTGAATAGCAGCTGCAGCCCAACTGCAGCAATGGGAGAGGGGAGCTCGGAGAGTTACAGCTGGGATATCTAACTCCCAGTCACAGGAGGTCATCTGCATGTGGCCAGAGCAGGTTGCAAATTGAAACTTTAAGGATGGGCAATTAGCTGTGGAGGGGGTCTGTTCCTGGGAAGTAGAGTGCTGGGAGGGGTGTTGTGTTCTAGCCCAGGAGGACGATGGATGGAGGAGTGCAGTGGATTTGGCTCCTGCTCACTTCCCCAGGAATTCAAGTCAGTGTATTTCAGAACATGGTTTTAAGATGAAACCAGATGTTCTGAAAGAGAAAAGGTTTCCAAACACATGAAATAGTGATGGGCCCATTCAGCTGCAGAGCAGCAGCATCATGTTGTGTGTGCTGGGTACAGGATTAGTAAAGTAACTTGCACTGGAAAGAGGGGACAGGAGAGCAGAGAGATTCAAAAGCAGCAATTTGTGCAGAGACAAATAGCAAACATAAAGGAAACTGTTAAAATAATGTCTCAATTTGATATCTTTTTCTTTTTTCCAGCTTGGTCTAATTGACCTTCTAAATAGAGTTGGTTTTATTTTCCTATTTGTCTGTCTTATAAAAAAATAAAAAGGGAAATAAAAATAATTGCCAATTACTCTCTGTTTGCATACAGTTATTCAGCCACAAACTTGACTGAAGACACAGCAGAAGCAATCCACTTTCCCACTGCCTGCCGTGCTAGATTGAGGCTGTGGTCTCTGAGCTGTGTTCAGATAGAAATTGGATCGAGTAAGATAACATGAGTGCCATCTCCTCTACACCTTTGTATGGGCTTTATATATTTCTTAAGATGTATGTTTGACAGTAGAAGCTGAATGACTTAGTTTTAAAATAGTCAGTTTAAAGCTTCCACACAGTACAGGTCAGTTAAGTTATTGTGTTAAGTCAAGAAGCTGGGGTTTGGAGTGGGGTTTTTTGAGTTAATTTTTTCATTAGTTTTTTGGAAGATGTTGATTGTCAAAACTTGGAATTAATTACTTGTGGGGCTGTGTTGAGGGCGAGTACTGGAACACCATCAAGTCCAGGGCATGGTATCTCTGGGGCTGGAAAATCACCTGGTAGATTTCTGAGAAGTTTCTCTATCAGTTCTGATTTTTAGAAACGGGGAGCAAAGTATATTCTTTCCTCTCTCTTTGGAAATGAAGTATAAATATGTAATGATTAGCTTGGTTTTCCTTTGTCCTTGGTGAAGTGACAGGTGCCTGAGTGCTACAACAGCTCTGTAGGAATTGGTGCTTGGAACAGACAGGTGATTGTCAAAGGGAGCATTGTATCTTATGAACAACTCATTGGAAGTCTGAGTTACCTCCATTTTAGAGGTAAGCCGAAGTGTCTGACTGCTTTACTCTCATGTGCCAAGGATATCCTTTACTCTACAAGCAAGATGATCAGTAAACCCTTGGGCTCAGTATTAAATTCCTACAGGGTGCGGGGATACAGGCACAAAGTGCAAAGACCAAATGAGATAAGAGGTATGATTTTCTGCCTGCAGCTTCCCACTTACAGGACTAAGGACACGTACTACTCTCTGCAGAAAACTTCTTAGGGAGGGCATATCATTAGCAATGCATATTCCCCTCTTTAAAACTCAAGCTGGGAGCCTTTCCTGATTTGAACTGACTGTAAAGTGATGGGGCAGCGATGCTGGTGGGTTGGGTATGGGCAGCAAGAAGCCCTACAGGTAGAAGGATAGGCCAACAAGAAGGGGAGGGGGAGGGAAGTGATGCTGAGCATGGGGAGATGTCAGCTACATTATTCAGCAGTTTGCTTCAGGCCAGCTTTAGGACTCACATTCTGTTCTGCTGCATTCAAAAATCACCATAGTGATTAGTGATATCTCTGTGTAATCTCCCAGATGATTTAACAACACCAGTGGACAGATTTAGCAGATGGTACCAGACATGAGTAGCAATGTCAGACAGGCCTCCATAATCACTGTTTATATTGGTTGAAACCAAGATTTCTGGAATGGCATGAAGTGCTTGTATTGGTTGTAAGTTCTGGTTTGTAAGTTCTGGTTGGGTCTAGTCCTAATCAAGAGTCCTAAACAGGTCAGTAGCTGCAGAAATGAGGAAGACATGAGGACAAGTCTGTTGCAGGAGCTAACAGAGGACATATAAGGGGTCCTCTTGCTCAGTCAGTGATAAGGGCATCTTAATCATAAAATTGTTTGGGTTGGAAGGGACATTAAGGACCATCCAGTTCCAACCTCTCTGCCATGGGCAGGGATGCCATTCACTAGACCAGGTTGCTCAAAGCTCCATCCAGCCTGGCCTTGAACTCTTCCAGGGATGGGGTGTTCTAGCCCTGGCCACACAGCAGTGAAGTGCTTTACTCTCACTGTGATCCTACCAAATTTTGTTTTCCCTTTGAATCCAAGGTGGTAACACAGGGTTTTTTTAGTTCCCAGAGGAGCTGCCACTGCAGACATGGTGGATTTGGTTTATTGTAGTTTTTTTGGATCAAGCTGACAAGATCTGTTACAATTTGTTGTCTTTATTGCACTTCTTCATAGTGATTAAGGAATTCAATATGCTTTCATTTAGCTAATGACCAGAAATTTTGCATTATAAGGTTTCAGTCCCAAAATTCCATCATATGATACTTTTTTTCCCCTGCAAAAGTCAGCTGCTTTGTGTCAGCCTAACTTTCAAAGAAATGCAATAAAATTTAATGGCAATGGTGATACAGCTGTACTTCATTAAATGCATTTGTCTTTTCCTTTAGAATTTCAGCTTTGCAAATTTTATTTGACTCTGACTTCTGTTTCATAACCACTCTTGCTTAAGGCCATTACAGAATATTGCATCTCCACCCGTACATGCTTTATGATGGTAGTGGGCCAAATTCTACCAATGGAGTTGGTTCACAGTGAGCTTGTAGAATTCCTTTCCAAAGAATGCTATAAATGCAGGAGGTTTGTACAGACCTTCACAGACCTCCTTTTCACATAGCTTGGAGAAGTGCCTGGTAGAGTGATGTGTTGATCGAGATCAGGCAGAGAAGAACACAGAAAAGAAGATAGTTTAAAACCTGGGAGATTTCGTGCAGGTGTCATATACACCTGCCCTCTTCCTGGTCTTCACTTGATATCCTCTTGTGCCCACTGCTGAAGGCAGCAAAGTTTGGTTAATCTCAGTGTTGGACATTTGCTGATTTATTCAATAGAGGATTAAGCTGTTGTTTGGATGTCAAGTCCTTTTAGCTTGTTGTTGTTCTTAGGAGGAAGTGTGAAAAAGGGAGAATTTGTGTCAGTCAATAGCAGTTTTCATCAGCATCTTACACAGAAAACCCTACATTAAGCCTGTCAGAAAAAAAGCAGATGTCTTTTTCCCCATATGTACTACTTTCATCCAGTATTGTCTTTCCTTTCTGTTACAAAGTTTTCTTCCCGTTGTTTTCCAGCTGGCCCAAATACCACACTGCTTAGTGTAGCAACCTCTTTATAACTGAGGTTTTTCTAGCATTAATACCCTTGTGTTTCTTTCGCTGGAAATGCTGTTGTTGCTCAAAAATTATCCTGTGATCCAAAGGTTTCCTTTTGTGAAGGCAAACTGAATTGCTAAGGATATATCTGTACAAGGACAGCAAATCTGCATCAAAATTGGGAATGTTGTAATACATGAATTTAACTGAATATCATAATCACTGTTTCAAGGGATTTGTAGCCAAATTGCTGCCTTTTCAGTCTAGGTCATCAGCTTATTCACAGGAAAAGGTCCTCACATTAATGTGGCTGTTGAGTGCTTCTTATGAAGTGTCATGGTGGTCTCTATTTGTTCCTGTATGGACAAATCCATATGAGGTAACTGGACATACTGGACAGAGGCAAAGGACTGAGAGCAGTGGGATTTTGGTGCTGGAGATCAGCCTTGGCTATAGCAGGTGAGGCACCAAGGGTTTGTCTTGCTGCTCCCACTGCCACATGTGCCACGGTACACAGTTTATCTTTCCACACTGCCAGCCCAGTGGAGTTATTGTGTGCTGAGGTGTAGTTCAGTGTTAAAAAAGAGCAGTCAAGGGAGGGTGGTTCTCTGTATAACTTACCATGCTGTGGATGAAAGGAAAATATCATGCTCTGCACTTTGCTTTGAGAAGGGCTAGGGAAGCTCAGCACTACTTAGGAAGAGCAAAGCTTCATGAAGGATAAGAGGTGGGGTTTAACTCACTGGTTGATCTCCTTTTTTAGTACTTCTGTGGCTTTTCAAATCCTTTGTCTTGTAGCTCTGTCAGGTGAGAGACAGAAAGGTATCTTGGAAGCCAGGAGAGGTGTCCTGCCTGGGCCCCTCTGCAGCAGGACCTCACGAGTATGAAGATAGCCATTACCACTTGTCATCTCAGCCCTTGAGTGTCAAAGCCCTTGTTCTTCCCTTGCTGGTACTCAGTGCTTGAGTCCTGAGCTGTGACCCTGCCTAAAGCCAAGGTGGGTTCTGCTGCTTGCAAGTTTTACAGTATTTCTGAGGTGCTTGGGAAGATGGTTCTTCAACCCAGTTTTCCTTCTAATCGTCATTTCTGCATGAAGATAAAAAGCGTTTTCGAGGATTCCCTTGAGGACCAATTTAGAGTTCAGTTTTGATTGAATTAGTTGGATGTATGTAAATAGAATCATGCATTTAACAGAAACCCAGATGAAAGACACTTTCAGGAGGGCTTGGGGCAGATGCTGTCAGTTTAGCCTGCAGTAAACACCTCAGAGCAAATCCTGCACTTCTCCCTTTTATCGTGATTTATTCCTTTCTCCTTCACATCTCAGCCACTGGTGAATGCTGTTGTTCCAAGATGCATATTTGTTTTGGGCACTTGTGCCTCAAGTCTACCTTGGGTCTGTGGCTGGCCCCTTTTAAATAGTTGTGGACCACAGAAAAAATACTTTTGTGCTGTTCCAGAAGCCCTTGTGTTTGAAAAACTGAAGTCATAAATATGGATGGCAGAGTTTGTTGGCATGAGCAAGGAGTGGGGTAAAGATTAAGGAAAATGCTTTAATTAGCTGTCTCTGTGTTGGGAGACAGGCACCCCTTGTGTCAGCAGTGAGAGAGGGGGATGTGGGATGCTTTATCCCTGCTGTGAGCAGGGATAAGGACAGCCACCTGCAAAGCCGACAGCATGGGCAGGAGATGAAGTGAGTGGAGCGGGGTTGTGAGTACAGCTGGGGGCTTGAAGGGCTGCATAGTCCTGCATCTCCATCCCACAAACTGGGAGCGCAGGGACTGGCAGCCAATTTACACCTTGGCAAAATAAGCCTGGACCACCAGGTTCTGCTCCAGATGCATCTCCTGTTGAATGCTGAGGAAGGTGACTTCCAAGGGCTCACCTCTGTTGCTTATGCCAAGAGCCTTAATTACAATCTTCTTGACTGGTAGTTTTTCTTCATCTGGGTAACTTGTGAGGTCATAACATGACTGTATCACTGATTTTGCACCCAAAAACACCCATTCATCTTCCTGTGGGAAGTCCTGACCTCTGCAAGTACCTGCTGGGCTGTAGCTGGGAGGCACTGCTTGCTGCTGATGTGGCAGGGTTGGATCCACCTGCCAGACTGAGAATGCAGAGAAGGTCATGAGCTACGGGGCAGGGGGCAGAACCTGTGCTTTCCTACGTGCTTTGGAAGTGACCAGCATGCTTCCTTTCCCCACAGTAAGCTGGGGCCTTAGTTTGTTTTTCCTTGGGTTTGCAAAGCTCAGTGCTAGAATCTGGAAAAAGTTGGGCTTTACAAGGCAAAGAGGACTGTGCACTCAAAGATGTATGTAATCAGTTATGGGACCAATTCTTTCATTTCAACCATCTCATAGCAGCACAAACATCCCCAGTAACAGCAAGGCTTGTTGAGCCTTGTATGCAGAATAATCTTTTCAGTGCTGCCCTCACTTGCCGCCATGCTATTTAGTCAGGGCCTAATCCACTTCAGATGAGGCTGTTCTGCTTCTCTGGTGTGTCTGCCTGGCATGTGGTGCTATGCAGCCAGATACCCCGCATCATTGTTAAAAGCAAAGTAAATAAGATGCTGTCCATCTCCTCCCTCCCACCCCTGAGCCTGCCTGTCTCTCTCCCTGAATGTGGGCTCTTGAGAGTTATTTAGCCGAAGGCTAAATCACATTATGTCGTATATATTAACTGGAAACAAAGCAAGTCTCAGCAGACACCTGAGCAGATGCCAAATGTCAAATTTGATGGAAAATGCTTGATTACTTCTCCCAAGCCTACTTTTTTTCTTTCCTCCTCCTGTGTTTTCTGAAAATTCCTCTTTTGCAGTGTGAAATGTCTTCCCTGATTCAACCCCTAGTTCAGCTCTCCAGAATGGAGATTCTTGTTCCTACAAGAAGCTGGGAAACTCAGATGAGGGAGCTTGGAAGAATATGATAATTTCAACACAGTCTTTGCAGCTTATTTTTGTTCTCAGTTTCATGGTCAGCTTCCTTCTATAGAATTGTTTTGGAGGATTGAGTTTTATTTCTGCTTTCCGTCCCTCATCTCTTTAGTGGATTTTTGCACCTTATCTCTTTGTCTGTATTTTTTACCACTCACTGTATTCCATGAGAGTGAGTTGCAGAGAGAGTGGTGGTGATGTGATGAAACTTGAGGGTAGATGTGCTTGGGAATGAGTCTGTGCTCCTGAGTGGAAATCAGAGGTCAAACTGAGATGGTGGGAGTCTGAAATGTGCAAAAACTTGTTACAGGAACTGTGCATGATGTGTGTGAAATTCAGGTTCAACTCACTGTACTAAAGCTGGTCAGGGTACAGGCTTAAAACTCTCTTCCCACAGCCAAGGTGAGTGCATTGTCCATAAGGCTATTGTGGGAGGACCTCTTTTTTTCTCCCTGCTATAGTTTGCTGTTGGTTTAGTGATGAATTCAGATGAGTTTTGTCCCTAGGTGGGACAAGTGTGTGTTTATGAAATCATTGTTACTCTCAAATGATAAAAAAAATCCTGCCCTACAAAGACACAGCAGCTGGGTGTGAAACCATTCAGGAGGACAGTGGTGAGGATTTGAATACACGGTCTAGGTTTGAATACAGTGTCTTAAGGCTGGTGCTGTTTCCAGGAGATGTGTTTTAGCATTTGGAGAGCTTTCTGTGCAGAGGTTGAGAGCTGTACCACAACCAGAAGCTTTTCATATCCCAAAGGGTGAAAGGCAGGGGAAGGACGGCTGCAGAAACCAAGAGGGCATTTGGGAACTGAGACAGTCCTGGGGACACTGGAGGTAATTCACACAGTCCTGCTCCTACATGGGGCAGCTGCTGTGCCTGCAACGCGGCCTCAGTGCTGTGCAACCACTGCCTGGGGCTTGCACCAGTGAGAGCAGCGACCTTCCTGCAACACAGGCAAGGTGGTTTCTCCTCTTGCAGACAAGGAGGAGATGGTGAGCTCAGAGTTCTCCTGAAAGAATAGGGTTTTCTCTCTAGGAAACTTCCCTGTTTCTAGGTCTTTTCCAGCTTGTTTCTTGTACCATAGGAGTACTGAGCAGTGCAGTTGCTGCAGAGCACAGCGCAGGATGTGTACCTGTACATGGAGCCTGTTGACAGTATGGAATTAAAGTACAAAAGTGAGATGTGTTGCATTTTTTCATACTTGTCATCTTCTCTGGGATAAATGAATTTCCTGTGCTTGGATTTCCCTGCTTTCCAGATCTGCCTCTTTTTTCCCCTAACACTTCAATTTGCTGAGTCTCCCCTGTCCCACTGGGGCAGCCCAGCAGCAGTAGAGCTCTTCCTCACACAGTATCTCCCAGCACACAGGGAGCCATGTTTTGGGAGGAGGGGCAGGGACAGTGGTGTGTGCATTTACTGTTATAGTATTTTCGGAGAGGTGGGAAACTAGACAGCATCTATGGGACCTGAGAGCTGCGTGGCAGGGCTCAAGCAGCCTCTAGCATGACATTACCATAAAAAAGTGAATTGTAAAAAGAAGAGATTGAAATAAGCTTGTACTTGTTCTCTTTAAAGGGTAGTTTCCTTAATGCCCGCCATGCTCTCGCCTGCACCTGAGCAGCCTTTTCCATCTTCAAGCAGTCCTTGTTCACGTGGGTGTCTGGACTCACTCTGGGTCTCAAATGCCCTCTCCCATCGGGCTCTGGTGTTTGGAACATCTTCAGTCCCATCCAGAAGCAAACCCAGAGCAATTCACTTTGATGTGTGAAGTCTGAATTAATGAAATGACTGAATTAATGTTTTGTGCCTCTTGGGGAAGAGAGCAAGGGAAACGTGTTGGCCTATATTTCATCAGAGGGAAAAACTTGTTTAGTTGTATGCACAGAACCAAGATATCTTAGACTGTATGGTCTTTGTGTTGAACAAGTGCAGGATCTCCAAACCTTCAGGATCTCCTGCTTCGTTTCCCATGCAGCATTTTTTTGCAGACTCTTTGCAGAGCTGCTGGCCAAATCAAGGGCAAAGTGAAACTTCCTTTTACTTCTTTTCTTGCAAATTTAAATGGGTCTTTGAACAAGAAACATCTTTTCTGGACATTTGTGGCAGGACCTTGTTGGAGAGCAGAAACACCCTCACTTCTGAGGAGGAAGTTCAATTTCATAATAGTTGTGAAGCACTTGGATGCTACAGTGATTTACTGCTATAGAGGAGGTATGACCATGGGACCCTGGATTTAGAGCAGCCTTTGATTGGGGTGAGCTGAATTGGGCTCTGAGAGGCCCCTGGATCTGTAGATTTGTTGGTGTGTGGAAGGACTGCTGCCTGTTTGGTTATCACCATTAAACCACTGAAGAGAAAGGAGATGAGACTCTGAGTTAAAAATACTACATATCCTATAATTAAAAATGTGCACTTTCATTTTTCTGCACTCAGTGGCTGAATTAAAGTAATAAAACCCCTTAAATGTGCATTTCATAAGGCTTTCATATGCAGTTTATAGTTTTAATATGCTTGCACTCAGTTCTGTTTTCTGTGGTTTTTATGAGCAATCTGGAGTGGTCAGGGCTGGTGCAGGCAGTGACAATGTTTGCACATGGCTTTCTGAGCACAGAGGAGCGGGAGCAGGCAGCCTGGGGCCAGCCTGTCTGCCAGCAGATCAGGTGCCCCGTGTCCTGGCACAGTGGTGCCTTGCTAAATTATGCTCTGAGCCTGCTCCACACAAGGCATGTTTTTCCAGCAAGTTAAGTGTATATCTCAGCTGGACTCTCTTCATTGGACAGGGCAGAATGCTTTAGTATTCTAATTAGTCATTAATTAGGGGTGTGAGGTCTTGACACATAATGCCTGGTGTGTCACAGGAGCTGCTCAGCATCTTGCAGGATGAGCCCCCAACTTGTTTGCTCTACTCCAGCACTGAGCAAACTGCAAATGGGGAGAGAACAGGAAGGTTTTAATTTTTTATTTTTATTTTTTTAGAAATCAAGTCATCTTATGCCTTCCCCTTACAAAATAGCTCTAAGAGAGTGAGCATTTTTCCGCAATAACATTGATTATTTTGCTTGCTCACAGCAACAGTGTGTTACTGTGGATCCTGCTCGTTGTTTCGGCAGGGGATTTTTAAAAATTATTCTTCTCTGCACAAGATGCTCTTGAGAATTGAGCCTGAATCAAAGGTAAAGGAATAGGGCATAACAGAGAGGCAGTTAGCAGCAAGTTTTGTTCATCTGCAAAATTTCCTGGATTCTGCTTGGTCCTTTTAATTAGCTTTATTTATCTGGGTAGAAACCCACTGAGATTACAATCTCAGCTTCCGGGATGATTTGTCCTAGTCTCCTGTCTTTGAAAAATAGTCTCCAAACTGTCTCAGAGGTGACACTCTGGCTGCTCTTTTTTGCCACTTGCAATCTGTCCTGTTGCTGTAGGAAGCTGGTAATGGTTTGTTTGTTTGCTTCTTTTCCAACATAGCTCCCGTAAATCTTTCTTCCCTTTCTCAGGGTGTGAGTTATTACTTGTAGGAGGTTGGTAAAAATCACCTTGAAAGGGGTGAGAAGTACCAATTTGCTGTAAGTCATTTATTTATAAAGGCTGGGAGAAACACTCGTGGAAATCACAGCTCTGGACCTTTTGACAAGTGTCCTCCCTGCTCGTGGCACAGCAGTGGCATGGATTGCATTGCTCTCCCCTGGCATGGGATGGCCAGTTGTGACCCTGCAAATCCCTGGGCCAGCAAAGGGAGGAGCAGGGGGTACACTGCCACCCTGTGTGCAGACTCCTTCCCTCTAGATCCACCATGGAAAAAAGACTTGGCAGAGCTTTGACATCAGTGCTGGCACCACTGCTTTCCCCTTGCAAAAAAATAAGCCTCCCCCATGGCTCAGGTTAGTGGCAATCCTAAAAAGTGAAATATTTTCCAGTTGTCCATAGCACTGGCAAACCTGCACGTGGGTGATGTCTTCTCAGGTATTCCCACATGCAGGTTGGACCCGCAAGGTACGACTTTGCTGGACAAGTAGTTTCAAGGGAGATATTTGCCATTTCAACAAATTTTATTTGGGTTTTGCAGTGAGAAAGCCTTTAGAAGAGCAGGAGGCTGGATCTGACCGTGCTGATGTCAGTCTGGATTTAGCGGTGTTAAAGGGAATGAGGTTAGTCTAGATTGACACCGGCATAAAAGGAGAGGGCAGAATTAGGCTTATGATATCTAAAAAAGTCTTAGGTCCTGATTCATCAAAGGACTTAAGTATGGCTGAATTCTTCCTAAAGCCCATATGTTAGCATTTTGCTGACAGGGGACGTTTATTTTTATTCAGAAGTATCAGAAAGGACGAAGAGGAACACTTTAGAAATGCCTTCCTTCAGACTAGGAGTATAATTGCCTCTAAATTTGGGGATAAACAGGAGAAAACATATTTTGGGTTGAGAATTTCTTGTATGTTAAGTAGTGTGTTTTACTGCAGAAAGCAGCTTCTAATGCAAATATTGTGTCAGTTGCAATGATAACAGTGGTGTAATTATTTTTGATAATGAAAAAACATACTATTATTTTGAACCAAGGAAACTATAGAGGGGTCATCATGGAGGATTTTTTTTTTTCTTGCAATAACTTATTTCTGTATGATGATGTAATCATAACAGAATCACGATCTTGAGATAATATAAGCATTTGACTGCCCTTTGTGCATCAAAATACCCCAGAGATGTAATTATCTCATGGCTACTACATTTTCTGACAAGTCTTACAGCTTAGATATTGCAGACCCTGAACACTGATATGTACAGAAAACATTAAATATTCATTTGCTGATACATGTATTTATAAAAATCCCATTTCTCCATTGAGTAAGCGGTGGTTTTCAGGTCATCCAATTCAATAACTATGAAGATATTTGAGGACTCAGGGATTCTTGCTCATTTGAAGTTCTGTAGGTTTTTTTTTGGGCAAAATAAATGCAGTAACTACTTTGCTAGGAAAAGGAATGCATTTCTTCCACAGTTTGTTCTGCTAATAGTCCCTGTGTACTGCATGTGCAACTGTGCTGGCCTCGTTGTTTCACATCCATGGAAATATGCAGTGCTCTGTGCAGGGCTGCAGCTCTTTCCACCCTTTGTAAGGCACAGGCTGACCTTCCACCCTCCTCGTGGTTCACAGTGGGGAGGGACACAGCCTTGGCTTGGCTGCAGGAGGGGAGTAAATCTTCCATTCCATCTCTTCTGTCTCCCTGATCGCAGTGAACTAAACTTCATTTTTTCAAACTGTTACAAAGTGCTTGACTTTTCTGCAGGATGAGCAAATCCTTCTCTCCTCCCACCAAAAGTGTCCTTCATGTGTGTTGAAGCAGTGGATACTTCCACAGTCATTTGTGGCCAAAGCAGCCCCTCGTGTTGAACCTGGGATTGGCCAGCAGCTGTCTGGCAGGCCTCAAATTCTGAAAGAAAAAATGACCAGGGCTAGTAGCAAATGTTAGAAGATGCATCAGCTTTTAAAAAGCGAAACAATTTGTTCCCAGCTGTATCAGCACAGAGTCATCCAATTCACCTTTTGGAGAGTGGCACTAATTTGTGGCTGTGTAGCCCCTGTTTTTGTGACCTGTGGTGTCCATACTGTACATGTATGAATGCTCTGTGTGCCCTGGGGTCACTTTGGAGTCTATATGTGTGTTGCATTGGCTGCTGAAGTGCCAGGTTTGCTCCTTTCAAGCTACTCAGGATGAGGAAGAAGGTGGGGATCTCTCCAATGAGTTTTGAGCAGTGCATTAGTGTCACCTCTGATACCAATAAATGACCCCGGAAAATCAGCTGGGAGCTCTCACCAGTGATTACATGGCAGTGTAGAGAGAGGTATCTGTGCCTCAGGGGCTTTTCTCCTGGTGTGCCCCACTGAAGCAATGGAGGGGCTGCATCTTCCTTGATGACAAGTTAAATCTTCCCCTCGTAATTGCCTGAAACACAACTTCTGGTAAGGTGGACAAGCTGAGCAGTTGTGCTGCTGCTTGTGTTTCTCCAAAAGTCACAAGCAGTGAGGGGTGCTCTGCTTGAGTCCAATGTAAGGCAACGGAGCAGGATCCAATGTGTGTGGGCTTTTTGTTATGGAAAAAGAGAGGAGAAAAAGCACAATGAATCCCAGGTGGTCAGCCCAAACAGTTTGCTGCCTTTTCTCTTGCACTGACTAATAATCCATTACAGGAAAAACAGATTACCTGCTGATGTACCAACACACAGGGGTGGTACATGAGGGGAAGATGTTCTCTGGATCCAAGTAGCCAAACTGCTTCTAGCTGGAGCTGTGTCTTCAGTAACAGGCAGGTGCAGGTGCAGGAGCAACCTTTCTATGTAGAATTGAGGAGCCTCCTGCACTGTTCTTACTGAAGAAAAAATAACAAAGCCCTGTGTTTCCAGACATGCCATAGCTTCAGGCTAGAGTGCTCCTACTGTGGTGATAGAGAACAGTGTGGGTTTGCAGTACCAATCTGTGGTGATGCTTTTGGAATTTGTCGTTCTGTTTCAATCCTTCTGCAGAGCCCAGCTATCATCCTGCCCTTATGTTATTTAATAAAAAAAAAAAAATTGAAAATAATAAAATAAGGGATCAAAATGCCTTTGTTGTGTGTTTTTGATCTGTTCAGCCCTGAGAAAACCTTTCTGCTATCACCACCTCAGGTATATAGCTATTTACCTGTGGTTTGAGGGAGAGTATCACTTTTATGCTTTATGTACTTGAAAGGAAGTTAAATAAATAGTTCCTTTACTCCTTTTAGTTTGTCTTGGACTCTTCACCCCTAAGAAATTGTGAAGCCAAGTGGAATTAGAGAAGGGCTGCATAGCAAGCAGTTTGTGCATGAAATGCATTTGTTTTTAATTGCCTCATTAAGTCAGGTTATGATGGATTATATGACCTTACCCAATGCAGTCTGACATAATGGGATGCTGTCAGAAGTTCTGGAATAACAGAGTGATACTCACTTGACTGGGGTTTTCTTGCTTGTGTTTTTAGCTGTGTTGATTGCTCGCAGTGGTTATACACATTAAGAATGTCTTGGCATGAGTAAAGGCAAGGTCATTAATGCTTTTTGTCATGATTACTTGATGAGCTTGTTGTTCAACCAGGAATTAATGCCTTGCTGGTAGTACAGGAAGGAGGCATGGGGCTGTCATGCTGTGGTGCAATGGGGTGGGTGTTGGGCTCACAGATTTCTCATGGTGCCTCCCAGGGCTCTGTCTATCAGCTGTTATCAGGGGCTGCAGCCAGTGACAGCACAGCCGTTCCCAGCAATTCACAGAGCAGTTTTCAGGTAAGGTATTTTCAATTATTTGGCTGGTGTTTAATAAACATGACTTGAGGAGGCCCCTCCATGTTGCACATCTGTTTTGGAGAGGGGCATAGCAAATGGAGGTGTTGTATCCAAGGCAAAGTAAGGTGGCTTGGCAGCAGGAGCTGGCTTTGCTCCCTCTACGAGGGAACAGGAGCCCTTTCATTTCCTGGCATGTGTTGGTGGCTTGTGTAATGGAGAGGTACAAGAACAGCCTCCTCTTCCCATGATAGATGAGGTTTGTAGGTTTCAAGCTGTTTAAATAAGACTTTTAGCTACCAACAAAGTAGAGGAAAAAACTCCTATTCTCAGGTAAATCATTATGCTGCATTTGTTTTCCAAACCCTCTAATAATAATATAAAAAAGCCATTTTGAATGCTATTCCTTTTGCCTTTTCAATTTCTCCCTTGGAATCTCTCAGCTGTTAAATTAGATTTTGGATTCATCCCAAACTTATTAATATTTCTTTGTCCTTCTTCACTTCTCTGTCTCTCCTCCCCCATTCTTTTCCAGAATAATTTCCAGTGGAGGAATTTTTTGGAAGCAGTGTTTCCCTGTGTAGATCTTACTCACGCAGCACATCTTTCTTTAAATAAGGCAATACTGGTGTTTTTTACATCCTGCACAGTTCTGTTTAATTGCCAAGAGCTGGACTGTTGACTTGAATGAAGCCCCACTGTGTGTAAGTGCTCTTACAAGCATTGATTAGGATGGCAGGTTTGACAGCTGAGTCAGAAACCTTGAAATACACCATTTGGGACTGTTTGTTGGTGATGATGAGTCTCAACTGCCACAGACTTTCGTTCTTTTTTTTTTTTTTTTTTTTTTCCAAAAGTTTAGAGCTTTCTCCTTCATTAGGAAAAGGGCTTTCTTTAGACTCCTTTGAAATGGATGCAGCACCTCCTTGTTCTCCTGCAGTGGTCATTGCTATGGATAATTTTGAAGGAAACAAGTAAGATTTAGGAATTGTTTGGAGATATTGCATTTGATTAGTTATTTGCATTAAAGCTCCCTGAGAAATTGATTTCCATAATCATTCTTGAGGTTTGTGGGATAACAATGAATTCTAAATTGAAATGCATCTAAACTTTAAAATTTTCCCAGAAAGTTGAAATTTTAGTGTATTCCTTATGAAAACACTGAAATGTATTTCCAGGAGAGTAGATTGCTGCCTGGCATTTCTGTGGGAATTGGACTTGGCATTATTCTTATCAGCTTCATTTGACTTCCACAGGGGGAGGTGGTAGGAGAGTGAGAAAATTCACATCAAGTCCAATTTGCAGTTGCTGGGTCTTGCAGCCTCTGCAGCCCCATGGATCCCTGTGCTTCCAGGCCAGGAATGAACTTGCAAGTGTCAGGGGCTGAGCAGGCTGCTTGGCCATTGTGGTGTGTGTTTGTAGCATATGAAGAGAAAACACAACCGCATGCCCTTCTTGTTTGGCATCCAGACTCCTAGCACAGCCTGATATCCATCCGTCTGTCCATCCATCCACCCATCCGTCCCGCCTCTCTTTTCCATGTTGAGTTTTTCCTGACAGACCCTCAAACTAGTTGGTTTCTGAACATTATTTATGTTGTGGCTCCTATGGACATGGAAACCTTGGAGAAACACAGAAGAGCCAGCCAGTAGCAAGGCTCCCATGGTCATTCATGAAAATGGAGCTGTTTCTATCACAAGTTCTCTTAAAGCCTGTCAGTCCTTTGGAAAAGTGCACATTTAATCAGAAATCTCCTTTATTTCTGTTCCTTCTCTCTCTGCTCATCCATTTCCTTGTTCCCATTCCCAAGCTTGTCTTTGTCTTTTCCTTTACTTCCAACCTGAAATTCTGGTACCAAGTGCTATTTTTGGGCTGCCAGCCCCTTGCAAGCAGCCAGACTTGGTATGTTTTGGAAAAATGCAAGCAGCTTCTCTGGGGCAACAGAGGAAGCCACAGAGCTGAAAGCTAGTCCTGATAAAATCCAGGGAGTTTTTACTGTCATGAAGTTCTTTAGCAAGAGCTGTTGTTTGTTTGGAGCTGCTGTGCAGTGATTATTTTTCAATAGGAGCTTCAACTTCACCTGAGTGTATCTGTAGTGATTACAGGAGTGAACCTAAATGGCTGGGGAGAATATGCTAAACTTTGCTGCTGTTGGTGACAGGCTTTGGTAATTCCTGCCTCCACAAGCCTACGGCTTTAGATATCTGCTGTATTTGAGCTTCCTGAAAATTACACACCCAAGGAGCTTAAGGGAGTGAAATAATTTGTACTGACAGAATGTGGTGTGGAAATGTCCCTCCTTAACTATTTTGCTGATGCAGGACTTCAATGTGAAAGCAGAGGAAGATTGATGGCAGAGAGCGAGTGGAAATCACACTGATGTTTAGGCTTGACTTGGGTTAGGCACTGGAGAAAGAAATAAATGGAAGAGGGAAATTGGGTCCAGGAGTGGCATTCCTTTTGTTTCTTAACTGTCCAAGGTGCTGGTGAGGGAACTTAGCATCTTGTGCCAGAAGCACCACTGTGTATTGCTTTGCTTGACAGTACCATCTTTTCAGAGCATTTTGTTTCAATTCCCTCAGAACCTCAGTGGGAGAGCTGAGTCTCTGAACAGCTGTAATAAGCCCATGACTTCATTTCCAAATGGGGTCTCCTGAGGACATTAAGAAGGTGGTGAGATTTGGGAGGAGCAATGAGCTGGCTGCTTCTCACTGGCTATGGCAGCTTCAAGGGTCAGCAGATCCTGCAATTAATAGGGAACAATGAGCCAGCCGGGATGCTCTGGCACATGATCCTGGGTGGAAGTGAAGGGAAGAGAAGATAGTGAGAAACTTGGGAACAGCCTTCTTCTTCCAGCTCTCATCAAGGCTGAGCCCTGGCCACAGGAGTCCTTCATTTGAATGAGAGAATGACATTGTTTTTCCTCCTAATATTCCTGTATTATAGCCCTGATTACTGTGACATCTGAGTGCTTGAATGTATTTGAGTTCTCAGAGCATCTCGATGGTGCATGTGCTCTTATCCTGTTTTTAGCTGGGTGGTTGAGACCAAAGTCCTGCTGATTTCAAGGGGTTGGCTTGGGACCATGTGGTGTGGCCCATCACCTTGCACAGTCCTGAAGCAATGCCATTCACCTCTCCTAGTGGTAAATCATGGCTCCCCTACCAAGAAAAGGAAGGGTGTTTTGGGGCCAGTTGGCATCTCTGAGGTCTCTCCATGATCTGGCCAGAGGTCCTTACAGCCTGAGCTATCTCCTGCTTGCAGGAGGCTGCCTCTGGCCTCCATTTCTTGATTACAGCAAGATAGCCAGGGCTCTTTCAACTGCAATGATTGCAAGTAGGCTTTGGGCAGCTGATTATTCACAGTCATGCCTGACACTGCTGGAGAATAGGGTAGGATTTGTTCCTCTCTAGCTTTCTGATCTGCAAAATAATAACAACATTTGTCAGTGTGAATCCCTTGTGAGGCTATGAGCTCAGAGCTCCTCTCTGAAGTGTGGTGGTGTCTATTTGCCTGCAGAACAGGTACATTTTTGGAGGTAGGAGAGCAAACTGTGCCCATCTCATCCCACTGAAACATGTTGCTCTGTCAGTACGTCTTTGGTCTGCTGCAGAGTAAATATCTTCCTAGTTCTTCTGAGCTGCTGAATCCCCCACCTCCATTGGAATTCCCACTGAACACAGGCCATATTTCACCCGGGTTTGGACTGAGTCCTACATCTCATAATCAAACTCCTTGTCAGTTAATGCCTCTTTCTGCATGACACCCTCAGGCTGATTTCAGACTGGCAGGGCAGCTTTCAGTTTCATTCCACCAATGGTTCTCCAGCCATCCTGTCTTAAAAGCCATGTGTGTAACTGGCCTCTGCTTGCTCTTTCTAAATTATCTCTCAGTACTGTTTTTTCTTTCTAGTCCTTCACTTATGAGCCTCAGGGATTCATGTAAAAGTGGAATTTTGCACCCATGTGTGTTTTTTGCCTCTGTGAAGGGGATGGAGATCATCCTCCACTTAGAAACTGTGGTTACAGGGTCAGTCCCTTTAGACTTAGACACTACTGAGCCACTTGTAATAATTTATGCTCCTGAAAAACTCTGTGTTTCTCTGAGTTTGCTTTCTTTGTCAGCTGTTTGCCAGCCTGCATTTGGCACAGGATCAGAGTTGTCACCTTTCCAGATTTCTTTGCTGAACCAAAATAAAATTTCAGAGAGGCTATGACATGGGAGTGCTGAGAAACAGTACCTGAAAGCATCAGTAGTGCAGCATTCAAACTTTCACAAAACAGAACCCAGAGTTTTGCTTTAACAATTCTATGTTGGTCTCTCCACTTTCCCTTCCAGTAGAAAAGTGTCTACTACATGTTCCTGGGCTTGGCTGCAGTGCACATCTGGGTGTCTGCGAGTCCCAGGGAATACGTGTCAGTCACCAAATGTCCCCAAATGTGTCACCCCACTTTTCCAGGGCTGTGGCTCTCACCCTGCCTAGTGAGGCTTACTATTTCATTGGTGCTGTTATCATCACACAGCAACTTTTGGAGGCCAGAAGGGCACTGCAGGTGCTGGAATATCTTGTGAACTACTATCAAACAAGTGAGAGAAATTAAGGTAGTTGTGGGAAAGGACCGGGAAAAGAAAATATGTGAGTCAAGTAAGTTCGTATTTTACTCAGGCATTTTTAATAATTTCCCATGATAAATGGCCATGGTCTGTTCCCTGTTCCCAGTATTGCTGTTGTTACAGTGAAAATACCATGACTACTGTCAAGCACTGAAATTTATTTATGTGGTTGGTGTGGGTTTTGTTGTCTCTACAGCAATTACAGCTCTTTATTCTTTCACAGGTATTTTTGGACAGCTAGTGTTTTCCTGCCCCAGAAAAATAAACAAAAAGCCAAATATGCACCTGATGCTTTTAAAATTGTGCAGATTTTAAAAACCATCTGAGCCTTTTTTTTCTGTGGCAGTTTTAATTCTGAGACCACATTCCCTTGAAATAAGAATTAGCTTAGTGTGAATGGTTGGAAGTAGCTGTGTAAGTCTTAATTGCTCTGCTAGGCCTGTGCTCTTTCATTGCTTGAAGATTTTGAAATCCCCAACTTTAATTTCTGTAGCTGTAGTTAAGCTGGTAAGATGCTGCACACAGGTGGCAATCCTCCAACATTATCCTCTTTCTTTTTTGCCTTAATTATTGTCATGTTTATTATTTTGTAATAAAGCCAAAAGCCCAAAATAATTAACTTGAAATGCAGCAGTTGCAAGACACCAAGCTGTTTTCTTCTCAAAAGCTTCTTGTGGTCTTTGAAACAGCTGGAAAATAGTGAAGGGAATGAAATAGCAGGGCATCAGCAGAAACTTGCAGAGGGGGTCAGTGCCACTGATTGGTGTTAAAGCAGGTGAAGACTTCATGACATAAAGCCTAACAGCAGTGCTGCATGGTGTGATTAATAACTGCAGCATGTTGTGCTGTCTCCAGCCTCACAGAAACTCAGAGTTATGCAGCAAGCAAAATATAATGTGGTAGGGAAGGATCAGGTAAGGGCTCACCTGTGAAATATTATTGGGAGCAGGATGCATCTCCTTGTTTGGAGGCATTTGCTTAGGGTCGAACAAGGACATGGTGTGTCTGTGGTGTCTCTGGGCTGCAGCAGACCCCGGTGTTCCTGTGATTTCCTGGAACCATGTTGCAGCAGCCAGTGATGGCTTTGAGAACTTAGTGCCAAGCACCATCTCTGGAGGGCAATGCCTTCAGTTTTGCCTGAGGGTTGCCTACCAAAACACAGGCCACAGGTTCGGGTCTGCTTAAATCTGTCAGCTGTAACTTTGGTGGCCTGGCATAAGCAAACAGGGCTGTGTTTCTGCATCCCTTGCTCCTTGGGATTTTCCTGCTGAAAACCTCTCTCCCTTTAGTGTTTGTGGCAGATGCACCATACCTATGCTTTTTAAGAATTCAAGGCAATAGTGTCGGCTTCCTCCTGTTTGAAATCACTTGGCATGTCCCAGTGCTGAGAAATACTGAATAGTACTGCTGGTTAGGGAGCAGGCTCTTCCACGGGGCATAGAATGGTTCTACAGTCAGGGGTGGGATTAGACAGGAGCAGGAAGAAGAGGAAGATTGCCCAGGATGAGGGGCAGCAGGAGGCTGTTCTCAGTCATGTTGGGAAGAGGCAGCTGCCGTGTGCTGCTGACTCATGTAATGACCCTTGTGCTAATGCTGTTCCCTATCATTTAACACAAAAATAAAACTGCTAAATTGAGACCGATTTGAAACATGCATGGTTTGCTTTGGAAGACATTTAATAACAGCTATACTTTAATTGTAGGACTCTGATTGGAAAAGGAGGGACAAGTAAATAGTTTACATTAACTTAGCAATATTATTCTGTTATTATTGAACCTTCCTAAATTCTACCCAAATCTTGGCTCAAATCAAACAGCTTCAGATAATTTGTGAGAAGCAATAGGTGAAACTAAGTGGGAGTAGGACATGAAAAGAGTGTGTGATCACCTGAATGGAAACCAAAGTGTTCCCAGTACTCACAGTAGTTAGTGAGATGCTTTGAAGGCTTTTTCACCTCTTAAATGCTTACTGCTTTGAGGCAGCAATTTTGGCCTTCAAATGACTACAGCAACTTGCTGCCCTGACAGTGAAATAAATTTTGAAAGCAGTGTGAGTGCAATCTATAGGATTAACAGCCAGGCCATAAAGCAGAAATCTTTCCAAAACAGAGATCTTATGATTACTCAATCAGGAAAAAGTCGCCTACAGGACCTGAGTGGTTCATGGTGGCTTGTTGCCTTTTATACTGGCAACTGGTGAGAAAATACAGAATGGGCTGAGTGCAGGCAGTATCTGCAGTCACAGGGGACATGCAGGTTGTACCTTTAGTCCCTGAGAGCCCATATCAGCAAAATCTTTTGTGTTGCTCCATGCTGTCTTGCTTTCCTGCTGCTCACTGTATTGCTGCAGCTCTCAGAAATATTAATGAGATGAGAAGGAGATCGCCCTCAGGTGACCCGCCATAGCATCACTTGCTGGACTGAGAGTCTGGGCTGCAGTACAGTCCCAAATCCATGTGTTTTGTTTTTATAGAAGTGGTAATGGTGGCTCAGTATGGATGGCAACTTGAATTGGTTATGTCAGTTCTAACTAATGACATTGAAGACCAATAAAGTGACTCTTAGATTGGTTTTGTATTATTAGTCTTGTTATTAATTATGGAGACATGACAGCAGCATTAGTGCTAGTATTAACCATCAAAATAAAATGGAATTGTACTCATAAATCTCATTGATTAGGAGTACATGAAGGATTACAGCCATTCTCCAAAGGAAAAGAGAGGAAATGGAGTCAGTCTGGAGCAGGAGTGAGATGGAGGTAGAAGAAAATTTAGGGAATGATAGCAGTATGCTGAAGATTGTTCAAAGAAGGAGCCTGAGCAAAGAAGAGCAGGACTAGGGCTGAAGTCTGCAGCTGCCTGGGTGGACAAGGTTGGGTTTTCCTGCATGTTAGAAGGAATTATGGACCTCACTGCCCTTGAGGCTGGCTGCCTGCCTAGTGCTTCCCACTTCCCTTTGGGACTCTGCTGCCGGCTTGATATCTAATCTGGAAGCCACTGCAAAGGGCTTCGCCATTGTGTGAGGCTGGGCCAGCACCCTGCCCATCTCCCAGGAGGCTTGTGGGAGCCTTAATGCCTGGGAAGAGCAGGTGGATCTCAAATGGTGGAGACCAATGCAAACTAGGACAAGCTCTTGCCAGGAGCAGGCTCTGATTTGGGTGCTGGCTGTGGACAGGAGGAAAGGGAAGCAGGCGCATCTGTGCAGCCCTGGAGGGGAGCCAGGGAGATCCTCGCTCAGCAGAAGAGCTGCCTTTGCTCCTGACAGTGGTAAACTGCTGAGAGGGAGGCAGTGCAAATTACCTCCTGCCCTGGAGAAAGGTGGCAGGAGAAGAATTATGCCTCAGAGTGATGCATGGGAACAGCATAATTTCCTGGGGTGGTGCAATTTGCACGATGCTGCTTGTCTGGAGACACAGCTCATTAAAATCTGGGCTTTAATAAGCTGAGAAGCATTGGCCAGATCTTGCACTTGGGGTCTGCTCTGTGGCACTGCTGCTGTGGCCATGTCTGGGCACTGAGAGTTCAGTCCTTGAAGGGTTATCCGAGGCTGGCAATGGCTGTTGCTGGTGCCCATGCTCTGCCCTGTGTTGGCCTTTGCAGGGCGTGGGCTGCATCTTGCTCAGTGGTTAGAGTGATGGCCCTATTTATAATGCCTTAAATGAAGTGCAGGATAATTTAATTTGTACATCCATTAATACTATCTACTGCAGGGTTTGTACTTAATTGTATCACTCTAAATGGAGTTTCAGGTTATTAACAGGCTCTCATGCCTGGCACAGCCATGTCCAATCCCACACATGGTTGCTTGGAGAAGGTCCTTTCTAACCCCACTGGCCTGGTTGGGTTCTTGGAGGGTACTTCCAAGTTGGCAGTCACTGCCCAAAAATCATAATTCCTCCCTGAAATGGCCAGGAGACAATCATGATGGGTATTTCCTTGGCATCAGTGTGGGAGATAGGATGGTGTTGACTCTCTCTGCAGGGCAGAGACAAAGGGGAAACTTTGGGCCAGGAGCTACATCAGTTCCCAAAGTTTTCCAAGGGACGCTCTTCTTGCAGCCAAATAACTTTGTAGGTTGGGTAAGGGTTGACCTGACTATAGTGAACTGATAATCTGCTTCTGCTATTGGTTCTTTTGCGTATAAGTGGGTTAATAAACATCTGTCTTAAGTTGTGTCTCATGGTCTGTTTTAAATCTGAAAGCCAGCAGTAAAGGTGTGTGTTTGTCACAGAACCATAGAATGGTTTGGGTTGGAAGGGACCTGAGAGATCATCTAGTTCTGTCCCCCCCTGCCATGGGCAGGGATGCCACCTGTTGCATTAGGTTGCTCAGGCCTTCACTCGTCCTGTCATCCACCTGACTCCCAGGCAGTCATTCCCAAGCACACAGGGTTGTTTTCCACTTAGCCTCCTGACTCTCAAAACTGTCATTTACAAACAAAATGAGTCTTTCAAGGGGAATGCTCTTCTTACTGCTCATCCATGCCTTGGTTTGCAGTGCTAGGGCAGCAGCAGCGGAAGGGACTCTGAACTCTGTCTTTGGAGATTGCTGTGGACAGGGGATCATGTCAGAGCTTCCCACACAGGGTTCTTGCATTCTTCTCAGTGGTTTGGTGGTGTCTGAGAGCATCTATGGCCCTGGGTGGACACTATAGGCTGCATGTTGTTGTCCATTAAAATCTGTGTAAAAATACCAGAGGGTCATGTAAAAACATTTAAAGGCTCTAGATTATTTGGAAAGTTTAGAGAGTCTAAGCTTTTGAAACAGGAAGAGAAGCTATTGGGGTGTATTCAGTGGTTCTGCTAAAAATGTCTTGACTAGCTACTTCACCTTGCATTACCTCAGTGTCTGCAGGAAACTGGAAAAATTATTTGCCTTTTTCCAAAGATGCTGGTGAGAAAATAAGTGCTGAAAGGTGAGCAATTGTGTGAGCACAGGAAAGTCAAGGTTCTTTCCTGCAAGCTTGCACAGTTATTTAGCATTTCTCATAGATGCAGATATTATTTGCTGTCTGCGTTAGCTATTTCTAGTCTTTGAAAAGAAGCCAGAATTCTTTAAGAGTCACTGCTTTTTCTGAGCTGATGCTGGCTCTTTTGCCTGAGGAGTATTTGAAATCTGCCAGAATGCATGTATTGTCAAAAACAGAAATTGAAAACTCTATACAGGATCTGCTGCCCCTGTGAGTTATGAGCTTTCCCAAGTCATCAGGGAGAAGAAATGCCTGCTCTTGTTCTCTGCAAGAGCTGTGGATGGACAGAGGCAAAAGAAATCCCTCTCCCTCCTCCCCCCTCTCCCATCATCACCCAAAACTCTCTCTTTGGGTGGAAAGAAGCTTTTGAAACAGACACACACACACATACAAGTGCTTTCCCAGTGACCTGCATGCTTCTAGCTGTCCCTCCTTCCTTGGGAGCTGGAGCTGCTGAGACTCCGGAGTTGGGGAGATCCTGTCCCCTCTCTGCAGCCCTGAGACCAAATGAATAAAATGAACAAGGTTTTGAAGCTTCTTAAGAAGTCATCGAGGAGAAGGAAGAGATGGAGAGAGGAGTTGAGGGTGGAGGAGGAAGGGAAGAGCCAGGAACTCTGTGACCCAGGTGGTTTGTGCCACCTGCACCTCTGTACCACTGGTAAGGAAACAGGAATGTTCCTTCTCACCTTGGGACAATGTGCCTGTTTGATATCCATTGCTTGTGTGTGACAGGAGAGCTTCCTATAGCCAGCCACTGCTGTTGTGCTTTTTGTGAAAAATACTGGTGGGAGAAGTGGTAAAGGCAGGGAACTGAAACTCCTGGGTCTCCTTTTATAAACCTTCCCTTGCTTGCGTGGGTGGCATTTTGCACATTTGTGAAGTGGGGAGAGAAGGGAATCTTCTTTCTGGAAGAATGGTGCTCCTGAAAGTGTAGGGAGAATGTGTAGCTCATTGAGAATTTTGTTTGATACGTGTGGTTGCATTTTGAGATATGTAAGCCTGTATGTTTGTTCTGTATATTTGTGAAACAGAAGAGCAATGTGAAATGGATGAATTTAGGTTGTTGTTTTTCTGAGGGATGTTCTTGTCCATCAAAGTTGGTGTGGACCCAGGTCCATAATATCCATCCTTACCTTCCAAGCAAACGCTGCTGTGGCTGTAATATCATTGAAAATGATTCTGTGTTCAGTCGGTCTATAAAACAGCAAAACAAAAGATGCTGGGAATGTGAAAAAGGGTCTTTTAGAGCATTCACTGACATGTCTCCAGCACATTTGAACTTTCTGCTGGGGACTGTGACCCAGCAGAGGAAAATGTGTAGGTCTGTGCATTTGGCCATCAGGCTCAGCTTCCTTCCTTCTGCATTGCCAGTGTCCAAGGCATGTGAAGCACTTATGAAACTACACTTAGGACGAAGCCACTCTTGGGTCTAATGTAGGTCAGTGCTCTTCTTGCCATCACATTTGGTGGTTTGTTTGCAATAGTATTGTTGTAGCTTTCATACCTTTTAGAGGCTCACTTTTTTTCTTTCTCACACACCTAATTCTGTTGAGCTGCTTTCCGGACCCTGTCCTGGAGCATCTGATGGCCCCATTCTTGCAGGGCTTTGGGTGGCTTCATTTACAGCTGGAGACCTGGGGCACAGAGATGTTACTGGACTTTCCTAGGGTTACACAGACTGGGGCAGGGATGGGCACTGGCCTCTGAGCTTGAGGCCTGAGAAAATGCCATGATGAGCAGCACTGGTAACTGTCCTGCTCTTGGCTTCAGCTTCCAGTTGTCCTGACTTTCACCTCTCTTACCTGCCTTACCTACCTAGTTCAAGAATCTGAGATGTGTTTCTGCTACCATTTTTTCCAGTGAAATATATTCAAATACTTTTGCTTAAAGTTTTCATTATATTTCTTACCTTATCTTTAGTAAGGAACTGATCGACAGATAAGAAAGGAAATTAAAACCTGAAAATATTTAGGTGTCAGAATGTGAGAAGGCAGCGGAAAACATTAACCAGCTTTGACAGTTTGACAGTCATTTTTATTGTTAAACCTGTGTGTATTTTACTTTGTCGTTTTAATAGGAGGTTGTTACTGAGAAGGTTCACCCCCAGTCCTGAGTTTCTCAGGCTGGGAATGTGGTCCCATCACAGCTGAGTTTTATATTCAGTCCACTTCCTTCTAACCATCTCATCTAGTGAGCTCTAAGGTGTTGACCCGAGAGATGGAATACTTTGGTTGTTTTTTATTTATTTGGTTTTTCTTTTGATGAAAAGACCAACACAGATCTTTTGAACCTGTAGTTAATGCCATGCTGTGGGGGCAATAGTAGTTAGATAGCCTGAGTCCATCTTAGCTGGGTGTACACAGTGGATCTCTCCCTCTAAGCCATGGAGTCAGGCTGCTTAGCAGGGAGAGGAGAAGAACTAGTGCTTCTTGACCCAAAACATCCAAAACTTGCATGATGAATTCTCTGGAGAGTCTATTCCTCTCTGTTGATTGTAAGGGAAGTAAAACTGAAGGCTAGGATGTCTCTTGTGTGCTGACTTTTATACGGCTTGTAAGGGTTTTGGGACATGAATGTGTGACTGTCTAAGAATTTTTTGGCTTTATTGCCTGGATATGCTTTAGGTGAAGGGCCCCCTCTTTCACAGTCTCTGCTACTCTGCAACAGTTTGTTAGCCTGAGGCTTTTACAAAGCTGAACTGATGGCTTTTTTTTTTCCCTAAGTGCAAGATGGGTAGTGGGTTAATGCACTTCTGCCATCCAGGCAACAGTGATAGAGATGGATTGACAGAAAAAAAGAGAAAAGCATCAGTTAAGGCAAATGGGGAGAAAAATAGTGCATTCCTGCAGTTGGATTCTGTGCCGGCAGTTATTCCAGCCAGTTATATCTCCACAATAAAATGTAAATGAATGCAATCATTTATTTGGGTGCCTGGAGGCCTAGTGGTATGAAAAGATAAGCGAGCATTTTCCATTGTTTATTTGGTGGGGGTGGCTCTTCTCTCTCTGCTACTGTCTCTCTGATACCTTGGCAGCATCTAAATGTTGCCTTTATTATTAAAAACACATATATGGGAGTCTAATATCTGAAACGGATTAGTGTGGTGTTTACAGAAGCGTCAGCCAGCCCCCACTCCCTGCAGGCTCTCAGCGTTTGTGCTCCTTCTGCAGGAGCACTGCACAGGGAGCAGGAACGCCAGCAGCTGGCTGAGGATTGGGGAAAAGCAGACACAAGGCAGGGAGTGGTGGGTCTGTAACATGTGTTGTTGTTGCTGGTCAGAGGAACGAGCAGGAGGGACTGGGAATCTCCAGTGAGCTGGTTCTCTGGAGGCTGAGGAGGAGGGGGAACAAAGGGAGGGTGGAGAACAGTAGGACACGACAGTGGCATTGGGATAATCTCTGATCCTATTTAGGCATATTTAATTGGCCTGTCAGTTTTTCACATCTCATGAATTTTCATAAGGATTCTTCTTTGCCTCTTGTTTTATCTTCTCATAGCTCCTTGGATTTCCCTGCGGACGGTCTCTCTGGATTTCTTTGTTTTGTGTCCCCCCCTTTCCTATTGCAAAGCAGCACTGAGTTGCCTGGCTTTGTGGTGTCTAAGCAGAAAGACAGATTCAGCAAAGGAGTTGTTTGGGAAAATCTCATGTTATTCTCAACAAAGAGAGAAATTTGGTATGGGAGGGGGGATTGTCAGTGGCCTAAACATGTGTCCCATCTATCACAGCTATTTTTACACTGGTCTAGGGCTCTGGATATAAACCTACATCCCAATCATGTGTAATGTTATGGGGAATTAATTTTTTTTCCCCCTCTGGTCCCTTTGAAAGCTAAGACACATTTATTCTTTTGATTTTTTTACCCAGTATTGGCTACCTTAAAAATACAGAGCTGCTGGACTTCTGGGTTATGTAAATTCATTCAAAGGGATGTTGCTCAGCCTTTCAGATCATCTCTGTTAAACTCCTACCCTTTCATTCCTAAGTGATGCCAGACCTAGTTGCTTCATCCTCCCACAAGAAATCCCCCAGGCACATGATTAAAACCAAGCCATCCTTATAGAGTCACTGGCCGAGCTTGCCAGAATTGCTAGTGCATTTCTTGTGGCTTTGAAGTTCATGAGTACTGGGGCTTGGAGGGACATGAGGACGCACAGAGAGGCAGCCCTCGCAGGCAGAGGAGATCAGAAGCTGCAGTGATCTCTGATGGACTGCTCTCAGAGCTGGTCTTGTCCTACCTGATCCCTGGGGTGACGACAAACATCTTCAGATAGGTGCCTATCAGAGTGGTTCCCTTTCAGAAGGGGGCTACACCAATAAGAGAGTCCAAAACTGCATGGCCAGGCTGTCCGAAGGGTTTGGGTACTTTAGGAAATCATGGGCAAAGCTCATAAGAAGGGTATCCCAGACCCTCAGCAGGGGAGGAGGCGGGAAGAGCTGCAGGTGGTGGTGGAGGCCAGGGATGGGCATCTCCTACTTTGGAAGAGGCCCCTGTACCTCATGTCTGCAGAAGCGCAGCTGCCATAAAACCCTCTGTGTCCCATCAGCAGGGTGGTTTTCACAAGGCTTTTATGCCTTTTGTGATGACAGCTTGGTTTGTGGCAATTTATTGTCCTGCAGGTTTGTCTTCTCTGTTTATATCTTGTGGGTCTCACTGTACAGCAGTAAATCATTGCAAAGCTGATAGTTTAGTTTCTAGCCATAAATTCAAATGCTGGAAAGAGAGATTTGTTTATTCCTATGCCTCTGTTCTTTGAATGTGGCTGTTCATAGAGCTCTGTATGCCCCTAGGTGTGAGGATGATGTTTGGTAAAAGCGGTGATGACTTGAATAGTGTGAGGGACCTCTAAATAAAATTTTATATGGGATTGCAAGAAGTGAAGTGATTTGGACAGGACTACATTAGGGAAGGTGGAGAAACAGGAAAGGGAAAGAGATCCTTTTGGCAGAGCATTGGCACAAGGCTGGGTCTATGTGTGCCGCACTGTTTGGTCAAGGTCATGGTCTGGGGGTGGTGCTGGAACACTGCAAACAGCAGTCAAGCAGCTGAGGTTAAACCTCTGAAGGTCCTGGGGCAGCACTGAGACCTGGCACCAAGTGTTCTGCTAGTGAGGACAGTATTGTTGCTGGTAGAAAGGAGAAAACCTAGACTGGGATTAATGTGTGGCTCTGAAGGAGTCAGGGTTAATAGCATCAAGGCTGGGATATTTGTAGATAAAGGCAAAGGAACCCAAGAAAGGCACGGGCTGGAGACCCTAATAATCCTCTCTCTGCCTGTGCCCTGCAGTGGTGAGCGAACTGTAAATGAAGCCGTTATTAACAGCTCTGCTCATATCACAAGATATAAACTGGTCTATTGAGCAAGAAAGAGTTGCCCTTTTTTAACCTTTCAAAGTGATTTCCCTTGTGGAGACCAGCAGAAGGAGAAAGCTGTGCTTCCTGACTGGAGTAGGGTGCCCTTTCAAAGCCCAGCAGCTCCGATCTCCCTCTTTGCTAAGGGCATTGTGGAGCTGCATTATTTATAACTCCTCCTGGGCACCCACTTGCACATCCTGCAGTGCCCATGGAAAGGGGATTGCTGGCATTCACTGGAGATTCAGAGGTGACTAAAAGCTCACAAATGGTTATGGTCTCTCTTAACTTCCAGCAAAGACAATTGCACAGAGAATGCTTTTGATCAAACAGATTCAATCCATTGTAACCAAACATAAATTTTGCTGAGAAAATATTCTGCTGAGAAAATATTCTGTTTCAACATTTTCAGCAATTAAACTCTGCTACATTCGGACTGTTTGGTGCCAGAAATTAATTAGTTGATAATATTCTCTTTAGAATGAAGACAAATGTTTCTATGTCTTTGCTGAAGGCTAATATTTGCAAAAAGAAAAAGAGATGAGTTCCTTAAATCTCTTTAATCTTGTTCTGATAAATACACTTTCTTACTGTTAAGTGTTCTTTGAATTTCTGTGTGCCTCTTTCTCACATTTCATATAATGCCAAGCACTAGAGAGTGCGTAAATAAGAGCTGCAGGCATCAGCTTTCAGAGGACTGGAGTGATCAGTCAACCCAGTCCTCCCATCTTGGGATCAACTGTAATAAACACCAAGGAAATGAGTGAAAATATCCAGTGAGACAGATGTTTTTCTTCTTCAAGAGCAAGTATGTGAGTGCTCAAATGATTAGAGGTGGCATCCACATCTCGCTTGCTTATAAAGTAGTTGCAGAAGCTGTGTAGTTCAGTCCATTTTGCAGCCAGATCTTCAATTTGTCTGTGGATGAGACAAGCACAGGTGAACCTGGAGGCCAACAGCTGGATTTTCTAGGGAAGCAGAGACACATACCGAATTACCTTCTCAAAATACTCTGCGGCACTTGCTTTGGCAGGTTTTCTGCAGTTGAAAAATAAAAATAAATAAGCAAAGCCAGGCAGCATAAGAGTTTTAGAAAAATCCAGGCAGCATCCTTACTTTGATCCATCTGAAGCCCTACCTGTAGGATGCATCAACGCTGACTTTGGAGCAAAGTGTTTTCACCTCATTCACCTGATGATGGGACCAACCCATTAATAAGGAAATGCAAATAGAGAGTGAAAGTTTCAGGCTCCCTGATTATAAAATGCAGCTTTGACATTGCTTTTAGATGTCAGCATAAAATATAAGGTATAGACTGAATTGCAGCCTTCATGAAGGGCTGAGTCTAGCACTGATGATTAGAGAAATCAATTTGGCAATTCTGGGATGAGGGAAATGTAGGCTATTGAGGTAGGAAAATACTTCAGAAATGGGGATAATAGATTGTCTGAAGACAGTAGACGTGGGAGATGGAGTTCTCAAAGTCTCCCTTGGATGACAAAAATAAATATCTCACTTAGTAGGAAGTATGAAATTGCTGGTAAGTGCTTTTCAAAATATCAGCTGTTGGCCAAATTCAATCCATTATTAATTATGCCATCATGGTCATAATTGTTACAATTTAGACACTTCCCAAACAAATCTCTAGTTAATTAAAGGTGCAGTCAGTTCCTGGAAAAGTGAACATTGGGCCACCTCTGTGATGGTGCAGCTCTGGGTCTCATAACCACAGGGGCTGGCAAATCTGCACCTACTATCAAATGGGATGAGAAATTCAAGCCTTGTGTGAATAGAAAGGTGCTTAAAGTAGGAAAAATTAATGATGAATTTTCAGATAGATATATGGATTTACTCACGGCTGGGCTCAGTTACCTACTCTGCTGTTGGCTTGCAGCCTAGTGGGTAGACCACTGATGGGCAAATTTCCTGCCAGAGTAAACTGGTACAGCTGTTTTGCATATGAAAAAACAATGCCAGTTATGTGTGACAGTGGATTTGGTCATTAGATTTGATGATGGACAAAGATAATTCAGCTTGATGTCCTGTAAAAACACAGGCCAAATCCTTCAGCCATGTACACCCGGCAACTTGGACAAGACCAAGGCAAACCTGGTTGGTTTTCTGGTAGGCAGACATCTGGTTTTGATTTAAGGAGACCAGAATACAAATCATGTGCTGTTGCCTTCGTTAATTTGTTCTTGTGAGTAAAACACCTTTACTGGTATTATTTCAGAAACGGCATTTGTCTATAACAGTTTAAAATGGAGATAATTGTACATCTCTTGGCCCATTCTTTCTTTACCTCTTCCACTCAAACCCTGCTCAGTGTGGTATGGGAACATCTGAACGCTGTAGGCAAAATGAGCTCCCAAATGAGGTTTCTATAAGCAAACATAATATTAGTGCAATGTGTTTAATGATAATAATAAAATTCAAATTCATGGGTCCTTAAGACCTCTTGAACATTCTGCTATTGATTAATAATTGTTTAACTAGAAGCTTCCAATATTTTGCTTAAGAAACAAAGTAGATTTTACTGGCTGCTAAGTTTAGTAACAGCAATTCTACCAGCACAAACACCCTATTTTAAAAGCTACATGTACATCCTAGCATGAGCAGTACTGATTCTGCATGGTTATTTAAATTTTCCCTATACAACATCTCTAAAACGAGGCTGTTTCAATTTCAAAGGTAAGCTGCAGGTTGCAGTGACCGCAGCCTTCCTACCATCCTTTCTGGGGCTGATGGTGCTCTGTAAGTGAGGGATTTGTGTGTTACCTTTAACTGTGTTCACAGTAAAGGACTGCAGCTGGCGCTTAAACTGGGGCACAAGAACCTGCTTAAAAAGGAGATGCCTTTTGGCCTTTGGCTTACTAACTGTCTGGGCTGTTCCTGGCTAATTGCTTCATTAGCACAACAACAATGTCAAATACAGTGAGAAGACTGTTGGGAGTACATACATGAAGGCAGAGCATGACCCCTGTCTAGGCAGGCATCTGCAGTCAGCATTTGTAAGAGCCTTTCATTCTCCCGAGTCAATTGGCAGTCGGAGCGAGTGGCAGTACAGCACACGGAGATAAGACTATTTTAATTTCTTGCTTCAGGAGCCTCAGCTGCCTCCTTGGAAAGACTGATGCCTTGTCCATGGATTCACAGATTGAACAAACATACTCTATCATTTAATTATTGAAGGATGGCTTCAGCATTTCCTGGCAAAATAAACTATGGTCTTAGGCTGAATCCTGGCAACAGTGTTCCACCTGCAGGACCACTCTTCTTACTGTGGGCAACAGGCAGTACCACTTTGGTCACTGCTCTTTGGGATAATACAGCTCTGCTAAACCCATTTCCAAAAGTCAGCTGATAAAATAGTCATAGTAGGAGGAGATGGCTATGACAAATACTGATAGGCCTCAAGCTGGAAGCTCAAGAAAGGAACATAGAGGTGAATGCTTAAATTACTTGTCTTCTTAACTCTAGGACATATCTCAAATGCCATACACCCACTTGAATTGCAGAAAAGTTCCTGAAAAATCCTATGTGTTCAGCCTTCCTGCCAATCTGGGGTGAGACTTATGGAGAGAAAAAAGGGAAGACATTGTCAGCACAAATGGTGCTTACACACGGCTGCATTCCTGGTCTCAGCAAATGCAATGGTGAGAACTAGAAATTTCTCCAAAGAACCTCTTGCAGCTGGTGCTACAGAGGGTTGAGGGTCTGGAGAAGTCTAATTCAGGGGAAATAATTGCATGTAGCTGAAAATTAAACATGGCACTTCTCATGAAGTGTCCTGGTGAGTTTGTAAAAAGTTGCACAGGATGTTCAGAGCGTGTGTCAGAAAAAGTGCCCATGGATGCAGAAAATAAGAACTTCCAAAATATCAAGGGTTAGGGTTAATGACTGAAGCCTGTTTGCCTTTTTTGCTGAACACAGTTTATAACAGACTGTTACCCGCAAAAGTTATTGTCAGGGTAATTAAACCTAATAATGCACATGAAACTTCTCCCCCCCCCCCCCCCCATGTTACTCTGTTGGAGGCTGTGGCATTGCACAGGGAAAGCTGTAGCCACGCTAATTAGGATCAGGCAAGGTACTTGTAAAGCATAATTTAGACCATTTCCTTTCGGGAATTGTCTACTAATGAGCGTGGTTCCAATGAAATTATTCATTGTTCACGCTGTCACAGGATCATTTATTAAGGGTAATCAGTTAAAGCGGTACAGGTGTCAATGTGGGCAGAACATCTTCTTCCAAACGTCTGTTATTGACAATGTCAATACACACGGAGAAGCCACTTCAGTCTGGCTTTGCTGAGCTGCCAGTTTGACCCCCCCCAGCCTGAACTAACAGCATTTGTTAGCAGCACGTTTGATTTAACAGACTCCAAGAGGCAATAAACTTGGAGCCTGGGGGAGGGGTGAGCCCCTTCTGGCTACCCTGGTGCTGCTCTGCTTTCCACAGCAGATATGGGTGCTTCTGTGGGAAATCATATGCCAGGAAGGGGGGATTCATTGCCAACAGATAGCAGCCAATGAGTCTGTGGGATACCTGAATTTTATAGATCAGCTCATCCTGTCTTTGGTTCAAGGCTTACTGTATTGAATTTGTTGTTTCAGCATTGATCCTGCTTGCTTATCTAAGGCAGACTTTTTGTCTCCAAGTGCTTTAATGCCACGGTTGGCCAATGTTACTTGCTTCTGTGGCTCTCAAAGAGCTCCCAAGCTCTTAGGGGGAGATCTCTTGTCTGTTAATTCCAATAGATTGTCTTAATATTCACTATGGCATGAATGTTTTTGAGAGATACCTTCAGATTGTTGTTGGCCAGTCTGTTTGACATATTTTTGCAGGACAGTAATCCCACAGAATCTATATGCACATAGATACTTATATCCTATTTATGGAGAAACAACTATCTGTAGTGAACTTTGTTTATTTTGCTTTCTTTCTAAATGGAAGGTGTACAATGGTTAGCCAGTTTAATGTGGTCTGATCTACAGTGATGATAAAAAGAGTGTTAGCCCAGTATCTGGAAATATCTGGTTTTATTTTTTGCAGACAATGTGCAAATACCAAAAGAAAAGAAGAAAAGAAGAGGCTGCCTTTCCATATAAATCTGCATTTTTCTCCCCAGAGCCTGTTTTATGGGTCTGCCCACTGACTGTACTGATAGTCATTGAAGCACATAAAAAGTAATGTAGCAACATCCTTTAAACTAGTGAAGAGAAGATGAAAATAATCAGAACAAATTCACAAAGGCAGTATTATCAGTATTTGTAACATTAATACATTCAGCCGTAACTGCACCTGTTAGTAAGGAAATACTGCCTTCTAAAATGCATTTTAGTACAGTGTGTAATTTTCAGGGTATTTATTAGACACACAGGGTTTTGCTTTATTATTCCCGAGGAAGGAAACAAACTGTATGGCAACTTGAAGGGGAAAAATGAACTAATTTAATGTGAGCTCTACTTTGAATAGTTTCTGCTCCTTTAATTTTGTTCTGATACATATTTTCAAATGTTTAGTTGATAGAAGGCTGGTTTTTTTCCTTGCTATTTCTCCACCGGTTGCTGTTATAGAAAAAGTGTAATCATTGTCAGACAGATAAACACAGCAGCACATACATATATTCTGAATATTGTATATTCATTAATCACACTGTGTTTGGCTTTATTTTTTCTGAAACTTGGTGCATATTTTCATTATCCTCTTGCATTATTTGCAATGGATTCTATGGCTTGGCAGGCCTACTTCAAATACTAGATGTGATAAATGGTAATAGATTTCCCATTATACAAATGCTTTTTTATCCTCTTAGTTTAATTGCTGCATTTCTCACTCATTCTATTGTGCACTCTTGATGACCAGTGTCCCCACAGTCATTTCCTGAGCTGAAATGAGGATTAGATTTATATATGGGAGAGCAGAAAACACATTTGTTTCAGTATCAAAGAGAAACAGCTGTGTTTTGTTTTCAACTGGAATTTCCTCTAAGGTAAAACCAATTGTCTTGGGACATCCAGGCAATTCCCCTGGCTAAAGGAGTTCTCTGAGACTCTCGGAGGAGGGTAAATTGGATCTTAATATTCAGCTTTAAGTCAGGATATGCTTAAATTCTGGTGATGAACCTAGAGAGAGGATGAAATGGCATGGTTCCTCTAGTCTTATTTGTAGACTGGTACTTCAGCATCATGAAAGCAGGGAATATCTGGTGCAAAATGATATTTTAATTGGAAAAAGAGTGTAAGATTCTCTGCTACAGCTCCAGTGAAATTAATTGGAGATGCCTGTGCTCAGTAGAGAGGAGAGAAGAAAAAGCAGCTTCAACAGAGCAAGGAATTGTGCATGGGGAGCTGGGAGTCAGCTCTCAGGCTGTCTCAGAAATTGAACATTTGGGGTCCAACAGCCCCCAAGTGCTCAGGCTTTTCATCTTCTGCATAAGGCTTTAAATACATACTTTACATCTAAATTTATCTATAGTTAATACACACTTGTCAATGCTTTCAACTTTATATAATTTTAAAAAAATCAAGATGGAGGCAAGAGGAAAATCTCTTGTGCCATTACATCAAGATTGACCTCGAAAGTACTGAGGGTTTATTGAGTTTTGAGGGTCTGTAATGGGAATTCTTAAATTTGGAATTCGGTGTTAGCTCTCTGGGATTGCCATTTGTGTGTGCTGCTAATGCTTCTTCACATCCAGAGCAGTTCTCCATAGCCCTTTCCCTGCTGGAAAGCTTTCTGGGTCAGTCTGTGTTTTTTTTCTTTGGTTTCAAACGTACACCTCTGAGTCTGAATTTGCAAAACTGTTCATGTGTCCTTCCAGCCTAAAAAGTGGGAGGGTAACCCTGGTGACTAAGTGCAAAAACTCAGTGGCAGAGCATCACTGAGATCAGGCACTGGCGATGAATTATTCTGTGTCACGTCTCTAAGGAGACTCCTGGAAAGCCACAGTGTGTTGTTTCCACAGACCAATGGCTGCAGGCAGTGAATTGCAATTTCCAAAGTCATCTGTGGGATCAGCAGAAATGCTGGCTAGAGCTAAACTCCAGATGTCCATCTATTGAGGGCAGCCTTTAGCCCTCAGGTATTGATTTAGTAATGAAGCTTTCTTCTACAGATCCAGAGTTTCCCTATGGGTTCCTGGAAGGCACCTCTGAGCTCCCCTGGGACCATGGTAAGAAGCAGTTGAGAACCGCTACTGCTGTAGTCTGAGTTCCCATAGAGAGACAGGGAAGAATATTTTGCTTATTCAGCTGCTGGGAGAGGCTCAGCTCAGCAGAAAAGGTCAACTAAAGTGCTACTCCCAGTGTGATTTGGTCTAAAATTCAGATGAAAGGGAGTAGTAACATATTGGTCAGGCAGAGTCCTCAGCAGGTGGTGTTCTCCCAGAAGAGTGTGGGGATGAGCAGGGTTGGACAAGGAAGGAAGTGAGACTTGTGTGCCATCATGAACCCTCTCTAAAGTCCTTCCGTGGAAAAAACAGTGTGAAGTTTGTTTGGGAAGTTGATGTTCAACGTGTGGTCTGTGGGATGGTGGCTTTCCTCTTAGGTCTGCATGACACTGTCAGTGGTTTCTACAGACACAAAAAGCTCTTTTGCAGGGAATTTTCTTTAGCAGGACTTGCCCTGCTGGGGCTGCTTACAGTTGCACTGTATTTGTGCTGGTGCTGGGTTTCTGGTGAACTGCTCCCATAAAATTGAGGGCTTTTATCTCCTTTGCTCTGGTAATCTCTGGATTAGCTTTCTGGTGAAGTGCAAGCATGCACCCGTGTGTGCTAAGGAATAATCTTACTTTGCAAATTAATATGTTAATGTAGCACCAGATTCCCAGCCCTTAACAGTGGGAGGCTGGTGATAGGTTTAAAACATCAATGTGTGATTTTATTCATCTGGACAAGATAACAAAACAGCTCTGCACTGAAAGTACCGAAAAGGGTCTGTGCCCCCTTTAGCTCAGTCTTTGCTATCCTCCCCCCAAGCCCCCTTCCCTCTCACTCCCTCTGCCACTGCCTAAAGCTCGACTCTATTTCACAGTAATCATACATTAATTTCGAGCCGGCAGCCCCTCGCAGAGCCAGGCAGAGGTGCGGAGGGAGCAGCGGCACAGAGCCATGTGAGTGCAGCGCTGGAGGCTGCAGGAAGATGTTCGCTGTCTCGCTCAAGTGCCGGCTCGGAGTGGTGAGACGGAGGAGCAAAGGTATGGTCAGAACGGAGCAGCTCGCTCCTGCCTGCGAGAGGGACTTGGAGGGCACTCACTTGAGCATTTACTTTTCCTTAGCTGGGCAAGAGGAAAAAAGCTACTTGGTCTGTGATTGATTTTCACCCTCTGAGCATTGGCAGACAGGAGTAGGATTATTTTAATTTCTTGCATGTCCTATATTTTTCAGATACTGGATTTTTTTTTTTTTCCCGTTGACTCTCTGGATTTTTTTCCTCTTTTCATCTGCCATGGTTATTACTGCAGTAAAGTAGATTTAGGTGCGCCTCAGAGTCTCATAAGGTTTCCCTCCTCCCATGTGGGAGCTGTTACTTTGCAGGGAGAAGCATTTGGATGTCGGACTCCACCAGACAGTTAGGGAGTCATGGTGCCTATCCCTCCCTACACTCCTTCCAGAAGGGGTGGGGGTTGAAAGGAGGAGAAACCTGGCAGGATAATGGGGAGAAAATCAACTTTGAGAAGATTTGAGGAACTGTAATATTTTATCTCAGAGCAAGTTAATCTGAGGCAGGACAGCTTCCGTACTCACCATCCTGCAGTGTTGCATGTGATCAGAAGTGAAGAAGTTTTGTTGTGCTGGCCTGCGATCCCAAGGTCCCTCGCCCCCAGTTTTGCTGTGTGAGTGTTCGGAGGTCTCTGCACTCCCAGCTCCCGTGGTGTGCTGCAGCTGGGGCTCAGTCCCGCTGCTGTTGCCTTTGATTTCTGGGAGGTTTGCATTTTAATGGAGCCTGGAGCAGATCTCACCGCTGGGAGCTCGACTCCCCTGTGCAAGCCCTTCTAGCCAGCGGCACTCCTGCAGCAGATCAAAGCCCTTTGCTGTTAAGGAAGATGACCCGCATTTTTATAGGGACCTCTAAAGCAAAACAGCTTTTAGGGGCTCAGCGTAACTCGGATGCTATTGATTCCAGACTTCACTGAATGCATAAACACAGCTTTTAGCCTCACTTAAGGGGAGAGAGACTTACATGCTGATGCAAGGATCTGTGTGCTGACACACAGGATCTCTGTCAGGACTGGCAGGTACAAAACTTTGGTAGCAAAGAAAAGGGCCTGAACACAATGCACAAGTTTCTGATGTGGACTGGACCTTAAATCTAGGGTGCAATTCCTATATGTGACTTGCCTAGTAACTAAACAAGTATTTGCTCGGATCAAGGTCGCAATTCTATGGAACAGACATGAGTATTGAGCAGGGGCCTGAGGGCTGCTTCCCTTGACATCGGTTACTGGGGTGCTACGAGAGCAAGGGAGCACATGGGTTGGGATTACCCCGCTGTGCTCCTTCCTCCAGAGTCTGCACAGGCAGTGAGATGCTCTCTTGTGTTCTTTGCTGCACACAAGGGCACGTCCACCCCAGGGTTACAGTCCTGCTGTGGCAGTCTCAGAGCTGAACTTATTTCAGATGTATGAATTTATATTTGGCATCATTTGCCTTTGACAATTTATCCTCATGCTTCTTTGTTTCTTTGCCTCCATGGTTTGCAGGCTTCATGGGCTTCTCTCTGCACTGTAAGGAGTTTCATGTTTGCAACAAACAGGGTGGCACAGGCAGGATTTCCACCTTCTAGAGTGATGCCTGGAAGTGTTTGGATCAAACACAGCCCTGGGGTCCCTTTTTAATTGGCAGATGCCAGGAGAAGATCTGGTGCCGTATTAGTTTTTACAGTTCTTTTTCCCTGGCATGCTCTTTTGCTAAATATCCTTAAGGAATTGGCAATAGTGTTGGAACATGAGGGGTTTTTCTTCTGCAGTTCTCCAGGAAAGTTAGGAACACCAGGCAGAATAAGTGCATTTGTGGCTGCAAAACACTGAATATGCAGCCTGGGACTGTAATGAAGGTTAAAAAAAATGCTATCCCTGTGCTACCTGATAAAGTTTTAGTGGCTTTAGTTGAAATATTTAGAATTGACTTAGATCACCTGCATTTCTTAGTGACAGATTTAAATGTGAGGATTGCTAATCCAATGCTAAATTTTACTACTTTGATCAAGGATTAAACTGAGCTGGAAGTGGCTTTTAGGACTTGAGCTTTGAAATGAACAACCAGAGAGAGACGTTGTTACTTGTCTTCAGTATTTGGGGACAGGTGATGTTTAAAGAACATCCCCAAAAGATTGATCAAAAATAAATGGTGCCTGGGCACTTTGGTACCAGAACGAACCCATCATGATTGGGCAGCAGCCAAGGACGGGAGTTGCTATGAATTATGTTTGTGAGTAATGAAACCCTGCTGCATTTCACATCCGTAGATGCTCAAAAGCTCGCTAGCTATCTGTTGCATCCTAGGAGATGGTCAGGCCAGTATTTGGCACTAAAAATTCCCACCACCTCTTGAAGAGAGACAGGAAGACGTCGCAAAGGGGATGTGTGAAAGAGAGTGGCAGATACTCCAGCCCAGGTTATCTGTTGGTCCTCTGGTCCAGGTGGTTATGACCCAGTGTCCCAAAACCGTGCTCTGCCTGGCTCTGCAGGTGGATGCTTGCTGAGGGGAGATTCCTCTGCTAAAGTGGATTTTAATTAACTGTAAGGTTAGGTGTTCAAACCTCAGCTATGGTGGCTGCTGTTAGTTTTGTGTAGTTTTAATTTTAAACATCCTCACAGAAATGAGGATTGATCTCCCTGTACTAACTGCTACTCTCTGTTTCAAAACAGACCCCTTCCCCCAACTTTCTGCCTTCTGTGCTATTTTCTTTTCCATCCCTCAAACTCTGCCTACTCCTCCCCAGCTAATCCCCCTCACTTTCGGGAGAAATTCTTGTTGTCAGTCCTCTTGGATTCCTGCTTTCCTTCTCTTGCTGAGCCCTTGAGCTTTTCCTGGCATGAAGAACATTTCCAGTTAATCCACCAGGCATTCATCTGGTTGGCTGGGGCTGGCGGCACTTCCCTGCCCACAGCTCTCAGCTGTCTTTGACCAACATCAGCTCATAACAGCTGTAGGGCTCCTCAGTCCTCTTCAAGGACTCTTGATCCTCTGCAGAAGGTGCTACTGAAGATCCCCAAGGAACCTACAGTCACTTGTCCAATACAATAATTAAACTTTCCTCAGTATTAGTGTGTTTTTCCATTGGAAAACTGAAATGATTTCTGTCCGGTCATGCTTGCCATTCAGCTGAGCTCAGATAGGACTGTTTGGGGAGGGGTGGTTGGTGGTTGTCTGCCCTGCTAGCCTCCAATTACTGCAGCAAATCAACTGTATTTTATAAATAAGTAAAGAAGCAGTGGAGAGCCTAAATAATTAACCAGATACATGTGTCGGACTGAAAAGCAGCAAATGAGGCAAAGGTGTTCTCACTGTTTCCCCTGCTTTCCAAAGCCTGCGGCCCAAGGGGAAGGGGGATGCTCTGCAAGAGCTGGTGAGACCAGCAGCTGCTGGATCTATCAGGAGAACACACCAAGGGCACTGGACCCCACTGCCATGGCAGAAGAAAAGCTTGGTTACTTGTTTTGAGACATTCAAGCTTAAAACATGTTTATTTTTGTCCACTCTAGTTTCTCCTAGTGTGTGGTGTGAGTGATGTAATGAAAGTAATTTTGCTGTTCCTTTGTCAAAAGCTGTCATATGGAACATGCCAGGCCTCACATCCTGTAAAAGAAAATACATGTTCTGCTTTCCATTTACATACCTCTGTGTTTTTCAGCCTTTTAAGCTTCGCTGAGTCATGTTTACTACTTTCTTTTTTGGACTGGATGCTTTCTCTTGCATTTTGTTCTTCCTCTCTTGTGTTTGACTGGGAACTGAGAAAATAAATAAGCAAAGAAAAAACATCCTGAAAACCCCAGAAGAGTATGTTCAGAAAAACTGTCATATAGAGTGAAATTTTCCATAAAAAACAGTTTTAGAACAGCAGCTTTTATAGTGAGACCCAGATTTTCAAAGAATACCACATTTGGGCATGTAGGCATCGTTGTCCCTTAGACGGAAGTTACTGCATCCTGTTCAGTATAGGAAGATGTTTGGTTTTATTTCCATGTTTTTATTGGGAACAGTGTCATGGGAAACAATTCCAAGCACTGGGAACATGCTCTTGTGCCACTTCACTTTGTTTGCTGTACAGCAGTATCGTGTTGTAAAGCGTCCTAGCTGTGTTTCATAGCATGGAGCGTTGCTGCAATTGGGTTTCTGTCACAGAAAGATTTGCTCACTGCAGGAAAACAAGAAAAGTTTTGGATCTCTACTTGGCAAAGGAAAAAAAAGAAGAAAAGGGCAAGCAGGTAAGCTGCTTCCATCCTGTGGTGTGATGCTAAGTCTAGAGCACCACACAGCGACGTGACAGAGTGAAAAGTCCTGTGGAGCTTCTGCTCCTGGGGAACACAACCATTGTTATTACTGTATTTATCCTCCAGGCCCAGAGTAGCCAGCAAAACAAAGCAGATGGGCGACCACACACAGAGAAACCAGACTCATCCCCAGAATGAAGCTGGGGTGCTGCCCCAGGACAGGTGCACAGGTTGAGCCTGTGGTCTCAGAAAGCTGAGGCCAAGTGCAATGTTACAGCCCTCACTTAGCCACCTTTTCTTTAGGATGATTGCTGCCTCCTAGGACTTATCCTTTGAAACCTGCCTGTTTCAAAGCAGAAGGCATCTTGGAGGTGCTGCTGTGAATATTTATGGGGCTGTTCCTGCTGCAGCAATGAAAACCAGGCAGTGGTGAACACAGGAAACTCCCTCAGCCCAAACCACTGAGCTGGCAGTGGCTGTGATTCCTTTTCTGTCAGCATGGCTATGCTTCAGCTCTTCCATATCTCATTAATAACTCATGATTGGGCATGTTTTATTTATGTCTCCAAATGAAGCCCATTTTTCAGCCTGATGCTGTAGCACCCCAGGTGACTGTCACCTGCTCTGAGCACTCTGTGGTTTCTTCAGCCCCAGCTCATCCCTCATCTTCCTCCAGGCTGCAGCAGCAGAGAGGATATTGATCTCTTAGGGGGGTAATTGAATGAAAAAAGCCCCTAGCAGCCCAGGGGCAGGTGATAAATCCTTGCAGGGAAGCCAGTGTGCAAGACAGTATGTCTGAGGGGGCGTTAACCCTTCCTGCTGGAACGGTACAGCACGTGCTGGAATCCCGTGTGCAAATCCTACCCAGTCCCACCTGTGCTTTGGTTGGAACAGGAGTGAAAGGCCACCCTGCCTTGCTTGGACACATTACACAAGAGCACTTGCACTGGCCCTTCGCTGTGCTGCACAGGGAGTCCCAGGCTGTTTCTGGAGTGGTTTGGAAAATCTGAGCCTTGATTTTGACCCTGCAAAAATCTCAAGGGGCGAAATCCTTGTGCTCCTTGTGTGTATCCATGCATTCTTTCTGTTTTGTATATAAAACCATGTGGGGTTTTTAGGAGTGTTAAAAGCTAAATACAGGGGCTGCAGACTGTCCCATACCTTCCCTTTATGTTACTGTGATTAACAATTTGTTGTGCAGGTGATTTTACTGGGGATTTGTTTTCTCTGTGACAAATACTCCAGCTGTCTCCCTTGAGAAAAGTCTGGGATGGTAAGAACAGGTGCTTGTTATTGATCAGGGCTTGTTTATGTGGATGGATTTGCCCACTGGATGCAGGGCATCACGCATCACCCTCTGTCCCATGTATCCCCTGGCACAAGGACATGTCACAGCAACACATGGGCAGCCCCTGAGACTGGGAAGTGCTGCTGATTTGCATTTCTGGATTGCAAGCTCAGCCAGGAATTTTTGGAGAAAAAAGAATAATTTCCTTAACTCAGATGACATTTAATCTGCTTTGTCATAAAGAGGAAAACCAGGCTTTGAATCTGAAAAGGTGTATAAGGTCCACGAGGTCACCACTGGCCTATCTGCAGAGTGTGTGAGCAAAGGAAATGCAAATGCACATGGTACTGTGGTTTGATAGTTGCCATTTAACTATTTTTAAAATAAAACCCAGTTCACCAAAGCTGTAAGATGGCTGAGTTCAGGGTAAATAGAAAAACATTAAAAAATATTATTTCAGAATTACCATCTTGCTGCTTATAAGATGTCTGAATTTTTTTTTTTCCATTGTGTATGTGTCACCAGAGAGGGTTTGGATGCTAAAACCATGGATCTAAATGAAGTTGTTTTCCCTGTTTGTCACTGAGCTACTTTCCTCTTGACTCCATTCCTCACATACAGCTGTGGGACGTTTTTGTCACAGTCTTCTAAGTCAGTGAATAATACAAAGCAGCTTGGAAGGCAGCATGTAAAACAGGTGAGGAAATACCTTGATCTCCTATTCCCCTGCACCCGTACAACTTTTTATCCGTAGCATTTCTTCCCTCATGTACAGGCATCTGACTTTGCACACTCACAGGCTTGTGCCAAATCACAATTCTTCATTTATTTTGGAGCTGACAGGGAATCTGCAGTGGGTCTGTCTGGAGGCCAATCTGCTTCTGTGCCTCAGGGCCATGTCAAGGAGATTGTATTCGCTTCTCTGCTCTCTCAGTGTGGCAGTAAGTACTTTCCTTTTAATTGCAAAAATCCACCTCAGTTTGACAGAATTGAAAGTCTAAAATCACCCCATGGGTACCCTCAGTAAATTCTGTGTAATGCTGTTTTCCCTCCTCATCAAAGTCTTAAAATTCGTGCTCCTACCAGGCTGATCTGTGCCTCCAGTGTGACATCTGGAACAAGACAAAATTATAATCCTGTATCAATAAAAATGAATCTTTTTCTTTAACTTCTTTCTTCTATATTCACCTCCAAAAATATATTCTTTAAAAGTGCTAGAAGGGCAGGAACTGAAGTTATCTACAGACTGATGTTACTAGCATGGGATGTTTTATATACTTGCTGGCAGATCTGGCTTTCTATCCTGTCTCAGTGTAAATACCTGGTAAGGAAGTAGGTTTTTATTTCATACTTTGAAGGAATTACTTTGAACAGTAATAGATAAAATGAAATGAATTTATTAATTAGCAAAATATTTTAACAATGTATTGCAGAACAATAAGAGTACAAAAATAATGTGAAGTGAGGCTTCAGCATTCTGGCTTTGGTGGAGTCCTGAGATGATAAGAAGGCCCCATATTGGCAAGGTATAAAGGTCTGTATTTTAATTTTGTATTTTTGTAGTCTGGCCAAAGAAGATGTTTCCATGACTTACAGATACAAGCAGAAAGCTAAACAACACTGACTTTTTCTGTAGGCTGAAATTACAGTAATTCTTCTATTACTTTCAACAAATCTGGTGGCCAACAGCTGTTCTCTTAATGCAACTGTTAGCTAATAACAAGAAGTGCTTCCCTAGCTTTCTACTCCCTCCTGGATATGTTGTGCTGGCTCATTTAGCTCAGTTAAAAGGAGTGATCTGTCTCCTTGCAGAGTGTGTTGGGAGGGGGTATGAACAGGATTCCTCTATTCACTTTTACTCTGTTGCATGAGCTACTTACACCCCACTGTACTCAGGGCAAAGAAAATGGCACTGTGTGCCTCATCCTTGGATCTAAGTCCTTGGGAAAAAAAAAATAAATCCATTGTTTTCTTTTAATATGGGCTTATAAAAGCTTTTCTCTAAATGTGCTATGTTGTGCATTTGAGGCTCACTGGGTATGACATGGAGTTAGGGTTGTGTCCTTGCCCAGGCTGGCAGCCTAGTACTGAACTCTTCTCCTCTTCTTGGTTTCCCTCAGCTCCTGAGGGTTATTGTAACCTAGTTTTTTTGTGAGCGATTTCCTTTCCTCTCTGTTCCAATTGCTCTTTTTGCTTTATGGAGTACAGCCAGATTAATCATACAGAGCCATGGAAATCAACAGCAGTGTGTAATTCAGGGCTTGATAACTGACTGTGGGGGGGGCACAAGGGAAGGGTTGTGCTCTTTACAAAATTGCCACATGATATGTCAATCCCCAAGACATATGTCTGTGTTTCCTTTTTTACGATCTATTTCAGGAAACACAAACCAAAAGGAAACTGAGTGCCTTTTAAAAGAAATGGTCTGTCTTTGCAACCTATCCGCCCCTTCTCATCTCAGTGCGTTGGAGTGTAGCAGAACAGTCATGAGATAATGTTTTCTCCTCATACACACTCTTTTTTCCACTGAGAAAACATGCCTGAGCAGAAAATGAATGCTTTGGGCATTTGTCCAGAATCTTGCAGTGGGTTGCTTCATGCTATTGCTGTGTCTGTGCTGCGTGGAGAGATCAGCATGCATTGCACTGGGGCCAAATGCCAATTAGAGAATAAAAGTGATTACAAACCAACACTTGTGAGGTATCTTTGTGTAAGCATAATTTTCACCCAGGTACCTCAGCCTAAACAAGAAGTTAGCAGAGGCTCAGCACTGTCTGTGAGAAGATGTGGCCTTTTCTCGGCTGGCATGTAACCAAGACAAAGTATCAGTCTTTTTCACCTCAAGCCTTTGCACAATACTCTTGGGGTTTTCCCCCTCCCCTCTCTGCTTGCTTATATCTTGTTTTGCTTAAAATACATTTGCATATCTTTAAGAGTTTTGGAAATCAGGAATGTAGCTGATACCTCTGGCAGTGAGGAAGGCAGAGTCTTTCTCTCCATGTAATTCCTTCTCAGCTATATTGCAACCATATAAGTGGTCTAAGAAATGAAGATTTGGGATTTTTTTTTAATTAAAAGGGAGAGTCAGAACTCAGAGATGCATGAGATCTGCAGAGTTTTGATGTACCTGCCATTAGAAACTCCTTCAAGAGTCCAGGATGAGCTTTGTAACCACAGTCAGAATAAAAAGAAAGAGACATTTTTGTGAGAAATAGGTAATGACTGGGTGGTCAGGATATTCACGTGAGCAGAGAAATCCCAGCTCAGATCCCTGATGTGCCTGATTTAGATCCGCAGTTGGAGATGCCAGCTCAGGTTATTTTAGGTTATCAACTATGACATGTACAGCTTCTGTATCATCATAGAAACAACAAAAAGTTCTGTTTTTGCAAGACAGAGAAATACTTCCCCACTTGGATTCACTGCCAGTGCAACCAGAAAAGCACAGAGATATGAATCCAGTAACAGTATTCCTGAAATAATTCTTTCTCTGCCTCTGAGGGCTCCAAGGGTAAGTGTTGTTTTTTCCAGTATCCGTTCAGTAATCCCTGCTGGAAAATAAAATAATGTCCAGTTAGTTTACTTTACCAGGTGCTGTAGCCATACATTAGCAATACCTGTGGTCTTACATCTCAGAGGTATTTTCTTTGACAAAATCAATCCTCGATTGATAAACCAGGAAGAAATAACTCCTTTTTGTTTCTATGATATGTAGCTGAACAGTCATAAAGATGAGACATTTTCAGAAAGCAAGGAATTTAAATAGTAATAATACACTGCCTGTGTTCCACCTGTAAAGCAAGCGTTGCTTGCCTGAGCAGTTCATTTCTTATGCGTTTTCTTTCCTTGAATCTATTGTCATGTTTTCTGATGAAATCCCCTCCTGCCCTGGAAAGAGCTATTGCTTACAGTTTTGTCTTCAAGCAATGAACATAATAATAGATATTAGAATGACTCAAGAAATTCAGATACTAGAGCACCCACATTTATACATTCCTTTCTGGGAAAAAAACCAGGAAGAAATATAGGGAAGGGATAAAACAGACTGATTTGAACAACAAAAAGCAATTCTAGCATCCCTCACAGGGAAATTAAAATGATTGTGGCATTTCTGATATATTTTTATTGAAAAACAGGAACTGAGCTCTTGTTGAGCAAGTTCAGGGTTTGGCTGGCTGGCTGGCTAGCTGAGGTGCTATCATTTGGCACAGTGGAGCAGGCTGATTTCAAGTTGCCAATAGCACAGGAAATGTGCTGATGGTTAAAGCTTCTATGGCAGGTGCAGCCTGATTTTGGGAACCTCAGGGGATGAAGTAAACCCTGCACAAGCCCTGACCCTTCAGCATATCCATATTACTGTGGTTAATACAAATGGATTAGCTGCAGTCTTGGGCTCATGCTCCCAGTCCATAGGGACAAACCCAATGAGAGAACAAGAGCGGGGTCCTGTTCCCACTGCTAGGCATCAGGTGAAGTTCAACCCAAGAACAGGAGGATATCATCAGCCTTTAAATTCCACCAAAGCTGAAGGTCTCCAGAGGTTGCCTTGGGTCACCGAAGAAAGTTTGTTCATGCATGTCCTACTCATACATGGGTCAGAGCCTGGATATCCTCTGTGTTCATTCCTTGGGGACCCATTTCAGGTCTGTGCTGTCTCCCCAGTACTGCCAAAGGGAATGTGATTTAGAGCTGTAGTGCCTGGAGGGAGCCCAGTCTGAGCAGCGGGTTGGTGTGTTGGGACCAGTGGCACAGCCTTCATTGCTGGCTTCACCCACGGTCTTGGGATGTTGGGAGTTTCCAGCACTGGCTTGCCAGAACTCTGCCACACCTAGAGTATTTTCAAAAAAAGCCCTTTATCTGCTACTTTTACTGTAGCTTGGGGTAACATGATATTTTCTTTTTCCAACAGTTGCACCACTTTTTTTTCCTGCACATAAGCATCAAATGCTCTTTGCTGAATATTTCACTTGTTCTTATTTGGGCTGAAGGTTTCTGTTACCACTGGCCCTTAGGGGACCAATTTAGCTGCATTGAACCAGTTTTGGTGTTCAATTCCTTCTTTCAAAAGAGCTGCATTTACACATCAGTTGAACCCTTCGTATGCTGGCATCTTCCACACTTCCAGCTCAATGAATGTTTAAAAATGATATGTCTATCCCCACACACAGATATGCCTCTGCCTTCGAAATGCTGGGGGGACATGAAAGTCCTGCTGAGAAGCGGGGGAGATTTTGATGTAAAGGATGTCCCGCAAGGGACACAGCCTCTTTCCAGCTGAGTGAGGTTTTATGCACAGAAATGCAAAATATTCAGCCCATACCATTAAAGTGTTGCAGCAAAGCCTCCCCAAGCCAGTGAGTGCCTCAGTAAATTGTGATTTGCTGACCAAGTCTCAGTTCTCTGCCCTCATCTGTGCTATGACATCGGCTTTTACAACTGCAAACATGTCCTGCAACATCCTATTGTTTGCGGGGTTCTTGTCCCTCGTAAATCTTGACCCTGCTGGTGTCTTGTGCACATACCTTGATGGGCAAGCCTACAAAACTCACTCTGCTCTCTTTCAGTCTTACTAAGAGATGCAGGCAGAGGAGGTAATTCCATAGTCTATTGTGTTTTTCTGGTAAAATACACAGGATTAAACTTCTTTTGGTGCCCATAGGATTACACTTGGACATTGGAAATACACCAAGTGTGAGTATTGTTTTAGATTATGACTTTCCTTAATTTAACCAGAGTTGTGATGTTGATATCATGGTGGAGGAGAGAAGGCTTTGTGTTTCATTACATGGAATTTTCAGAAGCATCATTCTGACATCAGCACATGGGTCTTTTCATGAGGCTGGTGCCCTGCAATCACACAGAAGCTGTAGAAAAGCCCATCTCACTCTCTTATTTGAGTCATCTTCCCACACTCAGCTGCATAGGAATCAACCTATTCAGACTTTACAGGATAAAGATACTAGAGCCAAAACAAGCTCCTGTAGAGGATCCCTAAAGGTGGTGTATGCATGTGTGCTGCACTGAGTGTGTGAATACCCGTAAGTTCTATATATTCCTTCTGGGCCGTTAAACAGGATCCTTATTTCCTGTCAGATTGTAGCATCTGAGTGATGGATTGCAGAACCCTGCCTATTGCCTGCCAATCAGTTTAACTTCTCAAAGCCCTTTTCGGGCATGGTGCTGTATAAGCAGAATATATAATTATTTAGAGTTTGTTTTGCTGTAGCTCTTGGCACAATGGAATCCACATGGTCTTTCACCCGACTTGGCACCACCCTTTCTCACTGTAGGATGGAGAAAGCCTGATGCAAGGGACTGTGATGCAAATGTTAGTACTTAAGATCTCCATCACAAGCTGCAGTAACAGAGATGTGTGCTGGGTCTGGTGTGGTGTGCTGGGAAGGAAGGTGATTTAATGCTGGTACTGTCTGAACTGTGTTTTACTGGTTGTGTCCTAGTATTAGTAGTATATGATAGCCCTGTAGTCTGCACAGAGATAAACTGTGTGCAGGGTAATACGCAATTGGAATGATTCTATGATCTGTCCTCACTATGGCTGACTAGACAGAGCATCCATGACAGGCATGCCCATGTATTTCTCTTCCCATCTCATGTTATCCCTGCTGGCTCCTGGATGCTGCTGCTCAGTTCTGCACAGTCAGACTCTGCTATTTAGGAATGGCACCGAAGCAGCATTATGTGTTTGCTTTTCCTATTCTAAATGCATTTGCAATTTCCTTAAAGCTACAGAGAGAGTGGTGCGACAAGTGCAGAAGACCTCTGCAATGACCACCCAAAGCCTGGGCGTCTCTCAGGACTCCCCCCTGCAAAACATGCTCTGAACTGGCTCCTTTGGTGGCAGAGGTGTCAAGCTGATCCCCAGCAGAAGCCCAAGGGGGATATTGGGATACATTTATTTACTTGTGGCATATCCTCTCAGCTTTGGTAGTCAAGTTATTAAAATGAGGCTTGTCAGCACACTGAAGAGGGTTGGGGGGCCTTTGCATCTTCCATGCGGTTTGATCCTGTGCGGCTCGTTAACACTCAGTTGCTTTTTGTGATTAATTATTTAGTCTTCTCCTGTGGTACTGGGGTATAATAACACAACCCCCATTTCTGCTGAGATTCACAGTTCTTTGCTTTTCCCTTCAAGCCTTTCACACCACCTCGAAGCACAGAGCAAGGCTGTCTAGGCTGCAGCACTTAAAGAACCCGGCAGCTCCGGAGCTGCTGCTTGCCCTGCGGCCTTGCTGGGAAAGGACTGGGGCTCAGCCCGTGGGTGGCCATCAGTCCCAGCTCCTGCACTGCCCAAGTCAGTGGGGAGCAGTGGGACAGCTGCCCCTGAGTGCTCTGGCCCCTCAAGTATGGCCTCTAACTCCAGTGGGTACTTGTGTGAGGGGAGGCATCAGACAGGGCTGGCATCGACTCTGGGTGCAGTCAGACACAAGAATTGCAAATTGGAGGCGAACTTGTCAGCAGAGAGACTTTATTTGGGGAGTCAGGCTCAGCAGCCCTCTTCCCTTTCTCTTTTGGATGCCTTTTGAACAGCTTTCAGTTCAAGTTTTTGTAATCACCCAAGCGTTGCTTCTTCAGCCTTTTGTTTTTGGGGGTGTTGCTCGTTGCCTTGATTTGCTGTCTCCGGTCATTTGTGCAAAGAAGTTTGCCAGGTCTCTGCATGTGGCAGGGCCTTGTGCCCATTGTGGGGCAGGTGTGGAGTGACCCTGAGTGTGCTGGTCTGTGATCACACACTGGATGTGTGTGGACAGGTGTAGGGTGAATTTGGGCCCAGTGGGCACTGTGGTTGTTACTGGGGTTGTGTTTCAAAATGGGTGAGCTGAGAGCTTGCAGCACCTGAACCCGTTCTCTGGGGCATCAGGGCCATGGACCACATGCAACTGGTGGCTGAGGCAGGGCTAGCAGGAACCCCCAGCACTGGAAAGCGCCTTCTTCCTTCCCTAGCTATCCTTGTCTGTGTGAAGCTGCTGGATGAGGCGAGGCCTGGGGTATGAATAATTAGCAAGGAAGAATTAGCTGTGTTTTCCTTATGACACAGTCTCTCCCCTTCCTCTGATGTTTGCATCTTTCTCCTTTCATCTCGTGCCTCTGTGGCAAGTGCCTTGCACAGCCATGGGATGCGTGGGAGGCTCAGCCAAGGGGCAGGCAGGTGCATCCAGGTGCAGCAGGGGCTGGAGCTGGTGATCGTGTCCTCACCCTGCAGATGTACCAGATGAAAGTAAGTCTGTCCTTTGCCCTGCTGCAAACTCCCTGTCTGCTGCTGGATGAGCCACTCTTCCCTCAGATCTATAAAACAGTGAAATGCCAGCTTCCCTCCCCACCAAAGACGTTTGAAAAGCTTAGGAAAATAATGAAGCATTAGTCTTGGTTTCTTTATGTTTTATTAGGGCCCATAAATTAAATGGAAACTCACAATGATGTGGAAGGGAGCCAGGGAGAGCAATTATTTGTCAGAAAGACAACATGACTAATGTTTTTGCTACGTGTTAATTGAAAGCATTGGAAATTTTAGCAGTGTAACACCTGAAGGCAGCTGGTTGCATGAGTGTGTAGAGCAGACTACAACAGGCTGCACCACTCACTCCTGTTTAGGGAGATTAGTAGTAACCACAAGTTGTGAATCAAAGAGCATCTTTAAGACTTGGAGCCAGATGATGGAGCCACAAAGCCCCAGACCTCTGAACAGCCCCAGTCCACTGATGTCCCCTGTGTCTGTTTTTAAAGCTGAGGCTCCTGCTTGCAGACCAATTTACTGTCTCCAAATGTCTGTGCTGCAGTTTCCCCATAGGTTATAATTTTGGAATTTGTCATCCCTGACAGATCCATTAGGTATATTTCACTTGACCTCCCAAGGCTGTACTTTGGTGTAGATCTGTGCAAACCCCTCTTTGGGGCTGCCTGTGCAGGTGTGGAGTGCAGAACCCTGGGTGCTCCTGCCCTCTGCCCACGGGCCCTCACCATAACACTTTCACACGCACATCCAAGACCTCAAACACCTCCCAGGTGGGCAGCAGTGGATCCCTTTGGGCCCTGGCTCCTACCACAGCGTGATGGGGACTGTTGCCGTTGTGGTGCGGAGCATCACCGAGGCCCTCCCCATCCCTGGGGCCATATCAGCTTGTGGGTAAGACATTTCCAACAGGAGAATCCTTGTGTGTGCCTCCACCTCCAGTGTCCATTAATAGCACATGAATAGCCTGCTAGGTCAGAGATGCTGAGGGTAACACGTAAGCTGGAAAGAATCCAGAGCACAGGCTGGACTGGATGCCCTGGCAATTAGATCACAGTAAAATTAAAATTCAAGCCCTAAATACCCGTTTCCTTTTTCAAACTTAAGCAACTCTTAAAATTACATTGGGCCACACCATAAGTGTGGGTACAACAGGTATAGTTTTTTTCACAACAAAACAGCATTTTAAGATCCCAGTATTATAACCATTGAACCATATTGATAATGTTATTTATTAATAATTACAATTTCAGGGGCTGGGTCTTAATATATAAACTTCAATTTATTCCATTACTTAGTCTACTTAATGCTCATGGAACTATTCATGTTACAGAGAAGCTAATATACATAATAACTTGTGGGAGTCAGGCAGTCTATAGGAATATGTTTACCGTCTCATTTTTCAAGAAATTAGCAAAATAAAAGGTAGTTCTGTAGGAAAATAGTAGATGAAGTAAATAAAGTTAAAATACATATTACATACAACATCTTGGTAAAGTCTCACAAAATCATTAAATATCTGAAATGGTTTTATTTATATTATGTTGATTTTTAATATGCTTGATTATATTCTGCAGTGCCCTGAGCACCTTGACTTCATAAATTAAAGAATTATGTAGAATCTTTGTAATATGAATATTAATGCTTAAATGCTTAGAGACATAAACATTTCAGCAGTTTTTCTAAAGGTAGTGATAAGGGTTCATAAACATGTTAATTCTTCCATTCTTAAACATTTCAGGTCAATGGAATACAAGAGGAGATGTTAACAAAACCTGTGCTCTTTTAGTAAGAGACTGGAGTGTTTGGAGGGCAGCTGTTCTACTGCAGCACTCTAATAACATCTCCAGATACTGCAATAGCAATAAAGCATGACAGGATTGTATAATAACACTATTTATCAGATTTTTTAGTGCATGAAGAAGGTACGTTACAGCAGCCATTGAACCCAAGCACCCGTTCAGAGCCTTGGGCAGTTTGGGGCAGTTATTGCAGAGGGCCACCATCCATTGTTTTAGTCTCTGAACTCACCAGAACTCCTTTGGGAGGGTGGTACATGTAGTGTGTTTTGCTTCTTGGAAGGAACTGGGAGCAGGACATGCACGTGTGCCTGTCCCACCTGCCTGCCAGGAGAGGCTTTGGGAAGGGGGCAAAGCCAGTATGATGCAAAGACATATTAAACGTGCTCACCCCGGTTTCTCTCCTGAGCTGATCTGGAGTCCTCACCTGCAACATTTATGTGCTTTCCCCCTAGCTTTGCAACCTGGGGAATGGGGCAGGAAGAAAACTCTGGGGTGGGAGTGCCTCTGTGCCGGGTTTATAGTGGGAGCCTGTCTGGCCATCAGTGCCCTCTTCAGCCTGGGGTCAGGTCTCCTGACAGCTGGTGTGGCTCTGCTTTGTGCATAGAAGGATCCACACACCACCACAATGTGTCCCCGAGGAGGGGAACTGCTCCAAAGTCCTCAGTGGCCAAAGATTCATCACGGGATAACTCTGCAGGCAGTCTCTGAATGGCCAGCCCCTTGCTAATTAGCACAGTGTGGGGAAACTGTGGGTTCTCTTCCCCCTTGCATACCTTTGCACATCTAATGATCACTTGGGTAGCAGACACATAAAATTAGGTTGGATGGAGAGATTTCCGAAAGGATACTACTTGACCTCTGCTTCCCACATGTTCCAGAGCCTCTTGGTAGCCAAGAGGCGTCCCAGAAGAAGATAATTAGGCTTGCGCTATTTCAACTTCCTCTGATCCCTGAGAAAGAGTTAATTACAGTCTTTTCCCTCTTGCTCAAAGGTGGCTGGGTATTATTATCAGAGCTGTAATTATTCATGCTAATTGCTTATATGAAGCGGGAGAGAGCATGAGAGAGAGAAGCCCCAGACTCCCCCTCAGTGATTAGCAGAGCAGACCAGGTGCACTTTGCGCAGGCTGGACCGAGGTAGTGCTGGGGCTGGAAGGAGGCTGGGGATGCCGGAGTGGTTGTGAGCGAGCTGTGGAGCAGCCCCGGTCCTGCTAATGCTGCCACCTCCTCCGGGACTGAGGAAAAAGAGCATGCACTTCTTGCAGACCTTCCTCCGGTGGAGGGCACTCCGAGGTAACTGTACTGCTAACCGGAGTCTTCGTTTGTTTTGTGGCTTAATTAACCTTCCGTCATTTGTTTTGTTTTGTTTCAAATGTCCCTACGAGGGAGCAGGGTGGGTTGTGAGATGCATGTCTGAGGTCTGTGTTTAAGCTCTTCTGCAGATCTTGAGGCTGATATTTCATTAACTGAACAAAACTTCTATGATCCCCTGACTGCCTCTGTGTTTCTGGGTTTGAGTTGGGAAGGGGAAAAAGAGGTGGCATGTCTGTTCCCTTCCCTAGTTCTGGGCTTCTAATAATAAGGCTGATTGCCTTTGGAGGCTTATTCCTGTAACCATATCTGGGGCTTGCCTGTTAAAAGCAGTGGGTTTAAGCCTTATTTGTTGGTGACTAAGGGTATCAGAAGTGTGACGGTCTTGATTAGATGCTTTGAAGGCAGCAGTATAGTTAAATTTAGCATGCTGCAGAAGCTGGGACTTTGTGGGAAAACGCAGTGGGAAGCTGTCTCCTTGGGCATACCTGGAGCAGTTTGGAGATGGTAGTGTGCCATGGGCATGATGGTACACTCTGGCTTCTTCTGAAGTGACCAAATTGTTGGTGAGGTGGATGCTTGTTGGGAGAACTTGAGTCATCCCTGAGAAGTAATTATTTTATTTGGCTTTATTTTTTCCTGGAACAGCAGGACTTTGTGTTCTGCTTGACTAGGGTTGCAGACTGCTCCTGCTATCTAATCTCTGCATGAGTCAGTGCGGTGGTGCGTGGTCTGCTGTGGCAGTGGGCTGTTTTCTGTTGCTCTTTCTGTTTTCTTTTAAGTCTTTGATTCCTGCTGTTCTTAATGCTGAGGAAAACAACCTTAAGAATTGCACTTACAGGTGACGTAAACTATGCAGGTTTTAACAAAATAACTGGAAGTAACTGCCCCCACCAAATACCTTAGGATGTTCCTCTAGCCTTCTATAAAGGTGTCTGTGCTGTCCTCCTTATAGACAGCAGCCATGTGCTGTGCCAAAAGCCAAACCCACTGCTCTGTCTTCTAGAGATCTAAAATTATGATCCATATGCTTTAACTTCCTAACTGGCCATAATTATGTTTTAAGGTACTGAATAATCTTTTCATCTGGATGTTTTACTACTTACTTTAATTTCGGAGGCTTTCCATGTTCCTATCCTCTTCCTGACAGAGGAATTGGCTGGGAACAGAGCACTGCTGCATCAGGGACTGCAGTCATCCCCATCCTCTGGGGTGGGAGGCAGGGACAGGGCTAGGGAGATGTCTCCTTGTGAGTATCGGAGATGTTTGGATTGACAAAGAGATCAGAGGCTGGGGTCACTGTTCTAACAGGTATTGTGTTGCTGAGCCTCAGCTGAAGGTTTATTTGTAGTTTTCTAAGCCTTTTGCATGCTGATTATTGAGAAAACTTCACCTTCAAGAGGCCACGGAATCCAAATATGCAGCGGTGATATACAATAGAAATCGCATTTAGTAACGCATTTCATCCAAATCTGGATCCCCTAAAGACAACAAACTTTTTACTTCTTTCAAAATCTGTAAGATATAAGTGTCCTTTTACTTCCTGAGGCATCTGGCCAAAGTGCAGTGATATATTTTTAAAAATTTTTTTTCTCCCCGTATTTTCTGACAATTACAACTTTATCCTTTGCTTTTCTGTTCCCAAGATATGTGTATGAGCAAGTTATCTAGCTAATTACTACATACTGCTTTCTGTTATCCTACTAATTACAACTTACCTCCTTCCTATGGACCTTAGATCTCCCAAACACCTCCTAAATAACGCTGTTGTAGAAGATCAACGTACCTTTGTGTGCTTCCATAGCAAACCTGCCATGCTCTGCCAGCAGTGCTTGTTGCCTCTGTGTCTGTGGTGTATTTTGTGATGGTGTTGCAGGGCTGTGAGTGTTGACTTTCTGGCACCCATGTCACTCAGTGTTGACCTTCTGGCACCTGTGTCACTCAGTAGTTCAAGTCCATGTACAAATTGCCTGGGGAGATCAGAAATCTTCAGGCTTTTAGACCTGATCTTTGTATTAAAGGGGTTAAAGTGGGGTGTGCTGCTGCTATCCAGGAGAGCGATGCTCCAGAGGAATGTACTCTGGAGGCCACCAAAGCCCATGAGAGACTGTGATCTCCCTAACAAGGGAAACACGTCCCTCCACGGAGCACCTACACATGGCACAGTGTGTTTGTGTGTGTGCGTGGCTCTCATTGAGGTCCCCTGATTGTGGGGCTCTGCAGGAACAGAATTTGCTTTGAAAATCTCTACAGTTCTTGTCTTTTCCAGGTTGTAAAGGGATTCCTTGATGGATTTTTGTGTCCCCTATTTCTACTTGGATATCAGAGTTAGAGTATGTAGGTAGGGAGAATGCTTAGATATTACTAGAATTTTCCATTAGGCTGTTGGTGGTAGGGGAACAAAAATCCTGTAAGATGCTGTGATCATGATGTCTCTGCTGGTTTGTGTTAGTGCTGGCTCCGGACTGACTGGGGTTAAGCTATTACACCACGGTGGTTTTCATTCCTGTCCCCCAGGAAGGGAAGTGACACAGCTGCTAAGAGCAACTTGTCTGCTCAGTGCTCGGTGTTGGGAGCTGGTGTGTGTGTGTGTGTGTTCAGTGGCTGCAGGGTGACCAACAGGAATCCTGGAAATGTTAACCACTCTTTTAGTAATAATAATAAGAATGATAATAAATTAAAAATTATAGCATTAATGATGTGGAACTAGCTGAACTTGTGTGTCATAGCAAGAAAGATGCAGGATGTCCAACATGGGCGAGTCCCAACTGGAGACAACACTGTTGCCTTTGACCTGCTGACATCCAAATTTCTGGGATGCAAGTGAGGAGGCTTGGAGCAAGGCAACTGGAAGTACAGGACTGAGTAGGAAGTTGGGGAGCGCAGTCTTGTAGCAGTTTGGTGCTTGCTAAATGCCCGCCTTTCATCTGCTGTTGACCTGCGCTGGACTCGGAGCTAATCAGGAGATATCCAGACAAGCCTTTTGGAAAGCAGGTGTGTTTAAGCAAGCTTGGTATGCTTTGGTCTGTAAGACTCTCCTGTAAGCATCAACCAGCCTTTCAGCTGGTTGCTGTGGGAGAGAGGTTTTGATGGAATGAGATGGCACAGTTGGGTTTACTGGATTTTTTAAACTCCTGTGGTTGAAATCAGAAAATGTAGATAAAAGGCTTTGTAAGAGGCTGGCTTTGGGAGTGAGGGGACAGGGGAAGCTGACTCTCCAGTCCACATCAACTATTGCAGTAGTTTGGGCAGTGTTATAATTTTCCTTTCTTTTCCTGACAAAATCCATTAATTAAAAGGTTATATCAATCAGCATTCATTGAGTTTGACAGATCTGAGATTCAGTGCTAATTCATGGAGCAGCTCTACCTAGTGTGGGTGTGTGTGTCTTTAGGGGCTGGGGCATCCAGCAAGTCATCTGCCACTCTGAGTTCTTGCTCCATCTACACCTGGTTTATCTGGGAGGGGGGAAATGTGGGAGGGAGGCCTTACACAACTGGGTGAGATTAGTGAGTATCACAGAAAGAAACAACCAAGCAAGCGAAACATCTGGGTGTTAGCTATCAGAACACAAGACCTGACAAAAGGTATTTGGGCAATGACCAAAACGCTCTTCCCAGAGAATTCCTACACTTCTCTATGGCCACCCCTAGCAGGACTCTGGGACAGGCCCCAACAGTGTGGGACTGCAGCCTTGGAGTGGTTTTTCTACAAGTTAGCCCTGGGAAACATCCTAGCTGGAAATAATTGTCTATTCTAAAGTGTAATTCCTGTACCAGGTGATGTTTCTTGGGGTTGGGTTTTTCTAACACTTTCTGAAACAACATTGTGAAAGGCAAGTGCTGATATTTTTTTTCTTTTTCCTTGAGATATTCCTGTTTCCTTTCTTTGCCCTCATAACACTGATGAGGGCATCCCTCATCATCCTTATCCCCAACAGAACTTTTAAACCCTTGCTCAAATCCTTCCTCGTCGTTTTGTCTAAACAGTGACATGCAGTGGTGACATAATGTGACAGAGACATATGTAACAAGCTTCTGTGGAGAAACATATGTAGGAATATATATATATGTATATAAATATTTTGGTAGCACTTAAATGTATTACCAGTTTCTCCCACATTCCTTTGGTGGTGCAGCAACCGATGGTGGGGATTTTGTGCGTTATCCCCAAGCTCCCAGGCAGACACGTTGCAGCTTTCTGCTTATTCTGTTTTCATGCTCAGCCAGAGTTAGAAGGTCTTTCATAAAGTAGTGGTCACTGTTCACTTTCCAACATATACCGAGTAAATATTTTTGATAGTATTATCTTGACAATAAATAACCTGTGCTGCTCCTGCTTTGTGCTGTGTTCTCTTACCCACCGTGGCACTATGCAGTGCCCACTCCACTGTTTCCTACTGAAGTCTGTAAAGCTTTGCTGCTGCCACCGTGTGAGGGACTTTTATATGTCCATCACCACCAAATGAATGGGTGCTGGTCTGGTAGGGATCCAATTGAGCAGTCCTGGGTACATAACTCAGTGGAAATAACACTGTGTAATCTTACTCCTCACATAATCAATACCATGGTGCAGAAAGCTCTTGTGTGAACTGTCTTCAACCTACTCCCCATCACCTTCTAGTTGGCTGCTCTGTGCCTTCAAAAAGTCCTGGCTTCAGGGGCTGAAGAATATTAATTTTTTTCTTTCTTTACTGTTTGTGAGACTTAATACAAGTTAGCACAGGGATTTTGTGTCTTGCTGAGTTTACACGAGGGGAGCAGCAAAGGCAAATGTCAAAACAGGATCTCACTTCTGTCAAAAGGCTGGGAAAGGAAAAGACAAAGGGTATCCTGTGCTTCTGTTGGACTTGACTGTATTATCAACAAGCTATTATGATGGCCAAGTCAGGCCTTCCTGGCTTCAATACCTGACCTGTGAATCCTGAATAGCCTGGTGTAGCCGGATTGAAATCTGTTCTGAAGCCTAACTCCCCCTGACACCTGGTGGGGTTTTTTTGGTTTTGGGGTGGTGTTTGTTTTTGCTGTTTGGGCTTTTAAAATAATTTATTTTTAAACTGTCTAGCAGTTATTTACTCTGGTAGGTTGGCTTATACAGACAACAAAGCAAGAAAAAAATCCACTGTGCATTGCAGCAGCACCCTCTTTCTTGCAGAAAGAAAAGGGTCTTGTTGTGACCCTGTATATACGTGCGTGTAAGAATAAAAACATTAACCTGCATCCCTTCCTGTCCCCGCTGTCCTCCTGCAGCTCTCCGTTAGCCATTTTAAAAGGAGTTGTGGAGTCCAGCACTCCCAACTGAAGGGACATGCTGCTCCCTCGTGGAGCTCCACGCATTGCAGGCGAGGCTGGAGCACAGCGCTGCTTTACCTTGCAGCCTTAGGCTCAGCCCTGGTGTAGCAGCCTCTGAAACGAGTGATGCTCCTTTTTGGAAGAGAAAAGGAGATTTTACAGGTGACGAAACGAAAGGGTTTCCTGTCTTTATTCTCCAGCCAGCCCTTGCCTTGGGATGGAACATGCAGGAATATATTGTGGAACTGACTTGGCTTTGGTGAGCGGTAAGGAAGGATGAGGACATGATGGTAGGGACAGGTTTCTCCAGCCCTTTTTAGAGATTAGTTGAGCTGAAGAGCCCGTGTACATACCCAGGATGTTAGAGGCTTGCGTGCGTGTCCAGCGTGCTCCCTACAGACAGCCCTGTGTCCGCAGTGCTGCAGCCTGAGGCAAAGGCAGAGTGCTGGGCACTGCCAAACACGGGGCTAAATCAAATCCCTCTTGCAAAGCGTGGAGCAAACCTGAGGTCTGGGCTGCTCCCAGAGAGGAGGAGGAATTGCCCTGAATGTCCCCTGCTCTGTTGAGGAATCTGCTAAACCCACCGTCATCCAGCGGCTTCTGTCTCTTGGAGAGTTCAATAAATAAACGATAAATGTAACGTGTGTCGGAAGTAGGTGCTTTTCTGGAGAAGAGCCCTCTTCCCCGGTGATGTAAGGGGAGGGGGGGAGAGGTTGGAAGCCTGGCTGTAATCGCAAGAGGGCAGAGTTGGCTCATGGCTTCAGAGCTCCTCCAGCTCATGGATCCGGCGCAGGACAGCGGGACTGGCCTTGCCCTTGGCACCGGTGGCAGCCAGAGCAGCCGCAGTTGCTGGGCTGTCGGCACAAATGTGACTCCATCCCTCTGACTGTGCCCTTCAGCATCAGCGTTACCTGGGGGGAATATATAAATGAGAGAGGAGTATCTCTTGTGACCCTTCTCTAGTTGCTTTGAAAGGTCAGCAGTACTCGTGCTACACTTGTGGGCGTCTCTCCATGACATTAATAAAAGCTTCAAAATAATATTGATGTTAGAATTGGAAACATAAATTGATTGCTAATTAGCAGCTGCACTGTGGCTCAAGCAGTGCTGGTAGTGATGCATGGAGGCAGCTTCCCAAGCAGTGTCTGCTCTGAACTCTGCAAATAGCATAAATGCAGATCACAGGTCCTGTTTGCAGTTAAAATAGTAGAGGTGCCATTGCTAATGAACACATCTTCTGAGCAGATACTCAGCAGGCTACTAATACAGGCACATTTTGAGCCTGTCTTTTGTGACATTGCCTGGAAGGACCTGGAATGATCATAGTGGGATTTCCTCCTGGTTACCTGTTGGTGGTTGCTCTTGGCACTTTCAGGTAATGCATAAATGCAGAGTTTAAGGCTTTTAAAGAGATTCTAGATTTAGAGTGATGGGAGGAAAAAGTCTTGTAGCTTCTCTTTCTGTTTCTGCAGAAAATAATGACTTGGATAAGTTCCACCACTGCCTCTGGGATCCTGCCTGGAGACTGAAGTGTAACAAAGTGCAGGTACTTTTTGGAAGTCCTTCTTGCTGAAATTGAGCCTCTTATCTCCCTCTGAGGTGCTCTGTCTCCCTGTAGAGTATCCTGGGATGGGAGAGACTTTTGTTCCAACTTCATCTGATCAAGAGCAGATCTAATACATGAGTGCCCACACAAGACACTGAGATGCCTGATCCTAGACCGGAGACAAAGCCCATGCTGAGTATCTGGGCTGCAAACACAGCCTGGATGCTGAAGCAAGTTCATCAGAGACATGAAGTAATTTGGAACCAAAAATTTGAAATAGCCCAAGGCTCTGTCGTGTTTCTGAGCATATCATCTGGCTGAAGAAAACCCCACAGGTCATCCTTCCCTGCCTCCACTGCCATCACTCTCAGCCCACGAGTACAGGTGTCTGTCACATGGAGTGGCATCCAGGCTCCCAAGTGCTTCTTAAGAAGGGTCTGTGGAGGTAAGAGATTCCATACAAGCTGTCTGCTGCCCTGGACCTCAAGATGAGGGGTTTTGTAGACTGTCCCCAGGACAAAGGAAATAGTGCTGCTTACTTCAACTGGTTTTCACCCTGTCACAGGGAAAGGTGTAGTCAGTCAGAGGTCCCAGGGCTGTGCAGCACTGTGGTGGAAGATAGTCTGTTTCCCACAATGAGAGCCTAATTAGATCAAAGTTCTAAAAGGTAGCTGAAGCACAGCAGAAACATCTTGTCCTTGGGAGATTGGCGGCTGAGTCACGCTGTAGCTTGGGAGCTTCTCTTCCTCAAGGGATTTTTCTTTTTTTCTTTAAACTTAGAGGATTTTTGGAGCTACATGACAGAGAAACAACTAGCAGGGCTGAATTGCTTTACTTCAGCTCTCCTCCCAGCTGCAAGGTACGATCCAAAGACCATTTCCTTGTCAACAGCTTTTCCTCTTGGCTGTTTTGGTCTCTATGCCGAGGAAACACAGGTTTCTCAGTTTTCTTTTTCAGCAGTGGACTAACTTAGTGGGAAACAACCAGTGACAACCCATCAGATTTAGTGGGGTTGGGTGTTTTCCTTCACTTTTTTCCCCTCTATTTTTTTTTTTTTCTTTATAACTGGACAATCTTTGAACATAGTGAACTGTTTGGAAGCAGTGTTATCCTTCTGAAATGTAGACAAACTGTAGTGCACTTACTGCAGAGGTACTTGCTGGACTGGGGAGGGCTTTTGCTTTGTGTTGTGCTTGATGTTCTGGATAAGGAGTTATGAAGAGGAGATCTTTAATGTGTGTTAATGGTTTGTGTCAAAATAGAAATTCGTAGCACAACTCTAGCGAACAGTTTGAAGTGTGGCAGTCAATACAAGTGCGACCTGTGTGATTTTTAGGTAAGACTCCATACAATCTTCACTCCAGTTTTCTGAGTTTCACTGATGCCATGAAGTCCAGCAGTAAAGCTACGATGAATGGACAGCTCTACATTCTGTGGAATTTCTCCTGGGGTGTGGGAATGGCATTTTTGGCCCTCTCCTCCAATTCTTTCCTGGAAAGAAAAATTGGAGTTGTAAAACTGAAGGCAGAGCCATGCCACCATCCAAGTCATGCTGGCAATCTCATGTGATTGGGGAGCAGCTCCCTTGTGCAGCTTCGTTAGGGTTCAGAGTTAGCTCTGCCATCTATCACGCTGTGAGTCGGCACTAATCAGGTGCAATACTGGTGTCTGGATTACACAGTCTCCTCTAATGAGGTGATGGTAGGTGGTGCATGCCATTAACCTTCCAGGCTGTTCTAATTACTCAGTTTCTGATCAGACACAGCTTGTATTAATATGTGATGGCTAAACTCAGTAGAGTGTTGTTGGAGCGCCTTAGGCTCTACAGACTCCAGAGCAGCCTCCTCTCTTTGCTTCCCTCATTCCCCTGCTCCATGCATGAGGAAAGTAAGACTGAAGCTCAGATTTGGAAGATGGGCTGGGGAGGGAATATGGGCAAAAAACTAACATTAAAGAAAAACCAAACTGCAAAAACCTCTCAGTTTTTGTGTGTGTTTCCGCTATTTCTCTTCTTAGTTTTCATATTTTCCCCTTAATTTTTGCCTCATCAGTCTTGGGAGCTGCTTTAAATGGGACTTTCCAAATTTACATCCCCACCCCTCACTTATTTAGCTCAAACACTGCTTCAATCCTCTTTTGCCCCTACCTGAGCCCAGCATTTTCACAGGTTAAAAGAAAAGCTTCTCTCACTGGTTAGTTGTGTTTGCTCTCCAGCTTGCTGGCGGGGTGACTTAAGTCCTTGGGCTTGTAATCCATAGAGAGGTGGTGTCTGGTGGCAGACAATGCAGTGCTTAGAGTGGGCTGTGCTAGTGGGGGTGGGAAGATGTGTCCCCGTAGCTCCTGGAGCAGAGCCAGATCCTGGGGCTAAGGGTGATGGGGTGCACCTGTCTAAACAAGCAAATGCTCCCCTCCAGAGCAGGTGGGTGCCTATGGTGATGTAGGAGGGACTGGTGGTGGGACTGCCAGCCGTGGCCTCCAAACTGGAGCAGCGTGAGAAGGATCCAGAAACCTGGGCACTGGGGTGGCTCTTCAGGGAAGCAAAGAGAAGTGGCCCTAACTTCTCCCATTGATCCAAATTTCACTGCAAAGCCTGGGGTGAGATTTTCCCAAGTGCCACAGATGAGTTGACAGGAAAACACAGAAGGAAAAGGACTTTCCAAAGTGAAACAGGCGCAGTGGGAGGCATTCAATTAGCAAGGGAGCTGGTGGTAAACGTCCTCATCTTGATGGGAATGCATGGGGAACATAAATGTTGGTACATTTGACTTAACATGACTGAAGAGCCTCATCTGAGATGCAGAGTAATGAATCTGATGTTACTTAGATCTGAACTTGTCCCTAGGCAATGGCATTTGCCTCAGTGAAGACTCATCTTGTACTGTATGTTCATTATAACTGAATTCTGTTTAAGGATGCTCATTGTATAACATCCCATAAAATAAAATCAATTATGCTTCAGCCATCTTATCTCTGCTAAATGTAAAATGGGGATTGATTGCCTCTGAGAAGAAAACTCCATGTGACACTTCTCATCTGTGTCTAAATGTGTTCCTGGTAGGCCAAAACCATTTAGAAACAGCTGCAGCAAGAGTCGGATGCTGGGGCTGGATGGGGGCTGGTGCTGCCTTGTCCTGTCCTCAGAGAAAGTATAGGAAGAGCTCTATGTTGCCTTAATACAGCATCCTTTTTGCAAATGTATTTGAACAACAGTCTGGAGACCAGGACAAAATTTAATACCTGATCAAATCATGCTCTTGGTGTGTCAGATTAGTTGCAGGTGTAATGGCAAAGCAGTCTTGTTTAGCTCATTTTTATCTTCTGTACCAGTGGATCCAAATAGCTGAAAAAGATCAGGAGTGCTGGGCCACAGCATGTGGGAGGAAAGCCTGAGTCATGGGTGGTTATTAAATGACAGCAGAATTGAAATGCCACAAAAGCCTGACCATGCACCCTTGTAGGCTGCTAATTGTTGATGCTCTGCAAAGTCCTGCCTGAACTTCTGAGAGAGCCCTGTTTCCCTAAAGGGAAAGAGGAATAAAATAGCCTTTTCTTCAACCTCTCAGCTGAGCTACGAGAACATGTATGACAGAGAAGGCATGGCCTCCCCTTGGGCTGCTGGTTGAGATGGGATAGCATCACTGCCTTGGGCCCCCAAAAAGCTTCTCCCCCACCTCTCCCATGGCACCAAGTGGAGTGACCTGAGGCTCTCTTGGCATCCTGGTGGTGGTGGTGGTTTATTGTGCCTCTGCAGGTGCAAGGACTAGGGTGCAAAGGACAGCTGCACCCTTTTGTTCTGGGGCAAATGAGTCCCAGAGAGTGATGCTGGGGAGGGTGGGAGTGTGGGGTAAAGGACTGCTGGATGCAGAAGTGCTCCTGATAGTGCTGAGAGCCCTTTTTCTTTCCCAAAAGGTAAGGGTGCCCTTCTAGTATATAAAGCTCCAGGCTCTTTTTCCTGATTGAGAATCATCTTCCATTCTGTGGTTCCCTTATTCACCAGGTCTCTTGCTTGCACTTGGGTTGGTTTTAATTCTCTCTGGGCTGTGCTGGAAACTTTTGGTCAAGGCTGAGGAACACCAGGTTTGACTGGAATGAGGTATTTTCACCGCGTAACAACTGTCACTTGAGGATTTAGTTGGAAAAATTTCACAACCTGTTTAATTTTCCTACAACCCTGGTGTCATGAGTCTAGTAGGATTCACAGCTCTGTGAATCACTCCCTGGCCTGGCACTGGTGGCCTCAGGGACATGAGAGAGAAGAGCCAAGTTCTGGAGGTGGTGTGCAGAGCTCTGTGGCATGCTGTCACCAGGTTGCCCCGACAGAAATAGCTGTGCATGCCTCAGGTTGAGGCTCTGCGTGATGAGAACGTATGAATTAGGAGCTTACTGCTCACTTTGAAGTCAGTAGAAGAAGGACCAACTTGATCCTCCCTGCTGACAGACCCAAGAGATTACAACTCTTCTATCTGTGGTTTAAGATGACGTTTTGCCCCTAAACTCGGTGCTGACTAATACTGCAAAAGACATGTTGGAGCTATAGCTCAGTGCCTGGGGAGATGTTGGAGGTATTAGCAGGTCACTGGTTAAAGCTGTGTAAAACTCTCCAGGGCTTAGTTTGAGGTCAAAGCCTTGTCCCCAGATGTAAGACCTGCTTATTGTGTGGTGGGGCTCAGACACAAATCCCTGCCCCCCTTCCTCCCCAGCTCCTTTGGGCTTGCAGCGCTGCTGGCTCCTTCCTTGCTTCCTTATCAGCTTGGTCATCTCTATGAAAACACAATGCTTTCCTAAATTTAGCTGTATAAGTACTGTGGGTGTTGTCCCTTCTCCCCTCTTCCCCAGTTTCAAAAGACATCTTAAAAACTGTGCAGCGATTTAAATGGCAGCTTGATGGGAATCCATAGCAAATGACTCTGCAATTAGTAAATCTCTCCTATTGTGACAGCTCTATTATTAAACTGCCATAAATGCCAGGCTATTAATCTGCTGTCTGCTCAATCCCCATGCATCCCTTTCCTTGCCTGTCCTTTTCACCATTTTATTATTTTTTTAAGTTTTAACTGCCTTCCAGCAAGTGTTTTCAGGGAGGGGGGGTGTGAGGTAGCAGTGGGAGGAAGGCTTTGTGGCACTGTCCTTTAGGAGCTCTTCATCTGTAAGAAAGGTGAGAGAAAACAGTGAATGGTCACCTCTCACTTCCTTTGAAACTTTTGCTACTTCAAAACTGAAGTGAAACTCCTAATTTGTTAAAGTCCAAAGAAGGTGAAAGGATAGGGAGGGAAGCTGTGACAGCAATTGGGCAGCAATATTGTCTTGGGAAAAGCCGTAGCTGTCCCAATGGCACATTGAACTTTGCAGCTGCCATTTCCTCCACCCTGTGACAGAGGTGAGCATCTCATTTCTGGGTGCATAAATCTGCTCTGTCACCCCAGGGCTCAGGGACAGGGGACAGGCAATGTGCTGGGGCAGGAGCCTGCAGGGCTGCAAACAACAGTGACAGCAGAGCTTCAAATTTCACCCCAAAGAGTGTTTCCATACTGGTGGTATGTTGTGTGAGGGCAGCACACTCTTGTGCATTCATCCCTCTGGACAAGCAGAGGCTGCCAATCCAGGGGCAGAGGGAGCAATAACATGTCGAGGAGTGGCTGCTGCAGCATGGGACTGGAGTGGCAGGAAGACTTCACCTTTAAATTGAGCACTGAGATCAGCTTGTTGAGGTGACACTTCTGTCCTGGGGTTTCCGCTAGGCTAGGTGTTCTCTGCAGTGATGTGAGGATGAGCTAATTCCAGGGACGTCTGTGGGCTGGTGAGAAAACACATGGGAAGGTCCCCCACCAGCTTTAAATCTGTGACCTCACGGCATAGAGCTGCTGTTCAGTGTGTTCCTGGCCTCAGTGCAGAGATGTGCCCACCTTGCAGCTCCCCATGCACTAGGGTGCCCCATGGAGGAAGAGCTGGTGGTGGTGCTGTCCACTGCTGCCTAGCAGCTTTGCAGAAAATCTGGATGTGTACTTAGAAAATGTGCTTGCATAACTGTCCTGTTCTTCTCCAGTAAGAAGTGATGCTGCCCAGTAACCAACCAACATATTTCCACCTGATGCTTTGAGAAGAGTGCATCTTGCAGTACTCTCTGGACTAGGTCTTTCTGAAAGCTTGAAAATTTGGGATTCTATGAACTTTCAACAGGTGGAATATAAAGAAAGCATCTAGCCAGGGATGGGCCTTAGAAGAGGTAACAGAAAAGTGACCTATCAGCACAAAATCTGAGACTTAAAAACTGTTGGGGGGATGAAACAAAGAGTAGAAAAACTCCTCTGATGGGGAACTGCATCTTATTTTTCAGGCTTTTCCCTCAGCCTCAATGACTTAAACACAGCTGTGATGGCGTAAATCAGCTGCACCATGTAAACACCTAAATTCTCTTTGTGTCCTGTTGCTATAGAAACTTTCCCAAAGCCTGGGTACCAGTACAGCCACTTTGCTGTTTTGGCAACACTGGATGCCTCTGAGCTGGGGCATCCAGCCCAGGAGATCTGCAGTGGACTTAGGCCCATTCTAGAAAAGTCTAGAATGCTTTTTTTGGCTGCTGAGGTATTAAAGAAAGTGAAGATCTGCATCCACTTAGTGCCAGCTTTAGTCCCTGGTGATGGGATATGGGTTTCCACTGAACACGCTACCCTCTGTTAACTGCGGGTATTTAGGAGATTCTTAAATACAGTATTATATCCCTAATTATGCAGAAATCCTTCAATCTGGCGTGTTTCATCTGGAATTATTCTCGACCATCAAATCCTGCCAAATACCTTCTTACAGTGAGGGAGGCTGGTGCACTTGGGTTGCCCTCTGCAGAGAGGAGATTCCCGGCCACGAGGCCAAGGCCCCTAGCCCTGGGGCAGGATGAGCAGATGTGGGTGCTGCTGGAGTGGCTGTGCCCATGTCCCTCTTCACAGTGGACAGCAGGTACAGCCACAGGCACTCACTTTCCCTCACCCATGTGGTCTCAGTGTAAACATTTATGTTGTTGGAAGTCTCCCAAATCAGGGGAGTATTTTTATTTGTCCATGGGGTTCCTTCATGGCAGTGCTTCCAAAGGAGGTTCCTTCCAACTCAAGGGATTCCATGAAGAAGGGAAAGGAGAGAGTGGCTTGGAGAGAGGACTGATGTGGCAGCTACAGGAATGACCTGTGAAGAACATTTGCACCTTCCTCCTCCAATACCCTTCTCCTCTGGCTAAATCACTGTACACCAGGAGTGAGTCATCCTGGGGATAACTACAGCTGCATGATGCTTTGTATATTTAATAATGTATTTAATCTGGCTGCAATTCAGATCACAAATACCCTTTGCAATGGTGCGACTATTGCCTAAAAAACATCCTGATGGGCTTGAGGCAATTCTATTTCTAAAGGAACCCAGTTTTCAATTACCTTGGAACACCACATAAAATGTAGGTAGTTGTTAGTCAGTCATACCTGGGCACCATCTGCATGCAATGGTCTCCAGGAGTGTGTGGTTACTGCAGGGGGGCACCTGAAATCTTGCAAGGAAGCTTTAATGTCCCCATTGTGACCCATCCCTCAGGTGTTGCTTGTTGGTTCAGAGCCTCTGTAGGCTTCACTGCTCTGTCTGATCATTTTGATCAAGACCTGTTTTCCTGTTGTCTGTCCTGTGACATATGTGCATCCATTCTCAGCTATGAAGAAAGCAGTCCCATAATTTTCACTCAAATCTCCACATCCTACTAAACCTTATGCTGCTTCTTAGAAATGAATTTACAGTCGAGTAAAAGTGGTTTATAGTACAATTTATTTTGGAGAATAAATATTCTTAAGCGATTACTCTGTAAGTAATTGGACAGAATATTTCTATTACGAAAAGCTTTTTCTAGGGAGCTCTTCTGTAATGTTAGTTCTGTTCTGCAGTAGGTCCGCAACTGCATGTCAGGGATGTCAGCTAATGCGAAGGTGGGTGTTCACAAAACTACAAAACTACAAAACTAGGTATTCACAGTGCTTCTTACAGCTTTCAGAAAATAATTTTCTCTGTGCTTCTTTTTTTTTTTCTTTGAAAAGAAGACGACAGTCAAAGCATCTTTTTGCTAAATGTACAGCTTTAAAACTTGGTTTTCTTGACCATAATTCATCCCGTGTTGATTCTGGCTTGGATTCTGTGTGTTCATCTTTGTGGAGTAATAAGGTTTTCAGTATTGCTCCCAGTGGCCCTTGCACAGAAATACACTCTTGGAGTAGGAGGTGTAGCTCTAGAGAGTTAGCTTCTTCAGGATTTTTGTGCCTTTGAGTCCCAGAGACAACACCCAGGAAAGCAATAATGAACAAATCTCTAACTTTGAATGCCTTTTTGCACAAGTAACTACTGCGTTTCAGCATGTGAACAGCTGCTGAGGTAGCAGAGAGTGTGCACTTGCTGCCTTTCTTCATGTGTAATCAAAAGGTACAAATGAGAAGGCATCTTTCCCATAAACTGGGTCACTGGGTTAATAGAGTTTTGAAAGTATCCCCTCCTAACCCATGCCTTTAGTATCTCAGCATCCTTCTAGATTTTAATACTGTCATATGCTCATGATATGCGTGTCTGTCATCTGCTTGCTCTGAGGATTTTCTCCCTTAGTTGAGGAAATACTTGCAAGATCAAGATCACTGCTGAATGCAGGATGATGCTCTGACTGGCAACAATTCATCTTCATTTGAATACTAAATATTCCAATTCACTACCTAATGAAAGGCTTGAATTAGGATAGCAACTTCGTGACTGTTCCAGGAAGGGTTTGAAAAGGCAATATTGAGCTGTACTTTATACAAATTCAGTTTTTGAAAACTAGCTGAGCTTTTGAAATTTCTGAGTCTGGTACCCATTCCCTGGACTCTTGTGTCTTTTGCTTCCATGGGTTTGACTGAGACACTCTTGTATGGGTGGTGTTTGCACTGCTTCCTTCCTGGGTTTGAGTATGTTGTCTTTGGTAGTGATTCAGCAGAAAATTCTAGGGTTTAGGGGGAGGAGGATAGGGGAAGCAGTTACTGAGCTGTATTTGCTGTTCTGTCAAAAGAGATCAATCTTCTCTTTAGTTTACAGATTGCTAAAGTTAGGAACTTAATTCAAGGGACTTAAGATGAACTGTTCTCTAGGCAAACGTGTCCTTCTCCTTGGCCATTCTAGGGGAAGCCTGGTGATGCTGTTAGCCCATATAGGTGGGGGTGGATCCCTTCCCTAGTGCCTTCCTGAACAACACTGCTCAGATGTTATGACATAAAACATTAGCTTGACTTGTTGATTCAAACACTAAATGCTTCTTTCTTCTCCCCATACCTTTTGGGCCCAAGTGCTCTGTTGCTTTTCCAATCTCCAGTCTGGGCAGGGTGGGCTGACACACTGTTATTCCTAATGGTGTGGCCTTTCCTTATCTCATCATGGGAATAGGAGAAGTTGCTTTGCTAACAGGTGTGTTACCCCTTTGGGACTGGTAATCAGGATCTTGCTAGGAGGTGCCAGATGCCTGGTTTTCTGAGCACCAGGAGTGCAGATTTCATGTGAAGAAGGACTTGGTCCTCCTTGCCCTGCAGCAGCAGGAGCTGAATGGCCACAACCTTATTTTGTTCTTTTAAGATGTCTTTGAATGTACTTTTTCTCCCCTCCCCCCTTTCTAAGAAATAGGCTTCACTCTGCCTTTGCTTTTAGGGATCCTCCTCTCCTTCTTTAAGTACATCTCCCCCAGAGAGATCACAGGACCAAGCCAACCCTTCTTTCTCATGTAATGCAAATCCCATCTAGTCCAAGTAGTCAAGATTCCCAGTTAGCTTTATGTGCAGTGTGTGAGAGCGATAGGTTGTAGCTGGCACAGTGGTTAGCAGAATTAATTTCTCTCTGTTTAAATGGAAGGCAGTTGTTCTCCCAACTGGCTCCTTTAAATCTTCTCCCAGCCTAGAGCTTAGCAGCAGGTCCCAGCCACCCTGAGGTCTGTGGGATGATGTTCTGACTTCTGTGGGATAATGACTTTTCTGCCCATGTCCAAATGACACTGACTACCAGTTACAAAAGGAAAATGGTAAATTCATCTGTTAGCTGCTCTCTCTCCTGCAAGATTTACTTCCATCAGGGATTTTTACAGCCCAATGCTGTGTCTTTCGTGATGGGGATGCATGGTAGAGGAAATTTATTGTTCCCTTCCTAATAGATAGCTGTAATTTCATTTCAGAACAGCCACTTTATGTGCAAGAAAGTGATTCCATTAAGCCACCACACAGCATTGGGAGCATCTGTGGCAGTGGGGCATTTGGATTAAAGAGAGTAAAGGCTGCACATCTGCTGCCCTCCACCCCTATTCACAGACCAAAGTGTTAATCCTAAAGAAAAGAGAGCAATTAGCTTGTAAACCCTTCCTGAACCCACTGGAAGATTAGCCATTTTCAATGAAAGCTTTTCAGCTGGAAAGATAATGGGCTAAAATTTCCAGCTTTAAAAAAATACTATTATTGACCATGTGGCTTTATTTCTGTCAATTTCCATCCTTTATAATTAGCTACCCTGGGATAATTAGGACTGCCTCACGCCATACCCTGATCCTCACACTCTCCCCTTACAGTGCAAACGGGAAACTGACTTTGTTGTTGGTCTATTGGCCTGTTGCAGCTATCCTGGATCCACTGTTGTTGTGTGGACCCACGCTGGGGATGAGCCTAAGCAGTATTTTATAGGTTACTGTAAGGCACGAGTGAAAGGATAAACCTTTACAGAGTGCTGTGAGCGTGCTGTAACTGCTCCCGGGGAGACAGGATGGGAGCAGGGAGGCTGATCCCATCTTGCAAACCTGCAGTAACAAGCAATCTGCAGTCCCCCAGGGAGCTCCGCACGCTCTAAAGCCAAAATACTTCATAAATCACTGGTCTCAGCACTTGGGGGTTACCCGGAGCTGTGTGTGGCTCTGCCTTGCCCCGGCTTGGGAGGTAGAACTTGGCAAGCTGGAGCGGGAGCCCGGCCAGCAGATGGAAACACCTCGCCCCAGAACACGAGTCTGCATCAACCCTGTCGGAAGGCGTCTGCGTGTTCCGGCACTTCTGAGCGCCGCATCCCCCCTCGGGGCGGCTGGGGAGAGCCGGGAGCCTTCCTGAGGGGAGCCTGACCTGGTTTCACCCCGCGCTGGGAGGCTGCCGGCTGAGCCGGTGCGGTGCCTTGGGGCCATGTCTGTGACCGGCTCCCCCGCGCTCCTGCTGCCACCGCTGAGTGTGGCACTGGTGCTGCTCGGCGTGGTCTGTGCTGCCGACCCAGCGTGGCGGAGAGCTGGGGGCTGGAGCCCACACCAGCCCGTGGCCTCGTCCAGCGCTGTGTCCCCGCTCAGCTGGGCACCCCTGTCTGCACTGCCTTGTGCCCCCTGCTGCCACGAGTTACTGTCGCTTGCTTTGGTGGCTTTGGTCACTACGCGCGACTCTGAAGCACAGCCGTGCCTGTGCTGCTGGTAGCGGCTGTGCTACGTCTGAGTGAAAACAGAGGAGAGAAGCTGACCTTTCAGGGAACTGCTTGTCCGTGCAGGCTGAGGTGCCTTGCATGAGGTAGCTCCTCAGCCAAGGACTTCTGAATGAAGTGAGCTCACTGAGATATCGGAATGCAAAACCATCCGGAGCTCTGACTCCTGGGTGCAACATGGGCTGTGCTTTTTCTGAGTCACCCAAATTATTGGTATTGCTTCTAGTTCTTGGCTGTCTCCCATGCAGACCTTGGCCAGGTCTCACCTAGCTTTGCCTTGTCATTTCTAGAAGAGTTGCACAACATAGATGCTGCACGGTAGCATGCTAGAGGATATATGAAAGCCATTAAAGCTTTTTTTGGTTGAGGAATACAGCTTGGTGCTCTTGGGATTTCACTGGCCTTATCACGCTACTGATACTAACATTGTCTTTTGCAGTCAGTGCTTTTCCTGCTGTTTCTTTGTTGAAATGCATATGAAAATGTGCCTTGGAAAATATTTTATATCTGAACTAGTTAATACAGCACCTTGGAGAGAAGGTGTCTGATGCAACAGAGTACACATGAAGCCTCATTAAGCAGGAATTCAGTGATTCTGCTGAATGCCCCAGCAATTAAATTTCATCTCGTTTCATATGCAGGTCAGGAGAGTTTGGAAAGAGAATAGAGGCAGCAGAGCAATGTGGCTCTGTACTATGCAAATTAGTGTTAACATGGCATTTCATTTATTGTTAATGCATTGTTACACTGCTACTCATTGAAAGGAAACTGTGTGACAACGGATAAGACTGATGACCCACTTGCTTATTTTTCCATCTGCATTGGCAGCATTGCCTCTGAAGAGACCAGTGCCAAGAAAAATCCTTTAAGGGGAAGATGCAGAGGTTTTTCTTTCCACAGGCAGGAATGGAGTTGGATGCTGACTAAGACCTGTCCTTCAGGCTGTAGCATTGCCTCTGTCTTTTGGGGTGAGATGTGGCGTGGCCACATCCCTGCTACTAGAAGGGTCCTTTGTTTGGGCTCAAGCACTGGGTCCTTTTGGATCAAGAGGAAGAAGTCTTCAGTCCCTACTATTGCAAAGACCTGAGCTCTTGTGGCATGTAACATAGTAAGGGGTTCAGGGATGCTGATGTGCTTTGCAGACCCATCCACATATCATACGTCTGCTTCCTGCCATCCTTTGGGCTGATTGAGCTCTAGGGTTGTGTCCTATTCTTGGAGGGCTGCAGTGCCAGTTTCCTGTTTTCTCTCTATATGCAAAGGTCTGTGACAGAATGCTTTCTCTCATCTGTATTTCGATTGTGTTGGAGCTTGCTTCACCTAAATTGCCCACCCATTGTGTGGAAGGAAGGTGGATACTGGCCAGCTGCTAACAGACCCATCACTATTTTCATTCTTGGTGACATGAATAAAATATAAAGAAGAAACAGCATTTTTGCTGAAGAGGAGTGATCATGAACAGGCCCTTTCAGGGCAGCCACTGGTGCAGATATTGAAGTGCCAAGTGCAGCTGCCATGCGCTCGCTGTAGATTGGAGCGGTTTAATGACCTTAAAACTGGAAATCAGTCCCATCACTGAAACGCCTAGGTGCTTACTTGCCCCCCATTTGTTTTTGCTGTCAACAAATTGGTGTCATTCCAGTGCATGGATTACTAAAAGCTGGGAAGATGGGAGCTATCAGGCATTTTTTTTCCTCCAGAGGTATGGCGCTGCTCTCGGTTTCTGTCTCTGCATGGTTCCTCCAACCATACACATGCTTGAGGATTTTACCAGTGTCACAAGGCTGTGGGATACCAGCCAGCTCTGAAAGATGTGAGGGGGGTAAAAAGTAAAACCAATTAGGAGAATCCCCAAATGGGGTGGTGTATTTTGCCCAGAAAAAAATGCTTGTTCTGTACATAAAGCCAAGAAGTAGAGATAAATGGGAGAAATATGCTCTACCTGAAAGTGTTGAACCCACTTTCAGATGCTGTGCGTGCAACTTCCAGAGCTCTGCTCCTTTTTTGGACCAGGTCATAAACTCCCACCTTGCCCTGGCAGAGCTGGTGGTTGCTGGTGGATCATTAACCTCCTGCTGTATTGCTTATTGCTGTGTCTTGTCAAGCTCATCTCCATTTGGCTTAAAAAATCATCATAAAGCCAAGATTCATTTTTGTTGGGATGACCTTTGCTAACAAGGTCCCTGAACGAGCTCTTTTGTATCATTAGAGCTGGCTGGGGAATAAAGGACCTTGTACTTTACTGCAGCCTATTTGTCTTTCACTGTTTCTCTTATCAGCACTGGGGTCCCCAACTCCATAGTGTCCTAGTCTGATTACCCAGAAAAATGCGCAAGAACCATTGTGTTGTGCTCTGGTGGTGGAGAGAATGAATGGGGGTCTTGGAAGTACCCTTAGCAGCGCTCTCTGTCTCAGTGCTCTGTGTGTGTGTGTGCAGCAAGGGTTCTAATTGCTTACTGGATGGGTCAATTTATCTTTCAGTGTTCATTACCCGTAATAAATTAATGTTTAGGACTGGCTGGTGGAATTTGCACTTAAAGAAAAGAACAATAAAGGGCTTCTTCCTCTGGCTCCATTATTAAGCTGTTTTAATAGCCTTTTCCTTAGAGATTTTTTTTTTCAAGTCCCTTCTCCATTTGCCATAAAAATATATTGATGAAACAGTGCATTGCATTTTGGGGTTGTATGTAAAAATCAGGGCATCTGCTTAGACCAGAGATGAGGCCTGAGGCTGATATGCAGTTGTCTGGGGTTTCTAAATAAGCACAACTATGTAAAATTGGAGCAGATGCAATGGAGCAAATATGCAGCCAGTGGGTAGCTGGGTAATCAGCTGTGAAGTCTCTTCCACCAAGAGAGTGATGGGTCATCCTTTTGTCCCTCCTCCTCTGCCCTGCCTGTTGCAACCAAAAATCAATCAAGGAAGGGTTCAGGCTGTCCAAGCTTCTTGATTTTGTGCAGAGATGGTTAGAATTCCCAGTAAAAACCATCTTTCCCAGTAAGACAACTGGAAGCACTAGGTCTGCTGTGCCAGAAACAAGCCTTGAGAGGGTGGATGAGCAGGAAGATGAGTCCCCAGCCCCAGGGAGACCCTGATGTGCAGGCGTGTATTATTAAATGGAAAAAGTAGGATGAAAAGAAGGAGATGGCAAAGGAAAATCTTAATTTAACATCTGAATTTAAAAAAAGTAGAAAGCATCTGTGTCAGTCTCTTCTGAATCTTCCTTAACCCAAAGCAATTTCTGTTGCTATTAATATCATTTCATATGCGGTTGCAACTTTGGAGTTTCTCTGTGCTCTGTAAGTGCATGTGGTTGGGGGTTTTTCCTCATCGTTTTCTTGTGGCTCACTGTTCATTATGTTCATTCAGCTGTCTTCAGAGATTCTCCTGAGGCTTCCTAACGTGGAGTGATGTAAGATTCTCTCCATGTTCTCCACAGCTCAGAGCATGTTCCGTGCTAAATGGTTCATGTCAGGATCTTGTGTGAGTGTTCCACAGTCCTGTGACTTCTGACAAGGATCCTTTTGGATGTGCTTAAATAAGTAATGGTTACAAATACCCATCAAACATTGGACTAAATAATGGATATTCTGAATAGCCTGTGATCTTCCCTCTGCTGTACTCCTTGTCTTGTTTGCATAAAAATGTATTCTGTAAATGCCGTCCCAACCAATTTAGGCCATGTAAGGTTTGCAGCATCACTCCCACCGAGGTTCTGGGAGGATTTGTAAGGCAGCTCTGGGGAGAGATGTATAAGGCTCCTGAGCAGGACAGGATGTGTTGGGTACAAGAAATGCTAAGCCGAGCACTAGTACATGTCTGTGCATGGAAGGGTAGATACTCCTTACTTACAACACATGAATTTTACTCAAAGGTCAGCCTGTTCCTGAGAAAAGTAAATGCCCATTTCTCTAGAGTGGTGGCTTATTCACTGGCATCACCACTTCAGTTGTATGGATGAGAGCCACGAGGCTGCATGGATGGATGTTTCCAGTAGGGACCACCCAGAAGCTCTCTAGCCATGGACTGTCCTCAGCCTGTGCTGTCTTTCTCCTTGAGCATTTTATAGTGAAGTGGGCAGGGGAGGGTGCAAGAAAGCATTCCCTAAACCCTCTTTCCTCCTGGGATGGTAATAGGAGATCAGAATATGCCAAAAAAACAGAACTGAGATTTTTTTCTTTTCTTTTTTTTCCTGTGAAAAGACTTTTTAAACATCCCACCTCCACAAAATCAACTTCTTTTTAAAACCATACATTCGTAGGTGAGGCTTGTATGTAGTTGATATTGCAAGAGCATTTTTGGAAAGCTGCTAATTCTGAGCACACAAGCTTAAAGTTTATGTCAAGAAGGTACAGGACAATGCACAGATTGTTCCTGAAAAATTAGAGCTCTACATACTCTTCCTCGAGTTTGTCACCATAGTTCAGGTTGATGCCTCATGCTCTTATGACACCTACACGTTTTGATGCTATACCATTTGTTTTTGGGCTGCCTTGTTTTGTTGGGGTGTGTGGTGTATCCTTTCCCTTCCCCATTAGAAACTTAAGCTGTTCACTTCAACTGGTTTTAATATAGTGCCACCTGAAACATGAAGAAAGTGTTGTGTTTGTGGATTTTGGCCAGAAACCATAAAGTAAACATCTTTATCCTCTTCAGGCTCCTGGTGCACTGGTGTCTTGCCAAGCAGCTCAACGAATGCCACCAGCAGTCCTGGGCTTGAAATGCCCAAATGCCTCTTCCTTCTCCACCAGCATCAGAGGAATGGCGCAGCTCCAGCCAGTTCTCATCCACAAAAACAAGAAGCTTCAACTGTGTATTAGACCTGTCTTCTCACACACTTTCTTCGTGCAGCAGATATTCTGGGAAGAATTTTATGGTGGTGTAAACACAAACAATTGTTTTTGGTTTTTCTTTAAAACACCATTTTGGAAACATCCGTTTCATGGCATCCAAAGCAATGGGCTATTCTCAAATTAGCAGCTTCTTGTATTTGTGGTGCGACTGGTGATGTTTTTTCCTTTAAGATGAAATTTCTCTGCAGCAAAAGCATTAATAGCTGTGTGAAAAGATTTCTAATTATAAATTTTGCCTCAATTGCTAATTAAGTCTATTGTCAGACTGAACAACTTCTTTTAAACAAATTATGGACCAAAATATCTCTTTTGTGAGTAGTTTTTTATTACTTAGTAATTTTATTGCTTTTGTATAAGTTGTCCACTCATGAAACAGCTGAGTTGGAACCACAATAGAGATGCTGCTGCATTTCGATCTGAACAAGAACTCTGGCATTAGGCTGAAACCCAGTTATCCTCCTCCATGCAGACTTAGGGTCCCCAGGTCTGTAAAAATTTCCTGCTGACACATTCAGATGTGTTTAGGTCCTCTTGATTTAACCTGATTTCTTTCCTAAGGAAAAAAGACTTAACCTTGCTGCCTCTCCATGAGCTTCCTTCTAAATTTTTAACCTCTTGGCCACCTTCAGACAAATCTAGTAGCAGTATCAACCATGACTGGACCCTCATACAAAAATGTAGATGCCTTTTTTGCTTTAGTCCATGCATATCTTGATCTCTCTTCACTGTTCGTAGGTATAATCTTGCTGTAATAGATGACAGTAGTTCTCAAGGCAATAGGGTGACTATGGAAAACATTGCCATGAGCTGGTTGGCACAGTTTGCATCTCACAGCTTGGCTGAGGAGGGGACCTGCACAGTGCTGGAGGACTGACCCTGTGCACACCCTTACAGCCCCATGGCCAGGGCGCTGGCATACCCTGCATGCTCTGGGTCTTCAACATAAGTCAGCCAACTTTTCCATTTTAGTAATGAAGGAAGGAGGCACTGGTTTACTGCAACCATTTCTTCCTAGGACAGTGCCCTATCCCCCCCACAGTGCAGGACCAGCAGTTTCGAGGGAAGCTATGCAGCATCTTGTCCTGGGGTGCCAAACTCCCTGTGACCAGCTGGCTCCCAGCACTGCCCCCAAAGCCTCCTCTAGCCAAAATCTCAACACAGGACTTGCGTGCATTTTGCCCGTGCTGATTCCTCCGCCCTTCCTAAGAAAGGGTTAAACCGAGTTTTCAGCAAATGCTGTACGGAGGACACAAGACTGCAGCCTCATATTCCCTTACGAGCACCGTGTGCGTGTGTTTGGGAGGCAGTGTAATGCTTTGACAGCAGCTTGACATTGCCTTGAAAGGTGCTGGAGGCTCTGCAAGCACTTGCCAAGAGGGGGTGGGGGAGAGGAAAGTGTGTCAGGCAACACTGCAGTCGCAGCCTCTTCTTGTGCTCAGCCCCGCTGCTGCTGCTGCTGCTGCTGCTGCTGCTGCAACTCGGGGGCTGCTGCCCAAGTTCTGGCGCTGAGCGCGGCGCGGGGGCAGCGCTGCCTCCGCCGCAGCACCACCGGCCCGCCCTCCTCCCGTCTCTTTCTTTATTCCCCCACCCCCCCGTCTGAAATGCCCCTGAAAGCCACCGAGGGGCTCGGGCAGGAAGGGGCCAGCACATCTCGACGGGATGCCCGCTCTCCACCGGCGGGGCGCGGGGTGGAATTCCGCCGGGAATGAAGTGCCCGCTCGACATTTGCTGCATCTGCCGGAGCGTCAGGGTTCAGTGGCTGCCTCCCCTTCAACCAGCTGTTCCGGTTAATCACTGCGCTTCCAACTTTTGCTTGGCAATGCCTCATGGCCAGTGGAGCCGAAAGAACTAGCACGGGATTTTCAGGTCCTCATAAAAAACCCCCCATACCCTTCATTTTCCTATTTCTGCGCAGGACTGGCGACCCGCACGTTAAACAGCCGTGTAAAGGTATTTCTTCCTAAAGGATTGCCACATTTCTGAGTCCTCGCAAACTGGAGAGCCCCGGACGATTTGTGTTCGATCTCGCTGCCGGGAAGTGCGGGAGCCGCGTGTGCGCTGCAGCCGCGCTCGGCGGTGGGAGGCAGCCCGGACTGGCTGGGAAGGGATTCCAGCGCAGGCAGGGAGAGAGAACGGAGCGGCTCTTACAGTTAGTTGAATGATTTGATAGATAACAGCAGACATGCTTTGTGGACTGAAAAAGGATTTGCAGTCAGACTTTGGTGAGTGAGCCTTGTCTGTATTTTTTTTTCCTCCCTTGTCCAGTAGTTTACTTTTGTTTAATCTGATTTTCTTTAAGTATCTTTAATATCATTAACAGTTTCATGTGCTACTTTGAAAGTGGTTTTACAAATCCAAACCGTTGCATGCAAACTTAATTGCTTTGATTTGTGAAATGTATCTTTGCTTCTCTGTAAAGAATTTATCCCTGTGACCACTGGAGAGTACCCTTCAGGCTGCCTTCTCCTTCTCCACCTGGAAGATTGGCACAGGGGCTGTTCTTATGGCACCTCAGATATTGCTGAGCTGTTTTGTCTTTTTAAAAAATAAAATTTAAATGTAGCTCTTTATTTTCCAGGATCAATTCGTGAATGGTCTGGGCATTCAGCAATGGTGAAAAGGGCGCTGGGAGGGAAGATGGGGGCAAGGGACTCTGCTGAATGTGGTGGGATCACTGCCATTGCCCCACCTCCTATATAATCTACTATTACCTTGTCTAATAAATATTTCAGCTCCTTCTAGAAATCTGCCATTTCAGTCAGCTGCTAACTCCTGTTTTAGATACCTGGGGTGAGCAATTCACTATTACTGTAAAGTATTAAAAAAATGTATTTCATTTCTGCAAAAGAGTAGGTAGATGTGTATAGAAGGACACCTTTACAAAGGGCAGACATCAAATACTGGCACCAGTCTTTCCAGGATGGACGGGGTTTTATATTTCTAACTGAGTGCAATATTCAGGTACTTTGTTGCATGCTGTAGCTTTGCTTGTTGCAGCTGAATGTGCTACATGGAGCTTGTCTTCAGCTCTGATGCAAGCATTTCTCTTCTGAAAGCAAAGACGTTGGAGTTGGAAATACAGAGGTAATTTATGGTTTCTGAATCATTTTGCACTGCCTGAAGGGATATAGTGAGACTGACTTTGTCCTCTCCCTGGCATCAAGAAGCCCTAAAGCATGAACCTAACTTTAGAAAATTGTTTTCCCTCCCTAAATCTGGGGGTAAAATGAACCAGGTGGAAAGCAGCTTAGCCTGGCTGTGTTGCCTAATCCCATGGATGGTGATTGATGCAATGCCCACCTACTCTACCAGCGCAGGAAGAAGCATTTTTGGGGCTTATTTTGAAGCTGCCAGAGACACGTTGATAAGTCCTGATAGGCCGAGGGAGTCTGGGTGTGTGACTTAACAGGGCAGGAATGCACTTGTTCCATGGAAAGATCAAAAGAACTTGGCAGGAGCTCACACTTCTCTTGGGGCTGAGCCAAGAGCAGGGCACTGGCTCAGAGGTGGCTGACACCGACTGTGCTGGAGGGGTCTCCTCGATGCCACCAGCCACAGAGGGCTCTCTTGTGAAGCTTTTGCAACATGTCACCAGAGACACCTGGTGCTTCAAGGTTGCTGTGTTGTTGCAGATGGTGATATTGTCTGGATGCTGGGTGATCAAATGAGAAATTTTCCTGATGTCAGCCCCAAACATTTCTGGGGAATCTTGGGTCAATGTTGTGTTATGTACAAGGGAATGGTGCAGTCGCCGGGTGGGTAAGGAGGCCTTTTTTACCCTGGTGTGAGACCCTCACAGCTTATGCATGTGGTGTTCCTGAGGACCAAGCCCATACTTTCATGGGAATGCTTTCTGGAAATCTAGAATGGAAGCAATGAAGGGAATTGCAATCTTATCACTCATTTTAGCATTTTAAGTGGAATAGGTGAAACCAGATGGATTGTTTCAAAGAAGCACCCAAACATTTCAGAAGTGCTTTCTGGGCCCACCACTATTAGGGTATTGGCGATTTCTTTTCTTTCCTTCAGTTGCTCTCAGATTTTTTTGATGGTACTTTTTAATAATAGAGAGATTTTGTCTGACCTTCAGAATGGAAGGGTCAGAAAATGCAAAGTAGCAGTGACGTTTTATGGGAGGTGGGGGGAGTGTTTATCTTGTAGTTAAGAGTGAGTGGTTCTGCTGATAGGAGGGTGATAGTGTGTTTCCACAAGAGCGTTTGTAGTCCTGCTATTGGAGGGCTTCCCTGAAATGCTTTATGGCCTCTCTGAAGTCCAGGAACACCTTCTATGTCCTGCTCTAGCAAACTTCACGTTCAGCTAGTCCTTACTGCAGGATCATTGCAGGAATGGGCAGAGCAACAGAACGCATTGAATCTCCTTTGTGCTGCTCCAAGTTACCCACAGAGGATCCCGTCCCAAACCAGCCCAAGTCAAATGTTAATTGAGGAGAGCACAGATGACCATTTGTCTTTCAGATGTATCCATTTGGGTGACTTCACTATTTTTGATCTTTTTAAAATACAATTTGTATAGAAGGCAAAGGAAGAATAAAGACAGTAGATGAGTGAGGATCTTCAGTACTTTTCTCTTTGGGTTTGTTGTTTGGTTTTAGGTGTGGGGTTTTTTGTTGCCATTAGAAGCCATGCTTTTAGCATGAGATGGATTCTCTGCAGACTAAGGAGAGCAGCATTTCCTGTCCCTTTTTCCAGACTGGCAAACTGCACCCTTTATTGCAGGGTGGGGATGGCCAGAAAAAGAGACCTGTTAATAGATCTCTGCCCCTTCCTGCTCTAGGTTTTTAAGGGATCAGCTCCCCTGTTTTCTCTCTGCTTGCCAAATAAGCAGGGGGAAGAATAGAGAAAAACATGCCTGAAAGGGATAGAAAACTAATGTGAGGAGCTAGAATAAGACAGGAGGAAATCTTCATAGATAAATCTCCTAGGAAGAAAGATTTTATCTTTCTTATTGAAGAATTCATCACAATAATGCTATTTAATATAACTCCTGCTCATCAGGCTGCTTACGTCACTTGTCAGCTTTGCCTCTGTTGCAGTCAAATGGAAGATTAAGAGAAAAACTAACTGGGGTGTCTGTACCAAGACAAACATCTCTGGGTCTGAATCATTGATCTTAATTTCCTTAAGTCAAAACTGGGCAGAGAGAGTTTGTGCTATTCCTCTGCCCTGAGATAGTATCGGCCATACCTATGATATCATCCATCCACATTGTATTTTAATATATCCAATCTGGAAACACCACATCAGCTCAAATTAATTCAGTAAACTGAGATATTAAGGAAAAGCTTTGATTATTTGCAATTTTGGTGCCTTTGCTTCCTGTCCTAACACAGATGACAGATTACTCCTTTCCCTCTGTGCATCACACTTCTGAATATCTGAAGAGAGTAATAATACTTTTTTTTCTTCTCCTTCTCTTCTTTTTAGCATAGAAAATTCATCTCTCCCCCCAGCCCCAGAAGCTGTGGTCTTGCAGATGTCTGACCAGCCTGCACTGATTCAATCTGCATGAACTCCAGCTGGGCCACATCGTTACTGAGCTGTGGTACCCAAGCCTGGGGACTGCATTCAAGCCAAGGCTTTTATCAGTGCTCAGTAAAATGAAAGGACGATTTTACAGATTTTGTAGACTATACCCACCTTACTTGTACCAGGGTATGAGCTCTTCTTGCATATGACATGGCACTGTGGGTTTACATTTGGTTTGCAGCCCACAGTATCTGAAGAGTCCTTGATGTCATTTCGATAGATTTTCCTTCATTCATCAGATTGTTCCTGCCTGGGTCTGGTAGCTTGCATGCCCCTCTACCAAATTGTACATCTGTCTTTTCAAACATGTATGAGTCATTTTGGGTTCAAAATTTACTTCCCAGCCTCGTTCCAGTCCCTCATGCCTGGTAGCTGTCAGTAAACTTAGTAAGATCAATCTCTTTGCAACCATCCAGGTCATTTAGTCAAAACTGGGAGCCATACCAGGCTGGTGAAGGGTCCCCACAGAACTTCATTTAATACACCTTTCCCTCCTGATTGTGAACAACTGATGAATTTTCTCAGTGTGTGGTTTTCCAATCAGTTTTGCATACACTTCATAATCATCTGTATCCTGCTTCCCAAACATACTTACAAAAATAGCATGTGAAACAGTGTCAGAAGCGTTTCTAAAATTGAGACATAGCAACTTGCATTTTCTGTCTATCCAGAAATGTTGCTCTCATATGGAAAGCAATTGAGTGGGCATGACTTATTTGTGGTAGATCCAGGTTTGCAGTTAGTCCTCCTCATTTGGTGTTAACAGCTCACACACAGAGAGTCAGCTCCAGGAACTGAAAGAGAGGGAGATGGATTTGTCATTCTCTCGCCCCCACTCTGGTAGCATGTTGTTTTGGTTTGGTTTTTTTAAGCTGAACATTGCTTTATTTGTTCTTCAGCCTTGTGACTGACCCTCCTCCTTAGGGTCTTATGGATACCTGCTGATGGCTTTAGGACTTTGGTGACCAGGTCTATAAAGTTTTGTTGACTAAACTTTTAAGTTTAAATGAGCTGATCTGTGCAGTCAAAATGAATTCTTGCTCTTTTCTAGCGATGACCCATTCCACTGAAATTGCTCTTTGTAGAAGAAAAAAGATGAAAGTAATAGCCTACAGCTTTTCATGGCCTATAGAAATGAATTATTTTTTTATTCAGTTTTTTTCCTCTAGTATGGAGGTTACAGAGTTTTCCTCTCAAAAGTTTGTGTTCAAGCACATTTTTTTAGTACAGATTTGTTAAGAGAAGGATGTTTTTCAGTGCAGAGGCCAGGGAGTTTTAATACAAATGTTGGTCCACAGTATCAGTTGAACAACTGCTATAGAGGTTTTCTCTCCAGCATTAACTGTTGGAGTCCAGTTTCCAGCCCAGGCATTAACCTCCCTGCCAGCCTGCTTAAGAAAATCTCATTGCCACTGCAAGAGGTGCACTCTGGCTTAGAGTGACCCACAGAAGGGGACTGAGTTTCATGTGGTGTGTAAAGTCTTGCTTTTGGCTTTATGTCCAGGATCATTATTCTTTATAATGTTTTTTCTGTTTTATTAATCCATAGAAGCCAAGGGTAACTGCACTGCCAAAGTGTTTGCATATGTTAGGGCATGTAGGATTTGATTTCTTTTGAAAATGGACTGTTAAAATTGATTGTGTGCGGATGCCAATGTTTATTGCTTGTGACATTATGCACCTAACTCAAGAGTGGAAATCATGCAACTTTACCCAGAAGGTCAGAAAAAGGTACTGGGCAACTTGGAGGGAAGGACACCTCTGCTTTTGTGTGTAGGCATGTGTAGGTGTTGCAAATAAAAGAAACAATTAAATATAACAAGTAATAATAATCAGAAGGCAGTGCTAATGCAGAGCCAGAGAAAAAAAAGTAGAGCAAAAATAAATATTTAGCAATGTTCATCAATTGACAATGGAATGCTACCAGGCATAAGAACATTTAAGGCTCTTTTCAGCTGTCAGTTCAGCTACTGCATAATTTTTAGCATGTGAGTAATCCCATCAGGGTAGGCATGGTCTTAAGCCTTGATAGGGTGGGGCCCCCAGGTCATTGTACGCCTGTCTATTCAAGGTGGCAGAATTCAGTTTCAAGACAAATGTGCTTGCGTGGGCGTTAGGAGATTCTGAGTCTGTGACAGTCTGACTGCCAGTCTGCTTCTGATTTTTTTTTCTTATAATATTATTATTATTATTATTATTCTGTTCATAACGAAAAAAAAATTACTAAGAGCTTGATGTTCTTAGCTGCCAAGTTTATTAATCTGTGGCTTTACAAATCAGTCGGGTAACTTGAAATGTGCAAAATCACACAGGATGAAGAATTTCTCTCCCTCCATTCCTAACAATTGCCACCCCCGATTTTTTTATTTCAATGGAAGTATTTTTTTTTTCCTTTGACCGTGTGTTTTTGTTCAAGGATCCGATAATTACATGCTTGGAGATGATGGCTTTTCATAAGCATCTTTCCCAGCAATTTTCAACTGGAGATGTGGATAAAAATATCTCCCCATTTTTTTATCAGAAATGTTTTCAGTAATGTGCAATTATGAGCTCTGCCTTCATTCAATTCATCCTGGAAGAATTTGCTTCACAGGGAAATTCGTTTTCTAGCTGCTGTAGATGCCAGCATAGTTGGCAGCTGCAGGTTTTGTGGGGAGGAGGGAAAAGAAAGGCCCAAAATGGCCCTGTAAATTATTTAGTGTAGCTGAGAGATGAAGAGATGATCAACTCAATCACTTCTCACAACTGATCTGTTTTGTATTGTGCAGGTTCATGTTAGCAAGGTGGAAGGCACTGTGGTTTTCTTCCCAGCAATGCTCCAACTTCCAGTCTCAATATGTAATGAACACTTGTGTGATTTATTGTAACAAAGCTGTAAGTTAGGAACTGGCTCATGTCTGGGGAGAATAGCAGTGGTGAGAAGGACTGTGGAGCAGTTTCAAAGAGTATAAACATGCTTTTGTCCTGGAGGGCAAGAACTTGTGCTGTAAGAGTATGATCTGGCTCCCTGCTGCCAGGTGTGTGGATGAAAACAGGATTTGTTGCATTCTTCTGCTTCATTGCATCTTCCTCTTCCCCAAAGGAGGGATGTAGGTCCTTGATCTGGTGCGTGCTTCTGTTTTGGAGGTCATGTGCCAAGTTGTTTGCAGAGATTGAGTAAACTAACTTGTTTGAGATTCCAAGTAATTCTTCCCTCCCAGCTTCTGTCCCTCCTCAGAGCCCTATCAGTACCTGGGGAGCCCAGAGGTCCAGCACACTCAGTCCCTGCCCTGTGAGAGCTCTCAACTGAGGCTGAGGGTGGGATGGTGCAGCTCCAGACAGCTGCTTTTCCAGCCAAATAGTCAAGCTACAGCATGGATCTGCTCCTCGGTCTTTGAGCAACCACATGCATGACCATACAAATGATGAGGGTCTGAGTCAAACCTCCAGCAGTCCCCAGTGTTGTCCCACCAACCCACATGGTGGAGTTGTCCCAGCAATAAATTGCTTCTCCATAAGATTTCAGTGGAGATCCCCTCCTTTCCCCTTGTGGGCATGATAGCTGATCCGTACAGGGTCCTTCCTTACTGCAGTGAATCGTTCACCCTGAAATGTGAGGGATGTGACCTGCTCCTGTCCCAGTGATTTATAGAGGATAATTTCTTTATGGAATGTGGTGCCATTTGGGTAGGATTAAACTCTTGGCATCAGATGAAGGTATATGTTTTTGCTAAGGGTTTTTTTCAATAATGTAATGAATTTCCCATGCAACCCACTGCGTAAACAGATCCTGTTCCTTCCTGCCATGAGACGCTGTGCTCTGCTGCTCCTGCTGCTAGAAGGCCTCCAACCTGCAGCCCAGCAGTCCCCAGGAGCAGGGGGGATCTTGGGGCACCATCTCTGCAGGTTCATCCTCAGCTGACGCCTCTGCAGCAGTGAAACCATGCAGGGGAATCAGAGGGATGTGAGTTTGAGGTAGGAATGGACTACATGGCATCCCGGGATAGAGCCACAGAGATATGCCTGGAATCAGTGGGAAGATGCTCAGGTGTGTACAGATCTGGATCAGACAGCCCAGGTGACAAACCTTGTACCTGTGGAGTTAAAATCAGGGTGAGGTTAGGAGAGCTCAGAGACAGAGGGTACATCACTCATTGCTTCCTATTTTCCTCCAAAGCCAGGTGTCACTCTGTGGTCCATTGCTCCCTTGCCTGTTCTTGCTGTGCAGCATGTGGATCTTTTCCCTGCCATTCCCTGCTCCTTGCTGTTGTAGCCAGGCCATGGGAGGTGATTGCTGCCATCAGAGTGGTCGCAAATATCACCCAGCTCCAGGCTGGCTGCAGAGACAGTTGAGAGATAGGTGCCATGATTTGTGAGGCTGGGCAAGAGGCTTGAGAAAACAGAGAAAATTTTGTTATTATTAATTATAATAGCAACTTCAAAAAAGAATCAAAGAAACTCCTCTTCCCTCTTGTATTTCAATTTATCCCCAATCTTCTCACTCAAGTGAGCTTGGCAGAGGGGCCCCATCACTTTGAGGGGGGGATAAGCATTCACTTTGTGGGAACTGGAAAACAAAACATTTGGAAACTGTGGTGGAGGCGGGCGAACAGAGCTCCACTGGCTTTCCCTCCTTTTGAAAGGACCCTTTATCATCAGCACCTGACTCCAGCAGCACCATGAGCTATAATAGGCAATTAGCTCCTAGAAGATTTGTGTGACACTGTTTTATAAGCAAACAGTCATGTGTGTTTAGTCATTAAATGGACCTGCTGTATCTGACGTTCAGGGAGACAATCTCTTCCCTCTCATCTCCCTGAGTACATGCTTAGCTCTCTTGCACCGCTGTGGACCCACAGACATCCATACTTGTGCAAAATTGCTGGAAATGTATCATCAGCAGCTGCCTTTGGTTCTGGCATGCAGTGGCAAGAGGTAAACTCTGGGCAATATTTGTTCTCAGAGAATCCAGACTCCATCTGGGGGTTAGAGAGGTGGGAAAGGGAGATACCTGGTGTGGGGATGTCCCCCCATAATCCTGAGGACCCTTGATGAGGTGAGGAGCTGGGTGGGCACTTGCACAGCACCCTGCCAAGGGCTTGCATCCAAGTGGTTGCAGTGCTCCCCAGACTTCCCTGGACTTGGAAAGTAGTCAGGTTTAGTATTCATAGTTAATTTTAGATATACCTGCACATGCTGCTCTTCCACACATCCATTACACACTCAACAGAACCTGCTGCTTTTAATTTTTATTAGCACGAGTGCCTTGCTGAATCAAAATTAAGTGGGTATTTGGAAGCATAATGTGAAGCATTACATTTAATGGTCTGTGTTCCTGCCTGGAGAAAGGCTGTCATATGCATTTTCCCTCTTCCCAAGACTCTGCAGTCTTTAGCTACACCTGAACTTTCCTGACTTCATTGGTACTTCCTGTCGTCTGGAAGCTGTAAAACTCCCAGCTGCAACCTTTCAGGTGCGTGTTGCATCTTTTCAGACATGTGGCCTTATTTTGGTATAAACCTGCCTGGCCTCGGCTTGTGGTACGTGGGGAGAGGGCAGGTTTGGGGTGCAGGTGGAGCTGCGCTGCTGGAGCTGCGCTGCTGGAGCTGCTCAACCCAGCCCCGGAGAGCTCCTGCGCCTCTGCGCTTCCCATCCAGGTGCCCTCCCTTGTTCAGAGGGGAGGAGCTCTCTGCCTAGGGCAATGCAAAACTGACTTTTCCTCAGTCCTAGGCATGAGTCTGCCACGAGCCAGTCCCTCTGGCGTTTGTGATGGTCGGGAGAGCTTGGACTCTCACCAAATTGCAAGTGCTGTTTTAACCAGTGTTCCTGTTTCCCAACCTGTGGCTCCTTGTGGCTGGCGCCTTGCTCCTGGCTAATCCTTTGATTGGCATGGTTTTGGATTTTAAAAAAGCCCAAGGGAAAATTAACCTACAGAACTACGGGGCTTGAATTCTGCACAGAGCAGGATTTCCATGTGAAAATCCCAAGGTGGTCTCTGCTTACAGGTACTCACAAGAAGTGTTTTTATGACTCTTTCAGAGGGTCACAGAGCAGAACTTGCAGCAACTTGTTCTGAATTTCACCAGGAGTTTCCATGTCTTTTGTGAATTCTTGTGCTGGCTGAAGTTGAGACTGGGTTCTCCACTTGCTTTGCATCAGCTGTGTGATGTAAAACACAGCAGTTTGCATGAAGGCAGCCATAGAAAACAGCTGGAATACATTAATAACTCTGCTGGAGTGGGGTCTCATCCACCTTTTATACTAAACAGATGTTTGCTTTCATCCCAGTGGTGCTCTGCTGATCTTTGACATCCGCCTGTTTGGAGGATGGGATGTTGGCAGAGCCTGAAGCTAAGTCAAGGCTTGATGGGAAGCAAGAAGTGGGCAAACACAGGAGCCGAGCTTGTTGGAAGCAAGATTTAATGGGCAATTCAGACAAATTTTCAACAGCTAGTTTGATGAGGGCAGGCTGCACCAGTTCCAACATCAAATAACTTGGAGCTTTGAAACTTCCATATTTCATCTTGTTGTCCTGCTAAATCTGATATTCCCTGACTCTTTGATTTCTCTCCTTCTCCCTCCTTCCTTTCATTTTAAGTGAGGCTCTTGCTTAAACTTTCTTTAGTCTTTTAGCTATAAGCTTATTCCATCTCTCACGCAGCTCCTGTGAATCCTCCTGACACAGTCTAGGATAGAAGCAGCATGTACATGGGCCATTGCATAATAGATGGTTTGTGTGTCAGAGTCTAAAATCTACATATGTTTAGATCAGTCATGAAGTGGGAACATCTGTATGTATTCATAATGTTTTTTACCACATGAATGAATAATCCAACTCCCACGATTTGGTATTTACTTTTTTTGAAACGTTGCTACTTAGCTGAACACTGTGAGGGAGAATCACATTTATGGGAATTAAGTCTTAGTAGGGTTTAGCGGAGCTTCGTGGATAAGCTGGAAACAAGTCTAAATGGGGTGCCAGAAATCTTTCTTTTAAAATAGTTAATGCTGTCTGGAACTTCTTCCTTATTTTTTGACTCCCACTGGTTTTTAAGCACTTTGCATCAAAATGCAGTGCAAATCTGGGATAAAGCACCTGATTTGCCACCTACTGCATTGAATGTCTTCCCCTATGATGTCACCTTCCTGCAGTACCAGCTGTCTTTGCAGTGCTAAAAGAGGTGGAGGCTGCACTGTGAGCTGGGAGCTCCCGCTGGGGGATCACCCCATTGCTGGCAAACCTGGCTATGAGATGCCTTGGTGCACTGACCCATGGGATGATGCAAAAAGCTGTTGGAGATAGGTTTCACCTAAATCTATTTGCTTGCTTCACACCTTGATCTCTGGCTTATGCTTTTATTAAATGTTACTGCACTGAAGTGAATCTCTTCTGTTGCCTGATTTGCCTGTTTTTTTTCTTTTGCTGTTTTTGTTTTCCTGTGGTTTGCACAGATTTTCTTATTGCTGTGGGCACTGAAATTGATGCATACCACACACGGACCCGTATCAATCTCAGCCACCTCTTGAACTAGCACAGTAAATCTCCTTGATTTGAGCCTTCATTTAATTTTCTGTGCCTTTCCCCTGAATCAGAGCAGGCTTGTAACTGGGAGCAGAGAGAGGGTGCTAACCTGGACATGTGGCCAGGTGACCTTCCTTGAAAAAGCCCTGCTGGGCTCCCCTTGCCCACCCCTTGTTATATCTTGCTGGGACAAGCGTTGCTTATGTCAGACTGATGAGAACAGCAGGGAAGCAGGATGTGATTTGCTGTAAGAAGGGGCTTTTCCCAACTCATCTAAGGAGTTATGTTTTCTAAAAGATTTCCTTAAGCTTGGTTTTCCTCTCTTCAGTTGCTCTCCACATGGACTGCTGTAAGTTTACAGGTGCTAAAATTTTGCATGTGCTCTTTGGGGCACATAATTTACTTTTGTAACAAGGACTCTCTTTAAAGTATTATAGAAATACAACAAAAAAAGGCATTACAACTACAGTTAAGTCCCTCTGCATAAAGTATTACCAGGCTGAATGTTGGCACTATGTCTTTTTGCCACCTCATCTTCCCTGTCTGTTGAATCCAATGGTTTTTCCTTTGCTTTGTCTACTGCCTGTCACAAGAGATTTGCTCTTGACAATTTACCTGCTAAACTGGGAAAAATTGTCTGTAGCAAAGCCCAGAATTAAAAACTGTTGTCTCAAGCCTCTAATTTACAAACTCAAAGATATCCAATGATAGTTTTCATTACTCCTGCTTTTATTTCAGAACTCATGCTCTATCTCTTTACTTCCTATCCAGGTATATATTGGAAGTGGTTATTCCAGTTTTCCTCTGTTTGAGATTAAACATCTTTTCACCAGTAAAAGGTAGCTCAGGGAACCCTGTCAGTGATTGCTTTTTGTCTCTGCTGCAATAGTACCGATGTATCCTTCTGCTTCATTTGAGGTGGGCTCTCAAGGTTTGAGCTGGTCAAAACTGCCGAAAAGACTTATTATGGGCAAAAATTATCCTTTCACTGAACTGTGATATTTCTTTTCAGCCAATTTAATCCCAAATGGTGCCTTCACCTGTTTTGTTTTGGTTTTTTTAAAGACTGGATTGTGAATGAGCCATTCAAAATCTAGTCTCACTCCCTGCATAATACAGGTCAAAGAGCTTCCTTCCTGTGAACCATCCTCTGAATTGCCTAAGGGGTGCCAAATGCTTTTGAGAAAGATGTCCATCCATCATGACAAGACATTCTGTAACACAATATCCGGGCAGTTAATTCTTTGCATGCAGTGGAAAGAGAGGACATGCACATGTTTCAACACCTAGGATGCATCTATAGCTTTTCTTCTCAAATTCTGGCTGTCTACCTCTGCCCAGAAGAGTTCTGTGCACTCCTGCGAGGCTCACTCACCAGACCAGACTGCCTTCTCCCTTCTCTTCAGTACAGCACTACCTTGTACTTCTTAAACTCCTTTGCTCCCTGGAAAGTTAAAAGCCTCTTGATTTAGCAGTTCTTTTGTAAGATCTTGGGGGATGAAAGACAACAGGTACCGTTTTTAAAGGAATCATAATAGGGATCAAAAGAGAGTTTGTGAAAAGCAGAATAGGTGCAAGAATTTACTATCACTATGACTGCAGCAAATTGATCTCCATTTCAAAAGATGGAAGTCCTGATTTCTGCCTGTTCTGTCACCCCCAAGCTGTTGATTTATGCTTCATGTTCCCACCCAGGCTGTGCATGAGGGTGCCCAGTTCTTGGCACTGCCAATGGCTCTTGAGTCCTGTCTCCCCATCTCCTCCCTGGACCCCTGTGAGTCCAACTCCAGCATTAGGTAAGACAGTAAAAACCGCAACAAAACACCAAGATGAAATATCTTGTAATATGAACATTGATAATGTTTTTGGCTTCAACTATTGATATATTTAAAAAAAAAAAAAAAAAAAAAAGCTTTTGCCTGCTAGGGTATAGCCTTTTGATAAGCTGCCTTAGTTGGAAGGCACCTTGGAGCCAAGCCCTGTGCAGTGAAAGCATTTATGATGGTTTTCATTAAAACCAAGCTTGTTTTCCTTTTTTTGACTAACTTCAGGGTTTTTAAACAAGTAATAGTGGCCTCTAGGCTTAGGTGGCACCAGTGATTTGAGTGCTAAAATCTAATAAACTGACAGTACTTAATTTCATTTGATTGAAAACCCACAATAGAGCTATCTTTTTTTATTTTATTTCAGTCCACATTCACTTAGCATGGCATTTGGTGCTTGAAAGTAGGTAAGTCCTCAGGGTTTGGATTCAGCAGGCTGCATTTTGTATTCAAGAAAAAGTTTGGAAGCTTACATGGAGTTAATAGGGAGAATTGATTCCCATGCCAGCTAGGATTTACTGCTGCCTGCTGCTTAGATTAATAAATCCAGTTGTATCTAGCGAGACATTCTTCCTTGGGAATGATGTTAGACTTTATTGGTCATTTCTCACCATATTACAATTGCTAACTTGGATAACTTTCATGAGAGATCAGTCTGAAAATGTATCTTACTCCTCTTTAATTTTTACTTTTGAAAGGTAGTTTCTTCAGATAACACAAACAGTGTATCAGCAATATTTCATCTTTCCAGCTCAGTGTTGGACTCTCCCCAGTACACTCCAGGCTGCTTAATAAGAGAAATTGCCAGATTGACTGGAAAATGTAACTTCAATAACATCATTTCAGGCACTAGAACCATTGAGAAATAATAATCTCATTGAGCTGGTTTCTGCACTGTTCTTGTCTCTCATGCACCACATTGCTGTGAATGCTCTGTGTGGGTCTGTGTGCGCAAATGACCTGCAAGGGGGTGAGGCACTGCAGGGGTTCCTCTGCCACTGGATCATTCATAAATATGAACTGATGAAGATGTCTGAAAATGCCTGTGAGGATGAGAAGGGTGGCACAAAGCGAAGTCTCTCTCCATTTCTCTCTTTCTATTTTTTAGCACTAAAAATTCAAACCTTCCTGGGGACTGCTTAAGAAAAGTGAACTGGAGAGGGCTCACTGAGTGAAGAGGGATCTTCTTGGTGTGGGTGTTTTTAGAGGATTGTTTGGAAGAGACAGATAAAAGTGAAGATTCTTGGGGTTTTTTTGGGAAAAGCTGTTTGTGCTGAAGATCCAGCCTGTGAAATCCCTCAAGCAGCTCTTAATAAGCCTAACTTAATGCACAAAAGCATATCCTCACCAGAATCAGAAAAGAGTCATCCCTGATACTTTTAAATTAAAGAAATGAAATCACAGGCCTCTTCAGAAGAACAACATAAGCTCCTCTGTGAACAGAAGACCAAAGGAACACTTAATTTCCAACAGTTTTGCATCCACTATCCCTTGGTCTCTGCCCTACCATGCAGAGGAAAATGAGTGAAGTTGATCTAGAGCTGGTTTGCACAACAGCTCTTTGCTTTTCTGAGAGCAATAACTTGAGTCTTTTCTACTCAAAACACATTTTTATTGAAAGTTACAAGATTATAAAACTCTTTCAGGCTGCACTTTCTCCCCTCCAGGCTGATGGATATTGATGGATATTGGCCACTGGGTTCCAGAGGTGCAGAAGACAGTAGATGAACAGCATGGGAAGTTAATTTTCACACAAAACCAGGAGAGAAAAAAAAGGAGCTGCCTTTAATAAAAAATTTTCATCACTTTTTCAAGTATTTTTTCTTCCATCTCTCAATACAGCTTGAGTGGAAATTAAGAACTGCTTCCAGGTCCTCTATCACAGAGTCCCTTGGATGTGCTGATTAGATAAAGTGACTCTGTGCTGGCTTCCAAAACAATAATGGGAACAAACAATGCATTGTAGCAGTGGCTCTGGTATATAAAAGACATGACTGTAATGGCAGCTTGACTGTAGATTCTTAAATTGTGGGTTTTTTTCATTTCTTCCCTTTTATATTTTTTTTCTGGAGTGTAATGTATTTAATGAAAACATGAGGAGTACCAGATGTGGGCACTGCAAGCTGAGTCCAGCATTCATTCTTATCAGATGGGACTTGGATCAGTCCTTGAGAGGTGTTTAATATCCTGTGAAAGTTGATGTGAGTTAAACCTTACCAAAGCCTGGCTTTTCTGCAGAGCCAACTTAAATGGGTTTTGTGCACATAAAACTTGTTTACTGAATGCAGAAACTCTTCCCTCATCTTCATGAGAAGCAGGAATCTTCCATCAGTGTTATCTGCTACAGTCTTGCAGGGGGTGAGAAATACCCTTTGGTATCCCCTGGAAGCCAACCTGCTTGGTAACAGGAACATGTTCTCACTCATATCTTGGTCCCATAAAGGCCACTGCTATGCAAATAATTATCTACAGCATTTCAGTTGAAAATGATTGCTTGAAACAAATTGTTCCTTTAAAAGTAATTTTGGTTTCTTATTAAAAAGAAAAAAACCAGAAGAACAAAGCACGGAGTTTCTGTTGAACAATAGGTTATTGTATCTTTCCTAGAACTGAATCCTGTGAATACAGCAGCAGGTGTTATGAAATTACACATGCCTGAGAAGGGTTGGTAGGTGAATGAATACAGAAGGAGAGACGTGGAGGGTGTGGGGAGATCAATTTCATGCTGTGTCTATTGAGGAGAAGAAACTAAGAAGTACAACTTCCTCTTGGAATAATCTCAAAGTTTGGACAAGTTCTTCCTGGCTCAGAAGCCAGGACCAACAACTACACAAGTGGAAGAGCTGCCACAACAGCCTCTGGTGGCACAAGAAGCTGCAGCTGATGGAACATGTTCCGTGGCCTGGGGAGTTGGGAGCACAGCATTGTTGCAGTAGGGCTGGCACAGGGACTGGCAGCAGGTTGATAATTTTTTTCCCCAGAATTATCTGGGAAAATGGGATAAAGCTCAGTTGTTGTTTTTGGGACAACAGTTTGTTTCCAGCAAGGGTGGTTTGTGTACAGCATGGCTGTTTTCCCGGGCTGTTCACTCAGAAATTTGTGATGAGACAAGTTAAGAGGAAACTTCCCCAAGTTCTCATTTGTCTCTGGGTATCTCCTGAGTATAAACTGGCAGAGGATTTGCTGCCAGTAAAGGGATAAATAAGAGACTCTTCTTCACAATAGGCAACCTCTGCCATTTTTACCAGGTTTGTTGATACATGTATTTATGAAATTAGGGAGGAGCTGCTCCCTAAATAACTTGGTTTGTTTCAGCCTGAGCTCAGTGGTTAAGGGGATTTTTTTTTAAATCTTCCTGGCGCAAAGGAAGGGAAAAGCATTTCAAAGCTCTGCTTGAGTCTGGTTTAGTGCTGTGGGAGAGTCACATGGAAGGTGCCCTGGGCTGAGGGGAGGAGTAGAGCTGTGGTGGGCACTGGGTTTTTCACTGGCATTCTTCCAAAAGCCCCACCCCACCTCCTGGAGAATAGAATGTGAGGAAGGAAACACTGGGCCCTTTCCAGGTTGGGTATTTTTGTTTGTGTTTGGTTTTTTGTTTTTTTTTTTGATGCAGCAAGCCAAAATCGGTGTGATGACAATGAAATTGTGGCACAGAGTTGTAAAGCAAAAGTGACTTTCTCTTTTCTTGTTTTAAGCACTTCACAGGAGCATGGACTATCTTGTCTAAGGATTTAGTGTATTTGTTGCTATATGCTTGGACAAGTTTTATGTAGGGCAGGATTATGCTTTAGCTCAACTTTTGCAGTATTCCAGGGAAAGCAGTCTAGAGATCACTGACAGAGGTGTTTTATCTGTTTCTTTGGGTTCTATTTATTTATTTTCTTTAACTTTAATGATGCAAAGCCAAAGCAGTGTATTTCTAGAGATGGGAAAAGAACTGAGCAGCCGTACTGGTTGTAGTGAACTCATGTACAAATTTTCCAAGGGGCTGAGGAGCTGTGGATTTAGATGAGCTTAAGAAAATTCAAGCCACCTGCTGTGGAAGGCTTGGGGAAGGTGGGATCCTTCACGCAAACAGCCCCTTGTCTGAAGCAGACACATGGGAGGAGCTCTTGCTCTGCAGCGGACTTCGTAATTAAGTAGTTTCAGGAAATCATGCAGTCTGTAACAGTGTTCAATGGGCTTTTTTTTCCCTGTCCTGGGCTCTCTGGATCTACTTGTCTTCCATGTTAAGGGCTAAGTGCTTTGAAGAGGGGAGGCCACTGCTGTGCTGCTCTTGTGCAGAGCTGACACTGCTGTCCCCGACCTGCTGCGGTGGTGCTGAAATAACCCAAACTGCCCTGGGGAAGATGTGCTGGAGGGGCAGTTGGGTACAGCCTTGCAATCAAGCCCACATCCATCACTGGTGCATGAGATGCCTTTGGGTGTGCTGCCATGTGGAGTGCTGCCTGGGGAGAGTGGGAAGGACTGTGTTACTGTCCTCTGATGATGGTTCAGCCCCTGCTTAGGCTGTAGTGGGGGTTGTGTCGTGTGGGAGCTAAATACCAGTCTGAGATTCAGAATGGGTGTGCATGGATATATCACTTTCCCCCTCCCCTCCTTCTGGTAACATATCAACTTTATAAAGGTGATGAGATGCCTAAAGATGCAGCTGGGTGATTATAGTCTGTTTTTGAAGTACATGTCTGCATCTTATGGCACTCAGAGATCTTTAAAATCCCAGGCCTTGGAGGTTTGCTCCCAGGGCCGCAGTTTGAGTCATCACTAGGTGCCTGACCCACGCTCGTGTACCCCTGGCTGCTCTTTGCCTGACTACAGATAAATGCCTCCCTAGACTTACAGAAATAACTCTCCTCAAAATGGATCAAATTGCACTTAGTTTTAGTCATTTGGATTTCTGCTTCCAGCCTCATCCTTTTATTGTAGCAAAAAATACCGGCTTGCCTTAGCGTGAACAGCTTTTGGTTCTTAATGCTGGTTTGGTATTCATTTCTCTAAACAAGGAATGCAATTACCCTGTCTCCAACCGTCTTTTTTCCATTAAACAAATGGGAGGTTTTACCTCTTGGTCTTCCCATAAGATTAATGCACTTTCTCTTCAGGAACTGTCTTAAAGAGATCCAGGAATCTGAACAACTTGCAGACAGCAGCCTAATTGTCACAGAATCTGATTTAGCCAATGCTCATTTTCATTAAGAGGTGATCTCTGCTAATAACATAGACTAATAGCTCTTCTAAACCCCAAACCTTCCTTTTCCCTTCCCCTCAGCAGGGATAATGAACTCCTAAATCAGTGCTCTTTCCAAGGAAGCCTTTTTTTCCCCATTTTAATAGAGTTGGGCTTGGCACCTAACTGATGTCAGGACATCCTGGTGCCTGTGCTTGCAGGGGTAGTGGACCTTCCTTTCTTCCTGCCCCCCAGCTAAAGCATGGAGATTCTTCCTGCTCTTTCATCTGTCCAGTTTGTTTTTGAAGGAATGAGATGGGGATTATCTCTTCTTTATTTTCACTGTACAAGACGTGTATCACTGTTCTGCACTGTTTCTGCAGGGGAGAACACACAGAGAGTTCAGAGCTCTGTGTGAAGGTGTAGGGACTTAGAAGTCCTCTCTCTGGTGTTAGTAAGGAATGTAAATAGTAAAAACTATTGTTAAAGAGTTACAGGAACTTTAATGTTGTCACAGATCCCCATGGGATCAATATATAGAAAGTGTTGCAATCTCAGTTTTATTGAGGGTCGTATGTACTTGGTGAGCTTTTCTGAAAGGTCTAGAGCCAGCATTACCATCGCTGCTTGAAAACCCTCAATTTCTGGCCCTCTTGGTGTGAGAGAAAAAGCTTGAAAAATACAACTCTAATAGCTCCAGCACGGATTCTTTGCACAAAGAACCTGCACAGGATTAAAAACGGAGAGTTATTTTCCCAATTTTAAGGAGAAGAGAGGTTCATGGCTTTTCACTGCTTGGGTTGGCGCTGTGATTCAGGCCGACTGAGCAGTCAGGCTGGTTACCAGCCTCACCGCCAAACTGTTGCTGTGCTAGGCAGAAGAAATAACTGAGAGCACAAAGAGAAGGAGTTCCTTTTTAAAAGAACCAACGTAACCCCTTGCACAAACAAACAAACAAACAAAATATTAATAAAAAAGTGACTCCATTATTATCAGTTTGAGTGGCAGAGCAGGAAATGGGCTGCAAATGAACAAAGAGCCGCGTGTGGTGGGGATGCTCCTGTGAGCAAATGCCAGTTCCCATTTCGGCAGGCGGCGTGTGGCAGCCTCCTTTCCTGTTCAAACACTTTAGCCAGATAATGAGGGGAAAAAAACCAAACATTTTTCACATAATCAACTGGGTTTGGAATGGAGGAGCAATAGGACAAGGGGATCTGTGGTGCTGATTATCTGCAGGCTGACGTGGCTGTCAGGAGCAGTGGGATGGGGCAGGGGGGGTGTTGCTAATTGCTGGCAGGGCCTGTAGCTCGGGTCACTACTGCTCTTGGCCACTTGGCTGCTGCTGGAAGCTGTTGTTAATGCACAGGCAACCTGGTTTATTGCTCAAAGGGAAGCCAAGGCATGCTTACCAACAGCTGTTGGGGTAGGGAGGGTAACCAGTAGAGAACTGGGGTTTCCTATCAACACTGATCGGGGTTGTGATGGGAAGATGAAGCACAGAAGGGTGCTGGTGACTGTCTGGTCTGGGCGGTGTGTTTATGTGAAACAGATGGTTCAGTGCTTTAGTTTGCCAGCACATTATGGAGTTGGCTTTGAACCATCTTGTGTGGTTTTCCAGGAACGCAGGGATCCCATCCGCAGCAGAACGTCGCTGCCTTGAGCACGGTACCTGGAGCAGAGCTGGCAGCAGTGCTCTCATGTGGAAGGCAGCTGCATACTGGGATGGTCCTCACCCTCCACAGTGTCTTGTGGGACCAAAGGCACACTGATGCTCCAGTGCCAGTGAGAAGCTCCAGCCCTGCATGGTCCAGGGTGTGTTGCTGGTGCCTTTTGCACAATTACCTCCAGTGTTGAAAAATGAGCCGTGTGCTGCGTATCCTGAGCTTTAGGGCTCCCTTTCCAATGTGCTGCTGCATTTGGGAAAGCAATAAAGGGTGGTCGTAGCTGTTGGGAATGTGGGTAGGGAGCAGTTGGATTGGCATTGTCCTGCTGCTCCCCTGGGAATTGCCACCTTGCTGTATACTCCCAAACAATCCCTGTTACCTGACTCTGTAGTTCTGCCAGGGATGGGGTGACAGAGAGAGGGTAAAACAGGATGTTAGGAAAAACCTCCCGGTGAGAGAGACTAAGATTTACACCATCATTTTTCTGTTTAGGGGGAAAGTGGACTGCCAGCAAACTGAACATTGGGATTGAGTCCTCTCTTTACAGACCCTTGTCTTGAATGGGGCTCAACTAAAATTTTTGTTCACTTTGTATGGAGCGAGACAAAAACTTCTTTGTAACTTAAATGTAATTTACTTAAGGGCTGTGCACAGGAATAAATGGATAAAGTTTTCAGTAACCTATATTTATACTATCATGTACAACTTCTAAACCTTCACAGCTACTGAAAAAACCAAGAATGTGGTCACTGAGAATGGGAATTATTTGGTACTACATGGTTACGGGAAATTATTGATTGGGAAAGTACCAGCTTTTTAGGAAATGCCATAAAAATAGGCATTTTAGATGGATGGAAATGAGATCTGTAGAAGCATGCTACCTTCTCTGCAGATAAGCTCTGTGATAACTCTGTAGCAGTCTTCCAATGGAAGAATACAAAGATATTTAGATGCTTTCAATTTCAGCTTATGCTGGACAGTGTATTTACAGTGTATAATGACATTCTCTCTTCACTCTGACTTTTTTTTTTTCTTTTAATCACTTAAAAGAAGGTGCTCTCCGTATTGCACAGAGGCTGGAACAGCAGCAGGAAAATGTGACTTTGAAATAATGGGATCTATAAGAATAGGCAATTTCACTCAAGTATAGTGATTTAGTGCCTTGTTAGTGTCCTGATGTATATAACTCCATTTCCAAAGACCGTAAGTTTCTTCACAAGCATAATGACAGGCTTGAAACTTGTGAGACTAATGCCCCAGCTTTTTCTATTCTCAGCTGTTCCACATAATTACAGGAGTAAGGGAATTTTGTTCTCTCCTAGCAGATTAGCTCCAAGAAGAATAAATCAGATAACGTTACTGCGTTCTTATTTCCGTCTCTACAAGGTGAGAGCTCACATGGTGCAGTGCAAAGCCAGGGCTGGTAATGTTTTTTCTTGCCTGCAGTCTGTGATACAGATCTCATCCCAACTTTGGTGTCACCAGGACAACTTCTTAAAGTGCTCTGGTTTAGTTGCTTGTGGCTCTTGGTACTAATTTCAGCTTCTATGTTTGCTCTGCTTGCAGACGATGGCCCTTACTCGAAGGGGAGCAAGGACTCTGGTGGGATGGACGCAGCCCTGGTCTCCAGGAGGCAAAGCATCCCAGGTAAAGGAGGGGATCACTTCCTGCTCCAAAACATTGGGGCATCCATTATACTTTACCTGTATCCCCCTACAATGGAATAAAACTCTCAAAACACTAATTTTGGTGCATCTATCAGCAAGGCTTTTGCTGGAGGACAGAAATGGATGGTAGTAACTCATCTCAGTGAGTGGTGTCTTACCGGTACAATCTCTGTCTTGTGTGAGGCTGTTGATGGTAGTTACAGGGAGCTGGGAAAGGACTTATTGCTGCACTGGACTGACACTCACAAGAAGAAAACAGCAGCAAAGGAGAGAGGGAAGAAATGCTGCCATAGCTGAGCTCATCAGGCAGGGAGGGAGACTGGCAGTGCCTGGCAAGCTTCGTATTTCCCACATCTGACTGAGTTTGTTTTGATATTTAGTCAGTCACAGTAAATTTTTGTGTGAGATAAACCTTCCCATGCAGAAACACCCCGGGGGCTGAAGAGGAAGTGGAGAAGTGGTAATTCATTTGCCTCTGTTGGTGCTGGGCTTCTTGTGCCAGCAGCACTCCAGCAGGTCTGGATGGGCTGCCTTGGACAACTTATCTCCTTCCTAGGAAAGCCAGGGGCTTGATTTTGACTTCTGGCTGCTAATGACCCGGTCACAGGGTTAGTTTAGTGTGTTCTAGGTAATGGGGAGGAAGCGGGGCCTTTCTGCCATTGCTTCATCATTCAGTAGTTATTCCAGGGGATATTCGGTATGACATTACCACTGTAGTGCAACCCTGATGGGGAGAGGCTCTCAAGAGCCAGTGTGTCCAACAACCTCAGTGCAAGGCATCTCAGTGGGAAGGGAAAAAATCAGGTGTGCTCTTCCTGCCCTGAGATGCAAAATCCAATCATATATGCCAGTAGAAGAAATCCAAGACTGCTCATATATGGTGCTTAAGGACTATGTCTTGAAGGACCAGATCCTCCTTAACCAGCTCACTTTTTTATTGTGTGGGTCTGTGACAGTGGCAGTAGATTTAGAGAAGCATGGGTCAAAATCCCTTATCACTGACCTTGATTGATTGATCTCAGGGACTTGCCTTCTTGGAGCAGTGATTTCTCCTTGAACCCATAACCATGGGTAATTGCACTCTGGGAGTTCTCATTTTAAACACTTATCAAGGATCAAAATTAAACCCCGTTGAAAAGCTAATAGTCTCCCCTTGTGGCACCATCTGTGTTGATCAGTTATGTCTGTAGTTGAGAGGAAATTTGCGGGATGGTGCCGGATGTTGTTCTTTCCAGCACGGTGGAGAGCCCCCCAAGTTTTTGGCAGCCCCTGGGCTCCCGGGTTGGTGAATTGAAAATTAACTTACTGCAGTTGGCAAGGGATCAAAACTGAGTTTAAAGAGCAGAAGTATTATGGAGCTGACATTTTTACAAGGAGCTGCCAGTGCCATATTAAATGGGTGCCCAGCAGTGCCTAAACGCCTGCCAGACTGGAGTTAGATTGCAAAGAGGTTCCCTACTCACATTAATCAAGTGCACAGATTATTCTTGGAAGTGCTTTACGAAACAGGTAGTGCATGGCAGGACTCTAAGTGAGCTGCAATTTCTGGTGTCCTGGTGGCTTTGGACAGGAGCAAAGTGCTGGTGATGAGGCACCACAGTGCCAAAGGACTACGTGTTTTGGATGGATGGAGGAGGCCCTGCACCAGCATGGATCTTCTGTGTCAATATGCTGTTTAAGGGGCCCTGCCTTGCTCTGAAAATCAGTGTGCAAGAGGTTTCAAATGTTCCCTCTCCAAACAGAGCATCTAATTTAAGCCTGATGAGGTTTGCTGTGCAGACAAACTCCTGGGCCATTTGCAACATGGGCTTTTTGTCCACATCTGTGGGGCTGCTGTTTGTTGCGTGCTGCCAGTGCCTCACCACCTTCTCCTGCACAGCCTTGGAGAAGGGCGCCCTGTGTGAGGGTGACTGGTTTCCTCCTGTAAAATCGTGGAAGATTTCTGTACACTGAGACAGTGGAGGTGGATGGATAATGCTATAGACAAATTGTGTAAAAGCTTCTGAGAGGAGGCTCTGGCAAGGTGTGGAAGTCATCCTATTTGCCCCACGGCTAGCCCCCTTTGAGCAGAGTGTGAGGTCTGTTGTGTGCAGTATTGCAGAGCTGCCTTTTGCCAAATCTTCAGAGCTCTTGGTCTTTTCCTTAGGCCAGGGCTGACTCTCCTGCTCACTTACTGCCCTTTCCATGCCCAATCCAGAAGCTGGAATAATTTAGGAACCCTGTTTTTGTAAAACCCAGACATGATCTGTGATGAGATCAAAACTGGTACCAGGTTGGGCTTATATGTAGGTTCTGGACAGAGATGAGTGTTGTCTTAGACTAGAAAAGGTAAAATGTGCACAGTCTGCAGCACCCAGAGAAGCAGCACTGGTGCAGCAGGTGTGGGGTAGGCACCCCCAAATCTGGACCTGTGTCTGATGGCAGGCAGTGCATGTGGAACAAGTCACGGTGTAAAAGTGACTCATGCCTTCAATTCCAGCTGTAGATGAGCTGGTAGTAGGGAGCTTGACTTGGACTAGGTGCAGATGGGTGAGCAAAGTGCTGTGAATGAATCAAGGTCATGCCTCCCCTCCTACCCCTGACGATGGCAGGATCTCACCCCTCTCCACATTTTGTTCTGTATCTCCCAACTATATTGATGTATCATGATATTTTTTTAAATCACAGTATTTTAAGGTCCACCCTGTTCTGTCCATCCAGGCAGCCACTGCAGGTCACAGCATCCTCTTCCTGTGTACCTGTGACTGGCTGACATAGCTCTGTTAATGACCTCCCCACTCTATAGCAAACATAGTTCCTGAGGTGGTCTCCCTGGACCATTGCTGAGATCCCATTACCCTGGTTTTGAATTTTTCTACTGCCTCCAGCACCTCAAAACACAAGTTTTACTCTCATAAGCCCTTATTCTTCTGCCTTGGTCCTGCCTGCCAGACCTGCATGCAGTCATTGCTGTGGGTCTACCAGGACACACTTCTGTTTTACAACTTAACTTCAAATAAACTGAGGCTTTTTCTTCGTGCTAGTTGTACGAATCATCCCAGATCTGCTTTCCTACCAACTGTAGGAAAAGGATGTCCTTGGGATTGAGAGGAATGTGCCTTCCACTGAGTTGTTTGTCTTTATTCCCGATCTTTCAGAGGAGTTCAGAGGGGTCACAATCGTGGAGCTGATTAAGAAAGAAGGAAGCACCCTCGGGTTAACCATTTCAGGTGGCACAGACAAAGATGGAAAGCCAAGAGTCTCCAATCTGAGGCCGGGAGGACTCGCTGCAAGGTGAGAAATGGAAATGAGGTACAGAGAGCAGAGCAGAAATGGAGAGGAATAGTTGCATGTTCCAGCTACTGAATGAATAGAGTTATAATTAAAGTAGTTGGCACCCGAGTCCCTTTTTTCAAGTGCCCCAGAATGCAAAGTTGTTGCTCCGGGAAGTAGAACGTCTTCTATTTTGAGTTATTTCCTATGCTCTGTGCAATTACACTCTGAAATTTTGTGTAGGGATTTTTGGGATTCTGTGAAATTAGGCAGCCTTGTCAGGAGAGCTGCATGGTACAATACATCTTGATCAAGCTAAGTGGTTTAATATTGTATCTGTTCTGAATACTGAGTGTAGAAGTAACATTATTGGCTCAGAAAAGCAATGGGCAAAGAAAGGCTCCAAGAAGCAGGAAAAAGGAAAGAGTAATTGAACAATTTTGCAGAAAACGGGCAAAAACAAAGATGTTTTCTCTTTCCCTGCTGGATTTTTTTCAGACAGATCCTGGTGTGCTTTTTTTTGACTGATTGCTCTACATGAATGGGAACTGAGCAACAAAAGAGAGGTTGTGAACACGTACACTGCGATTGTTGCTATATGTACAGATCTGAACACTTGCCACAGGAAAGATCGATGGCTTCAATTTTAGTGCTTCCCTCTGATAGCAGACACATGCAATCAGACAGCAGAGATCAGCCCAGTGTTGGTGGCTTGTTCAGAAAGCCCTACAGTTACTTGCCAGCTGTGCCAGTCACAGAGACTTTGTGCTACCACTGCTTTTTATTTTGTTTCTTTGCAGGAGTGACCAGCTGAACGTGGGGGATTACATCAAGTCGGTGAATGGCATTAACCTGACCAAGCTGCGGCATGACGAGATCATCAGCCTGCTGAAGAACGTGGGCGAGAGGGTGGTGCTGGAAGTAGAGTACGAGCTCCCGCCAGCCGGTGGGTGCCTCTTGGACAATGCTGCTCTCTTTTCTTGGTTGCTTTTTGTCCCGGGGTGCAGATGGACTTGCTCGTGCAGAGCTGCCATGGCCAAGGCAGTGTCCAGGGGGGTTTTGCCATTGCCTTCATCTGCTCGTGCGGGCGGTGGAGGCTGCAGAGCTGTGTGCAGTCGGGGCAGAGCACTTTTTCCAGCACAGTGGCTGCCTGTTCATGCACACTGGCAGGGGATGGCTGATTAGGTCTGTCTTGCCTCAGAGTGACTTGGTAGCACAGGCCAATCTGCCTCCTGATGCTGCTTCAGCTTCTCTTTTTCCCTTTCGGAGCGTGGCTACGGGAGGTTTAATTCAGTCTTAAACATGTATTACCAGATGCTCTTTTCTGAACTGTGGCAAGTGCTGTTAGTTCTCAGGATTCTTTGAAGTGTTACGTGTTTTTAGAAAGGAAACTGAAGCAATCTGCTTTCCAGCCCTGGAAAAAAGATGGCAAGCCCAACTCACAGGGCTTGTGTCCTGTCATGGGAGACTATATGCTCTTGCCCTCATTTGTTTTGATGATTGATGTTTCTGGTTAAAACAAATTCCTCGATACAGTTTCTCATCACAGTCTTTCCGTTGTGAATACAATCTTCCCAGTTGTTACTCATTCATTTACCCAGATCAATTAGAGGATGATTGGGCAGAAGAAATAGAACAACTAAAAATAAGATGACAGGAAAAACAAAACTAATGAAATCTAAACATTTTGCCCCAGATAGGAAGCTATTTTACACTTCATAGCTTTATTGTAGCTGCTGCCTTTGGACGAAAAGTATTGAATACAGAAATGACTGTGTAAAGCCCAAAAAAGAGTAAAATCTAATCTGGAATAGATGAATCTGTATCCATTTTCCCCCTCTGTTCTGCTGTAAATGTTAGTGAGCTTTTGCATACACCTCTGGTAAAGCCAGCTGTGGCTCAAGTCTTCCATGTCCTCATGCTCCCTAGAGATGACCACTCTTAACCTTTCTCTGTGGTATTCCTTATTCTCTGTGATATTCCTTATCAGGAATCTGATAAACTGTATTTACCAGCCAGGGAGTGGTGCCAGCTCAATCAATAGCAGTGATGCAAGATGTCCTCAGCTTTGAATGAGCAGGAAAAGTACACTGAGATAGTGACTTCCCTCCAGTGAGATTATTGGGGCTGTTGATGAATGATCCAAACAAAGAAGCACTGCAAAATACAGGGAATTGTCAGTTATTGCCCGGTTCCAATTCATTGTGGGCTTTTATCTGCAGTGAGGGTTTGTTATTGCTGTGTGTGCTTGCCCCTCTCTCTCTCTCTCTGTCTTTCCCTGGACAAAGAGCAGAAATACAGTGCAATTCAATAGTTTGTGCTTGTGGGTTTGACTTTTTCTCCCCACTTTGTAATTTCCTGCTTAGAAAGAGATCTTGCAAGTCCAAGTCTAGTTTTCAGGCCACTGTGTTGTCTCATCTCTTTCATAAATAAACGAAGCCCTGTGTTAACACTGGCTTAGGTTTCCCAGCTCCCACTGATCTTATGAAAGGCTGTTGCAGCACTTCGTACTTTGATGCTTGGGACAGAAATTGAGTGGCTTCTGAACTCATTTGTGGATGCTTTATACCCTTTTCTTGGTATTTGAGTATCACCCCTTAGCTGGAAGCTTTCTTGTGCCCTGAGCTCTTCCCTTCTGGAGTATTTCTAGGCTGTGTCCCTGTTAGCTGTCTGTGCACAGCAGCAGGAGCAAAGTGGGGACAGTGTTTGGAGGTTTATTTGGCCTCACTGTAGCTGGTCCCCAGGGCTCTCTGCCTACAGGGCAGTACCATGCCTCTACTGTATGTCTTTTGGGTTAGCTTAAGGGTTGGGCTAAGCCAAATTTGGGTGCAGGTTGCAAGCCCTCAGGTGCTTGGCAGTAAGGATGAATGTGGTCAGTGAGAACAGTAGGGAGATTTGCTTCAAAACCCCCCTCCTGAGCCAAGGGAAATGGGAGTGTGGATGTACCTAGGGCAGCCTTCAGCTCCAAGTCAAGTTCTTGGTCTTTTTTCCCTGCTTATCCTTGTGGCCATTCATGGCACTTGGTTTGAAAATTAGGAGTTTTCAGAGTGGACCAGGCTGAAATGTCACGTGCAGTTCTGGGTGGAGAGGACTGGGAAATGGTCCCATATTCATTGCAGTAGTGCAATAAATCATTAAATAGTAGGGCACGTCAAGAGATGGAAAACAATTTCTTTCTTTTTCTCTTTACTTTGTACATTTGGTATTTTGTACAAATAGTACTGTGTATTTAACATAAAATTACTGAATTGCCCCTAGGATCAGTTTAAAGGATTCACTTAATCTTTTTTTAAATCCAAAATATGAGAGGTAAGGGAAAAAAACCAACTTTATGCATTGAGGATTTGGGATTTTCATTTTCTTTAAGGTCAGCTAGTGACTTGATTCCTTATGCTGCTGCTGTTTTTTTTAATAAGTTTCCATCTGTGGCAGAAACTTTTGAGGAAAGCTGAATGCATTAAAGCCAGTTGATAAATGAGATGGTTTTACTTGAATGTCAGAGTATTAACCAAGACAAATTTGAGGGGAGATGCACAACACTGAGCTGGTGAAATCATCCTAAAACTTGACGGTTGGCTCTGATAAAAGTTCACGTGTCTGGGTTGGGCTCTTTTTGCTTCCAAACAGGTTTTGGGCTGGACTTTCATTACGGTGTTATTTGGATGAGTTTTGGTATTATTTTGCACTGTGGTTGGAAAGGGTTTATCTGGGGTAACCGGGTCTTTTTCTCTTCCTTTAGTGCCAGAAAGCAGTGCTGGCATTATTCCCAAGACCATTGAAGTGTCCCTCTACAAGGAAGGCAACAGCTTTGGCTTTGTGCTGAGAGGTTAGTAGTTTCTCCAGTGAAAAGCAGAAGCAGAGGTGCAAAGTGGGAAAAGTAAGAAGGTGAATGACAAAAAACTCAGCTAAGCAGCAAAAGTGTGTCCTGGAGAGGATCCCCTGCTGCCTCTAAGGACTGCTGGCTGCCTAATCCAGGGTAGTCATTTAGCTGGCAGCCTGTGTCAGCTGTTCCATGATAAATGTCTCCTTCTCAGTGCTCTCACTCAGACTTTCAAACCCCCAGTGACTTACGGCTTTCCTGGTTTGATTACAGGGGGAGCCCATGAAGACTGGCACAAGTCCAGGCCATTGGTGCTCACCTACGTGAGGCCGGGCGGCCCCGCAGACAGGTACTGCTCATGTCACACCTCCACATCTGCCTTCACAGGACAGGCCAGCAGCTGTCCCCATGCTCCTGGATGTGTGTCCGTCCTGTCCTCCTGCTGGTGCCTGCCCGAGGCTTCTCACCGAGGCTGGTGGTGTGGAATGGCAGCGGTGCTGTGGCACCTGTGCAGTGTGGGGAGGGTGGGCACGGTGCTCACAGGCCAGCCCAGCACAGATGATGTAGTTAAAGGCAGAAACTGCTCTTGCAGAGGCAGCCCCTGCATTAGCCCTGTGCAGCTGAATCGCTGATGCTGTGCTAGAAAGCAGGAGCCAGTCTATCTACTCTCATGCTGATAATTTAATGTGACGGACCTGGTACTATAAATAACCCAGACTATTGTCCGAGGAGTGTTCTTTCATCCTATGGGATGAGAGTAATTGACTTCTTAATATGTGTGCATATATACATACACACACATGTACATGTGTGTACGCACACAAATAATATATGCTTATATAAGTAGATACTATCGATAAATAGCAAATTTGTCTATATAAATATAGATATTTGTATAAAGATATATAGATTACTTAAGTATAAATAAATAAATATATATTAAAAAAATAATTGCCTGTGGCTTCTTACAGGGAAGGCTCCTTGAAAATTGGGGACAGGCTGCTGAGTGTGGATGGGATTCCTCTGCACAGCATGACCCATGCTGATGCCCTCAACATCCTGCGGCAGTGCAGCCAGGAGGCACTTTTCCAGATCGAGTATGATGTGACCATCATGGGTAAGGACAAGATGGTTGTGATGGCATTCTTTTCTCTGACTGCCTGGAAAGTATGTGAGACTACAGACAGTAATTGGGATACTCAGTTTCAGTGGAAAAATTGCTGAGCAGTGTGCTGCCAGCATGGATGTAGGGGGTAAAGTTCAAAGCTGGCTTAGTTAAATGCATTTGAAATGCCCTTATGCAGTGATGTGTCTTGATAGGAATGACGAGTGGCTTTAGAGGAGAGGGCAAAAGGGGATTTTCTAATGTAGGCAGAGAGGGGACAGGAGAAGTCAGAGTTAAACGGGGCTGGAGCGCTCTGCCAGCACTGCAAATAGCACTATTAAATGTGAGCAGAGGAGTGAGCTGCATGCAGGCAGAGACTTGCTGTGGCTTTGGTTCTGAATTTTGACCCTGTTTAATTCTGGAGCTATTCTCTTTCTTAGAAATGTTACTTCAGATCTGCTTCTGAAATAAATGAGGGGTGATCAAATGCTTGACCCCAAATAAGACAAAATTTACTGGAGGGCAGAGGATGAGTATTTCAAAAAAGCATTTTACACAGTAGATATGAAGTTTGATGGGTTGTTGTTGGTTGTTGTTGTTTTTTTTTTTTTTTTTTAATTTGATTTTAAGTTTCAAGCCCTGGGAAAGCATTTATTATTAGCTACTGTAAATTCGTTTTGAGCTGGCTTTGTGACACACAGCTGTTACTGCAGGGACAGTTGTTAATGAGTTTAAGGTTACCACAGAGTTCGAAGCTGTGTTGGTTCTGGAAGCTCACTGAGCTGTGTATTAGATTGTGATGTTTCATGTACATCTCCAGAGGGGTTTCTGCCTCTCCTGGAGCCATGAGCTGGACTAGGTTGGAGTCTTTTCCATAAATCTCACAAACCAGTCCAGCATGCCTGAGCCTAGGATCCAGTGAGGAATAGGAGTCTGTGATATCAAGTTGTTTTCTGATTTGTCAGTGTGGGGGAAAATAAAGAGTCTGAAGCTGAGTTTGATACCACATCACCCCTGAGGAAAGAGAGCTGAGAACACCAGAACTCACCCATGCACCAGGATAAGAGAGCTCCTTGTGACAGCCCTGAGGGCTTCCTGCTGCCTGTGACTCTCCACAAGCTTTCCCCTTCCTTTTGGTAGAAGCTCCTCAAGCATGGACATAGTGGCTGTCCCCTGGGGGGCTGGCTGCCAGAGCTGGGCAGCGTGTGCTACACAGACACGCTCTCCATGGAAGAGCTGGAAGGAAAAGCTGATGCCTCGGTGGTTGCCTGCACACTGCCTGGCTTCTGCCACACCACAGGAGCAGCTTCTCTCTGAAAACTGCTGCTCATGATAAAGAGGAAGCACTTAAATGGGAAACACAAACTACCCCAAACCTATTTTCTACCTTTCTATTTTTTTTTGGGGTAACTGGGCAGTAAGGGATGTCCATTCCTCTCCTCACAGGCTACTCCAGGGAGGGGAACAGGTGGAGGTAAGGAGGGATTTTGCTCGGAGCTGTCAACTCTGACCAATAGTAAACAATTAATTGTGCATGGGAAATGGGTCTTTTGGGGGGGGTTATTTTTTGTGCAGTCCACAATGTCTGTGTTGCAGAAAGCTGATTGTTTTAAATCCTGACTTGCTGTAAAAATAGCCATGAAGGTGTTTTGGTGTCTTGGTGTTTCTTCTTGAGTAACTCTCCCACCTGAAACTGTGAGGGTTGAGTGAACGTGGAGGGATAGCAGGGTTTTATGCAGTGACTCTCCATCTTGTGTTGCTAACCTGTGGACCAGAACCAGATACTTCCCAAAAATGTAAAACCCACCCCTTTCTTAGATAATTTCTGCCTAGAGGGTGCTCTCTGCAACCCTGTAAGGGAAGGTATTTGTCCTGCTTTCTTTTAAGGCAAGATGATACAGAACATGTAGCTTACAACAATCACTGCAGGCAGCAGCTAGTAATTGCAGTGGGAGATGAGTACATCATCCCTAGTTCACAACTATTACAGCCATTCTCTTTATCAGCCCCTAGAAGATGATGAGGGAAGGGAAGAGCACGTGCTGAAAGAGGTCTGGGGATATTTTCAGCCTAAAGGAAGAACTCTTAATTCCCATTTTGAAAATGTGGTGAAAGGGGCTGGGGACACCACCAAGGTGCTTGTCCTGCTCATCCTCAGGGAAAAGAGAGGTTTTTACATGGTGCTCACTCTCTGCTGCAGCTGTATGTGCTGGGGTGGTGTGGGCTGACCCTTGAGGAGGGAAAGTTGTTTCTCTGCATCTGTTGTTGGTGAGAGAGCAAGGTTGCTGCAGGGGAGCATTGAATCATGGCATTCTTCAGCTGTCTCTGTGGTTTTCCAGCCAAAATTGTGCACTGAGGATGATCTGCATGGGGCCAGCTCTGCTCTTGGTGTGAGGGATATGGCAGCTGCCTGCCATCGCCACCGAGCATCCCCCATTTCACCAGGGAGGCTGGTGTAGGATGGGACCACGGTAGGCTTTTTGTCAGGTTGGCTAAGATTTCTCAAGGCCACTGAAGGAATTAAATTAATCTGCTATTTCCATTTAAAATGAGTTCCAACTGGGCATGCACCTTCCTGGGGCACTGGGAAAATCTCTGCGTTTTGCTGACACCAGATAAACTTTGAAATGAACAGATGCTTTCCCGTGGCTGCACCTTATCTTATGGGCTTTTTAAAAAATGGGGAAGAATGGAAAAAAAAAAAAAAAATCACCACAAATAAACAAATCAGCCAGAAAATGGTATTTGAATAGTTACTTTGGAAATAATCTGTGTGTGCCATGTACCAAGGATCTGGGCTACAAGCCTTTAGGGTTGACTCATGAAGGGGGGAAGGTCTCTGCCAGAGATGATGGATGAGCAAAGTGATTTGCTGTGTCCTTTTCCTCCTCTCCCTTCTCCTGACTCCCCCTCCACCCACTCAGTTTTAGGCTGAAGTATTTTAAGCCTGTGGAGCTCTCCTGCTGTGGAGTGGAGGGCTGGTGGTGTCCCACAAGTGGGTGACTTGTCAGTGTTTGCTGAGTAGTGGCAGGGGCTGGAGCCTAAATAGGGGCCCAGGAAGTCGAGTGCCTCCATGTGCTTGTGAAGCTGGGGACAAGAGCTGCTGGGCTGTGTTAGGAAGGGGGTAGCTCCCCACTATGGTTCTTCTAGGAGCTTTTGGTTCATTTTGTTTGCATTTGCAAGGGAGGCCCCTTTCTCTTTCCCTTTCCCTTTCCCCTTTCCCCTTTTCCCTTTTCCCTTTCCCCTTTCCCCTTTTCCCTTTTCCCTTTCCCCTTTCCCTTCTCATTTGCTATTCCTTCCTCTCTCTCAAAGTGCATTACATCAGGAAAAATTCATCCCTACCATTACACTTTGCTTATTTCCCAAGCAATTGCACTTTCCAGGCTGGGTACAAGAGCCATTCCTCCTTAGAGAGGTGAGCAAAGCCAAATGAGGCTCAGAAACCTAGTACAAGAAGGAAAACCCCCCCCCCAGTATTTCCTTAAAAAGAAGCTGTTGAGAGAAAGCTCTTCTAGAAAACACCTGCCAACCCCCAGTTTTGAGTGGTGGGGTGATCACCTCTCCCATATCTTCTGCACTGGGGTGAGTGAGAACCTGGAGCAGGCTCTGTTTCCCTTGTATCCCTCACAATAGTGCTGAGTACCCTGCAAGTGTATGGGTGTGAGCAGGTGTTGCACAGCCCTTTGTGTCCTCCTGGGAGGTTGTAGCTGTGCATGATGCTGCAGAAACACCTCCTGGTGCCAGTACAACAATGCCAATTGACTCCTTACAGTGAAGTTATTGCATGGCCTGCTCTGTCCCTTCCATATTTCTTTTAAAATTAGCTTGAGTGTAACAGCTCCATATTAATCACACCTCACAAATATTGCTGGATTGCTGACTCCTGACCTTTGATTTGAGCCAAGTCTTCCCCTAGAATAATCAATAAAGGCTTGGCTGGTATTTTGTCAATAAATGCCTCTATAAAATGGATTTGGAGCAATCCTCATCTGTGATGGAGATGAGAATTCAAAGGGACAGTGAGGTGGCCCATGCTGTGTGTGGCAGGAGAGTGACCATGGGCTGGAGGTGGGACTGTGGTTTCCTACAGTCCTACTAATAACCCCAGCCCTGAGCTCCTGAGGCTCGTTCTTCTCTCCATCATGCTGAGACCATCCTGGGAAGCACCTGGCAAAGCTGAGAGGCTTGGATGCTGGGTAAACTGGAGAAGAGTAGGTATTTTCCTTGCAAAGAAAGGTCCGATGCTCCAGGAAGCTCTTCTCACGATTTTATTTTCCTTATCTTCTTCCCTTCAGCTGGAGGGATATAAATCCATGTCCCTCTTCAGTGAATATGTGCTGGACATACACAGGCTGCAAAACTAACACATACCTGGTGTTTGCTGTTGGAAGAGATCCTCAGTCTCTTGGTGCTTCCTTTGCTAACAAAGGCTTAAGTGCACCTTCTGCAGGCTTTAGCTGGGTGCTTTGTGTATCTTTTGATTAAACTGGGGCTGTGCTTTTTACCAGGGCCTGCAGATCTCCCCAGTGGTCCTTTTCATCAGAGAATAAACAGTGTTTTATGTGAAGCCTGCATAACCTTTAACATGGCTCATTCCTCTTGCTTCCTCCCCTGTGAAAAATGGCACTGTGAGTAGACCAGAGCCTGAACATCCCTTGGCTGATCCCCAAGGGGAATTTCCAAGGTAAATTTCTGTCTCCAGAGACTCAGCATCTTCAACAAATCTCAGAAAAGACCTTGCTGCAGCTTAGCTTCCCAGATCTGCATTAATGCTCCCGTTTATTAGAGAGCAAGAATGAGCCATGCATCAGGTTTGGAGCCAAGTAGCATCAGCATTTTTAGTGGAGCATGTCTTTGGAAGGGAAAAACCTTACTATGAATAATTAAGGGCTGAGGAGGCATCAGGTGCTCAGAGGGCTCTGCTGGCATTTCCTTCGAAGTGGATAGCTGGGTCTTCATGAGTGCTTTCATGGGGGGTGTCACCTACACATGGGGGTGCTGGTTATTGGATGTCTGATGGTGATAACACATTTGCAAATCCCACTTCTTTGTGATGGCTTTAGGTCATCTGGAAGCAAATGTGTGTAACAGAGCTGGAGGGAATTTCTGTCTAATCAGGGTTTCTTTGTCCTCCCCCTTCCTCAGAAGAGATGGATGGTTTTGTGCAGGCTTATGCTAACAGGTGCAATTTCGTAGGAGTTTCATAGTCTCACTTACAGCATCTGTTAAGCTTATTGCAGAGATGCATCTTTTAAAAATGAGTTGACCCTGTATTGTCTGATGGGAGAGGAGGCTGTTGGGAGCAGGGGGTTGGCAGTGCTGTGTCTGCTCCCACTGTCACACTGGAGGAGCTCAAACAAGCAGTTGAGGTGGTATAGTGAAGCTGGTGCTGAAGCACAGAGGAGTTGACTGGCTTGTCATCAGCCACGAGACTTCTGAGTACTTCAGAAAGTGGGATCCTGTATTTTTGTGCCTTTTCTTTTTGGTTTGTTTGGGAAAAAGCCTGTAACAGCGATGTCCTTATGTTCTTCCTTTTTTGTGCTTGTAATACCATTGGTGTGACTGTTGCAGAGCCTTTGAGCAATCTGTTCCTCAATATTGCTATTTAACCCAAAGTAAAGAGAGAGGAGAGTTCTTTCCATGAGTGAATTGTTGTAATACTCTTCATTATCATGTAGATTTTGTGCAGAGGCAATTTTGCTTCTTGAGTGTTCTTTTTTGTTAAGTCACCACATGACACAGGACTGTAGGATGTCCAAGCTAAAGGTTTGCTGCTTCACATGGCGAGTCAGCACTGTTGGCCAACCCCTGCATTTAGAGATGGAAAAGGCTGTATGACAAGTGTCTTCAGGTGCTCTCTTGTTTTGCAGATACTGTAGCAAATGCTTCTGGTCCTTTACTAGTTGAAATAGCAAAGACTCCAGGGTCTACGCTGGGAATCACACTGACCACAGCCATGCACCGGAATAAGCAGGTCATTGTCATCGACAAGATCAAGCCAGCCAGCGTGGTGGACAGGTACAGATCTGAACAGGCTGCTTCTAGTTCTGCTTTTCCCTTCTCTGCTGCTTTTTCATCCCCTTGTTGGTTATAAACCATTCTTCCCGGTCTTGCCTTGAAATCTTCATGTCTACATGTTCTTAGCACTGTTTTTGCTAAAAATATCTGACCCACGAGCAGTGGACACTCCTCACCAGGAATGAATGCAGCTCAGTGCCTGTGAAAGCTGAGCTTTAAAAACCTCAGGCCTGACTGCCCTGGAGCTGTGAAATGGCTAAAGCCTGTCATGGAAACTTCTGGCTGGAGCCTTTTCCTGATGGACAAGGCAGGAAACCCTTTACCTGGAGATGCACTGACAGGCTGCTGTGCAGCACTAGCTGTGTTCAGTCGTGTTGCTGAGCTGAACTCCTGCCTCCCAGGACTTAACTACACTGCTGGGTGAGCCCTCAGCCATCCAGACTGGCTATGAAGGGGCACTCTTACAAACTTAAAAGATTTTTTGCTAAGCCACCAACAGCACTGACTCAGACATGAATGTGTTAGTTTTGCATGGCCTGGTTTTTTGTAGTTGGGGGGGCCACAGAGGTGGCTTCTGTGAGAAGCTGCTGGAAGCTTCCACCTGTCTGGCAGAGCCAATCCCTGATGGCTCTGAAGATGGACATGCTGCTGGCCAAAGCTGGGCCAATTAGAGATGATGGGAATGCCTCTGTGATAAGAGATGTAAGAAGAAAATCAAAACAAAGTGAGGGCATAGTTCTTTCCTAGCGAGAGAAGAGGAGGAGGTGAGAACATGTGAGGGGAACAACATGGAGACACCAAGGTCAGTGGAGAAGGAGGGGCAGGAGGCGCTCCAGGCGCCGGAGACGAGACTCCTCGGCAGGCCATGGTGAGGACCATGGTGAAGCAGCTGTGCCCCTGCAGCCCGTGGGGATCCCCAGGGGATGCAGAGATCCATCCACAGCCCCTGGGGAGCCACGGGGGATGCAGAGATCCATCCACAGCCCCTGGGGATCCCCAGGGGATGCAGAGATCCATCCACAGCCCCTGGGGATCCCCAGGGGATGCAGAGATCCATCCACAGCCCCTGGGGATCCATTGGGGATGCAGAGATCCATCCACAGCCCCTGGGGATCCACAGGGGATGCAGAGATCCATCCACAGCCCATGGGGATCCCCAGGGGATGCAGAGATCCACCCACAGCCCCTGGGGGTCCACGGGGGATGCAGAGATCCATCCACAGCCCCTGGAGATCCACGGGGGATGCAGAGATCCATCCACAGCCCCTGGGGATCCACGGGGGATGCAGAGATCCATCCACAGCCCCTGGGGATCCACGGGGGATGCAGAGATCCATCCACAGCCCATGGGGATCCACGGGGGATGCAGAGATCCATCCACAGCCCAGGGGGATCCATGGGGGATGCAGAGATCCATCCACAGCCCATGGGGGAGGTGCCTGTGCCAGAGCAGGTGGATGCCTGGAGCAGGCTGTGATCCAGTGGGAGACCCGGTGGAGAGAGGGGGCCCCTGCTTCCAGGCTGGAGCAGCCTGGCCTTGGAGAACTGCACCCCGTGAAGAGTGACCCACACCGCAGCAGTTCTGGGAGGACTGCTGCTCATGGGATTGGAACCATGTTGGAGAAGTTCACAGGGAACTGTTTCCTGTGGGAGGGACCCCACAGTCTCACAGGGGAAGGACTCCCCTCCCTGAGCAGTGGAAGAAAACCTTGGGTGATGAACTGACCAAACCCCCATGCCCTGTCTCCCTGCGCTGTCTGTGGGAAGGAGGAAGGGGTTGGGAGAAGAAAAGGTATTTTTAAGAGCTTGTGTTACTTCTCATTATCCTCCTCTGATTTTGTCAGTAATAAATTCACTTTGTACCTTTAAGCTGAGCCTGTTTTGCCCTTGGACTGTTTTCTACCAGTCCTTATCTCAACTCATGAACCCTTTGTTTAATTTTTTTCTCCCCTCTGTCCAGCTGTGGCAGGGGAGTGTGAGTGTGGCTGTTGTGGGTGCCTGGTGTTTGGCCAGTGTCAAACCATGACAACCATATTAGCTGGTATTTTGGGTAACACTCGAACCTAAGGTTCAAATTGGAATTAAAGAAAAATTATATGTGCAAAGAAATTAACAAGAATTTGCACACTAATTCACAGTTGAATTTTGTGTGTGTGCTCCTGACTGCAAGGATGGGTTTTGGCCATGTGTGTAATTGCCTCTCCTGCTGTTTCCTTTGCAGATGTGGCGCATTGCACGTTGGTGACCACATTCTCTCCATTGATGGCACGAGCACAGAGCACTGCTCCTTATTAGAGGCAACTCAGCTTTTAGCTGCCACTTCTGAAAATGTCAAGCTAGAGATATTACCTGTTCACCAAAGCAGGCTGCCTTTGAAGCCTCCAGAAACAGGTGTGTCTTCTGTGCCTACACTGCTGATCACCCTCAAAACTCACTTTAGGTCCCTACAAGGGGTTCTTGCTTTTGAATGCTGGCAACAGATTCCTAAGAGAGACACCTGTAAAAGGAAAAAATGGATGTTTTGATGAAATGTATGTGATTAGATTACGTTCTTCAAGGATGTGAATAGGAAAAAGAGGCAACATCTGAACATCTGTGCTTGAATGGAGAAAGTGGAGATGGGAATCCCAGGGTTTTGCAGTGCTGAGTGCTGTGCAAGCCACTTCTTTAGTGCCTTAGATAAGAGACTTTAATGGAGAGGGGGAAAACAACCTTGCTGCTGGCAAATGTATTTCCAAGCTCCGTTTTTATTTGCTGATGCCTGGTAAGGCTTTGTAAAGGATGTGTTCAGTAGATGGACAGTGTCCTGATGGACTTCCAAAGCTGGAATGTAAGTGCTCATCTTTCAGACCAGCCTGCTTGAGAGGCAGCTGTGTCTGGGCAGCCAGGGGTAGAGTGAATCCATCTGTAGCTGCTGGTTTCCACCACCCACACAAAAGAAATACTGAGGAAGTAAATTCTGACTCTAGTAAGAACAAGCCCAAAATGCCTGCAAAATGTCGTTAGGAATTCACCCTGGTGAGCATTCTTGTTGCCCACCTTTAGTTCCTTCCTCCACATGAGAAGCTGTCTCAGGGTCTCCTATAAATTTCATTGTGACCATGGCCTCAGTAATAGTATATTTGTTGCAGCTCTTGCCTGTAGTTTTGTTACAGTCTGTACTGGCAGTCTTGTAATTCAAGTGTTTTGGGTGTGACTGTTCAGTACCAGTCCCTTTTTCCACCATTTTCAATCACTTGTCTCTCAGGGACATGCATTTTAATAATATTGATGCACAGTAGCCCTTGGCACAGCTTCTCTTTCCATTCTCTTCTAAGGCAGTTTGGGGAAAGGAGGAAAGTATCTTATGGTCTTCCTTAAACTGATACAGTGAAACCTAAAACCTAAAAACATCTCCACATCTAGAAGTAAATCCCTTACATGTCCTGTCCAATTTGTGCAGAAGTGAAGCAGTTCAACAAAGGGAATGGATGACTTGACCTTTGTGCCCAAGAAAAAATGGGAAGCTATAATCCTTTTTCAATGGCTGTTAAAATGCACTATTCTCCTCCTTCCATTAGTGCCCTGTTCTTAATTTCCTTGCAGAATATGTGCACTGAGCAGCTGCTCAGGAGAAGGAGGTTCTGTGGAAGGACAGCTCGGTGTGATCAGAGCCTGTTTACCCAAACACCCATACACAGATCAGTTTGCTCTGATGGAAATGCAGAACACAAACTTGGGACAATAATTGCAACACATGAGTATGAAAACTCATGGGATGTAACAATTATTCCCATTTTTGATTAAAATCTCTAACACGTGAGGGATCATAAGGAAAGATGCTGCACCAGCTCCACAGGCTGCTCTTTCTGAGTTTAGCAAATGGGGATAGTGAAGAAACATGGACCCTGCAAAAACGAACTCTTGTGGTTGGCAAGAGAATGGAGCCCAGGGAAAGAAGCTGAGGAGAGGAGATGATGTAGATCCATCCCTGTTCAGCACTTGCATTACTGAGTCCTTTCAGCCTGTGTCTGCATGGTGTTTGTCATTATATTTTTTTTAAAGTGGCTTCTTGTGCAATCAACATCTGGTTGGAGGAAGTGGAGAGGGATCTGAAGCTGCAGTGGCCATGCAAAAATATGGCCTAATGCTGAGTTGGCTTTCCCTGTGGTTCTGGGGGCACTTGGAGTGTTTGTGGGAAGATTATGCCCTGCTCACAGGATCAATGGGAGCAGATGGTGCCCAGGAGCAGTGCTGGAATGGATGGGTTTCCTCAGGCAGGGATAAATGTGAAAGATTGGGAAAGGCTGTTGTAGGGGTTTTTTCACAGAATTGTCCAAAATGCCTTCTCTTCTCCAATTCACTGACAGCTGAGTTTCAAAGGCACATTTTTTTCTGTTGTTAGATGCAAGATAACAATTAATAGACAAATGGGAGAGTTTTAGTTGTTATAAGTGGATTAAATTTTTTTGTATATATGCCTATAAGCTCTGTCCCACATGTTCAAAGTGTTTAATTTTATTAAGAACTTTTCTTTTTGTCTAGATATAGCTAATTTGATTGTTGCTTTTTAAAAGCTGCCTGGCTCCAAATTTACTTTTGAAAATACACAAAATAGAAACCCCAGAGCTGGAAGTGTATTTTTAAAAGCTTGATAGACTAAGTGCTAAACTCACTAAATGTTTAGCAAAGACTGAATATAATCACTATATTGTCTGGAAAATCTGACCTAAATGATTTGATGCCTGTGATGCACACCCAGAAAATGGATTTCTGCTGTTCAAGGCACTAACAGATGACCTTCAGAGGAGATCTCTGAGTGGACTCAGTAAATAAAATAAGTCCCTCTCCCAGGTTTGCACCCTCAGAAGGTTCTGGTAGTGCCAATGCTGGTGGCATTTCTGCCTCCTTAGAGGACCCAGAGGCAGGAGGAGATGTCATCCTGGGAAGGTGCTTGCCAGTCAGTGCAAGTGGCTGCGCGATTAAGAACCCTGGGATAACGTGTGGCTGCAATGATGCTCTGCTGTGGGATGCTCTCCATGCTTAGCTGAATAAAACAGCTTGAAGTCTTGCTTGTTAGCCAGAAATTCCTCTTGGAAGAAAAGAGATCCAGGCAGCATGGTGCAGAGATTCAGGACAGAACACCTGGTGTTGGGCAAGAAAAACCAAACTGACGCTGTGCTGCCCAGGGGGAAAAGGGAGCGTCAGTGAGAACAGATGAGGGACCTGTACCTGGGGACTGTTTGAGGCACTTCAGAAGAGACTTGTGGCATCCTGACTTGGTGTTGCAGAGCTGCAGTTCCTGGACAGAGGGTTTCCAGAGGATGGATGTCACACTGCAACAGATTCTGTCAGCATGTGCTCGGGTTAGGGTTGAAAGCGGTGTGCCCTTGAACAGGCTTTGCCATGTTGGTGCTATGCTTTCATATGCTGTTTGCCACAGCACTGGCATCTTTTTCTGTGCTGCTGGCCTCCTTAATTGGCTTTAAGCAGCAGTGTATAAACCCCCTTTTGTTGTGATGAGCTGGAGGTGGCTCTCTGCTACTCCTCTCCTTCATCCATGTGTGCATTCCTGTGCAAGAGCAGCCGCAAAACAACCAAACGCTGAGGCCAAGCAAAGTGCTCACAGCGGTCCTTGGCACATGGGGAAGGCACTGAGCCTTGTCACAGGGAGGGCAGCTCTGGCAGCAAGGTGGGAAACAGCACAAGGAGGCTTCCCTGGTGCTGTTGGAGAGTGCTCATGGCCTCTGCAGGAAACTCATGGCTGGATGGAGCTTCTGCATGTTGCACAACAGACTGCAAATAGTAATGACATATGCGTGCTGCTGGCATGGCTGAGACAGGCTGCTGGCACAGGATGTGGAGTTTTTTGTGGGAAAGGGGTGGATTTCTGCCACTTTGCATCAAGTGTCATGAGGTTATGTGGGTTGTGTTTTTGCTGCTGATGCTTGACACACTGTGGTTGGGTCCTGACTTGTTCAGAGTCGGTATAAGGCTCTTTTCTACAATCTCCTGGCTTACCTTTTCTTTCTCTCATTTTTTCTTCCTGCCTATGGTGATTTCTGCTCTGCTGGATGCCATCAGTCAAGGTGCAGAAGAGTGACCACCACCACTGCTGGGATCCCTGTGTCAACTACTGTCACACCCACCACCCCGGACACTGCAAGACACCCACTTGGAACCAGACGTCTGGACAGGATTACTGCAAATGTAACCTCAGTGCATGGCATTGCCCTCATCCTGCGCGTGTTCGTTTTTGTTGTGCCCCTCCATTTCCTTAATATTCAGGTCCATAGTGTGGCTTGTCACTTATTTCCTCCTCAGTCATCTGGTTCTGTTTCCACAGCCCAGTGCTGAGGTATGAAATCAGTATCTTCAGCCCAGCACACACAGATCTGGTAACTGGGACAAGAGCAGTGTGTTGGGCAGACCCATGCACCCATCCTCTGACCCCATGTTCCCATGCCTGGTTTCATACAGCAAAAATGAATTACTGTGGGACAGGGAAGGGGGTCTTTGGTGTTGTGTCCGAATGTGATATAGCAACACATCTAGCTCAGCCCTAGTGCCATACAGCTTGTTAACAGCAGGATTATGGCTACTTCAAAATCTGTAGATGCACTTCTTGTCAGGAGTGGGCTGTGTGCTGCCCCAGGTTTCTTGTCTTGTGGCAGTAAGATAGAGAAGAGAGGACATTGCACTGTGTCCAAACTGTGGGAAGCAAACATTCCTTGGGTCTTGAGCCCTGGAGCTGGAAAGGACAAGCTGCTCCAAACCCGTGAGGTGCTTGGTGACAATGTTAGGGAGTGCACTCACTGCTGCGGTCCCCTGTGCACGTCCCTAACGTGCTCTGTGTTTCCCCAGCTCTGGTGGCTGCCAACTTCTCGTCTCCCACCATGAACGCGCAGGGGTTCCCGTGCCAGAACTCCAACACGCTACCTCGCAGCTCCCACCCCATGAGCCCCCGCACCACCATGCTGAGGAGGAGGCAGAAGAAGAAGGAGCACAAGAGCTCCCGTAAGATCAGTCTTGTGCTGGGCTGGGTTGGAGGGGGCATGCACGCTTGCCTTGCTGTCCTTGTTGTCAACTGTTAGCTGGCGTAGAACCACTCGTCTCAGCACTGTCAGTGCCTCCCTCATCCTTGGTCACTGTCCTCACCACCATCAGACCAAGGTCTGTGACCCAGGCTGTTAGGTTGACTGTGGCTGCCCTGACCTTCTGCCTGTCTCTCTCATCCTCTCAGTGTCGCTGGCCTCCAGCACGGTGGGTCCTGGCGGGCAGATTGTCCACACAGAGACGACAGAGGTGGTCCTCAGGGGAGACCCTTTGAATGGCTTTGGACTTCAGCTCCAGGGAGGCATCTTTGCTACTGAAACTCTCTCTTCCCCACCTCTCGTCCGTTTTATTGAGCCTGACAGCCCGGCAGAGAGGTTAGAGACCTTGCCCTTGGATGCTGATGGTGCTGCTGCTGAACATTTCATGGTTTGGTTTGTTTTCTCTCCTCAGAGGCTCATTTAGATATTTACTATCATCCTTGTAATATCTCCCATTCTTCACTGGGCATGGTTTACTGTCACTGCCATTTCTGCACTCGTCGGCTGACCGCGGCCTCCCTCGCACCCCAGGTGAACGTCTTGGCACCAGGCTGCGGCTGGTCTGGGAGGAGGAGGAAGGGAGAGTGTGTCTGTGTGAGAGTGCCATTCCCATTCCCTTTTTTTGTTCTTTTAATTCTTCTTTGAAAGATAAATCTTTTATATAGGTGCAAAAAGGCGAAAGGTCTAAATAAGTGGCCCCTGAAAATTGTTTTCTGACTGATTTCATTGTAGCAGAGCCCAGCTATATAAACTGGCCTTAAAGACGAGGCTTTGAACCATAGAGAGAGGACTCTGGTTGAGGAACAGGTAGGTGCTGCAGTTAATCCTGCCTGCTTTTGGCTGTGTAATGCTGAGAAAAGTGCAGAAGGGAGGAGCAGCATTAACTGCGCTCTGTCACCCCTGAGGACACTGGGAACAGTGACTCCTCCAGTGGTGGAGCCTCAGCCCTGGAGTTCAGCTGCTCCCAATACCCTTGCTGGCTGGATTTAGAGCCTGCTCGAGTGCCTGTGCACTGCAATGTAGGTGTCTTCTGGCAAGGCTTTTGTTACTAAACAGGTCAAGTCCTAGCATGGCTTGATCTCTCGAGGGGTGGAAAGGAGAGCTGGTTTCCTCAGGCTGGCACTTAATGTCCCTGTGCTTGTTTCTCTTCCCACCTGTGATTACCACTGTGGTCTGTCCTGCCTGAGGGTGCCGCAGTGTGGCAGTACCCAGTGCCTGCTGCAGACCCTTTCTTGGAGAAGTCTCTGATGGCCCCATCAGCATGTGCTGAAGGTTCGGTGTCTCCAAGCCAGCCCAGAAAAACAGCACATGGAGAAGTTGTAGACTCGTATGGCAGGGAAAGTGTCTGCAAAATGAAATGCAAGTCCTTGCTGTGCAGACCAGTCTCTGTGTCGTAGCCTCTCCAGTCAGCTGATGCAGAGTCAAGGTGGAACAGGAGTGCCTGGTGCTTGTGTCTGTGGGAGGACGGGGACAAGGGGCCAGCACAGGAAAAAGAGCTGTCTTGATGCAGGTTAGGAGAGATTTCAAAAGCCTGTTATGCCTTTTGTTTGTTTGATTGTTTCCAAACAGGGTTTAAAATTAAGGTGATGGTGTTATGGGTTTTTTTATCCTCTATTGTGGGCAAACTTGGCTCATATTGCAAAGCACCAAACTCCTTTTATAAATTAGGCAGCAGCAAAGCCTGCTGTCCCAGGGGATGAGCGAGATGTGCTGCAATCCTCCTGGCTTTTCTTTATCCTCTTGCCAAGCCTGGAGGAAAAGCAGCGACTGGCAGCGCAGCCTTGCCTGGCTCTGATGTGTCACACACGCTGCTCACCCTCGCGCTGCCCACCCGGCAGCATTCACGCTCCTCTGGCTGCTGCTTTCTGGAGACTGGGAGCAATCCTCTCTGCATTTGCAGCCTGGATTTGATTTGGGGATTAAATCTCCGCTGTGTATTTCGTTCTTTCCTAAACCATGCTGCTCTTCCTAGCTGGCAGGAAAACGCTGTCTTTCCTCCCCATCTCAAAGAGATAAGTGCACTGGGTTTGCAGTGAAGTGAAAAAGGCAGTTTTATGTTTTCATTTCACTTTTTGTTTCTTGCTGTTTCACAGAGCTCTTTGCTCCATCAGTCAAGCTCCCTTATTCTCTGCTCTTCAGAGGTTCTGCTGTAGCTGCAGCCGAAGACATTAGAGCCTTTTTCCATCCCCTGCACCAGGCTGGGCTCCTGGCTGCGGTTGGGCTATGCTCTTTCTTGTGCTGCAGTTTTTGCTTTTTGCCAAAAAGGTGAGCTGTGGGGATACAGGGATCAGGCTTAGCAGCCTGGATCTGACCTGGGTGTTCACACACTCTGCAAAACCTGTGGATCGGAATGTGCTGTTGTACAAGCACATGATCCACACTCGCTTTGTCCATCTGGATTGCTGTGGAGGAGCTGCCTCTGGGGTGCCCAGCAAGTGTGAGTACTACCAGGGAGGAGCATGACATCACCCTCTTTTCAGGGAGGTTGGACTGCCTCACGTTTATTGTCTGCTTTGTGCTAGCTTGTGGCAGGCAGTTTGATGCAAAAATTCTCACCTGTCTGACTTGTGATTTGTTTTACTGCAAATAGCCTCTAATAGACCTCCCTCCCCACCTGTTGTTTTGTTTCCTGGGTGCATGATAAAGCCTTTGGGTTCTGAATGAGACAGTGATTCAGCCCCCGTTATCAGCAGGGAGGGTGGAAGGGGAAGAAACCTGACATCCCCTCTTGGCTGCCTTAAAGCACACAGCTTTTGTGTCCTTCCTCCCCCAGCTGTCATTGGCAGCAGAGGGAGAGTATCTGACTTCTCCATCCTGGTATCCAAAATCAATGCCTCCTGCTGAGCTACATGTTTTCTAGGTCTACTCAGACACAGTTGTTTGATCTTTGTGTTTCTGGCTTTCGGGTGTGAATAGTTTGCAGAAGCAAAGTTTAGCAGCTGGCTGAAGCTGTCAGCGAGTTTTGATCCATTAAGGGCAGAGACCCACCCACCAATGCGCAGGCACAGATGTGCACACACACAGAGATGTGCATGTCTGACCTGTGCAGGCCAGCTCAGGGGCATGTAAAGGCACAAAGGATGAGTTTCTGCATCCAGCAATGTGGCCATGGTCACAGCTGCTCCCCCCACAGCAGGAGTGACCACGCAGATGTGGATGATGCTGAGTGAGCTCTTCAGTGCATATCCTGCCCAAGGCTTGAGTATGTGCTGCTCTGTATCAAGCCAGACACCTCCGCTGCTCTGTTGCTGTCTTTAAGCTCAAGAAATGAGTCATGGCAAAATGCAAATCTGTTCTACCCCAGGGAGATAATCCCATCAGGGACTCCAGCACATTCATAAGGCTGTCTTTCACTCCAGGAGATGCCTGTACTCTTGTTGTTTCTGATTTTAAGACACTTTTGCTCCCATACTCTGAAAGCACTTTGTAGGCGCTGATGTAAACTGAGCATCTCTGAAACAAATGCCTTCTCTTTGGAAAAACTGTCTGAAGATTCTTGTAGGATCCCATGGCAGAGCCAAGGAGAGCTCTGCAAGACCCTTGGCTCCCCAGGCTCTGCTCCCAATACAAGGGCACATAACAACTGGAAATGGATGCCTCTGGAATGATCCTGAAGGGTTAACAAGACATGTCAGGCCTCCTTGTACCTGTAGAGGAAGCCAGAAGGTTGTGGCTTCACGCCACAAACTTTTACAAACCTGCAAGACCAGGGCTTAAACAACTGTGATTGACTGAGGCTAATAAAAGAAATAAAATACCTCTGACCTAACAGAGCTGCTGGCTGTAAAACACTCAGGCAAATCCACCTTGAGTGAAGAGAAATGGCTGTTTTGGGAAAAGGCAGCTCTGGTGGGAAAGGTGGCAAATGTTTGCTTTGATGCAGTGTAAAAGTATCCTCTGTGCTCCTAGCCCTTGTGGCTGAAACAGTGGTGCCAAAATGGATTGTGTCCCTGTGTGACCTTGAGATGACAGTGATGTCTGAGTGATGCAGCTGTTGATCCCTCTGCAAAAGGTGCACTGGGGCCACAGCAAAAGAGCTCTTGGTGGTGGAGGAGTTATCTCTGTTGTACTTCACGCCATCTTTGTATTTGTAAGCTGATATTTCTAAGTGCATCTATGTGGCTGCATAGCCACAAGTCCAGTATAGGAATGTAATTAAACTTGATGTAATTTATTTGCAAGGGTGGGTTCATTTATGCATCATTGAGTTGTCTGTCCTAATCCAAGTCTCCTTGAATAGACAACTCTGAGTTTGCATCTCATAAAGTAGCCAGCATTTTTCCATAGATGGCATGAACTCAGAAGTGGGAATATGCCTTTGTACCAGTTAAATGACCTCCCTCGGCTCTCTCCAAGCTTGTTCATATCTCAGCTTTTGATGGGCCACTGGCACAAACTGTTGTGCTTGTTCATTTTTCTTGAATTCAGATGTGTGTACTTTTTCTTGATAACTTGGCCTTTCATATATCCTGTTGTTTGGAGGTGAATAATACAGCCAAGTGTGCGTTGCCTTTGATGTCTTTGTGTGCCTGGAAGCTGTGGTGCTGTGTTTTCTTACAACTGAATTGGGTGCAAGTGATAAAGAGTGACTGGAATGTTTAGTGAAAAACAGGCTGTCTTCTGTGAGGTATCTGTGAAAGAAAGGGGAAGGCAAAGATGTGTTTGATCATTAAACAAGAAGGGAATAAAAATTCTCTGGAGAAGGCTCAAAACAGGATAACTGATGTCTTCTGGAAAACCTTTGTGGTAAAATAACTCCACATTTTGAGGGGAACTTTAGATATGATGCCATAACCCTCAACCTCTTTTGGAGACCACTCTGTAGCTTACATTAGTGATGGGTGAAGAATGGTTTCCCAAGATCTGCTCAAGTAGCCAGGTGATAAGTGGAAAGTCTAAAAAGATGTAGTTAAAGTGAACAACTGATAGAGGAGAAGGAAGATGAGCAATTTCCCATGGTTACAGGGAACACTGCAGTCTTGTTTTTGTAGAGCCATAGGCCAGCTCAGGTGGGAGCTGACTGAGATAATGTGGGAGATAACTTGGAGGATCATCTTGCTGGTATTGCAGTATATGTAAAAAAAAAGGGAGTGTGGGTGGGTACTGAATGTAGGAATGTGTGAAAAACACCTTGCTTATAAATGCAGGGGGTCCCAAGGGGCAAACTGTGCTGTAGCAGTATATCTCCAACATAGCCTTGCCATCATGTTCTCCTTCCAAAGTAAAAATTCTGCTGATCTCTGTTCCTGGAGAAGGTGGGTCTAAACCAAGAGCCCCAAAGGGTCAGTTGTGGTTATACTGTCAGGCTATCACACCAGAATAATATTGTCCTTTTCAAGGCAGTTTAACAGTACCACATTTGGCTTCCAGAAATGCAATTAGAAGCGATAAATGATTATCCAATTTGCTGAGACATTACACTGAGTTTATTGGATTGTAGCTTCAGTATTTGCCATGTATTAAGCAGAGGAATCTGTGCAATTTTCAGTGCCATTAGTTTGTGTTCCAGAAGGTGCAGGTGCATGGAAAGAGCTGTTTGTGGCTAGATAGGGAAGGAAGTCACATTCCCTTGTGTTTATCATTCTCATCTCCCAGCCAGGGTGTTGATTTTTAGAAAGGTGAGGGTTACTTTTTTCCCCCCTTGGTTGTTGCAAAAAATGTGACCAGAAATGGTTATTTAGGAGTGTAAATTATGTTTGAACCTTAGAAACCCACAAAGGTTTGCTTCCTTGTGTCCTTCCAGGGCCACTGGGATGGGCACTGCAAAACGAGTTATTTTCTCTTTGGGGCCATTTCTGCAGAGTTTGTCAATACTTTGTGTGTCTTGCAACAGATTTGCCTGGCAAAAGTAACTCATGGCTGGTTGTGGGGTTGTTTTTTTCCTCCTTTCCTCTTTTTCCTTGTCTCCTTGTTCCCATTCCCTCTTTTCCCACTGTGAACTGCAGGTGTGGACTGCTGCAAGTAGGAGACAGAGTCCTTTCCATCAACAGCATCGCGACAGAGGACGGGACCATGGAGGAAGCCAACCAGCTCCTGCGGGACGCGGCGCTCACCAACAAAGTGGTGCTTGAGATCGAATTCGATGTCGCAGGTTCGTCCCCAAAGGAGTTGCTGTTCCTCTCTGCCCGCAGGACTCTGCCAGTGCCTTTGCTGACCCGCAGGAGAGAGTGTATTCACAAGGCTTAGAGGCAAGAGTGAGAAGCCCTATGAGAACCTTTCCCATTTCTTGTTGATCTCTAACGTACACTGAGGTGGAGGGTTCTTCTTCTGATCCTTTCATAAATGTTTTATGCTCATCGCTTGGCTGAGATAAGCCAAGGAGTAGATGAAGAGGACGCACTTTAAATATTTGCCCATTAATAGGAATAATATTTATATTTGTTTATGGCCTTGAAACCAGGAGGGAGCCAAAGCTATAGGCTAGGGGTAAAATGCAGCTTTGTATTAAAAAAGAATTTTTTTTTTCCTTTTACATTGACAAAGATGCTTCAGTCTTGAAATGCAGTGTGATGTGAGCACTTCACTTGATGTTCAGAGCATGTATTTTTAATGAGAATCCAAATTTCAACCTGAAGTCCACAGAGCCTTAGATAACCTTATTTGAACCAATAAAGCAGTGCTTTATGGGCTTGTTTTCTTGGTTCCAAAGAAACCATCCATGCAACTGAAAACTCACTTTTTTCTCCTTTTTTTCTTTTTTGTCTGTTTTTGGCTTTATAGAGTCTGTCATACCCAGCAGCGGTACTTTCCATGTTAAATTGCCCAAGAAAAGAGGTGTAGAGCTTGGAATTACAATCAGCTGTAAGTATTGCTCAGGCTTGCAGTCAGTAGCAGTTGCAAGAGCCTCTGCTTTCCACACAGGCATTGTAGAGGGCTCAACGGAGAGAGATAAGATCATGTGGGGTTTCCTTAGAACTCCAGTGCTTGTGATTTATCCCAGAATGAATCAGATGTGTGGTTCCTGCCTCCATGAGCTGGCAGCTGCAGAGAAAAGCAGCTGCATGTAGGGTTGGGACAAAGGATGTCTCTCAACTGATCACTTGATCTGTGGTACAGAGTAATATTATTTTTATTTCCTTGCTCACACTTGTATTATGTTCTTTTTAAAAAGAATTGCCTGGGTCTGGTGGGACCCTTGCAAAAAGAGGTGGAGGGAGAAGAGCAAGTAAGAGGTGAACCCCACAGCTTGGAGCATAGAGAGGGGAAACTACCGGGAGGAGGAGGAGCATGAAGAGTGGGGTTGGTCTTGGAGGTGGGGGAAGGCGCTTTAAATTCCAGGGTTTGCCAGGAAATGTTTCACTCACCTCAAGCCATGCAGAAGGAGAGCCATGTGCCAAGACTTGGTGTGCACTGAGAGAAGAGGACATAAACCCTTTTCCTGCTTTTCCCTTTTCTCTGCTCACTCTTGATTAATTATCTTTGCTTCTCTTCTGAGCATAATTTTTTATTTAAAGATCTTTTGGCCTCTTTGGAAAAGATGCTGTAGGGGGATGATATAGGCAGATCCATCCCAAATTTCTGGCTAACTTGGGATCTTGTAATGCTTTGTGTCAGTGAATTTTTCCTGTATGGCAAACATGTGCAGGTCTCTGATCACTCATCCTTCTTTCAGTTCTGGGTAAAGTGAGTTGAATCAGCTCAGGTTTGCCATGCCCAGAGACTGCCACCACCTCTGATCTGAAACAGAGCAGCTTGTGAGACTGCAGTAATGGGATCTCTTGTCCAAACCCTCAGGAGCACGGACCCAGCTGTGTCTGGGGAATGGAGTTTCAAGGGACACTTGAAAACTAGGTTTCATTAAAAGAGATAAGCTGTAGTAATTACTCCTTGACATTTACAGCATTAGTTAGTGAGTTAATTGGAGGTGTTCTGGTCTAAGTGGGGTGATTCTCAGGAGTAAGGAACATTGACAGGATGATGCCTTTGCACCTTGTGATATTTCTTCTCCCTCTTCTCAGCTTCCCCTATTTGTGCCATGAGGACAATCCTGAGAAATAACAGCACAGTATTTAACATTTGGCTTGGTAGCAATTACTGTCTGAAGACATCAAAGTGCTTTCTGAAAGCAGCAGGCTGTCTATAATGGCATTTCACTGGCAGGGAGCAGGGCACGATGCAGCCTGCATTGGGTTCCAACCTGCTGCCCTGCCATGGCCTTGGCATTCCAGCCTCAGGAAGCAACCTAGGATAATAGCAAAAACTGGCTTGAGCAAGGCCCTACTAAGTTCCAAAGTTTAGTTTGTGTCTGGGGCTAGGGAGTAAAATGAACCTGGGAGCTGCTGGCAAGAATATTAGTTTTTATTTGTGAAGTCTTATTTGAACGGGATCTGCTTCAGATGTGCATTTACACTTCAAACATAGTTTTATGTTGGAAAGGTTTTAATTTCAAATTTGTTTAAAAAGTGATTTCACACACTTCTTTGAAATCACTGCTAAGAGAAAGAAACTGACCCCTGGGTTTTAAATAGATGCCCATTAACCAACTACAAAGCAGTTTTTAACACTATGATTGATTTGATCTTTTTGATTGTTGAACATGTTTGTAGGACATTGTTTAAGTAATGCCCATGCATAAACTTAAAATATATTGCAGTTGTTTGCTGAGTCAAAGCCAAAATTATTTTTTCAGATGGAGAAAAAGGCACCCAGAAAATGTGGTGGCAAGGATTAAATTCAAGCAGAATCCTAATTTTGTTTTCATGTATTAGTCTGTATAAATCTATGTCCACATGATCCTTAGCAAATTCGATCATCATTTGGTCACTTTGCCTCTGACCAGGCAGATAAATATACCAGTTTCAAACATTAAAACCAAAGCAAGCAGCCTTATGTTAAGTACTTCCTGCAGAGACACGATGTGCATGCAGGAGTGTGATGCAAGCAGCAAAAGAAAAGAGGTAAAAATAACTTGTCTGTTTTGCTCAGTTCCTTTCCTCTCAGTTCTGCTGACTTGAGTGCTTGTGTAGCTCTAGAAACAGCTTTTACAGCTTTCCTTCTGATATAGAAAAGTATATAACTGCTGTTTAAAAGGAGAGGACTTGGTTTACTGGCCTCGTGCATTGGATTCCTGTTCCCTACTCTGTAAAGCTGGAGCAGCTTAAAGAGATGACACAGTGAACGGGTCAGTCGAAGACCCCCTGCACTGTCATGGCCACAGAATTGCATTTATTCATGAACTTCATAGTCTAGCTACACTGCAGATGTCAGCTGAGTTGCTTTCATTGAGTTTTACCTCTTGGCTTCAGCTGTCTCCTCTGTAGTTAATTCCTCAGCCTAGGAAGATTTGCCTCTGCCTTCTTAAATGGGCATAAAGTGTTACAACCTCATCAGAGGAGCACTACAGAAATAAATGCGATCAAGTTCTTGCTGTGCCATGGCTCTCAGAACTAACTGGGAGATGGACTAAGTAAAGGGTGGGGGGAGAGCAGGATTCTTGATGGATGCATTGGAAGAATTCATGTAATGGAGCTGGCTGCAGGAGGAACCATAAATCTGCTAGAAATGCTCATAAAAGGGCTGAAAACCCAGGAGATTTGTGTATGAGGAGGGCAGACGCTGCTGGTCCTGGGCTGAACATACAAAGAGGGGCTGTACTTGCTCCTGGTGAGGGGCACATGTTTGCTGAGGGCCTTTGGTCTTCTCAGAGATCTTAGGGTTTTCCAGAAAAAGAAGACTTGGGCTGGATGAGTCTCCAGTCGTGATCTGAGAGCACAGGATGGGTTTCTTCCCCCTGCTCAAACACAGTGTGGCAAGGGGACACCGCAAATCAAGATGCATGATGGAAATACATGCCTACAGCACTCTTTCCCTTTCCATTCCCCAAAGGATGAGTACAAAGTCGAAGGGGTGAGTCTCTCACTGACAGTGCTTTGTACTCCTGAGGGACCTCTGTGCCCTCAAGCCTCATTTCAGTCTCCTTTGTGTGCTAAATGAAGAACACTGAAGCTGCTGTGTGCATGCTGCTCCACACGCTTTGAAGGGACACGAAGCCAGCTAAACTCTCGTTTTCTCCATCCTCCAGTACCTCAGCCTCTGTCCTAGAGAGAAGGGCATTTGCTTGTAGAACAGCTGCTCTGGCTGAAGATCAGAGCATGCTCCTTTCTGCTCCAAGAGCTCTGAAGCTCACCTATTTACAGCGACCTCTGAGGCTCTGAATGGTGGGGATGCAAATACATGGAAAGTGAGAGTTTTGACATAGGGATGTGAAGATTTGACTCTTGTTAGCCTGAACTACCCATCTCCATTAGCAGAACACATGCCTCCAATGCTCTGATCTTGCCGGCTGCATCCAGTTCTAATGATGCAGTTATGCCTTTGTCGGTTTTCTCTAAATCTCTTACAAATTAAAATCTCCAGCAGTGAGAAGCTAATAGTCACATATTCTTGTACGTTCAATACCTCACCTCTTAAAATAAGATATGGATTTGCTATTACCCTCTGGAAAATGATAGTTGATTACTCGAAAGATTGCCTTTTGTGTTGAGAGTTTTGGTTTTTTTTCTGTCTCAGATATCCTCTCCAAGGGCTGGTGGTGACATTCACTGTAGGGTAGAGGTGTGTTGATGTTGATGTTGCTGTTTAAAGAGATATTGAAATTGCCATTAATTTTAGATATGCAGTAATGCTTTATATAGCTTGTTTATCAAATTACCTTGATATATCTTAACAAGCCAATTCCTGTGCCCTTGGTGTGAAGTACTGCAGATAAGGAGTAGGCAGTATATCTGCTTGCAGGTGATAAAACCGGAATTTGGGTAGATAGATAACTTCGATTAAGTTGCTTAAGCAGTGTAATCACTGTCCTAGTGAGAAGATGGATCTGTGAGCCGAGCAAATCTAGTTTTGCTGGCCCTGTATTAGCCTGTGCCCTGCCACCAGCCCGGCTGAGCGTGTCTGGAGGTGGGGCAAGCCCAGCAGCCACCTGTCCTACCCCCTCACTCCCACTACATCTGATTCACTCCGGTGCTTTTATCCTGGTGGGATATCCTGATCTGGTTTTGCTACCTGGAGATTGTGAAAGGGAAAGGATCTGTGATGAGGCAGATATCCTGCTGGAGGCACTGATAATTTATGCACCTGCTGCTAAACTAATGAATGATAGAGGAAAAAGTTGGGTTCTGAGGATCTGATTTTCACTGCTGCTCTTTGTAATCAATTCTGATTCACTTTTTTTCCTCTTCTCATTCCTTAGCTATCCTGAGACTATTTGGTTTCTGATTTTGTTATTTACAATTTAAAAATGCTTCTTATTTAAATGCATTCTTATGGCATTATTACAGTTTCTTTAATTACACATTGGCAGTGTTGCTTTGGCTTGGTCAATAACAAAGGGCATTTTAAACGGGTTGATGCCTATGAAATATGTGCTGGTGCTCCTTGGAGGGGAATAATTTACCAGTACAAGTCATTATGCATTCTATTAAAAACACAAACCGGACATGTGTTCCTGGCCTCATCATCCATCACAGCGTAAACACCGAGTGAGCCACAACCCCAGCAGAGAGACTGAAAGCCATTTATAAAAAGTAAATAACAGTATTGATCAATTCACCTTTTTATCACTGCCCTGTCACTGCCAAGCAGTATTTTCATTTTGAGTTTCTCCCCCACCACATGCTACTACCTTCACCAGCTGTTGATTTATGAAGCCTTCTCTGGGCCACTGAAGCAGATTTAAACTATCTTTTGTACTGGTAAACCCACCAAAAATACAAATGTGTCTGAAAAAGAGTCTGTTTCCACCTGAAGTGGCTTGCCCTGGCAGATGGAGGTTGAGAGCAAGCCATGGGTTTCTGCTCGCCACCTCCTGCCTCCATCTCTTCCCTTGACTTCCTTTGCTGCCATCTCCATTTGACACACAGGAGACCAAAACCCCAGAGGCAAGGCTGCATTTCCAAACTGTGTCTTCCTGCAGCAGAGTTACCAAGACAATGTCCTTTGAAGAGAAATAACCACATTAGCAGCAGAAATGAATGGATAAGGAGGCTTTACTCATCTATTCAAATGTCTTAATGCCAAAGACCACAGCCCTAATAATATAGTTTAGGTTGGTGCTGTTTTAATTGCAGGCAAATTGGAAATTGTCTATCCAAAATCTCAGCAGGGATCCATGTATGTAATGGCTCTGACCTGGACTGAGCCACCCCTTCAGTGAAATGCAGCTCTCTCACCTTCAGACAGGCAGCTGTTGAACAGAGAAACACTGTCGCCCTGCATGAATGGTCCAGGATGGTTAAAAATGTGGGTCCCAGGAGTGCTCAGGGCAACCTGATCCCAGCAGACAGGCAAGAAGCCCATCTGGACACTCTGCTGGTGTGCCAGGAAGGGCTTTGAGATACCGAAGGTTAATTAATGGAGTCAGTAACTACAGGTTTTTAGAATGAACAGCAAGTCTCTGTTCTGTGCCGTGAGATTTCATTATCTTAACCTTGTATCTTATGCCTCTTGAGAGAACATGGTTATTCATTAAGTCTCTCTAACTTACCCTTCAGATTTGATGGTTTTATAAAGCCTTTGCATTTTACATTAAGTAATTATGTAGTGTGATGATCCCCCATCCCTGGAAGTGTTCAAGGACAGGTTGGAGGGAGCTTTAAGCAACCTGGTCTAGTAGAAGGTGTTCCTGTTCCATGAGTGGAACTAGATGATGTTTAAGGTCCCTTCCAACCCAAGCCATTCTATGATGATTCTGTGATAAATATTTAAAAGAGAGGGCTGCCATTTATTAAAGTTTGAGTTCTCTGTTGGTAGGGACAGTTGTATGCAGTTGTACATGGCTCTTCCATTTAACTCAGATCTCAAGAAAATCTGTTTTGAGAGCAAAACTTCCAAAAAAACCCTGCAAACAAAATCCAGAACAATCTTTCCTTAAAACATGCTTCATTCTCTAATGGATAAAGCACTTGGTTTGTTACCCTTGCTTCTTGCCTGGGAAGCTTGTGCTGTGTTCAGTGCTGACACCAATTGTGAAGCTTCAGAAGGACAAGGTCTCATTCTCTGCTCACAGACTGACTGTGTTCTGAACCCCCCCACATGTCACAGGACTTGCAAGGCAGACGCTGAGATAAACATAAATTCTGCAGAGCTCGAGGCATGTTGTTGTCTCTACTTGCTTGCCTTTTTTTTTTCTTCCTTCCTCTTTGCTCTTTTAATTGTTCGTGGTCTCCAGACATGTTGTTCCAGCTGTGGCTTGGTCAGGTTAGAGATGGCCATCCCAGACCACCACCAGGACAGGTTAGAATCCTCCCTAACCCCCTTCTGTCACACTGCCTCTGCTTTGAAACTAGTAAACAAACCTTGCAGTGAAAAGTATTTTGGCTAACCTGGATCGTTTTGACAGAACCAGGCTAGTGAGTGATTAAACATGCAGCAGTGCCACCTGACCCAGGGCTCAGGGTGTGCTCACAGGGTCTCCCCTCACTTCTGCTTGGACACCAGTCTGTACACCTCTGTCAGCAGCAAATACATGTCCTATACTGAAAAGGAGAGCAACAGTAATAATTATCAGGGTGATGCATCTCAGTCCCTGTGCTGTTAGTCCCTGGTGTGTGGCCTTCTCAGTCAGCGTGGGGATTTCTTCATTGATTTTTCCTGCACTTCACCATTATTCCCAGTGCTCAGCTCTGCCCAGTGTGTTGTCCTGTCTGCAGTCCAGTCCATGCTGTGGACAGACTGAATATAGGCAAAAGCCCTCGAGGAATCTCCATGACACATCCCTCTCCCTTAGACCTGCAGACAGAAGCACAGCGTGAGTGTCCAGTCCAAAATTGTCTGGTACCAGGCTCCAGTAAGACATGGGGAAGTGAATTCCTCCCGGCTCTGTACCATTCAGCAGTTGCATTGCTGTGACTATTATAAAATCAGTCATGGTCTGCTCTTTGCTGTCTGACCTCACTTTCATACTCAGCCCTGCCTCAACTGAGATTGGCTGTCTTTTTGCTGTCTTTAGTACAGAAGGTTTAGTTATTTCTGGGAGAGGATATCCTTAAAGGTGTTGGGTTAGACATATGTTTTTAAATCTCATAAATGAATGTAAACAACAGAAAAATCTAGAGCAGAGAGGTTGGTAAGCACTTATTATGTCTGACTTTCTGGGTGCTCTCTAACTGCTGTTCAGGCAGGTGGATCTCTGTGTTCTTCGTGCCACGTGCCTCACAGATATTTTAATCTCTGCCCTGCATCTGACATGTTCAGAGGCTCCGAGTTTCTTTCTTCCCACACAGTTTTTGTGAGAAGCTGAGAAGCTCTGTCAGCTTTAAATGAGGCAGTGCAATTCCCATGGCAAGGCAGAAGGGAAGGATGCAGAGTGGAAAGGATGCTCTTTCTTGGTGAATGTTTGGCATGTGGATGACAGGGAGGTCAGAAGGAGTTTGAGTCATCAGTTTCTCTTGGGTATCTCAGGAGAACAGCAGGTCTTGCAGGCAAGTTTGAAAATGTAAATGTTCTCAGAGATGCGTACTCCCATCTCATGGGCTGAAAAAGTTATCAGGGTTGACCAGGAGATAAGAGTTGGAAACTACTCAGCCCTTCCAGCTCCACCACAAATCACCCCTGATTCATCTGGTTGTATGATAAAGTGCCCTAGAGATCTGAACCAGCTGGAAAACTGTGCTTTATCTACTTTTTCCCTGGGTTCTTTTCTACCTGGAAAATTTCACAGCCCACTTTACTTGAAGAACACAGAAATGCTTGTATGGAGCACAGGGCTGAGCTGGGTGCTCTCCAGGCAGCAGTGCTAGTTCTGACTGCAGCCATGGCCATTGGCTCCCTTGTGTGTGAGGGGTGGTGAGGGGTGATAGACAGTGCTGGGATTGGGAGTGCCACCTCTTGCTGCTGGACACCTCTTGCTGCTGGACTCCACATGTCCTCCCCTTCAGGAGTCCAAATGAAATTCACCTGGGCAAAGGGCAACCAACAAATGTTGCGGGGGTTTGCGTTTTTTTTTTTTCTTTCTTTCTTCAGGGGCTTCCAGAGTTCAACTGTGAAGCATCATTTTGTGAAGGGAATATAAATCCCCTTTCCTTATGTCTGCTTCTCCCCATTAAGCATCCACCATCCCTGTCCTGGACAGCAAACTCAACACCAAGCTTTGTACCATGTGTCTCTTTTGCAGCTGCAAGCAGAAAGCTTGGGGATCCTTTGATTATCTCTGACATCAAGAAGGGGAGTGTAGCACACAGGTGAGTGCAGGATTTTCCATCTGTCAAACCCACTGCAAAATGGCCATCCATGATAGAATGTCTACCAGGGCAGTCGAATGGAGCCCATGCAGTAGCACTTGGGCCTGGGTATTGCCAGAATCCAAGGAGATCTCAGCACTAGAGATTTGTCTTAGACAGTAGGGTTTGCAATAAAAACTGTCTGTACTGAAGCAAATAGAGTTGAGCTAATGAAGAAGGTGACCAGGGCACTGGTTTAGATGTCTGCTGGCTCTCTAGGAGATGGATATTTAGCTTTTAAGAGCATGTGGTAAAGGGCTTCATATATCCCAGGAGGTGCTATGGCTCATCAGGTAGTTTGCCACGTCTCAGCTTCTCCTTTGGTGAACAGAGGGGGTGAATTGTGGGCACTGGTGAACTGTGCAAGTAACTCAGCATTTATTGACTTCCCCTCTGATCCCAACACATCATAGAAAGGCATTCAGAGGAATTTAGTGTGGCTGCATGGCTCATTTCTAAGAGTGCTCACACAGGAGTTTCCATGAGGGGTAGAATATGTCAGTTGAACATCAGGCATCTTCAGGGTTGTAGGTTACCCAGGATATTCGTCTAATCTTCCTGGCTGGTTCTGTGTGGATACATGCTCTACACAAATGTCCTCTGTTTAAATTACAGGTGTCCCACACTCAGCTCATGGTTGTTTTCCAGAAAAGATCAAGGACAGTAAAAATTAATATTGTCATTTCCACTGCAGAACTGAATGTGTTGTGGCATCTGAAAGGCAAATACAAATGTACTCTTAGTTTTCTTTTCCTCTCCATGTAGAACTGGCACTTTGGAGCCGGGAGACAAGCTGTTAGCCATTGATAACATCCGACTCGACAATTGCTCAATGGAGGATGCTGTGCAGATTTTAAGGCAGTGTGAAGACCTGGTCAAATTGAAGATTAGGAAGGATGAAGATAACTCTGGTACAGAAATCCTGATGCAAACTGGTGCCTGTCCACTGTAATGACATTTCCCAATAGGTAGTGCAAACTAACAGAGATAAGGGCTGCTGCTGTCCGGTCACTACTTTCCAATTGATTATAGTCTATTTTTGTTATTCTGTCCTTAAGTGATGTCTGGAAGGTTAAAATCCTATTTGGTAAGAGTGTGGCTGAAGACTTCTGGCTTTTGCTTCTAGATGCTCCAAGTCTTTCCTATGACTACTTTTATATGGGAAATGAAAATAATTCAGCATTCCTGTTTTCTCTTTCAGATGAGCAGGAGACAACTGGTGCTATTATCTACACGGTGGAGCTGAAGCGATATGGGGGCCCTTTGGGAATAACCATCTCTGGGACGGAGGAACCTTTTGATCCTATTGTCATTTCAGGCTTGACTAAACGAGGGCTGGCAGAGAGGTGAGGTTTGGGGGCAGAACAGTTGAATTGATTTGAACCAAGCCAAGTTTCCTCTGCTGTCATAAACTCTTCTTTGGTGTCTTAGTCTGCTAAGAAGGAAAAGTGCTCTGAAGGTACCAAGTGACATGAAGAAGGGTGGTGGGGGCTGTGCTGCTGGGCAATGAGAGAGGCACTTCAGGAAAAGTCAAATCCAGTGAGTCAGGTGAATTCTGCAGCCAGGAACACATTTTTATCTGCCCCTCTTCCACAGGGGTGCTTCCTGGTCTGGGATTTGCCATGCACACCTTGTGTCAGGAGAGTGCTTGGGCTGCCTATGAAACCACCATAGACTCTGTCCAGGACTCCCGTGTTGCTAAACTGGCTTATGGCCATTGCAGGTGTGTGTCCTGCTGAAACCAGGGATCTCAGGCGTCTTCTGACCTGTCCTGGCTGGTTGCTCAGTGTGTTACATGTGAAGTATCTCAGTGCAGGGTTGGTGTGCCCAAGCATTTAATACTGAATAAACATAGAAGCAGATTTACCTTCAACCACCGGGGAGGTTACTGTGTTCCTGGGTCTGAATATACGTGGATGTGTGGGATTTAAAGGATCAGGACATTCCTGAGAGTATGAGGTGGAACTGAGTCATACACTCTATCTTAATTAATCTTTCTATACGGGAGCTGTGACTTGTAAATAGATCATTTCAGCAGTCCTGACTCATGCTTCTCTAAGGGTCTCTTACTTTGTGCTGCCTGACAGGCAGAACAGCAACAAAAAAACCCCTGAGCAAACCAGTGTAAAGTGCAAGACCTTGGGGATGTTTGACAGCAGATCTGGCCTTCTGGTTCTTTCTGTTCAAGGCCACACTCCCTCTTAGCTGTGTCCTTTTCTGCATTGTGTTCGCAGAGCTCTCAGCACACTGCTGTGCATTTCCATTGCTTCCCTTTGGTGTGCGGCATGCAGAATGTCTGTGTCTCCTGGGAAGGAAGGGGATGGACTTAGTCATTAGTGATTGTTCTCTTTGGGGATTTTATATCACTGCCTGTCACTGTAGGATTTGGTCTTTTTCCCTATAAAATAGCCACAGAGTGTCCAAGGCTTTTCTATATAACACTTCTGTACTGTACCTGCAACCCAGCATGAGAGAGGTTAAGAACAGCCAGCTCAAATGCTGTCAGGTGTCAGAAGACATTCTTGTACCTTTGTTGATCTCAGTTCCCTTTGCAATTCCATGGCTGTTCCTCCTTTGAACTTGGATGCACATCGGCGACTGCTCTGTGGAGAAGCGTAGTGCAGGCGAGTGCTGCAGCACTACTGAATTTTGATCAGGGGTGAGCAGGCGGTGAGGAATGAAAAGCCTTGTGAGAGGAGTGATGGAGCTGTTCAGCAGATTCGCCGTGGCTGAGTAGCAAATGACAGCGTGGGGACAGAGCAGCACAGGGATGTCTCTGGGTAACCTTGGCTCCCTGAGGGGAAGGCGAGGAGCGCTGGGATGAAGGCTGCTTGCAGGAAAGGTGCAGTTTTTCTCTCCTCTGAGTGAGAGAAGGGGGTGACTCGACCTTGTCAAGGGAAGAGGGGTGCTCCTAGTATTATCCTAAATTGTCCCTTTCCTGATGTCTCTACCTTTATCTGTGCCACAGATGCCCTTAGCCAGGCTCTAATTGAAAGGCAGGGATTTAAATCCAAGCCCATGCTGCCTCTTGCTGGAGCACAGGACATGCTTCAGCAGCACTGACATGTGGTGGACCTGATCCCAGTGTCTGATAACGGGAATCCATGGGCCATTCTTGCAGAGGCACAAGTGAAAGTCTGTGCTGCGTCTCGGGTTGCTGGCAGTGGGGGAGGCAGGGTGTCCTCTAGGATCTGTCACACATCTGTCTGTGGTTGACAGGCTGCCTAAGCCAGAAAGGCTTCAGATTCAGATGACTTAGGTTTTATCTTGACCTTGAACATTTTTTTCCTTGTGTCTGATCTTATAAAAACCTTCAAAGGCAGCTCAGGCTGTTAAATTGGTGTTGAGCTGTGGCTCTCTTCCATGTTACAGTGTCCCCTCCTTGAGTGCCTGCAGATGGCTTAAGCCAGTGCCATAGGACTTGTTCTCCTTCTTCTCGAGAAAGGGAGTGTGCCTGAACAATATTGTTCAATTCTGATTGAGGTGTAATGGTTCTCCAAGAGCAATTTTTGGCTATTGCTGACATTTTAAAGTGCCTGACCAGCCTCTGTTAATGCCACCTGCTCAAGTAGATGGGGGTGGCTGTAGGAGAGTCCAGGAGAGTCCAGGAGTGTCCCATGCCAAGCCATGTTGGCAGGGAGGAAAAGGGATGGTGGCCCTGCCCATGTGCCAAGTAAATCCCTACCACACATCTGTAGCCATCTCTTCCCCAGTGCTTGCTGGGTAGTGCTTGCAGCCCCTTTTACACCTTTCCACTTCCCTGTTACTCAATTCTGTTCTTGCATGTCCCCTCTGAGCAAAAAGGAACATGCTGCCCATGGCTCCTTAGGCTGCTTTCTGTTTGAGGTGAACTAAGGACTGTTGACAGTAATAGAGAGGCACGACGGTCATTAGCTGAAAACTTCTTTCTCTGTCAGTCCTGCTCAGCTTCTGTCTGCTTGTCCTCACAGGGCACTGAGAGGACTAGACTTTGGTTTGCTTTCTCCCCCTTGAAGAAAAATACCTGGCTGAAGGTGACCTTTCTCTTTAATTATTTCTATATTTTTCCCTGCCGAGAGACTTTCACAGCTACTGCAGAGCAGTCATGTTGTTCAGGGCTGGGTGGTTGGGCTGGTGTCTTAGATAGATATGTCCCCATGCTGAGTTCAGGGATACAGCAGGCGACCCTTGAATGCTGAAGCACTGCAGTGAGGGAAGGATCAACTGTAAACTGGCAGCAGTTTAGCTTGATTTTTTGGACTACAATAGATGAAACTGTTAAGACAAATACTCCGGTCCCAGTTTGATCTGTAATTTGTTTGAACGCACAAGTGTTTCCCTGACAGCTTTTCCAGGCTGATTTGAGTGGGACAAGACGGACATCTAGTGGCTGGTGGGACCATCATGGCACTGCTGAGTACTTCAGCAGCAGAAGGAGCCACAGCCTGAGCAGTCCTGCCTGCTGCTTGGCTGCATTTCCTGATTTGATGTACTTATAGTAGATGTTTCACAGCAGTGTGTATACAGAACTTTGATATTTTGTGGAAAGCCACACAGCTGTTTTTGCTGCGAGGATACATCAAATTCCAGTTCTGCAGGAGCTGCTGTCCAGTTTGGAGATGCAACCTGAGGGAGACAAGTTGCCATGGACATAAAGATACTGCAGTCCAGATTTGCGTCTCCTTCTGGCTCCATCACAGAGGTTCCTGATGGCAGAACCTCCCACAGTACTGGAGGAGGAGGTGGTTGCTGCTCTCATGTGCTGCCATTTGGGAGCTGGAATGTGAGTTTGAGAAGCTCAGTCCAGCCAGTGGCAAGTGTGAGCTCCAGCCTTGGCAGCAGTTCTGGTGATGGACACATCCTGCCCTGTCTTCTCTTCCCAGAGCTTTGTTGGGAAGAGGTAAAGTGAGCCTTTGTCTGTGAGCAGACAGACGGGAAGGATGGAGAAGGGAGAGAATTGCTGTGACTTGTTAGTTTGCTTGTGCCTCTTGCTGAAGCCTGAGGATTTATCTAGGTGAGAGCAATAGCCAGTGCTGGAACATGGCTGAGCAATAAAACACAACCTCTTCCCAAGCTGGTGGAGAAAATCACAGGGTTGTAGCTGAGTAGCGTGAGCTCTAAGCATATCATTAACTGCAGCTGGTTCAGCTCATGCTTGCACACACATGAGCAATTTTGTTCAGCTCTTTTGGTTTGGGTTTTTTCCAATAGGTTTCTAGGTTTGTCTCATAATTTCTTCCCATCAGGGTGAACATGTCCTTCAGTTCCATGTTTGATGATCATGTTGGGCTCCACATACTGAAAATGCTTGTGCTTTTAACCCCATTGCTTTAAACCCCATTGTTTTGTCTATAAGCTGGTCTGCAGTCCCAGTTCCCAAGGGATTTGAGGAGTTCATGTGTTGCCATGTGTATTTGTATGTCTGTGCACATGGAAGATGGGGAGGACATGGATTTCTGGTATGTGGTGGAGAGGAAGTCAGAGGTATAGAGTGTACCAAGAGGGAACAAAGACATTATTTGAAAGTGCTGAGAATTAATTGCTTCAAGCGACAGCTGAGTGTCCTGTCTTCCAGAGGAATTGCTTCTCTGGACTTTCTGACAGTGCCTTTTCCCTCCAGAACCGGAGCCATCCACATCGGGGACCGGATCTTAGCGATCAACAACGTGAGCCTCAAGGGCAAACCGCTGAGCGAGGCCATCCACCTGCTGCAGATGGCAGGAGAGACCGTCACCCTCAAGATCAAGAAGCAGACAGAGAGTGAGTTGGGCAGCTGGGGTGAGGAGGGGGCAGGCTCACCCCAGCAGGGACCCCAGGCCATGGAGCAGCCACTGCTGGGGGATTTCTGCTGTGTCTTGTGGGAGGTGAGATGAGGCAGTGTGGTCATGGGCATGGCTGGGCACAGTGGGACAATGTGTGTGTTTCTTGAACTTCTGACTCACAGACGAAAGAAAAGGCAACCCAGAGGTTCTCTGTGGTGATGGGAAGAGATGAAACAGCAGGTTTATTGGCAAGAGTAATTTTTAATTTGGATTGACACCTTGTACTGTTGTTGCCACTTCCTGTGTCGGTGTTTCACACAGAAGTGAAGCAGAAGTTGTTTTTAGAAGTATAAGAATGTGGGATTTTTTGAAAATACAGCCCCCCTAAGCAAGCAAAAAGACTCTGAGTTGGTAGAAGCCATTAAAAATCCCCTATTTTTAATTAAACTTTTTGAAAACAATTGGCAATAGATTTGTTACACCTATTTTCCTGGCTTGGGGTCCTAAAATCAATATTCAAAGCATCTAACTTCATCCTAGGGATCCCCTTCTGGTTTCCCTGCAGAGCTCCCTGTGGCCTTGAAGCTGTTGTTGACATGGTATAAAAAAGAAGAAGCATACTTAGACTGGCAGGCCACTGTTTCTTGGGGACAGAAGGGTGATTGGAATAAAAGAGAGATCATGCAAACTTTTCTCCCTGATTGCATAACCATAGCCAAACAGAGGCTTTTTCATTAAATTCAAAAAGTAACAGGTGCATTCTGGCTTCATTTCAATCTCTCCTACCCCCAGTATTTCCCTTTTTTTTTTGGTGCCATGCTTCTGCAGTCTGTAGATTTGGCTGGACTTACCCAGCCAATGGTCCAGAGTGCTATGGGAATTAGAAGAAATCAAGAGATAAAGCTTTTCCAAGCTAGCATGGCCCTTGGAATGCCTGTCCTGCATCTGAAAAAGTGGCATCACTCTTAAACATAGAATTTTTATAGACCTCAAAGAGGTTTGCAAATGTGTTGGAATGCACCTGTTTTACAAATGGATGAAGACTGGGCAGGGAGTAGGGACATGGCAAATAGTGGTAGAAATGGGGAACTGATTCCTCTTCAAGAAGCCCCAGTCTCTTCCCCTGTAGCCAAATGTCTTGGTCTTTGGTCTGAAATGCTCTTTTTTTGCCCCTGCTGACACTTGCATTGTCACAGCCACTTGGTAAAATAATTGACATGCAAGTGCCTGTTGGAGACTTGTTAATCATTCTGAGAATGAAGCAGGTGTAATTAAAATTTCAAGGTAATCTTGAGTTAATCATGGTGAGCAATCTTCTGAAGGCTTGGAAAATAGGGACTTTCAGGACACCGGACTTTGTTTGGTAAAATAATCTGTCCTCATTGACAAATGCAGACTTTGAGAGGGCTTTTTATCCCTCAGGTCAGAAATCTAGGGTGTGGACGGCTAACAGGATATCTAATCAACAAGGACTTTAAAATATTCAGTACAAAGAAGTGCTTGTGCTGAGAAATCATTCTTTGCATAGCTTTTTGCCTGAAACAAAATTTGATATAATGATAATAAGGGCCTGTTAGCACTGAAATAATGAAAGGGAAGGTCTGAGCTTCATGGTTCACTTTCAGCTCCAATTTTCCAATCACTAGTCAGGGGAAAACCAGCCTCGAAATACCACACCCAAGAATTCTGCTGTTGTCATGGAACTGCATGGGAGACTCTGGGATTAGCCTTGAGTTGTTGCGAGGTTGTACAGTCGTGGAAGAGGGCTGTTATTTCAGCAGTGGTGTTTGTCATTGCAGTCTCATTAAAACATCTGTTTGTAGCCAAGTTTGCTGCCAGCACCTGCCCTGGTGCTGCTCTGAGTGTAAAGGAGCCCCTCTGAGACCAGAGAAGCTACAGGGTATTGCTTGCAGGGGCCAACACGTCTCTGGGCAGTGCTGTTTGGAGGAAGCTTCCAAAGGCACAGGAAGATGCGCTTGTGAATTGAGATTAGGTCCCAACCCTCTCATATGTGGTAATCCTCAAAATCCCCATGGCTGCTCCTTGTATTTCTTGTGCTAAAAACTCACAAAGGCATTTTTTCTTGATTCATCTTGAGATAAGAGTAATGCATTAAATCCTTTCAGCTTCATTGCACATGCCTTTCTCAGCTACTTCTGAAGAGCTAAAGAGGTACTTTAAAGACTTACAGTACCTGGGCTTCCTCCCGTGTCAGCATAAGCTTTTCCCTGAGGCTTGCTCTTCGTGCCTGCTAAAGCAGGATGTTCTGGTTGCAGAGTCCTACCCCAAGAAGTCGGGGAGCATAAATGAAGTCAGCGACCCAGAAGATGAGCTGACAGACTCCCAGAAAACTAGCAAGCTGTCTGAGATATACTCCACCGCAATTCCAAGTGTGGACAATACTGTGGAGTCCTGGGATGGCTCTGCCATTGATGCTGGGTATGGAAGTCAAGGTAAGCCAGGGTTGTGTTTTCTTAGGAGTTTCTGGTCTCTCTAGGTCTTGCCTCTGAACATGAGCCAAAGCCTGTGGCCTGACCACATTTGTATGGCTTCTCACTTCCAGCAAGGAACAAAATGTATTTTAGAATGCACTCATGTGGTGCTTTGAGTTGGTGTATCTGTTTTAGGCTTTTATTGGCACATTTGTTCTGGCTTATATGGCATCATACTGTTCTCATCATTTTCAAAACCATTACAACACTTTATAATTCGCATAATCAGAGACAGTATTCAGTGGCCGTATGTTTTACGGAGTATTTGGTCCATAGCTCACTTTTATTTCTCCAGAGAGGCCTTGTAGGACATAATAATCCTCTTCATGATGTTTTAAAATCCACAAGAATGTCTTGTGACTAGAAGCACTTGCTTAACAAAATAATTAAGGTAATACTACAAGAAAGTATCTCTAACTCTCTAGTGAGTGATGAGATGAACACGTGTCTTTGAGGTCAGGTTTATTCAGCTGTAGCTTCTAGCAGATGTGGAACTGGAATAGAGGATACTTTAGTAATGGGGATATATTTTTACTTGGATAAAAGCACTGGAAAATAGTTATACCAGTTCAGATTTAGTGATGTAAGTTAGTATTAGCCTGTGTTGAAACAAACCAAAATCCTGAATCAATGCTGCAGCAGGAAATTGGTGGAAAGACTCCTGTCCAGAACAGAATGTGAAAATGGGGAGGGATGCTGCAGGGTGCTGCTGCAAAGTATGAGTGTGCTGTGCTCACTGCACTCTGAGTTCAAAGGACAGCACTGCCCAGGTGTCTCTTTCCCTATCCCTGCACCTTCCTTCAGTCTCTGTTGGTCTGAAGTCTTAATTTGGGAGCACAGTTGGGACTGGAGGCATCATTAAGGAGGAATCCCCTAGCCTTCATAATGCTGCAATCCTTCTCCATCTAATTGAATGTTAGCACAAGTTGGACACTGGGAAGTGATTACTTTCCCAGTAAATTGAGAACAAGTAATTGAGCACAGAGCCCCAGGGAGTGGGGCTGGTGCCAAGTTGCCCAAGATCCACACACTGCAACTTTGCTTCAGGGGCTCTCTTGTCTTCCCTGGTAATTGCATTCGGCTGCATGGTGGTGCAGTGGTGCTGGCTGGGAAGGGGGATGCTGAAAGGTAGGGAGAAGGGCTTGGAGGGTTGCCCATGAGATGGGCAGGGAAGGTAGGGGGCAGGGAAACCTGGGATTCAAAGAGCCGGGAGATTGGGGGTTACACCCCAAATGGAGAACTACAGATCAGGCTCTGCAGCCTTGTCGGCTTTTGGGTTCATCCACAGCAGTAGGAAACAGCTCAAGGAAGGATTTTGGCTGGGAAGCTGTGCTGGGCATGGTGGGAACATGCCACCAGGTGGCTCTGAATCCCAAGGATCTAGCCCTTCTCTCTGGAACTAGGAGGTGAATTCATAACGGCGCCAAGTGACTGCTCTGGACACGTGCCCCTGTGCCCAGCCCAGACCTGCTGCCCACCCGCAGCAGGGACCTGCATCCAGGGCCCTTGTCCTGCTCTGGCAGGCGGTGTGTGCCTCTCACTGCTGTAAGATGTTGGCAAGCAATTTTCCTGGGGCTCTCTCCAGAGAAGTCTAACCTTTAAAAACACACAGAGGAAACACACAGTTAAGTGAAATAACAGGCCTTGGCATTTTCAGAGAAAGTGTTGGCGTTGTCTTTGGGTATTTCCAGTGCTCTTAGCTGTTTAGGAGGTGAAGTCTCCCTTAATTACATGTTTCTCCATTACTTCTTCCTGTTCGCTTGGCACAGCGTGTATGGGAGCGTATGGCGTTTCTTGGAAAGGCTCTGAGGATTTCTCTGAAACACTGAATGGGCAGTTAGGAGGTGGGCAGGGGACTCAGGAGATTTATTTCTACTGCAGATGGCACTGACACTGTTGTGGAATGTTCTGTTTTGGAAGTTTTCTTTTTTGGCAGCTTCTCATGAGACCCGAGGATCTTGTGACTTGGTAGTGATGGATTTTCATCTCTGGAGTAAGGCACTGCAGTATGGAAAAGTCCATGGGGGTAGATGTAGTGAAACTTGTCTGATATCATACTAACAGTCTGTATTGATCTCCTGTCAAATGTGATACAGATGAGCCTCCTCTGCTCTCAAGTCAGCAGAGTTTTTCATCCTATTCCTTGCCTTTCATGCACACATCCATGAAGCAGTTTCCTGTGCCTGCACCAGTTGATCCCAAGGGCATGGGAATTCTGAGGGAACCAGCTGGCAGCCCTTAGGATCAGAACTGACCCTTCCTCATTACCACTGCTGAGGGAAGCTTGTCAAGATCTTCCCTTTGCCCTTTGAAGGATTTGTATTTAAAGGTGGCTGATTCAACAACATCATTTCTGCTGGGTTCAGTGTGGAAACAGGAGCTGTTAACCGCAGCTGGAACTGGCTGGGGCCAGGATCTGCATCTGTGGGTACATGTACTCCCAGGTCTGTGGATCCCAGACCCACACTATAAAACTACTGAGAAGCACAGGACAGAAGGAGAAATGGGGCATCCCATGTCAACATCCTGAGAAGCTGCCTTGGTTAAAGCCAGAAGAGATCAGAAGAACTGCTTTTGGATGACTGAGATTGAAAGTGTGCAATCCATGTGGCCTCACGTTTGGGACCTAGGGAAGGAGGCTCTCCTGGCTCTGCATGTCTCACTCCATTTGGGGTTTCTGACCAGGTATTGCCCTTTCTCTTCCTCCACTCCCTCTTGCCTTCCCTAGGTACCTATATACCCCAGGCTGCCGGCATAGCCCTCCATCCACACGAGTGGAGACACAGCAGGCAAAGGAGCAGCACTCCTCCAGCAGACCCCAGGAAAAACTACCCCTACATGGATGGAAGCTTCAGTGAAGATGACTGGGACAAGCCCAGCAGGTACGGAGAGGTGGGAGGAGGCAGGGAGGTGTTTGGAGGTATGGGTGTCACTGCATTAGGGACAAAGGCGGCATGGGAATGTGATGGAGCAGCCAGTGATGTCCCTATCTTGGCATCAGGCAGCCATGGGGAAGGATGCTGGTGGTGCACTGGCTGTGTTGGGCCACCTCCACATTGCCAGGTTACCCTGAGTGTAGCTCTGTGACACCTCTGCCATAGCCAGGTGACATTTGTGTCTGGAGTTAGGGTGGTCTCAGCTGCATGGACCACAGGTTCCTACCATGTTTCTTACTCCTGCCATGTAGAGGATGCAGTATTTTCATAGATTCCATGTAAAAGACATGGTCAGGACTCTCCCTGTATGTGTTGGCCAGACTTTTTTGAGTAAGGATGCAGCTTCACAACAGCTCACTGCCACAAAGCAAAAGAGGCCAACCAAACTCTTGGAGGGTCAGTGTGAGGTTGCATGTCCATGTTAAAATCTACCGAAAATGTGGCTGGATTTTCTCTCCCATCACACTTTGGCTCTTCCAACACCTCAAAGCTCCACTGAGTGAACATGGTCGTTAATCCCCCAGCTCAGCCAGCATGGGGAAAATTCTGTAACACCCCCTGAGGCCAGGGAGTAGGCTGCAGCTGCCCCTTGCTTTGGGTGAAAATCCTTCTGGAGCTGCCTTGGCCAGAGGCTGCCCCTCACTGAGCCACACGTAATGGAAAAGCCCCATTGCTTCAAAACTTCCCCTCCCCTCAACATTCTCCAGAGTCCCCATAGTTGTGTGTGTCGTGTTGTTACTGTCAGTTCTTTTTTTTTCCTATTTTTTTCCTTAACTTTTGTTTGTCCAAACAAAACCCTTAGAACATCTCATGGCCATTTCCACCTATTTAAAGATGATCAAGCTGGCAGGAAGGCTGGCAGCGCCAGAGACTTTGTTCTTGTTTTGCCTCTCAGCAAGAGCCAGATCACAGAGGTCACTGATCCCTCATGGCCCTCCTGGAGAGGCTGCTGGCAGCTGAAGTTGGCAAATCTGAGCCCTCGAAACCCCCTGTGTCCCTAATGAGGACTCCAAGCCCTGATGTCAAAGTGCAAGTGAAATGGTTCATGCTGCTGACCCCTCTTTATTAGAGAGAAAAACAAACCCTGACTACCTTTAGCCTGGAAAAACCTGCTGATCCAGTGCTGTGGGAGCCCATTCTGATTCATCTGTGTCCTGGATGTGTTTGTGTATTGCTGCTCTGAGAGGCAAGACACTGGTAACTAGAACGGACATTTGCCTTTTTGGGAACCTGAGAGCGGAGGAAGGAAATGAGTAAGGGGAAAGAATCAAAAATCCGTTTTTAGGGGAAATTTTGGTTTGTTTTTATAAAGTCTTGCTGGGTGTTTATTTGACCTTTCTGCCTGGTGTAAAGGCTACTGTCCTTTAAAAGCTGATGAAAGGTAGGGGGTGAATTTAAAATACAATAAACTATGTCAGATACTGCTCTCTTCAGGAAGTCCATGATCCCACAAGGAGCAAATGGGTGTGTGAGTGAGTTTCTGCCTGCTACAGACTCCTATTTCAACCAGGGGATGAAAAGGAAAGCATGTGCTAAAGACTTTGCAGTTGTTAGACATCTGAAAAAAGCTCTATTAATAGACCAAGGGGTCATTATATATTTAATGGAGGCCAAGTTCTCTGTGACATGTACTCAGGTAAAATATATTGACTTTGCTGAGTGGCTCTGGTGGATGAATGTCCCTTCCTGTCTGTGGAGCTGAAGACCGCAAGGCCATGCAAGATACTACCAGATGTTGCAGAGCTGGGCCATCCTCCATGCAGCTCCTTATAAGATATGTATAAGATGCATTAGGGCTGCCCTAATGTCCCCTTGGGCTCTCTTTCCATGACACATTAGTGGGTTTATAGTGATCTTGATTTAACACCACAGAGAGTTTCCTTCAAGAGGCTCCTGTTAAACAGAGCACTGGTGGTCTGAGTTTTGCAGCCTGGTGTTCAGTAAGCAATGTCCAGCATCACCTGCTTTTCTAGCTTGTTCAGAGGATTTCACCATGTTTGATTCAGAGGTATGAGAATTGACCCTGGCTTGTGGTCAGATATAAAAAGTGCTGAAACTGCCAAGATGGGGAATTGCAGAACCCCCAGCACATGGTGTTCACATTAACATGTGTTTGTACCAGCTTGAGAGAGGTTCTCTCTAACCTTACTCTCTGTTGTAGACAGAACTGGTGGCAAACTTTGCACAGCTGTAAGTGCCAAGACTGCTATACAGCAAAAAAAAGAGAGACCTTCTGAAAGTAACAGCTCAGTTCCCTGGCCATCCCAAAGCAAATGAAACTCGGTTTGTATGGGTTGTACATGACACTGTTGATACTGCTGGCCGTAGTGTGCGTTTGCTTGTCCAGCCCAGGGCAATCATTTTTATATACATCTTTGCATTATTTACTCTCATAGAGACCTGATGTATTTATCATTTTCTCACCATGTCTGTTACCCTCTGTGTTTTTCTCTCTCTTCTCAGGTGTTCTGTGTCTCAGATCTGAGCTCTATTCCATCAGCCTTTGTACTAACAGTCTCTGAGGCTCCTGGTTTACCCATAACGCATCCTTTTCTCTTTCACTTCTCTATTTCACCAAAACGTCTTCCTAAACCTACAATCTTCCTACAGGCACTTTTTAATTTACCCTTTGAACTTTGACATTACTACACCAACTTAATTCTTCCTTTGAAGGACACTTGCCCCGTTAGTAAATGCATGGAGGTCTCGTATGTGGACTCTTGTTTGAAAAGTTCATATTGTTTGCTTTTGTATATGAAGACTCTTCAAGTCTGCTTTTACTGGTGAACACTTGCTGTAGCCTTGCAGCTTTCACCCCGCTGCAGAAGAGTGCTGACAATATTTGGTTCCTACGTTACAACAGATACCCCAACCGCCAAAATGGCCTTGAGACCACTCACGAGGACAATTTTTGGCGTGTTTTTGGAGAAGCTTTGGAGGATTTGGAAACATGCGGCCAGTCTGAACTTTTGAGGGAGATTGAGGTAAATCACTTTCTGAATTTGCTGCTGACCTGACTGTTTTGCTCTTTCCATAAGTGTTAGACCGTTTCCCCAGATCTGTTACTTGCCCATAGCATCCCTGAGCTGCCGGTGGTGTGAAGAAGGGTTTGGGTTTAATTCACGTCAGGCTTTGTGCCAATGGGTAACTCTGCCTCATTCTACAGCTGCTTGCGTGTGCTCTTTCCCTGAGCCCGTGTCTTGCCCGCCAGGAACTCCACGCCCTTTTCGCGAACTGTTGCTGGCTAATAATCTTCACATGACAGTTGGCAAGCCTTCCCTATCCAACTGTAAACCCTCTCCTTGGAAAGATATTGTCTGTCCAAAGCACTTGAAGGCCAAGTGAAAGGAGCCCCTTAGACCCCCATTGGGACTGAAGCCTTGGCTTGCTTCAAGTGCAGACAGCACACGTATCTTGCATTCAGCTGTCACTCAGCCGGAAACTGTTTTAGAGAAATAGGTAATTGGAAGCTTTTCAGCCAGCCTTCCCCATGGAAAAATCTGAGAAAGTAATTGCTTCCTGCAGAAATAAAGGTGTTTCCTCTCTTCACAAACCACTTTCTCTTTTCTTTATCCAAAATGCTTTGGAGGTCATGTTATTGTGTCCGGTTATAGGATGAGGAGCCTGGAATTCTAAGTCATGGGATGCAAATAAAGGCCCCCCTTGAGACTGTGAGCAGCAGGAAGAAACCTGCCTGGCAGGATGGGGCCTGTGCTGCTCCCTTCCCTAGTTCAGCTCCTACAGCCTGAATGAAGGAGGAGGACCCTGTGAGACCATCTCTCCCTGTGCCTTCCAGGTGCAGAGGACTGGAGAGAACTCACTGGATCATGCCCTCCACCACTCCCAGTGGGACAGGTTTTATGTACAGTTGCATATTGCTGAGGCTTCAGAGAAAAAAAGGCAACTTCTGACTAATTGAAGGTCAAAAAGGAAAGTCATGTTTTGGTTTGTATTGTGACAAGGGACTTGCTAATTGTTCTTTCCTCCTTGATCCTTAGCAACTGTAAGTGGAGGAGGAAATATCAATTAAATGTATTGTGCTGAAGCATGGAATGCTGTTTTTATTATCTTAACTGCTTCAGAAAATGACTTAAAAAAACATCAGAACACACTCAAAATCCCAAATCCCCAGCCCTCCCAAACTATAACTTTTTCCCTTGATCACTTATTTCCTGGATCTGAATGTATTTAGAAATGAGTTTAGGCAGCTGCTCTCAACCTTCTGAACTGTTGTTGGCTGCTTAAGAGACAGTACCTCTCTGAAGTGATGCATAAATATTGCTTTTCTGCTGGCATCTAAATGCAAAAGAAGGGATTTGTTGGACTCTCTTTCCTTTTCCAGGGATCTGTGGTGCAATTGCTGGTTTATGCTGTTTGGAACTTTGACAGTTACAGAAATGTTTATAAACATGTAAAGGAGTCTTATTGAAAGCTGAGCACCTCCAGGATTTCTGTGTATTAAGCACTTTCCTAGAATATTTTGAAAGTTTTGGGGTCAGAAGGGAAGTGCTCTGTTTTTTAGCAAGAATCTGTTGGGTTCAACTCCCCTTTTATCAAATCCTAAATACTACTAATCCATTCCTCCCTCTCCATGTGCTCAGCCTTTTTGAAGTGTGCTGTGTGATCTGCAGTGCTCACTGGGGCCTTTGCTATATTTCAACATTCTTAGCCCCAGCTCTCAGCCTCCTGTGATTTTATGACAGTCAGAGATTTGATTTGTTTGTATTTTTAAAAAAAATTGGCCCTTCGCGCTTTGCTTTTGAAAAAGAAGAGCCATGCAAGGTGACCCATGATAGCCTGAAAACAGGTTCACACACAGTAGGAATCCCCTTCCAGACTATGAGTATGGGAAGAAACAGGCTTTTCCCAGTAAAGTGTGTGTCTCTGCTTTGCTTTGAGGGCAGCCAAGACATGGGAAAAGTAATGCAGGGCAGCCACAGACCAGAGAAGACTGGAACTGCCCTTTTTGCTGCTTGCACTAAACCTAAAGCTTATGGAAAAACTTTAGGAAATTGCTTATGATGCTGCAAGTAGGATTTAAATGCCATGAAGACGGAAAAGGAGTCAAATGCTGTTGGGTACTGGTTGGTTGTGGTATTTGCAGCCTGTGAGGGAGGGCAGTGGCATGGTGTGCACAGACCTTTCTGTTTTCCCTGATTCTGCAGTGCTGGGACAGCACAGCACAGCTCAATATCCTGAGGCTGCCCGAGGGCAGTGACCAAATGTACCCTGGTTGGCTGTGCTGTTGTTTGTTAGTCTGCCTGTCAAGTATGTGGTAAGTCAGTGTCCTTCCAGCATGTAGGTATTTGAGTTTTGCCCAAACTTGAGCTGATCAAGTCATGTGTGAAGACCTGAAAAGTGCAAAACTGAAAGGTTTTCTGTATTTCATCCAACCCTTTTTGAGATAACACGGGTACTGCTGGCATTTTCCTACTGCCACCATAATTCACTATGCTTACCTTTGTTCCATCTTGGAGCAAAGAGCTGGAGGGTCTTGATTAGAGAATTAGTTGGATGATATTTCCCCTGGGCACAGGAGCAATTACTCTTTGACTTACCACATTTAGTGTTGAAGAATTTTTCTGTCTGCTCCCTACCTTTCCTTTAATTTCGTCTACCTTTCAACATTTATTGGGACTGCAGACCCTTTGAGCCTGAACTTTGAAATTACAGGTTTCGTTATGCTGTTTAAATGGACTCTATGACCTGGAGCTGGCTGAGGTTCCACAGACTGGATTCTTGACTCCGTCGTTAGCTTTGATCAATGTAATCTCATTAGTGAAAAGCATTGCCAAATGGAGTCGAATCTACTTAAGGGCATCTTTTAATGGATGCTATCAAGGATGACCAGGCTTAAATACTACTTAATTTCATATTTTTAACTCAGTTTTGCTCAGTGACAGCTCCTATTTAGTGACAGATAAAATCCTAATTTTTGTGCAGAATTGGCCTCAGAGGAGTCCCAGGCATTGACTCCCCTGGGCCATTGCCAGCACTATGTGATGCTGGAGGGGAGCTGCAGCCTGCAGAGGTAGGCTGGAGAACCAGGCAGACAATGGTTCCTCTGGGAGCTCCCTGAGAATATTATATTCATCCTTCTTGACTATCAAGATGGTTCATGCGCAAGATGAGGCCTGCCTGGCCCTGTTTGTGTTGAAGGGGTCATGGAAAAATAAGGCAATGCTTCACAAATGCTTCCTTCTGAGACTAAGCTCCCTGTTGGGGTGGGGGTGGAGGGCACAAAGTGGCTCAGCCATAGAGCTGGAAGCAGGCTCCCAAGGTCTGGGAATGGCTCTTACAGGCAACAGGAAGAGCTTCTTGGTACTTATTTTCTGATTAATGAGAGCAGTGGTGCCGCCGTGCTGGCTGTGACGCTTTGGTGGCCGCGTGGTCCGTCTCTTCCTACTGCTGACTCAGCAGAGTGACGTTGTGCCCTCGCCCTGCAGGCGTCCATCATGACAGGGAGTGTGCACAACCTGGGCCTGGAGGGCAGCAAGCTGCTCCTGGACTCTGTCAACCCCTCGGGAATGAGCCCACTGAGGAAAGCCAACTCCAGCTGCAGCGACGGACAGACTGAGGGCAGCAGCTCCCCTGCCAAGAAGAACGAGAGGAACCTGGACATGAAGAAGATCGAGAAGGAGATGCAGGAAATCATGTCCCCGACCCCCCTTGAGTTTCACAAGGTTTGTGTCGCCAAGGGTGGGTGTAACTGTGGCACTGTAATACCTCAGTGGTTAAAGCTGTAGAAGCTTTGCAACCTTGTAAAAAATCTGCTTTGCTCAGAGGGACACCCAGAAACTGGTCCTTGTTAAAGCTGGCCTTCACCAAGGTCTGCAGCAAAGGTTTCCAGAAGATCAGATTAAGATGAAGGAGCCCCATCAGAAGAGTAATGGGATTTAGCTGCCATGATTCAGCAGGGTTCAAACCTGGGCTTTGCTATTTCTCTTTATATATAAGGTTTCCAGGTCCTTGTGTTTTGGAGTTTGTTAATTGGTGCTACAGATAAAAGTGAGAGAGCTTAAAGTGTGGCCCCCTGAAGACCCATCAGCTCTTTTCCTGTGGTACACTCCATGTAGTAGGCCACTTTTCAAATCAAAAATTACTTATTTTCCCTCCGCTTCCACTCCAGTGATGGGATACTGGTTTGATTTCAGCATCCAGCTGAACATAGCCAGTTTAACCATTGTGCAAGGCAATGGTAATTAGAAAAAGTAATTAACTGTAGAAGCTGCTGATGTAGAATGCAAGCAGGGAAGGGAGCTGGAGAGGTTTCAAAACTTTGATTGCCTTTTTCTTTCCTAGTGTGACTTCAGAACGAAACCTGTAGTTATGGTAGCTGGAAAAAACAACTTTTTCATGTTTGATCTGCTTTTGCCCTTCAGGGCATGGCAAATGTGTCTTTAAATAAAACTCCTTGGTACCTGAAGGAGGAGAGCTATGTAATTAGGCATGTTATAGAGTGACTCTTCATTCTGCTGGAGCATCTGGTGTTGGCTGTATTCGGAAATGAGGTTGAGGCCAGCTGGGATGCTCCATCCTGATGCATCATCCTGAGCTTTGTCCTTCCCCAGGACCACAGATCCATGAGGCTCACCCAGCCAGGAGCACAGTCATGGGTTGTGAGCCATGGGAGAGATTCACTCCCAGTTCATGGGAGGCAAGGGGAGATTTCGGTAGTGTTGGGGAATCTGCTGTCCCTGGTTCCCAGTGTTACCCCAGGGCAAGACACACTTCTAACAGTGCTCTCCTCCTTTAGACAAGGCCAAAGAGTGACATGCCCAAGGGAAGGATGATGAGGTTGCCCATTTCTTGTGCTCAGAATGTCAGCACTTACCGATATGAATTTTCTGAAAAGGACTTGTAAATAATACGGAGAATTTTAGATGTTCCTGCTGAGTGATGTATTAAAAATGAGCTGCCTTCACATTTGACTCACTACATTAAAAATTCCCTGTGAACATGTTGATCTTTCATGTGCTGGTCTGGCACACACGGAGGATACACAGCATAACCTGGGCCAGGGAAGGCGATGCTCCATTAAAAACACTTGTTTGTCGCTCTTTTAGTGAAACATGAGTGCTGTCTGTATTACACTGCTCGCATTTTCTTCCACATCCAAGGGCGAGGGACTGTCATGGGGTTGGTTTTATGCCAGTCACCAAAGCAATTCTTCCTGTGGTGATGGTGTCAGGGAAATAAGGCTTAGTCTCTGTTATCTGCTCAGGCTAAGAAAAACCCACCCAGGAGACCCAGAGCAGAATTGCTGTAGGTCTGCACGCATTGCTCATGCTGCTCCCATCCTGGCAGCCCTGTACATCACCTCCTTGCTCTGCTGCATTGAAACCTGCTTCTTCCCTTTCTGCCTCTCCAGATGACACTCCACAAAGACCCGGAGAGCGAAGACTTTGGATTCAGTTTGTCCGATGGCCTGTTAGAAAAAGGTGTCTATGTAAATATGGTCCGTCCGGATGGGCCAGCAGATCAGTGTGGCCTCAAGCCATATGACAGAGTGCTTCAGGTAATAAATGCAAAATGCAGTTCTGGAGGCTGGGACGGAGTGAATGAGTGGCTGAGAGGAAGAGAGAAGTGAGACCCATCCATGGCAGCACTAACTTTAATGAAAGGTAATAGTTAGCCAACTAGGTGAGCTTTTAGCCACCAACTCAATGGGACCTGTGTTTTATAACAGGAAATCACTAGGTAGTACCTTCAGGTGGTACCCCATGTGGTACTCCTAGGTTACACTAGTCCAGGGCACAGCCTGTTCTGGCACTGGCCTTTTTGAGCTTGGACAGCTCCAAACAAGCAAAAAGCTGTGCTGCTTCCTTTCCTCACCCTCAGTCCTATTCCTGGTTTTTGAATGAACCAGACTGTATTGACCAATATGTGTTGCTGTGAAGCCCCTTGTGGAATTAAGTGATGTTCATGAAGTTCTGTGCATGCCTTTGACAACTAGAAGAGTTTTCTAGGAAACACATCCTTCAAGCAAGGTATTTTTTATGGATATTTTTCTTTGAAAAATGCTTCATCGGAAATAACTGATGCAGAAACAGAATAAAAACTCTGGCCAAAAGCACAGTCTGTAATAGATGTGCCCTGGGCATATTGGACTACCAGAGGGACAGAAAAAGCCTGGTGAATTTTGGAATTTGGAGAGGAGCTCTGTATGGATGAAAACCAACTATTTTAGCTTTGAGGCAGCTCAAACAGCAACTGAAGGAAATGCAACCTCTATGGAAAAATTACCACCATTTGGAAATGCAGATATTGTGACCATATTTGGAAACACTCAGATGTTTAGTTTTACTGATTTCTAGGCGGGGGTTCTTAGCAGTTGGATTAGAGCCAATACTTTATGTACATCAGGTAACTGGAGGACTGGCAGCACTGTGGGGAACCTTGTTTAAGCTTGTTATGGTCTCTAGCCAGTTGGCTGCTATACAATTATTCCTTCTCAGCTTCAAATAAAAGATGGTGCAAGAATGAGCAAGAAGCTAATTAGGCTCTGGGCTGCCTTTCTGTTCAATGTTGGATGTGTCGCTTTTTGCAAGTGCCAAGTGCTCTGGGAGGTGTGCCCAAAATCCTAAACAGAGCGGCGTGGAGACTTTGGACACCCTTTTTCCACATGCTGTGCTGCACAGCTCACACCTACGGGCACATGAGGCGACTGCCATCGTGTTGATGTGTGGAGTTGGGAGTGAGGGATCGCAGACGTGCTACCGGTGACTCCCCTCAAGAAGCGCAGAGATGCATTGCTGAGGATGCTGCGCGGTGCTGCTGATTGTGGGCACAGTGACATGCCTGAAGGCCAGCGAAACACCTCATCCCTGCTGTCACAGACCCTCTGCCTCTCAGCTGCATGGATTAACTGGAGCATGGCATTGCACTAATGGCACTTCTGCACTGGAGCTGCCTGGCTGGCACAGAGCAGGGGGAGAGCAAGCTCGTGGTTTATCTCTCCTTGTCCATGCGCGGGCTAGAAATTGTCCCTCTGCTGTAAGGAGCAGTACTGGGGTCTCTGTGCGGACACCAGCTAGGGTGGGGGGACACTGCTGGTTTCACAGACCCAGCACTGTGGGCATGCATTAATTCTGGGAAGGGGCTTGGGATGGAAGGGTTGTATGGAGCCAAATATCCAGCCCTTACCCAAAGAAGGAAGCAACACCTGGCCCCAGGGGTTATGTTCACTCCAAAGGTGTATGGGAAATTCCTTTCTCCTTTCCCTGCTTCTCATCCCCCTGCCATTTGCCAGCCTGCTCTGTCCCAGAGCTGTCATGGCATCAAGCCCAAGTGTTCTGGTAGCTGTAGGCAAGAGAGCTGGGGTGGTTTCTCCAGATGACCCAGCCTAGAAATGTGCTTGAAGGTCTGCAAGAGCCAGCAGTAACTGCTTTCACTGCTGAATCCTACAGAGAGAATTTGCAGCTGCCTCCTGAGCCCACATGAAATGCATCCAGATTCCTGTGAAATGAAGGATATAAATGGGGAGAATGGAAGCAGAAACTGTTCAGTATAGTCTGGGTTTACTTCTGGCTGAGCTGGAAAATGGTTGCCAGAAGCTTTAGGGCTTTATTTGTTTTCTAGGTGCTGAATACTTGGCACCACAAATTTAAGGCCAGTAAAAGCCATGATGACAAAAAAGAAAATGGAAAATGGCAACATTTTTTCTACAGGCTTGAACAGGAGAACTGGTTTTGGGCCCTGCAGTGTTTAATACTTGTAATTCTGCCCCAGGCACTGGGGTCAGGGCTCATGCCTGGCCCAGACTTTCTTTTCCCCTTCCTCAATCAGTTACTGCATCACTCCTCAGCTAAGTGCAGATGCTCATTCTGAAGGGGTGCTTCTGCTCTGCTCCATTATGAACCTGGAACCAGGGACCCCCAAGAGTTGTGTGTTTTGTCCAGCTGGGGTTTAGCACTAATCTTGCATTTGCTGACTAACAAACATGATCTTTCTGTTGTTCCTCCCCATGGCACGTCCCAAATCCATCCCGGCAGGTAAACCGCATCCGAACGAGAGACTTTGACTGCTGTCTGGCCGTTCCCTTGATTTCAGAGGCTGGAGATAAGCTGGACCTGGTGATTAGCCGGAACCCCTTGGCACTGGCTGCCAATGCTCCCTCGGAGGGGAACAGAGAGCTCCTGGCGCAGGTCCCCCGCGGCGCCGAGGTCAAGGCAAGTGTCCAGACGCTCTGAGCAGCGGGAGCAGAGCAGACGAGGCCTCTGCTGAGCTCTTGTGGTATTTGGGGTGTTTCTCTTGGTTTTTTGCACTGGTATGTGTAAATGCTGTATGTACCATAACCTGCAAGTGGGGAGGTGGGTCTTCAGTGAGCCTGTAGACCTCCATATATTGCTGGAAAGGTCAGAGCTGGGTGTGCATCTGGGGCTGTGGCAGTGACGGCAGTGGGACAAACTGCCAACGGGAGGAAGGAGCATCCACAGCCATCCCCCATGTCAGGGCATCCCCCTGTGCTCCTGCCATCGAGTGTGCAGCATCCTGCTTCAGACATCCTCCTCACCCTGAAAGGCCTTGGCCATCCTACAAACACACATGGTGCTATTATGTTCCTTGTTTGCTTGGTTAATCACATACAGCAGGACTGAAATGCCTTTCCTTTTATGTTGTGCCCAGCTCCATCCTTTCAACACTCCTGGCAAATCAATTCCTGCAGCCCCTTGCACTCCCGGTACAGGGCTGTGGAGAGAGCTGTTAGAAGACACATCAAAATGTGCTTGTGAGTGGCTAAATGCAATTCTTGTGCAAAAATTGGTATTTGCAGCTGTCTCCTGCCAGCTCTGTCCACACTCCCTGCCAGATCTGGCTCGCCCTGTGATGGGATGAGGCACCTCGTGTGGCTGACTCCCATGAGCAGTGTTGTTACTTGTGCTCAGTAGTGACTACAGAGTAGAGGCCATACCCAGGGCTAAAGGCCCTGAGTACCTGCCTGAATCCCCCTGTTTGTCTGAGCTTAATGGAGATCTCTTGCTTGCAAACCTGGCCTGTGCCTGGAAATAGATAGCAGAATAGCAAAATTCCCAGGGCTGCCCCTGATGTTTTGGGTCAATGAAACCTTGCTGTCTCCCCTGAGGCAGAGGCATGACAAACCCTTGGTTGGGTGGTGGTTGTGTCCTGTGTTCCTGTGGGCTGGGTGGTGTGTGCCCCTTTGCCTGTTGCTGGCGTCTTGTAGCCCCGCGGCCGCTCCCCTCCCGCCCGAGAGCCCCTGGCCCTGCGTGGCAGAGGGGCTGTGATGTTTGCATTGCCTGCCCTCTTTCCCATACTAGCACTTTATGATGATGTTCATGTCCTGGTGGCAGCATGAGGCCGGCGTCACTTTCCCCGGGAAGGCCTGGGCAGTGGAGTGGAAGAGCTCACTCAGTTGGATACGGCAGCTCCGGAGCCCACTGCCCTCTTTCCCTGCTTGCCCTTCCAGTTCCTCCCTCCCTACCTGCACGCCAGTGGAGCGTGGAGGTTGTTGGGTGGGTGTACAGCACGTGTGTGTTCGCTTTGCTGAGCCAGGACTCGTCCCCACACTGTCTGTCCCCGACATCCCCCAGTGACAGCAAAACGTATGCGGGTGTTTCCTCCAGGCACGGCCCCATCCATCTGTCGTTGTAGGCATTTTCTCTTTGAGTATGCAATATCCCATACCATTGCTGCCACACCTAGATAATGTGCCATAATTGATACCGTGGAGCATTGACAGTGCAGCCGAAAGTGTTTTTATATGCAATATTCTGAGCAGTGGAAGCTCACTGGGGCTTCTCATAGGTTTTTAATGAAGACTTTTATTAAAGGCTTTAAAAAAAAAAAAAAAGGAAGAAGAAAAACTTGGTCCTCGTATCCCTTCCTATGCATTTTGAATGAGGTGAAGATGAAATGCATTACTGAAATGTGTATTTTTATCCATATATTAGAGTGTATTCCTTGTAAAGTATTTTTATATGCTAATTTTCTTATGTATCTATGAAAGCACAATATTTAAAAGTACAGCATTTCAAAGAATATTTTAGTCCTGTTTTGGACCTATTTGTAAATCTCTGTATTTAAATGGGATTGGAATGACTTTGACTTTTTTTTAAAATTAAATAAAAGCAAATGAAGTGCGTTTGTTTTGGTTTGTGTTGCTTTCTGCTGGAGGATGGTAGTGAGGCAATGCTTTGCTTCCAGCAGCATTTTAACAGGGGACCCTGTTTGTGAGACACCTTGGAGGACAAGGGGGAGGCCACGCAGAGGGTTTGGCTGGGAGGCCACTGTTTGTAGGGCTACTGGTGTAGGTCTGGGGCTGTGCTTTGCTGCCCACCATAAGTGGTGGGACTCGGGTCGCTCCCCTCCCTGTGCCTATGGAGGCAATTTTGCTGTAGCTGTTAACGGGGAGCTGGAGATGCTCATGCATGTGGTTCCAGCATTGCCCGCAGCTTTTCCACACTGGAATCTTGGCTTGAAGCTGGGCTGCTCCATGACAAAACACTGACGCAGCAAAGCACGTGGCAGCCGTGATGGGGCAGCATTTGCAAAGCTGTGGTTAATCCCTGGGGATGGGTTAGAAAACTGCTGGAGAATGATGTGCTGGCAGGAGATGTCCCATCTGGTGCTCAGAACCCTGCATCTCCTGTGGGGTGCCTTGGGGTACCGTGGTAGCCAAATTACCCCGCCTCTGAAACTAGACATCCCAAGAGATGACTGCCACGAACCCAGAACACAGCTCCTTGTCTCCAGGCGTCGAGGATTTCTCTCCTAGGCTCCCATTGAGGGCAGCACAGGCTGGAATGCTTCCTGGATAAGGCCATAGGGAATCTCTGCTCACCAGCACAGAGAGGGTGAGTTGGAATTTGCACCCCTTTGTGACCAAGTGAGTAATGCAGGACTTTTCAGAGCCTGAGCGGGGTATAGGAATGTCCCTGGTTAGACTGGGGAATCATTGCCTTGCAAACAAGCCTTATCTGCCATCTCTGGCTGCCCTCCTGGGGTGAAGACTTCAGAACAGGGCCCTGCACCAGGGCCTTGCCAAAACCATGTGGAGCCAGCCGAGGCACTGGGGCTGCAGGAGGCTGAGTGAGCATCCATGAAATGCGAGTCCTGGGGCTCAGTGTGTGTCCAGGGGTTCTGTGTGTGTCCCAGGTAAAAGGTTAGAATGGAACTGCTCCCTGGGATGTGCCTCAGTGGGCAGCACATGCCCCTGCTGATGTCACTTCTCGTCCCATGGGCCTTGGCTGATGGGAGCAGCTGCAGCCCTGGGCAGGTGATGGCCACCAGGGCAGGTGGTCAAAACCTTCCAGCAGCAGCTCGTGGCACTTTGTGGCTTTTTAAATTTCCTGTTTATTTATTTTATTTTAACCTGAGACACACTGCAGTTGTTGCCTGTGCTCTTACAAGGCTGCTTAGACCAGACATTGCAGGCTGTGCTGATGAGAGGAGAAATTCCTGACAAAGTCCTCAATCACACCCAGCAAAACAATCAACCAAGCCAAAAAACCCCAGCTAAAGACAGCTGTGGGACTGATCCTGGGCATGGGGTGCTGGAGGCTCAGCTGTGATACTCAAATGTTTTGTTTTCACAAGGAGTAGCCACCTACATGTTGGTTTTTTCTTTCCCTACCTCAAATCAGGACTTCAGGAATGGACACTCTGGTGTTCTGTTTGACTGAAGAGGCCATCAACGAGCTTGAAATAACCAGTTTCATGCAACAGGAAAAGAAATGTTGGGGTGGGTTTTTTCCTTTCTTTTTCTTCCTGTTGGGCTTTTCTGGTGTATTTGAACTCTCACAGTAGTGGTGCCATGCATGGGCTGGGCACTTGCTGGTGAGAAATGGCTTTCTTTTGTATCACTTGGGGTTTTTTGTTTTGTTCTTTACCTCTTTGATGTATTTTGTTGTGGGTTTTTTTCCCCTCACCCCATTTTTTTTACCTATTAATTTGTCTGTATCCCAACCCATGAATTTTTGCACTTTTACCTTTCTCACTCTCTCCCCATCCCACTGGATGAGGGGGTGAGTGAGTGGCTGTGTGGGGCTGTGCTGTCAACCAGGGTAAAACCATGGAAAATGTGAAGTTAGATAGTGATTACACATATTTTATATATATAGTATTTTATAAGGACAAAAACCCCCCACACCAACAACCCCAAAATAAGTAATAGGTTTAAAGGAAAAACTGAGCCACTCAAAGACCAAAAAAACCATCCAAGGGCATAGCTGGTTTATAAAGGAAAGTTTTATTTTCAGTTATAAGGTGATTACAAACTCATCTAAAAAAGCAAAGATGACTTAAAAATATCCATATACATTTTATTTATCTAAAAAGCAAAACAGAAACTGCAAAATACAAACATTTACCATATACACAAAGGCAAGGGAGTTTTAGGATTAAATTACACTCCAGGATTTTTTTCAAATACAAATATTCCGTTTTGGAACACACAAAAAATGTTTTAAAATGTTTTAAAAATATTTTTAAGGTTTTTTTCTTTAAAAAAGCTCAGATGACATTTTTAAGGAGGCCATCATCGCCCTCGCCTCCTCGCTGCATGTGCTACTCATTATCACATTACTGTAGTCACAGTTGCTAGGAATTTAAATAATTTAAAAAACACCACTGTTTTCTTAGCCAAATACATCAAACAAGATGGACCACCTCTTACAATGTGAAGTCCCTGGCAATATTATCAGGTAACAATCACAACATTACACTGGAGAAAAAACAACATCCTATTGAACAACGAGCACTTCAGAACAGTACTGGGATGCTGCAATGCTGAGAGACCAGCGCTGGCTTCCAGGACAGGAGCAGGTCATGAGCTAACTCAACTTGCCCCCTCAGGTTTTGTTTTTTTATCAGCCTCTCAACAGAATTTTGCCACTGTTTGGTTTGGTTTTTTTTTTTTCTTTTTTGTTTTTTCCTTTTTTTTTTTGGTTTCTTTTTTTTCTTTTTTTTTCTTTTTTTTTCTTTATATATTGAAAAAAAAATCGACTCTTTCTAACAGCTGCAGAAGCAGGTACATTTGGGAACACTGTGTATCGTGCTCACTGTGCTACAGGGCTGAAGCCTTCCCCCACAAATGCACACATGTGCACAGCTCCTCAGCATCAAGTTTCTTTTTTTTTTTTTTTAATAGCTTTATTTTTCCCGTTATTTCTTCTGATTTCTCAAGTCAGGCCATGTTTTCCCGGCACTGCAAAAGGGAAAGTGAGCAGCACCATCCCACTGTGCACTGCAGAGCCATTGGGAGCAAGCCTCCAAAACTTGCTCCTTTAAAATTCTCTTCAATTTACTTTACTCCTAATGCTCGTGGTAATTAAATTCTGACGCTTTTACTGATTATTTCAAATGAGGACACAGCAGCAATACAAAAAGGCTGTGTCTGCTCTGCCATTCAATTGCCCAGCATTACAAGCAGGGTCAGGCTCTTTTCCAGTCACAAACCCTGTCACCAAAGTTTTCCACCTTTGATGGGGATGGGTGGGTGATTTGTTTTCTTAAAATTTTCAACCTGCAAAATTTTGAGCTTGTCCCTATTTTTGGTGAAATGGTATCTCAAGCTATTTCTGCTCTTGTTTTAGGACATGGGTAAATTGAAATCACCAATTCCCAATGACAACTGGAAAAAAACCACACAAAGAATGGGACTTTTTATTTTTATTTTTTAAAAGAAACAAACAAATTGAGATTTTTTTTTTTTTTTCCAGAGAAGCATTATCCATGTACACATTTTTTTTGGGCTGGCAGAAAAGAGCCACAATCTGGTGGAGGGTGTGGGGCTGGATTGGGCAGTTTTCCAGTGGGTGCTGGTGCTGGTTATATTCAAGTCTCTCTTGAGCAATCTCTCCCATTGACTCAAATTGACCACTAATACCATAAGAAAATTTTTGTGACCAAAGTATGGAGCTCAGAGCACCTCTTTTGCACTAGTTCAAGGGTTTCTTAAATGTCAAGTGTCATCAAATCAACTAAATACTTTGTTTCTTAAGCTTATCTTTGATTATAAGAAATAAAACAAGCTACCAGGGTTCGACAGTTCCTGACCTTTGCTCATGCAAATATACAAATACACAACTACACGTCAATCCTAACCACAAGGCTTTGGATGCTGATTTTGGAGAAAACAAGTCCAGGGCAGCTGCCTGAACCCACACCACACCCAACCTCCCATGCCAGGAGCCATGTGGTGCCTGCAAGTAGCCAGGAGAGTTTACAAATCCAACCTTAAGGCTTCCTCGGAGGGGCCATGGTCCAGGATTTTGTTATTACTGTCCCTCTTCCACCACTCCCATTTAGGAAAGACCATTTGGACACCCTGGCAGGTTGGCTCTTTGCAGGCAAGTGGTGCCTAAATCTCCTCAATCCTCATCCTGAACAGCTTGGCAAGATTTACACACATGATTTGCAGCCTAGGAATAGAAGCAATGTCCCCACTGTGTGCGTGCATATGAGGGTGGAAGATTTCATCTACTACTCTACTTAAACACAGATTTATTTTTATTCTTTTTACTGAAAGTGAGCAACTTCCATTGAATCTCCTTGGAAATAATGTCAGGGTCATCTTTCTTCCAAGTGTACTTGAGCTGCTTAACTAACTTGTCCACTGCATTCAATGCACAGCTTATTTAACATTTTATATACATTATGCCTCCATGAGTGATCCTGCAGGGACCACAAGACATAGAAGCTAATAATCAGTTATTCAAAAATGTTCAAATCCGTCTCCCACAGCTGGAAGTTTGCCATTGATGCAACAAGTGGGAGCTTTGAACCCAAGTGTGACAAGCACAACCTCAACAAAACTGAAAATCTCCTTAGCAAATAAAAACAGACCAGGAGGAGACTTGGAAAAGATCTATTGAATGGAGATGTCCATGTGTCTTCAGATCTACTTGAGTTATCTAATGCTGAGACAAAGAAGAGGAACCAGAAGCATCTGCAGTTGGGAAAGGAGGATTGGGCTGGAAACAGGACTGGAAACAGCTGCAGGAGGTGCTGTCCTGACAATAAAAGCTCTGCTGATGTTGTTGGGGTTTTTTCAGTGTTACAGCAACTGTAAGGCTGCACTTTTTTTTCCCCCCCTACTTTTCCTCATTTCCTCCTCTCCCCAAGAACAGCAGTGAAAACCAGTTTTGCTGAGCTGTTCCAGCAGATCATTCCTAACTCCCCTCCACCACCCCTAATTCCAGGAGCTGCACTGCTGCTGCGGGGTGGCCACCAGCACTTCTAGATGGCAAATACAGCTGCCAGGCTTTTGTATTTTCATTTACATCACAAGAACAAATCCATTGTGGACCTACTATCTCAAACTTTAAAAAGGACTTTTCTAAGTGTGTGGATCTGTTTGGACCAGATGAAACGGAAAGCTATGAGCTATGATGAGAAGGAAAAATAGAATAATAACAACAACAATAAAAAACCAGTTCTATTTATGAAATCATACTGCTTAAACACTGAGATACAGACTACTGGTAAAGTCCGTTACAATAGATGATCATTCAGAGAGATCATCACTAGTAACAGGTGAACTGAAAAGGTTTGGAAAATTAAGAAAAATAAGAAACAGGTCAGAAAAATCTCATGGGGAATATGTTCCCCTTTACATTTCTACTACCTCTTGATTTCAGTTCAACTGGAAATAAATACTGCTGAAACTCTGCTGTTTTCAAGCCCAGAAGACCCCATGAATACAAAGGTACATGAAACATGAAAACGTGTGCATTTTGTCTTGGTTTATGCTGGCTTAAATCTCCAGGATCTAGTTCTAAAGATCTCATGCCAAAACTGCACTGTTTTCCCTAGATCCAAACCAGTTCATCTATAACTAGTCATGATGCTTTAACATAGAGTTCCGCATTTACACAAAACAGGTAAAGTAGGTCATAAGAGTTTAAACAAGTAAATAGAGGAAAAAAATCAGTTGTCTTTGCAGTCAAAATAGGTAGAAAACACAAACTTTCTTAAAAAATTATTTTTTAATAAATTTGGCAGAGGATCATGTTGAAATGCAAATTTATCACCAAGAAAAGTTTAGAAATCTGATAAAATTGTTAGGTAAAAACCCCAAACTGTAAAAATGCAAATGTGCTCACTGGAACTCAAACCCCAGATATAATAAGAAGAATTAAGTAGTTTTTTTTTTTTTTTTGGCAGGAGAGGGAGGAGGGGAGAGGGGAACTGTTTTCCAGAAACAATGATTTGTTGGCTCTTGGTGAGTCCCAGCCCTCCCTTGCAGTCTTACTGCAGAGCACAGCAGGGCCAGGGAAGCTGACACAGAGAATCTTCAGTGAGGTTGTTGCATTTGTGCGAGACCTTTTCACTTGGATCATGGAAGCGACTGATTTGAATGGCACAGTTTGTATCGAAATGGGGCTGGGTTCTATTCTCTGGTAGTTGTACTTTGAAAGGTGTAGTATTATCCCTCTGGTTCTTCCTACAAAGACACTCTCCACAATATGGGAGAGGCCTGAACACCCAGCTGACTTGCTGGAGACATCTTCGATGTAGCCAAACCATTTTTTTCCCCTAACTAAAGCTTGTCTCAGCTCTATAGCACAAAAGTCATGTTCAAACTATATAATCTCAAACACAGTTGTATGACAATGTATGTATACAAAAAAAGAAAGAAATCAAACGTCAGTGTTTCATCTGCACTCACAAAACCCATTAATTTAGACCCCCCCATACCTTCTACTCCCTCTTCACCTGTGCCTGTTTTCTGCAGACACTGATTGTAACTCAAAAATGAGAGCCCAAGCTGAAGCTCACCAAGAGAGTTATCTTTGGTTACATTTTCTTGCCTTTGATTGTTAAAAAAATAAAATTGCTGTATGCATGTTTCTTTATTTTGGGCACATTTGAGGACACCCACTGGCTCTCAGAATTCCTTCTGTGACCTTGGATGGTTTCTGCCACTTGCCCAGCAGGTGTCATTTAGATGTTTGCTATCTCCAGCTATGCAAAAGTTTCCTTTAGAACTCTCATAATACAGCAACCAGAAAAAAGAAAACACAATTCTACTGTGACTGGTTTTGTTGCTGCAACTCAGCTCTCTGTTGTAAAAGTATCTACAAATTCAAACTAGAAAGATTTGGAAGTTATAGATGCAGCGATGTTTTTCTTTAATTAGTAATTATTTTGGTCCATCTCTTAGTTTTAAATCTCCCTGTTTCTGTTACAGGGAAACCAGCAAGTTAAGAAATATTTGTGCTGCTGTGGCCAGTTAGCCCACGGGAAAAGAAAAAAGAAAATAAAACTACTGTGTAGGAATGTTAAGAACTGTTTATGTTCCTGTTTAAATAAATGACAAACTCTGCCCTGACAGACTAAGCTGACAGCAGAATAAGCAGATACAAACTTTGTTCTTATCAAGCATTTCTTCTAAATACCTTTGGATAGACTACCTGTGGTATGGTAAGAAAAAAACTCTCTTCCTCTAATACAATGCCCACAAGACAAGGCTGAGTTTCGCTGGAGAACTTGTTCCCAGCACAACCTGCTCAAGTTTAAAAAAAAAAGAAAAAGAAAAAGAAAAAGGCATTTGTCCATATTTTGGACAGTTTTCAGGGATCCAATTCCCCATGGAAACATTCACCTGCACTACATAAAGTGGAACCCCCATTCCTATACTCCTTGTAGTGGTTTCTCTTCTCTTCCCAGCCTCACCTGGAATGGTACCCAATTCCTTCTGACCAATACAAAGTATTTCAGTGTTACATGTTCCCTTTGCTTTAATTTAAATTCCAAAGAGCCCTGTTTCTTCAGTAGATAAAATTCATAAATATGTTTGCCACCCTCCAGCCCTCCTAAAAATAAAATAAAATAAAATAGAATAAAGTAAAATAAAATAAAATCATGTTTTAACCCAATGATGAGCAAGGAGACTGGGGGCTCTAGGTCCACGACTGCTATTTAGTAACATGGGACAAGGGACTCACTTAGTCCTTTTGTTTGTTCCTCCAACAGCAATGACCTCCCTCCCCCAAATAAATAAATAAAGCAAATCCTGGTTACCGAACTTGGAAAAGCATTTTTGAGATACGTGGATGAAAAGCACCTGTTTGCTGTGTGATATTATTATCATCATTACTATTATTATTATTAACAATGTGTCTGTTATCAATACCAGTTACACCAGGTGAGTGGTTTTGTTCCTCCTGCCAGGGATGACCTGGTTTGTGCTCACCTCTGGACGGTCAGAGTCCAGAAATGATTCCTTTATTTTCCTGCCCCAAACCAAAGTCCAAATGAGCAAGTGAACACCTGAAACACCCAGAGGGCAGGTGCTGCTTTTCCCCTCTTGGCTGCTAAGTGCTCACCTGTGCTGCCCTGGGGACAGGCTGCCCTCCCAGTTTGCAGAATTCAAGTTTACACCAGTGCCACCACACCAAAACATGGTTTGCTGGAAAACTCAGGAGCAGGTACTCAACCACCCTGCTCACACACAAACAGCAGGCATTTCACTTAGGTAAAAAACCCTCAAAAATTTTAAAAACAACAACAAAAAAAGACTGAACCATGCCAAATCCTGCAAATGCCCTCCTCAAGTTCTCTCCCATCAGTGTGACAGAGTCCCAGCGCTGTCCTTGGGAGGGACAGCCACAAGACTGTTCACACCCAGCTTCTCTTCATCCCTTGCAAACTCCCTGCTCCAGCTGTTTGGCTATATCCCTATCCAGGGACTGCACTAAACAAAACTGTACCCACTCCCTAAAGTGACCCTGACTCCTGTCGTTTACCACAGTTGAACCAGAGGGTAGAAATACTACACCTTTGAAAATTCTCTTGAAACAGCATTTTTAAAAAAATCTATCTCTCAACAGAGCTCCTTTTGTGTGTTCTGTAGGTTACCCTGCTCCCAACCATACCAGCACCTAAAATTGCTTTCTGAGACTTGAATGTATTGCTGGCAAGACAATAAATTCAAGTGGTAAGGTGTATAATATTTAGAGATAAAGATATATATATTTAAAAAAACCCAATAATAGTAAATTCTTGTAATATGTCTAGTCTGATATGAAAGCTCTCCCTCTACAGAGAGACGTCTGCTGTGATTACCTTACAAAATATTAAAAAAAAAAACACACACAAAAAATAACTTTCTCTGTGAGAAATAAAAATAAATCCTAGTGCAAATATAAAGCTCTGTAAACCTGGTCCTATGAGAATCTATGGTTAGTAAACGGCAGTTAAAGCAGGTTTATCCTCTCACAGAGAGAGCTCACATCATGGTTTCCACAATGATATGAGTTGGCTTGATCAATCCGCCATTTGAAGTTCCATTGGGGCAGAAGGGGGTGCCACTCTCCGTTTCTTTGGACCACCGATTCACTTCCTTGGGGGCAGCCACCGCCTTTATCCTCTGAAAGAGAGAAGGAAAGCAGAGCTGAGATGCCCAGAAGGCCTCTGTGTCCCCACGTGCAGGACGCGGCATTCCAAGGACAGGGACGGGCGGCGGTGGGAGACGCGCGCCTGCGGCTCTGTGAGGCTGTGGGGATCTGTGGGGCCTTCAACTCCTGCTCAGCTGCAGAGCCTGACTGGAGGCAGGGAAGTCAGGCAGGAGGGTAGTCCCAGCAATTTCCAGCATCCTGCACGTTGGGCTTTCAGTGCTGCAAATGATGCGCGTCCTCCTTCCTCATTTAGAAACAGCTCTGCCTCTCAGCCCAGCCTTCACTGCCAAGTGGCGACTTCTGTCCTACATCTCAGCTCACAAAGGAAGAACTAAATGGCATCTAGAGTGTTTACTCTCTTTCCTTCCCTAACATGGTCTTTGAGCTGTGTTTTGGCTACTTTTAGACTTGTCTCTCATGGTGACAATGGTGACAATGTAGGCAGGAAAATTAACACTTATGCCCTGGCCACAGCTGAAAAAGACCATTAACACTTGGACAAAAACAAATGCAAGTGTTTGTGCTCTGGGAAATGTTTGGGTTTGGTATTTTTTTAAATTCTCTTTATGCCTAACCCAAAGTGTCCCACTTTCTTCTCCAAGAATACCCTGAGCTGCCTTTAAGACTGACTCGTTAGGCATAAACAAAACTAATCTGAAAACTTAGAAGAGAATTGCTAAGTTTCTTGCTTGCACAGCCTCTAAAGACCTTCCACTGCAAGAAAAACAAATTAGAGGAGCCCACAATGAGCTGCTAAGGGCAAGAGATTTCCTGCAAATCCAAACCCGAGGGAATGTGCACTGTCAAGTCTGAATCAGACCCAAAGTTTTCTAAATACCAGGCCAATCTGGATCCAGTGTTTCAGTTTGAAATAAAAGAAACGCAAATTTTAAAAGCTAAAAAGTGAAGCCCTCTCTCAAGAGGGTTTGACTTTTATTTAGTCCCCCACAGTGAAGCTCATGCCTGAGAGCCACACAATCCACAGGCATATCTGAATTTCCCTGAAATTCAATGAGTTTTTACACAACCAGGTTTGACCCAGGTCTCTCTCTCTTTTTCTTTCTCAGCGATTTTCAGGATGGTGCTTCTGTGTCTCTGTGGGCTGGAGAAGGGAAACTTGAAACTCAGAAACACCTCAGTCCTTGAATGTTTGTCCGCACGTGGAGGTAATGATTTGCCAAGCTGGAAGCTGCACAAGTGGGACACGAGTAAAATCACTTGGTGTTTATCTGGAACAGAAGGCTTTGTGTTTGTTCTGTTCCTACTGTTTGCCCAGAGGACAGCTGATCTTTAACAATCTTATTTGCCCTATCTGGGCAAGGTGGCAGTTTTCCAAGCACTACTTTGTATAAAAAGTTAAAGCTCCCTTTCTCCTCTAGACAGACAACTGCTCTTACCTCAATGAGCGACCCATCTGACTGAATGATGCGGATGACCATCACCATAGGGATGCAGATCATGGAGGAAAGGGCAAGAACCCAGCCCAGGCCAATTGCCCAGTCTGGGTATGTGTAGACCTTGTTGTAGGTCAGTGGTTTATACTTGGCCAAAGAAAAGATAAAGCATCCCTGTGGATGAGAAAGGAAAACAAAGTGAGGCTCAAAAAAACGCTAAAAGCAGTAGGGCTCTGGTGCTACCACTGGCCCTGAGGAAGACAGGCAGTGAAAGGCAGGGCTGATGGATACCATATGTACTTTAAGCCAATGGGGGAATTGTTCTTCCATTTAAATCATTGGAAGAGCATCTGCATCTGCTTATAGCATCTGCTGTGTGACAAGAGAGTGCTAAGAGATGGTGCTGAACAGCTGCAGTACACGGCCAATCCTTCTTCAGGGCTCAACTATTTGCTGTATACTGCAAGATTACCAGGATGTTCTTCCCACCCAATGAAATACTTCAAGCTGAGGTCTGCCTCAGACTGCTCAAGTCTTTTTGTTACAATGGCCTAGCAGTCCTATGTCTTAAAGTAGGAACTGTGCTTTGGAGAGTGAATTTTCTCTTAATGAATGTAGAATTTTGCCAATCCTAAGAAAAATCCACTTAAATGTAGCCAACTGCAATTTGTGCAGGCACAGTAGAGAGTAGAAAGCTGTCATGTTAACAGCTGACATCTGAGAACATGATGTCTTTGAGACGTATGTTCAAGCCTTCAGCTTCTCTTTGCAAATTGGCCTCTGAATGCAACAGCCTTCCCTTGAAGAGAAGCAGTAAGAGGTGCCTTAGCACTGCCAGACGTAAGACTTGAAAGAGCACAGGTCAGTACTCACCACACAAAGAACTGGTGTGATCACAATCCAGCTCCATTTCATCCAGGGACCAGGTCTGTATCCAATCATATCCTCAATGGCATCATAAATATTATCAGCGCCTGCAAGAACCGAGCAAATAAAAGCCCTGTAAATACTGTAGGATTAAAGCTGCCTTCCTCGGCTCCCCAAGGGGTATTTAAAGGGAAGATGAGGGTGTCAGAGGTATTCTTCAAATGCTTCCCACAGCTGTGAAGTCCAAAATGATTTTCTTGAAAAGCCCAAATGTCTGGGGACTCTCTCATCCCATCTCTCCCCTCATTATTTGGCTGCAGGAGGGCAATGCTAATCTCTCCTGCCCCTGTCACACATGCTCTCCTCTCTCACTGAACTTCCCAGAGGGATCACTATGGGAAAGACTTGACAGCAAACGGTGCACCTGCTTCTACAGAAATCTGACTTTGTTTGTTTTGCTTTTCTGAGGAGATGGAATACATGGAGAATAAGAAAATAACCAGTCCTAATCAGCAAACATCTGATTATTCCCCAGCCACAGCTCAGGCAGCTACAGAGGCCACTGTCAGACCTTGGTTCTTGGCATTGCCTAAAAGTAATGGTGCAGAATACACTTTTCAGCTCTTTTTGTACTTTCTGTTTGGTTGGCTTGTCCCTGCAGACACTGCAGCTCTGAAAGGAAATTCTCTGAGAGACAAACAGAAATTTTCATGGCTGGCCACACTTTAAACTCTCACCTCTAAACTTAACACATGAAAATGCTTAATTGTGCCCTTATTAATTAGCAATGGAAGAATACTCATTTTTTGTGGAAAAAACACTGGAGGTTGGATTCATCCCAGATGCAAATTTGTCTCCAAGAGGTCAGGGCAAATTTATACTAATGGCATGTGTCTGCTGCTGGGAAGAAGACTCTGGGGTGGCTGATCATTAAATATTTGCCTAGCAAAATTGTCACTGACTCATCAAAAGATATCAGATGAAAGGATTCTCACTTACCATAAACCCAGGCTACAGCAATACATTCAAAGAATGCAACCCACAAAAGGCATACACCACTAGCTGCATAGTAGTCAAAGAGTTGAAAAACATACATGCCACCCTGTAAAAGAGAGACACAATTGGTTAGGATCCAACAGGAAAAAAAACCCCAAGAATTCAGGCCCAGCTCCCAGCAGCATCTACCAACATATCCTAATGGCTCCTGTCCAACAAGAAGCAGCATCTAGCAAGTAGGTAAGGTAAATATTTGGCATTACCTTCCCCAGGGAATATGCATGTTTATTACAGGAATAATTCCAAACAAGACAGCGATTAAACAAAATTAGGCCACTTAGTATAATCTACTGAGACACTTAAATCTTGCCTTCTTACAAGTATTTTAGGATGGGCATTTAAAGAAACAAATAGTACAAAAAGTAATAGGTTGCCTCCTAACATTAACACCTTAAAAAGACTAAAAATGAAAGCCAATTCATCAAGAAGGTCTTTATTTATTGAGTGAAGGGGCTAATTTCATGAAAATAGTTCATTTTTTGTTTTATGACTCCATTTGTACTCTGCTGTTAGACTCTGCTCTCACTACACTGCACTTTCACTTGAGAAACTGTGGGGTTTGGGCACCTCTGTTACAGGTGCTATTTTACCTCCCACAGTAGAGCTCTTCCAGTTGTTTGTAAAATCTGACTTGGATTTTATTTTGAAGATAAATATCACAACAGTGCAGGCACTGGAATATATTTCTGTCTTGTTTATACTAGAATAAATCCAGTGGTATTTAATTAATTCAAATCTGTGTAATTAAGATAAAAATCTCTTTCCCTGAATGCCACTGGATGGATTCTTAATGTGCTCTGCTGAATGTTTCCTATATGTTTCATCATTTAGAGCTAGATGTTAATATTCATACTCATGTTGACTGGTACCTGAGATTAGATTGAACTTAATGAGGTTTCACGTTCCTGTCCCTGTGACTGAAAAGGGAAGGGATATATAACTCCCATTCAAAATGCTTTCAGATCTAGGGACTAAAGATGCTCTGTCCATAGAAAAAGCACTACTCCTATGAGTGGCTAATTCTTTGCAGTCTCAATCATAGCTAAAACTGGCCTGAAAAATGGCTAAAAAAGAGGGCAATTTGCAGCACTGGTACTACTTACCTCAGTCACCATAGTTAGTCCCAGAAGATAGCTAAGGAAACACACTATAGCGATGAAGATTTCCCGTCGGTAACCCTTCCTTAGGAAGGATGGGTGCAGATCAACTAATGACGTGATCTGTCCTTCAACTTCAACAAACTGCAGGGTGAAAACAACAGCAGAGAAATGACTTGAACATTACCTGCCATGCCACCCAGGCTCCTACTTGAACAAACCCTCCCCAGCAACACCCCAGCTCTGTACTCTGTGCTGCTCTCAATAAAGAAATAGAAGCCATCCCTTTGTAACCCTGAGGTTGGAGCATGGGCGTAATTTACAGGTTGGAACAAGCTTTCAGAATTTCTTTTTATTTCCTAGGAGCCTTCTGAGCTACCAAAGGGGCTCTGCAAATGCAAGCCACGAGGATGAAGGAGGCGCTTACGTGCCTGATGACAGGAAGGCACTTATGTGGCTTTTATGCTGTCACTGTCCCAGATGGACACAGGATGTATGCCAGAAAAGAAGCAGAGGGAAACACTCAAAAAAGTCCAAACTAGGAGAGTACCTCCCAGCCTTTTTCTGATGTGCTAGGAAACCTCACAGGTACTAGTTAGGTTAATTCCAAAATTTGATATAATTCTATTCTTGGGTTTGTTAGTGAAAATCCAGCCAAGGGAAAGCAGACTTTGATGTGAAACAGCAGCTCTTGACTGAACGTGTCCTTTCTGGATCTATGAGCAGAGTATCTCCGACTGAGGCTCTAGGTACTTCTGCAGCAATAATGGAGCTGCTCATAGAGTCCCCATTCAATGATCTGGCAAATTATTTGCACTTGTAAACCAAAAATGAAACTCTGGATAAATGAGCTAAAAGTCTTTATCTTGCTTCATGATAACTGTATTTAAACTTACTTGCCTTTGGAAAACTATATGACTGGGTAACTTGAGTTAAGCAAATAACCCAAATTAGATTTGAATAAAAGTTTAAAGTTAATCAAAAACCAGATCTTTTTGTCCCTGGAGGAAAGCAGCTACTGAACTTCCCCAAATAAAACCATGGAAGGGATCTTTTAACTGATCTGTACTTTCAACCTGGCAAGGTACAAAGCACCAAGCTCACTGAAGACATGAGGACATGGATTGGATTTATCCATCAAGGCTGCCTCTGTAGAAAAGATCTTGGCTTTAAGTAGATACACCATCTTAAGTAATAGCTTATCATGGGGAATCTATGACAGAGATAATTTCACAAAAAGAGGCATTTTCCTACCTGGCACCTCATTGCTCTTACAGCACCCAGAAATGCCCTATATCAACCCTACCCTCTTTCTGAAGCTCTGTTTTGGAAATACAGACTGCCCTATGAACAGATTTTGTCCTCCACAAAATTTTATTGCCCCCATCTTGTTACTTTGACTTGTGTAAAACTGGTTTTCTTTTTAAATGTAACCCTTTCCTTCGAGCTGATTTGATCTGCAACTGCTCTGGCATTCCAGAAACCTGCTTGACTGCTCTCCAAAAAACCAGAGGGGTGAAGGAGAGAAATTAAGCGCTCCAATTAGTTTTAATCATTCTGTGCAGTGAGGAGCTTTTTAAAATTACTAGACAGCTTCCAATATGCATAAGCATAGGGTTGCTGAACCACAGCATTGGGTACTTTCACATTTACTTTGGAGCCATTGAGAGTTGCTCACTAGAGTTCAAAGATTAAGCCATAAAGAGCAATTTAGGGAAAAATAAATATAAAAAAAATGTCAGAGATTAAGTACACAACAACTGGGTAAAAAATCCATTTACGGAGCTCTCATATGAGAGAGCATTTAGGCTACAGAAACTTTTCATCCTTATGAATATATATTTTTTTTAAATCTTAGTGACTTTCCATTTGAGTGCAGAAAACTTTGGCAATTTTGAATGTGTAGTTACCGCACAGTCCCTGGTCACCCATGTTTCCTTGTGAGTAGACTATCTAGAAATGATTTACAGGTTCCTTGGCAGTATTTAGTCCAACATTCCTACAAGTAGCCACTGGGAAAAATAACCTAACTTCCTGACTGAACTTTTTGATTTTTTTCATGCTCACTAATTAACAGCAGTGTGTGCTATAAAATCAGTACAGCTGGAATCTGAGATGCTTTCTGGCCTGTTTGGAGATACTGAATGCATGCTGCTGACGTGAAAGTCAGCAGGATCCCACATCGCTCAGCGCCTCCAAGCCCAAGGCCACCAAAAAAGGCTGCAGCTTTGTCCTCTCACTGTTCTTGAGGCCACCCTGGATATACCATACAAAACATTTTGTGCTTTTTGTACCTCATGACAACTTTGCTTTTCTTTTTTGGCACTTGGCAACTATCAAAACCCATATTCCTAGCAGTTGTTAGTGTTTTAATGATGGTGTGTACACCCTGCAGGTGATCGCAGTGGCACAGAGCACTCTGTGGAACAGACTGCTGCAGTCCTTTGTTTTAAAATAATTAAGTTTTTTTTCCAAAGTAAGAAAGTACTGCACTGCAACCAAAATGGTGGTATTTTGTGGTCAGACTAGGACTGAAATTTAGGTTAGGGAATACTGCCCTAGTGTGGTAACCCTACTAACTCCTGATGACAAAGACTTACTGAGCAACACAACATTATGAATCAACAGATATAGATTCATCAAGTGCAACCCCTACACTAAAAAGCAACCCAGACGAATTCCTCTCAAGCAACATTAGAGGTATTCTCTTCTTAATTCATGCCTGTAAAACCAGCTTTTCTCAGTCAGCAGTGCTGACACAATAAGCCACACATCTCTTATCCATTGTACTAACCTGGCTATCCAGTCCAAGCAACAGAAGCATAATAAAAAAAAGGATTGCCCAAAAGGTGGGCAGTGGCATCATGGACACAGCTTTTGGGTAGGCAATGAAGGCCAGGCCTGGACCTAGAGAAAGAGAAAACAGGGAGGGGGGAAGGGAAGGGAAGAAAAGTAGTAAGTACCAGCTCTTTGGTAAAGGTAGCCACCCTCAAATTCAGGAATGCCTGGTTCCGTTCAGATAAATCCAAACGCAGCTGGAAATACCAGAAGTGAAAGAGTTTGGCTCTTTTATCTGAAATCGAAGCACGCATGACTACAGCAGAAACCACAGGCAAACCCCGAGGCCAGTGCTAACAGATCTCCAGTTTTAACATCTGTCTCAAACATGCCAATAATGGAGGTGTCCTACACCTGCCCTGCACAGACACAGGACAGTCTTGGGGGCCGGGGGGCAAGGGGTGACCCAAGGGAATGGCAGAATCCCACTGCTAGCCCACATGGTCATGGTGAAGATGATGATGATGAAACTCTTTTGCATGCAGGGAAGGGGACTCTGCTATAAACATTCCCTGGGATCTCCACTAATGCAACCACTGCCTCCCTCTGTATGCAACCTCCAAACCCTGTGTGGCTGTTCTAAAGTGGGGTTTGCTCTCCAAGGAGTTTGCTCCTTCTCTCTTCTGCAAACCCTCCCTGCTGCACTGAGTGATCAGGCTACTCCTAATTTTATCAACTGCAATTGAAAAAACTGCTGTTAGGAACTGCTGGGGTGTAAAATCACTCTGTGTAAAATTGCTTCCCCGTTACATCATCTGCCCCTATCCAGGCCAGCCTACATGGACCTGCCACGGTGACACTGAGCATGACCATCATCAGCCCCAGCTGTAGGATGGGTTGCAAATGTAGGAGGACCAATGGGGCTGGGGCTGAGTGCTTGAGGTTGAGTGCCCAGGTTCTCTGCTCTGGAACCTGAAGTGTGGAGTGCTCCTCCCTAGATGGGGTCTCGCCTGCCCTGTGACCAGATGTCACCTCACTCGTACCCATACGGAGCACAGGCACAGTGCTCATCTCCAGAGGCTCCCTCACCTGGAGCCAGGTGCTATCAGCTGTCCTTTGTGAGAGCTTCTGTGGAGAGAGGAAGAGCCCTCCACCAGTGGGAGACAGGAACACTGGCAACCCAGCATTTATGGCAGGCTCTCAGAGGAGATGAAGAAATTTGGTGAGGCTGACAAAAAATTCTGAGGGCAGATTTAAATTCAGAGTGAAACCAGGAATGCCTGGCTCATCTGCTTGTTTACTTTGAGGAGCTTTCAAAGTGCCAGTTTTCAAGTGGATTCATGTAATTTTCAATAGGAAAAGGCATTTTTTTAAGATGCTGCAGTGTGGGGCCAAAAAATGTTATTTCTGATCTGTACAGAAAAATCTCTAACACTGTTCTTCCTACCTCCCACTTTTCCTTTCCAACAAGAAAGATGGAAAAAGAAGCAAGAGAAAGAGGTAAAACAAGATGACTTTTTTTTCAAACTAAAGAAAACTTTAAGTCACTGAAAATAGTTGAACATAAATAAATACAAATTAGCCAACAATCAAGTAACTAATTTTATTTTAAATGAAACACAACTAAGATTTTATACGACAGAAGATACCAGAAAAATTGGTGAATGTCTCAAATTTTGGGGAGCTTTGCTTTTTTCCCCCTTAATTCAGTGGATACAGTAGATCCTCTTTGAGGGAGAGCTGCTACCAGATGGCATTTGCAGCTATCTGTGCAATTGATGAGACAGATGTGAAACTGCCCTCCTCAAAATTTGCTGCAATTCTGTATGCTTTGGCCAGTGAAACTGCTCTTGCACTGTGACACCAACTAATACCAAGTGCCCTAAGCCCTGAGCTAATTTTGATTTTCCTTTGAAGCTAAGTGTTGAAACATAAAAAGTCCATGTGAAAGAAAATGTTCCTGGCAAGCCCTCAACCGAAACATAAATAATCTAAAATTTGTATTTAATTTGAAGCCCTGTTGTTTTGAAGGGTGTTTTGCAAAAGTGAAGCACTTGTGGCTGCTATTAAAAGCCAGTGAGGACTGCCACAATCCCAGCCCACGCACTGGCCGATAGCCATGGAGTGCTGTGGCATGGCTGGAGAGCTGCAGAGGCAGAGACCAGGAAGGCATCAGGAAACCCAAGGCACTATCCTCAGACCTGCTTAATCTGAATTTGTTTGCAAATGGAATTTAAAAAAAAGCAAAAAAAAAAACGGAAAAAAAACCCCACAAATCTTGTGCTGGTTTAACAGTGCTACAAATTGCATGGGTGGCAAAGTATTTTTCCCAGCCAAACAGAGGCCACATGGATTAGACAGGACTCACTATGGTTTTTTTGAGCCCCAACTGCTTTCCTCTCTATCTTTAAAAGAACTTCTGAATAACAAAAAAAAAGCCATTTATTAAAAATCTGCTTTCAGCGAGGAGTCAGAGAAGTCTGAGTTAACTGCTGAGTAAACCTGCTAAAGCCAGTGAAGGCTAGCAGTGACCAGTGCCTTCAGCAGGAGCCAGCCCTGCCTGACAAGTGTGTCCCAGGCACATGGCACCAATGCTGAATTTGGCACTGGGAAAAAATGTGGCCATGAGATTCTGATGTCAGCAAATTTGTTGATGTTCCCGTGGCTTTCAGGAGGGCAAACAAACGGTGACATGGATAGGGCAGGAGGAATTTAACTCACTGGGCAGAGACGGGGTCTCAGCCCTGTGGACATCTCCTGCCAAGTGCTGTGGCCAAGCAGCAGCACCTCTGCTCACTTTTCCCTGACCCAGGGGAGCAGTTCTGACCTTGCATCAAAAGAAACCAAAAAAGGCAAGGCCAGAAAAGAGAGGCTCAAGCACCTGCTGAATCCTTCTGTGCTGAAAAGCAGCAACAAGAACTTTGCCCAGAGCCCTGTGTGGGTCCAGGGACACTCATCCCAGGGGGACCAAGTGTCTTCAGTAGCTCTGCACTTATCTCTCTGAGAAAGGCAGCAAGAAAACACATGGGAAGTGGTTTGGACACTTTTGGATAATTTTAGTAGTGTTTGCTGTCATGTAAAAATGTCCCCTAGGACTTAGCCAAAGACCAGCAGGGACAGGCACCCACCGCACGGTGAGACAGCTGCAATCTCTGGCCATCAGTGATGTGGATTTAAATAAAGGAGTAGACAACAAAATATGCAAAAAATTCAAAGGCCGAGTTCAGGAGCAAATCAGTGCCCTTGCTGTCCCTATAATAAGCTATTAAACTCCTCATTTAAAAAAATGCTTTTTGAGGTGTTGAAAAAAGGCTTTGTAAACACAGAGTCAGAGTTAATTTGTGTTTAAACATTACCTAACAATCCAGTGTAACTATGGAATTGTTTAATTCTAAAAAAGTCAAGTGACAGGAATGTAGCTGCCTGTATCAGAGATATAATAATAAAAATTAGAATAAATATTGACCAGATAAAAACCTAATGTACAAATACTTAAAAATACTACTCTTGGAATTGATCCACCTACATATAAATAAAAAAATTAGGGCTATTTATGATTCATTCAATAGGATTATTCCCTTGCTTCCTGTTTCCAAACAAAGCAATCAACCTCTGAACAAAGTAAGCTTTATGGACAAGATTGTTACTAATTGCACTTGCAAGAGCTATGCCAATTGCAGCCACCCAAGAATCCAGCAGTGCCATCAATGTCATTAGTTTTTCATTAGCCCTTCTGAAGTGAGATATTTTTCTTAAAGACTTAACTCCCAGAGCCATGTGACTAGAAGATATATTGACTTTTTCATTTTAATAGCATGTTTGCAGAGCAAATCTTTCAAATACTATGCAGGTGAATTAAAAGCACTCAAAAAATTAGAAAGAAGTATCCAAAGTGCACTCAGGTGACATCGTTATTACTAGAATCTGATTAGCTTTAAGCCTCATAGCTGTCAAGGCCTGATTCATTATTTTTCCATGGTAATTCCCAACTAATCTGTCTCTTCTATGTGAAAACACATGGTTACACCTGCCCTCATGGACTAGAAATGCACACAGGAAAAATGTCTTCTGTTTTGTTTGAGATACAGTTACAAGCTATGAGGATTTAGCTTCTACCTCTGCATGTGCATAGCTGAATGTTAATGGGAAGGACACTTCTGAAATAAGGGAGGAACCTAAGTGTTTCAAAATGGACTTTGACAGTTCTGCCAACCTCACCCTGAAGCTACAGAGGACAAATGCAGGATTGCAACACCTAGAGTTCCTGCGGGTGAAATGGTCCACAAAACTCTGGAGATGGAGTTCTCCAACTTCTCTTGCCTTTCAGTGAGATTTGGGAATGTATGTGTGTGTGTCCTTTCAACAGGACAAGGTACTAATCCTACTCTAGTGCTGTGAACAAGCAAAACTAAGCTATGAAAAATACATAAACACTGGCAATTTGCATTTGAATGAAAATAAAGGTCTGAAAAGAAGGATGGAAAAAATTCTCGAATCAATGACATTCTGGTCCCTAGATAATGGTGTCGTTATCTTAGTTCTAATCTCAACTCAAATGGATTAGCACACTCTAGGAAATGTGTTTGCCACCCTGTTAATCAAGACAGAGTAAACAGTACAACCCCGGCTAACCCTCACTGCTCTAGATTAAAGCCCAGATCAACAACGTGCTTATTTTTTCTGGCAATTATGGGAAATCTTGTTCTGTTTTATCACTTAGATGTTAGCTGATTGGGTCTGCAGAACTTTGCTCACACGCTGGGCGGCAGTGCCCACCACCACTGCCACCAACACCATCGTACCTGACTCTGCCACATCAGCAATGTTCACCCCTTGCTCTTGTGCCATGAAGCCCAGGACGGAAAAAATTGCGAAGCCAGACACAAAACTGGTACCACTGTTCAGGCATCCCAGCAGCAAACAGTCCCTAAGTCACACATATGTCATGGAGCAAGTTAATTAAAAAAAAATTAACCCATTGTCCCTACTTTATTTACATCATTTAGCTAAAACACTAAACCCCCTTGGATGGAAACTTGCCTATAGCAGTTGTATTTGTACTTGTTGTAGCTCCCCAGGGAAGTCATTGCTCCTAAGCAGATTGCATATGAGAAGAAGATTTGTGTCCCTGCATCTATCCAGACCTAAAGGGAAAGATAGAAATACTGTTATTACCAGCATTGTTGCATTGCAACAATCAACACAAACACACAGTTCAAACTAAGAAACATTGAGGGTGAGAGCTAAAGGACCAGGGAGACAGGGAAAGAGAACAACATATTTGCAAGTCTGGCTTTCACAAGGAAAAGAAAATTGTTAGCATCAGAACCCAGAAGAACATAATCTCTACAATAGTTCCTGTTTCCCCTCCCCAGAGATGCTCAGTATTTCTAGTTTCTTAGTCATTCAGCTGATCCTTCCTGTTGGCGCAACAATAAACGTGTTTCAGTGCAATAGGAAATGCAGAAGTATTTATAACATTGCTCATTTCTCTTGTAACTCATTTCACTTAGAGTCAGCCAACAGATTCCTTAAACTGAGGATGTGAAAAGCTTGAGAAACAGGTTTGTGTATTTGGTTTGTTTATTTTTCTAGCTTTCTGGTTGTTTTTGTACCTGTTCAAATGCAAGATAAAAAGCCATAGGGGTGGGGGGAAAATAAGCAAAATACAATGCACTTTATAAGATACATATTTGATCTTGGTCTCATGAGTCTTTGTCCTGATTACATTAAAAAAAACACATACAGAGTGAAATAACTGTACGCTATGAACTTCTTGGCTAGTAAATACCTAGCAAACTATCAAAACACATCCTCTGAATCCCATCTGTTCTTTTCTTTCTGCGAATTCAAGTATGCTAGCACCAGAGGAAACCACCAAGGAGTCTGAGTAAGTGAGAATGTAGACTGAGGACCATTACCTCCTCCCTCCCACCATCACTTCCCAGCACCTTGCTGACTACTGTCTCCTTGGAGTGATGCTTTTGCTAGACCGTGGGTGGGAGCTGGCCTGCTCACATGAACCTCTCCAACATTATCTGCTGACACTCTGGTTAGGCTAACAGTAGATCATAAAAATTATAGAGTCCCATAAAAAAAAGACTAAACCATAAATATAATATCTCCTGTGAAAAGGGTGTCTTGTAAAAGAGGGGAAGACTAGAGAACGAACCAAATTTTCACTGTTTCTTTCAATTACACTTTTCCTACCTCAGTTCTTTAGCGACCATTGGAGTTTTATTTTAACCAAATACTCATTAGAAAGAAATAGCAAAGACAGATGTTATTTCCTATCACTGTGACCAACATTTTATTATTTTCAAAGATCCCCTGTTCTATTTTTTTTCTTCAGGGGGTAATATTGCATTTTTTTTTCATTTCTCACATGAACGCTATTGGCAAAAATGACGCTGATCTGCTCAAGTGTCCCATACCTGCGCTCTGTGAGCACAGACAGAATTTCTATCTATACAGAAAGAGTCTGGCTCCCACTAGCCAAGGCTAAGCAAACAGTAGTTCCTGTGCCTCAGAAAGCATTTTCTCCACCTTTGCCTGAGTTTTCAATCTTCTATAATTTCATTCACTTCTCTCCCCATCTCCTATTGAGCAGAGGGAGATAAGCGACACTGGTACTCACAGTTGTTGCTTGTTGTTCCATCTGTGAAGCCCACGTGTCTCTCCTTTGAAACTAAAGACTATCCTCATTAAAAAAAATGCATCTCCCTTACCTTACCAACAAGAAAGCTGAGATTGTATAACGGGACAGAGTCTACAGCCTCAGAGTCCTTTGACACAAAAAAAATATACACGCATACACACACAAACATACATACACATGGAAAGATGCATTATCACATTTAACAGCGACCTTCTCAAGCAGATCTCTGGAAAATATAACCCAGCATTAACATTCATGCTGTATTTGGACCTCTAAAGACCGTGGAAAAAAATTGTTTGTCACTACATCAGCACCATCACCCTCCACCATTCCCCTTTGCACAGGAAATCATCCCACTCCCCACTCCTGGTTCTGTACCTGTGGGTCAGCTAACCGTGAGATATCAGGGTAAAGATAAAACTTGATGCCTTCTGCAGCTCCAGGCAGGGTCACGCCACGGATGAGTAGAACAAGAAGCATGATGAATGGGAACGTGGCAGTGATGTACACTACCTGAAAATAAGAAAAGAAAAAAGGAATGTTTAGTCTGTGGCAGCCAAAGCTCCAGAACCAAGAAAGGTCTAACAGTGGAAGTTCAAAGCCCCCTCATACCTAAAAAGGGCCCAATCTGAGTTTCTGTGTGTACTTTTAGTTTAATGGTCTTTAACACCTTACTGCCTTAGGTCTGAAGGCAATGCATGGATCCCTCCAGAGGCCCCAGCCAACAGTCAGGTCACTCAGACATGATTTTACAACTCACGACTTTTGTCCAAATTCTGCCTTTGCGCTGTTTGTCCTCCTCACATGACAAGTGCACCTCTGCCAGGGAAGTGAAAAGGTTTACTCACTGAGGCCCCCTGAAACATTATTACCTCATTCTTTATTGGAACTTTAAAACTTACAAGCTGCAAACTGTTTCGCAAGCTCTGCTGCTACCTCTGACCTTGCTGTGCAGCCCCACTACTGCCCCTACAGTCAGCTTCACCAGGGACTGTGTTCAGAGATTAAGGTAATTTAGTCTGTGCTCCCCTGTGTCCCTTCCTATCTCCTTGAACACATCAAGCCCTTCAGGTTGGCATCAGCCTCAACAGTGGTAATTTCCAGTCCTGTAACTTCATTCTTGCCTTTGCTGCCTATTCAGCAACATCATTATTGGAAACTAAGGCTCTATTCATCCAGTTTGAAAATACGTCTTCATTATCTTTAACCTCTATTCCCACTCTCTTTGAATAACAGCCTACTTCTTCTCTTCTTGTTATCTCCTCATTCATTTGATGAAAGAGCCCTTTGCTTTCATCTCCAGCACGAGGGTTAATTGAGCTTGCATTTGGACAGTTCTATCTTTAGACCCACACTTTTTGACCTCTAACATTTTGCTTTCTTTGCTCATCAGTGCTTTCTCTCATTTTTTATATAACTGCTGTGCTACAGTCACTACTGTCCAAGAAAGGGCATTTTTCTTGGAGTCAGATGATTCCCCCAGGTAATTACAGTTGGCTGCCATGAGTTAAAATGTATTTTTGTTTTCAGAATTTGCTTAACTACTGCAAAGCTCCCAGGATGCTCCATTTTTCTTCTTAAGTGTGTCCTCTGAGAATAACGAGGAGAACTCAAAGCCTGCATTGCCATAATAATTCACAGAGCGGGGCTGATTTCATAGAATGAAATGAAATTTTTTCATACATGCCCTTTTAATTCTCTCTTTGAATTTTCTGTATATTTTCCAGTGACAAATAACATGTATTGCACATTAGCTTGTTTCACTAAAACCAGGAAAAAAGGGGGATTTCTGCACCTTCTTATTTTTTTTTAATAAGCCAGGCCTATGAAAAAATCAATGTTTTCTTACAAAAAAAATATACGTTGAGGTATTTGCAGGAACTGAATGAACAAAAACTCACAGAGAGGTCTTTTCACTGCAGGTAGAAATTCTCTCACGATGCTGCAGGAATTTTTAAGATCAAGCACATTATCTAAAGCTTAAATATAACTAATATTTTTCATCATGATTTTGTGTTTATTTGTCCAATGCTTTACTAAAAGATTTAAAAACTACATCTTCCCCCCACCCTGCTCTCCAAAGAGCCATTAACACACTGGAAAGCAGGGAAGTGCTATAAACAACCCTCTACTAAAGTAAACTAGACTTCTCAAATAATTCAAGTCCTCCATTAGAGTTTACAGTTTACTTTTGTTTGACCCCAAAGTTAATGGAGTCAACCGGAGACTTTCCAATGGTTTTGTTGGTCTTTGGCTCCACACCCGCACGAGCTCTGATGCCGAGAGCGGGGAGTGAATTCCTGACAACCGCCCTGTTTTAGACGTGAGACCATTCTGCAGGATTTGCAGAGAACACAGATTTTTAGATAAATGATTTTAACAGACCTGTTTTCAACCTGTTATCTTCAGGGGAGTAGAAATAGTACCCTAGGGGGATTGGAATGCCTCTCTGTGCTACTGGAGCCTTTACTGAGCAGACACCAGGGTTGCCAAAGGTGCTGCAGACATGTTCGCTTCCACCCTGCTGCTGCAGGAGATTTACTGCATCCACCTTTACTATAAAACTTGTACAATCTCCTCACTGAGTCACATCAATCAGAGGGAATAGAGAAACAAACATTTTTGTCAATGTGTGCTTTAGAGGTGTGGAAGCTGTTCTTTGGGGGAAATGTGGCAGGAATCCAGAGTAAGGCACCAGCTTTTTAATGAGGCTCATTGATAAAAATCACAGAAAGCAAGGCAGAAACTGCAGCAAAGCAAGTGGTTTAGTCAACAGTGGAATTGATGAGGTCTGGCTTCCTACAAAGTTTTGTCTCCTGGTTGATTCTGCAGCATGCAATAAGGTAAAACTGCTAAATGATGCTCTTTCTGCAGCTGAGGCACTTGGAATTTCTCGCCCTGACTTTTTTGGGGACTCATAAAAGATGAGTTCACACTGCGGTCTTTTTCTTAGGAAGGGCACTAATGGGGTCACTTTCTTCCACCTAGTTGAGAAGAAATGCAGGGAAGTTAGTACCTTGAGATCCCTCCTCCTCTGTCAGACTTATCTGAACACTGTCTCAAGCAACAAGTTTGAAAGTGGAGAATTACGCAAACACAGTGGCTTCAAAACTCATGAAAATGGGTGTAAAAACACTACTGAATGCAAGGGGGAATAATGTTATGCTTTACACTAAGTGACTGACCAAGACTTGCACTGGGGCAGGATGTTCAGGAGTGAGTCAACTGTTATCCTTTACAGGAAAACATGTTTCTGAAGAGCATGTGATGGGACTAAACCCACAAGCTATGCAGGATCTTTGTTAGTGACAAAGCTCCTGAATGAGTACCTAAGTTTAGTCTTGTGTGTCTGCACAGAGCTCTTCTGTAAATGACCGGCATTTCAAAAATGCTGTGCATCCACCAGTTTCCACTGCCCTAAAACATCCCTACCACAGCTATGTTAACATCCATCCTGCTGCACTGGGATGAACTTGACTGGAGTGAGAACACAGACACGCAGTGCAGAACACCACCCATCACAAGCCTGAGGCCTTCTGCACTCATGACATCAGTGGGATGCTCGTCCTCCTAGAGCCGAAGTGGTGCTCAATCTGTGCTTGTATCTGCTTCTTTATGCCCTTCCCGTAATGGCTACTTGACTCACAGGCATTTTGGGCATTTGTAATGAATTTCAAAAGGCAGTTAAATATGAATTCTTCTCTTACTCAGTGTAAAAGTACAGTTTTTCCTGGAAATGGTGAATATCTTCAAGAACAGCATTACTTAGTATTCCTAACATCTCTAACTGCAGTGATTATAAAATGGGTAAAAGAGTACTTACTTTCCCAGTGGATTTGACTCCTTTCCAAATGCAGAAGAAACATATCACCCAGACAAGGAGGAGACACAGTGCCAGATCCCACTTGATAATACCAATATCTTCGATTCCCGAGGACAAGCTCAGCACATTGCGCCTGAATATTTGAAAGGAAACAAAACAAGAGAGAGATGCAGGAGCTCAGTTGATGCAGACTCTGGTTGTGATGGCTGAGAATACACAATGGTGTGCAGGGAGGCTGATGCACAGACAGACCTCTGCTCTCACTGACTTGCTAAGTCAGTGGCTTATGTGCCCAAAGCCGTGCTTTGCAAACCTACATCTCCCCTGTGTCTGTAGGACTCCTTAATTCAATATACTGCACAACATATAAAAAATTTAAGCTCTTTTTAGCAGCCCATGACCACCCCAATATCAGATAAAAAAGTATTTGCTCTCTTGAAGATCCCAGACAAACTCTCCCCAGTGAAGCCACCTGGCAGCAGTAGACACCATGTTTCCATCATGGACACTTGCAGCTGACCTGTATCCACACATTTTTGATCCTTTTCAGTTCATTAGCAAGGCTGCCACGAGGAGGAAAGAGAAAAAGCAGTGCAGCAGGGAAGTGTCAGGCCATGCAGCCTTGCAGGGTGAAGGCTGGAGCCATTATCTGTTCTCCCCTTGGGGCCCCCCAAACAAACACTGCCCGGGTGCTGCCACCTCCCCTCAGCATCCCCGACACCAGGGTCTCACTTAGCTAACACCAGATTATGTGGGAAACTTTATTCCCTCACTTAGGTTAATAAATAAAAAGTAATTCCTGACCTGTGTCTTAAGGGACAAACATCTGACCATTAGAAGACCCTGATCCAGGTGGGAAATATTCATTAAGGCTTCTCTCTTTTCAAAATTCCCATGGCTTATCATTAAATACTGAATTTAAACTATTTTAAAAATAATGTCATGCAACATACATAGTCCTCACACACTGCACAGACCTTGTCATACTCAACACTTCATTTGTCAAATATGCAAAAGAACAAACTGTTTCTTACTGTTCACTGAGCTAAAACTCCTCTGCAGATGAACCCGGTAAACTCTGAAGAGTTACTGCAAGGTTTTTTAGTCAAGGAAAAGTTTGACCTCAATTAGCACAGAAATGCCTTGACCCAAGACTATAGAAGTGAACTTGCTACCTAACAAATATTTTTATTAATTGTGAGTTAAATTTTATTTTCAGACAGCTATAAAAGTCAGGCACTTTCATTCACCAGAGTTGTAGAGAGCAGAGCCCAGAGCAGTCTGGGTGCTCTGCTGGGTCAGGCCCATGTGTGTGGGGTGCCCAGCTTAGCGTGGGGATCCACTACAAGACAGACCACTGTGGTTTGGTTTTCCCCTGAACTAATGAATTTTTCTTTTTCTATTACCACGGAAATAATAGTGAATGAAGTCACTGATGGAAAATTTGCAATTAGTTTTTGGAAAAAGCCCTGGATCAACCAGTTTAATAGGACTCAAACCCTCGCCCATCTGTTTTTGCATCTCTGTTTGCCAAACTCGCTTGGATTACCTGTGTGACCATGTTCTCACACCAAATGCTTTCTTCTCTCTGAAAGTGTATGTATTTTGTTATGGAAAAGGACTAATGGCACCAGACAGGGTAAGTCTGCCCTAATCAGCACAGCTATTCAACAGTTATGAGAAACCCCTCAGTAATGAATATTTGGCATAAAGTTGCAGTCCTGCTTCACCTGAGCCTAAATAAACAAAGGAAAAACCCGCTGTGCATATACAAAAGAAGAAAATACATTTATAACATGACAAAGTTTAGCCACAACCTTCTGTGCCTGTTTAAAAAATAGATGGCAATTTTCCAATCAAAGGGGCAGTTCGTATTAAAAAGGCAAGTCTATAGAGCTGGCTCTCAAGAAACTGTGAATAATTAACTGCAAATGCCTTTTGGAATTGGGAGCTTTATTAATGCATTCAGCTAAGACTCCTTTGCTTTTTACTATGGAACTAAAAGCAAGTGGCCATCTCTCCTAGAGTTTGCCCCAGCAATTCTTTCAAGATTTTTCAAGGACACCCCAGTGGGCTGCTGAGAGCCAAATATCTTACTTTTCTATGTAAAAAAGCCAGATATCTCACTTTCCCATGTGAGGCAGCAAGCATCCTATGTTGCACTGGCCTTCTCTGCCCAGGGTTATCCCATCTCACAGAGACTGACTACTTCAAGGAATACACTCAGAATTACCAGGGGATCTTCAGCATTACAATTGTTTTATGAGTTCTAGCCCTATATGTTTTTGCAGAAGCACTCAACCTGGATTTGTGACCCTGTAAATTCAAGTTCAGGAAGAGCATGAGCTGGGCTGTGCTGATAACTCTTCAGTTTTGTTACATAACCCTCGTGCTACAGAGATTCAGCCAAGCCCACTCAGCTACCTTCACACCACTCACACACGGAGTTGTTACTTACTCAGATTTATAGTCTTGATGCTGTCATTAACTGTCACTCATATATAATCAATGGGACAACAGGCTGGGGCTGAGTTTGTTGTAAACAGGAGCTCCTGACCCTTGAACACTAATGTGTTCTAGTGTGTGCAATATGGAAATGTAACAGGAGCTGTAACTGTCTCTACAATATAAACAAAAATAAAATGAAGAGAGTTATGCAATCCTTGAGGGCTATTCCAGCTCATTAATCAAGTGAATGCAGACAGGACCTTTCAAACCAGGAAAGGTGAAGCATCCTTTCATGTTGGATGAACAAGAATAATTAACACTGAAGAGGTTGTACAGAAGAATATTAAAAGGAGAATACAAAACAATTTTTAAAACTCTCAAGTTTGCTCTTAGAGGCAGAGACAGCTGCTCTAGATTTTGTTTAGTGTTTTGTGTTGCTCCCTTTAGGATTACGTGCCATTAGCATGTGATGGTCTTTCTTGGGATTTGGACGAATAAAGTCTGCTGATTACCAAATATTTATAAACACTTGGCCAGCACCAGACAATCAGAGGTTTTGTTCAACCATAATTACCCTGTTACACTTATCCCTTATGTATTAATATGTGTGTAAGCCTTTAAGGTTTTGGACTTCCAAATAAAATCTTCAGAAATAAGACCTGAAGCATGTGATACCAAGAGGTAAGTCTCCTGATATAAAGCCTGATTTCCTTAACCCCCTTTTATTGCTGCTCAAGCAAGCATGTGATTTGCACAGAACATTAATTCAAATGAACTGACATGTCAGGCTGCACTATATGTCCAGCCAGGCTGAGTTGTTCAACGTGAAGAGGTTAATGCATCAGTGTGGTCAATTATACCTGGGCAGCACTAGTTTTGCAAAGCAATACTGATGAGGACACTATATAAATGTCCTACAATAAAAATGGCATTGGGTTTCAGAAACCAAATACTCACAAACCTCTGAATTAAACTGGAATTAATTGTGCCACAAAGCAGATGGATATCTTCAGTTAAAGACTAATTATTTACCTGTCCTTTCAATGTTGGTAGCTGGCTGGCTGGCTGGCAGCCAGCATTGTTTATGGTGGCAAGGTACCTGAAAGTTCTTAAAACTATTTTTAATTTCAGAATTGTAAAGAATAGTAGCATGGCTGGGGAAAAAAAAAAAGGGGATATTCAGTGCTTGCACCATGTAAGAGCTATGCTACTTTAATTACAACAGTGCTGCGTGATCTCTGCTCTTATTTGAAGACATCAATAGTTATTTATGCAGAGAGAACAGCTATTTTTAATACTCTTCTAAGTGTCATGACTCCTGAAGGCAGCTTGCTCTGTCAAGGACAGTTTTGCCCATGATGAAACAGTGAGTTATGGGCAGTATGTCTGTCCTAGTAGGATTACAGAGCCAAGCTCCTCCCTAGCAAGACTCCAGGGAAAAGTTCAGCTTACAGTGTCTAAAACTGTTGAGGACACAAGTTAAAGTGGCTGCAAAGTGCAGGGAGAGCTACTCCAGGAGCACTAATCCCTGAGCAACCTTTGCTCTGACTCTGCTACAGACACAGTGAGGGCACAGCTGAGGACAGGAAAGTGTGTGAGGATCAAAGATTTGTTGTCCAGCCTCAGGCACCTCCAGCTTGAGCACATCTACAGGAGGATTTGGCTCAGCTGGCAGGGGAGTTTTCTGACTTGGTTTCTCTTAGAGGGAAGTTAACTAAAAGGTCCATCACCAACATGATCCCAGAGGGACATCATTCCCCTAGCCCATGGCTGCCCTGCCATAATACCCTTTATCACATACTGCTGTGTTACCCACAGAGAGCTCTGCTGTTCCCCAGTGCACTGGAGCCCTCACTCTTGTACAGTCCCTTTCCCAGTCCCTGGCCCTTTTCCTTTCTGCTATGGTATCTTCAGTCTCCTGAAGTGGACATGCTGCCTGGGGCCAAGGGAGACAACTCGGCCCACAAACCTGTACAGTGCAGGAGTAGGAGCTTCCAGAGCAGCAGGACAATCCCATGGCCACATCAGGAGCCACCAAGCTCATGGCTGCCCCCAGGTACAAGAGGACTGTCAGCAAAATTACTCAACAAAAGCGGTGATGAACACAGTGCTTTGGGAGTCTGGGGGAGCAACTATTTTGGGACAGCACTGTGGACCTCTGCTTCCTTGGGAGGCCGTGAGAAGACGTTTGAACACACGACCAAACCAGCCACTCATTTGGATTCAAGGCCTTCAGTCCCATGTCATTGTGGGAGAGTCCAAAGGAGTGAGAGCTCCTTCCTCTTCTACTGCAACTTGCTTCTCAGTTCCCCCAAAACATCCAAAGGTACCATTTAACAATTGTTCTCCAACTTCCTCCATATTTACAAGGGACGAAGTAAAAAAGCAGCTGCCCCTCAGCACGGAAACACAGAGCTTGTGGTGAAAACTCTGCTCTCACAGCCTGCACCCTGCCCCTCACACCAGCCACCAGAGCCTCCTGACAAACTACCAATCCAAGATTCAATCTGCCCCTTTGTAGTTTGGCTCTCATGTTACAAATTTTAGCACAGTTCCTAAGACTATTTTTTTCTAAACCTAATGCATGCCAAACATCTTCAGCACGAACACGATTCCTGCTGGGGCTTTGGCTGATGCTTATTTTTAAAAATAGAGAAGTAGGTACAAGTTGATCAGAGATGAAACTGCACTTTAAACATGCTGAAAAAGCCAGGCTGGGCCAGAAACTGATTCTTACCCTTAAGTGACTATCTGAGCAAGCAAACAAGCAAAAAAAATATTATTAATAAACTATTTGTAGACACTTTGGATTTAAGTTTCCCTACAGGTGTCTTCCTCTGCTACTATGTTTTGACACTTAAATAAACACACAGAGTTTTGGGGTCATGCCTGTTCAGAGATCATGTTATGCAATATGATTTAGAACTTGAAAAATAAGAGAGAAATGAGAGTAAGAAGCTTATGACTATGAAATTCAGGCATCTGGCAAAACAGTCTCCTCAGAGACTGCAGAGAAAAATGTTGTAACAGAGATGACCTGAGAAACCTAGAGTACAGGACAATGTTCACCACCTCTGTCAGATTTATTACTGAGGTCAAAGCCTTACGTTGTTGAAAAGAGATGTGTTACAGCTTAACAAAGTGTAGTGCAAATGCTAACAGCTGGGGAAGAGGCAACCACAAAGGTGATGATTTCTCACTGCTTCCACTGTAAATCCCTGCTATCAGGGCATCTGCAGCGACCTGTTTGTGTTCTCCTGCTGCACTCAGAGATCCAGCCAAGAAGGAAACAAGTTTTCTTCCAAAGAAGAAGCTGTACTGGGCTTTTAGAGCTCCCTGTATGGTCTAGGATAAATACACTTATACATCTAACACCTTCCTCCACCACTCCCAGACTTACCAGTCTGTCTCAAGGTAGGTGAGAACGAGTAGCAAACACTGGTCAAACAACTGACACCCAGAGCAATTTTCTTTTCCTATCTAACACTTCCCACTGGGTTTCCATAAAATCTCAGTACTGACCTCTGGCATGCAACCAAAAACTCTCTGAAGACACCATGAAGAGGGGGTACTTACTCCCAAAACTCTGTGACAGGAGAGGTGAAGTTAGTGGCATTCAGCGATATCCAAAGCGTTTTGTTCTTCCTGAGAGTGTCTTCCACGCAGGTCGGCGTGTTCCACTTCTGGTGGCAGTGTGCCCATGGCAGGACGCTCTGGAACGACTGGAACAGGTAGTAGAGTCCCCAGGCCAGGATCACGATGTAGTACACATTCAGAAGGGACACAATCACTATGGAAGCATAACCAATTCCTGGCAAGAAGGGGAGAGAAAAGAAAAATGGGCAGATGTGACAGATGCTGCACCTTGTGATGTCCTGGGGCTGGTGCCATTGCCACTGCATCATGGGGTTGTATCCTGCCCTATCCTACTGCTGATGGAAACTCAGCTCAACCACACATAAGCACAGACCTGCCAGCATCTCTGGCACTCAGGGCTGAGTTTCTGGCTATGGTTTGCTGACACTGAGGGGAGGATTGCAGGATATCTACTCAATTTAACACTAACCCAGCTATTTCAAGTTTTAGTAGAGGGAAGTCAAGGCATCAGGCTTTGTTTGTTTGCTACACCATCTCACTTCTTAGGTACCTATGTGGGCAACCTCATTCTTGCCACACTGTCCCCCAAGCCAACTTTCCTAGCAGCAGCTCAGCTGGACAGCCCCTGCACGACTCAGTTATCAACTGGCTGGGCTAAGTCTATGTGGGGGAGAAAAAAAGACATTTCTTGAATGAGTTAAAAAGGAATCAATGTGAAAGCGGTTGTTTCTGCCTCAATTTCACTTGTGCAAAGGAAGTACGGTATTTGTGGCTCTTATGCTTAACTGGATAAATCTCTGCTTACACAGTTTGCCAGTTATGAACCACAGGCAAAATAAAAATACTTCCTTCAAAAATTTAGAGCTGTCTCTTACAAGAACCTACGAGGCTCCCTTTAACATCACTCTGATGGATATTCCAGCACTTGGGGTACCTGCCTCATATTTTACAGTTTAAAACCTTGTTGCAGCAGGAGTCTTTATCACCAGAGATTAATTTTATGTCAGATGGAAACAAGCAGAGCAAGTGCTATTTTTTCTGTACATCTGCATTTCTTTCAGCATATACGCTAGTCACATTAGCTACACTTTCTCTTTATGGATGCCTGGGAGATTGCTATTTAAACAAGGAACATTCCTTCTTCCTCCTCCTCAAAAAAAAAAAAGTTTTCACAAAAGTGGGAGGAGGAGGAAGAAAATTAAGCTAAAGCAGCACAATTACATCAGCTTCAGCAGCATTGTGAGCACTAGGTGGGAGTGTGAGCCTCAGAGAAAACCCCCACTTCAGCTTGGGGTGACATAAGGGAAGAGAGATGCCTGGAACGGCAACAGTGGCAGAGCTAGAGACATGCCAGTGTGAAGTGCCCACTCTTTCCAAATGGGATTTGAACAGAGCCACATGTTTAGTGTAGTTATTCCAAGTGAGTCTGCCTGTGCTGTCCAGCTGTAAAGGGCAATCTACACACAAGACAGGCATCCTCCATCATTTTTCTAACCTGTCTTTCATTTTTCCTTTTAGTTAACATCCAGAGCAGCCTTCATACTGTCCCTGTGAGAAATGAGCAGGCAAAGGCCCTTCGATAATATCAGACCAACATTTGCCAGGACCTACTCAGTTATGACCAAAGCCCTGTTCCTGAATTCAACCAAAAAGTGCTGTCCATGTTTTGACTGTATCAGTAGCAGGGGGATGATGCCAATGGTAAGCTTTCACATGGAAGAGGGATTTTGATTTCCAGACCAAAATAACATTTCAAAGATGGTTTCATTAATGCCATCTAGCCTTCCAAGACAACACTTTCTCTGATACCTGTAAACAAAATGTGCAATTGCCTTAAAAGGCATAATATACAATTTCTTTCTTGGTTATCGGCAGTTTTGCCAGTTAACAAGCTGATAGCATCAAAATCAATACCTCACTTTGTCCTTCAGACTCTCTGACTTCTACCTTTCCAGGAACCAATATCATACCCTTAATTACTAGAGCAAATAGCTGAATTAATGGACATGAGGGGAATGGTGCTGCTACATATGGTTTACAGAGGTGTCTTTAAGCAGTAAGGCACAACAAGATGTACTTACCAGTGAAAATAGGGCAGATCTTTTCCCAGCATGTAATTCCACCTTCGGAGGTATACTGTCCTAGCACCACCTCCAGGAAAAACACGGGAAGACCTCCCCCAAACAGGAAAATGAAATAAGGTATAAGAAATGCACCTGTTGAGAAAATACAGCAGTACGTAATGAGATGAAATGAATGAATTTACACAAGAGCATCTAAAAAGTGGCAACAGGCACATATAAACAAATAAACATATTTGATTATTTAATACCAGCATGAAATAATCTTATTTGGGGGTATTTTTGCTCATTTTCTCTGCAAAAAGGATGGGTATAGGCTGGAAAGGGCATTTTCTTACCTCTTTAAAGTGAATATCTGCAATAACAATGGCAGATTGTTAGGCACACAACAGTTTCACATGTCTCAGACTGCTCTTATTCTGAAGTTCCCTGGTCTGAAATCCTACTGGTCTATATTAATAGTGTATCTTCTGGTTAAAAGTCAGACTCAGTTGCAGCAGAAATAAAAAAAGCAGGACAGGTTCAATAGCATAACATTTGAAATTGCTGTGTTTCTTCCCTAATAAAGTTTTAATTAAAACTACTCAATGATGAAACAATCTCTCCTGAAGACTGGTGAGGAAGGTAGAAAACAGATGTACGATCATTCTTCTTAAAAACTGGATGAAGGCAGTGAAAAATAGTGAGCACAGGGCAGACAGACTGATTCCTGAGCATGGAATAAGAGCTCACCTCCGCCATTTTTGTAGCAGAGATACGGGAACCGCCAGACGTTGCCTAAACCAATGAATCCACCCGCCACGGACAGCAGGAAGTCGATCTTGCTCGCCCACTTCTCCCGCTGGGGCGGCTTTCCCTCGGCCTCATCCTCAGGCCGCGTCCCCGGGCTCTTGCCGGGGGAAGGTTTGAGGATGTCCTTGTGGAAATCTTTCAAGCACTGAAGCTTTTCCTTTGTTGCCATATTTCTGCTTTCTACACGGAAAAAGAAAGAAAGAAAGAAAGAGGGGTTTATTAAACAGTCTTTTCCAGCAGAGCTCTCTTAACACTGCGAGAACTGTTTAGGCAAACTCATTCCGTATAAAACAGTGCTGTTTATCAAGCTGAGGTAGGAAAATAGATCTGATGGCTTCGCTGACCAGGAGAGACAAAGACCCCCTGCCCGTGTGGTTGCCTCTCTGCAGCCAGAGCAGTGCCGGGCACTGCGAAGCTCTGTCACTGCTCGCTGCTGACCTGCTGCCCGCAGGGAAGGGGTGCCCCGGGAGTGCTTCCCGCGCCGGCTCCAGCATGTGGTGCTCCTGGGCAAGTGTCTCATGCTGCTTCCACACCCAAAATAAAGTACAAATCACTACATCTGGTTCCTTCTAAAACATTTATGTGAAATACAGAAAAGTAAATCTCACCTTTCCGGATAAAACCCATTCCTCTACTTCCCAATACCTGAGCAATCCTACATTATTTATTGCCTGCAATTTCCATTCCCTGAAGTACTATAAAGCTTTCAGAAAACTCTACATTCATAAAACCTGGAATGGAAAGTCATTTGTTCTAACCAACCTGCAGGAACTGAAGGAATCTTTTCAGTTTATTCCATTTTCATAACTGCACTGTTTTCCTTGACATCAATAAAGGGACAAAAATAAGTCTTTATATTCAATTATTGTGAAATGCACACCTATGCAATGGAACAGTTTGCTGAGAATGATGGCTCCTTAGTTAATTAAAAAGTCAGTGGCATGATACATATTAAATCATAGCTGGTTTAATAATTTATATATATAATTTGTTATCAAAATCATAGGCATACAAAAATAATAACAGAAAGAATTATTCTAACAAGTGCCTTTTTAACCAAGAGTTTCTAATAAAAACAATTTAGGAGTAACCCATAGCTTTTATGTTAACTGAGATCTCAGGCATATGTGGCCAGTTCATTCCCCACATAACTCAAGTGACTTCAGCTGGATCTGACCAGTTATTTTTGCATACTGTTTTGATACTGAAATTTTCACCAGAACCAGACAAACCAGCAAGTTTGTTCCAGACCACATCCATTCACTGCTTGCACATGTCATTATGAGTGCACAGTCATAAAAAAATCATGCTGCAGATTATCCTGTTTGATAGGTGCCAACCTTCCCCGTACCTGTGTGCTGGTTCTGATCTCTAACCTGATTGAGCTTGTGGCAGTGACCCGAAGATTGAGCTGACATTAGCTCTGCAGGAAGTTTTTAATCTGAACATGATTTTCAGATAGATATGCATCACTGTACCTGTAAATCTTTCCATCCACCACGGAAAGTTTCAGAGGGCTAACACTGCCACAAACCACAGCAGCCCTGCTGGCACACTGGTGGCCTTTGCAAAGCAGGCACTGCAACAGCAGCTGCCTATCAGGCTGTGATCTAAAGAGGGACTTTAATCTCCATAGTGTTAATCATTATGACTTTCTACTGGTTTTTAAACAAGGCCACTGGTGAGTGCACTGGGTGACACGAGCACTGCAATACCTCGTGGTCAACAGCAGAGAGAGCTCACAGAAGGAGAAAGTGAATCGCAGGGTGATCGACCATCACCACTGCAGGGGAATGAAGGCAGGACATATTCCACTAAAATATCTCCTGTTGGTCACTGTTAGAGACATGGTATGAGATAAAGCACTGCAGTAACAGAATAAAAATGGCAGGGCCACCTCTGTAACAGCCTTTAGGCACTTAGCTGCTTTTGGGGCTTAATTCACAATAGCTAACTTGAGTTGAGTATCACAAATGGAGATTAATGGAGGTGCCTCTCAAAGGGATTCACAGCAGCCTTAACCTCCCTGAGATATCTGCACCTCACTCCAAGCCCCAACCCGGGACCATCCTGCATAAACCCCTGGAGTCATCTCTCGAGGGACAAAAAAATAAAATAAGTGGATGCAACTGCTTTTCTTCAAAGAGATACCTACAAGCTGGTTGATGTCCTGCTCTCACTGCAACAGCTACCAGGCATGGAGAAAGCTCACTTTTGCTTTCTTTTGTTATTTGTGCTGCTTGAATCCCTATCTTTCATCTTGAAGAAGGATTGTCATAACCATCAGGCAACAGGCTATTCTGGGCCTAGGAATGGAGGGCATTCACATCATCTCATGGAAGCTGCTCTTCACAGGGGTTATTGAAACACTCATCAACAGAGGGAGAAAGTGTGCAAAAGAGAATCTCACAACTAGTGTTTAGGGTATGCTCTTATTTTTCACATAATTTTTGGGTGAACTGGTGGGAGAGCCATAAACCTGCTTAAGAGGGAACAGAAATATATAGATTTATAGATCCCTGAAGGATTAGGTTTGAAATAGGAGCTTAACTGCTCCCCATGGAGATTGATACTGGAAATACCCTGAAACAGAACACTGGGAACACAGGCTCCCCTTATGCAAAAAAACCCCCAAGGGGACTTGAAGCATTAGCCACCTCTAAGATTAAAAACTCTTCAGGATTGCAATTTTTTGCAGTCTACTTTTATCTCGTGACACAGAGTTCTTTATTTTTCTGCCAGCTCTAATCCTCTTGCCTGCAGATTTACTTTGACCCAGGTGTTAGTCAGCTCTACCCAGAGTTGTGCAAGGCTGACCAGTTGATTGCATTCTGTAAACCCTGACTCTCCCTGGGACAAGGTGATCACCCTGTGGTTTGTCCCAATTACCTGCACACAAAATGTGAAATGGTGCCTTTCCAGACTTCTTTGTAACTGAGTGGAACTGCATTATAAAATGGGACTTCTAATTTGTCTCAAGATATCCCAAATTAATGGCCGTGCTTGAAAACCTTATTAGTGAGCATAAATTTGCTTCAGCCTTAGCTGGAGTGTGATGACAGATCATGAGCTCTCCCTTAGTCCATGAACCCTCAAGGTCATGCTTGCTTTTGGGGTTGTTTCACTGTACGGGTGGCAGGAGATGAACCACCACGACGTCAGTGCAAGTCACCAGCTCTCAACACTACCTATCCAAGGCTTGCACAAAATTAGTAACAGCCCAGCTTTACTGTGTATAGACTAGCTAAAATCCCAATTGTGTCTGGAGGGCCAGCAGCTGTGGCTGGCAGGCACGTACGGTCCACCAGTACCACAGGAATTGTCGCTAAGAGGCCACCTGGGACTGTGGTCCCAGCCCATGTCACGTTCAAGGGATGTCGGATTTATCCCCCTTTGCTGCCAACCATTGGTGTCCACCCAGCCATTCCCAATTACAGGAACTGTCTACAAAGGCTGCAAGGGTGGGGGGTACGGGCGATTCTCCCTGGCGAAGAAAAGCCAAGAAAAGTAAGTTTGTTTAGTGAAAGGCATTGTCTTTTTCCTTAATGGGGTTGGAGTTTCATTTCCTTTAGCTATGTCCCACTGGGTGAGGTTAAAATGGCTCTTAAGGGAAATAGTCTGACAGAGATGCTGAAACAATATGTTGTCACCGCCCAGGTCAGAAGCAGAGAATAATAGGTTATTTTTACTGTATCACTTAGTGGGGATGGTATCCGAGATCTAAGTCCATCAGATTCCCCCAAGGAAATATATTGTGAAAAAATGCTCTTACAACCACATAGTCCAAAAGGACCGATCCAAGTCTGAGGCATATGTCTGCCTCCCGGAGACACACGTCTGCCTGCCAGGAGCCACATCTGACTGTGAGAGTACCCCCTCCAGGAAGCTTCAGATGGCCCCAGGAAGCTTTGGTTTCATCTGATGAACTTAATATGGATAAATAAAAAGCAGCAGTCAAGCCTGCTATTTCTGGTGTGCCCCTAGGCTGAGCCCAGCCACACTGCAAGGAGATGATCCAAAAGCAAGGAGAGAAGAAATCCAGACAGGGCCAGGCCCAGAAACTGCTCTCACATACACTGGTACAACCCCTCAATAACTGAGGATGGAGTAATCAATTGTCAAATCGATGCTGGTAAAATATGGAAAAATAGAACAAGGGATCAAGCACAGGCGCTTTGCACTTCTCAAGCATCTGGCTGCTGGTGCGGCCAGGAGGCCCTTCCACTGGAGAGTCACATTTCTGTCCCTTGCACAAATTTCCTTGGGTGAAATATCCTGCAATAACCCAGGCTCTCTTGCTGGCCCCCATAACTGATCGGTTGTTGGTGCACAGGTGAAAATACCACAAAACCAGCCATAAGAGGAGCGCTTTCACAGCCAGCTTGGCTTGGGCCATCTCCTGGGCTACAGCTATTGGATCTTCACATGTAGAGCCTGCACCTCAGATAACCCATACCCTTTAAAAAAATACTGGCATTGAAATATAATCCCCCATAACACACAAAAAAATGGGGGGTAGGGGAAGGGGGAGGCACTGCACAGAGGGGGCAGACAGTGAGCGGGGCAGATGAGGGAAGGCCACCAGCACAGCCAGGACCTGCTGGTTGTCAGAACAGACGCAAGTCCAGTACTGCTGAACCACTGACTTTTTTTGACAGACAACTCATGGATTACACATCTGAAAATACACTGTGTTCAGTTTTTGCTTTGGGATTACAGTAATGATCCGCTCCAAGCTTCATATAGCTGGAGACAAGTGACCAATGCACAGCAACACCTTCCAGGAGGAGCCCTGAGGACAAATCCATTGTGGATGCCACCTCATTTAATAGTCACTAAAAATCAAATCTTTCAAACAGTGTTTTTCCAAATGCTGATGGAAATGGGAAAATCAAAGTCTGCCTGTACACACAGATATGTGTTTGTAAATATTTACACATGCTAAAATGCACGCCTTGTCTTGCATGTGAACATCAGAAACCACAGCAAAGCAGATACTTCTTTTTTAGCCAATGCATATGATTAAAGATTCAACATACTGAATTGTTGACTAGAATGGGAACTGAAGGTGTTTTTTTCTAGCTTCTTCTTCTTTCGGGAAACTAAAAGCAAAGTACACATTCAGAGTGTCTCTGACCTTGATGGGAATGCTGCTTGAGCAATGACTGTATGGCTGTACTGCTGATTTTATGGACTATTTTTGCAGTATGATGTGTACCATCACTACTTCTGCTTTCAAGGACCCTTCTCTACTAAGTTCAGCCTGTGCAGACTGTATATCTTGAGCTTCTCAGTGCTCTCTCATCCTTTTCTGCCTCAATGATTTTTGAAAGTCATCAGTTTACCACATAATTAATTTTTCTAACCCTGTTTAAGCTCCCTTCCTCTTTGGACATTGCTATCTCTCTTATTTTTCTGTCATTTTTTATTTTGTATCCTGCAAATTGAAGTCAACATTCCTTTAAAGACTGAACTTTCCTAGAACTGCCAATCTATTTGTGGATTGGCTCTTTTGAAAAATTATTATTTTACATTCACATTCATGAATATTTCAAAATTAGATGCCCTGATTGCTGGATCAGAGCTGGTCTTCAAATAAGCAGCTTCCACTTTCATTGAGAGCAGTGGAAAAGCTGCTATTGATTCCAACAGTAGTAGGATCAGGTCCCAAATAAAACTGCATTTATTATGTTTGGCTCATTTCCTAGGATTACTTGGTACTTTGAAAGCTGTAATTCTTAACGTTGACAGTTCTCCTTCCCTCCCAGGGCAGTGTGGTTAAAACAATCGATACATGATTAAAATAAACAGCCCCTTGATCAAACTTATGGCTTAAGTGCAAGTCTTTCGAATCTGGAGGAGAAAAAGCCTTTATGTCTGGCAGCCCTCAAGGCCCTGTCAGTATCCAAAGAGCACCTGACTTCACTTACTGTCCCCAGTTCATATCCAAGTTCGTTCTGCTTCACTGAACAAGATACCTACATTTTCTGAAAAATAGTACCACTCCCTTTACTGCACACACTGCCTCTCTTCCTCTTAAAAAGTGCCTCTAAAAATTCCCTGAACTGCAGCTCACTTTTATCTTTAATGGACTCCTCTTTTTCTGAATACTTTTCCCTGGTTTGGGTTGCTATTTAAACCCTAAAACCCATTTGTCCTTTCTTCTTTCTCGGTTTTCACTCCAACTTTCTCCATCTCCCTTCTTGCTTCTTCATCATTTCCTTTTCTTTCACTGTGATGCTTTTTTTAGTCTTCTAAGATTGACTGGAAAATTTGCTACTGAAAATTTTCTAGGAGCAAAATGAACTTCTTTATAAAGCTGAAGCCTACTCTGAAAGAAAAGTCCAGGGCTTAATGCAATTTCTTTTTCATCAGTTTTGGTCTGGACAAAAGGTATCTTTTTTCCTTACATGGTTTTTTTTCTTGCTGGTGTTTCCATTCATGCTCTTCAAATGCTTCAAATAGGCACCATGTCACACAACTGAGCTGTTATAAAATCCTGCATCTTTGCTCAGGTTTCAGCAGCAGAAAATCTGCAGTCACATAATACTCTGGATGCTCATTTTGTTCTACTTATTTATGTCAAAGAACAAAGCAGTTACAACTAAACCCAGAACAGGAGGAAATGAAAAACTCCTTTTCCATTTTGTGGGGTGGAAAGGAGGAAAATGGATACCCACAAATTCCAATGGATTTCAGAGGGAACATGACCTTGACCCTAAACAGGGGCTGAAGCAAAGATGATGCTTCCCAGCCTCAGGGATGTAGCCTGATTCCTCAGGGAGATGGCACAGGCAAGTCATGGTAGTCAGTAAGGAAGAGCATGGGATGCAGTGAAGCAGAGGACTGGCACTGAGTCACACTGATTATGACTCTGTCGTAGGGAAATCCCCTGTGGGCACAGGGTCTCCTGTATCCCAGTGAGAAACCAAGTGTCCTGCCTGGAGAGCCATGGTCCTCCTGTTCTGTCCTCCTCAGAGAGGCAAACCAGGGGCTGCTCTTGCAAAGACAACCAAGGGGAAGGAGGGGGGATTGGCAGTGGCAGAGAGACTGAGTGGAAACTGCTCGATGTGCTTTGCGTCTTGTACTGGTAATTACGCGCAGGACAACAACCAGTTAAAACTTGGGTTTGCTCACATGAAGCCAACTGCTGACCCAAATTAATGCCTCTGGGTGTGCCAGCTCACAGCCTCCTGACTGTCAACAGGCTGGAAAGAAGCACCAGCTTCCCACTGCCATCCCTGCCTGCTCCCTCTGCTCTACCAGCTCTCCCGCCGTGGAAGTGGAAAACCATTACTTTACTGGGTGACACCACCTCTTGCGGCCTTTGTCCTTAAGGGAGGGCCCTTAACAAAATGCATTCTATCTGCGTGGTGTAGCAAGCTGATGACATTCCAAGCAAGATGGGCATTGCTGAAGGAGATTCAACAAGCTGTGTGCATCCTCAACTCTTCAACCTCCTTGTACCCTGCAGTTATACACTTTTTGACCAAATGAACAAGCATTGTTGTATTTTGCTTTAAATTCTGAGGGTCTGCCGTTGAATGGATTGCAATTCTCTATCAAGTTCTGGTGTCAATGAAATTAGTTTTATTGCCACAAATAAACCACACCAAAATCAATTAAAGGATGTCCTTCATCCTGCTATTAAAAAAGGCAAACTCCGTAAAGCTCTCAAAGCTTATGAACTCAAATGGTCAGTGGTGTGCCCTGTGCCTATTGAATTTTTTGCATGTGATTAATAGTGTATTGATCCTATGTGACACTTCGGCAAGGCACTTACAACACATGATAATGTCAGACAGCAATTTCCATGCTACGATAATGGAGCACTGCCCCGGCAGAGGGAAGAGAAACAATAAAGCAGCCATTTAGTGAGGCAAATGTGCAATAAAACATATGAATTCCTTATTTCAAAGAAATCTTTTCTTGGGGATAAATAATTTCACCCTCGCCTGTTTTTTCTTTCACTCTAGTTCTAAATTTAGCCTTAAATTAACTGAGTTTACCAATGCTAATGTTCAGGGCTTTCTCCCAATTGAGGATTACTATACTTTTTCATTATGTTTTCTAACTAAGTAAAAAAAAGATGGATGTGTAAGATTACACGTTTTTGGAAAAACAAGTAGAGTTTTCTATATCCAGCCATGGCTTTGATCAGCTGATGCCATACCTGCCTAGGCCACCTCCACACAAAGCCAGAGTTGTGTTTTTACTGCCTCTATCCATTCATCTTAAACAATAACTGAGGACAGATTTCTATCCCACCTGTGGCAGCTGTTTAAACATGTCATACAGTACCTTACTCCCAGAAATCCAGATCCTCACACTATCAGTGGAAAGGAATAATCTTTTCTTCTTTGTTCCTGTGCCCCATCTGCCTAACACCTGATTTTTTTTGTTTTTTTCTAGAATACATATATGGAAGGAGGAGTTGTGCAACACAGCACCGTGGGTGGAAAGCAGCCAGCCAACCTGTACCAGGAAAACAGCTATTACACGCACGCGATCCGCAGTGTTAGTCCCATTACAGGGCTATAAAACCGAGCAGGTTACAAAGCCCTGAGGGCTGGGCCATGAGTACTAAAACTTAATGGTGAGAGTGAGGTACTTTTGATTTTAGCCTTGACTTCTCCTCCATGCTGGCAGTAAATATCAGCAAAAATATGACTCAGTGACAGAAATGAGCTGTAATCTTTTAAGAAGTGCAGCAACAACCCTTTGCTGATGAACCAGGGTGACTGGGGTGCTTGGCCAGAGCACCTCTGCTCACAGGCCTTCAGCAACAGAAATTTCCTAAGCACCCTGAGGTTTACTTTACTGTTGTTTTCTTTCCTTCAAGAAAAAAAAAACAAAAAAAGGAACAAAAACCTTAGGCGTATGAAGTTTCACACAGGAAATGAAATTGAAACCACTGACATGGCAGTGCAGCAGCACGGGGGGGTCTGCAGGGGATGTGCAAAAAGAAGAAGTGGCAAAGCTGGTGAACAAACTCAGGGAGAGCACAACTTTGCAAAACAGGTTGGTGAAACATAGACTTTCACACACACAAAAAAGTGAAGCTCTGTAGACACTATGAAATTTATTTGCTCTCCTGCAGCTGGCGCCAGGTGCTGGCTTGCACAGCCGGACAATGGCATGTTTTGTTTAATCCCAGAACAGCCTTGGCTCTGTCTCCAGCTGCAGCCCTGTCCTCTCAACTTCCCTGGCTGCCCAGAGCCACTCATTGTGCTCCTGGAGGGCAATTGAGAAGGAATACCACTATGTCCTACAGGCCTTGTAATGGGCATGATTTGATCAAAAAAATCACTAATTTGATCACTTGGCCATCTGCTTTGAAGTTCTGAGTTGCGAGCAGAACCTTTGGTATTGACCACTAAACCACCGTGCTTTTAAACACTGTGTGATTCAGAGTGATTCCCAACCAGAGGTGTATTTTCAGTTCAGTTTTGCCATGGGTCTCTGACATCAGCTTTCACAGAGCGGGAGCTGTGCTCATTTTTATGTCAAGAGATATGAAAACCAAACAGCACCAGAACAAATACTTCATTTTTCCAAGGAAACCAACACATAAACCACTTCTGCATACCACGGTCTGCAAAGTGCAAAGCACACACCAAGCAGCAACAAAACCCTGAGCTCACACACTACCTGGACAAAAGCCCCACAGAATTCACCCTGGAATTGCTGACTCCAAAGGGAATTTTATTACAGCAAAGGCAGACTCCAACACAAGAAACAAGTATATGCAGTCCCACCTTTATACCAGGGTCAATCCCACATGCTACAGGTACTTGTTTACTTGTTTTTCTGCTGGCTTTTGTAGGTAAGCTTCCCCAAATACAGCACAACAATATGTGAACAGCCTGAGTATTTTTCTCCATCTCTTCTTATCTTTTCAAACAAATGCCAGTTGATGGTTTCATTGCAGGTTGCTTTTATAGTCCTAGCCTGACTACTGTAAACTGAACTTACTCCTGTTACCAGCTGAGGATTTTTCTCGGTGCAATTTCATCTCAGCTAACACACTTACATAAGATACCAACACGGCACATTAACCTTTAGTATCTACAGCTGTCTTCATCATGACTACAATTGTTTTTCACCATTTGATTTTCTTATGCAAAAGCTAATAATAGACAGGTGGGAAATTGTTTGCAGTTCCACTATAAACAATAGGCACCTGACAAACAGCTGAGATAGCAACAAAAACACTTCACATACAAATTAATGGTAGAAAGTGAGAGAGTTCCTTGGTTGAATTGTCTGAATTTTTGTAGGTGACTTGTACAAGAGCGACATGAACTTGTGATAGCTTTACAGAAATCTAGGAGAAAGGAGAAACCTAGGTGATTCGAAGTCAGATGTACTGCTTGAAATGCCACATTTGGATACCACCTGCCCATGAAATTTGACTTGTAACGTATTGCTTGTGTACTGCACAAAGGGCAGAGGAGAAAGGAACTTCAACCCTACTGAGCACCAGTATTTTCCATTACTATATTCCCTCTACATGGCACAACACCCTTTTTGCACTTGAAAGAGCAGTACTCTGCATCTTTTGAGGAGGATGAGTTATGAGGTGAGAGTATCTGTGCGGTTACAGAAAAGGGAGGGCAGCAATGAAAGCTCGTCTGTCCTGTCAAAACTTGATTTTAGAATCCTGCCTTGTATAAAAGGGGACATCAAAAGCTTTTGGTTGCCCATATTTAGTCTTTCCTCAATCCACTATGGCAGCCCCATTTGTAAACTTTACTTTTGATAGAGCCTGATGGGAAATCAGGTGTTTGGATAAGTAATATACTTCTTGTTAATAAAGTAGAGAGAAGGAGAAAAAGCACTTTTAACTTGTCAGATTTGAAAGAGCAACCCTATGAAACCCTATGAAATGTTCCTGGTTTTTTTTTCCCAGCAAGGGAGTTTTTGAGGGTTTTTTTCCCCCTAGAATAGCTACATCATTGTTGAAAATCCCCTAGGCTGGTATGGTCAATCTGAATGTGATCTTGCTTCCTCTCAGCACAATTAAAATAACATTGTTCTGATGAAGGGCATTTTTTTGGCTAACATATGGGCCTAACATGAAAATTTGCTATCCGATGGAGCTTGCAGATGCCCCTGTGCATGTCCCAGCTCTCTGGCAGACAGCTGCAGGGCTGGGAGGGCCTTGAGCTGAGGAGCAGATGCTCTGTGCAGCATTAACTCCCTCACGTGGTTACGGCTGCATGAGGAAACCAGCACGTAACGGCCCAGTGAGGGCAGTTGGTGACTCACTAAATCCTAAATTCCCCAAAGCTCTCTTCAAGGCTGCTAGAGAATGAGATTTGTCACTGAAAAGGAAAAAAAAATAAGGTGGTATTTACTTTTTAAAGACTTATCATCCTGATATAATTATTCATCAAACTCTTCAATTGATAACTTATTGGAACTTACTGAAGATTTGAAGAGAACTCAAGTGAAATCCTGTTACAAATTCCAAATAATTCCAGAGATACCCAAATTTCACCTACTGATCTCACTTGAGGTCACCATTTACATCTTGATATTGTTCCCACGTGAATAAACCCACTGTCCCCTCATGAGGTCTCTCCTGGTCTATGCAGGTAGGAAAGAGAGTGACAGTGACAGGGAGTGAGGAGTTAATGACATGCACAGTACTATGGCTGAATCAGTACAGGAACTGGGTATTAAACAGAACCATAAAGTAATTTGGGTTAAAAGGGATTTCTGGAGATCATATAGCCCAGCCTCCTGCTCAAAGAAAGGCCAATATCAAAATTAGACTGGCTTGCTGATGGCCTTATCTGGTTAAGATCTGACCAAGAGTGGAGACTGTACGATCCCTGTGCAATTCGTCCCACTGCTTGACTGTGCTCAGGATGAACATTTATTCCATATAAACAATCTGAATGTCTCTATTGGACAAAGAAGGAAGAGGAGGAAGAAAGGGAAAGGGGATTGATACAAAATGACAAGATGATACCAAATGGAAGGCTCACTCCTCACTCTCCTGGTACTGCACACATACAATACAAGCAGTTGGAAAGCAAAAGATACTGAGGAGGTGTGCTGTGAGTGACAAATGGGTAAGCTCCAGGTTAAGTACAAAATAAGCAATAGTCCCTGGTGGCAGCATATCAGACAATACCCATTTTATTGTCAGAGTAAAACATATTCCTTTAAGAAAACCAAACAAAAAGCCCTACTGAGTTCTTCAGTGCATGCCAAGCAATTATTGCTTTCCACAATGTGTCCTGTGACTCACTGTGCCACAATGAACTGGCATATGGTGCTCATTCAGGGTATATAACTCACACATTAGCTCTGAAGAGCTAATAGTCACTTGGACTCTAGTTAATGTTGGGGGTTTTTAATTTCCCCATGGCAATGCAATAAATGTCATGCTTATTATTGTATTATTATTATTATTTTTAAAAAAATCTGTTTTTAGTGGCAGGCAAGTGTCATTAATGCCTCAAATCTCTCATATGCAAGGAAAATTAATTCAGACAAACTCTGGCATGCGAAAGCATATAAATAATTGTTAAATACTACCTGTGGTCTTCTGGGTCCAGATTTGACTGATGCCAAGAGCAATCAACTCCTTTTTGGCTGCAAAGGATAGGAGGGCACTCAATACCTTGCAGAAGGCACTCAGTACCTGGCAAAAATCAAGCTTTCTGTGTGCCAGCTCCCCATGAAAGAGCAAACCTTGAAGCATGTGCAACAGAAAAGGTTCTCCTCTCTTGCAAGGGAAGGCAACCTCCTAGAGAGACACAGAGCCAGCTCTCTGTAGGGTGTCAAATACTCTTCTGGGCTGGAAAAGGGGCACTTTCTCTTATCAAAGGAGACACAAAAAGTAACAAAGCATTTCTCTTTCAGTAAGTCTGCCCAAGAGCAGTAGACTAGAAATCCAGCTTTTATCATGAAGAAAACATCAGAGATGCTTAAAAGCAGGGACTGAGTAGCGGCAGAACAAACTGTGTGATTACAAGAAAATTCTTCTCCTGTAATCAAGATGCTGTAGATGAGCCCAGGCTGCACCCTGACTTGTGAGTACAATCAAGAGAACATGGATTCAGGTGGAGCCTTCCACCACACCCACATGATTTCATTGGGGTAAGAATCCTGTAGAGGTAAGGTCTATTTAACACTTGCAGGCATTTGACAAAAGTACACTGAAGCCAGTGCTATTCATTAGCAAAAGTGGATCAGAAAGATGGAAGGGGATAATTGGGATTTTGTCCACGTAGGGACTCAGAGCTACAGCAGAAGTGCAATGGGGTTGAAGGTCAGCAGGGGTGATTCCTGAAAAAGGGGGTCTGACTTCTGTCATAATTTACACGATAAAGCAATAGTAATGCTACTGTAATCAACAAAACTATGCTGGAATAAATCAGTTGAGAATTATGTCCTGAATTTTTATGTCTTTGAGCTAATTTCACAGGTATCAAACAACACTAACATCTCAAATGTGACTTGGAAGGAAAAAAAAAACCACTTCAGCCTACAGCTCTACTGCTCCTGATCCCCAAGGACTCAGTTATTCCCTTGGTGGTCTCCTGTATAGCCCAAATGCAATGATTACCAATACAAATAATTTTTCCTGTGTTTTTGGTTTACAAAATGTAAATTTAGACTGTGTGGTCTCAGCTGTTTTCTTCAGTATTTAACACAACAGTGATGGAAGAGTATGTCCATGACCTTACCATGAATGGCCATGGGGAATAAGGACCTGCTCTGCCTATTTCCTCCCCTTGAATCTCCTGAACTGTTTAGTTAGATGGGAGATAACTGAAATCATGCCTGAACCAAGACTCCCAGCATTTGACCTGCACCCTTTTATTGCTACTCCGTAGGTTCTTTGCTAGTGGTCACAATATATTCCCCATCTCCTCATTAATATCTTTGATTTATTAAAATATTTGTTGCATCTCACTCAGCTACCTTCCTCTAGGAATGTATTTGAAAAAGGGCAAAAGTACATAAAAATTAAGTAGAGCTCAGGCCTTTTTCCAATCAAAAGTCATATTAATCTATGCAGAAATGTCAAAGTGTTCATTTCACCCAAGGTGATAAACCAGCATTTAGGTAATAACCACCTTCTCCTCAATGCAAAGACCTTCTACCAGAGAAGAAAGGCTGCCCTTGTCCAGATCTCAAACGTTCATTCTCTTGTTGGCTAATTCATGACAGTGTTAGCTAGATTTTTATTATAGAGTATTATTTGTAGCTGCTGTTTTCATGAAGCAGCTGTAATAAACAAGTGGGATTTATGTTCCTTTTTAAATGCTTGAAATAATTAGCTCTGTTAAATTTAGACTCTGAAAAAAATGTACTGATTTTTCTATTTTTTAATAGTTACAGAAGCTACAAAGCAATCTAGCACCACCAGTCAGGCCTGGGTCAGAATAATATGCATGCCATATAGCAGCCAAAATGTGTTTCACATGAGGAAATAATCTAAGTTCTCCAAACAACCTTTTAAAAGTAAATGATGGTTGTGCTGAATGAAATGTTTTAACAACTGCACTGTGTGCTATTTTTCTCCAGCCTAAACGCAGACAGGACTTTGTTTTATTCCTGTTCTGGTCTGTACAGGTGCAAATGGGCCCTCAGGATGTGGATCACACTGGTGAGCTCAACTGAATGCAGGATCAATACCGAGACCCAGATCCAGAGCAGAATTTTTCAGCTGCTTCCTACCTTGATTTATGCTGCATCTAAAAGCCCTGACCCATGCCAGACATTCAGATACTAAACTCAGAGCTTGTGGTTTGCCCTCATCTCTGCATCATTTACTTTTTCCACTCATTGCCCCTCAACCACAGCTTGCTGTATTGACAGTCCAGACACTTATTTGGAATAAGTAAACACGGTGCCCTCTCCAACCCAATTTGGCTATTTCACAGCTGGTGCTGCACTTCAGAGCCTGATCCAACAAACCTGCTTCATGACAGCACCGAACAAACATCCTCTAAAAAGCTTTCCACTCATACTTGGGGTTTTTTCGGTTGGTTGGTCGGTCAGTTCTGTGACTCATCAGCCTTACAGTATTTTTTTTGGTGCAGGTGCCACCACCTCAGCTGTTCAGGTTTCCTCAGTGCAGTGGGAAAGACAAGATGAAATTCCAGGGACCAGGACAGAACTCAGCCTTAACAGCTCTACAAGGGAGGACTAAAGTCCAGCAGACCTTCAGCTGACTACAACCCCAGGAGAGGTGAGGAAAAGATGATCTGCTGTGGGAAAGACCACATCATGCCATGCATAGAAGAGGCACAGAAACAATACACTCACTGTATAATGAGGAAAGGTAAAAAATTAAGACAAGGAGAAGGCTAAACCTGTCAGTTCTTACGAACTTTTTAAACTAGAGGATAGATAATTAGGGAAGGTATACAAATAAGAATCATGAAGCTGGGAAAGGAGTCTGGACTAACATGCAAAAGCTGTAATAGGTATCAAAATATTAAAAATTTAAGTATTTTTTTCTATATAGAGTAAAACAGTAACAACTTCTATGTAAATGATAAAATCCCAGGGCATTAAAATAAATAATGGCACACTGTTTCAAAATATTCCTGGATAAAATAAGTGGCAGGCAATGGGATGGGGATTTAGTGTTTGGAAGTATAAAGCCCAACATCCCAGGAGAGCAGTGACATTGCCTGAGGAGCAGCTAGCAAAGCCATGAATCCAAGAAGGACCTAAAGGTGATTCCAGGTAAGATTAGCCAAGTAATAGAGTTTCTCTGTGTGATCCTACTGAGTGATGCAGAAGGGTCAAAAGCTAAGCTACTTCTGGATGTGGGCATGGGAAGGGATGATATGGAAATCTAAAGCATAATGCTGTGTCAAAACAGCCACAGTGAACAAATTATGAGTTGTTCAAGTCTCCACATATTAGAAAGGAGATAGAGAAATTAAGGGAAATACAAATAAGGACAATAAAAGTGATCTAAGGAGAGAGTAAGCTAAAATTAATATGTTCTATAAATGAGAAGACTCCTGGGCTGAGATCCAGCTATAAATACCTTCCAGGTACTGTGTGTAGAGGGAAGGTAATTAATCTAGCTCAAAAGATAGTAGGGCAAGAAGCAATTGCTTGAATTTAGGAATGGAAAAATTCAGGATATATAATAAGAAAAATTTGTTTGAAGAGACACATCTGCTCAACAAGGCAGATTCCCAAGGTGAGAGATAAGGCACACTTACTGTATGCAGTCCAGAACAGATTGAGTAAGGATGGGGCTTTGGGAAGTTTTGCCATCACAACTTTCTACTGTCCAAAAAGATCACCACAGTTCAACTTACTGATCTTTTCGTTGCATTCTTTTATGGGTTATCTTCAAGACTGCTTCCCTATTTTAAAAAAACCCAAAACAACAGCCAACCTATATATCCAGGAAGTGAGAATACATCTACACCAGAGCTCAGAGCTGAGGGTGTGCAGCACCTCAATGTGCACGACAGGGAATGGCAAACCTCTCTGCCTCTCTTCTGGCTATGCAGTGGTATAGGCAATGCAAGTCTGTTGGGTGCTGGGCCTAAGAGTGTCAGCAAGAACAAAAACACTGACCCAGACCTCAGATTATTCTGAGTATCTCAACACTGAGGTCAAAGGCCAAAGTGGGAACTACCTCTTGTGATACTCATGGTCTTCCCCAGCCTTGCATTAAGACATCCTGCATGGAAGCTTTCAATGTCACTGCATAAATTATGTACTTTGATTTATGATTAGCTGAAAACCAATGCTAGCAGTATTTAACAACTCTCAGGAGCTCTAAATATAAAATAAAGAATAAAATAAAATAAAATCCCCAAAACATTTGCAACAGACCTTACAATTTTCAATGACAAACGGGTACACACAAATGTGAGGAATATAAAACCCAAGTACCCTTAATACCCTCCCTTAAACAAATCCCATCCCAACTGCACTCACCAATCGGGACTTCTGTCCCCTCCTCAATGTAGATGGGCAGTGGTGATTCCTCCATAGGATGAGGCACTGATGGAAAGTAATGAATTGTGGTAGTATTTGTCGCAAAGTGACTAAAATAAGATGGTCCCTTTCTTATCATTACAACTACATATGGCTGGTTACTATCACAAAGAGCCCTTTCTCAAAGTGGTCACCTCCTGTCACAGAGACTGGCCCAAGTCATGGCCTGAGGGGTTAATCCCCACTGAGCATTCACTGCCACAGGAGTCAACCGGGCCTGGGAGAGATCACTGTCCTGGATGCTTCACCATCCTGCCATTCACTATAACCTCACTACTCCCATCCCTGGAGTTTAACTTGCTTTTGGAAACTCACATCGTTGTAGAAGCCAAGGGAAGCCAATGCACAGACAGGCACAAATAGAGTTATTGAGTCAAAGTCGTAATATTTCATGCACAGAACCAGAGGAGAGAGGCTCTGGTGCTCAAAGCTTGCCGTTAGCTGTTGAAAAGCCACAGCAGGTGATGGAAGGCTGCACTGCAAATGGCTTCTGGACCACTGACTTTTCATTACTCATTTTAGAGTGCATGTATTGGACTTAGGGATTCTTCTTTGGGATACTGCAATCTCCAAGCAAAACGCTCCAAATCTACACTGCGTGGTTATTCTGCAGCTTCCAGACACCGTACCATCACTGCTGTAGGGTTCGTCTGTTTGGGTTCTCCTCTATTTGGGAGCTTCTTCCATTAAAGGTGTTTTTGCTGCACCATTTCCCACTTATAATCTCTGTGAAGCACATGCTTCACAGGATTTTCAAGAGATCTGAATTTCCTACTCTAGAATGAAAAAATAATGAGCTACAAATGTTGAAAATGTTCATACTCAAAATCCTTCTGGATTTTTTCCTTCTCTGTTACCTTTTAAAAATGATGATGTACCTTCTCAAAGATACAAACACTTCATCTAGTCTCACCTAGGATTCCCAGCAGCAGGGAAGGAGGATTCTTTAATCCTTTGTGGGGTATCCTTCACTTATTACTGGATTTTTTTGGTTTTGGATTTTTTTTTGAAAGATTGTCTTATCCATAAAACCAGCCAAAGAACACTTGTGGTTTAAAGCTATTAAATAAAGCATCTAACAATGTTTCTGCTAGGAACACAACCAGAATAAAGAGTGTTTTCAACAGATGCTTGACTAGCAATGGGCATAATATAAACCCCACGCTGGTGCTTTGCAGGATGCAAAGGGCTGCCAGCCCCTGCCCTTCTGTCAGCCCACCCCTCGCTCACGTGGAAGATGAAGGGAAGCACGGGGGAGACGAAGAGCAGAACACGGTTGCCTACAGAACTACTGTTCAAGCCACAGAAATCATGGTCTACCGGGACGCCTTGCGCAAGCCACTTTTATCTAGAAGCTGAACTAACATTCCAGCTCAACAATAGCAAAAAAACATTTGTTACCACACGGCATTTTGCTACATATTAACCAGCAAGTTGCTACGCAAGCATAATGGAGTGCTGCAATTCCGAGATACATGTTGTTAAAAAAAAAAAATTGACTTATGGGAAATCAGCCTGAGGTGAGTGCTCGTGGGCTTGCCATGCCACTGGACACAGTACATGCTTGGAAGTTATGCAAAGCAGGCCCTGCATTGGGAACAATGCAGTCATTTTCCTTGCTAAGCTAATTTTGCATAAAGGCAATGAGAGTCTTCATCTATGCAGCCCCTTAAAACATTTAATCAGATTTATTTACTAGGAAGAAATACCAGAGCAGAGCTTCCTATACTACTCAACAGTTTTCAAAGCTGAGATATGCAAAAAAACCCAGGTCACTAGATGGTGTGGAAAAAAACCTGTTGTGTTTTTATGACATGCAGCTTTCTCAGTCCCACGAAAAATACTTTAACAGGCTCCCCCAGACAGAGAGCTAGGCTGGAGCCAAATGCTTTCACAAAACATTTGCAACAGTATACACCAATGGTTGGTGGCATCTACTCTTACTTTAATGGGCATCACCATAGATTGTAGAGAAGGCCTGAAATACCTACAGGCTATTTGAGGCCAGGTACACGTACACACACTCTCTCTTACCCACACAGACACATGCACACATTTGCACACGTGCACACAACAAATGGCTCTATGGGCAGAACTTGGATTCTGTAGGATCCAAGGCAGAAAGGCTGACTTTTGTCACAGGGTTTGAGGATCAAGGACTCTGGGGTGCTAAATCCACCTCTCACTTATGTATCTCCTCTGCCTTGGGCAAACCATTTTAACGTTATCCCTCCAGGATTTACACACCAACTTTATGGGCATGCTGTTTAAATGTCTGCAAAGTGCTTTGCAACCTTTTCTAAATTCTGTGGTGATACACACAGAAGAACTGCACAGACAGATTTAAGATATCAGTTGCTGAGCATTATTGCTGTAGAACTACAGCCTATTTTTACATGCTCTATACTTGGTTTCTACAAACAGATGGTAAGTGTTAAGTATTTGAACGTTTTAATGAGCTTTTAAAGCCTTTTGTAATTTCATAAACAAGCATAAATAACACTTACATGAAGAAGAGTCTCTGCTGAATGTATTTTCTTTTCCTGTTTGGAAAAAAAAAAAGAGAAAAAGAAAAAGGAAAAATATTTTAAAGGAAAAAAAATGCGTCCAGCAAGATAAGTCAGGCAGGTTTCGATGTTATAATGCACTGCGTTTTCTGATTTCATCAGTAAAAACTTTTATTTGAAGAACACTAGGACACTCAATATAGACTCAATGCCAAAACAAGAGATCATTTCTTGTTTCATCCTATGTAGAACGTCACAGGAGATATGACTATATCCATCTAAATAGCAGAAAATTACACTGCAACAGTGAAATAAAATACAAATGCCATGTGATCTGGATCAAAAAATTTAAAAATAACAGGATTTTAAACTACATTCCAGCTCAGAGAAAACCCCATGGCTCAGTGTATGCGTTGTTCTCCTACCTATGGACATGGGACCTACACCAACACCCTGAAGCAGGGCCCTCCTGCTGCATTTTGGCACAGCAGGGTTGTTTTTCCATGCCAGTGCTCAAGCACTGGCTGCATTCAAGCCCAGGCTGGGTAGCCACAGCAGCGAAGGCGTCCGTCGAGGCTGTGACAATTCTGAGCGATAGATAACCACAAGAGGAAACCCAGCAACTGCTAGAATGTGGAACCTTCCCAACAGGCCTTAACAGCCACCTCCTGCACCCATGGGGCTGCCACCCACCCCAGGCTTGGTGCCATTTGATTCAAACTCCCCTTCCACCAGCCGGGCTGGTGGGTTCGGTGGGTGCTCTCGGAACAGGGTTTAGGGCTGGCACTAAATGGCTTTTTGCTGGTGTAAATCTGGACACATTGGAAAAAAAGAGACCGACAGAAATACAGAAATACAGAAGATGCTGTAGGACACCAGCCATGGTTTCAGAGTCATGGACTGGCAACACAGCAGCCCTTCCAACAGCAGGTTTTTTGGGGAAAAAGGACAGTAAAGAGTGGCATTTTAAATTAATTTCTACTATATTACCTTGTGTCAATATTAGCTACTATGTAAGCAATTTAAAGGGCTTTTTCTGAAGTTTACGTGCCTTGGGATCATACTCAGCTCACACCAATCAATGAAATCCATGGCAATACAATGGCTGAGGATTCAAGTAAATAGGCATGTATGGAAGAAATTCAACAAATATTTAATCATTGCATTTTCATCCACCTGCTTTCCTTCTAAGGGCCAAGGACCCAATCCTGCAAGCAGCCCCCCTAGAGTGGCATTAGAATAAATTTTAGTTCTGTATATAGAGCCCTTACTGGAGTAGACACAGGATTACTTTTAAAAAAATTACCCTGATCCATTCTGGTCACGTAAATTAAGTTAGTGATGAAAAGAAGTCGAAGGCACTAATCCGACTGGGTAATCTATTCAAAGCTTCACTTCTTAAATGATCTACAATTTACTCATATGACCAATCAAATAAACATTAGTTACAAAAGGCTGTAACTACCATGGCTTTCCCATCCATTTTTATGTGTTGTAATATGGTTAAATTTAAAAGAAACTAATCAGCATAATCTTTTCAGAGTTGTTTGCCAGCATGATTACAACCTCAGGAAGGGCACCGCTGCAGACACTCCCCTTACTGGTGGAACTGGCAGCACTGCCATTGGGGCATTAGTGCAATGTTGCCCCACTGCCCACGGCGGCAAAAATGTGGGGCATTGGAAAACCTAGAAGGGGCAAAATTAAAATAATAGGGGATTGCTGCTAAGCCTTGATGTGCATTGATGAAAATCCTAGGAGTATTGCTGCCTGGAAAGTGCCCAAGAGTCTCTTCCAGCCCATAGGTCCTGGCTGGAAGCCACTAAGATACACTAAGAGTATTGATTAAAAAAACCCTCACTGAAATATTAGCAATGATTAGCTGTAAGACAAGATCCTCACGGGGGCTTTACAAACAGAACTCCACTCAGGCACGGGAGGTTTCCCAAGCACTCTGCAGCAAGAGCAAGCCAACCTAAAGTGTCTTCCTAGTTTTCCAGGGTAATGTGGCACCTCTTTTCTGCCAGCATTTCACACCGACTGAAGCCTGCTGCCACTGCCCCAACATTTCACCTCTGACATGAAAGCTCCAGGCAACCCACCCAAAAGCTTCACATTTGAGACTATCAATGAAGAGTTGTACGCCAAATTTTTCCTGGTTACAGCAAAAGAAAATAAAAGAGAAGTCGGTAGCATTTGAAGGATTCCAAATTTCCACCGGATTCCAGACCAAGATTACTAAACAAACAAACCAAACACCGCACGATTTGGATACAGCACCTCCGAGAACAAATCCACCTTCTCGGGGCCTACAGATATCAGGAGGCCACCTGTGACCTCCTGCTTTTTGCCAAGTATGACAGAAAATAACCCTCACAGCGCGCGGTGAAAGAAGCAGGTTAATAAATGACAGCCAGAAGCGGCCTTTCCTCTCCCGGCCGCGGGGTCGGGGTCCCCCCGGGCAGCACCAGGCAGGGGAAAAGTGTCTGTCGCCCTCCAGTGGGACCTGCTTTAGTGCACCAAGGTGGGAGAGGTGGGAAGGGGAAGGGACAGAGGTGAAAGGCAAATAAAGAGAAAAGAGAAAAGAAAAAAAAAAAAAAAGGACATGCAAAGCAGATAAGAGACAGTTGAAGGGGAAACAGGAAGATACTATCTCTGAAAGTACCAAAAATAAAGTTTCCAGTGTTAGCTTAACCAGGGCAACACAGACATCCTCCCTCTGCACTCGTGCTTCAGACTCGACTTGGTCAGGGTGAGGGACACCGTCACTGTCACGCTGCTGGCTGCCTCAGCTGCTCACACATTTTGCTTAAAAAAAACCCCAATAACCTTCAGGGAAACCTTTCCATAACAGTTGTGGCAAAGGTAGGCAATGCCAGAAAGCAGTCAGCTCGACTGAACGCAGACCCAGAGGTAAGCACCCGGCTGTCAACAACCATCAGAGTTCTCACCAAAGCCTCTCCCATCTAAATTCCACAGCAGCAGGTTTTAACGGGCTGATTTACCCTCAAACCTAAAGCCATAAAATCTAAACCGGTAGCAACTGTCATCCGAGCCCCGAATTACACAGCCGATGACATGTGCCCCGTCAGGACTGCCTCACTGTTTTGCTAGTCCAAAACTCAAAACATTTTCACATGCAAGCAATAAAATAAAAAATGCAGTTACCAAAATAGTACTATCAACGTAACCAGCTCCTCTCGGCACATTTTCTTAATGCCTTTCCCAATACGGTTAAAAAACATGGGAACTAATCAAAAACCTCCATCTTTACACCTCGGCACAAACTGTGCTGGAATCAGCGTGGGGTTGTATTTCTTCATGTTTATCTGGATCCTCTCCCACTACTTCTTTCTTTTTTTTTATTTTCATCCGTGCTTCCCTTTAAACACAGCTCTTATTAAACAGCAGAAATCAGCTTTTACAATTTCTAAATGCCAAGTTTTGCCACTCTTGAAGCTGCCTAAGGACAACACAGCTTGCCTTCAGAGTCATAAATAACACATACTCTGCACATTTCTTCGCCTGGGTGAAATAAATTCTCCCATGTTCTTATATGGAAACCTTGTGAGTCCTCCCACATACCGCCTGGTACAATATCAGACAGCGATGGGCATTCATTATCTTAAAGCCAGCGGGTGAATTTTGGATGCAAGTTACCCCCAGACGAACCCAGAATTATCACCCCTTCACACCACGCTGAGCTCAGTAACATGCCCTGTGCAGTCCCTGTGTTTTATTTCCAAGCCCCATCACTACTTTGATTTCAGTATGTCAAGAACCCTCAAAATAAATGGAAAATGAGGGGAATAAAAAGAAAAATAAGGGAAATAACAAGAAAGCAGCAACAGCGGTATTACCCACCAGGTAGGCCCATTAGCATCAGATGTAGCATTGCCTGTACCAGTCTCTTCACTCGAGGTTAGCGCACGGCAGACAGAAAAAAAAACAGTGGAGAGGGGTGGGAAGGAGAGAAAAAATGGGCAAAAATAGCCGGGAAGAGAAGCGTGCGCCGTCGATGTGCTGGAGGACCGCCAGCGGGGAATGGCTGAGAACGTTATCGCCAAAAAAAGTTAACGCAAGGTGTGGGGGGGGGGTGTGGGGAAAATAACCTCTGGGGAGGAAAAACACCGCTGGGTTAATGGGAGAGCTGGGGAGGAGGGGGCTGGAAGGAGAAGGATAAATTAATAAAGAAATGGAAGGGAGGAAGGGAGAGCGCGCCCGGGAGTTCCGCGAGTAGAGGCGGACAAAGGGAGGACGATGCAGCCGCCACCGGCCCGGCTCGGTTCGGCTCCGCTGGGCGCGGAGCGGCCGCCCCTTTGTTCGCCGCGGCAGCGAGGGACGATCCGCGCCGCTCCGCGCCAGCCCCGCCGCCGCCACCACCGCAGCGGCAGCAGCAGCGGCGGCAGCCCCGCCGCCTCCCGCCCTCCCGCCCGGGAGGTGCCGGTACCTGTGTCCGCTGGCCGCGGTGCTTGCGCGCCGCTGCGCCCCTGCGGCGGTGCGGCGCGTCCGGCGGAGCGGTGCGGCGCGACTAGCAGCGCCGAGCAGGAGGAAACGGTAATTTATAAGCGCTTTCTTCCTGACCTCTCGTGTCTGTTGTCTAATGAGGGAGCTTTGAGCATCACCCATCCTGCTGAGTGGAAAAACACCGGCACGGCCTCTTCTTTGCTGGGGAGGGGGGAGCCTAAAGGAAGGGGTGTGGGGGAGGAGGGGCCATGCCGCAGACACGGCGGCGGAGCCCGGGCTGGCAGGCGGCCGCGGGCCGGCGGGGAGGGGCGGGCGGGTGCGGGGCAGCGTTCGCCGGGCCGCGGCCGCCGGCTCGGGGTGCCGCCCCGGGCCGCCCGCCCTCCCCCCGCGGCTGCCGCGGGCAGCGGGAGCGGCAGCGGGGCCGTCCCGAGCCGGCCCGCGGGACCCGGCCCGCGTCCCGCGGCTGCCGCGGCGGGCAGGGAGCGGAGCGAGGGCTCCCGGCCGCTGATCTGTTCTCGGTATTTTTCATTTTCGTACATGTTTTTGATCGTTATTTTTTGTCTTTACACAAAGAGTGCCCTTCTCACAGACAAAGCATCCCACGGCGCTGTCACCGGCGATGCCCAGGCCCTGGTTCTGCTCCTCCGCGGCCACTTTTCCCCCTGGCCACCCCCGGGGGAACTCTGGACCCGGTGCTGCTCTGCCAGGCTTTGGGGACAGGTTTGGTCCTGCAGCCGTCTGCTGCTGGGGGAGGCAACACGGGAGCCTGGCCTGGCAGGTGCCTGGGAGGCTGGGATCTCCCTGCTCTGCCCTGCCGCCTCCCTAAAGCGCGATCCCCGGCACCGGAAAGTCCCGGTCGCAGCTGGAGAACAAAGTACGGCCGGGGCGATCGGCGGGGAAAATGTGCAGGGCAACGTTTTGTTTTGTGTCGGGTTTCACAGAACCGAAAGCCGGTCCTTCTCCCCTGCAGGCGAACGCGTATATGACTCAAACATGTCCTTGCTCTCCTACCTGCATCCCCTCTGGTGCTCTTAATGAAAGGATACAGCAGCAGACAGAGTCGCGAGGAATTTTCATATAACCCCTGCTGAAGACTTAGTAAGATCCTCTGTACTGCAAAATACCATTTGCATTGTTGGAGTACAGTCGTGGTGAAAAGGAGATTTTGGGCCATCTGTGTTTCGCAGAAGTCCCGCGGTGCTAACCTTGCACTGGGAACAGCAGGGATGGACCAAAGGAGAGTGAATAGTACCCACAGTTCTGCTGTCTAGGTTTTCCCGGATACAAGATGCTACCTTTCTACACCACAAACTGGGACAGCAGTTACTGGGAGACCACCTCCAGCGCCCATCGCCTGTGCATAGGCTGCTGGGGGATCAAATTCCATCACAGCAGCCTCCAGAGAGGTCTCTAGAAAAGGCTGATTTCCTTAGCTGGTTCTTGCAAAAGCTGCACCATTTTGCACACTTTTTGATGGCAATACAGGATGCCAAAAACACTGTGTCACAGTCACACATCTAATTTTCCCTTACTCCAGTGCATTCTGTGATTTTCAGTATCTGAGCTGATTTGCAACGTGAGTAGGCTTTTAGCAGAAAACCAGACAGAGATATAGGACATACGCAGCTAATTGATGACATATCTCCACTGAACAGCCTCGTTTAAACTCATAGCGATGTAGTCCATGCTGCCACCTATGTCTTCTGATTCAGGTTTCTTGTGTACTGCAACTTCGTAGTTGAAGGCAGTATCCTTTGAGGGCAGCTCACATTTTGTGAAGCTCTGCGAGGGACCACAAGCACAGGCAGCTCTGGCTGCACAAGGGAATGAAGCAAAAGGTTTCTCACCGGCTCAGCCACTTGTTTGGTTGCAGTGAGGATGCCTCGATGCAGATTAGGAATCAGCAGTCACATCAGTGAAATGTAAGTAGCGGTTGGAGCCTTGTCTGTGTGAAGGATCCTGCCAGCACAGCTGTACCACTGACAGCAGTGGAATATTTTGCTCAAGTTCTCTAGAGGAATCAAAGCCTGTATTTTGTCTCTGGCTCTCTCTTGTTCTGTTGCTCCTCACTCATTAAAAGTCAGCCACACAAAGCACGTGGTTGCTTTCTGTGTTTAAAAAAAAAAATGTTTGGGGTAAAAGACCAACAGCCAAAGCTGTTTTGAAGTCAGACACGTAAACAGTACCTGGAACTAAGTATAATAATAATAATAATAATAATTCATCCTTTTGTGTCACAAATATGCACATTGCTGTTTGCTATTTCATTATGAGACAGCACAACTTCTGAGAATATGCCTGATGAATATTTGGGGGAACTCTGCCTTCATTTGGAGTGGCATATGGCAGCATTAATGCCTTTGGCTTCTCCACTCTCTTATGTAACCGAAATCACAAGTTAGAGCCCAAATTACAAAGCATGTGTATAATATTAAGCATACAAATGGTGCCTGAAATTACTATCCTTTTCATGTAGGTCTGTTTTTAATCTCTTAAAATTTTTGCTTCTGCAGCTTTATTGATTTCAGTGTGCGCTGATGCCGCTCATAGCGCAATCAAACCTAACCCCTTAAAAACCCCACTGTGAAGACATTAACCCAAACCTAACTAAGGCCAAAATCGCTCTGGTTACAGGTAGGTGGAGTTTGAATGACTTTTATACCTCAAGTGTATCCTGTATTAAGGTGCTATAGCAAGCAGAACACCATATCCCTGTGGCTGCTTTGGCAACCAGAGTGGCAGGTTTTTGCACCCCAGCCCAAGGCATGGGTTTGCCATCACCTTCCTTTGAGTTTCCCCTCTTCCTCAGAGACTATTTTTGCCATTACCATGCTGATCTGCTTGCTGGAGTTTTAAGGTGTCGGATGCTGATACAGCGAGTGCCTCTTGTATCTGTTTAATCCGATAACATAACTCTTTTTTAATCTCCACGTCTGGGTCACAGGGTTTAAAAAAGACACTGGGCCAAATCCCCAGCTTGGCTACAATGCGTGGAAATGTACTGAGATGGCACGAAAGTCAGGAGAGATTCACTGTATTTGCACCTGGGTAAAGAGGTCTTGAGGGGCAGGGATGTGAGTGCCAGATTTCAGATGAAGGAGTATTAACACAAGGGTATGGCAGAGCTAAATCAGGTTTCCATAAGGTGAGGTGGAGGGAGGAATATTACAACAGGACCTAAAGCATGCTCATCAGCAAATTCTCAATAATTTTTAAATGGAAACAGATTTAATATTTCTTCATTTTTCAGGAGAAACCTTGTTTTCATTGTCTGGCTGGTAGAGGAACATGATGTTTCATGGACTCAGGACCAAGACAGGGCATGGACAAAGAGGAGATTTTGCAGGGATTGGGAAGATTTTACATATAAACATTAAAATTTAAAAAAAACAAAGTTGATCCTGGCATGAAGTCCAGCAGAAATGTAGGAGAGAAATGGACAGCACTGTCTGCAAAGGATTGTGTGAGCACGAATGGCAAAAAAATGGTCTGAATAAGTCCACTGCATTAATGATTTTTTAGACATGAATATCCTATACAGAGTTGTATGGGGTCAGTCTTTGGGGTTCCCCTGTATAGCAGAGGATCCTGAGCCTGAAAAAGGGAAGCAGATTTTGTAAGGGATTTGCATATCACAGAGTGACTCTGGATTGCAAATTTTAAGCATTACTAAATTGGGGAATAAATTGTTGCTATTGCTGTTACATACCAGGATATCTCACTAATCCACACAATCCACTAAGTTGCTGTAGTTTTAGTCTGTGTTTATTTTAGATGAAATTATGGCCTGGACAGTTACTTTTTCTTACTTTATCTGTATAAATCATATATAAATAAGATATCAAACAGAAATCAAAACCTGACCTGTGTTTTTGGTACACTCCCCATCATGTGAACCTGCCAGTGATAAAGCCCTGCACCCAGTTTACAAGTCAAACAGAAAAGCAATGAAAACCCACAGGTCTTTCTTGAAAAGTGGCCAATTGGCATTAAATTCTCTTGCTTTAATGCTCTGGGTGGCCTATTTTGCTTATATTTGAGACTGCCTAGCCATTATGGGATTGCCTGTACTGGTCCTATTAACTTGAGGCACTTATCAAGGCTGAGAGGCTGGAGCTGGTCCTTTCTGAACACCGGTTGAGTTTGGAAGTGTCTGTTGCTTTACAGAGACTGATTCCTAAAGTGAGGGGCACACACACAGAAGAACCAAACAGCCTGGAACCAAAGTGGTCACACTGGCTTTTGAAAAAAGTGAGTGTCTTAAGTTAATTGACAATCAGCTACCTGGAAATAAAAGCCTCTCATATATCCAAAGGTTTTCACTAGGATTTTCAAGACCTCCTGAGCAATTTAAAATCCTTGGAAGGAATGCACTATAGAATGAAAAATATAAGTATTATTAAAGAATGTCTCTGAATGAAAGCCAGCCAGTTTCATAAAAATGAACTAAAAAAGCAATAACAGGTACTCTGTCTTCTGCTGGATGCTGTATGAACCGTATGTTTTGCATTTTGGATGTCACTCTAAAGCAATTTTTTCTTCACTATTGCTGTTGGGAAGAACAGTAGAAGAACTATGCATAAATGAGATTAAAGTAATCTAATTAAAAAAATAAACAATGTGCTTTCATCTTCAATTCATATCCAGTCATTTGGGATCTAACTTAAAAAAAAAAGATAAAAATTCAGAAATGCAGAAAGGATTTTGAAGGACAACTGTTTCCCTTTAAGATTAATGATAAACATACTTGTGTGTTCAAGGGAGAATAGATCCAGTGTTATGTAACAGGATAAAGAAACAAAATCCTTTTTCCTTAAATTACAATAACCAGTATGCGTGTGGATTTTAGTCAATCACTGAAAATTCAGGAAACCCATTTTCTTTCACAATTGCATTCCACATGCTAAAATTGATGTCTCCTAACTTTTAAACAGAATCACAATAATTAAAGACGAAAAATATTTGTTTGTTGCTTTTGACCACACTTTGCCAATAGAGGGTTGTTCCCTGGAGAAAATTCTGTGGCACTTGCACTGTGCAAAAATCCAAATATGTGCTCATCTTTTTATTTTATGTGCCATTAGCAAATCCAGTTATTGCACTTCCCAGTTGTTGGTTTTTTTGTTTTTTTCTTTTTAATCTGATTACCTAGTACTAGATATATGGTAACTTATCATTTTAAATTTTTTTTTTGGCCTGAACTAACTATTACATAACAGTTCTTATAAAATCTTGCCATGCCTGCCTAAATTTGCCAAAACCAGGAAAAGATCAACAGGTAATGGATTTTTTTTTATGTTGGCTTTGTTCTTTGCTGGCTCAATCATATAAAATTTATTTTAAAAGCCACCCAAGGAAATAATTTCCTACCATAGAACCTCCATTTTTTCACTTCTTTATTTTACAGAAGCACTCATACCAGAATTTCTGCATCAGAATTTGACACATAAAGTTCCTCTATCACATGAGTTCAATTTTCCAAAAGCAGGCAAATGACATTAATAACCATGATATAAGCCCTGAAAAGGCCAAGTCGCTGAATGTACTTGCTGGGGAAAAAAAAAAAAAAGACTTCTTGTTGGATCTAATTCTGGATTCACTGTTTGACACAATGCAGAGCAGTTGGGATTTTCATAGAAAGGCTCTGCTGAGCTCAGGTGATGTTCACTCATGCATGGAGAAGCTCGTGTGTGCTTTGCTGAGCGACTCCAAGCTTTGTCTGTGGACCAAAGTAAACACTGCTGATGTTGGCCCATCCTTGCACACGTCCACACTCAACATTTTCAGTCCTGAAAGCAAAGCTTCTCATCTGGGCAGTTTCAGTGATATTCCCTCACTGGACCAAGTCCTCTGTCAGCACTACTCCAGTAGCACAAGGTGTGCTTGGAGATGGTGCAAATGGTGAATATGCCTCTTTCCCTGCTGATAACACACCTGCCATACTGCAGCTAAATATTCTGCTGCTGCACGGCCTGCAGAGATTTCCTGGGCTGCACGAGCACAACTGGTCCTGCCAAGTCAAGACGGTTACATGGGTGCAGCAAATGGGATATGGAATCTGGGAAGCCACAGGAGATGCAAGCTGGGAGACAGGGAAGAAGTTGTGGCAGACCCATTTTGAAAGCAATAAAAGGTCAGCAGAGTCTGAGGCTGTCCTGCAGTACCACTTCCATTTCCATTGGGAGCTGATTATCAAGCTGGGCAGGCTTGACCTAACCATATCCCGGGTGACAGTGGACATCACAGTGGAAAATAGTCCAAAAATGTATGGTGGTGAGCTTGCTGAGGCAGTTGAGCCTTCATGACTTACAGAACAGATCCAGAAAAGCTGACAGATTAAACTCACCAAAGAAGAAGAAGAGTGATCACTTGAGTGAATTCTTACATTCTCATATTTCTTTCTATTTGCTTATGGGTCCCTCGCCTCCCTTCCATCTCAAAGTGATGGTGAAACAGTTATGAGGAGTGTATAATTTTCAATTACTTCGTTTATTCTGACAAATTACATTGGTAGATATAGGCAAACAGTGGGAGAGAATACCGTAGGAAACAAAACGATTCCCAAATGCACGCTTGTACGAGTTCAGACAGATAGAATTTCTAGCAAGGTGAATTTATGCACTGCAAGCAGAGAAAGGGCTTCAAATGCCTAAATGTCTAGAAAAAAGAAGAACTATAAAATGAACCTGCAAGCTATCCAGCAACTGCTCATCCAGTTGCATGATTTTAATTAACAGAACTGGAAAGCAAGCACATAATATAAACTTAAAAACACAGCGCTTCGGTTTTCCAGACTGCCAGCCCAAATGCAGAACAAATCGCTTGCATGTGGCGGCAGGGCGGCAGAGCTGGCGCGGCAGCGCCGCGGGTGCCCGGCCGGGTGACGGAGCGCATCCGCCGCGCTGCCCGCGGAGGGCGGCCCGGCCCGGCCCGGCCGGCACGGCCCAGCCCAGCACGGCCCGGCACGGCCCGGCCCGGCACGGCCCAGCCCAGCACGGCCCGGCACGGCACGGCCCAGCCCAGCACGGCCCGGCACGGCCCAGCCCTGGCACAGCCCAGCACGGCCCGGCACGGCCCGGCCCGGCCCGGCACGGCCCAGCCCAGCACGGCCGGCACGGCCCAGCCCTGGCACAGCCCAGCACGGCCCGGCACGGCCCGGCCCAGCACGGCCCAGCCCTGGCACAGCCCAGCACGGCCCGGCCCGGCACGGCCCAGCACGGCCCGGCACGGCCCGGCACGGCCCAGCCCTGGCACAGCCCAGCACGGCCCGGCACGGCACGGCACGGCCCGGCACGGCCCAGCCTAGCACGGCCCGGCACGGCCCAGCACGGCCCGGCACGGCCCAGCCCTGGCACAGCCCAGCACGGCCCGGCACGGCCCGGCCCGGCCCGGCACGGCCCAGCCCTGGCACAGCCCAGCACGGCCCGGCACGGCCCCTGGCACAGCCGGGGCGCAAACACTTGAGGCATTGCCTGGCATGCTCCGAGGAGATGCCTGGGCTTCCACCTCCGCTGGCAGCGTGTCGCTCCGTGAGGCAGCAGGGTCACTGAGGGGACGCCAGCGGCTCCCGGGTGTGGGTGACCTTGAGCCTCCCCAAGCAGTTACCTTTTCTGGACCTTTGGCACGCTCCCAAGTGATCTTTCAGCCGCAATCTCCGTGGCCTAAAATAAATTCAGCAATATTCCCTGCGGCATCCCTGCAGTTCTCTTTTGGGATACCTGACGCTTATCTCCCAACCTGGGCAAAGACTGATTTTGGAAAGTTTATCTGGGTGCAGCAACACCACCAAGCCAGCAGTGCATCCTTGCAGAGAGTGATTTCTGCCTGTCTCTCCCAGCCAGAGCAATCCTGCTCTGTTGTCTGTACATGAGAAGGTGGAGAAAAGGGAGAGGGTGGAACAGGCTCAGCACGAAGCACAAAATATCCAGACTTGGGCCTCTAAATCTCTTTGGCCAATGCTAGTCAGCTCTGATTTGTATCAAAGCCCAATATTATCACTTACTGATTATTAAATGTGCCACAAATGGTTAATATTATGTGAACAGTTGGTCACAGGCTGCCTGACTGAGCAATTGTCTCTTACTCTCTGTATCAGCCAAAGTCCTCAGGTTTTCTCCTTTTACTCCTGCAAGTTTGCCTGATGGGCTCATGAAGTTCACAGAGAGAAGTGTGGAAACTTGCTTCCAGACTCCCACATTTCCTTGGGAAGCACATCCCAGCAAACTGTGGAGCAGCCGAAGTGGATTTGGGATGCCCTTGACACTCACGAAGACACCCTTGACCTCTGTTGCCCCATAGCAAGTGCTGCTGGAGGCCGCTGGTGTCATGGACGAGCTGCATGGCCAGGCTGGGCTGTGGCAGTGACCAGGCATCATCCAGAGCAGCAGGGCCTGGGACTGCGTGATGACAGAGCTGAATAAATCATGGAGCAGAGGCACACAGGGGAGGGTGTGGTGGATCCCTGGGAGCTTTTCCATCCAGTGCCTCCTGAGGTCCTGTGAAACCATGTGGAAAAGGGTATGGCATCTATCAGGCACATCCACTGGCGTGCTGGAGCTCAGGACACCATCTCCAGCCAGAGCAGAGGACATTGCCACATGCCCACTCACCTGGCTTCAACTCAGGTTTCTCCTTAAGCTGAATTCATGCTACCCCAGAGCTCTTTGCATGTGTCACTGACTGAATTTCACTTCCCTACTGGGAGACTAAACTCCCAGTTCTCCCAGTAAGATACAGGTTTAAATATAGGTCATGTTTCTGCTGTTCTCCACCAGCAAAACAGCTGTTTGCTCTAAACATGAAGATATTTTTGTAAGAGCAAAAGCATGAATTATTTCAAACTTGCCTCGGGTTGACTTTTCAAGGGTACTGCGGAGACTGTTTCCACAACAAAATGGGAGCTCTTCTCCTACTGAATTGTTCATGTTACTTTCATGAATGCTAGAAAAGAGGCTGGCTTTTTAAAAATGTCAGCAAGTACCTGAAATGGGAATTTGTTTTCATATATCCTTTGGAAGCTGTTGTTGTTGATGTTGTCTAATCTGACCAAAAGTTCAGTTTGGTAATTTTTATTAAACCTTGCTGTTAGGTATAGGCAATTAGCTTAACAAAATATCAGATAGGATCTCTGCTGTGTTTGCAATGCCTGTTGCTCTAATCCTTACCTGGTGGGAAATGGCTTTGGAGGAGCACAGCCACATCTCTGTAGCTGTTTACATCACATTTCTGAGAGAGCTCCACCCTGCTTTCCCCATTTGTACTTTGTTTTTCATGAATAAAGGTCATGGCATTGGCATCACAAAAAAATATTGTTGCTGTAGAAGGAATTCATCTGTCCCCTCTGGGTAATAAACAGTAAAGTACTCCAAGGCTGGCAGGACAGCAATCAGAGATGGAAGAGAAGGCCAAGACCCATTGAGATCTCTGCAGACTTCCAGCATCCCACGAGTCAGCTGTCTCCCTGCCTGTGCTGGGCTGCTGCAGACCCTGCATAGTCTCTAATATTTTGCCCAATCTAGATTTAGGCGTCCCCCAGTTGTTGGCAGTGAGTCTGTTGTGGGTACCTGCCTCCCAGCCAGTCACAGTACTGGAATTTTTTGTCTAATAGTCAAAGGGCATTTTCTCTGCAACAATGTCATATATGAGCCCAACACTGCCTGTGTGTGTTGGTGGCCTGGGGACATGGTTACCAGATGTAGTTGCCAACCACTGGTTGCCCCTGCTCTGGAGTGCTCTCCAAGGAGGTGCTGTGGCCAAGGCACGTTGTTTAGTCCACTGGTTGTGTGAGACTCTGAGCTGGCTGTAGCCCACAACACATTTTTTAGCCATGTTGTATCTAGATCAGGAAATAAATGTATAGGAACTACACCCCTTGATTCAGCTATAAAGTAAATGAGATCTTTCACATGTTTCTGTATTAACATCCACACTGATCTTTATGTTTGTGCTCGTGTCAAAATCACCACTTGTCTTTTGGCTCAAAAGCTGTTCTTCTAATCTTTTGTCATGTGTGAGGCTCTCAAGCTCTCCGATGTTTTCTCGTCCTTTCAGTCTGCCAATACTTTCCAGCAAGGTGATATTTTAAGTAATTGCAATATTCCAGGCGTAATTTCATCACCAGTGCCTGTAGAAACACTCCCCTTAACTTATGGCCCATGGTTTTATGATTCTCTGGGCATGGACCAAAAATCTCAATTGTTCTGAGAACATGAGGGAAATGAGGAGAAGTTGCTGCGTTATTGCTACGGCCAAGGACACACAACAACCAAGAAGGAAAAGCTCAACATCAAAAGCATTGGGAATACTTTTAGCAGGAATACTACTCAAACAATTCCCAATTCAGTAGAAAGCATATTGGAGAAAAATTGCCAGGTTAGGCAGACCTTGAGCTTTCTTTCCCAGGATCACACCACTTGAGTAGGAAATCAAATTCTACAGAAATAGTTGGGGATTTTATTAGTAAACAGTCTAGAGGTGATTTCCTTGGTTTTTCTCAATTAGATATATTTGAAACAGAGAATTGTCTGAATAATAATTAATACTTGTTCTTACACGGTGCTTTAGCATAATCCCAGAAATTATAATTTAGGAATGTAGATCTTCCTTGTTGTGAAGCCCTCAAGATTCCTGTGGCAACAGCCAGGAATCAGATAAAATAGAAGCAATTAATGAAACATTTCATCATTAAAATTTTTTCCAACACTGGAAGATTTTGCAAATCACCCAGCAGGTTTTGTACATCCTCTGGCATTTGAAATTTTGTCAGTAATGAAAGCTAAACGAATGTTAATTACAAGTGTAAGACTTGAAACAATGTCACATGGATGTCACATGGATGTCACATGTAAGTGTGCACAAAAATAGTATTTTAAGGGAGTTGTTCGAAAAATCCAAATTATTTTTTTTTATAAAGCAATCTCATCTTGATTATTAACAGACTTAAACGCTGCCTCAAAGAGGTTCTAAGGCCATCACGCTCCTATTTTCCCTTTGCATTGACTAAATAGTGGTTGAAGTTACATCCCTATTTAAGGTTTCCACATCTCTTAGTACTTTGCATTGTATTTCCTCTGTGAAGTTCCCTAACTTCTGCTAACCATGCAGGCCTGGGAGGCCTGCAGAGCACATCCACATTCTATAGGAAGTGGTTTTGTTGTTGCTCTAGCAACCTCAAATCAGGACTGAGTAAGCAGAGGTGCTGCTCAGCAGAGAAATCACACAAATGTCTGTACATCCTCACTGCTATTAAGAATGGAGGCAGCAGTTCCAATGATCAAGCCTAATACCTTTCAAGGAAATTGCAATTCTCTCTTTTATTCCTCTCCTATGTTTTAATTTGATACGTTTCTATTGCTGGTGCTGCTTGCTGCAGCACACTCTCCATGACTGGGGAGCCGTTCTTTCCTTTGCTCCCCGTGTCCCCACACAGGAACTCAGGCTGGGTAACGAATCGTTTCTGACTCTGCAGCAATGTAAAGGGAGAAGGATCTCACCCACTGGAGAATCCAGGTCCTCTTTTAATTTACACCAGAGTGGACTGCATTTTGGAAGAAGGAAATGAATCCTTTTCTTTTTTTTCTAAATGTGAAGCTCCTTTAATTCACCCTTTTAAAGCATTTGGGGATTATCTGATGAAAAGTCCTAAGGAAACACAAGGCATCCCTGCTGCTTGGGTTGCCAAGCTAAGGCTCAAGCTCTGAAAAGAGAAGTGTGCTTAGAACAAAGAGGTTTTGAACACAAAAACAAACCATGGCAATGCATGCTGACAAACACTTCATCTGCCTGCTGCCATTTATATTTTTTACATATCCATGGAGTACTGTCGAGGGCCTTGGTCACCTTGACCTGTTGCTGACACAAGGCTGTTTAAGCTTTCTTCAAAATTAGTCCCTGCTGCCACTCAGATATTTTTTGCTGTTGCTTTTGTTTTTCATCTTTGGATTGTTTCCAGTCTGAGAGCATCTTTCTGGTCCCAGAACTGTATAGAATATATCGGCCAATCCTCTAGGGGCACTGAAAAAAGTCTAGAACTCCCTCCCCCACGACTCTTACAGAGTCAACACATATCCTTTTGATTTCAGACCTTGTTTTGGGTCTGCACAAGAAAGGCTTTGACATCTTTAGTCGGGTTTGGTTGTTTTTTTCCCTTTAGTTTTGATTTTTTCCATTTTTCTGGATAGATTTCACACAGCTTGCCACCATAGCTCTAGAGGACAATAAAAAAATGTATGGGAACTCCTCCAAAGTACGTGTTTGCAAGGAGTGCTATGCCAGGAACATCATTACCAGAGTCCCAGTAACTAATCCAGAACTGATGCCATAACTTTTATGTGTACCAGGGGCACTGAAACCCATGCTGAAATACTTGGCAAGTCTGCCCTTAGACTAGGATATATTGTATTGATATTGGCTGTGATCAACCACAACATTCCTTGGTTTTGAGGTAGTATTTCTGAAGGGGGAGGGTTTGCAATGCCAGTTCTTGTCATATGTTTTCCTGTCTCACCCTATCTCCAAGCCCAGCTAATCTGATGATATCCAACTGTCCTAATGAGCTGCATCTACTTCTAGGCTGAAGTGTTGACAGCTGCCTGTTCTATTGCCAACAAAAACTTCTGAGACAACTGTATCTCATTCCTGCAAGTACGCAAATTGCTTCGTTTCTAGCACAAATATGAGATATAATGATACTTACTTTTCGTTGATCCAGGTCTAAAAAGAGGTATGTGAAAAACACGATCCAGCAGTCAATTATTTCCTCACGTGCAGTTAATCCCTCATCTGGAAACAAGGTTTGTGTCTATTGGTTACAGAGAAATCAAGGGCTCGTGTCCTTTACAGCAGACATACAGTCACACGGGCTAAGGTCAGTGAGAAGGACATGTTCCTCCAATTAATGTTGGCATGTGTTTATTTATAATTTTATACATTGGTAATTCTTCCATTTGCTGTTTTTGGATTCAGAGCTCTTGGAAAGAGCTTCAGCTTGTTCTTATTCATGTAGGATTTAATGCACTTAAATTTCACCACCACATTTGCAATCTCAAGCACATGGGATTTCCTTTCTTGCCCAAAGCTGTTGGACCCACAGACTCATCAAACTTTCCTTCCGCTGGACTGCAGGTCCAAAGCCCAGAAACTGGGTAACAGGTGAGACCAGGCTCCCAACAAGCCATTAAAAAACTACTCACAACCTCTGGATAGAAAACTATCTAAAACAGAGACTGAATTTGCAGGATAAATTTTGTCTTGGGGGACTACAGTGTCCACAGCAATAATAGACAACAATCCCCGGACAAAGATGGAGAGGAGACACACAGAGACACTGCTTTTGATCCAGATGAAGTCAGAATAAATAGAAGCAACTGCTCCAGTGACAGCTGATCAGGGCAGCTCATCTCCAGGCAGAAAAAATAGTTCTCCTTGTCAAAAGAAAATCCCATGTCTAACCTCTGCCCCTAATAAATTTTATGAATTGCCAGATTCCAGGAATCATAGAAAATACTATTGAGCTGAGGTCAAGGGGCAGAAAATCTAGGGGAAGCACATCTAGTCTTGGCAAACTCTTGTAGCAGCCCAGGTCACCATTGTGGTCTCTCCTGTGCCAGCCTTTCACACTGTTTTCACAGCTGAAGGTACGACCCATTCTTCAATTCAGCTTTGCCTCCGTAAGTTCCTCACAGACACACAAGCTCAAAAACTCAAGACTCTTGCCTAGGATAAGGCTGGGAAGGAAGGAGGGTTTGTTATTGCTTTAAGGGGTTTATTTAGGTTTATTTTATTAATTCTTGGGATATGCTCAAACACTGCAATGGTTGAGACCATATAAGTAGCTAGATTAGAGAAACAGACATAACAGTGTTATTGGATAAAGAAATAACAGCCATTGCCAGTTCCATGGGAAGAGAGGACAAATGAATAAACATTGATCATACCATCTGAAACCACCAGGCTTGGAAAAGCCTCTTTATTTTAGGAAAAATCCACTGAAAGATGCCAGGGCAAGATCTGGCATCTGACTTTTTCTCAGGAGTATAACTGCCATTGAGGAAGAAAAGGATTTTGGAGGATTCATAAATCCACGAACCTTCTATGCCATTATCTTTTAGTCAGTAAGCTCTATGGACAAATACAAGGGTTGGTTTGTGGTAGGGCTTATTTTTGTTTTTATTTTAAATCTGTAGTTTTCCCTAAGCTTTTTCTCCAAATGTTATTCGTGATGAAAAATTGCATGCCATCCCAGGATGATGTACAAACTGAATGCAAAAGCAAGCAAAATATCCCAACAGGTCTAACTCTTGGTATCTTTTGAGTACAAGACCGTCTCACCTCTACAGGACCTTCTCCACTGTTAGCAGATCCAACACACCATCAAGAAGGCAGGAAAAAATTCAGAAGGAAATGATAAGTATATATGGAGTGAATGTCAGCGCAGCTATACTATAAGTTCTATCCCACCCTATGGGGCCAGAAAGGTATTTTAAGTTCCTGGTGTTATTTACGAAGATGTTTCTGAAGGAACACAGACTGTGCCGTTTTGGGGAGGGGGGAATTGGCTTCTTGAGGATTACTCAAAACTTATTAAATAAGAAGCTTTCTGTATTTCCTCACAGCTGGAGACCAATCATTGCGACACAGATAGAAAAGCTGGAGGCTGAAAAAAGAAAAATTCTCTGATTTAACCCAAGTTCCTTACACACACAGCTGGTGTGTGCAAAATGCATCCAGGTTCTGTGAAGTGTGGGATACTGAATACCTCTCTCTGCCTCAGCAATATTTGGAGTTTTACATTGAGCTGAGTGCTCAAATCCCAGAGGGTGGCCTTGGGAGGCCAATCCCTTGGGACATCCTTGGTGTCAAATTCTTTGAGGATACTTGAGTAGACTAAATGCACCACAGTGAGGTGACATTTACCTTCTATAAAGCATGAAGAAGACCATATGTTATAAAACCATGCTCAGCTTTGGTTTCCTCAGTAAAAGAAAAATATTAAAGAATAAATCCAAACATAATTGCAATGAAATTTTAAGAGGCTTGAGGTCCTGATTCAAGATGGAGATGCCCCAAATACACATTAAGGGTGAAATGCTGGCACCATGAATATCAGCAAGAAAATCTCCTGGTGGCTGCATTGGAACCGTGTCCATACAGTTTATCCAGACAAAGACAGTATAAACACGAGAGGCTCAATTGTCCCTGAGCTAACAGAGTTCAGTTGTTTAAGCGCAGGAAATGGCCCACCCTTTTCCCACCTTTGTACACCCAGGCGGGGGTCAGACGCAGTGTAGCTGCCACAAGAGCAAGGCTGATCCGAGCTAGTGTCTGACATAGGGTGACAGAGGCAGGGGGATGGCAGATCTGCTGCCCTGGAGCTCTGCCAGTGACTGCAGAGGTGGCACAAATGGGGAGAACGTATGGTCAGTCTGTGAAAACGTGCTGTGGGCAAGCAGGTACATTCTACCAATTGTCTTGGAGAAACTGATTTAAACCACTGCTCAACGCACAGTTTTCTTTCTTAGAGTCAATACTCAGGTGAAAGAAAGGTTCCAATAGTTTCCCTTCATAGCCTCCTTATACGGGAAAGAAGTCCAAGGAAACAAAAGTACTACTGTCATTGACACAACACAATCCCACCTCCTTCCAGTATCTTTTGCTACCATAACAGGATCCTGAAGTAGTTGTTTTTAGTTCAGGATTAAGATGATTTCATCCTTCACATTCATTATCTGAATAAATGAGTACATACTTCTCTCATTCTTCATATTTGTCTTGATTATTCACCTTTGGTAATGGAACATGTAACAAGAGTGGGAAGGCATGAGTTCACTGCTGGGGAGTGCCTCTGCAGGCAAAACGAAATGCAAGTGCAAAAATCAAAAGCCAGGATGTAAGAGAAAATTATTTCTTCATTTTCTCTTAACCTAAAAACTCAAGGCAAAATAGTTGCCCGGGCCTCTCCAGGAGCTCTCCACATGTTAAGCATTGTGAAGCCCCCACTGTGGGAATAGTGGGATCAGGCATTGAGAGCTGAATTTCCACGCTACATAGACATGCACACATTTAATCTGGTTGTGGTTTCCTTAATATGCAAGGATCCTAAAGTCAGCTCTGGTTTGACTCATCAGTTCCAGCTAATTTTCAAGCTAAGGGCTCTAATAAGCAGATTCAAGAGCATCTGGGCAAATTTAGCTCCAACCAATTTGCCTCGAGAACATCCTTTGAATACATTTGCATAGTCTGTGCTCACAAAGCTACATAAAACATGCTTTGCCAGCTGCCGGCTGGGCGCCTCAGCCTGGCACACTGTTGTCGCTGCTGAATATCCGCCGAAGCCATGACAACGTGCTTATAGTCATTCTCTTTTCCTTTAGTTGATATTACGTGTACCCCTGTACCACAGTGTGCAACAAATTCCTGGAATAATGATGATTTAAATGCTGGACAGGCAATGTGCAGACAGTGGGCTCATGCCCCATGTCACTGTGCCACAACCTTGACCTGATGACAGGATATCTGAGAGTAAGAATGCAGAGCCATCACTAGCACCAGGCTTGGCTTTCCCTCTGCAGTGCCAAGTTTGATAGTCTCTTTGGTGATCCAGGCACATGCCCATTAAGAAAGTTTATTTTAAAGAGGTCAGGTAGCAGCTGATGGATGGTAGGAATGTTTTAGTATTCCAAAACAGGCAGTGTTTGAATGAACAATCTACAGATGCGAATGTCAGCAGATGTATTGGCAATACCATGTGCTAGAGTCTGTGAACTCTGAGTACTTGCTGTTTGATGCCTAATTATAGTGCCTGGAGCAGTTCATTACTTGCAGCATATTGGGATCTAGGGATCCTGGTCAGATTTGGAGTCTCTTTGTGCCAGGTGCTACACAAACACAAATGCCAGCTCTGGTAAACCCTACTAAAAGCTAAGACCCTAGAAACTGTTCCCCATGTGCTGAACATTCTGCACAGCTGTACTTCACCAGGTTTAGTCTGATCTGTGCAGATATGCAGTTCTATTGTGTTCTAGCTCATTATCTATTAACACCTATTGAACCCTCTGCAACTGCTTAAAAGCATGAAGTAAATCATGCGCATAAATATTTGTAGAATGTGGGGCTTAGTAAAGACCAGCAGCAATATAGGCAGAGGAAAGCTTGAGTGAGAGGGAAGGTAAAAGTAACCATAAGGGGAACTTGTGATTACACAGCCTGGCTACATACATAATTTGTGGGCTTCACGGTTTGGGAATTTTGTTTGTTTACTTAATGTAAATGAGCAAGAGGATTTTAAGAATCCTTGCCATCTCCTGAAGCCAGAGCTGCAGTGCTGTAGGCCTCGCCCAGTGCATTTATAAGTCCTTCCTTGTTCAGCAAAACACTTGGCCATGTTTTGCACTCTAAGAGAATACCAAACAGCACATTCTCGGCAAGAACTGCATTGCCTGCAAAGTGCAAACCCAAATAAACATGCTATCCCCAAAATACTCCTGTACAATGAGCATACGGAGGGAGGAGCCTGTGAGGTTTGGGGGTGATTTTTCTTTCAATATTTGTGAACCCTCTTCTGTGTTCCTTGGCTAGCTCTAAGTAAAACCACATTTGGGAGTGTTCTGTATTCAGTCTAATTTAGATGTACCCAATTTAGATGCAAGTTCTCACCATGCATCACTTTCAGAACAAGTTGCTTTGTAAGCTGATGACAGAAAATGTTTATACTCCTATTATACTCGAGTAAAAATGCAAACTGAGTAATGGATGTAATATATTTTCCTTCGGTTTACTGGAGTTTATTTCCCTGTTATGCAAAGTTTTGTCACAAACTCACTTTGTCTTGACTCATACTTTGTGTTCTCCATGAGCAGTTTAACAAGTTTGGAGAATTTGCAGAGTGCATTTGTTTTGGAGTGACAATATTTCCAGGGAACCAGAATTCCTAAAACCAATTATGTTAATCAGAAATGTGTTGTAACTACTCTGCTTTGGGAACACTGAGATAACAGATCACCTTTAACTTACTGACACACTTTTGAGTTTTGGCTGCTGAGTAGTTGCAACAATCTACACATTGAGTATCAGCTATTTGTAGCACTTGGCAAACAGGATAAAAAAGGTGAAACTGATTTTCTATCAGCTCTGTGCAGGTCTAAAAGTCTTATTTAACAAAGAGTTTCTATACTTACTGAAGTTAAGCATACACCGAAGATAAGCAAAAGCCCGAAAGCTTTGCTGAATTCAACTCGGTTAGGTAAGGTTACAGGGTTTTTTGCTTAATCTGGGCCACAGCTAACAGCTGAGTAGCGATACTGGGTGCAACAACCAGGACTCCAGGGAGGGTGTGGATGCTATTTTTGACCCACTTACATTGATTGCTATTCAAGTTTTGTGTCAGTTACAACATGTTACAAAGACACAGAGAATCTACAAACAAGCCCAAGTTACCTTCTTGGTTTAATGAATCCTCACTTCAGAGTCCTTCAGTTTTTTACCTTGCCTGGTAGCTTTCTTTTCATCCCAGCGTGCCAAGTTGGCTGATCTTACTGAATATTGATATGTGAAAGAAACAAGCCTCCCCTTTATTTAACATGGGTCTTGTTTGCTCTTCCTGGCATTGGATCTTTATTACATCTGCAGGGAGGGTTAGCTTTTAATCTGTGTGTTATTGCAATGTGTTTCCATCAAGATAGAGGCATGCCCCAGCAGGACAAGATGCTGTGAAATTTCAGGTTGCTCCTCTTCGCTTCCAGCAAAGGAAATAATGTTTTAGCCACCCATGTTGAATTGCCAGTGGCCAACATGGAAACCTTTTGCAGACCAAAAGCTACCAGATCATTGATATTTGCAACACCCAAGATGCAGATCGGGGACCAGCAAGTCAAAGGCTGAATCTTGAATTTTCTCCTGAAGTTTTGATCTTGTTGAGCTTGACTTGCTAAAGAAATCTTTCTTCATGATATTAAACCTACTGATTTAAACATGAACCCAATCCCTTTCTTACTGAAATTCTCCCTGAATGGAGTTAGGAGAAGCCAAAACTTGTGGATTACCCTGGAGAAAGAACATGCTATGAGCAGGCATTATGGGCTTTGGGAGGAACAAAACAGAACTCAGTAATGATTAGAAATCACAGGATCACACTCTCAAACCAAACACAAGGCCCTCACAAGTTTTGCTCTGAAATGAGTGGGAGGGAGGCTTTCAAGGCTATGTCAATGTTGTATTGCAACACACCTTTGCCATAACTTTGGTTCTCCCAGTGTACCTGTCTGTGGACAAAGCACACTTCCCAAAAGTATTTATGACTTTCACATACAGACCTTGTTCTTTCCAACAAAAGCAAATGAAGCTCATGAAGAAAGACACTTGGATTATGACAATTGGCTGACACACATGAAAAAAAGTGGTTTTTTACCAACTCAAAATAGCCAGAATACCCCTATGAAATATTCTTTCTCACACAACATACGGTTTTCTCATTATGTGTGTTGACATTTTTCAGACTGACCTCAGCTAGATATTTTGTTCCGGAGTCCCCATTTAGTGGAACATTTAAACAATAACACTTTGAAGCATGCTCAGTCTCTCTTTTGAAGTCCATTCAGGCTCTGCCCTAGGGTCAGCAGGCGCATTCCAGCAATGATGCACAGACCATCTGCTGTACAAGTTTAAATCCCACTGGTCCTATACCTAGAGGTACTAACATGTTGCATAACTAGCACTGAAAAACAGCCTGTCAGTTCAGATGGAGTTTGGATTTATTCCTATAGCTCTCTTATGCTCCCGCTGGAGGGCCTGGGTACAGTAACCTTTGAGTGTGGTTTCTGGGAACTACAAAGTAACGAGATAAATAATAAGAAATGACATTAAGTTCTTGCATTCAAAACCTTTATTTTCCTTTGCCCATTTACACCCTGGCTCTGTGATTCCCTGAGTTCACTGTCTGGCATGTCATTTAGGTGCCTTCCTATTCCAGACTTTTCACTCAGGTGGGCTCTGGCTAAGTTATCCTAAATAGTGATCCATGGCTTAGTGTCAATTGCTGAACAAGGGAAAACCAGGATGGTGCAATATAAGGGCTGATTTTTTCAAGAAAATGCCAATTATTCAGATGACCAGAGACTATTTACTTGGGTAGGAATCTGGCATCAAAAACATGACAAAAATCTCTGCCAAAAAAAGCCTTTGTCTATGTATTTTATCCATTGTGCTTTAATGTTAACTAGTCATTATTAAACTTAACAATGCATTGGCTGAGGTTAATGTATATCAGACCTAAGCACTATTGGTCTCATTGATGCTATGTAAACATAGAGGAAGGAGTGGTCCCTGCCCTTGGGAATTTAAAATCTAAATTTGGACAATACACTTCAAACATATGGTATATCCTGCAGGCTGAATTACCAAACTTCAATCAGCATTAGCCTTAACAATTAATTTATGTTGCACATATGTTCTGCATTTGGGGGCATTAGCCCTGATGGGCCCCTTGACAGAAATGTGAGTGTATGTACATGCTGATGTTTTAATGGGGCAGAAGGACTTGGCAACAAGCAGGAGAAGGTCAGCTGAGACCTGTGGGATGGAGTATGGCACAAGGGTGAACATGGTAGAGAGCCATAAATAGGGTACAAAAGAGGAAATGTGGAAGTCTTGTGGCATAAGTGAAGGAGAACAACCATATCAGAGCAAGTTTTTTCAGAGCAGCTCTAGCACTAGTTGAGCACTAAAAGAAGTGGGCACATTTCCACTTTGAGTATCTGTCACTTATTTAGATGCCTCCTTGGAAACTGAGTTCTCTGGAAAATCTGTCCTCAGTGGTGGGTGCTGAGCACTAGACAATCTGGCCTGTTCGTTTTCTCAGTATGTGGTTAATCTGTTCTAAGGAACAAGTCCTTCTGGAAATGGGGAAAAAAAAGGCAGAAAGAAGTGTTGGATACAGAAAAACATGCAAGCTGCCTCATGGGCTAATGCTCAAGAAAGGCAGAACAAGAAAAGTTTCATAAACCAAATGAAGTCAAATGTCTTATAAACACTGCAGTAGTCCAGGAAAGATGGTGAGCATGGGTTAAAGCACTGAGTAGGAGTCAGAAGATATGAATTGGCTGAATTACTTCATCTCCCTGCACAAAATGTTCATATCTGACCAAATTAAAAAAAGAAAAAAAAAGGTGGAACAGGAATATTTGGCCCATTACTCTGCAGGAGGAAACCGTGAACATTAGTTAAGGTCAAAACATGGCCTCAGAAGGAAGGAGCAGCCCATAGCCTTGAGGGGAGATCATCTGAGGCTTTCTGCCTTCATGAAACAGAGTTGAAAACTGCACAACAGAGCATGAAGGGACACAAAGCGGAAGAGCATAATATGCGACATGCTTCCATGTAGGCAGAAATCCAGCCCTCACCTGTGGAGTGATAGAAGTCCCGCATTTGTTAGCCACGCCACACGGTGGAGTGTGATGTTGCACTAGTGGTAGCCAGTCAACCTTTTAGTTAGAACTCCTCAGACCTCTGAACCCTCTGAATCAAAACAGTCACCTTTTGTATAATGCACCTTGCCCTGCGTCACCTCCAAACTTGTCCTTGCATCTCCCTGGTGGGATCCTGTAAGAGGATTGGGTGGGCCACGAGGGAGCAACTCCATTGTGTGAGCACAAAAAGCCACGTTCATTAGTAGGCAGGCATCTTAGAACCAGTCGTGGAAAAAAAAGAGTGGATTTGCCATTAAATCAGACTCTTGGAGGTTTTCCTCAACACAACTCCGTCTTTAAAGCTAACAGAAGCAATTGAGAAAACTGCTCAGTAATCCCTGAGTTCCAGTCCCAGCTCTGACATGAACTCTGAGGCCAGTATAATCCTCTTGTTCCTTACAATAAGGCCTCAATCCTCCCCTGCTGTAAATCAGCCTAACGCCATTCACACAAGTTAGTGTTACCCCATTGGAAGATTTGATTCAGAAATTAGGGCACCACAGGACAGGATCATGCAGAAATACCCGGGAAAATCTATTCTCCAGAGAGGTTTATACTCCTAAACAGAGATATGTGTACTTGTGAGCTGTCCTCATGACATTTTGGGCCCATGGAGTGGCTGCCTCCTGACAGGACACGTTCCTGTGAGATGCAGGTTTATGAGTGATGGATATCTCTCAGGATAATTAACCATCTTCAGTTGCTGCTGCCAGTGAAGGGAGGGAGCTTTACAGTGCCCACTGCATGGCCATAGATTCACTCTGCAGAGGAGCTGCCAGAGACTTGCTTTGTGCAGGGTCCAGTTCAAAGGGGCCAGGTCAGGAGCTGGGAATGACCCAAAATTTAAACAAGGCTCCTAGTTCACATCCATTGCCATTTTCTAGTTACATTTACCCTCTTCTTGGTAAACAGCAAATATTTGCTTGGAATCCGTCAAATTTCTTATGCCAGTGGCAAAATAAACCCCAGCTCATCATGGATGTGTCCCTTCCAAAGAATTACCACAAAAATGTCTGAAACCGTATAAAGGCTGTTAATGACTATAAATCTCCATAGGGCTTTTTTCCCCCTTCCTCTTCCCTCTTTTCTCCTTGCTCTGACGAGCTGGTGAGTTGGAAATGTCTTTAAATACCACAATAGTCATGGCAGGACATCAAGAAAGAAAAGGGAACAGGGTTTTGAAATACTTGTGTAAGGCTCCAAGCACTTAAGTTGGTGCTTAGCTGTGTGTACCACACAGCAGTCAGATGATCTCTGCAGCTTTGGGAAATAGGAGAAACTCTGGAGAAGGGTGGGGGGGAAATGGTCTCTCCCACATTGGTCTTTATTGTCTTATGGATTTTATCACAGTATTGTTCTTTATTTCCTGCTATTTATAGGCTCTCATGTTTTGTGCTGCTTTCATGTTTGTGTTATCTGCCTTCCCACGACATGCTTCACCCCAGCCCTTGCCTACAGCTGGGCCCATAAAGGCCAGGCACATGGTTTGGAATGGCACATCAGGGCTCATCTTCTTTCCCTGGGCAATGCATGCAAACTGCCCTTTTCTGAAGCACTGAGCTACCCAAGATGGTGATTTAAATGATGGTGGTTGCTCTGCACACTCTCAGTAAAGGGACTGAAGAGTTTGTCCCTGGGCTTTTGATTATCAAGCAATGGGATTCTTTAAAAGCCCCAGGCAGTGCTGCTGGGGCTGTTTCCTCTGAAGTCCATGTTTTACAACTGATTTAAGCCATCAGCACATCAGTACATGACTTGGTGATAACCGCTCCAAAAACTTCACCTGACTTCTTTTATAGCTCTTGTCTTTGTGCAAGGTACTGCAGAGAGAATGTGCTACAGGGGCTATCCCTGCCCTAATTCCCTGGGATTTAGGGATGTAACTCCACTGACCTGAACTAGCAAAAGAGAAGTAGTGCTGGTTTGAAACAAATACGAGTTTTCTAAAAGTCACATCCCTGCCCTAATAAACTTGCTGCCTAAAAAGTGGCTCCAAAAGGCCATGGGGTTAGAAATAAAAATGGGACGAAAAAAAGTGCTGAAATCACTCAAGTCAATGATTGAATCCTATCAATATCCTTGTACTTCACCCCAGAGTAGTTTCTAGGTAGTCAAAACACCAAGTCCCAGCACAAAGCAGAAACCAGGCTGCTGGTTAGGCAGGCTGACACTGAGGGATTTGCCCCCACCAACAGTCCCTTTTGTCCACTTACTGACAGCAAGAGTCTTGCATGGTTCCACAAGTTGCATCACTTCTCATGTACCAAGCAGCCTGCCTTGGAAGGGTCCAGACACCTCAGTGCTGGTAACAATCGGAAAACGCCTTCACCTAAACAGAGAGGAAAAGCAAGCCCTGCTCTGGGACCCTTTCACAACACTTACCCAGTAGCAACACCTGCTATGGGCTGCCGGAGAATTTTAAAGAAAATTAAATACTTGCACAAAGACGAAGCCAGGCTTGGGCAGCATTTGCTGATGGGACTTTTGGGCAAGTTACTTCCACTTTTTTACCTGTGAGTGTGTGCAAAAGGGCCACAGAATATCGTTCTTTGGTGCTGTGGAGCAGCATAAAAGCTGCTGTTTGCCAAGGGAAGTCATGCTGTTTTGCCTCAAATTGTGTCTCTTTTGGGAACATCCCTTGAAAAAGAAGCATAATTTTTCTGTAAGCAGTGTGAAGTACAGGTTTTATTCAGACAGTTAGACACAGGTTTCTGTAGTTATCCTCACTCCCTGTAGCAACCAGACTGAAAGAGGAGACAGGATGGAAATTGGAAGCATCTATAATGCACCAGACTAAGCAAAAATAAAGTGTGGTGCAAGGAGAATTAAGTGGTAGCAAAGAGCATGCTCATGTTGGTGAATGTCGGAATTCTTTTTAGGTGCTGCTAAGAAGCAAGTTTTTGTCAAGCCATGAACACCACTAAAGCACATTCCTTGTCTCCTAAGCACCAATGAGTCCCAAAAGCTGCCATTTAAAATTTTTAGTATCCATTACAGAGAAATCATCGATTGCAAACAATGTGGGGAAAGCTATGTGAAAATTCTCTTTCAGGGTGGGATGAAAAAAATGCCAATAGGAACTCCACAACACTGGAAAACAAAGACCGGACCAACTCTCATTCCATCTGAGAAACAATTAAAAGTGTGAAACCAAAGGCTTCCAGCAGAGACTGCTGCAAAGGCTTAAAAGATAGTGTCTCTGGAGCAACTGCCGTAAAACACAGCCCCAGCCCTCCCAAAAAGTGCCAAGTGCCTTAATGTCCATGGGGATCAGCGGAATAGGGGGTGTCACCTCTCCCAAACCCAGCAGTTATATTCTCCTTCTGTCCTTTGTTTCAGCTGGTGAAAATCTGACTGTTTTCAGCTCAGTGTCTGGTACGAGCCAACTCCTGTTTATCTCCTGAGCCACACTTTCCAGTGTGTCATCAGGTGCCCTCTTGGCCACCATCTAAGGAGCACTGACAGGTTGCGGTAGTTTTCCAGTCAGACTCTGAAATGGTTATTCACACTTTTAACATGGCAAGATTAGATTATTGTAATTCTTTATTGGCTGCCTTCCCAAGGGGGGCTCTGCGCAAACTCCAGATGGTGTGAAATATAGCCAGCAGGATTTAAGAAGGGACAGTATCATCTATTCTGTTAAAACCTCTACCTTGGCAACTAGTTAAACAGCAAACTGATTTCAAACCTGTCCTTTTTCCCTCTTTGCCCAGCTGAGGCCAGGTCTCTGTCACCAATATTGTGATTCGTTACAGAGTACTTTACCCAGGCTCACACTACCTGGTAAATAATTCTCTGAGGAGTGATTTCAAGAAGGTGAGGGAGGTATAAACCTGATTTCCATCTGCTCATTCTACTCTAAAGCCTGTGCAAAAGCTGGGCGGGATACTGTAATTACACCCTTTGCAAACATCACACAGTGTCAAGGATCGATGAGCTGCTCTTACTGAACTGGTCTAACCAAAACTGCAGCCTAAAGACCCTGTTCCTGGCCACCTGCCTCCAGGCATGAGGCACCAAACCATAGCCCTCCTCTGTCATGGCTGGCAAGAAATGGCAATGCCAACCTTATCCCACAGAGGCAGCCATCTAAATGCAGCAGATCCCTAAGGCTCTTCTAATTTTCAGGTGGCCAGTCCCTTCTAGCCCCAGTGTGAGCTGCCAAGGGGATACCTGGACAGCAGCCAGCTCCCTGCTCCTGCTCTAGCACTGCAGGGCCTCATCAGAAAACACAGACTGCTGGTACGTGTTCCTATGTGCCATCTTTCACTTTGTGTAAACAGTGGCTACACAAACAATTGATAGGATAATAACTGGCTTCGTACAGACCAGCACAAATAAAACCTTCCGGTGTTTTGGGCTTTTGTCTTATTAGAACTTTCTCTTTCTGGAAGAGCACGATACGAAAGGTGTATTCCTTCCCGTTTGATTTCTTTTCATATTGAGCCCAAGAGTTAAAACTTTCCCTGATTTAGCTCAGAGTGCCTAAACTCCAACAGGCCTTTTGTGCAAGGGAAACGTCTTGGGCGGGCTGTAATCAGAAACTAGTAAAGAATTTGGCTTCTTTTTATTAACTGCTATTTACACAGCAGAATGTGATTTGCTGCATAAGAGAGAGAAGGGCTGGGGACAGCTTTTGCTGTGCACTGGAATGGCATGGCAAACACGGCGTGCTCTGCGTTGTTTACCTTCCCCATCGCTTCTGCAGGGAACCTGTGACCTGCCACTCATGGACGTGGATATAAAAGCTCACGCTGTTTTGGTTGGTTGTTTTTTCTGTTAGTGCAAGACAGCTGACACAGACTGTTTGCTTTGGGAAAACAACCAAATCCTTTTGTTTTGCATGAAGGGGGTGAAAAAAACCTGTATGTAAAGAATTGCCCTGACTCTGCAAACAGCTACTGCACAAGGAAGAACGACTGGTGGGCAGCTCCAGAGCACGCTGACTGTCATTTTAGAGCTACAGTGCTGCTGTCATTTTAGAAATTCAGAAGCCTTTGGAAGCTGAAGACACAAAAATATTTCCCCATATGGATAAAAATTATTTTTTAAGAAAAACACAGCAATGTGAGAGAACAGACAAAGTCAAGATGTTTTACCTGAAATAATGAGAATTTAGAGTTGAGATAAAACAGTCTCTGTGCCTTGTGCTAAACTGTTCGGCACTTTCTATGGGACTGAGAAGTATAAAGCAATTTTTTGTACCACTTTTATAAACCATGTCCTGCTGGACCAGATGTCTGGACATTTTAACACAAGAGAGATAGTGAGAAGGGCTTTGGGATTACTGCTGCCTTGCACCACCCTGAGAGCAGCTTCAAGGGCAGGAGCTACCACAATGTAAACCCAGCACTTTGATAAAGCCCTGCCTCAGTGCTTCCTCAAGCATGCTGCTGCCTATGAGAGATGCTGACAGACACCTGTCAGTTTCCCATTCATTCCGTTTCCAGGTTTCTCCAAACCAGACCACTCAGCTGTGGAGTGAAGGTGCCAGTCCACGTCCCACCAGTACTGAGGTAGTCTTAACTTAAATCTAGAATGAAAATTTTACATCTTTGAATTTCCCAACAGCTCATTTAAAAGACAAATTTTATCGCTATTTGTTCAGCTGGAGCACTTCACCAGTGGGTGGGTTCGAGGTGTCTGAACAGAGGCATCTAGAGCTGTTTGAAAAGTTTGTGACTCCCCTAAGGCACCTGCACAGGGCTGCCGGGTAAAATTCAGGACCTACAGGAAATTCACATCCTCTTTTACTGGCGACAGAGCTCATGTGGGACACACAGAGGCACTGTAATATATCACATATCCTATATAGTGCCAGACACATATGGGTAGGCAACTCAACTGCCTCCTATGTGAGTCAACCCAGTGTTTGCAGAAGATCTGTTCCCAGCTTCTTTGTCTGCTGAGAACTGAGCCATGAATGCATTCTGTGAATTTCAGAAAACTGTCCAAAATGAGTGCTGGGAAAGGCAAAGCCTGCTTATCTTACATAGAATATAACAGCTTACTTGTATTCCCTGCAAAGTCACTATGATCTCCATGACACCAGCCACCACAGCCTTGAGCAACAGAGCAACCCAACCATGATCTGCTCAAGCCTTCATGCACACAAACATTGATCCATTCAGCACATGCATATGACACTGATAATCATCCGATGGGCCATGTGACAGACTAGAAAAATCAGACAAAAAACCTCACCCCACCGCGTGACACAGAGCCCACCAGCCCAAACACGTGCCATTTCAAGCCTAGTTCTTTATCAGATGAAAGGAAGGGTCTCCTGATCACATAAACAGCATAAGAAGTGCTGCAGCCCTCAGCTGTGAACATGAATGCTCAATATGCCAGGTGGCTTAAACTGCAAGCATGTAATCTCCTGTTGCTCTATAGCTTTCAGGCATCCTTCCACATTCTTAATTCTCCTGATAAATTTGGAGAGATTTGTTTCCAAATAACACATTTTCCAGCAATTCACAAGATAAAACATCCCACATCATGAACTCCATCTACCATATTACAGCCAAGAGTGAAAGAGCTCAGATATCCCTATAGATCCACTCTTGAACAGCTGGGGGGAAGCACATTAAAAGGAGGCATGTTGTATTCTCTAGGGATCACCACTGTGACCAGAAGTGTGAACGACTACCCAAACCTCACGTTATTTGCAAAGCTGAAGGGCGAGTAGAAAAATTAATAGATCATAGGCATTCATACACAGCCTTTAATTAGAGAGCAGAACGTGGCTCTCTGCATAGGAAAACCTTCAAGTGGTGCAAATCAACACAGCTCTATTATGGAATTACATCAGTCTGTGCAGATGGGAGTTTGGTCCAGGTATGCACACGAGGATGTCTGTCTTTACCATGGAAACACAACACCTAGGTGAGGGACCACACGAGCAGCTTAACAGCAACTGTATTAATACTTGACAGGGCAGGAAAGAAAAATGAAAACAATTGCTCTAATTGAAACTATGGGGGGTGTGTAAGTAGGGCAGAATTCACAGTAATTACCTGATTTGGAGCTGAGCCACAACACCAGCACTGCTGCTCTTGCTCTATAGGACTGCAAAGGAGCCTAAGTAAACAGGATTTTGGTTTTCCATCTTTGGCGAAAATGGTTGTTTACACAGAAACAGGGAACTGTGTAAAAAGACATGGTGCCTGCTCAAACCTGAGGATTGAAGCAAGGCTGCAAGCTGAGGAGCTGAACTGCTGCCCACACTTGCACCAAACAGCCAAGAGATATGATGCTCCCTCAGAGAGATATTTCCTGCCTGGATAGTGGATGGGCACAGCTTTGACCAGCTGTGGAAAGGAAACTCCAGGATATTACAAATGAAATCAAGGCTCCAGAGGTGTTAACATGAACATTCTGGATTTCCTCAGATTGGAGATGCTACCAGCTCACAGTTCCCTCTCCCTGAAGTCCATTTGCCACATACCACTCCTATTCCTTCCTCACAGCCATCACCAGTAGCCTCCAGACCCTGCTCCTCATTCTCCACTACATCTCTCCATATCACCTGCAGAGAGGCAAACCTGCACAGAAAGCTGTCTAGAGGCTGGTTCCCAGAAATCCCACAGGGCAGTGGAATCCCAGGCACAAGGTGCATGAGAAGCACGAAGACAATGGTTAATAACAAAATGAGGCTCCACTGGTAGCATGGAGAGGGAATAACCTAGCCTAGAGTTATTTCAGAGTATCACTTGAGAAGCAGTGATAGTGTCTACAGGAAAGAGTAGATGAAGTCCTGCAGGAACAAAGCTCCTTTTCTGAGGAAAAGCCAACAGCCAATGGCTTACCCAGTGATGACGTTCATGGTCCAACAAGCATGTCTTAGTCATATAACAGAGGAACAACTTGAAGCATCTGCTCCATCATCAGTCACTGCTTTGTGACTGTGCCAGTGACTGCAGTGACAGGGGTCCAGTGCTACGGGCCCTGCATGCACACAGGTCTGAACCTGTGACCCACAGCTTCTGCAGACCATCACCAATCCCCTGAGACATACAGCTCCCCACAGCCTTGCAGGTTATTTTTAGTTAGACAAACTCAAATGGCTGCCACAAAAGCTTAATCTCTTTCCAGCCACACTCACGCTGAGTGTCAATAGGAAAAAGTCCCATGAATACGCTTGATAATTACAGGGCCATGGCTGTAGCAAAGAACAAAGTATAATGCAGGCTTGAATACTCAGGAAATTGACTGCTGATATGTTTCCATTCATTGTTTTGTTCCCTGTTCTCAGTGTTATATTAAAATCTCCTACTAAGAATGAGCTTTCTTGTTTAATGGAACTTGTCAGTTAGAGGAAATCTGCTTGAGCTGTTTGATCTATTCTTTAAAATAATATTAATTGCAAATTTAGCACATGACCCTATCTTCGTTCAAAAAATAAAGCTGATATTTTTCAAAATGTATTTGTTGCCCAGAAAAATCATGGGCCATTACTTTCCCACTGGACGCATTCACTGTCCCTTTGCCCCACTGTTCAGTCCTGGCTATTCATTAGATGTGTTGATCAATTGTACCAGTCACCTGACATTGTTTTCCTGACTATTAGTGAAAAGTGATACTAGTGAATAGCAAATAGTAAACACGGTGCAAATCTCTGGTCACGAGAGAATCCATGAAACCTTGCAGTTTTTGAGCAGTTTTGTAAAATCCTGACTACCATATCCACATTCAAGCGTGACCTCACGTCTATAGGAAATCATGCTCTGTGTTCTGCTTGCTTCTCCATTAATGGAACTGGCTTGTCTATTTTTGATTCTATGTGGCTTGTAATTAAGAACTGAATTTGCATGTTTGCTATTCATCCTGATTCCCAGCATGTGCAGTCACAATAACAAATCTTAATTTCAGGCTCAGAAGCTGATGTACAGCAGAATCTGAATTTCCCAAGTCCTACAGTTCAATGGTATTTAAATCTGAAGGTTACACTTGGTTCCTTGCAGACATAAAAGAACTATTTAGAATAATTAGATGCAGTGGCCAGTTTAGACTCTATGTAAGTTTGTAGGATTATTTCAATTTGCTGGTTCTGAACCTTCAGTGAAAATCTGCCAAAATGGGTTGCATGGGGTTGTTCACTGAAACAGTATTTCTTTTGTGAATGTCTTCCTGCATCCAGTTATATCAGAATGATGGAAGATAGGGGAAATAGCCAATTTCAGCACTCATATAATTAGATGGAACACATTCTATCATCATCAGTACTTGATCCTTTTCTTTAGGCAATCTCAAAAGACTTTTCGGAAGTATTCCGAAAGTAGAAACCACTGTCCATGTCACTGTGACCACAAGTGCTGTCACTTCTAGGAAATTGACTTTACAAACCGAGAAGTGGTGCCGTGAGCCCGTTCCCTGCACGGCACCAGCATCAGCTCTGCAGCTGGCTCCTTCCCCCTCCGGCATAACACCTCTGGCAGGCACTGTGAATCCCCTCCCTTGTCTGGCGGCAGCAGGTTTGGTTATCTCTGTTCTCATGCACGGAATTTGCTTCACCTGGGCCTTGCTAAGAACGCTGCCCTGACACTGTGCACCTCCACCAGTGTGAATTAGGGGCAGCGAGACCCCCCTACAGAGGTACCTTATTGAGGGATGTGCCTCAGCCACGACTGCTCGTGCTGCTGGGGGAGCCTGAGCTCCCTGCCTATGTGCTTTTCAGGACACGTACCATCCTCCTCCGCTCCATCTTCCCTGCTCCTGACTAATTCAGGCAGCTCAAGGTGCAGGGAATTCCTCTCAAATAAATCCATCCTCCCCCACCCTGATCCTTGCTTAAAGCAAGGGCAGAATTGTTCAAAATAACCCAAGGGAAGAAATCCAAATAGGAGGTGGCCTCCTTCCAACCCTCAGTGCTGGGGGCTGAGGTGTGGCCCGTGCTTCGGGCTCCCTGGGTCATTCCAGCACCTTTGTCTCATTCCCTCCTGGAGCGAGGCCCTCCCACGGGCTCGTGTTTTCAGCGGCCCATGAAGAGCTCTCTGTTCCCCGCATGAGTCACACCCGCGGCCGGGCAGTGACATCAGCCCCTCGCAGCCCTCCTCGAGCTGCCCTTGGCACTCGCTGGGAGCGGGCCTTTGTGCCGAGGCAAAGGGCCGGGACTGCCGGCGGGAGCATCGCTCAGCACGGCTGCATCGAGCGGTCTGTTGTGGGGGATGCCATCCGTGAGCCATCGGAGGAGCAGCTGCAGAAGCCCTGTTTTTCACGCCTGCCAGCAGGCAAACCCTCTCCTGGAATCTCCGGCGTGGTGCTAAAGCCCTGCCGGCTGTCACTACCTGCGCCAGCCACGCCGGGACACGGCACATGCTGCGAACACCTTTTTCTTTGACGGCGCTGGCACTTCATCTGAGCCCGGGACAGAGAGGGCGCGGCCGGTTTTCAAGGCTGCTTTGAGACTACAATAAGAGCTCTTTTATGGGCTTAAAATTACCATTCTGCAATACTGGCAAACCATTACCTCTTCCAGGAAAGCTGCTTTGCAGTACTGCAGGAAAGTTATCCCCCTGGTGTTGTCAGCCGCACCAGCAGCATTGCCGTCCTGTATTCCTGACCAGAGGCTGCTACATCAAGGGATTGAATGACTTCATGACCTTGATGGATGCACAGAGTCAGTTCAAGAGCACTCAGCTGTGCAAATGAAATGCTGCCATCTCACTGATAAGAGGGGAGAGTACCCATGCCAGGGCAGAGGAGGGGACATGTAAGGATGCAGCAGATAATGGTGACTCGGGGTGATGGCTCCAGCTCTGAGCTTGCCGTTTTGGGGAGATAGGCACCCCACCTACTTCAAGCCAGTCCCCTTCCCTCTGTGGCAGGAGCAGCCAGCCTGGTTTGCCAAGGCTTTACTATAAACAAAATGTCTAATGAAGTATTTTTCTAGTAATTTTCTTCTTCTAGTGCTGCTGGAGGTCACAGCCATCCCAGAGTGGTTGGCTCACCTATGGACTTCAGCTACACCAGCACAGACCCTCCATGTCTAGTGGGAAAGGGTGCCAGGTGAGCTCTCCCAGTCTTTGAAACATCAATAAGGTAACTGTACAAAGAGAAGAAAAAGCCTAACTTCTCAGTTCCAGTGCAAGGAGAGCTCTGCTTTTGCTCTCAGCTCAGTAATTTGGTGCTGTTTGAGGGTTAGACTACAACTCAGACCTGCAATTCTGCTTTAGATTTGACTGAACCTCCATGAAATGTCAAGTATGCTTATGAGATTTCAGCACAAGAGATGGGAAACACTTGATGCCTGATATTGCTTTCTGAGGCCTTTTTCATCCATGAGACTTCTATACCCTGAACCCAAATCCTTCCCCCAGTTTGTCCTCCAACCCTGTCTACACACTCTGTAGCCAAATAATATCCTCTTTTTTTTTTTAACTTCTGGAGACACAGCAGCTGTTCTGTTTTGCTGCTGAATGAAGCAATGTTTTACCAGCTACGGTTTCCTGATTTGCAGATTTTGGTGGCAGTGCTGTCGCAGAGTTCCCACCATCAGCCCCTGCCAGTGTCCCCCCCGCCACACAACACTCAGGCCTTTCAGCTGGGCCAGAGCTGTTGTTCCCAGGGGCAATGCTGATCAGGCACTGATCTAGCTGAAGCAAAATGCAAAACCAAAAACCAAACCAAAACACATACACAAAGAAGAAAAAAAGTAAAATCCTTTCTATTTTACAGGCTGTCTTGTTCAGAGTCTTAACCATCAGCAATTCCTGATGTGGCTTGCTGCAAATTCACACGAAGAGTTGTTTAGATGCAGCTGGGAGGGGGCTGAGCTGGAGTAAAACAGTGTGGAAAAAAGCTGAGATGGGAACATCTCAAGGTAGAATTACTACTGAAGCTTTCTTGTCCTTAAACCATGGCCAAGGTCTCTTATCTTGGACCACAACCAGGAGATCACCATAATTTTCCAGTAAACAGCCAATTCATTTCACAATTTATACATCATTACACATCCCCCACGTACCACAGATTCAGCTCTACAGACTCCTTTCAGGCCTTAAAAGGATCCTTAGGCTTCGGTTTTCATTTTTAAATGAATACAAGCATTGACCTGAGCTCTAAGCTATTAAAGCAAGACATCACTTCACTGATAAACTAAATAATTTCACAATAATTCACTTAATTGTCCAATTCACCTATGCCTTTGGAGCTATGCTGGGATTCCAAATAACACAAATAATAACAAAAATAACAACAGCACATTCCATCTTACTGAACGAAACAGTGCTATACCAAAACACAGCTCGTGATACATTATCACTGGCTGTGCAGGAGTGTGGGTGGGAAGCAGGAGGCTGCAAGAAGAGACAGATAGAGCAGCTCCTACACGCGACTGTTTCCTCTGTGCTCTTTGCCTTTTGCTGAAGAAGCTCAGCAAATACATTAACACACGCGTGAAAAATGAGCTGAGGTAATTCCATCTATGAGCATGTGATCGGTCCTGCTGCCACAAATGTTTTCCCTCTAGGTCCATATCTGAATCTCACACAGACTGACTCACTCTGCGGCCGCACACGTCACTACTACCCGGCAGCGTCAGGCTGTCATTTGTTTCCTTTTGGAACGGGATGTTCTATAATAGCTCCAACTCCCACTCTACAGTTTATGAAATTGCAGTTCTTTCACATACCTCCTTTGTTCCTGAGCAGCAAGGAGTTTTCAGCTTGTTTCTAAGGTGCTAAAAGAGGATAAGAGTGGCCTGAGCTCAGGGATACCTCACCTGAAGCTCTAACAGGATGTGTCTTTTAACAGGATGAAGGTGTGATGGTTCTCAGTGCATTGTAGAGTTTGTTCTTCAGGAAAACAAAGGAGGCATAGTGCAGAACTGTTGCTTCTGAGGTTGCTGCTTGAAGTCTCATTCATAAGGCTTCTTCTCCCACAGTCAGGGAGAGACTGTCACGGCCATGGAAGCTGAAGCTCTGGACATGCTGATGGAGCCGTCAAAGTAGAACCAGCTCTGCTTCAGAGTGTCTTGCTATGATGCTCAAATATGCAACACTTGTTATTCAGCACTGATTAGTTTGACCCTCTGTTCCACAAATGCTAATCTACATCTGTGTCTTATTCTGGAACAGGTAAGTTTCTGAAGTGAATCCCTGACTGACTGTGCTTCACTTCATACCACAAAGTTTCAGAGCTCAGCTTACAGGACTAAACTCATGCTAGTCTCAGGTTAAAACCCCCAAGTGTCACTAGTATAGACACGGAGTTGTCAGCACTGACTGGTTTGTTCTGCTGGCTTGGTGCTCCTGTCATACCAAATTACCACTGCTTGCTACCTGTTTTTCAGAGCCCAAAATCCCGGAGTTGGCTCTCAGCATAAAATTGCAAAAGGAGTAATATGATGTGGTTCTAGAAGTACAGCAGAAGAGAGGAAGCTGCAATACCCCAGGGTTCCCTGTCCACGTAAAGACCATGTTCATCAGGATACACCGTAAAGCTGCCAAGTTTCCTGCTGGGAATATCTGATAGGCAGCTGATACAAAAGGACAGAACTGAGGGAGCAAGAGAGCCAAAGAATGAAAGGATGCAAAAGATGTCGGCATTTCTCCTGCTTACTTTTGGGATGCTGCTATGATTCAATGCAGGCTAAAATGGATTCGTCTTCACACAGGGTGCACAGCAAAATGGATGCATTGCTATGTGGAATCCAGTGTCCCCTGCTCCAAGTGCTGCTCCCCCATTTATCAAAGAGCTTTAACCAAATGGGGAGCTGACATTACTTCTTAAGGGTGTAGCCATTCCTAACAAGGAAGTCAATGACAACTTCAAGCATAGCAAAACGACTATTTCTGGCATTCTTCAGAAAAAGGTTACCACTTATTACCTGTCCCTGGGAATATAATGGGAATCTTAAAGATGACTTGGAGACAGTTTGGAAAAGCAAAACTTAAACGTTGCAAACTGCACATAACATTTCTCTGGGAAACAAAAAAGTTCCTGGGGCTCCTACCTGCAAGAGGGTGCCCTAAGCGTCTCTGCAGATATTTATTCTGACCTCCTGGACCTTTGTCCGAGGTTCAATCATCGGGTTTAAATAAATAAGCATTAACAAACCCAAAGCTCCAGACCTTCCACTGTCCTGCACTGAGCCAAGACCTTAAGCAAAGAGGCTTAAGTCACATTTCATTTCCTTTGACCTAGAGACAGAGCACAGCTTGATATATCCCAGTTATGGAGCAAAAAGACCTTTATGGCTGCACAACCTTGCATTCAGCTGCCTGAGAAATCTTTAGAAACCGCTGTAAAGGCAGATCACGACAGGCTGGCATCCCTTGCTCGCTGCAGACACCTTCACATGCAGCACTGGCTGGGGAGAGCAGAGAGAGCTCTCCAGCCCTGACTTACTTGCACTACAGCCTCAGGAATCCTGCTGGTGCTGCCTGGCCAGCCTTGGGTAATGCTGCACTGCAGAAATACAGTGCCCAGACTCTCAGAGCCAGCCCTCGAGCTTTGGTAGACGCCAGGACAAAAGACAATCTCTAAATGTAAGTCATTATAATCTCACAGACATCACCTATAACTTTACCTGGGCTTACCTGGGTCGCTGTGGAGGGTAGGGCAGTGTTTCCCTTGACATTCACAACGAACGCGTGCACCAGAGAATACGAGGCTCCTCGTACACAGGGTATTGTTCTGGATTTCGTATTTCTTCGGGGTTGTCTTGGCAACGAAGAGGGTTTGCCGCTAGAGGTGTGTGAAACACTGGGTAACAAAAAACATCACAACTCCCACTTGTTTCATTCCATCACCCTGTTAAACCTGACTCTTTTTCAACCTGGAATGCTCTCAGTGTGCTGTGTGTCAGGAGGGGCAGCACGAATCAGCACCGACTCCTCTGTCTCCCCCTTTGCCCCAACACAGTGATTTTGAAAATAACAAAAAAATGACATTTTTCATTGGAAAATGATGTCTATTCAGACACCCTTATAAGCTCTGTTCCCATTCTCCCTTCAACCACCTTCTTAGGGAGTAGTTCCCTGGCAGGCAATAGAACTGACAGTTCCAGAATGGATGAAGGGATTTAAGCAAAATTAGGATGGCTTTTTTCATTTGTTTGCTTGTTTTAATTAATGACATTTTTAGTGACTTCAGTGAAGTCAGTGAGGTGACTGTGGACTGATTTCAATATAACCAGGTCTGCCAATTTGCCCTGATCGAAAGGAGTCTTTACTTTGGACAGAGAAGAGATGCTGGACAGATAATGCCACACCTGGTCAGCAGACAAATGGAAATGCCCCACTTGCCCTTCTGACTCAGCTCTATCCATGGACAACAGACCTATATTTACTGTGGAAGAGGTCCAGGAAGTATTCTGAAAAGTTTTTAAAGCATCTTTGGATGCAGTTTCACATTGCTCATTCATGTAATTTGCCTTTATTTTTACTTAATGAAGGCATTAAAAAATTAACCCAAACAGCTGTTCAGATGCCGCTATTCTTTTATGTAGCAAAGGTAAAAAAAGTCTGAGCAGCTGTGTCAGTGAAACACATCCAGGTGGCATCCCTAAGGCAAAGTTTCTACAAAATCTGTAAGATAATGTTTTTATTGTCTGAGTTATTGTGTTTCTTTTTTATTACTCTGCTCTTGTAGATTCTTAAAGAGGTATTGGCCATTTATTTCTTATCTTCACCCTTGTCCCTCAGTGTTCAGGCTGTGCCATAGCTCAACACAGATATTGCAGTGATTCAGCCACCAAAGGTGAAAATCACCCTTTCAGCACAATCCTCCCAAATCTATTCTGAGGTCTTAAATGGGATTTAAGGCTGGGTAAGGAGCAATTTTATATATCTGGCCTTTCTATGGGGAGAAACTCAGGCTGTGGCACCAAAAATTGCCTTAGGGACACTCAAGAGCAGAGGGAATTAGTTTTCCAAGTCAGCTGAGATGCACAGTCTTGTTGCAGTTCCTTGACAAGGTAGCTGGATCATCCTCAAGGAGAGGCTAAGACTCACAATTACACAAGAGTCTGAAAGAGCAGTTGTTTGGGGCTCCCAACACGTGAAGCACTGGGGATTTGGAAATTGCTAGTCAAATTCTCAGCTTGGTGATGCTGAAATCTGTATCAGGTTCACTGACAAAGGCTCATGAAGAGCCTCCCTTACTGAGGTTCTGAATTCCTCAACCAGTCTCCCATTCTTCATGGAGTAAATTTTAGCTTTCAAAACTCTGGTGCTCTTTCCATGCATTTGCTACCACACCTCAACCATGAGAGGCTTCCAGACACCTCCTCCAAGCTCTGCATTTCATGGCACCAAACTCCATCTGTGCTCTAGGCCATCACACCATAGTCCAAACCCTATGCCCTGCCCAGTCATCCAGGGCTCATGTGTTTTGTACCTTCCATACAGACCCTCCTAAGAGTGTGATTCTGTTGCTATAAGGCAGCTTGCTGATTTATGGATGTGTTACCCATAAACTACTGATTGATATTTTCTGCCCTGACATCAGTCCTTGGATTATGAACTCTGTAGAACAAAGTGAAAGCACTGAAGTGTCTGAAAATTGCCAGCCACATCACAGGTGTTACAGCAAATGATATTCATAATAACAAATAATAATAGGAATGATAATTGTGGTGATTAAGCAATTTGTTGCTGTTATTATTCTTTCTCCTATTCCTACAATATTTGACAAATATGGGCTCTCCAGAGAGTTCCTGAGACCGAAGAAATATTTTCAGGTGACAGGGAGTGCAAAAAAAGGAGTTGTTTTTCAGCTTACAGCATAATGATAGTAGATAGCTAAATTCCTGAAATATGCTTATATACCAGTAAGATTTTTTTTTTTTTTTAATTAGCTTGAGAAACAAATTATGTAAAAATGTCTGTGAAGTCCTGAGAAGGACCATCTTCCAGGGGAAAGCTCAGCAGAATCATCCCTGAGTCTAAAGGAAAATTTCATTCTCCTCTAAATCACTCCCTTTCAGTACATTTTCTTCATATTTAGTAGCTGGATGCAATTCCCTCTGCATGTACTAAGCTTGTGTTATTACAGTTTGAGCACAATATATGTTTATTTGGAGTCTAACAAGATCATCAATCAGGAAATATCACTGCACTTCATATTACGTATTTATTTATAGTGTTAGGATGAAATTTACCTGGGTCCAGAGAACAAAATTAGGCTGTTACAGCCCTTGGTTTCATATCAGTTATTTTCCTCTCAATGCCTATGCCCTGTGGACACAAATTTATTTCTCCAATACTGGATGAAAAATCTCCCATTCTTTCACTGCCTCCAGCTAATGATGTCTATACCTTTCCTTCTGCTTCCAATTTTGTGTCCATTACTTGAATGCTTGAAAACATGAAATACAATACCATAAGTCACAGAGCAAGAAAATCTGCAGTGTGTAGGGAATATTTCTTTTCAATCCTTCTGTAATTAAAGAAATTCTACTTAATCATTTGATATCTTCAGTTGATATTATCATGCTTCTGATCTTGACCTTCCAGTTGAATTTTAGGGGCTGATTGGCCTTTAGAAAGAAGGAGTATTTTGCAGACAGGTTATGGGATGCAGATTTGGAAAATCTCAATTCTCCTCTGAAGTGCGTCACACACTGAGCAATGAAAGATGACTTTAAACTGAATGTGTACTAATAAATGTAAATATGAAAGTAGAAAATTACATCTCAGAATATGAGAGCTCAATGTAGTTAATCATAACAGTAATTATCTTAAATAATACTAAAAATATCAGTGAAAAACATTAAGGGACCTTTGTTAAGTGTCCAAATGCATTCTGATTGCTGTATTTGACAACTCTGCAAGAACCTAAGTCTCAGAGACTTGGAATCTCCATGAGATTAGAGCGTATTTGCACACAAAATGCAGGAGAGAAGTTAAATGAACAAATGGCAAGTGTATCTCAAATAGAAGCATTATAAAACCATTAAGCAAGTAAAAGTTTATTCAGTTAATTGGCTAAGGCCCAGCAAAGATTTCACAACACTATCAACAGGGTGTTGAAATACTGAAAAAAAAACCCAACCAAACAAACCAACAACCCAGCAACGAAAAGCTTGATTTCAGAGAAGCACTATCATTTAAGAAACACTCTCTCCAGTATTTCTTAGATAAGAAACTGTTTATCAGCATGTGTGTACGTTCTTCCTGGAATCAAGGTCCATGCAATTTATTTCACATACAGCAATAGTCTCTCAGTGCTTTGCCATTTTTCCATGCTCAAGTACCAGGAAAAGTGGAAGTCAGAGGCACATACAGTTACAAAGAAGTATGACACATATTATTTATGTATACTTAGTGATTCAAGCTAAGATAGACATGCAATCACAGTGTGATGAGTTAACCAACAGGAGCTTCTTGGCGCTTCTTGTGCATAGAGTAAAAAAAAAAATCTCTCAGGAACATGGATGGATAGGAATGTGTCAAAGCAGGAACACAAGGAAAGGTAGCTCATGCAGCTACTGATACAATAGAAAAGTGGAACGTTGTGAAATAAAGTTGAGGTGTAACCTATGTAAAGCCAATGAAAGATGTGCTCTGGACATCCAGTAAAGCTCCAGTGTAGTTGTACTGATTGTGTAGCAACCTTTGAAACAGAATATTTTTGAATTTCTTCTCCCTGGTGTATCTTTTCTTAGGAATAGTTTGGCCATCTAGGAAATATTTCACTCTACCTTCCAGCACACACAGAAGTTTGAAAACAATGCAAATGTAAATAGTTGCTGATGCCAAACACCTCAGTTGCCAAGAAGAAATGATGCATTTTGTACCAGGATTATATTATGGCCAAGATTAATTTTTGGATTGTCTCCAGCGATTCTTTAACAAAAACACCTCCTGATGAAACACAACCTGCAACTCAACGGTTTTGTGTATTCAGGGGAACTTCTCCCAACAGCTGTTTACAACGTTCATACAGAACAAGCTGTACTGTGACCTGCTTTTAATCCAGCTGCCAGATATTCCAGAGGTAACATCATGGGAGAGGGCACCAGGTTTTTGAAGATGAACCTACTCAGTGATAAAGATATTATGGAAAAACCAGAACAAAACCAATCAATGAATATACTCTAAATTCTCTTAACAAAAGGGAAATATCACACCATAATGACATAAGCAACTATTACCCAGTAAGAAATGAGGCCAGGCCTCAAGTAATGTTTCACAACACGAGTTATATGATCAGGTCTCTTGGTGCAAATGCACCAATTGACTGGTCACACGTGTGCTTGCAATGTCTGTAACTAGGTTTGCTCTCTTGCTTTGTAAAAGAAGTCAACCTCCATAGAAAAGAAACCACTTTAAATATCTACATCTGTATATGTAGATTCATCAGTGTACTACTATAAATTCAAAGATGAGTTCTGGGATCAAACTAGGTATCATTAAAACACAAACCTAAGAAAAAGTAGAAGGGTATAAAAGAAAAGAAGGGAGAAATGATAAGTGGTAGAGAAATAGTGAGAAAATATTGGGAATGTGTTAGATTATTATCAGGTAGAACTTCCCTTGAATCCAATTTTAGTTACTTTTGGGAATAGCATGTGACCAAAATTTTCTTATGGCTGTCATTGCAAACAAGCAGAAGAATCATGCGCCCTTTGAATTTTGTTGATTCCTGCCATGGCAAAACCTTTTGATTAGAAGTAAATTTCCCTGAGTAATGTGGCAGCCTCTTTTCCAGCAACCAAACAATATTTGTCTGAGTCGAATGCAGTTTACAAGCCTTAAGTCATTAAGCATGACCGAGCTGACCAATCACACCACACAAACACCGACTCATCACCCCTAAGTGATGTCAAAAAAATAACCACATCAAGTGAACCAAAACCTCAGAATTTGGAACAGTGCAGGGACTGAAAAACTTCAGTTTCTACACAAGCAATTTGTCAAAAGAAAGAACACTACACTTGACAAGGAAATTCTTTTGCTGAACATTGCCTGCTCAGTTATATGATTACATTGCTGGTGTTCCCCTGTTCCTCTTCTTCCTCCTCTGTTTCTCTCTAGGAAATATTTCCAGAACTTGCTTGTTCAGTTACCTGTTTCAGAGTTGTGGCATTCAGTAGTTCCAGGAACAAAGCCTTATTATTAAAAATACTTCAGCTATGACATTTCTAAGGAAATTAGACTAACTATCATAATCTCCTGCTGACTCTCACCTGGGAATTTTAAGTTCTCTAGTGTAGGAGTAGACTCTGTGGACAAAACACTAGTATTTTTATTTAATTAAAAGCAAAAGAAGAAATTCAGGACAAAAATTTCAAAGCCTGAAAGGGAAGTCAGAAAACAGCAAGATGAGAAAGGATGAAAACCAACACCACACTGATGACTCTGGAAAATCCCAAGTCAAAGTGTATAACAGGTTCTGTTTTGGTACAACAAGATGATAAACAGTACACTTGGACTTCAGAGGCATTTTTTAAAAAAGTTTTTTTAACCTTTCTTGTTCAACCTTGTACTTGAATAACAGCCCATTCCTGAATTTACAGTCACGCATATTCTCCACACTCACACGTAAAGTTACATTGGCTTCCAGCAGATTCTGGTTTTGAGTACAGACATCACCCCTGAACATTATCTTCTGGCCTTCAAGCTTGTCACATAACATCTATTATTTAGATATTAGCTACTATCTAGAAATGAGCTGTCTTGATGTGACCAAGGTATTTCATCACTCTGCAGAAATGCATGCCATGAATCAGCAGTAGCACAAGAGATGCTCTGTCATTCTCTGGTACCCAGTGCTGCTTTGCAGAATGACACAGTATCAAAGATAATAAACAGCCTCTGGAACAAACAAATCACAGATTAATGAATACAGAACATTAAAGCCCAAAGTAATTTTCCCTGTACCCCCTAGAGAACTATAACCAACACTATAGAAAAGTCTCAATGAAATCTTGCTGAGTTCTGTGTGGAGCCCTGTTGAAAGCCCAGAGTGATGTAAGATTTGCCTGGAGTTTGAACTGAACCCTCTGCATTGTTCTGAGGGCTTACCATTAAAAGAAGAATAAATGTTAGCAATGAAAAGGTCAAGAGAATGAACATCTGAGAGCATCTAAAGATCTGCAAGGATCTCATATAGCAAACATCCTCCCTGACGTATTCCGCAGAAGAGAAGAATTCTACATCACCCACAAAGCACATTTTTTACAATCTGTTTCTTTCTGTCTGGATACAAAGGAGTAAAGCAGAGTGCTTAACATATGACTTGTAAAATTCAAAGTTTAAAGCTTAGAAAAACAACTAAGATTAGAGCTGTTCAACAAAATCCTATCTCCCTTCACATAGTGTCTTTTTATTCTTATAATTTGTCAGTAAACCAACAAATGAGACTCTCAGCTATCAGTACTGTTAGGTGTCATGGCTTTAGGTACACAAGAATAAATTAAACAGCATGGGCTTGAATCATACCAACACCACAGGGTTTTCCCACCTGATGTGTTGGTGAGGGCTTAGGGTATTTGCTGTCATTTCATACTCTGGTGCCCTAAACTTTGAGGAATGCATTAAGTCCTGGCAATTTTTGTTGGCTCAGGTCCCTTATACATGGGCAATGTGTGACCAAGAGCAACTTCTCATGAAGAACACAGCAGAAATTTGAGCATGCTCTGCCAAAAAGCCCCTGGGAAGCAGGGTTTATTGGCACATCCCTACCTTTAAGCAAGCAGGCAGCAGAGGTGCATCTTGGGGTTATTCAGCTCCAGGCAAAAATGGCAAAGGTCTCTTCTAAGAAAGAGCTTGAAAGCAAAATTACAGAGGGTACAAGTGGTAGACACAAAAGGGGACGACAGAGAACCATGTATCAAAGAACACGCACAAACAGAATGGGAGCATCATTCTGTTACCACATATAGGATACATATCCATATAGGATACACATGTACAGGATTCTGTTTCTCCTTCTGGCATTCAACCCTGGGTGGTGAAACAGTTGATGCTCTAGGCTGCAGTGGTCCATCCGTTTTCCAGCTGGTCAGATACCATCTGAGGGACCACTGTAAGCACCACATAGCTCTGGCAACAAGGACTTGCAAGTCGATGCCTGCACACAAATGCTCGAGGTGGCCTTCAGCTGCTGAAAATCCTACTGCCCTCTCATCTACTCCTTGTCATCTCCTAGATCACAGCAGAAAAGGAAATGGGCAAAACACAGCTACCTGATCATGGACTACCTCTTGGGGTCCATCGTGTTGAGTCTATGCTCTGGAGCTGAAGTGAGAATATTTGACAAAAGGAAAGAAACCCCACACATCTAAGAGAAAAAAAATCTGGCTTAAACCACATAGAACAGCTAAAGAAAAAGAATTGACAACAAACAAGGTCTGCAGTCAAGGAAAGGGTAAAATCTTGGCTCTCCTGAAGTCTTTGGGATGTTTGCCAGAAAGCTGTAGACAGGGTGTTTTATCCAGGACTTTTAATTAGTTATTAAATGATTCAATGGCAAGTTGGCTGGTTTAAGGCACAAAAAAAATCAGAATAGCTCCAGCATGCCTCTCCCTGCCCTGCCTACCCCTTGGGAGGTTCAGATCATGCACAGCTTTTTTTATGGTAGACTTGACAGGTATTTAATTGAACCTTAGTTGAAATCAGTAGGTTCCCAGGCCCTGCCTCTTTCCTAAGTTTGGGGATGAAGATAGGAAACACCTGCTAATGACACCAGAGACACAGCAAACATCAAAGTCGTGTCAGCAGAAAGCACCCTGGAAACCTGGCCCCTGCAGTCACTGACACAGCCTATCTGGTGGGGGATAGTGCATACGAAGAAATAGGATGCTGTGTTCATTTAATTGACGTACGTTTGAAAGGATTCGAATTATTCTTGAGTGACATGCCCATAAATAAATAAGGCAGCTCACTGCCTTCAGTCTTTAGCCACTTTATGAAGAGCCCCACCACGTAAACGATCTATTCACACCACACACGTCTGCTCTGCCTCATTTTTCTGCTTTCCTCAGTCTCCTTCTGCTTTTCCCCCTCCAAAGTACACTGGTTTCTATGGGAACAAAACACATCATCGGAATGGACAGAACTCTGTGACATCCCCACATGCAGACCAAAACCAGGGTTTAAATAAGCGCTGTGCAGTTTCTGCCACGAGCTGGGGAAGGCAGCGGGCGATGGCCCCACACGTGTGTGCGCACGTGCGAGTGTGGGTGGCTGGCCCTGCACGCACGCGCTGTCCCCTTGTCACACGAGGCACACACATGCACAGCCACCAGCTCCCCGGGACAGCAGAAGGCTCAGCAGAACCCCTTCTATCCCATTCTGCTTTAATATAGCTGAAAATTGCTTTGACAGCTGAATAGCGTCTTTGTTTATAACTCGTTCTTAGCTGACTCTGCTGCATTATGGAGCTTTGTAAAGAGATTACTTTGTCAAGAACTGAACATATATGGTCTGGGCATGAACAATTTAGTGTGATGAACTGCATTCATTTTATGTGATGTGCAATCCGCAGTCCTGCTGCCTTTAATGCATCTGCTTTTCTCCGTTGGTTTCATTTTCTGATCTCAAGTGTTTTATGAATTTTCTTTGGGTCTTTGGGATTTATCTTCTTTACCCTGTCCTGGACAGATGCAGAGAATTTTCAATATGTCAAATCTCAAGACATTTTGTCTTACACGAAGTGTACCAAATCGAGATTTTGGCTGCAAAGAACAGATCATCATTGTTACCCAGCTAGCTAATTATCCACCTGCAAGTATCTTATTCCTGTCCTAAATTGCTAGAGTTTTGTTAGTGTTTGAATTATGATTTTAATGCAATAGAGTCCCAGCTTAGAAACTGGACCCACTATAGGGAGCACCATGAGGAACATATACAGCTTCTTACCCTGTCCCTTCATCTCCAGTGCTAAAACCCTAAGTACACAGATCCCCATCCACATGACTTCAGCTGCAGTCCATTGTCTTTACTGAGCATTATCTATAAAATATTAAAGCCAACCTAGCCTGTACAGCACTGCAGGCAGTTACCAGGGCCTTGCACTGTGCACTGGATGAGCTTTGCAGGCTATGAAACCGTTGCCTTTAGCTGTGCTTGAGTTGACTGCATTGGTCATCTCTGATCACCATTGCAGTTTTTACTTCTAGCTATAACTTGCTTAGAAATTACATTACTGCAGATTGACTTTGTGCCCTGCCTGGAGGCACAAGAGAGACTCAGGGCATTTTTCTCTGGTTTCTCCTGGCTTATTCCCTTCTCCCTCACTCAATTTTTTAAATAAGCAGCATTAATTCTGATGGGTAGATGATATGGTCTGGTATAAAAATGACTAAGAACATTAATTGTCCTAACACTAAAATTCCTATCAGCTTTGTAGTAGGCATTACATTGATCTTTTGTGGGCTGGAGACTGATCACTTTTCTTGGAGACATCACTGGAGGCTTTTCTTGTGCCGGACACAAAGCTGGGCCTCACAGCATCTTGCATTTCAAGGGGTTTTGCTCAGCCCATGAACTGTCAGAACTCCAGTTTACACTATGCCCTGCATTTTGCACTCAGCAGTATTTTGCCACTTCTGAACATACCAACCTTCTCTATAAGCAGAGGGGATATTTGTTGGACAGACAAATCCCTCCTTATCTCTTAGTCATAACCCTGATCCACCTGAGATGATTTAAAGAGCTTCGCACATATTAACCTTTGAAATAAAGAAGACAAGAAAATGGCTTCTTTGCAAATCACTGTTTGAAAACAGAAGCTGCAGAAAGATTCCTTACAACCTTACTTGCTCCCACTCATACTCCTAAGGGTCACATATTTCACAAGAGATGGCACACTACGTGCTAATTTGTTGAAAAAAAAAAAATTATATTCAACATCTCTGTGGAAGTCCTAGAAACTAATCCCTTCACTAATGAATTCATTAACTTTCACCCCTATGGCAAATGATAGACTGGTGTCACTGACAAAAAAAATACCTCTGACCCTGTAATATTCAGGTAAATAACAAAAGGCTGCACAGATGGCTTAGAAACAATTATTCTTATTATATTGGGAATTTTCATATTTAGCAAGAAGTCATGAGGTCTTCAGAGTCAGTAAATTTCCACAGACAGCTTCTCTTCTTCACCCCCCCTTGTGGCAAACATGGCTGAGCCACCAAACATGTCTCAATCGGTCTGTAACCTGCTCTGCTGCAGGAGCCCTCAGGAAATCCCAGCCCAGCAGACACCAGCTGTACTGGGATATGGCTGGTGGCAGTAAAGGCAGCAGGGATATGCACTGTCACTTCTTGTGTGCATTGGTCAGAGAGGGTGAAGTCAACTGGCTGAAACACACCAAAAGCTTTGCGCAAAAAGAGACCACGAGAGAGAAGAAAGGAGAGTCATGGTTTGTAGAGAAGTAAATAATTTCCAAGGTCAGGGACCCTTGATACAGAGAGAAAATGAGAAGTAGAGAGGGGAAGGAAGGCATGTCATCACCTCACAGCATGATCCTTCTGGAGTAAATACAGCTTTGCATGTACTCAGTGTCCCTCACCCTTTCTTTCAAGAAGAGCTCTGTATTGTTAATATCCTAAATGGTGGACTTCGACATTCATATATATATTCTCATTTCAGTGCTGCTGGCACATAAAAATCTGAATTTAATTTTCCAAAACCAACTAAAATCCCCACCTCTGACTCTAGTTTTAGCAGTTCCCTGCCAGTGTATGAACATGACTCTCCTTCCATAAGGTCGTAGTTAATAACAAGCTAAATATGTCCCACCTAGAGGAGCATCCATGGGTCGTGGTGTCAGTCTACATCTTACAAGCAAACATGAGAGCTTATTAAAGGCCACTTTTTCCAAAAAGGACCTTAAATTTTGGGCCGTGACAATGAGTCAGTGCGTAACTAAAGACACATAAAAATTTTCTCTTTAGGACTGTGCCAGGGAATACATTAGACAGTGGACTCCAGGCTCCTGCCACTTCTGACCCGCCACTGGCTCACAAAGGCTTAGATGGTTGACTTGCATCAAGCTCCTCATGGACATGAGAATACATTTACCCAGAAAGGAGATCTTGTATGCTCTGGTTTCTGGAAATGTAACTGAAAACACAAGGGTTGATGCTATTAGCAGATGGCAACTTTTCCTGTTCAGAGTGCTTTCAGCCTGTCGTACTTATTGGAAAAGTGGGCATGGTGGGAGCAGTACCACAGGCCCAGCTCTCAGTGCCCATTCAGGGTAAAGATGCTGGGCATGAGCACATAATTAGGATTAGCATGTTGGACCTCAATAGATCACAGCATTTAAGACTGTGTCTGCAGAGCTGAATGACTGAAGGAAGTCCAAGGCTACTGCAAATGCATCCTTACTGTCAATGACAAATTTTCCATAAGTACTGGAAACCTTTCTCTGGATCTCATCAAAATAGTTCCTAAAAGAAATTTTGAAAATCCAAACCCAGAAAGAATTACCCCAAAGAAGCTCTGAAGTGATTTCCTTTAATGAGAAAGGATAAGTACAGGAATTTCCTCATTCTCTTGTCTCAGAGACAGGCAGTGGGATTTTGCACAACGCCAACGGCTTGGCTCAGCCATCCACAGGGTGTTTCAAGTTCTTCCTCAGCAGGGCATAAGTCCACCTGAAAGAGTAATGATAGGGGAGGAATTGCACAGCCACTGCCCCAGCCTGAATGTTATGAGGCTCTTCCAGACCTGCTCTGTAAACAGGAATTGCCTTTGGACCCTTAAAAAACACGCACGATATCATTGTGGAATGGCGTTAATCTCTCGGTCGTGGAGGTCAAAGCAAGAGTTCTATTATAAGCTCTGTGAAACACACCTCCTTCCCAGCCACTCACTTGCAGGGAACAAAATCCAGTCAGCCAAAATGATCCGTGTGTAACAGGACACCAGGGCAGGCATTTGAGGCAACGTGGGTGAGGCATTTTAGAGCTGTGAGACCTCTGAGCTGGTGCCGAGCCCTTGGTGAGGCAGTACGGCTCAGTGCCACAGTCAAGGAAGCAGAAGAGAGAGTTTTCTCTTTGCTTTCTTGCAGAGGACAATGGTCTATTCACAGACAATATCAGCTGGAGAGGCCACGGCTGCACCTCTCACCCAAGGTCCAGCAGGGCCTTCCATCATAGTGCCCAGCATCAGTTGTGTTCCCTGCCATGCTTCCATCTTCCCTAGCACCTCTGCATAGTCCTGGTTCATTCATCTCAATAGCACTTACAACAGCTGAAGCCCAGGAAAGACTGGACCTTGTGGTTAAAAACGACAAAGCCCCAGCCTTGGAGTCACGTTGGCTGAGCAATTACTGACATGTGCCAGAGCACAGAGCAGAGCACCCTGGTCCCCAGGGTGTGGTAACCTGGAGGTTAGCTGAGGACCCTCCACATCTCTTTCTTTAACACATTTTCTTTGTATTTTCCTTGGGGTCCACAGTGCACACTGGATTTGCTGATAAACTTATCAGTAGCAGAGTGAAACATCCATTTCATTTGTGCTGTTTACACAGAGGCTTTTTCTCCAGTTGGTAAGTTGGGATTCAGTGAATGGGGTGACCCTGTGTTTTCTTCCATGCCTCCCAAATGTTGCTTCCAGCAGCATGTGCTCCATGTCAGATGATGGGGAGAGACTCTGCATCAGGGACCAGCCGTCCCCCACCCCAGTGCTGGAGTCTTCACCTCTACACTGGAGGTGGTCTATCCCCACACATCATTCCCAGCCTCAAACCAATCCCTAGAGATGAGGAAAGGCTGTGGCACAGTATGTGGATGCTGATTATATCTCCAAACAGGAGGAGCACACAATCGGTGGGATCCGCCTGCTTTCCAGCCCCTTTGTGCTCAGGGGCAGAAATACAAATAAGCCTCAATGTCTTTTTCCTGCTTATATGAACCAAGATCCGTTTTTCAATAGCAGGCCCTGTCAGATAAGTATTCCCTATTCTCAGTAGTTATTTTTGGGAGAGAAAGCCTTTTTCTGGCTCCCATGACACTCCCCTTCAGCACTCGGGAGGTGCAATGGGATGGCAGGTAGAGCTGTGATTCAGGGATGCTCCTACACCCACTGGAAGCTGGTGTTGCCATGCCAACCCTGTAGCCTGTGCACAGCCAGCCCAGGGCACTGCAGGCTGCTACAGTGTCTGTGCTTTTGCACATAGATCAGTCTCAGGCCTTCCAGTGGAAGATTTGTTTGAACCTTTGATTGCAGGATGGATGACAGTGTCCCACGGAATTTTCAGCTCACCTGCCCATCTCCCCACTTAGTCTTGTCTCAAAGAGAATAGCATCACAAACTTTATGAGGAAGTTTTTCCCCCTAAATGAATTACATCACATAACCCTTGCTAAGAGCCTGTGTTGTTTCAGACAGACCACAGGGAGAAAAGTAGGTAGGAATGGCAACAATCCTCCCAACAAGCCCAGGCACCCCTGGCAGAGCCGCACCCACCCTTCACCCGCTCAGCATGTCAGGTCATGTGCTGCCTGAGACGGCATCCAGAGCCCATCTGAAGCACTCACAGCATGTGACCAATTACCTTTCCTCTGCTTTGACTCACCAAAAGGGACATTTTAAAAACTGTTAATTCCAAAAAGCACTAAGTGACAAAGTCAGCTCTGTGCAAAGCCAACAGAAGTGGAGGGCACTGCAGAGAGTTCATAGCAAAAGGACTTGTTTGGATTTAATTGCCTTGTTGGAGAATTCCCTGGGTAATTTCCTTGGTATTTTCTAGCTTACTTCCTTACTGCTCTCTGGGTAAACTAGGTCAAAACACTTGCCTTGTTTAAGCCTTGGTTTGTCAACATATTAAATGAAGGCGATGGAACAAGTCGTTCCCTGCTTTTTCTGCCTGGAGTTGAACCTTACGGAAAGTCCATACAATGCCCTTCTCCTTCATTAGAGCCAGGAAAGCCTTTGAAATCCCCAAAATCAGAGAAGCTGAGAAGTGTTGCATATTGCTATGGGCAGTCCAGGAGGAGCTTATGTGAAATGTGAACAACTAGATTATTAGGAAAGATGTGCTCACAGTTACACAGCATTTTGTCCCTAAAAGAAAAAAAGTGCATTACCTATAATTTTTTTTTCTTGATCAGCCTGCTGGCTAAAGTAGGAATACCCTTACAAATCACGATATCTGAAGTCTCAAGAAGTATTCTAGGAACAAAGAAAGTTCACCACCCAGTGTGCTGCATCCCAGATCTGGCTGCTCCTTCCCGAGATACTGCAGTACATCCCAGCCTCGTTGGCTGCCCTCTACACACACTGTTCATTCACCTGCACTGATTTTCTTAATCAAAAGCTAAGCATTTAAAACCACAGTAACCTTTGAGGGCCCTGCAGCATGTACAGTGGATCTGATAAAAGAAAAACTGCTGTGACCAGACAATACAGACAGAGAGGTGGTCAAGTGTCTTTGAGTCTAAATTAATACATGTGGTTATCAAGTTTGCCTTAACAAAAAGGGTTAGTCTACAGCATCCCAGATGGGGAATAAAAAGTTTTTTTGAAGAAGGTAGTTTGTTTTTTTTTTAATAAGACATCAGCCAGCAATAATGTTTTACTGCACTGTTAACATATAGGGTAAAATACACCAACAAACACCACGCAAGACATGAGCCTGTTCTTCAGAAAGCTTCTGTATTTCAGTGTCTGCATGAAATATGGCAATAAACCAGGACCAATTTCATTGTATGTTACTTTGTATCAGCACTCTCATACTTCCTAATAGAAAAAGATCCAGCAATCTGGATAGATTTTTTACTTAAGTGATTCCTTGCCCCTTTAGCATTTCAGAATTTGGAAGCAACTTCAGCATCAGGTCTTTAAAATTGTAACCACATTTCATGAGCAGAGACAACCAAAATAAGAATTTTAACTTAGCAAGACTTCTACAGGGAAGCAGAGGAAGAAACTGTTGTCAGAATAGTATTGCCATGAGTGTTGTTTGCTATGGCATCCTTTGGCATCCTTCCACTCTCTACGTGCTCCTTGCCTGGCTCCTCCTCCTCGGCTGTCCCACCTGTGGGCTATATATCTTCTGTTTCATGGCCCTGTGTGGGCTGTCTCCTGTTTATGATATCGTCACAAGTCATTACTACAACCCATATAGCTGGGCTTGGTATGCAGGTTCAATAGTGCAAGTCCTTTGAACTGCATTCCTCAAGTCCACTTTTCATCCCATTATCAGATTGGTACTGAATAAAGGCCAATTGGAAAATCCCAGTACGACATGCACATGCTGTCATTCATGTAATGGCTATGATCAGAAAAGAGTTGGTGAGAGACCTCACCGTACACTGAACTATGTGAATTATGGGTGTTTAGTCTAACTGGAATGATTTCTGATATCTCAGGGTCAAAGTCTCACAATTCATAGGCAAACATTTTAGAGGACTCGTATATTAATGACGTATCATTAGCCAGAATCAGAACTAGTTCTGCTGAGTCAGTTACCTTGGACAAAAAACATTCAGCCAGAGCCTCTGAGACATGATCTGGCTCCAGGACTTAAAATGAGGACCATTTCCCACACTGCCCAGCTATGGCAATTATACAGCCACGGCTGGGGCTTGCAGGCAGCAAAGCTACTTGAAAATATTGGGAAGGTCCCTCACTGCCTGTTGGGAAAAAACCCCAACTACACACCAACAAAACATACATCTAATTTTTGACACTTTTAAAGCTTCTTTGCTTGATTTCTTGCTACAGTAGAATAAAAGAAAGTACCATAGTGATGACTTTGGGCCATTAAAGGACCAGGTCCTTTAATGCATGTGTGTCTGTGCTGCACTTCACAGAGTCTGTAGGGACGTCCATCCTGGAGCATCCCCACACATGCAGTCCCCAGAGGGGCTTTGCAAACTGCTCAGATAATGGTCGCATTAAATTACATTTAGCTTGAGTGATCAGTAGCTTATCAGTTGACTTCTGGCTCTGATTTCTAATAACTGGAAGCATCTGACATAATGAAAGCCCTTAGAGAAGGCACAAGGAAAGAAATAAATGCGCTAATTAAGCTATGCAGAGTGTCTTGGAGAAGAGTGCTCCTCTTCCAGGATACCCTGACATTTCTGACCCATTACAAGTAGCAGTATAGAAATTTCAGGAATTTAATGTGGAGTGTTTAATTGAGACACAGATGAAAAGAAATCAGTGGAATTTAAAACTGATTTCTTCCCTACAGGTTAGTAAATATTCTTAGCCACTAATGTGGGTAACTTTGATTACAGGAGGTAAATCATCCTCATAAATGTGATAGAAAACCATACAGGCCTAGCACATTTATGATGAATTCTTTGAAATTCGCTTGCAGTGCAAATAGTGCTATTGGTGTATCATACTTAACACTTAAATACAGTTTTTCTCATCTAATTCCATCATTTGAACCTAAGGACATGGAAGAATGTTTTGTATTTTACATATGATACATATTTTCTTCGGAAAGAGTGGACCTGTAAAAATACAGCTCAAATAATACTACACTCAGCATCTCTCCCCTCCAAACCCTCTAACTTTTACAGTATCCTCACAGGATACATTTTGGTTTATCTGTTTTAATACATGGTTAAACTGAGACTTGAAAACCAGAAAGTTACCAAGATCAAAATGCATATTAGGTACAGAGAGAGAAATTCTGACCCAGATTCCTAGTTGTCAGCTCTATAATTTTGCTGGTATTCCTTTCCTTGCCTGCATTTAGGAGCACATTATCTGGATGTCCCATTAATATAAAAGATGTTGAATGGGAGACCACTCTTCTTCTGAAGATGGTTTGAAGCCCCTTGCCCCCCATGTTTGAAGAATTTTTACTTGTTCTTCAAACGAAAATGTGTGAATTATTACATAATTTGTGTAATAATTTCATTAGCAGACAAAATTCACCCTCCTGTATTGTAAAATATCTCTCATTTTTAATTTGCCCCAATTTACCCAAAAGTCAGCACCTGATGTCTGTGTTTTCATCTGGACTTGCCATGTCACTGAAGAGTGTCAGAGCATCCCTTTTTATAGCTATAAATAGGCTATGATTATTTGGGAATTCGACATTTAGTTCATACTCATCACAGGTGTCAAATTGGGTTAACCTTTCCATACTGCTCCATATTGCTGAATATTAAATTAATTGGTTGTGATTAATACAGGAGGGTCATTAATGAAAGCTCTTTGCATCCAGGTGGTTTTATGCAGTGTCTGAAGGACATGAATACTTGGATAAATTTCTCTAGACACATTTCTCAGTTTTTCCTGTTAGTGGGAACCCAGAGAATTGGATATGCAATCTTCAACCACTCCAGTTTGTGTGTCCAACTCTATTTAATCCATGTACCAGGGCAGCAGCTTGCTACTACCACTAGCTGAAAGAATTGCAGTGGAAGTGACTGATGATCTTGAAAAAATCCAAATAAAGACAACTTACAGTTTCAGCATTTTTCCTTCTAATCTCCTAACCAGAGCAATATCCTGCAGAGAGAAATCTAGATACCATTGAATGGGAGAAAGTTGGCTGGGAAGAGAGGCAGCACCCCTTTGATGGCAGAGCCAAGGAAGAAAACCATCTAACTCTTCCATTGCAAAGTTTCCCCTGGACCAAAAACAAAACAAGCGTTCAGTTTGGTCATGCAGGAGTCTGGCTTTTTTAATACTCATTTGGGCCTCCTATTCTTTCTCCAGCTGTGGATGCTGCACCCTCGTGCCTTTGCTCCTCTCCTGCAGCCCCCCAGCTGGGCTTGGGTAATCTGTGCTCTAACTTGTGCTGCTCTGCATTTCCTAAAAGGCTCATGTTCTGGTCTAAGCTGCCTTATAGGGTAATAAACTGAAAGAGAAGAGACTTAGATTATATATTAGGAATAAATTCTTTACTCTGAGGGTGGTGAGGGCCTAGCACTCTCTGCCCAGAGGAGCTGTGGATACCCCATTCCTAGAAATGTTCAGGGCCAGGCTGCACAGGGTTTGGAGCTACCTGGGATAGTAGAAGGTGTCCCTGACCATGGCAGGGGCATGGAACTGGATGATCTTTAAGGTCTCTTCCAATCCAAGCCATTCTGTGATTCTAATAAGCCATTTGTAGTTTTAATACAATAAGGAACAAGAAAGATAGTATTTCTGTTGCTTTACTTACATAAGGAGCAATGTAACTGGCTCTCCCTGTCTCAGTCTTGTGCTATTAATAAAGTCTATGTGAGGAATATACACATTTACAGCACGTGTGAAACCTGTATACGTAACTGGTCTCGAGCTAGAATAGTTTCCATGCCATGTATCTCCATATAGCCCATCTTTCTGGCACATGTGACCCAGAAATGTCATCAGGACTCATGTAGTCAGACTGGACTGATGAAAGGAATTCAAGGGAAACAGAAGCAACAATGCTGCTTCCAACCTTTGCTCAGCTTGTTGCTACTGCTCTCTGAAAAAGTTAGCAACACACGGAAAAGATGTCGTCATCCCATCCTGGCCATGGTTTTACCTTTTCATACAGTAGGCTTTTATGTAAAGCCATATTTTCCCAGAGATTATTAAGAAAAAGGAGCTAAAAATCCACAGCTGTCCGTTTTTAAAAGCAAATAATCACTCCCAAGCAATGGCTGAAAGGCAAACTTGTACCTAAAGACTTGCAATTGGCATCACTGACATTTTTCATTGTCCAATCAAACTGTTAAAAATAAAAATAAACAAAGTCCACAGAGAAAAATACACTGGATTTTAACATTCTTTCACATTCCATAAGCAAAGCTGTGGTCAGCAACATGGAGCAAGAAAGAAGTTTGGTTATAAGTCATGACTACAATCTGACAGTCTCACTGGCATCACATGGAAAACTTCCAAATTAAATGGATGTCTAAATTAAAGATGAAACGTCACAAATAACCCTATTTTGTCTAGTATAAATAAAAATCAAACCAGTCAAATGATCAGGAAGATAACTGATACAACATTGTTCTTTAGGGCATTCTTGTTAGTGATTTACCAAGTGTGTTTTAGATGCCTAGAACAATTAAGCTAGTGGACAAGCTATTCTAGTCCTCTTGGTATGAACTGTCCTCCTAATGTTTGCTCTTCAGGTCTCCCCCCAGCCACATCCTTCTAATGCCTCACTTCTTACTTCCAGCCTCCAGCCAGTGACTCACTATTTAATCAGTGCACCCATCAGGACCTTCACCGGCCAAATCAGAGCAACGCTTGATCTCGCTGCCTTGACCTTCACTGTGTCTATTCCCAAATTTTGCTTATTACTTCCACTCATTGCACCAAATCTCAACTTAAGACTGCCAGCACTTCAGGGCAAAGCTCCCACCATGTGTGGCATGAAGCTCACCCTCCATCACAGTGTCTGCAGAGCCTATGGAAGGTCAAAAGCATCTTAACTGCCCAGAAGATGAAAGGACCACAGTCCTCAGGCCTAATCAGCTTTGAATACAGGGTAAAACTTCCACAAGCATCAGCAGTGCTGGATGAAGCAGGAAGGGGCTAATCCTGAAGGTAATGCTAAGTGCCACTTGAAGGGTTTGCATCTTCTCAACGGTAAGGGATTCCATCTTGCAAATTAAAGTCCTAAAGCCAACAAATCATTTTAACAAGAACTATGAAACTCCTCCAGCAACACTCATTAGAAAGTTACCTGTCACAAAAGACACGAGGCAGTAAGAAGTCTGGAGGTGTAGGGGTCACCAGAGGGTATTTTATCCTTCTCTCTATATTTTCTCCAGAAACAATAAAGGAGATGGAAGATAAAATGTGAGATTATGTCACAGCAGAAGAATGTCTCTACCCAGAGGAAAATAAGCCTTTTTCACTGAAGTCAAGTAAATTTCAAAATATGACTGAGTTGTATTGCCATGCACTCTGCAGTTTTGTACAGTCTTTCCACTTCCTGTATTTTATGTAAAAAAGTTACATTATATATTACATTATATAGCTCAGCTGATCTTAAGGTCCACTCCAAGTCCAGTTACTAATTAGAATAAAGAGAAATATCAATGTAAGTGGCAGGAATTTGATCATGTCAGACTGGCAATGGATACTTTAACAAGGAGAACTGTCAAATAATGTCAGACATAGTGTTTGATTATCCATAGATGGATTACCTGAGCCATGGATTGACCCATTCTGTCTTTTCCCTACAGCTTTGGCTGTGTCACAGCCAGGACACAGACTCCCACCTGCTTATGGCTTCCAGGAGCCCCAGTTATCTGTGGTTCTAAGGAGATGCATTTTCTGCATGTTAAAAGATGGACACACTGACTAGGCACTGTCTCACTGGCACATGTTTCACATTAGCTGTGGGTAATCTTCCCCCTCCCTCTCCCTGCCCTTCTTCATTATCTGGGTAACTGGCTGCAGACCATCTCTGAAGGAGTATGTTTGGGAGTCATCACAGGAGTGCATTATGAAAGAAAGAGCTCAACTGTAATAATATCCTAATTATAAGAACAGAAAGGCCACATAACACAAACTTTCTGCCTTTCCAGACCCCTGTATTTCAGATCCCATTTTGCATCCAGCAGTCAATGCTGACACTTCTGCACAGGCCAGGCTCCTGACTCTGCAGAGCTCATCAGCTCAGAGTTTGTCTGGAGAAAATCTGCAGTTCAAACATGGATTTTGGTGTAGTTTCATGATACAGAAATGTATCAAAACAGCAGCCTGCAGAGAAGCAGGGTATAGACAGCAGTGACCTCCAGTTCTCTTTGCAAACACTCTGCTGCAAAGCTGCTTTAATTGCATTTGTGTTGGTGAGTGACAGAGGGACTTCAGGGTGCTCAGGCACTTTTTGGGCTCCACAGCAGCAGGAAAGCCTTCCTCAGTGGGGTGGAGCTGGAAGCCTCAGGCTGAAAACTCTGGCTGGTCACTATCCAGACCGCAAGGATTTCAAAACATATGGCACCCATGGGCTGGATCTACCCACTTGCAACACAAGTGCCACCCTTTCCCTGTGCCACCTAGTCCCTTCCAAAAATCCAACAATTGCTGTTATTCTGACTTAGCTCAGCTCTCTTCTCTGAAAAGACATGGTTGTGAAAACACAAACTTTTGGACCTTATTTGAAATAATGATTCTATTCATAGTTTCCAACCTCTCCTTTAACCATACCAGCGAGACAGCAAAAGAGATAAATCCAGCTGAGCTGCACAAACTCCTCCATAGCGCTTTCATTGGTACCCAGAGAGAATGGGCACACACAGCTCAGGACAGAGAACCTGCCTCAGACACACCTAGGACAAGTTAAGATGAGGCATCAGGAGCACCTTAGGCTGGAGGAATTGACCTATTTCATTGCAGCTGAACAAGGATCTCAGCCCACACAGACTCTTCCTTTCCTAGATTCTACTTTATTGATCCTGTTAAAGTTGTCACCTGTGTTACACCATCATTTACCCCAGATTTACTTATTTACTTTGTTATTAAAAGTCAGCCACACAAAGGGTTGTACTTTTTGTTCAACTGGATACAGTCGTTGAGAGCTTCCAAAGTCCCCACAGTATCATCTACCACACATAAAATTCAGGACTGTGACTTCTCTGAACTATTCAGTGATACAAAGTTTTGGAACACAAGGGAAGGTAGCCTTATGCCATACATATGGGAGCATGGCTACACAGAGATAACACCCGCCAGCTTCAGAAGACTTGTAATGGCAAGTTTTGTCATTGCTTTCATTATCTCAGGGATGTTGCTGGAAATCATGTGAGTTCCTGAAGGTCAGCTCCTCTGCTTGTAAATGTGTTTAAGAGTTTCACTTCAGTAAACTTTTGCTCTACAAAAAATTCATGTCCATGGAAACAATTTTCATTATTTATGCTAATTTATAACTGCCATGTCCTCCATTTACAAGGATAGCTTCCTGTCATGAAGGTATGAAGTGTCCTAAATTTCATTTATGATGACATTGTCATCAAACCCAAAAAATAGCTAAATGAAATTATAATAATTAAGTGTACTCAGCTGCATTTTCCCTGAGAATTTCTGCATGCATTGAGTGTGGGAGAAGTGACTCATTCTTCGTGAGGAGAACGCAGTATAAATCCTGCTAATTATTTGTGCTGAGAGTGGTATCTACAATTCATTAATTATATGGAAGTTATACGGCTCTGGCACTTTTTCATTAAGTGCCATTAATATTGCAGCTGGCTAAACTACAGACACTCTGCAAGATGTAGAGAAAGCATATTTCAGACAGGGTAGAAATACTTTAAATATATTTTTATTCAACATATTTTAGTATTTCTTCTCTGAACATACTCCCCTGACAAATGAAACAATCTCAGCAGCTCTGTCAGGACAAAAAAAGAAAGCCTCAGCTGCAGCTAGAATTCAGAAATAGATATTATGCAGCACCAAGAGATATTGTGCACTGTTAAAGGATTCTTGGAATGAGTGCAGGACAGGAAGTGAATCCCCTGGCATTTATCAATCCCCTATTAGTAAAGGCCACATTCCAGAATAACTCTCAGAACTAGCTAACAGGTTGTTAATTAGTAGTCACTACTATATAAATTGGAAACAAGGGACTAACAAGACACCAGACACTGCAGCACAGGCTGGAGCCCCCCAGCCCATTTCACAAATGGTCTCTGAGCTGCCCACGCCCGGATCGGCCACAACTCTGCCCACCACTGAACCAGCACAGCAGAAAAAGCTGCCAGTACCAGTATGTGTTTGTATAAACCAAGAAGAGATGGCAATATCCAGGGAAGAAGAAAGGAGAAGGAAGATGAGGAAAGCAACACATGAGGTGATGCAAATTCCATCAAGCTTGAAAGAACCTGTCAAGTCCTTATCCTGCTATAGATAAGTTGCTGTAGTTAACTGAGCTGATCCACCTTTCTGATAAAATGAATCCCGTTTAATTTCAGTGCCATTTGTATCCAGGCTGATGTGTGTCTGGCTGTCTCTAGGACATACATTCGGAAACTAATGGAAAGCCCCTGATAGCATCAGTTGGGTAAGATGGCTGATGTTCCCTCTATAGTCCAAAATGTTGCAAAAATACGAAATAATATTTTAGGCTGGGATGACTCAGAAATCAGCATCAACTTGCCAGCTTAGAAGGCCTTAGGATGTTTGCTTCAAATAGTATCTTAGTAACAAATTTGTATGCCACATTCACATACACAAATCCATACATAATGAGATTAAAGGTCACAGCTCCTTAGGAGAAACCCTGTTAATACAGAAATACAAAGAGAGTCTGCTGTCTGCCAAGTGAATTGATCTATTTCTACAGCTCTGCCCTGTAACAGCCTCCAGCAAGAAAAGCCCATTATTTGTTTATTTGTTTTAATGGGGTTTTTATGTTATTTGTTTGTTTTTTTAATCTAGCATTTTTATCATGCCTGGATTTCAACTGGGAGCATTACACTTTGGGTAAAGGACTTATTCTGAAGGCTTAGATTTCTAATAGGCTGAAGCCAGTTAAGTTTTGTTTTGTTTGGTTGATTTTTTGTCCAGGAAGAATTCCCTTTGGTATTTTAGTAGCTCCAGTAGGAGGACAGGGATGAACCCTTACACTGTGTATCAACAACTGACTTATGAACCTGATAACAGTTTATTTTAAGGGTGCCATCACAGAGATGAGCTCTATGACCAGCAGTAACAGGAAGAATTAAGAATGGGAATAGTCAGACTGCATGTGGGAATCAAAAATTCTGGAGAGTCCTCCTGAAAAATTTCCTTGCAAGGAGGATGCCTTATAAATATATACCTTAAAATGTTTTGAGGTAGTATCAGGGAAAAAGCCTCAAACAAACCTACTGACTGAAGCACACTGGAGGTTAGGTGTATGTGAAGAGATGGACTGGGTCAGCCGTAAGACTAGATTATTACTTCTCTAAAGGCACCAAGCATTTAAATCATGACATAAACTGACCATAAAGATACTGTAACATTAGACCCTTTCTTTAGTTTGCATGGTCACTGGTCACATGTGAAAACCATGACAATTTCAAGCATCATGATGAGATTTGTACAATTTTCCCATGGGTTATTTTGCAGACTGGAAAAATGTATTTGGGGAAAAATGTTTCGGAAACTGAAGTCACACGCTTTGATGTGAAAAAACATCCAGCCTGAAATTATATATTCTGAGCTCAGCATTACACAGAACTTATCAGTTTCTTAAAAGAAAATACAGTATGTTTTGGAAATTAAAATGAACTGCCACATGATTGGAGCAGAAACCTCAGACTTGATTTCTGTGCATTTGACATGAAATACAGAAACCTTTGATTTAGAGCTCAGCATGTTTCAGTAGATTCCAAAGAGCCCTAAGGGCAGCTCCAAAACTAAAGGTAATTATGAAAATAAAACTTTGAATTTCTCAAACAAACCAAAGGTATGATTTAAACCCTGAAAAGAAACTTGTGGAGACTGGTCCATGATGGATCACCAGAACTGGATACCTGGACTGGTTCCACACTAGTCTGGCCACCCCTGAAGCACATCTCTGAACATCTCTATGGCTGGCACTTAGGAGATATGCATATAAAAGCCTTAACTAAATCTCTCCTACAAATTCAGTCTAGACCATCCTGCTAAATTAGGTGCCTTCAAGAACAAAGCTCCTGAGGCCCTCAACAGAGAACGTAAGATTAGGCATCACTTGCTTGACCAACTAGCTGCTATTTGAAGTTGTACATGCTTGGCATAAATTCACTTAATTCTAAAAAGGTTTGCAAAGTCTTTAACTTGCTAGAAACAAGCAGTGGCAGAGAATTTTCCTGTGCAGAAGTCCCTGGATCTGCCCCACCGTAGGCAGTGGGTTTAAAGCTCAAGAAACCCTACCTCTCTCCTTGTTCTCAGGGTCTCACTCACCTCTCCTCTCTCCAGCATTTATTTCAGTCCCTGTAGCAGTAATTGGGGTAGACAGGCATCTTGGCTCTGCCTTGCCCTGTAGTCACAGAATGTTGTTCAGCCCTGAGCAGGACTAGTCCCACTATCTTTGAGCCTAAAAGACAGCACCCAGGAAGCCCTGTAGCTGCAGTGGGTTACAAAAATCTCCCTGTCAGTGAATACTTCTCAGCATAACACTATTAAATAAATAGCACACAATGGTGTTGACTTTACCTCTGCGTTGTACCCAGCACGTAGCCACAGCTCATATTGCACCACACAGACCTAATGTTTGCTTTCCAACGATGGCCTATGTTGGCTTACCCCCTCCAGGTCTATTTCCCACCCCTGACTTGAACCTGTGCTATTGCTGAACTTCCTCCTAATTGCCAAAAATTGCTTGTCTTGTCTCCTCCATGCCCTGGGATTGTTCAAGGTAACCATTTAATGGTGCTGATGCTCCTCTTGTATTGAAGCCAGTTTGGTATTACAAAAGATGACATTACTAAAGCTTAAAATGCTATTCTTAATAATGACATGATAAAAATTAGTAATGTAAGCTACATTAATTTGCTGGTCTGTTCCACTTTCTTCCATTGTATAAGCATTAGAAAATAAACCACCCAAGTTCCCAATAACGGTGTCTTACTCTCGACACTCATAAATGCAGGGTCTAGCTTTGGTAGCTTTTGAAACACAAGGACAGTAAAGGAGGCCATTTGGAGACTCACTTAGAGGCAATTACCCTATTCTGTGTATATATTAGCTGTACAGACCTTACTCTGGCCACACATTAATCCCACCTTTTGTTAACTTCCACACCAAGGTATCCAGTTCAGCACCAGGGGCTTTTCACAGGCAAGGAGCACAAGAACATTTCTCAAACTTCTTCTTAAGGGAGAAGAATTTGACCTTCCAAGTTAGACTTTAAAACTTCATTACAACCTTAAAAAGCCTCTGTTCTCTTCCCACTGAAACTGATGAATCTTATTTTTTCTTGGCAGGTCCTGTTTCCCAAGATCTGCCTCTCCTCCCCCTTCTCCTTGTCCCACATCTTTCCCTCCAGAGCTTTCCTTGCTCCCATCTCCCTAATCATCTTGGGCTCATTTCCAGAGATACTTGTAAAAATACAGCAGCATGCTATAAACAGCCAGTCTCTTCAGATATAAAATTCACTAGTTACTGTTTCTGAGGCAGGAGAGGGCAAAAAGGGTGTTCCAAGGGGACTCCTTTGATGTGACCATTCATCTGCCTACATCAGCAGTTCCCAAGCCCGTCGGATCCCACCCTCATTTCCGGGCTTGTGACCTCCCTTCCATCAGCACTCCTTGGGGTTGTGACCCCAACGTTGGAAACTTCTTGTCTGGATCAGTCAAAAGTGACGCCTCAAGAATAATTTTCCAGCCGGTGCCATGTTTGTTTATGCTCCTGAGGGGTGTGATCACCCTGGAGTTCAGGTTCAAACTTGTCTCTTTGCTTGTTTGTAAGTTTGGAAAGAATTTGTGGGTGTCACTCAGCCAGTTGATAGCAAACACCAACTTTTGACTGTTCTGGTTAGAGACAATTATATCCCAGCTGACCTGGTATGGCATTAAGCTCTTGGTTACAAAGTTCAGCCGTGCTTGGAAGAAGCTTTTTTGCTTCTTTTTGCTTCTCTGCAGAGTCTGGAAACATCATTGTTTTCCCTGCTTGCATGTCACGATCATTCAGATATAACAATTACCATGCCCAAACCGCTCCTTATGACATGATTTCATCCCCCACGCTCTGCACCCTCTCTGCAGCACACATGCATGCAGACAGCTGAACTCTCACAGCTGGTTTTCTGCACGTTAGGTTGTCTTTCTCTTCACGTTCATTGAGACTGTGTGGGTAGTGAACACTGTAATATTCTAATTTCCCACTCTACTTCGTCATCTTTGCTTGCTGATAAAAGGGTGGTGGGGAGAGGGAAAATCAACAGCAAAGTGGTTTGAAGACATCTTGAAAACACCCCTAAAAATGCTTAAACTGTCAGAACATTTGCAGTTTGGATGTGCTACAGCAAGTCCTGCTTTGGAATTTCCCTAGAATTAAAATAATTGGCCATTTTTCAACTACCTATTTCTTCTATTTTCACATCATATCCTTATTCAGCCTACATGTCTCTGTAGAGGTGGTTCTGCTCCTGCATTAAAGACCAGTTCCTTTAGGCTTTCCTGCCCACAAAATTTCTCTCACCTTGTACTCTCTTACTCTAAGCTTAAAGCAGTTGTTTGACTTTCTCTTTAACCTCTGTGTATTTCAGTGTTACTGTTTTTCAATTCAAACAGCCAAAAGTTATCTGCGTAGACACACCAGACAGGAATTTGGGGAATGTAAAGTGGAAGCTTAGGAGTAGCAGCAGCACCTGGGTGCAGCCAGCCTTCATACCTGCCTTGGGAAAACACAAAATATAAACCTCGAGTCAAAGGGAAACCAGGTAATACTGAGTATTAACTAAGGGAAACCAGTTATTAAAGTGATGAAAGAACACAACACCACCCCTGCACTTGAGAGGGATAAAGTTATTCAAGATCAGTAGAGGAGGGAGAGAGAAGAAAGGCATTTGTGACTTTTCACCACTCGGGCACATGTGAGTACATGAGGCAGTTGGATACAACCCCTTTTTCTAATTATTCAGTCTCTAGATGAGGTTTAAGCATCTGACTTTGGATGCTGCCAATAAGAGATTAGGCTGAAAATGTTTCAGCATGAAAGGCAACCACTAAAGACAACATCAGGGCTTCTCTCTCCCTCAAATATGAGGGCAAACCCCATGGCCTGGCAGTGCAGGCCAGCAGGTGAGGAAAACGAAGTTGTGCTTTGTTAGAATGAAACTCAGTGAGCATCAGAACACATCATCAGCACAGAGAAAATCCTGTAATGATGTGCATGAGACCATCACTTGTTTGTCATTGTACTGCACTTGCAAAAGAGTTGCAGATCTCTACTGAATTGCAAATGGTTTTCACTTTCTTCCTGTCTTTCATTGACACTGGTGCTTACAAGAATGCACAGAGGTCAGGTTTGCCTTCTGCCTTCACTTGTGCCATTATGAAATGGAAAACTGCTGGAGATGTCAAAGTGATGGACTCAAGAAGCTGGTGTGGTTATTGCTACTGAGTTGACTGTACCTGAAATATCTCTGCCTGGGACATCTCCAATTCCAGCCAGGGGGATTCAGATGGACAGAACTTTCAAGGTTTGTGGGGAATTGTCTGGTTGTGGTTGGATTTTGCTTTTTTCTTCTTTCTAAATTTATATATTTGGATTTGCTTCAACGAGGAGGAAATTTAAAATTTTGCCAGAAAGGATAGAGCACTGGGCTGACCCCAGATCTCCAGATAATAATCCAACCTCATGCTTAGAAAATGTGTCTTCATTAATAGTGTTCGACATAAAGGAAAAACTGTACTGTTAAATGTAAAAGAGATACCAAAATTAGAATAATCTTATTCATCCTGTTAATGCATATTACAGAAGTATTGGTAATATGCATGGACTAGACGGAATTTACTAAATAGGTGGACAATTGAAAATATTTTGACCAATATAGGAGATAAAAACCTCCTTTTGAAGGAAAAGGCCAATATCAAAGGTTCATGGCTGAAAAACTAATTAGAACACAGCCATTGTAGCTACATGACATTTGTATAATCAGATCCGACTCCCATTTGATTTATCAAATGCACAGGGGCTCTTTTTTCAGGGGTGTATGGAAGCACACTTTGAAGTGCATATTTCATATCTCGATGAAGCTCTTGAGTACAGGTGCAGCATTTGTAAAACATCCAAGAAAATACAAAGGGCCCTTTTAAGAGAGTCTCCCCCTGCTGGGAAAAGTTCTTCTCTTTAAGATTTCAAGGCCATTAGGCTAATATTTGGGCTATTCTTGCTGATCCAAAGAAACCAAACAGCACATGGAAATGTTGGAAGGTCATACTTTCAGGATTTTTTTAGTAGAAAGGCCATAGGCTTTATTGATCCATTGAAATATGACACTGGAAAATATTTTTCAGAAAAAGTGGATGTCAAAGGGTAAGGGAGTGGAGTTCAGCTGCATCTCCATCCTGGCTTTCAAAGACACATCACCACAGTGTTTCTTGTCATTAAAGGTCCACAGGTCTCTCCTACCACTGCCAATATAGACAAGACTCCAGCAGGTATCATCAATATATGTATTTTAGACCTCGGGGTACCAGAAGGCCTACCCTAAACATGAATAATTTAGGGAAAGGGGCTTCTTGGGAAGGTTTTCAAAAGATGAAAGTGCTTTTGAAGAAAGAGAAACTTTGCTTGCAAATCACATAACAGCTGCAGAGCAAGGGATGAAGAGAAAGTCTAAAGTGAACTCTGCTGGCCACTCTGACAGCCTTCCCAGGGAGCTGAGCTGGCACATCTTGGTAAGGCTCCCAGTGCCAAGGACTGTACACAAAATGATGCTAAGGGACTCTGCTCAATTTATTACAGGAAAGATAATCATGTTTGCTCATTTTACTCATTTGTCAGTTCTGAATGTGTGCCCATTAACCATATAAACTGTAAAGGGGAAAAAACAGTTGGTGAAATAATCCTACAAAGCAGCAAGAGAATTCACAAAAAATCTGTAATTCTGAGTGAGAATGACTGTCAGGAAGTTCATAGGGCTTCCTGTGTGATCCTGTACCTGTCAAAGAAAAGGATCTAGACACGGTCTTATTTGTGAAACTGAAAAATCCATACAGTCCTTGAAAGGAGATGAACTCTTTGAAATAAAAAGAGTGCAAAGGGAATAATTCACCACAGTTTGTTTCTTCTTGCCCTTCATTAGCATATTATTCCCTAAACCAGCCCAGCAGGAAACAGAGACATGGAAAATAAATGCAAGTAGGTATTGTCATGAGAGCAGCAAGCCTTACTCCATCAATTCTCAAAGTAAGAAGCTTAACTGTATTATATGATGATAAAACAATTTCATCTGAGGCACCAAATCTTCAGTGCCAAAGATAGAAACATTTTATCTGCATCTGAGAAATGACAATGATCCTCCAAACTTGGAGGCTCATGGAATTATAATAGCTTTCTTCGAAGATGCCAAAAGGCACAGATGCCAAGACAAGATCAGGGAAGCTGAAACTGATAGTGCACAAGACTATATGAATCAACTAAACAGCCCAGTGATGCTGGGGTCAAACAGATGGGAGGATAAAAAGAAAAAAAGACTGCAGGCCGTGGGCATTTGAACTGTATGTGAAAACATTGACATTCAGTGTGGCACTATCCATGTGTCACACACAAAAATGGGACCTGCGCTAGCCCTGAGGAATGCTGCAAAATTGCCTTATGACAAGACATTCACTCATGACATGGACACTTCTCTAAATTAAGTGCTTTCTAGTGCCAGATAGTCTTTCAGACTTGCTTTTTTTAGTGGGTGCTTTTTAAATAGCTTGCTGTCCAGTGACTTGGAGTCACATTCTTGTGCCTTTGATCATTCAGAGAGTATTTCACAAATTCTTTGGGAAAATACTCAGACCAGCCTAGATAAATAACAGAGCTATGCCTGCCACAAACTCCCTTCTCTACCTGGAACCAGCTGAAGACAGGGGGAGATGTTTCCACAGTCAGCACCACGGCTAAACCCAAGGAGTGAAAGGTGCTCACCTGTAAGTTTGAGCTCTAGGGCTGTTGCTAAGAAGCAGAACAACCAATATAAATGGTCAGTGGAATGACACAAGTAAAGACATTTACCACATGAGAGTGCAGAATTGGAAAGGAAGGCTGGGATTATATCTGGCCAGCTCCTGTTGTATCAAGAAATGCATTTCTGCAGAAGAAGTAACAGAGACTGGTTTGAACATACAGATAGGGACGGGCACAGCCAGAGCTGAACTCAAGAGGGTGGCAGAGAGTATAGGGTGGGCTCAGTCACTGCTTGGGAAGAGCAGTGAGGACGTTCCTTGGGTGTGAAAGGAGCTCACAGCAGTGGGATTTGAGTCCTTGGGCTTTACTAATTTTCATACTTATGTGTCACTGGCCTGGGAACATCAGGGTATCTGTAGAAAGATAGTTCCCTGTTCCCAGCTGTCCTAGCTGCATATACATAGAAAGGACAGAAAGAGGCATGGCAGTTTTAGAGGAATGGAGTGATTTTGGGATCCTTGCAGGTCCCTTTGTTTTTTCTGGCATGCACTAGAGCACTTGAAGGCAGCTCTGAGGTGTTTCCCAGTGTCTGCAATGGGTCCTTCCTGCAGTGCCTTTCAGCATGGCCCATTTCCAGGGTCCCTGTGCAGTGAGTCATGAGCTGAAAGGAATACACAAAATAGGTTGTTCTTGCCTCTCCTGCCCCCTTTCTACAGCCTCTGAGAGCGGCCAGGACAGCATATAGGAGGATAAGTGCAATCAGGAGTGAAGTCCTACCCCAAAAGTCATTAAGAAGTCTGTTAAATAAACTGGCTGGTAAAGTTGACCAGGAAGTCTGATGCATTAAGTCTTATAGAAGGGATCATCCTTGGAAGGTAATACACACCTTCAGTTATGATGCGTAAGATCACCACAGACCTCGAGCAAATACTCCACAAGTCATCAGAAATTCATCAGCATGAATGAAAGCTGCTCCACTGAATCCTGCAATCCACTGCACAGTAAATTGCCACAGGACTGAACCCCAAGGTGCTCCATGGGGTCCATCATGTACCGCCGAGGCCCAGCAGCCTCCTCCACCAGGCACTGCTGTGTAGGTGGCTTAACTCATTCTCTCAGGTGTATCTGATGGACTGAAAAGAAGATTTAGGAACCCAGAATGATGCCTCAGAACTGCACAGATGTTAAAAGGCACAAGTAAACAGCATAAGCAGCCCTTCTCCTTACTGTCCAAATCTAAGAAAGGATGCAATAGAGGGCAGTGAGTTTTAATGCATGACCAGAAGCTGCTGTAAAATTCCTTGTGGAAACATGAAATCTATTATATTTATCACAAATTCGCTAAGTAAGGTTAATACCCTGGCATTGACCCTGCCTCGTATGCCCTTAATAACATTATTATGCTTTGTCCTGTTAAGATTTTACAGCAGAAGAGATAACGCACGGTCAATAACCCATTATTAACAGGTACTCTTCCTCTTCTCCCCTTACCCACCACCTCCACCCCATTGCAGCAGGGAAGATAATGCTTCAGCCAGAGAATTTGGTTCCAATGTCAGAGTATGCGTGAAGAAAAAGAGACTGATCAGGCATTGTGGTCTTTATCCTGGCAGTCGAATAGCCTGCATGAATATCAACATTATCATAAATCATTCAATTGCTGAAAGTCATCCTAACATCAGAAGGAGCTGAACAGCAACCATTTCTCAGTCCTTATGCACATCCTCTTATAGCAGCTGAGCTGTGGGAGTATATAGACCTATTTTTCAGCTGGCATGATAATCACATCATTCCTCATTTAAGAGTGAATTCATTTACCTTGACATTAGCCCTAAATAAGACTACCAGAAATTGATACGTAACCTCCAACTCAAACTAAGATTAAACTGAGGCCACAACACTCCCTTATTCCTTAAAACACATACAAAATCCCCAGCAAGATTCTTATCTTAGTGGGAATCTAAACATACTGATTTAAATTTAAAAGCCACCATTTCAGACTGGTGTTTCTCAGCAGCCCCAGCATAGCCATAAAAATCAGAATCTGTCCTTAATATCTCTGCACACTGGTACTGTGCAGAACTAGCTCCAGACTATTTATAGCTCACACTACATATACACACTGCAGCTTCCAAAGGAATATTTTATCTTCTGGGAGGACAATGCTTTCAGTAATGTAAGAAGCCAAAGTTTTGCTTTAAAAAAAAAATCTCTGTTCAAACCCTTAACCTGGAAGAGTGGCCCTGCACTGCCAATCAGATAATGAGCTTAATTCTTACATCACACTTTATTTGTAGCTCACTATGTAGTTAATGTTTGCATCTTATCTAACAGGAGAAATGTGAAACCAGAGTTTTAGAACAATAGAAACAAGGCTGTCACCAGCAGGCTGCCAATGAATCATGTCCCCGCAGTCAAGTTCTCCCAGAAGGTCATTTGTAACAGAAATACATCCCTGCCTGAGCTGGCAAAATGCTGAAACGTTTCTCAGTTTTATCCTAATAAAACACTGAGCAGATCAATTACCAGAACAACTTCACCTGGTAGTATTTTTAAGTTCTGTTGACTGCAAGTCTAAAAGTTATGGAGTGAGCAGGCATTCTTACTTTTGTGTCTGGGATTCTAGAGGTAGTTTTACCTTCAATCTAAATTCAAGGTATCAAAAAACCTTTTACAAACCTTAAGAAAAGTGATTTACTGTTCTGCTTCACATTTTCAAAAAAAAAAATTTTTTTAAAACGCTAAGTAACTTTCTTCCATACCATTCAGAACAGAAGCCCTGAAATCATGGAAAACCACTGAGCTCTGCAAGAATGATTTGCAAAGAGACAGCAAGCAGCACTGAGACTTTATTCTAGTTCAGATGTAGATGCAGAAAAAGGAAGCACAAAAAAAAAAAAAAAAAGTGCCCAAACCTGAGTCATAAAAGCTGCTTTTGCTCATACAGAATTATTTTAGAGTAACTGCAGCTTAAAAAAGAAAAAACATCTTCTCTGCTGTGCTTGCAAAAGAGCTCCAGATTTTCTGCAAGAGGGAAAGCAGATGATGGGGGGAGCTGTTCTTTTAAGAAAAATGTCATTGGCACAAACAGCTGGCACTTGGTGACATGTTATTTATATGTGCAGTTGCTTGTGTTTTTTAACAGATAAGCGAGCATTATCTCATTTGCAATTCAGGTGAGGAACACAAGCAGCTCTGCAGTGCCACTGGCCTCTGGGCCACGTTTCTTATCGTATCAGAAACATCTGTCATTTTGCAAATGAGTTCAGTATAAAAGCGCATCCAAAATGCAGATTCAGGATGAGGCAGCATTCTGCAAGGAAACCAGAAAAGCAGCCTCCCCCTGCAAGTGCTGGGATGGTCTGTCCCATATTCACCAGTTGGGATGAGAGCAAGGACTGGGAGGGGGAAGGGGGAGAAAAGGAGAGAGACCTTGGAAGTGTCATGATTATAAATTATCCCTTCTCTAGGAGCCAACTGTGCCTGAGAACAGGCTCACCCGTGAGGGTCTGGCGGTTCATGCTGCAAAATGGTTATTGCATCATAAACAGACCTGACTGAATCCTGGCCTTTGTAGCCCAGAGGACTTTAGTCAAGAAAATACCGATGGGCTGGGGTAGGAAGGATGCATGGAGAGGTGGCCAGCATGGAGATTACTGCCAGAAGTGCACTTGTGGGGGCTCTGCTCACAGAGGTGGAAAGAAATCCATTTTAAGGATAGCTGAGGATGAGATGCTAGGAGCTTCCACTTCCAGGGAAGGCAAGGTGTGCCTCTAGTCCAAGCTGAGGGGAAAAACAGGGCAGGTTGAAAACTGCTCATGCATCCATGTTCATCCCTGCAGTAATGCTGCACATGGCACAAATTTAGAACCCCACAATTCATAGTATGAAACATGTTTTTCTCTGGTGTTTTTCTCCAGGGCTGGGTCTAGTACCCCTGCGAGCACAAGGGCATTTTTGTACTCCTCTTTAGCAAGAACAAAGACAACTCAAGGTGGCTTCAAATTCCCTCATGCCTAGAAATGCCTCTGTCTCTGGAAGCAGGCAGCTGGATTGAGATCCCCATCTGTGTCACACTGAGTGACTGCTTCCTGCTTTGCCTTTGGGCTTTTATTAAAAAATACAGGAGAAAAATGACTGTGTCTTTAGCCCTTACTGAGAAACCCCTCTGAAATTCAGCTGATGTACAGGGGAGAACTATGGACAGACCCTGAACTGGTTTTGTTGCTCCTTTAGCCTGCTCACAGCCACATGCTGCCTTGTTTGTCCCATCAAAGACCCCGTTGGTGACCCTTTATGGCTGCTGTACATCCAATTGTGGATGAAATGTGAGACATCCTCTTTTTTCCCCCAAGGAGTACTCAAACTGGGCATGCAGCTTAAGAAAAAGAGCTGAAAATACCTATTTTAACTTTGCTTCTAATCAGAAAACATGTATTATTAAATATGCATACATCAGCAGAAACAGCAAGTAAGGGCTCCCACTCTAAAACAAACAGAAGTATGCACTTTGAGCCCTCATATGAAATGGCAGTAAAAGCCCAACCCAATAATTATTTTCCTTGATTTTCGGCCAGACGAGGCACAAGACAAATAAGTCATCAAGGACAAATAAAAGGAGGTTCATTCATCGCATTCAGGGCTGGAATCTTTAATGGTCACCAAATGAACTAAGATAACTAAGTAACCATTGTAAATATTAATCTTTAAAGGAAAACAATACTCCCAACAACAGGAAGCCTGATAAGACATTGGATGTGGCCATCAGTGTTATGGAGTCCCTTTAATTTCCTTAGTTTTTTCTTATCCCTGTAGAGGGATCAGGAAGGGGACCATATGGTATCTCTCAAAGGAAGTAAATTAACATTATTAATAGCTAATGTGGGAGAGGTGAAACAGTGATTGTTCGCTCGGGTTGTTATTGTGCTTTTGTTGGGGGGAAGCCTGCCTGCTAGTAAGCTTAAGCACTCAAGCCAAATTCAAAATCTTGTATTTATAAACAGAGATCTGATAACAGTTGCCTAAGCATCCATGATGCTTTGCCAGCGCACGCACATCGAGCGGATCTGAAGGGCCTGTGTCCTGGGGTTTGACCCAGGAGTTAGCTCACACAGAGGAGAGCTCAGGCTGTGGTCCCTGTTCCCAAGTAACACCTCATGAGGACCCTCACATTCTCCTTTGCGTTAGTTTAGTTTGAAGCAGAGGGACAAGGATGGGAACATCTGCACTTCTGAGGGACACAGCCTGTCCTCTGGCATCCATGGAGGCAGTGGAGCAAAGGGCCACAGAGGAACTGGGTTCTCACATGCAGTGGTCACCCTGTGGGATGTCTACTTTTGAGCCAACAGTGTTGGCACAGCTGGTTTCCAAGGGCTGCTCAGCAGGGTGGTATGGAAGTGGCAGAATTATTTTGTGGGAAGCAGTGATGAAGTGCTGTATTAGAACTGATTGAATTGGTGACTTGGATGGATATGTCAGAGTCCTGCGATCCCTTGCACTTTCTCTGCTCTAAGAGAAGAATTTACCTTTCTTAGGTCCCTGCTTTTATCTCCCAAATATTTAGGAGGTGGTGTTTATTCACTGTAAATGATATGGCCACTGAAGTTATAAATTGTGGCTACTTGAAAAGGTGAGACCCTGATCTCAAACTCATCTGTTTGTCCCAGAGCACCTGAAAGCAAAAAATGCATTTCTCATTTTTTCAAGAGTTTCTGTACTTTCTACTTTCTCCCCAGTCATGAAAAATCTAGGCAATTTCTAGCTGGCCTTGCAAAAGTGGACTTCATGACACCTTTTATGATGAGACAATCTGCAAAATAAATTTGACAGGTAAAACTGAGAGGAGTTGATTACAATCACCCAGTGAGCTAGGTAGACTTTAGCAAACTTTGGGTAAATTGTTCAATAAATTCCTCACAAAGCAAACAGTGGAATTTGGTATAATTAACTCACTGGACCTTAATAAAAATTGAGCAGCCTAGTAAGAATACCTCATGCTTCAGGGTACATGGTGATTACTTTATAGAGATGAAGGAATTCCCTCTGTCCTTGAAAGCTTATACTTCAACTGCAGGCTGTCAGCTGGATTTTGGTTTCTAGGCCTGAAGAGGACAACTTGACATTTTAAGACTATATAGACTTCAGTTGAACTTAGGTACAACTGCTCCGTAAGGAAACCTCTTCCCTACCAGACAACTCTACTTAGAGAGAGAAGTCAGTAAATTCTGTTAAGTCTTGTCTTACATCTGGTCTAAAATACCTCTTCCTGGGTGATGATGGGATATTTTATTTCTTAAGAAACTCATCACATTGACCAATAAGTTCATGAAAGGCTGAAGAGATGTCCATTGTTTCCTGACTCTGTGGAGTCATATGACATGGATAAATTGTTCTCTGTGCTGAAGCCTGGGTGGTTTATAACGTTGTGAAGTTTTCCACACTGTAAATTTTAGGGTCCTTTCGTATTTCAAGTTACGTAAACTTATAATAAAACTCTTGTTCCTTGGCTCTGCAGAATGGGACTTTCTGCTCCATCAGGACAGGGTTGATTTCCAGACACGAAAGGGAGGATGCTTTCATGACAGTTTAGGAGAGGGCATTTGCATAACATCCACATAAGTATGAGAAGACAGATGTTTTGTCAGGACAGTGCTACAATCAGGAAAAACACTAACTCAAAGAAATTAAATGTATCAAGCCAAACTCTCTACTGATTGAAATACCTTTTAAGATAAAAAATCTGCCTATCTTCATAATCTTAATTACCAATATCAATATGATGACATCACCCTGATGATTATAACTGATTAGACTGTGGTCACACATTTGCTTCTTGTTGCCTGTCCCCCACCTTCCATCCATGTTGGACACTGAGTATGGTTGTTTGGTGGTGGCAGATGAAAAACATTTCTACTCTAAAACCACCACAACCTCAAAAAGCAAAGCAAGTTACAGTGCACTTCCAGGGAATTGTGACACCGAGGCCGAAGGTTTACAGATCTCAAGAGGCCCTGTCTTACCCTGATATCAGTGGGGTCTCGGAGTTCACGTGTCTGTGGCAGCTGGAGAGCATGAGCAGCACTGGGCCATGCAAAGGTCACAGGCACACAGTTAACCCCTGCACAAAGCTATTGCTCACTTGCAACCCGTTCTCTATCGTTAATCGTGTAATTAATCCCACTTTGTGAGAGCTTCAGGAAGGAGGCAGTTGTCTGGGGTGGCTGCGATTACTCAGTTGCAACTTGGACTCTCCACCCAGGCAAGGGATAATTGCAGAAATCTAGCACTGCCTCCGTCCCCACCCACACCGCCTGGATCATGGGCCAGGGCACACGAGAACAAAGGGCAGACTTGGCTCCTGCCCTGTTCTTGACCGGAGCAGCAGCACCTGGAGCAAGACATCAGGTGATGGTAACAGGTTATTTGTGGTAAAGCTCAGCAACTTGATTACTAATCTCTGGAAAGAAGGGGGAAGGAGAGGAAGGATTTTAACCCTGCGGTGCCTCTGAGTCAGCTGGCACAGGCACACAGTGCCTCCCAGGGCCACCCCAGGGAAGTGTGCCTCCAGGGCACTCTGCTCCCCAAGCTAGGGCATGTCTCTGACTGCCACAGGACAATTTATAGGACAAATATTGAGGGTAATTAAGGATAATCTCTGCTTTAGGTGTCTTACAAAGAAGGTCAGGTACTCTCTTTCCTTGTCAAATGTGATGAAGTCAGGCAGCTCCCACTAAGAGGAGGTATTTGTTTCTCAGAACAAGTAATAATAAAAACCCCTACCTAGATCCTAAAGGTTTCCTAGATTTAATCTTCTCAAAACTCAGACAAGATCATTACAGAGAATTCTGTCTCTAAAGAGCCATAACAGTGAATTACATTACCAGCATCAATCTCTTTCTGGTATATGCTTTCCTTACTGTTCTCATGCTAGGAAATACAGAGAGGTGCTATAATACTAACGTCCCAAGCTCCGACACTAACATCCTTTCAAGCAACTTGGCAGATCAGGGTAGATTAGATAGTCACATGAAAGTAAAGGAGGAATCTGCCCCAGCAACTTCTGCTATTTTTTCTGTAGTTAATCTGATGATTTCATACTATTTGGTCATAAGATGTTGTTTTGGATATTCAGTCATTATCATGACAGGTTTCTTCCTAAACAGCCTTTGGGTAACAGACATGTGTATTGCTGGCAAAGTGGCAAAGTTGGGACTAACCAATTCCTGCTCTTGAAAGATCCCATGATTCCCCAGCTGTCAGGATTTGAGAGGGCATGTGTTGCATGATCTCTTCTGCTTATAGATGTGATAACTGAAACCAGAGGAGGTCTGAGAAAAAGGCATGTTCCAGCCTCTGTTTCACAATCCTTGGGTACATAAAAGCCCCGTTACCAAGAAATCAGACCAACAGCAGTTCCCCACCCCTGTGAAGGAGGAATATTCCTTGGAAATATCTGTCTTATGCCACCGCAGGCAGGATGCTGAAGGCGAAGGACCAGCAACCAGAAGAGGCCAATAGGTCAGTGGTCAAGCCAAGACTGTGCTCATGCAAGAGGAAAGTTCAGTGATTTCTTTGGAAAGGCTGATTCAAAACATTGGAAAAACATGTGGCAACACAGCCACTGAGAGATCACTATTATAACTGAGCCATTTGTAGCACTCCTGACCCAGCAATCCCCTTTGTCATGCCTTCATGTGTCCAGCTCTTTGTTTACATCCAGGCACATTGCTGCAGAACTTGAGCAGCTTCAGCAACATTTTTAACATATCAGCATATAACTATATTTTAATTAAGATGATGGGATTGAGAGCAGCATTTAATGCTCAAGGCTGCATACGACAATTGAGCTTTTACAAATTACCATGCCCACATAATTATGAAAATAAGAACTGGAAGAGTGTGGTAGCCTGTTAACCCACTGCTTTTGTGATGCCATGTTCCCCTCCTGCTCCCCCCTGCCCTAGCCTTGGCCACTCCCTTGGGCTCTCCCTGTTAGTTCCTGTACTCCAACCCCGCCCAGGGACCACCCCTGGGCCCCTGACAAAACCCCCTCGTGCCCGGACCACGAGGTCTCTCTGCCTCTGAGGGTTGCCGTCTCAAGATGTGGTTAAAGGCATCTCTCAGCCTCATGGGAGACCCTTCTCGCCTCCTCTGTCATTACTGGTTGTAACTCTGATAAACTGACCAGAGCAAGATCACGGGGCCATCTGAAATGGACTGAGGGATGTGACAGGTCACATTGCCCTGGGTAATCCCCGCTGAGCTCTCAGGGAGCTGCAGCCTGCTAAGCAAAATCTAGGTTACAACAGAAGAGGTCTAGCTGTCCAGGTAACTCTGCACTTCTACATACTGCACCATGTTAAACAAATGCATGTTATTTTATTTTATGTCTATTCTGCTCAGTGCTTTCATGATCTTTTGAAAGTTCAAAGATAAACAAGAGTACCCTGAAATGACCCATCTGCAGCAGATAAAAGAATAGGCAAGGGGAGTCCTTGCAGTGTTAGGCCAGTCAATTTGTCTGTGGCTGCAGAAACCTCTCCCTAAAGCAGGTTCACCACCACTTACCCTCTTCACGTGTCACTTCACACCTCAGGCAGACTCACCTTAGTTCCCTTACTGTATGTTTTCATGAAGTCCCAGACAGCTTTGTAAATCCATGTAGCAATACAGGCACCAAGGCCTGGCCACTGCCGGGGGAGCAGATCCAACGGACAACTAATCCAGCCTGGTTCCTGCCACCTTCCCCGCTGGCCTTACCTTGCTTCTGGTACAGCCAGAACTGGACAGAAATGGCAACCAGCTCTAGACTCCTCACCTGGGAAAAGAGAGGAGGCAAGGAGCCTGGATCTCTGGTTTGGTCACCTCTAGTGAAGTCCGGCTTAGGGATGGATGGGGCCTAGAGCCCACACAGGCAACACAAGCTAAGAAGCTGAAGGATGGGCCCACCATTGCTCTGGGTACAACACCAACATCATAGAAAGTGGAGAGAGCAGTGTCACTGTTTGTGATGCACAGTCTCTGCTTTCTGTGCTTACTCTTTATATATATATGGATATATATACACACATATATATATACACACGCAAGCCAGGCAAGCCAGGCAGCATTCTTCAGCTCTGGCTCTGTACACCTTGTCACCCACGACCAAGTCCTGTGGAAAGGCAGGTGATGAGTTCACAAGGATGCTCCCAGCAATGAACAGCATCTCACAAGTAAAGCCCAAGGAACAAAGCTGACTTGCTGCACACTGGTCTCCAGGTTTGATGTCTTTGTTTTGGAAGAGCTCCCTGGAACCGGAGATGGTCCATAATTCTAGCCAAGAGTTCCAATCAAAGACTCACCAGCATCCCATCAAAAGCCTCATCTCATCACAATTCATCTCATATTTTGCTGGCTCCCAGAGTGCAATGACAGGGCAGGCGGCTAGCATTATTTTAAACTCTAGGACACTGTTCTGAAGCTTGCCAACTTTACACTCCAGATTTTTAATTCAACTTGATGAGCACTGAGTCTTCATGCCAACTGTGCCTCATGGAATAGATACTTGTGTTCAAAACAGGCTGCTGTGCCAGACTCACCTCCATTCTGTATCTCCCATGTACCAACTACACGACCACAACTTAAACCTGCGAGCAAAAAGGAAGAGGAAGACAAACTCCATCACCGTGTCCCCCTCTCAGGAACCCAATTCAGCTCTGTTTAAAATGAGTTTTGTACTCAGACAATAAAAGGCACTTGAGCTAGAGAGCAACAGTAACATTAATTTCCTTTTAAACAACACTACTACTCAAGAGCTTCTGACTTGCAGTTAATACTGTTGTTTGGCCAGTAATAGGCATATATGCCCCCAGAACATATGGAGACCTTCCAGCTCCTAGACCTTAAAAGAGATACTTATACAAATATAGATACCATCATATTACTTTAAAGATTGGAAAACATAGGCTTGAGAAAGTATCAGATAAATCACCCAGAATCCCACAGAACCAGAGCCAGAATCACACCTACAGCTCTCCATTTTCTAATGTCCAACTGTCTGCATATTTTTCAGTCTGGTTCTGCTGAAAACTTATGTTGTGACAAGAATCTAAACACTTTTTATCACTTTTGACTTACAAACTATGAGATCACATTTGTCAGATGTAAAACTACAAGTAATGCATGCAAATTTAAAGTTTTCTCAAAGCAGAATGGAAACATTTTAGTCTGAAATGGTAAGAATGGGGTGGGCTTACTGTAAGAAAGTACTTTTTAGTCAGTGTAAGGACATATTCAAATTTACAATGGATCTTTCAAGTTTGACTGCTGATCCTCACCCCATATCCAGGATGAACATTTATTTTTATTGCGCCTCTTCCTTACAGGGCACTAGAGATTGCTAATAACTGAATTGCAGTCACAAAGCACACTTGTACAGATAAGTCCAGTAGCTAAGCTGCTGACTGCATTTTCTGAAGTCCTTAGAAAACACCAACCTATAATTAGCTTAAAATACCAGCCCAAAAGAATAGTTCAATCTGTAATGCACTCATGTAGTTACATTAATGATACCTTCCCAAGCAACAGGGACAGTGCAGGATGTACAGTAGCCTGGAAATGGGTTGGGTGAAGTACATCTGTAGGGCAGAAGTGTGTTCTTAGCACAGGTGCCTTAAGCACAAAGCTGCATCAGGCTTGGTGCTCTTTGAAGACTCTCTTAGCACCATCACGTTTGAAATTTTGGGTTGGAGCTGTGCTTATTCATCCATAATGACAGTCAGACTGATCTCTGTTATTCTATCCTGAGCCCAGCTTAACTTCATTAACTATCAGAACAAGGTCATGCTCTGTTAAGTTTGTACTTTCACATCCCTTAGTAACTTTGAATCATCCTCACTGTCAATGCACTGACATTTATGGTCTTCTACTATCATCCCTTTGTTTATGTTCAAAGTTCATTCACTGCCTTCTTCCATTAGAGCTCTGTAACACATTCTCTGCCCTAGTACCTCTTGTTACCTTTTTCTTACTTGACCCATCAAAAGTTTCTATCTGTTGCCAAAGAGGTAGTTTCCATGGAAACTCTGAAGAACAGGCTAAGTTAACGAGGCATAAAATGAAGACAGTGTCCTCAAGCTCATCCATTTTGAAAATCTAGGTCAGCAATGTTTGCTTAAAACATTCCACTCTTCTAAAACCATGCTCACTTGACTGTTAAGGATGTAATAAAAAGAGAAGCTCTAGTATATCCCAAACTTAGCATGTTTAATATAATACTGGATGTTCATGTGAATAAACTATTTTTACAAATTCTCCCAGCCTGTTTTCCCTTTCAGTTTCCTTGGATAACCCACAGGCATTCAGTTTTATCATCCAGTTACTTATCTTCACCAAACATTTACTCTGGCCATCATAATCTGACTTTCAGGTAGCGTTCAAGCAACCTGCTATGATCTCACTGAGGGCAGGAAGTATTGGCTGTGTCATCCCTTTTAATCTCATTTAAAGGATCTACAGGAATGAAAGAACCATCTACATGAAGGCCCAGTTCAGTCTCAACCTGCACAACACACAGGCAGAAGCCCAGTAGTGAAACCAATGCTGAAATTCTGAATTTGAGTTTCCTTACAGTTGATGTTGTCTGATCTCAGCCACCAATTCCAAGGACCAAATGCTGATCTGTTGAAATGTAATGGACTGTGCTCCAGTAAATGATTTATTGTATTCAAGGGGTTTCCTTAGTGAGAATCACAGTTTCTCTCAAGAGAAGAAACAGCCATACCAAGTGTTAGTGCTAAAATATGCTGTCAAGTACATAAGGTTGTGGAAGGCTGCGTCAAAAAAGCTGCTTTGGAGGGAAATAACACTGGTGATTTACTTGTTATTTCCTCTACTAATTAAAAGCAGATGTAATCAGCTGCAGTCAAATACCTTTTGAGGTGCAACTATATTGCCAAAGATACCCAAGTTTTCAGGCATGTCTCAATCTGATCTCCACTATTTCTCTCTAATTTATACTGACTGAGGGCCTTCAGTGCTTTGGGTAGCTGAGTGATGACCTGCTCCCATTAAAAGGTAAGATCCTGTGAAACACAGAGCTTTTTTTCCTGTTTTTTTCTGTTCACAGTGGATGGTGATGGGATTTCAGCTGTTGATGACAAGCAAGAAACAAAGGTTAAGAAAATACCTATAACCTCATGACTTCCTGAGAAAACAAGGTGCACATGATGACAGCTTACAAAAACCGTCTGCTGTCCTAGTAAAAACCTAATGCAATCCACTCTACGTTCCTTGTGTTATCGAATCTGAAGTATATCAGGTCTTTTTCTGGCCAACTCCCTTTTCTCTGCCTAAACCCCTATGTAATGTGTTGATTTAGAAATCATGTACAGCCAGGACAGTTTGAACAACTTATCTGAAGCAGAACAGCAGTCCCCAAAAACACTTTGGTGTAATCCAATTACACTAATTAAAATAATTATTTCCACTTAGTTTGTTACTGAACTGCTTGCTTGGCACATCTAGAGTCAATGCATACAAAGGTCAGGTGCAGCCTCTCCAAACATAAAAAACATAAAAAAGCAGTGTAGCAGGATGCAAGTCTCTAGATGTTGTTTGTGGTTTGGTTTTGCTCAAGTATGTCAGTTAACAACAGGCAGGTGGAGAGCCTCCAGCTTGTTTCATCTTGTCTACACACATCATGCTTTCCCCCTTCAGCTCTTACTCCTCTGTTGTGCTGCAAACTGAATTCCCAGCCTGGAAAGTTTTCTCCAATGGTAAGTTTTGAAAGAAGATGTGCTAAAAACTTTAAATGTTTCTGCAAATGGGTCCTTTGTGGTGCTGGTTCTAGAATAAGAATCATAAGGTAGACAGATTGCCCTCCAAATTTGCAATTGAAGCATCTGCTACTTGTGCCTACATCTTTTGCAGAATTTCTGGAGGAAAAAGTGATCCATTTTAGAAAAGAAACAAATAGAGACATAACTGTCAAACTTATTTTCTGTTTTTTTCAGTGAGCTTAAAGGAAAGTTTCCTTCAACTCAGTCTATGTTGTCAGTATAGCTTTGTCTCTCCAGCCCTTTACAATTTTCCAGCATGCCTGTCTGCTGCCAAATCCTTCCCTTGACACAACCACAGAATAAAAAAACCTTTGCTTCCCTCATTTGAACCTCCAACAAGCCACAGTGGCTTTCTTAACTACTGCCTTCTATGAAGAAGCACAGAAGGTAGTCCTCAATCATGGCCACTGAACAACCATATGAAAGAGCCTGGTTTCATTTTTTCCTGGTATCAGCACAGTAGACCTCTGATATTACCCTGAATAATGCCTCTAACTGGCTACCTCAGCAAGCCCCTGGGTCTTTCAAAGTGCCACCGTTCCTCTTCCCCACACAAGACAGCAAGCCATTCTTCCCCTCTGCTAACCCAGGACCAGGGGATTGCTGCCTCACCATCTGCATTGGGACAGAACAGATGCAAAAAAACCCAAAAAGATTTGGAGCTCCCAAACCAACAGTAACTTTGGTGTAGCAGATGCTGCTGAAAAAGGAGCCTTGTGACTACAAAAACTGTGACACTGGTGTTTTTCTTATATGACCTCATGTTGTTACTCGCTATCTGATCTGTATCGAAAGGACAAGGCCACGATGTGCATACTGTCAGTATTTCCCTGTGCCTTGGACTTCTATGGACATCTGAGCCTTTTTGCTGCAGTTGTGAGATAACCTCATATGCCTCCTGATGAGTATAGTCAGTGTTATCTGTCAGCGTGTCTTCATTCACAACATATATGCACGGAATTCCAGGTGAAAACCAGGTCAGTTTGAATTAGCCTTTCTTTTAATTCTGGGGTGAAGTTAAAGAAGTTACAAGCAAAACAAAGTAATACAGTCATCAGTCAGCTCTCAGATTATGACAATGATGGGGAGAAAAAAAATAACCTGTTCAGTAGATCAATAGATCTATTGATCTACTTGGGGAGAACATAAATAATGGAACATATGCCAAGCACATGTGGATTGAAAGGACAGAGAAATCCATCTCCAAATGGCACTTGCTGGTTTGCTGAATATATAAAATATGCCCGTGCAATCTATTGATTGTCATGGAATTGGATCAAAGCACTGATCTCTTAGTATTGTCTGTGGTCTGGCCAGGACCTAAAAGACCAAATTATATGACAAATTCCAGATAAGAATCTTTTAGGTTCCATCACTTCTGTCATTCTCATTCAGAGGGTTTTTGGTGCATTCATTTATGTTTCTCCAGAACCTCCTATTCATCTTTAATCAAGACTTACGCATTGACAACAAACTGCATTCCATCATTCAGATGTCCTACTTCTATCCCAGGAATGCAGCTAGATTAGAGTTTGCCTTATCCCAGGAAGACTGTGAGATGTTTATCCATTCTCATGTAACATCTTGGCTGGGCTCTTCACACTCTTTGCTGACAGCTTTAACAAGCAGGGCCATGAATTTATTGCATCTTAAATCTAATTTATCTGCAGAAGATGCCACCTGTGACTAAACATTCATGTATCATTTTGCCTGACTTTAGAACCCATCAACACTCTCCCTAGGAAAGTGGTATATTGATATTAACAATTCCTCTGTTAATGCTTATTGCCATTCACTGATCCTCTGCAATGGCAAACATTGCTCCAGGCTCATCCTTTCCCTTTGCTCCTGGTGGACAGATTTAGTGATCTGAGTGCGGGCAGAGAGCATACTAATTAAATTCAGATATTGAATCTAAATCAGGAGGTGCTTCAAACTCCAGGGAAGCAGGGAAAACACAATTCAAAAGGAATTCATAGACGCTGGGACTAAAAGGAAAAATCTATCAGAATGCCAACAGAAATGTTTGAGAAAAGAGAAAAAACATGAAAGATACTTTCACAACAGAATCACTGCAAAATTTTGATGTTAAATGGATTGTAGAAAGTAAATCAGATCAAAGCTTGAAGTAAAATATGGCATTAATGAAAACAACACATGATTAGAGAAGTTTCCTTCATCAGAGGCAGAACACATTTCTATATTCAATTTACTCCCAGGTTGCTACAGGCCACAACTGCATCCAAAAAAAGCCAAAGGGTAAGAAGAAAGCCAAAAGTGATTTATAAGGATAGATCTTAAGGACTAAATGTGAGTGGCACAGCCAGATGGATGGGGAGGAGTAGAAAGGTTGGCAAGAGCCTGCTAGGAAAACTACCATGGAAGGGAGGAATTTGCAAAAGCTTAGGGGGCTCAGCTAGGAAAAAAAATGAGTCAAGCTTTGAAATAAAGGAGGGTCAGGGTTACTGTCCAGAAAATGGTGAAGTCCAGAGATCTGTTCACCTAAAATACATTCTCCAGGAAAGTAAATCTGATGGCTGATGTAAGTTGGGCATGGGTGAAAGGGCAATACAAAGAAAACATGATTGTATTTTTTGTGCATAAAATAGCTACATTTTAAAGCACCCAAGGGTAAATCCTCAGCTGGACTAGACCACTGCAGCTTCCCCAAAGTCCGTCAGTTTACACCATCCAAGGTCTGGAATACCTATCATACTTCACATGCTGGGTTGCAAACTGTAATGAACCCTGCCTCCACCCAGCGGAGTTCCCTTGCCCTTTGTATTTGTTACTCAATACATGCTTTAGGAAAGCAGGGCTGAAAGGACCTTTTGGATTGCCTCATCATGTCTTTTGCTGGTACAGTGAGCCATAACCACTCCAGCTAACAAACTGTAAAATGACCACGGTTGCTTGCCCCCACTGCTCTTTGTATAAAAAGCCCCCTGTATAACTTGTCAGAGAACCTAACTTTACATCTGAAATAACCAAATCTGTTTTAAAACCATCCCTCTTTCTTTGTTAACAATGTTCTTCTCTTACCCTAGTGTTTAACTCTCCATAGTGAAAGAGGGGTAAATGCCCTCTCTAATTACAGCTAATAAATTAGAGGAATGGTGACTTTTGCTAGAGAACTAAGGATGTTACTATATGGCTTCTTTGGGATCATTTCCATAGGTGATACTTTGAACTAAACTGTACTCACATGGCCCCAGAAGGGCCAGGATTGCCAGGACCAGTCATGACAATATTTTGTTTATTTTTTTCGGAAAGTCAGCAGTATTGAGTGGCTGGAAATACCAGACTTAAACCCTGATCCAGATGAAGTCAGCATCAGTTCTGCCACTGGTGATAATTCTCTTGCATCTGCACACCTCAGGTACACGTGGCATCTGCCATTGCTCGTCTGCACCAAAATTCCTCCCCCATCCTAAATTCACACCAGCAAAGAGCTCTTGTCCCTCCCCATTCCAGCCTTCCCGCATACTTTCTGAAGGCAAAATTGTATGACCTTTCACCAGGCCAGAGCACCATCCTCCACATTCAGTGGTGCCTAACTTGCCCTAGGTCATCACCAATAGGTTTTTCACAGGGTTAATGATTTTGGGAAGCTCTGAAAAGCATTAGCACAGAGAGCAGAATTGAGGCCATGCCAGGGGGAGGTGGAAGCCTCACAAGACTGGCCTGACCACAGTTGTCCCAGAAAAAGGGCATTCACCTCATCCCAGATAAGGGGGGTGGGGAGAAAAAGAAGAAAAAAAATAAAATCAGGCCCTGGCATATAAAAGGTAGTAGAAATTTAATTAAAAGAAATGTGCTTTACATGCAAAGAATTGCACAGACCAGCAATAACCTTTATATACCAGGGCAGAAGCTGACTAGGGAGCGAATTCACTTTTTGATGCTGCACTCTACAGTGAATGAGGAAATAAAAAGGCCTATTGAAAACCATATTCCCTAGCAAGTATCTTCAGTGACCCAGTTTCAATGAGATTACCAAAATAGGTATTTCACAAGATACTAGAAATCAAACAGATTTATGGGCAGTGACAGTAAATCATCATTTGATACATGTGGAAAAGCAACCAAGCTTTCAAACAAACCCTTCAACTCTGAGGCAGAAGTCACTAACTTAACACTGAGCAGAGGCTAGGGAGGCCTGGCTTATATTTATGCTTAGAAATCCACCTTTTTGAAAGTTCTGTATTTTTTTTCTTTGTAGGGTAACTTTCTGCTCTTCTCAAGTCCTAAGCAGCATCACACACTTTCTTCTGCACATGCTTCCCCTTTCCCCTGCCTTCTGAAAGGGCAAATCATCATGAAGCAAATCATCAACAAAGTTTAGGCTTTGTTGTTTCTGTCCAACAGCTGCTGACAGGGGAAGGCAAACAGAAGAAGCTTTCTATGTTATGAGATATAGATTAGAGAGGAAACCCAGCATCCTTAATCAGGTCATGCAAGTTAAAGAGGAAGGAACTCGTTCTTGATTCACGTGCTGCATGTCCATGAATACCTTGGAAATATTAACTAATCCTCATGAAACCCCTGAGACAAGTTAATATAAACCATTTATACATAGGCAAACAAGCAGCAGGAGTGTCCAGAACCTGCCTGGGCGCTTTGTCAGCGACTCAGGAACTGGAGTAGGTCAGTCAAACATCTTCCAACTTTCTCTAGTCCATTTGGCTTCAGTGTCATCAGAAAACATGACCATGTTAAAGGTCCAAGCATGGCCCAACCCTCTCAGACAAGCTGGGACATAATATTTCATGGAAATCTGTGCTGGGATTATGGGATGAGAGTGGTTTTAAAGGGTTGGGAGGAAAAACTAAGAGAAATGCTGGCCATTTCAGCTCAGCTTTGGAAATTTTGTTTTTTTTCCAGGTGTGACTCAGTAAAATTTGTGTACATGGCATTTACATCCACACAGACATCAAAGGAGTTCTTCATTTAGAGAATTCTCACTACTGAGACTGACAGACTAAAAGGCATTTTCCCATGGAAGGCATACCCTCCTTGTGTGTCTAATCCAGGAATTTAATACAGCACTTCAATAACTAAATTTACACCCTTATGTTCTTTCTCCTCACTTTATTTAATTTACTTGATTACTAAGGAATGAATTCCATTCTTTATTTAAGCTGGTGAGCACAGAGAAATGGTTTTTTTCTTCCTTTTTGATAGAAAAAGTTTTCATTGGCAATAAGAACCTGGCCAGTTTTTTCCAACTTTCCTGCCTGAACTATGAGACAGAGAGAAAGCAGCAAGAGAAGAAGTTTAGCTGCTGAGCCTACAAAATCCAGGGGCTCGGAGTGAAGTGGGCAGCTGTGACACAGTTTAGTGCAGTAGAACTAAGGGCGCCCTCATCTACCTGAGATGAAATAAAAAATTTGGCCTACACTTGACAGCTGACAATTCAAATACTTTAAAATAAGTTACCTTAACAAGAGGAACGATTGCTCAAAGGAAGCAAGGCACATGTAGCAATTTGATATGGGGATGGAATCCAGGATTCCCATGGTCTGTTCCCAGCCTTGCCACTGGCCTCCTGTGAAACCAGAAGGCAGTCACTCAACAGCTTTTCCTTCAGTTTATTCTTCTTTGTAGGATGTTATAGGACTTAAGTGCAGGACTTCACAGAGGATGTGTTCCTACAATTCATTGTGTGGGCTGCAATGCACCGGCTTGTGCTTTGACATCATGGGCTGAATAGTGCCTGAATTGCTCCATGCCTTGGTTTTCCACTGACATAAAGAGAACATTCACGTGCTTTGAGATCTTGGATGGAAAAGAAATGCAAACACAAAAGTGCTACTCTTCTATTGAGAGGAAGAGACAGTTAAATTCTACCCTTTTGCTTCCCTACTCTATTGGGATGGGCATGAAAACATAAAGATGACAGGCTGGGCCCCATTCTATTAAGATTTAAATTTAGCAAGGAACTGGAAAATTACTGGGAGCCTTATGTCTAACCTCTGCCTCAGAAGCAAATATGCATAATTCTTGTTCCATAGCTAAATTTGAGTGAATTACCAAATGTTGGGCCAATAAAAGAACTGTCCAACACAAACCTTATCTGCCTGAGATGCACATATCTGCTTACAATATCCTTTGTTAGTTAAACAAAACAGAATCATTGTTGCTAAGAAGTTAATATTGTTTAAGATTCACTGGCTTACACACAGAACACTTTCCTGAGTTCCCCCAAACACATTCCTTTTCTGTTCTCTTCATTTCTTCCCCCCCTTTTTTTCCTTTTGTACTGACTTGGCTAAGGCTGACGTTTTCTTTAGGTGAACTTGCTCATAAGGTGATACGAACTTTGAGGCAGGCAAACATTTCAGCTGATACAGTGAAGGGTAAATAGCTGTTCAGGTCAGAGCAAACAATTCATTTGAAGAGCAAAATATAACTGAAGTAATTCCCCAAGCACTGAACAGGAGCCTACTTGCTCTACCTCCTACCAGCTCACTCTTTTCTTGCTTGCAGCCTTTTAAACCTGTGTTGCCAGTGCCCAAAATTCCTTCATCCAAACAGTGAGTTATAGCAAAATAAAACCAACCACAGTGTTCCAATGCCTCTGTGAAGGAATACACACCCTTGAATGCTTTCTGTGATGTATTTCTTAATTTGATTGTCTTTTCTAGTGCTGGGACAGTACATGACACAAACATCCACATGGAAATGAAAATAAGAAGAAACACTTCATTACCAGAGCAATATCAGTCAAGACGCCAGATGTAAAACACATACCTGACAGAAGGACATCACTCCATAGCAGCTGCTAACATCCCTCTGATGACAGCAAATCTACACTTGGTATTGAACTGCTAAAATCATCCCATCCTCTCCCTACATTTTCCATGTCCTACAGCATTATAAGGACTACTGTTAAAAACACACTTCTGTCAGGGTGATTTCACCTGCCTTGTAGGTTTCTGCCAACAGAACTGTGCCCACCCCAGAGGTTACCATGCCATGGCTCTGACTGGTGCCCTGTGCACCAGCTGTCTAGAACTGCCTGGTTTGTGAGCTCTGAGAGCCCTCCAGGGTCCTTGGCCACAGCTATCTTGCAGAAAGCTGTGCAGGGTAAATGAGGGCACAAATTCTCTGCCACTGTAACCAGACATCCTGAGCATCTCCTCATGAGGCTACAGCCTGCAGTGTGGGCAGACACAGATATGCTAAGGGGATGTAGGCGAGACATACTTATAAAACCCAAGAAGAGATGTTCTACTCTCACAGAAAAAGCACTGATAAGAGCCACTTTTTACAGCATGTGCTTCCTCTCAGAGGTTAACATCTCAAATACTTGGCTTTCACTGGCTACCAATTTTTCTAGCCTAGGGACTGATGAAAAACATTTTTGAGGGTCTGAAAAATGAAGCCTTTCATTTTACACACAAAACAGGCAGAGAATTGGGGGCAGCAGTGGAAGCTGCATGACCTAGAGCTCATTCTGAGGTTCCATGTCAGACCTTTGATGGGTGTTATTCCACAGGCTGGCAGTGAGCAACCTCTTAAGCCATGAGCAGTCCTTGTAACTAGACCAAAAGAAAACTCCTCTCCAGCAAGTACAAGGGGACTGAATCCAACTAAAACTCATGGCCCATGCACAAATTCACTCTGAATTTCTCATGGCACCAAGTAGGCCTCATTATGAGGATAATGTTCAGATCTCAATGTGTATCACAGCCAAGCGGGGACAGGTGAAATGAGCTGTCTCTGCACGGAATGCATTTCACACCACTTGCTAACTCTTCAAGGCAGTGAGGTACAAACTATGCCCCAGCATCGCAGAAATGACTGGCAGAACTAAAATATGATCATGAAATGTGTTGACTGAGTTTGTCTTGCAAAGAAACTTTAAAGTCTGGCTGTTAGGGGCTCCTGAAATAGCATTTCCCAAAGGCTTACAAAAAACTACAATGCAGTAGTCAGTGAAGATGCATCGTTGCCCCATCCTGGGCAGAATTAGAATATTTCATCACATGTCATCAACCACTAAAGGAAGAAAGCACATGACTCATCACGGCTGAGGTGGTAGAGATCTGTGGCTTCAGAGCATGAGGAATTACTCTGCTTCACACTTCTGTCCACTGGGAAATCACACATGGCTGTGACATACAGCACAAACCATTTGTAACACTCCCACATTACCCTCAAGTCTGGGGTCTTTTTAAGGTGTATCTCAGAGAATCTCAATTCAGATGTGAATTTAAGAGCTAGACAGAAGAGCATGTTCCTTTTCAGATCAAGGAAGATCACTCAATAAAATCAGATTAAATGAAACATTAAGTGATGCCAAGATCAAGGAGTTTGTCATCTCAGAAATGCCTCCCTGCTCTATGGCTAGATACGATCACAGCAGAACATAACTAAAGAGATTCAAAGCGTCCATAAAAGAAAAAGAAAGAAAGAAAAACCAAAAAGAATAAAGAACAGTGCCCTAGATCTAAATTGCAGGACTTTACCCTTCTGCCTTCAAAACATTGTATAATCTGCTTTTTGGATCAACTGGGGTATCCTTTCTACGCTGCAGAGCACGAGCACTCTCTGGAACAAGAAACAGAGATAAACCTCCCAGGAACTAAAGACTGTGACAAACCTCCCACTTACTGATCCAAAACATAACTCTTTCAGCAGCTTGGGATCCCTAGGCACAGAGGATTATACAAACACACATTATATGCACATACCTAAACTCTTACATGGCCCACGCAACCCATCCCCACAAGGAGCACAAAGGGAGCGCAGGTGGCATGTGACAAACAGGACTCATCACATCACTGGTGCTTGGGATAGAGGGAAGGGCCAAGCAGGAGCAGACAGGAGGCTTCCCAGTCGCAGTCCAGGGCAGTGTGTAGTTCCATGAACCCATCACAAACCCAGACCAGGAGTCTTCCTGCACAAATGCCTCCCTCTCTCCCTTACTTCACCTGAATGCTCTCTCCCACTTGCTGAGAACCGCCCTCAGGTTCACCTGCCATGGACCCTTCCTTGCACCAGTCTAGCTCCACAACAGCTCCTATGACTTTCCCTATCCCTCAGTTACATAAGCTACTACCTACCTGCTATTTTAGATTATACATAGCAACATGATGATGAAAACAGAAACAGCAAGTTTGGGTTAATTTCCCTCCCTTCTCTCTTTGTTTGGTTTTCTGGAACTACTTCATCCCAAACATTTGTAAATAGTGCTTGGAGTTACATTCCAAGTTCCAGCAGTAAACATTAAACTAGCTAATATATATATAGAAGGATGCCTGTTCTTCCAGTGTATCCAGGCAACCTTGCAATACAAAGTTAAAGCACAGCTATTTGTTCAAAAAAGTGTTTTCACAGCTATTTCCTCTTCCCCCCCTGGACTTTTTCCACTAGGCACTACTTGTATTTATCATCTGGAGATTCTGTTCCCTTTTTCCTTTTTAAAACTTTATAACAACTTGTTTTAAGAGCAGCAAATCATGGACATATAGTTTATAATAAAGTTTGATTTAGTTTGTGACAAATGAAAGAAAAATAGCAAAAGTTTCACAAGACCACCTGAATGAAACTCCTTTGTCACATGCTGTGGTAACTCTGGAAAGAAGATAATCTCAAAATACAAGGAAACCAGAATGCTGTAAGGAAGGAAGAAAACCACATTTACACAAACTCTAAAGCAAGCTGAAAATGTGGTTTACTACATCCTACCTAACACCAGTTGAAGGTTTCAGAATAAAACAAGTTTCCTCAGAGAGCAAAGGGCAGGCTGAACTAAACTTTTTTCTAAAGGAAGAGTATCAATTTTTATTAAATTTTCCAATTGAGAGCTCTTTGAAGTAAAAAGCCAGCATCTCAATGGGAAGTGTTTTTCATTTCAAAATGTCAATTCACAATGGAAAGTGTTACTTTGACACATTGGACACCTTTATTTTGGTAGATGACATTGACATTTTATGTTGTTTCTTATTTGAAAACCTCTTCAGAATATTTTTCTATTATATGGCTTAAAATTTCAACTTTTGCTTCCTAGTCTGACAATTTTTCCTGCTTATTAAAGTTTTCTTCTGGGCTAAAAAAGTCTGCTGAACATTCCCTGCTTCCAGTGCCATTCTTTTCTCATGAAGTTCTACAGTGCATAGTTGACCTTTTTTATCAGAATAACAATTAAATACTGCACATTTTGAAAAAAAAATTGAAAACATTTATTGTTTTCAGCCTTTAGGGTGAATGGAGAGGAAGAATAGAGAAAATTCTCTGAAGATGCAAGACCATCTATTTTGGCAATAGCATTCTCATGCCATCTTTTGCACAGTTACCTCAGTGTTTTCCAGCTATCTTCATGTGCCCAACAAACTATACAGTGGGTGACACTAAAGTTACAAAATCAACTCTTACTTCCTTTAGAGAAGCAAACCCCACTTCCTAAATGATAGTTTTTGCCTTTACAGAATCTGCAGATCTGGGGTCATGTAGGTGAGCTAGGAAAATAAGCCTGACACAAGGAAGAGCTGGAAATTAATGAGCTACATTTATGAAGTACAGAGCAGTTTACACATCTCAAGCATTTAGAATGAACTTCCATTGCCTTTTCCAGGCAACTCAGCTTCCAGCAAAGCACCTTTTCCAAAGTGTTTTGTTCCTCAATTTACCAAAAAGGAAGCAATGGGCACGAGGGCAGATGCTGATTTAGTAAGCACAGACTCCTGTTGGGCAAGTGGCTGTTCCTGAAGTTGTTTATGTTGAGAGATGACTTTGAGAAGCTGAGGTCAGCAAGGGAATACAGTTTATTATTTGGCCTCAGAGTTGCTGTGTAATTTGTCTTCCAAGTCTTGGTGTTCAGAGGTAACTTCAGTCACAGTTTTTCCTCACCTCAGTGCTAAATCTTGTTTTGTTTTGGTTTTTTTATTGAGTAGGTGAAGGTCTTGGATCTTTACTGACTGCTTGAGCCCATAGGGTGGTGTCTAAGAACAAAGGCATCAGGTAAGGCCCACCAAAATTTTTTTCTCATTTTGAAGAATTCCTTAATTTCAGCAGCTTCTCTAAAGGATGTGCTGGATTCCACTAAAATTGATAGGCCTGATGGATGGGAAAAAAAACCACTTGGTTAGTGATTTTTATTTGGCAGTGGCACCCCATAAAACTTAAACCCCTAGGTCTTTGATGCTACATTATAACTATCTATCCCTATGGTAACACAAGGAGGACATCAATAAGTTCTTTAGTTCAGTTGTAAAGTACTTGAACAAATAAAGTACATGGCAAATAAAACAGCTAATAAAGATCAAGAAAGATGCTGTTAAAACACATCAGTTTTCCAGGCCCTGATTACAGCAGTGACAAAATCCTAAAAAAGCAGTAAGAAAACCATAATTGTGTAGATCCCATTTTCGTGGTATTTACCAATAAAAAAAAAAAAAAAGAATAGAACCCAAATAAAGCAAAAAATTTTTAGCAAGTTACCAAAAGTCTGTGAAAGATGTCAAATGTCTGTTAAGGCACTGCAATGTGTTTCCTACTTCATTGCTCCCATACATCAAGCCAAGCAGTGGTTAAAAGGAACAATATCTCATGGTTATAAAATACAGGACTCAGGCAGAAAGTCAACAGTCCTGCTCATGCTTCCGGTGCAACAGAACTTTCTCTTTGTTTTGATTTCTCTTTTTTTTTTTTTTTCCTCCTTTTAAACAAAAATAGTCATACTGAAAAAACTAGCCAGAATGGAAGGAAAACAGTTCAAAAGGTGTTTTTAAATACTTTTCCATCTCAGCTGGACAACAATTCATAGCATTACTTGCAGCAACAAGTCTGGGTGAGTACAGACTGCCCTGTGTGCTCCCAGGCACAGCAGGGTGACAAGGAGTATTGGTTTTGCTGGTGATGATCTTTTGTCTTGATGGTATCAGCACTGAAATGTTTGCCACCTTTCTTCTAATGTAAGGCCCAAGCCCATCTCCCTTAAGCTTTGTGTAAATAAATGTCTTGGCAGGAGCTCACGTTTCTGGATTACCTCTGCACATAAATATGACTATTTCCTTAAAAGCAAAAAGCAGCTAGACGGGGGTAGGAGTTTGTTTGGTGATTAACTCTGCCTTTTCCCCCCTCTCATCCCCCAAAAGTTGAGTATAAAGAGAAAAATAATTCAGACACAAGCCAAGACAATAGCATGAAGGGGCGAACTTTTCCGAAGGAAAATGGAGATTCAGCACCAAAAGTGGTTCTGTTGTGGGAGAGGACAGATGCTCTTCCACTTATCTGAACTCAGCCAGTGTTACTGTCCTACACCTCAGGAGTTATCCTGCCTCACCCAGGTGGGCAAGGGAGGGCAGAGCCACCCTCCATAGGCTGTGGGTATCATTCCTCCCTTCCCTGCGGACAGGCACTTCAGCGCCCAGCAGCGGTACCAGGTACTGCTCTGGAGCCAAGCGTCTCCCCACTGTCCAGCACTCCTGTCCACAGGCAGCATAGGCTGGTGTCTGAAAATAGGATCTGGTCATCAAGCAAGGGTTTCTCCCAAAGCCCTGTGAAATAATGAATGACCTTCAATTATTTTGGGCAATACTTACTACAAAAGTCCAACTAGAAAGGAAATCCTAGGCATAGAAAAGCCCAGTGTTTAGCAAGAATGAAAGTGTGGGAAAGATGATCTAGTTTTTAGCAAGGGGACTGATTCCTTTCTGACTCTGATTTTACAGCTGCTGTTGACAGATGCTCCTAGGAAGATGTCAACTTCGTAGGTCCACAGAGAAACCATGAAAAAACAACTGCTATGATTGTAGGATGTTGGTATTGGCTGTGCAGCCCTACAGAAGGGCCTTGACAGGCTCAAGAGATTGGCAGAGAACTGTCTGAAGTACAACAAAGGCAAACGCAGATCCTGCACCTGGGAAAGAAAGCACAGGCTGCAGCCAACCTGCTGGGAAGCAGCTCTGAGGAGAAGGACCTGGGGGTCCTGGTGGACACGGAGCTGTCCACGAGCCAGCAGTGCCCTGGGGATCAGGAAGGTCAGTGGGATCCTGGGATACATCAGGAAGAGCTTTGGTAGCAGGTTGAGGGAGGTGATCCTGCCCCTTTACTCAGTCCTGGGTGAGGCCACAACCAGAATGTCCAGTTCTGTGCTCCTCGGGACAAGAGAGACATGGAGCTCCTGGAGTCAATCAAATGGAAGGTGATGAAGATGATGAGGGGACAAGAGCAACTCTTATGAGCAAAGGCTGAGGGAGCTGGGCCTGTTCAGCCTGGAGAAGAGATGACTGAGAGGGGGCCTCACAAAGGTCTGTCAACGTCTGCAGGGAGCGTGTCAAGAGGATGGACCAGGCTCTGCTCCATAGTGCCAAGCAACAGGACAAGAGGCAGAAACTGATGAACAGGAAGTCCCACCTGAACATGAGCAGGAACTTCTTTACTGTGGGATTACCATGCACTGAACAGGTTGCCTGGAGGGCTTATGGAGTCTCCTTCACTGGAGATATTCCAGAACTGTCTGGACACAATCCTGTGCCCTGTGCTCTGCAATGGCACTGCTTGAGCCGGAGGTGTGTCCAGATGATGCACTGTGGTCTGTTCCAAACCTACCCATTCTGTGAAACCAAAGCCCTCCAGCTTCTGAAAGTCAAGAGCAGAAGTCACAGATCTCTTGTAAATGGAGATGAATCCAAGGGGCAAGCACTGTAAACTGATGGACTAGATCTGCAGTGTGACTTGGATACCACCACGTCAACTTATACCATGCAGGGGACCCACAATTTAAAATATCCAAATTTTCAAGCAGCAAGCTTTTGTTGATTAGGCTGGCCTTAATCACAAAAATGCTCTCTTTAGGGAATGGCTGTCACTCAAGAGAGAATTAACAGAGCACAGCCATTGTTAGCAGGAGAATGGAGGTCAAATGCTTTCCTGGCCAGCCCCTGTGGAAGGACTGTGAGGTCAGAAGTGAGAAAGAAGTGTCCTTGCAAGCTCTACCAGGACTTCAAAAGGTTGCAGAGCTACTTTTCCTCTGGATGGGATGGCTCCTTCAAAATACATACTTAGCAGATGGAATAAAACTTGGAGAGGAAGCAAGAGACTTCTAGAGAATTGAAAGTCAGACTAGACATTGTCTTTGCACACTCAGCCAGCAATCTGGAACTGACTTACCTGCTAGGAAAATGCAATTGCTGTCATCAGCAATCATTATACATCTCAACTGCCCCAAACCACCACATAATTGCACATTCCTTCCTCCCTTTCACATCCCAACTCATCACAAGGTGCACTCCCACCCTGCTTTCCCCATGTGAGATACCAATATTCCCTCAACAGCAGTCCCTCCCTTTCCACCAAATCTTCTCTCCAGGATTCTCAGGTGTCCATAATATACACCCTCAATGGTGACTTAAGCCTTTTCTACCCTCCTCCATTAAAAAACAAGTAGTATCCAGCCATGTGGTTTGAGAGAGACAAGGCCAATGTGCAAGACAAATAGACAGACCCTGCCAGGTGCAGAGCAGTTTGGATTGAGGTGTGAGATTCATCCAAGGCACAATTTCATTACCTTCATCTGGATTATGCAAAGAATAGATTTGGCCTGGAGGTCAAATTGATCCGTCTGGATATAAACTGATAGCAGTAATTAGAGCTGGTAAGAACTACTTCAACTGCTGGCATCTCTCTTTGCTTAGTTCTTTCCTGCTCAGCAGTCTAGTTCAATTCATCACTGTACTAAATAGTGAAGCTTCTATTCTTAGCGACAGTTTACCCTGCCCAAAACATCATGTTTCAACCCCGTGGCAAACCTGGAAAGAGTCTAGAAGTAGGCAATGAAAATGTGAGGCATTCTGACACACAAAGTCATGAAAGAAAGGCCGGCACAGTTCAAGGTGAAGACAAATCCCAGGCAACATGGGAGTGCTATACAGACGAGACGATAGCACAGGGAAAGCTGGCAGTATCATGTACCCACAGGGGAAGCAAGAACAATCAAAATCTTTATTTATAACACAAGCATTTATCTACAGACAAAAATAAAATTATCTTCCTCTTCTCCAAAACCAAGAGTTAGACACATGGATAATAATTCAGAAATAAGCAATAGACGTCAGAAAAAGTTAGTGAGGGTTGTAACTTTGGGTACTTTAGACCCTATGAATAACAATTAGGTTTGTGAAGAAAATTCTACCTTTAGCCTGGCTGTACTGCTGTCATCTATGGGATTCCTTATGTCCATCTCAAAAATTTGTGCTTTGGAGAAGGGATGCTCATCTTCTGGTCACCGGCCTGTCTTGTTTCAGACTTCCTGTGCTACACTCCTGTGCTTCATTGGTTAGATGTAGAGGGAAGGTGGGTTCAGAAATTCATTAAAATGAAATCTGCAATTAGAGCATCTGAAAATTCAGGTGTGTTCTGACCTGGGGACTGATTGAAGCACACTTTCACCAAAGTACTCAGTGAAGCAAGGATGCCTACTGACTTTTATGGGGTTTGAAATACTGTTTATGCTGGTGTTGTATAACACATCATGGTCCTACTCTCTAGCAAGAGCAGAGGCCAAGGATCCTACTATTATTAGGAAGGTGCACCTATTCAGTTTCATTAATCTTGGATCGAGTTCATACCAAGGTCTTCAAAACCTCTTCAGCAATTTAGGACCAGAGTTCATGAGGAACCCACCATCTCCTTATAACTAGGCATGAAAGGCACTTTGAAGAGATACTTTGAATTTGTAGTAGGACTCAGCAGTTCTGTGATGATTACCCTGGGACTTCTTGCTCTGCTTAGCCGAAAGAAGAGCACACAGATGACATCTGTCCAGCTCATGTTGCACACACACTGCAGGAGTAAACACAGGTGCTTGAAAAGCTTGGCTCCTACTCTAACAGAGCCACATCACCTGATATGCTTCATTGGGTTTGCAATTTCTTTTTGGAGGAGGGCTGAGTGGTCCCAAGGCCTTACACTTTATCAATATTACACCTGTTAACAGCTGAAATTCAGCTTGCCTGGCACCTTTCAGAACATACAAGCCACAAAACTCTCTTTTCCACTTCCTGCCAACCACTACAGAACCTGGAAGGCCACGCTTGGGTCTATGCATCCATGGGCACGTGTTGGGGGGGGTGTGTGACCAATGCCCTCTAGAGGGAACCCATGGCCCAGCAAGACACTGGTTCTGAAGCCAGTGGTACTGGGTACCGTTGGCCACTCATCAGTCCTGTTCTCAGCTAAAAACCTTACCGAGAAAGGGGGAATTCCATGAGGAAAAAAAAGTCAAAAGTGGGTTTGGGTTTTAAAAATGAAGTGCCCTTCATTGGAAGGTATTTGGCAGGGCTGACTCCATGGTGTACAGGTTTCTCGCACAAACACTGTAGTGAGTATTGGAGGCAAAAAAGATGAATCAGAGGCTAATCCTCACTTGATGAGGCCTTTGCAAGAAAGGGCCAGTTTAAGAGCACTAACTGCTGTAAGGTCCTTTCCTACCTGCCAGCAGAGCATCTTTAAAGAAGTTGGTCCATCACTCAAGGCTGTGTCTGCATTTGAGGAAACGTGTATCAGCTGGCCAGAGATGTGGAACCACCAAGTGACATTGAAGTGAAATAATTTCCATTACCAAGGGACCCTTTCAGCCAGGCCAGATGCACTTGTAAAAAAGAGAGAGATGCTTTTGGTGCTGTTATCCTTTTGTCTCAGTCCATTGAATGTACACAACATTGTTCTCTTCAGGTACTTCTGAACAGCAACTAAAGAGAAGGAGCCTGTACCTGATCTGGCCTTTCTGACATTGTCCACACATGGAACTTTCCCTCCAAATGCAACCTTGGTCTAACCTTTCTATATATGACTTTGATCTGCAGACCCTGACATGAACCCAGCTTTCATCAGGGAGCTGTCATTTTGGAGGAAGGACCCAATGGAATGACTATATTTATATCTCAAATATTTCACAGAGCTGTTACATACAGTACAATCTATTCTTTTCCACTGCATATGTATAAATAGTCTCCTTCTCATCTAGGGGTCAGTTGAGCTGTACCTCAGTGCTGATCAGGACTCAGAAGCTCAGTGCTTGTACCCATCAACTGCTCTAAGTACACAAGTCTCTGCTGTCACACATGCTTTAAATGCTTACACCACAGATCCACCTAGGAGCCTCCAAGGCTCCTTTAAAACCTAAGAAGCAGGTGCTTGCCCCAAAATCCCACCTATAAAACCTCATATACCAAATACTGTGGAGTTGTAATCTTGAGTTGGGCCTGCTGCAAAAAAACCTCCAACAAAATTAACCAGCTAAGAGGACAATAGGCATAGGACTGAATGGCTTCTGTTCCTATTTCAGCCAGTAATTTTGTGACCAAGAGCATATTACAGGATGTGGGAAAGCAGAATTCATCCCTGGGCTTCCCAGTTCGGGGCCAGGGCTTAATTCCAGCTTTCCAGTGTCTGCACATATACTTGGCATAACACAGCCTGGGTCCTGCTGCAGCCAGCCCTCCTGGTGCTTTAGGGTTTGCTGCTGGTTGGTATCTTCCTTCACATTTTATCTGTGGCTGCCCACACAGCAGCCTTTTTACATAGTGTGTGCTTTACTAGCTCCTAAAGACCAGTTATCCCTGTAGAGCTAGAATCCATAGTCCTACAAACTGAGAGTTTAATGCACTCAAAAGACCTTTATTTTACCAGGTAAGACAAAAAGCTTCCTGTCTGGTGAGCATCTCACTCGTCCCAGCCTTTTGCTGAGATTGAGAAAAGCTGTACCAAGGAGCACATTTCTGATGCCAACTTAAAAATGGAGGAACCTCTATGGGCTCCTGCAGTGTTTATCCTCCCTCTAAACCCTACACAGTATTTATCTGCTCTCCAATGCTTTGGCAGTCTGGCTTTAAATGCCTCGAGCATTGAAGCTCCTTGAGGTTAGACAGACCAAGAAGCCAGCAATTAGGAAACTCTTTACCAAAAGCCAGCTCACATATTGCTTTTGCCTCATTTTTATCATCTGGCTACTCTTGTTCCAATTGTTTATCCCTCAAGGATTATTTTTTTAATGCTTTCTTTTTTTCTCCTCACAGTGGAACTTGTTTTGCCAATGACTACTAAACCCTAGCTTTGTATTTGGGAAACTTCAAAATAATAAAAAATTCACCCATTAATGTTTTACAGATATCAGTAAAATTTCTAATTCTTAATTTTAGTCATTCTTTAAAAAAAGCTCAAGAAATGATCTTTCCAAACCTCTGGCCAAGTCTGCTGGCCAGGTTTATTTATATATGATCCCAAACTCCTGAAGTCGTAATAGTTCCAGGAAAAGAGAAAAAAGGAAAAGAAACACTTTATGGGATCTTTCATTGGTTAAGTCCACATCTATTTCTGCTTGATATCCAAAGCCAGTTTGAGCTTCCTGATCACCATAATTCCCTGGTTATTAGACTTGTTTATGTAATTTCTAAAAATAGAGAGCAACTATATTTTTTTACATTAGAACATGAGTTTTTCTAAAAGACTGGGATGTTAAGGAGAGAAGCCACTAGGGGAAAAGGCAGGAAACAGTTAAGAACATTTCCTTCAGCCAGCTTCTAAAACACACTGTGCATTTCCTCTCCACATGAGTTGGAGAGGAGTTTTGGAAAACCGTTGTTTCTCACACACTTTCATCTCATGGCTGGTTTCAGACACAAGTATTTGCAGCTGTGTGAAGCAACTGAGAATCTGCTATTTGCAATTATTATGCTTCTCTTGATCCATAAGAATCTGAAGCTCTTAGACATGGCTCCTTTTGTCCTGTCAGTCCCACTCCTGTCCCCAGCCTGCTGGCTTAGTGTGCAGCATCCCGTCTCCCCCAGAGGACATCTCCCCCAAGCTGGCACACACCCCATCCCTACCATTCTTGCAGAAGGGTCCTGAACATTTTGTAGTCAAGAGAAGTCATCGCTCTCTTCAGCTCTCTCAGTCACCTACATGGACTCCATTGGTATCTCACAGTCTACACCACTGAGATCTATTGGTACTAAAATAGCTTTCTTTTTCCACTCCTCTATTTGCTGGACACAACAGACTACCTGTCATTATGTTTGCTTTAAGTCTAAGCAAAACCAAGTATTTCCCACACACTCCCGTACCAAAGTACTCTCTATTTAGGAATGGTCATGGCAGTTTCCCTCCTGAGGATTTTTAAGAACTTTGAAAACATAATTCAATTTCCTCATTCCTGAAGCTGGCAAATGTTGGAATATAGTCTTTTCAAGATGTGCAAGCGCAGGCTCATCAACTGGTTCAAGGTTATATGTCTCCATGGTGCAGGTGAGAAAAAACCCAAGTCTGAGCATAGAGTCTCACTTCTGCTGCCTATGAGCCACAAGGCACTGAGGAACGGCCCCATTTTTCTCCCTGTCTCTCTCCCAGGAGGGCTCAGTGAAAAATATCATCTTCTCTTTCCTGGCCTTATATTTCTCACATCTGTAAACACCACAAATGATACCTTTGGAAATCCAAGTTAATCCTATTCCAGAAACATGTCCTTTTCCTGATGACTCTTCACTTGGGGCTGTCAGTGATGTCCCTGCTGTGTATCATGTGCAGGTGGGAGGCTTGGCCATGTCACACATGCAGAACACGCCCTTGCCTGAGAAGGGAAGGCACTAAACAGTGTTTACTAGAGTACCTGAATTTGGCCCTGAGTGCCAAACACCTGAGACGTGAATTTGAATGGACTAACCCCAAAGAAAGTTCAGTATTAAACTCAGCTATGCTTCCCATAATTCACATGATCTCAAGTCCTCCAGCAGGTCAGACCAGGAATCCATACAATGCTAACAGGTGGTTCTAAGGTGAATTACCTTGCTCTTTACATACACATCTCCCAGTAAGAAACGACACCATATTACACAACACTAGAACATAATTAACATCCCAGCAGTGGCTTCTGAAAGTGGAACTTACAGATGGAGAGGGTAAAATTCTGTCACAAACACCAGGCAAAATTCCCATGCTTCAGTTGTCCTGCAAATCACTTTGCTGCCAGCCTTCATTCCCATCCGCCCACTCGGGAGTCCCTAAAGGCTGCGTGACAGGGGTACAGAACTGCACTCAGAGAAGCAGCCTTTTACCACCATGCAGTATCTTCTCATCTGGGTAATTTAACCTATCTTCCACCTAAAGCAATTCCAGGACTCTACACAAGTGTACATGTGCAAGATAATAAAGTTGTTACGAAATCTGCAGGCACAGCATTTACCAGGCGGGACATGAACAATCACCAGACAACACCAAAGACCTTTATTTGTTTTCTAGAGAAGCACCTTCCGAGTGCCAGCAGCAGGACAGGTAGTTATCCAAGTTTGCCAGGTCAGTTTTTAGCATGAGCTGCTCCCATTTTTCTCCTTCTCCCTGTTCAGTGAGTCTGCCCCTCCTGGCACACAGCAGCCTTGAGAGGAAAGTTACTATGCCCAGAAAGGGCTTGGCACTGCACTAATGTACACTGACAGTGTGTTTTCTTCCCTGGCACCCAGCCACACACAAATCCTCTTTCCGAGTCACTCCCAGTGAGCAAACCAACACCAGCATTCTGCTCTGCTGAAATGGTAAGGCTGAGAGAGCAAACATAATAGGAGCTGCCCCTCAGAGGGGGCTGGGGATGAGCTGGTATCTAAAAGCATCAGAGGCGAGGGGATGGAATTCCTGTAAGTGCAGTGCAACTCTGATAAGGGGGGAAGGAAAGAGTAGTGAAGGATTCTGGAAAACTACCACTTGGCAGAGCAGATGATGCACACTCCCATCAGTGACCTATAGCAAAGTCAAGCCTCCCAGGCTGGGCTCTCACTTTCTGCTTTCCTTCTTATTTTAATTTCCATAACATCTCTTGCTGTTATCAGGGCCAGTTTTGTCCTGCTCTGTACAAATATGGCAGATGCCATCTTGGCAAGTACCAGGGTTGAAACAGGGACCAGCAGAGCAATAAAAGCAGGATTCTCTGCAGCTTGAGGTGGGAAGCCAGGCCAGCAGCTGGGAGCTATAACAGACCAATATCCTCTGCAGATTGGGTACAGATGTGGACATGTAACCACAGGCCAGGGTGTTAGACAAACACATCATGTGGACAAACTGTGCCTCAGATGCTTACAGCCTAAACTGGCAACAGGCAGAGGAAGAACAGGAGAAGCAGAAGGATTGCAGTGAGGGTGAGAAATGAGTCTCTAATTTTCTTGAGAGTCAGATCAGAGCATGGAAGTTAATCTGGATATCTCCATTACTAGAGAAGAGTCAGTCACAAACCTGCACCTCTTCTAACAGATTCTTTGCGTATGTATCTGCAGGATCCCGAAATGGAGAGGAACCTCAGGGGGCATTTTCTCTTAGCTCCTCTCGGGCTGCTTTGCCAGAGTTATTGTAGTGGTTAGTTACTTTACACGGGAATGAAACAGATGGAGGGGAATAAGCCAGAGGCTTTCTTAGCTAAAGGTAACCTGTCTTCTGCCTTGGAAAAAAAAGCAGAACAAATGTCAGCAGGGCTCCATTCAAGCACTCCAGTGACTAAGCCCTCTTGGTAACCTTTAGACACAGCTTCTGATACTTGTCTCTGAAGGTAAAAATATGTCAGGGTATACAAGTCATAGGTCACTGTGTGAAGACATCTAACTTTGAGCCAGATACTAATAACAGGAGCATCTCGGGTGTGTTTGGGACCATTTACAGAATCACCAGCTGGCAGTTCCCTCCTAGCCTTTCCTCACAGCATAGGCATAAAAAGCAGATATAAAACCATGTAACTGATTACAGTCACTGCAGATTTGAAAGTGATCCTATGCTCCAGGCTGCTAAAAGCTGGTTTGAAGAGCAGCTGTGTTTATAGCCCTCTCTGACCAGACAGTATTTAGACACTACAGAGTTATTGCATTAGAGGCAGAGGAAGAACTGTCACAGTATTACAATCTTGCAAGGAGAAAAGGCAGATGAACTAATCAATTCCCATAATTGCACAGAGTTTGCGTTGTAGACCAAACGATACACAATCCATACACCAAGCTTGTACAGTCTCATACACAATAAACCAGGATGCCCACAGGATCAAGTATAACTTGGTGGGTTTAGGGAGATATTCCAGTCAACACAACTCTGAGAGGCAGTAATCAATGGAATAAATAAAATTATGAGCAGGCATCAAATTACTTCAAATACCAAGGAATAGCACAGGAGACTAAACCTTTATTATGTAGCAGCCACCTTGGAGAGGATGCGTAAATAAAACCAAGTGAAAAAGGAGATGGCACACAAGGCAGAAACTCTATAGAGCTCAGCATACCTCAAGATCTCATACAGAGCATCGATGATACGACCACAGTGTCTCTGGTAGCTGTTCCCCAAGCAGCCTCCTCCTGTCTCCTGTCAGTGTTTCATGACAAGAGCATCTCCCCTTGTGCACATTCGTGTTGAAAGGCATCTGTACAGCACCAGTGTGCAGCACCCACTGACACAGGCCCTCACAACCAGTTTGTTAACAGTTGCACCCACAGAATCTCTTTTAGAAGGGGAATGAAACAGAAAAAGCCAACACTCACCAAATCAGGATTAACCCAAGCTACTCAGCCTATGAAACAGTGTGAGAGGAAAGCAAACTTCTGATGTATAATATTGTTGCCTTTTCCTGGTCTTAATTTTAAGAGCCAGACATGGTTAAGGGAAAAAGGGGTTTTACCTTGGTATTTATTTAAGCATCCTTAAGGGTGCACCACTTCGCCAAGGTGGAAAGCGCTGAAATGCACACACTATAGGTCACATATACAATTTATAAACCTTGTGAATTAGCATATCTATCAAAAATTCCCCAATGAGAAGCTTAAATGAATAGCATGATATCCCCCCATCCTAAGGAATTGCCCCCTGGATGGGCCTATCTTAGTTTGCAGGATGTGTTCTAGAAAGGACCTTGCTTTCTCAGGATAGCATAGGGCTTTCTGGCCTACCACTGGGAGGCCTCCAGGCTGTTTGCTTTCCGAGCTTAACGGAATATTAGGACAAGGCTAAATTATCGGGCTTAAGGAATTACAAGTATGCATGCTAAAAGCACTGAGGATACATAAAAGCTGTATAAAAGGGTATAAAAAAAGGCAAAAAATCATCATGGCATCAGTATGAGGCTTCACTGCACTTCAAGTTATAGTAAGAGCCTTCTACAAGCTACATAAGAGTCACATAAGAGTTGCTCCTAGAAGCAGTCGGTGCAGCAAGATGAAGTTGGAGTTATATCCAAATCTTATGGCTGAGGACCCTCATGAGTATGGATGTTTCCTTGGCTTCCTCTCCTTCTCCCAGAATACACAGACCAGCTTAGACCACCCTCTATGACTGCTCTGGGATAAAATCTTTACTTTTTCCAAAATACGGCTTCAGACTTCAGAGCTGTACCTACACACACGTGTAGAGCTGTCCACGAGCGCCTAAACCTGTGTGCACAGAAACACCACCAGATTCATGACAGTGCTTCTGCAAAGCCCAAACCATGGGCTGCGGCACACGTGTAGCTGAGATGAATCAGCACAGGTATGATTTTATTTTCATCACCTGAGGATCTAATGCTAAATGCCTCTTTGTGCTCATTTAAAACAAGCTGAAGAGACAGGTTACAGCTCCCAGGAAAAAGCACATGCTTATTTAAAGACAGAGCAAGCTCCTCCTCATTCTAACAGCAGAACCAGGGGCTGCACTGATATCACTATCCTTGAACTTACCCTTGCCTGAATCATCTCTGAGATGGTTGAAGCTGACAGGTTGTTTAAAATCATTGCCCATGGATTATATTCAGAGGGAGCTTTAAAATATTTTCTAATTATTTTTGCTTCCACTCCACCAAACACTGTTAATCAAGAGCTATTTCCAAAACACACTGTATTGTAGCAGTGCTATACTCCACAGGAGAGGCACCAACTCAGCTGGACACCTTCCAGCTTCAGCTGTCAGATGACCAAGGTGTTCTCATTCTTAGAATAAGGTGCTCTTTACGGGCAGGGAATTTACATTTTTTCTTTATTTATGCAAAATGCAGAGGGGAATGCCTGGCTGTGGGGAAATTAAGCTGCCTGGCAGGATTTTGCATTTTGATGACCATTCACTATCAGTGATATAGGTAAGACTTCATTTATTCCTTGTTTCATTTCCCACAGTGTTATTTTTTCATGTTGCACATGAAGACCTAACCTGTGCTCTCCCTGTGTGGGTGTGACAACATGCAACACCCAACCCCTTCCCATGAGTGCAGTAGGAGAAAATTGGAAGCAATTTTGCAGCTCCAAAACCTTGTGATCCAGCTCTAAGTCTTGCACTGGTTTTTGGCTAGCTCTGTGTCATACATGTCAGTTTGTTTGCAGAGACTTCACACTGCTCCTGATTTTCCTCTACTTTGCATTCCTACTTTTTTTGCATCCAAAGCTCAGTATGGGAAAATGTGAATACAACATAGAACAAACCTTCATGCTTCAAACACAGAGTTACCTGAAAGTACCACAGCAAGTGCAAAAATTAAAACAGATTCTAAAGAGGAAAAAGAAAAAAAAACCCACAAAGGAAAAATTTCAGGTTTGTCTAAAAAGTGACCCTTTTCACTGTGGAAGGCTTCACAGATTAAAAATAATTTTCACAATCCCCCTAATTTAGATTTGATAAAACATGAACTTACCTATGTTTCAGTGCTTTGAAGCTTCATCCTGAAAAATGTGGGGAAAGTTTTGAAAGAAGCTTCACCATACCTTCGTAGTTTACATTAGAATTGTTATCAATGTGTAGAGACTGTATATAAGTAAATAGGTTAAAAGTACTCAATAAAATAACTTCAGTAAAAACGGCACAATTTACTCCAGAATGCTCTAAAAATTAATCAGTTTTTAAATAGTTTATTTTCAAAGCCTCCAAACTGTTTTACCAAAATAAAATCTTTAATTTAATCTTTCCTCAGAAGCTTTGAAAACTTACATTAAGAATTTCAAAAGCCCTTTAAAAAAAAAAATAAAGTAATAATGTACTAACACTTCTGCTAGCTAACTAATTTATCAGGCAGCAGCACTGAATCTCATGAAAAGAGGTCCAAGACACTAAATGTGTTCTTCAATCTGGATTTTCCCTCAGCTGTTTTCCATCCATGGCTAGGCATATTTTCCTGATCACCATGGTAGGTAAAGAGATCCCCAGTTCACAAAAAAAACCCCACCCAAACCAAAAAGACCCACAGCAAAGAAACAAAAAAACTCAAATCACATCTTGATCCTGAAGATCCTGAACTGTTCCTATCTGGAGTGCTTGTTCAATTTTACAACTACATTTATTTATTTAAAGAGTGTTTTCACACTGGCTCTGCTCCCAGGCATGTTTAAACAAGCAGCAGCACGCGGTGCCAGGACACAACAGAAACGTGTTCTATAGACAAGTAAACAAAATACCCAATGGCTTTAGCTGCCCACGCCATGAAGGGATTTTGAGCAAGTCACTTCAAATTACGTTTCAGTCTCTGGACACAAAGCAGAGTTGGTTTAGAGTTCTTTGGCTGTGTTTTGGGTTGTGTTTTTTTATTGCTTTGGTTTTTAAGCTGTTGGCTGGCCCACACTTGCCAAAGATGTGGGCTATTCATTCTGTTCCAGCTTAAAGGCTCAAACTGGACTTGATTTCAGGAAGAAGCACATGGTTCATAATTTCGCCTGGAAACACAGCGAGCCATCTCTACCACATGTGGCTTGTGTGCCCTGTGACTGCAGGCAGGACCAGCCACCAGCAGAACCAGCCCACAGAGACTGCCTTTGAGAGGCCCTCATCAAACACACCACTGGCTGGGTGTCAGCCACAGGTGGGAACTGCAGGCCTCGGGATGTCAGTCGGTCCAGTCCCACTGCAGCTAGGTTAAGAAAACTCAGACAGGAAAACGGCATCTTTTCCTGAGAGCCAAGGTTAGTCCTCACCACAAATCTGTTGGCAGTGACATGGAGTGACACCCCAGCTCCTCCCGTGCGGAGCTGGAGCCAGCCTGCAGGAAGCGGCCGCCTCCGCGGCGGGCCTGGGCAGCTGCTCCCAGTGCCATGGCTATCCATCCCCAGGACGCTGCAGCAGTAATTTTCCTGTTGTGCAGGCAGGAGGGAGGAGAGTGACCCACATGTGGCCCCAACAGAGATCACAGCCTCATCAGCAAGAGCTGAAAACACTGGCGAGCTGGCACCGCTTCAGAGCTACAGCCTCCCCCCTTACTCTTTCCTCCACAAACACCCTCCCTGAGTCATGGATCAGCACAAGGGGCTCCCCTGCATCCATCCATAAACTCCTCCTGAAAGACCAGCACATCTTGGCCTGGGACCAGCTATTTCCCCCACCACTGGCATTTCTCCTTGCTTTTGCACACATTAGAACAATCCTTTCAAAATTTCTTGTCTTAAAAAATGGATTCCAAGTCTTGAGATGATTCTGCCAGAGAACACCAGTAGCCCAGAGGGCACCAAGTACAGCAGCCAGAGTGAGTTACCTGCAAGGAACACCACTGTGGCTCTCTCAGCAGTACCCAGGAGACTGCATCTACCCACCAGCCCAGCTGGTGAACCGGCCCTGCCTCACCACAGCCATGATTCTGTGCTTCCCGAGGCTAGAGGTCTCAGCAGCTGCCGCTGAATCCTCTCTAGAATAGCCATTTCAACCTCAGCTCCATGGTGGAACATGCTGGCAAGGAAGGAGATGAAGGTATTGCATCCTGGATCTAGTCCTCCAGCACAGCTACTGGCAGCACCACAAGACACCTCCCTACTGCTTCTGTCGAATTTTTTTCCTATCAGGCCCTGCCTGCATTCCATATCAAAGAAAAAAACCCTACTCCAAACCTGGAGGAACTTCACTCCCAACCCTTTCATTCTTTTCTCTGCACTCATGTCTCCATCTCACAGGAATATTTACTGTTTTGACATTAACTTGCACCAAGAACCAGGAGGCGTCTGACAGCATTTTGTCATTGACAGACAGCACAGCCTTCTCCTCTGGTCCCTATTTAGTGAAAAACAATTCTTTATATGAGGCAAACCACCACAAGATGCAGTATTTAGAGCCTAAGTGTCACATTAGATGGGAACATTAGGATCTTCTGCTGTGTAAGATTTTGGCACCTCCTCACTTTTATGGTTCAGAACTGTTGACATGATAAAATAAAACCCCAAACTGAGGTTCAAGATGTTTATTATGGTGAGGAAGAGAATTGTATGGTGTGGGAAATTTCCAACACAAATAATTATGACCATTATTTTGAGGCATGACCACACTGTTCCATATTTGCAGTCTGGGTGTGGCTAGATTTTGCTTCATGGCAGCACATCCATCAAACCTCACTGCCCTGTGCACAGCTGTGACACTGAGGGGGCTCACATTGACTGCACCGGATTCAGAGCCCTATGGCAAGTCACAAGCATCACTGGAACTAACACGACAGAGGAAAAAGTCATAGAGCACCATGACAGAGCATTTAAAGGGCTGGGCAATCATTAAAGGAGGACAGAATTGACTGGAAAAAAAGAAGTCTCTGAAGGACAGCATTTCAGTGGCTTTTCCCTGCACCCCCTCAAGTCCCAAAACATATTGTGATTATTTTAGAAGGTATAGTACTACTAATAGTCGTGCTGTGGCCAAAACCAACAACATATTTGTTCCTTCCTAAGGTGTTTGCACTTCATCACTGAGCTGACACTTTTCAGATGAACTGGCTTTTTATTGTGTATTATTCTAAAGCAGAGTGTTTTGCTAACTAATAGTTGCTGCACATAGAGGTTTATTACTGTAGGGTTGCTCACAAGTACCTGATTTTAAAATAAAAAGGAAGTGGATTATATTTTTGATGAGAGTTAAAAAATATTATTAGAGCTTGGAAGTTCAAAATAAGTCACGTTAAGAGTGGTTTGCATAGCAGCTTCAGGTACTTACTTTAGGGCCCACAGTTATTTCGGTGTGGCACTTTTATTCCAGCCAAAAAATAGGAGAACAAGGTATATGAAGCCTAACTAATCTTTGACATGTCTCTAAAGGTAAGCAATGCACTGACATGAAATGCCAAATTTGAGGTCTTCTCTAAATAGTTTCATTTAAGCCACTCTCCCAAGTCTACCAGCTCTTGCCCCACCTGCCTAAAAGTACAAATCTTACTTGTGTTTACTGGTGCCTCTCACAGTAGCAGAGTTGCACTGTATTCAAGTTTTGAATCTTGCAAAAACTTTTACTGATGTGTTTCACTTCCACCTGACAGTGACCACAGCTGGGCAAATAGCCAAGTCTTTGGTCCAGCACAAACCTGAGCAATCAAGGAAATGCCATTTCCATTGACTCAAAACATGTTATTAAAAGGCATCAGATGTTTAATGGCTTTTTAAAGTGAGAACTACCTCCAGCTCCTCCAAGAGTTCTCTCTTTGGGTTATTTAACTATATTGAAATCTTGTTGGATTTTTTTTTTTTTTAGTGGGGATTGTGGTGGAAATGGGAATAAATAGAGAAAAGGAGAGGCTGTTTGTTCTTCATTCTAAGTTTAGATCAATGCATCACTGAATTTCAAAAATGTCAAGATGTTTCAGCATTTCTGTAACATTTTATTCTGATGACACTGAAGCAGAACATTCACACTTTTTAAAGTAATGGCTCCGTTCAGCAGAAACAACTTGTAAACAACAACCTGAAAACTTCAGACACAAGTAATGGAAGAGTTGAACAGAGACTTTCCTGTTCCCCAGAACAGGACCAAAACTCCCACAAACAAACCAACCAATAAAATCCCACCAAACAAAACCCAACGTCATCATTTAAGTATATGATAACACATATGTGTACAAAATTGCACATAAGTGCTACAAATTGGAAGTCTAAGGACTTCTAGAATAAAGCTAAGTGTGATCCAATTAATTATGATGAAAATCCAAGCATCTCACAGTACAGGCGTTCCCAGATGATTATTGGATCCATGGCATCATTTGGGAAAAGAAATCCCATCCCAATGAAAAAACAAAGCAATATGGTCCCTTTTCAGGAGTTTCATGCAAGTAAAAACAGGAAACAAATATCTTTCACACACTGCCCATTTGAAAGCCTCTATTTGCATTATGAAAACAATGACATTCTGCACTGAAAAAACACTCCCAAGTTTTTGTCATCCATCATATTTCCTCATAAAATTACAATGACCAAACCAGCAACTTTCCAACATCCCAACTCTGCAGTTCCCTATAATAGGAACACCTGGGTGAAAAGTTTAAACAGACCATACGCATCATCTGCTCCATCCAGTTATCAGAACATTTTAAATTTAATTATTGGTCCATATTGCCTCTTTCCACCTGCTCACAAGTCCTGGAAGCTCCCTGTGCAGGTAAAGTGCATAGCTGCACTAATCCTGCGTTGCACTGCTCTCTGCGGGAGAAGGAATGCTTCCAAAGCTAAAGACATGGTGGAAATGGATAAGTTATGGAGCCTGGGGGGAGTCTCCCCCTTTTACCATCACTCACCTTGAACAAACTAACCTGAGCATTTAAAGGTGTAAAGCAAACATCTACTTTACACCTATAACTGGGGCCTACCCCTCCATTGCCCCCTGAAATAAAAGGAAGTGATCCCTCCTGTGTCTGGACACCTAAGCATTACACTGACTTTGCTCCAGGTCTTTTATCTATTTCACTCCCCAGAAAGCAGATACAGAAGACATCAACCAAACCTTCTGCCTACACCTCATAGTCCAGAAAACGTGACACTCCCAGAGCAGTGACACGGGAGCCTGAGCTCTCCTTTCTACAGAAATAACTACAGCAAAGGAAGCAGCTCTAACCTTTCTGCCACGCCATGCTGCCAGCACACCTCAGCTTTAACCTTCGAGGTTTCCCCCATCCCTGGCCATTCTGCTGAGGCTGCCAAAAAGGGTGCAATTAGTGTCATTTGTGATGGCAGGACCTGGAGGGCTGACATATGACCCTTCAGAAACTGGACTGTACCCAACATTTCTATTTCCCCAGGCCATTAAACAGCTGTCAGAGTGCTGACCTATAATTCCTCCTATTCCATCCCATGCAAATTCCGAGTTGGTGACAGAACATGGCAGGCTCTATGTACTTGCAGTCATCCAGGTGTCTAGAACAAGGAACTGTCTAATCCATGGGCCAAAAGGATTTTGCAGCCAGAGATAAACACACCTCTCCAGTTTCCAGCCAGCTATAGCTTCTAAGGCAGGCAGTGTTCTCTCCTGCTTTGTACAAGGAAGGAACTGGTTGTTCTTCAGGAAAGATGTCAGGCCCACCTGCCACCACCTACCAAAAACAGATTGGTCACCTTCAATTCTGGCAGAAATCTCTCCTATCAACAGTATGTTTAAATGGCTTTCAATCCCTTGAATATCAGCCTGGCGTGGGAAATTCTTTCAGGCTGGGTGATAGCATCATTTTAATGTTGATCTTCACAAATGTAAAGAAAAATAAATCTGCATTTACTTGGCAGTGATAAAATGCCTTTTAGATCACAGACTTCAGCAGCAGTTTTTTCCCAGAAAAACTCAAAGCATAACATCTTAAGTAAGAAATTCTCTTAATCTCCTTTTTTCTTTAATTTATTTGTTTAAACTCAGTCGTTTTTCCTCTTCTCATTTCCATATATTTTATTCTTCCCCCCCCTCTTCCTTGCATACCCACCCTTTACCATACATGCATACGATATGTTTGTATTAAGGAGGACTATAATACTTTATCTGCATGTTGGATGGTAAGACCCACTTCAGAGTGCACATTAAGACTGAATTGTAAAAATAAAAAGAAAAGAAAGTCACCTCATAACCTCTCCCTTTAACCCACTTCTAATTCTGCCCTATTCCCTTTACTTCTCCTCTCTTGTCTGCTGTACACAACAGGTATTCCCCATGGGGGTGGATACTGCAATAGCTGAGAGAGATGGGAAATGAAAGCCTGTTACCTGTTTTTTATTTATGGCCTGTAAAACACAACACGTGGAGTTACACAAGAGACCCTGTGAACAAGGTGAGGGCCAGTTGCTTTATACAGCATGGAAAATTTCTGTTTCTTGGAACTGACAGGTCAGCTTGGAAGGAAGTCAGCCCTCAAGGTCTTTCTCTCTCTTTAGGGCTCATTTGAAACACCAGCTAACCCAGAAGGTGCTGCCCAGGAGTCAGGAAGGCCAAACAAACAGATCAGTGTAAGGCACAGCCTCAGCTGCAGTGATGTTTCCATTTCTTGCCTGGCCAGGCACCCGGAGGTGGGGTCGTGTTGTCAGACCACTATTTCCTCAGCTGCCAGGCTCAGCAGTCTGGAGATTTCTGCTAGAGAAGCACAGCTGGGTCTGGCAAGCAGCGCTTGTCCCAGGGTTAATATATGCCTGTGTGCCTCCCCTGACAGACTTGGGAAGCCAAGGAGAGAAAACCTGAGAACTGTTCCAGAATTAGATCAGATGGCCCTGAGCCATCTTCCCAGTACTAGGTGCCCAGAGAACAGGGGGAGAGTCTCAGATATGAATTTCACACTGGTGGGCAGGTCCAGCACCAGCAAGGGTGAAGAGAAAAGCTCATTTGCACTTCTGCTCCCCTTCCCTGTTTGCCTCGTGTACCATCTGAGTCTATTCTTTCTGCTTTGTTTTCCCTCCTATACCCAGCAGTGCTCTGTTTTCCCTCCCCTCCCAGCTCCCCATACGCAGTTCAGCTCCAAGCTGCCACTCAAAAGGTTGACATTTCTGAAAAATGTCCAGATACCTCAGCTATTTCTATTCTGCCTGGCATAATGTGAAAATCTGAGTCAGCTGGCTGTGCTCTGTCAGGGTTTTTGCAGCCATCGTCCTGCCTCTCAAAAACACCCACCTAATTTTGGAAACACCAGTCTTAACATTGGTGCTCCTGATGAGAAGCAGAAAAACACACTCAGCTTAATCCCAGCTGCAGAAAAGGATCCAGAGAAAGAAAGATGCCTGAATATGAAAAAAAATACTAGCTCCTGCTCACTTACAAACATTTTATGTAGTTTTTATGGGAGGAAGACAGAAGCCTCCTGCCAAACACATTGTCTGGGCATAATTATTCCTCTCTCCTCCTCCACTTGCCAAGCTAACCTCCTTCTGAATCAGGCCATAAGGAAGGAATGGAGCCAGACAGGACTTCTACACATTTTGGCTCGACATACTGCAAGTGTAAGCTGTCAGGCAGCACTGTAGCAGCAAAAAAATGTTAGTGAGTAGTATGGGAATATTAATAAGCAAGAAATGAACTTTAACATCTGTCACAAAGCATCCTTCAGAACCACAAAAAAAAAAAAAAACTAGAAAAGAAGAGAAGAAAACAAACTAATCTGCTGTTCAGGGCAGTACTCAGTCATCCTAGAGGGAACAAATTTACCCCAGGCCAAAAGCTTCACCATGACAGTGGCCATTTGAAGTGGCTAGTAAGGCTGAGACTTGCAAAATTGCTTTAATTCTGCTGCCAGTGACATCAAGAGTAAACTACAGATAGGTTTCAGTGAAAAGTGACATAAATCAAAAAGAAGTACTTTCAAAAAGCTCAATTTTATATTCTAGCTCCAAAAGCAATAAAAACCCATCCCAATCCCAAACCTCAGCTCATCCTATTTCCATGCCACGGGATTAGCTCTACCTTTGCTATGCCTTGTCAGCATTTCTCCAATTGCCCTTAGAACTCTGCTATTCTGATGGCTCTGTACACTCCTAAACTGTCTGTCCCAGGACTTCACTGCCTTAAAATCCTATCAAAACCTGCTTCTTCAACAGCATAAATCATTCCTTCTTTACTGTTTGCCACAAAACACAGTTTGGTCCCTTTCTTTTTGCAGGGACTTCAGTGGAAAGCTGCTTGTAATACCTGAAAACTGTAAAGGTTGGGATCACTTAGCACTAAAACAATGTGCACCAATACTATGGTCTCACATTCATATCCCCTAGAAAACAGCAAAATACAAGCAGCAATGAATTCAAACCTAGACAGTGAACCACAACACCTTTGATGCTTATAGATAAGAAAACTGTTGTGAAGTGCAATAGCAAGAAACAACTTTCAGAGGCCTCATGATGACCACCACCAGTCCCCCAATTTCTAGGCAATTAGTCTTTTTTACTCAGCAGCAACAAATAGTCAGCTACCAGCCACGAGGTATCTTTAATAATGGTAAAAAAGCCATAGTAAATTCTTTATATCACTCACCCTTCACAGCACAGCCACGTCTCCTCATTTAGTGGTGTGTCTGATATCAAGCCAAGTCTGCAAATGAAAAACTCTCAGCCTTGAGAGGAGAAATAGAAACAAGGCCTCTTGGAGCTACACCTCATCAGGTTAATGAGGCTGCCAAGGTGCCTCTCTCCTGGGCTGGTCAGGTGTGCTCTGGTCTTTTCTCACAAATCTTGTGAGAACTCTTCATCCCCAGCTAACTATTCTCTGTGGTTTACAACTGCAGTTGAAACCACAAGAAGCCTGTGTACTGTTTCCAGCTTGGTTGTGGAACTTCTGGTGAAGAAGTGTATTTTTTATCTTGGAAACCCTGTCTTGAAATCAGAATCAGCTGTGAACCCTAATTCAGTGTTAAATTGTGCTTCATTGTCTTTTTCTAATTAGTATTATCACCTGTCTGTTATCAGCATATCAAACAGATGTTGTCCGTCATCAAAAGTGCTCCTGCCTTGTAGTTTCATTAAGGTAGGCAGGAGAGTCTGCCATGTATTAGCTAGGGAAAAATCAGGAAGAAACTCAGGCCTATAGTCTAAGCACAGTGCTGGGGATGAAGCTCTGCTATGCTATTTTGAACTTAAAGTAACATTTTCATATCATTGAGAAAATCAGTTAATGTCCCTGAACCTTCTCTTCTGGAATATCATCTCCATATTGAACATAAAAGCCATTGTCCCCAGTTATCCATCCCTGCAGGGGGGACCATGTTTGCACAGTGCTTTGTAAACCTATACTTTCAAGAATTACCTGCTGGCACCCGAGTCAGAAGCCATAAGTCATTCCACACCCTCCAACTAAGAAATTGGATTCTACTGACATCCCTGGGAATGTTCTCTCTGGCTTGAAGCTGTTCTTATTTAGGTATCGTAAGTGTGTCCTGTAGCCAGTATTGTTTTGTGGCCAACACTATTGCTGTAGCTCTATAAATCTGCAGACACTCTGCTGCAGGAGTGTAGTGCCAAAAAACTGCAGAGTTCTCTGCTCTGCTTCCAGTTTGAGAACACATACAATACAGCTAGGCAGATGTGGCATCCTGAACACCTGATAAAACCTGGCAACTGGAGAGGGACTTCTGCATGTCTCTCAACTGTAATGATTGTTTTCATCAAATGAATGAAAAATAAACAGGAGATGTTGCATATTAATACTTCTAGGACCTATACCCAGAAGAGGTATAGTTGGCAGTCACTGAGGGTGTCTGTGTCTTCTCAGTCTTCCTTTCCTCTCTTGCCAAATCAGCTACCAGGTTTACTCTCCTCTGTGGCATGGAGAGGGTAGCAGCATGCTGGGGGGCTGCTTACTGCAGGAAAAACAGCCCCTTCACGGAGCAGAACAAAGAGAACATCAACCCAAGCTGATGGGGCCAAAGGGACTTCACGGTGCTGCAAAACCCACCTTCCCATCTGTGCAACAACTGCAGGAGAGAGCTGGGAACCCCAGGGATGCTCTCTCTTGGCACCCTCCCAGGCTCTCAGCTGGCTGCTCTGCTCCTCCTTGGTGTGAATGAGAGAAACTGGCTTCAGATGCTATTCTGCCTCTTGCCAAAACCCTGCAGTCTGGCAGGAAGGGAGGTGCTTTAGCAGGGGGAACTCAAATTTATTCAGTACAATTCAGCCTGCTGCAGAGGATAGCTCTTGTAGAGCAGGTGGCAGCACTACAGTGACAGCAATACCTACAATAGCTCTGCAGCAATAATTAGCATTATGCCAAAAGCCATACCATGGCCTCTCCTAGGCCTGTCTGCTCCACTAACCACTGCTCCCACCCACAGCAGCTGCATCCCCATCCCACCACCTGCTGGAGGCCAGGTGAGCAAGTTTGTGCCAGTCTAACCCCCAGCCATTCCATCTTCCCCAGCGCAGCATCTGCCAGGCAGGACAGCATTCCTCCCAGGTCAGGTACTAATGCATAGCAGCAGTCGTGTCCGTGGAGCTCCCACCTGCCTGAGAAGATGGAAGGGGAAGAGGGTGGAGAGCTGCCAGAGCTGTACTGACACCAACTCCATGTGTCATGTGCTGTGGCCATGGGATTTTGCCCTTGGGCTGGCTCTTAAGTGACTGCTCAGCAGGAGTGGGCTACTGTCTGGCCTTGCAACTCACAGCACAGGAGGGGAGCTGGAGAGAGCGGCTGTTCCACTGCTGAGATGGGGACGGTGGGCTGTTATTATTTATGTTGTGGTGCTGCCTAATATGTTCTGGGTGCATTCCAAAGGCAGAGAGAAACATGGGCCCTGCCCTGGAGAGCCATGCATAATTGAAAGAGCAGTCAGTGCATTATCCAAGCTGCGGGTTCTCTGAACAAGACATCCCTCCCATTCAGAGGATTGTTTGAGGCTGAAGGGAGTGCTGGGGATCGTGCAGACCACCCCAGCTACTGTCATGGACTGGGATTTATTTAATCTTCCCAGAGCAATGGCTGGAAGCTTAGAAGAGATTCCACAGTGTCCCCTGATAGTTTGTTCCAATTGCTGTAACTCTTCTTGGAATGATGAGGTTTTTTCCTAATATTTATACTAAATGTTCCCTGCTGCAGCCTCAAGCCATAACAGCATTTTCTGTCATTTTACTAATGAGAGTATTTGATGTGTGCTCTTCCTCAGAACATCCCTTAATATATCTGAGCACAGCCAGCCTGTCTCCTCCGTGGTACGAACTATCCCAGGGCTCCCAGCATTTCCTCAGAGGCCACAGCACTTTCGTGGGTCAGTGCACAGCTCCAGTCAGCTCGCCTGTCTTCATCTCAGCTGGTACAAATGAACACTAAACACAGAATCTTTCTCTGACTTTCTTAATAAGTTCCACATGGCCAGTGCTCTCCATGCCTCCAGCATTCAGGCCCTCTGAGCTCTTTGCACACCATCACTTAGGAGCCTTCACGACCATTGACACAGTGAGGGACTCTTGAGTTGTAACTGGGCTCTTTTGTTACTAATGCAGAGAGATAACTGGGGGTCCACAAGGTGCTCCAGAAAAACAATGGTGAAACTCAGACTGCATCCAGAAGTGCTGTGGGTGGACCATTATGCCACACTCCCTCCATTCTGCTGCGCTCATTTCTCTGCATAAGGATGAAGAAATGCACTGTGATGTCCTGCTCACATAAACCTGAAAAATCAAACTCTTAGACAAAGCCAAATAAACTCAGAAGCAGGTTCATGACATTATTCATGAACTGGGGAAATACGTTTTCTCTCAATTTCTCCTTGTCTCCTGTAGGTAACAGGTAAAAGCATACATGTTGTGGTCTCAGCAGTGAAAAGCAAATTAATTATTTATTGTGATTCTTCCTGGGTAAAGCCTTTCAGAACCGTTTTCTAATCTCTGGTGCACCAGTGAACCCCTGGAAAGGAGCTCTGTTTCTGGGAGAATTGTGTAGCTATGCAAGACCTTTTGTTGGTGTCGGAGCACCCAGAATCCTAATCCCCTCTGAAAATATTGATCATCATTAGCAAACAACTGGTTAAAGTGTGCAGCAGCTGCCTGGGTCTTCTGCTCTGGATACAGCTACCTGGAGTAATGAACAGCAAAGACTAGACAGATGAAACCAACCATTACTTGCTGGTAATTTATCTTGATAGACATAAATCAATGAGAAAAGAAAAAAAAAAAAAAAAAGAAAGGAGAACAAAATAGAATCCAAGACAAAAGATCTGTAAAGAAAGAGCTTTTTATGAGGTTTCAGGTGGCCTTCCTTAATCCTGACTCAGAGAATTCATGAATATTCCTGACTCTGGGAGGACAGAGTTATGTTGCATAATGTTATTCTCTTTGAATTTTCTCTCTGAAATGCATGCATGGACTTCATTGATGTTCTGGCCTCGCCACAGTGTTTAGTACTCATACAAAAAAGTATTTGCTTTTGTTAGCTTTACCTGGCTTCTCCTGGGGTCCTGAATCACATCCTAGTCAAGCTTATAGTCACTCAATCAGGAATAATCAGTGACTTTAAATGACCATTAGGCTTAAGTATTTAGGAAGAGCAGTCAATTAATAATCAAGATCTAGAGGATATTCCCTCAGTTTATTTCCAGAGCCTGCTTTGAAATGCCCTGTGCATTAAGGGCTTACAGAGTAGCCTAATGATTAGAGAAGCATAATTCAAACCTAATGATTAGAGAAGTGTAATTGGTATCACAAAGCCTGGTATTTCTTCCCAGCTTAGTACCAATGTGTCCATGTAGACACTGTATATTGCACTTGGCTGAGCACGCCAGGTGAATCCCATTCTTGCCGTGCTGTCCTCCAGCTACAGAAGCAGGTTCATACCCCACAGGTCTGCTGCTTTGCCAGCTGCTGTGCACATCACCATTTGCAAAACTAAGTGTTTACACTGTGCAGTGTTTCACAAAGAAAACTAGACCTCAGCACATAATCCCAAACCACTGGCTTAACCTGGAGGAGACTGGAAGCCTTCAAGTGGTGACAGCAAACTACTTTGTGACCAACCACAATGGTACCATGCCATAATGAGGACACTGATCAAAGGACAAGTGGAAGAGGCAGCTGTGGCCACTCACAGAATATCCACTCAGAGGACAGGGAGAAGAGGAACCTTGTAGGGACCATATGTGCTGTGACATGGCAGGATTCCCGAAATGCCAAGGCAAATCAGACAGGCTGTGCAGTCAGCACAGCCAGCAGAGCCAATGCAAGCCTTCCACTTTGGAAGAGGAAAGCATGCTGAAGTTTGGGTAGCCCCAGGGCCAAGAGGTTGCAGCTGCCTCACTGATTTTGCTCTGGGTTAAGGCTGACAATTGCAAAAACACTCCACGACCTTGCTGTTCTTTGCAGGGTTTGTCACTCAAAGGCAGCATTTGGCTGGACTCAGAGGAAATCACAGACTCACTGTTTCAAACATGGGGAGAAAAATGAAAAGCCACAGATAAAACAACTGCTTCCATCAGCCTCCCTGACCCCTCAGGTGGAGACCAAAGCAAGTTGCTTCCCCTGTTCTCCTCACTGGCTCAGAGGATGGCCCTCACACATGCTATTAATTCTTGGTAGGGAGGAGCTCCTGAGGGACCTCAGGTGAAGTTGGTGGAAATCCAAGAAAAATCTTAAAAGTGAGGTTCAGCAACAGCTTTTATGCTGTACTAGAATGAAATGAGGTGTGTAAATCTTCCCTGGATAATGAGTTTATCCTTTGCTGAGAAGAGATCCCATCCCAGGTGAGTGCCTTCACCACGGGACAGAGCCCCAAGGTGCTGGAGCTTTTCCCAATCAGGCTGTAGCATTATTCTTTCCGTTTCCTGCAAGGAGGATGTCCCAAGGGTTCAAAGCAGGGAGTGCCACCCCACTGTGGTGTACAATGCTGGGGGTTCTTCTCTTCTTCCCTCCAGCTTGCAAATGAGAAACAACTCAATGAGAACTTTCCCAACAGAGTGTTAGTTGAAACTCCCCTGGGAGAGCTGGAGGAGAACATTGACAAATATTTAATTTGTGACTAGGCAGAGATGGAAAATGAGCACTGAGATGTTATGATGGGAACATATTTAGAGAGAGCATTGGGTATCTCAGGTATCTTCAGATCAAACAAGAAAGGGAGGTTTAACTGCTTCCTTATGTTAGGTGACCCTACCTTGAGGGCAGCAGGCTCAGAAGTGAGCCTTCAGTTCACTAAAATTCTTATTTGGCTGCTTAGATCCTGAGTGGGTTTTTTGAGAACATACAAACAAGTTGAAATAGGATGGGAATGAAACCCAGATTCCCTGTGTCCCAGGGTTCTATTTACCAGATTGTCATTCCTCGCAGACACAGTGCATGTGACTCATATCTACAGCGTCAGAAGTGAACCAACACACCCCAGTAAATGAAAGAATGTTTCCAGACCTACTGTGACCTAAAGTTCCTCAGGATTTCAGCCTCCCTAGGAGGGAAGGCAAGGCAAGGACAGACAATGTGGACAATTGTGCAGGAACATTCCTCATTTATCACAGAGAATCCTTCCATAAAATGATCAAATGTCTCAGAAATAGATGATTTACTCCTGACTAGTCACTCCAGAACTGTGCTTTTCTGTCAGAAGCCTGAAAACTTCTCTAATTCCTGGGCTAAACAGGTATTTTCAGTAGACTATAACAGTACTATTGACCAGTTCATGCCCTTCCATTTCTGTGCTGAAGTTGATCTTCAACTTAAACAGGTTTTAACACCCTGGTTCTGTGTGCCAGAACAACTGTATCCCATCATATCCTCGCCTTCTTAGGCAACTGACAACTTCCCTTCAATCTTTTTTTAACATTACCATCTCTCACGTCCCCTCTAGCCTGCTCCCTTCCCATTTTTTTCCACTTCTGTGGTAATCTTAAATTTCTTAAGCTCTGTTAAAAATTCCCCATTGTGACCTTATACCTTTATTGTTTCACTGAAGTTCAGACAGATGTGATGTCTCACATCTCCTTTGCCCAGATCAGTTATCTTATCAAAGAAAACCATGAAGTTAGTGATACATGGTTTATCCTTTATCAACACTTGCACTTCATCTCATTTTTCCATTTCTTCCTTGTATTTAATTATTGTTTCTTTCAATAATTGTTCTGATAGCCCTGTATGCCATGGCAGCCAGAGTGATCAGTTTATAATTTTCCAGATGGCTTCCTCCCTCCGTTTTAAGTACAGGTACTACATTTTCTATTCTCTAACCATACAGCACTACCTTTAACTTGATGAATTCGTTAAAATATTTTCTAACAAACTTACAGTTTCGTGTGCCAGGTCTCCCAAACTTGGAGGGTAAAGATGTTTTGCTGTTCCCCAGCACAGGTCAGTTAAACACCTTGTGTTTTCTTTCCCATTAGCCACTGCATTTTTTCCACATTCAGGATCTTTAAAAGGTACCTATTGCAAGTTTGGGTCATCCCTGGACTCCTTAAAGAAAAAAAATAGAGGTACACTCACCATTTGCTGCATTAGATCATTATTACTGTGTCTGCAAATCTGACTTGTCTCCCCTTCTGCTCCCTTATATTTCCTCCTCTCTGCTTTTAAAAGAAGAAGTAAGAAAAAACTCTCTGTATCTCCAACAAACTTCCTTTGCTGTCTGTTTGTTCATATGTGCTTAGGTCACCCGACATTTGTATTGAAAGAGAGTAGAAAAACTCCCAGAACAAGCAGGAAAAACTGATTCTGATTATCCATTCTGACAGGAAAGAAATGTTCTGGCTGCTGGCAATGCCTCCCTGGAACACTTCTGGCCTGTCCCTAGGGAGTGCATTTTTAGCTCTATAAGTTGAAACCAGTGTTATATTAGACAACTATTTAATTTCAGCTGCATGTGTAATAACATCCAGAAAAGGTCCTGAAATGAGAAATGCAAATCATACAAATAAGCTCAATCTCCCCATTTTAATTCCAGCTCCAGAATCTTTGAGAACACCCTGTCCCTTTCCCAACTTAGAAGCATTATTAGTAAGTGGCCTTCACTCAGTTCAGATGGGTGTGTTGCCAGATGTCTCCACAGGCAAGATTGCTTTCTAACCTCATTCTAATAATAAATATGAACACTGCTTTCATAATACCTTCCAGCATGGGAATTCAAAGTTTTTAAAATATGTTGAGCATTTTAACAGCAATGAAGAACAAATTTTGTAAAATGGTTTAACCTTGTAAGAGCAGAATAAAATTAACACTGGGAAGAGTACAAATATAAGGGGACAGCTTTGTCTTTCTGACGGATGACAACCTACATAACATCTTTGGACACACCTCACCTTTAATAGCCTTTTCCAAGCTCATGGTGGTGCTACAGAGATCCCTTCAGCCCGAAAAAAATATTTCCTGGAGAGCAGTTTATAGAAATGGGCTCCATGCAGCTGCTGAACAGCACATCTCCACCAAAACAAGGGAAAGTATCCCCTTTGCATTCTGCTATGGAAGTTTCGTTGCTTTCCTGCTACATTTTACTTACTGTACAGTGAATCCATTAAACTGGTGTTCGCTCCCAAGGTAGGCCCAGGTCTAGGAGATCGTCTGGCATGAGAATGTTCTTGCTCTCTGCCAGGCTTTTCCTGGATAATGAGCTACTGCAGTGATCTGGCTCTGAGTTCACCTGCCCTCAACATCCTTCAGTAGTGAAGGCCTGGCTTCTTCAAATCTTCCTTATCCTAAAGAAGGTGTGATGTGTGCCTAGAACAGCCTGGCAGAGGAAAGACTTTTTCCCAGCAAGGTGTGATGGCTCAAATTGACCAGACAATTTCTCTCTGTTGGAGGACAATGTGTGAATGAGGAGCAGCCCAACACCCATTATACCAGAAGCTTTTCACACTGACCCAATGCTTTGGAAATGTTGAAAGTTATTTTTTGGGCACCACAGCATTTGATGTCAGTGAACTGCCTCTCCTGCTGAAGGGAAGAAGTTTGGAGCCCTAACCCATGCTGTAAGCTGCAGGACTCCCAAGTCTGTTTGGTCTCTTGGATGTGCAGATGGGACCATGGGAGCTCTGGGAGCCCCAGTTCCGCACACAGAGGTACTTGGGAGATGCAGACCCTCAGTACCTGCCTGGCTTTCTGCCAGTCATAGTAGTAACCAGGCACAGATCCAGGGGAATTTAGCCTGTATTTCAGAGAGAAATTGTCCATTTAGATGAAACAGAGATTGTTTGTTTTCAATTAATCGTTGCTTGCCAATGAAGAAAATGTCTTGTCAGAGAAATCCCAGCAAATTCACTTTCTGGATTTCAGCAGAGAAGCTCAAAATCAGCTTGGATGCTCTCTCCCACCTCTGTTCAGAAAGCTCTTTAGCAGCCTTTGCCCCTGTGGAGGTCCATATGGGGCACATGGGCCTTGCTGCAGTCCGGTGGCACTGGAGAACACAGAGCCCATGGAGAGGAGACACATTTTGAAACTGGGTTGCGGTTTAGCTTCTCCAGCTCATTCCCTCGTCTTTTTTTTTTTTTTCCTGCAGCTTTTATCTCTGCCTTAAAACATCATTTTCTCTTCTATCTCCCTCCAGAAGCAAAGTGGCATGGCTGGTCTACTCTTTTCTGAGATAGCAAATTGGCTGGAGACCTCAAAAGTCAGAAAGTGTTGGCAGCTGCCACAATTTTGTCACAAGTTTCTAAAATCTGGTTTTCATACAGCTCCAGCAACCAGACCAATGTGATAAATAGAAATTTTCACTTTCTTTTACTTTTGATCCCACATGATAGTAGAAAAAAGATGTGATAATTGAATGGCAGAAATGAGAGAAAATAAAAAGAGAGAACTCCAGGTCCTGAGCCTGCTAGTACAAGAAGTAAGGCTTGCAAAGGTCTCAAAGGCAAGAACTTCATACAGTTTGTGCAAATAAACTGATGCTGAGTGATAGGGACACTTAGTTCTCTCTGAGGGGAAACTGTAGCAGGATTCAGACCATATTAGACACTTGAACATGGGTGAAAATCCACCAGACTCCATTAGTTCTTGTGCTTATGGAAACACTTCTTTTCCATGTCAGTGTTTTGAACTCAGTTTTCCCATAGCAAGAAAGGCAGATTTTCAATGTTTTAAACAGTCAGCAGTAAAGATGCTTGCTTTTTTTCCCCACAATGTCAGATTGAAGTATTCTTTAATAAGAAAAGATTTTTGTTGAGCTCAACAAAGATGCTTGAAAAAGGGAGATAATGCAATTAGAAAATATAAACTGAATATAACTCTCTTCCTCTCTTGGGGGTAATGGTTTTCTCTGCCTACAGGTTGTCCTCTCCAGTCATTTGTGACATCTAAGGTGGGCAGAGCATAAGCCATGAGTATATACCTTAAAAAATTTTAAAAAAATTATGAAAAGCCCACTGTGGCTTGGCTCCATAAAGAATAAAAGGTAACAAAGTCTCCAGACTTTGTTTTTTCCTTTAACACCACCCTATGGAAAATCACACCAGCTCTGTAGCACTTGTCAGTGCAGACTCCTTGCTTTAAGCTAGGCAAAGATTTGGTGCTGTGTGTTTGCCCTTTGAGTGTGGGAAAACACCATGGGGGAAAAAAGTGTTAGTGCTTTCCATTTCTTGCATTAATCCTCTCAGCCTGCAGAGTTATCATTATCATTCAAATAAAATGATAACAAACCCAGCCATCTGCTTAAAAAGCCCAGGCTGGTCATAAATCCACTGGATCCCTTAGATTTAAAAAAGGGGAAAATGCTTTGAAGCAAAGAGGCTCTTATGCAATGCCAGCCCCCTCCCTGGGAGTGCTGAAACCTTTAATCACCTAAGGAGGGGGAGATGCACCGAGGCCTGGGAGCCCCGTGTCAATATTATTCCTCTTACATAACATCCTGCTTTATTTGCTGATTGAATGGGCCTTATTTTTTTTTTTTTTTAACTGAACTTGCCCCTCAGAAGCCAAAAAAGCTTAGTGGTGAATTGCAATCTCTCCAGAAGAAAAGCAAACCTCACCCACAAGCAAAAACAAAACAGCATGACAGATTGAGATTTGCTATCTAAAACCAAACAATCATTAACAACAAATAATCCAGCAAAGAAGGCACAGCAAGCTCTGGGCACCTTCCTGACAGAGAAAATTAGGGTCAGCCTGGCAGGACAGAGACACCGAGCTCCTCCTCTCCCACAAAACTGAATTGCCCACTACATATTTTCTTTACCCTCCTGCAGGGAAAATGTTTTATTGATAAGGCCCCTCCTAGGCTTGTGATTACCCCCAGGGCTGAGTGAGATTTGAAGCTGGTTGGATTGACATCATGTCTAGACAGTCCCTTTCCTTGGCAAACACTCAGCGTACCTGAGAACAGACCAGTGAGTCCAATAATGTGCAAAACTGGGCAGGAGAAACCTTTAGGGACATGTTGGGCACACTGAGGAGGCTGCACAGAGACACTTGGAGGTGTGTGTAGCACAAGGAATCCTCTTATGTGGGTGCACTCGCAGCTCTGCCCTCTCCTGTCTGGGTACACAGCTGGGCCCAGGCTGACATCATTAAAGCAGTATCCATGTTTCCTGCAAGCAGACACACGAGCACAGCCATGCACACAGCAGCAAAGCTGCCCTTGACACCTACGCACACCAGGAGTGCCAATGGGGCACCGCCCCGTGTCCCCACAGAGGTGACTTGGCAGGGCTGCCTCGTACCATGGTCCACATGGCACCTCCAGCTCTCTGCCCTGGGCCTATTGCATGGGTATCTGAGCTGCTAGAGAAATCTGGAGGTTACAACCTGACGCTTTAAGAAAAGCAAACTCAGAACCAGTTTCCCTTAGAACACAGCAGCTCTGGATCACCTGCCCAAAGCTGGAAGGGAAGGCACTATATCTGCCTTTCAGTGAAGGCTCCCGTCCCTCTTCCAGCCCCCTGGGCTCTGATACATGTGTAGGGGCTCTCTCACAGTGGGTGAGATAGCAAACACCACATTTGTACATGAGAGCAGACCTGGCCTTTCCCTGACTCCTTCTGGGGTTAGTGCATCCACAAGGACGAGTGCTTGATCCATCAGCCCGGCACACAGGTCTCTCTTCAATCTCTGTTCCCTGGTACAAAAGGAGAGCGTGGAGACCTCGAGGTTCCTCCAGGACAGCCAGGCACTACTACTGCCCTTGCCATCTTTTAGGCTCACTTGATAAAGCTGCTGCCTGCAGACCAAGCCCATGCCAACTGAATTGTTGTCTGGGCCAGCCAACACCCACAGGGCCCAATCCCTTTTGTGCTCTCCCTCTTTGAACTGGGTAGAAATCATCTCTGTGAAAACCTCTGGTATTTTTAGGCCAGAGCTGAGCTGCCTGAATGGCTCATGGCTAGTTGCCTGCCTGCCCCTTGGGAATGGGGCATGCAGAAGGCAGGGAGGAAAAGGCATGGTCACACCATGGTGTTTTGCAGCCGTCCTCAGCTGCCTGGGTGCCGCAGAGAGCCTATAGGCAATTTGTTCCACAAATAATACAGACCTGAGGAATCTCTACATAAAGGAGGAATTCAAAGGTGGCTAAGAGCAGCCTTTGCTTAAAAGTGGGACAGAAGACCTGAGAGGAGCTTCCCTCTGGTCCTGGTTAACAGCTGGCTGGCTCAGCTGAGCATCCATCATGCAGCAAAACGTGATAATTGTCTTGCTCTGTGCTCCCCAAACCTGCCAAGTGTGGCCGATGCCCACTGTTAGCAAATCCCACCCTCATTATGTGCTCCCCATCCTCGTCCTTCCAAGGCGCCGGGCTCTGGAGTGCGCAATTAAGCACCCGCCATTGCGTTGCTCCTAGGCCAGTTTGTCATCGCCAGCATTTGTTTGGGAATGTTTGTTGGGAAGCACATGGTGGCAGGGTCAGTGGATGTTGTTGAGGTTTTTTCCTCTTGCGCCTGGGGGCCAGAGAGCTTTGTGCGTTTCTCAGTATGTTAAACTCAATTAAAAAAAAATAAAAAAACCAACATCAGGATAACTTAAAGCAGATGTGAGCACAAGCCTGAGACCCTTCTGAGCACAAACACAGCCATTTCACTGCAATTCCAAAAGGCTTTTCTGGCAAGCCTCCCCTCCATGTCCTACATTCTTTCATTCCAAGGAAGACAAACAATTCAGACTGGAGCAGCAAGGCACGTTTTTCAAATAAACAGGTTCCCTCAAACAGTTTTTGCCTTTGTGCCACCCCAATACCCTTATTCCTCTCTTAAAGGATCTTCTGGGATGATCTAAATGACAATTTGTGTCACACCTTCCATTAAGGTGTTCAAAGCACTGCACTCAGCCCATGTGAGCCTCTCACATGGAAGTGTTTTCACCTTCACATGCCAAGACAATATCTTAATGACCTGAAGTTACAGATGGACTCTGTTGTATTTCTAGACGCTAAAACTAGAAATCCTGTGGAGTCTTGCACTGCTGGAAGAGGAACATCCCTCGAATGTGAAGGGTACTACTTGCTGGTGACTGGGGAACCTTTGAAAAGCAGTTTGTGTGGTCATTTCTGCTCATCAACACCAGTTCTGTGGTTTTAAACAAATAAACCATATTTTACCTTAGAGGTCTTTCAATGGCTCAGCCAGAGGGAGATTTTTGGACAGAAGTACAGTCTATAACATGTTACCTGATTCCCTTGTTACTTTAATTCCATCTCTCATTTCTCCCTGTGTCCCTTAGACCAGCAGCTGCCTTGTCCAAAGTCACTCATCTCTTCCTTCTAGTTTCTAAGTTTCATGCTTACTTCACCAGCTACTTTTGAGTCTGGCTGTGACTTCTGTGACTAATTCCTGGACTCTGCTCCAGCCCTACTTGTGAGTTCTCTTCAGCTCCACGTTGCTCCACCTGTCTCTTGATGAGAAAAAGCAAGGCCAAGTCTGGGAGGATTTTAGTATTTCAAAGATTTGGTTCATTATGATTTCCATATCCTCCTCTATGAGAAAGAACAGAGGTTGTCTCTGAGAACCTCCGGAGATGGGTGGAGGCAGTTCCAAGATCTACACCTGGGATCCTGTTTCTCCTGGACCTTCCCCATACAAAGAAACAAAAGTGAGGGAGACTCAGCTCTAGCCTTCCACCCACAGAAAGCAGATAGCCAGGACTGGCAGTTTCCATTTTATATCAAGATTGTTTGAAGATATCCTGGGCTGCCCTGTGTGGTCAATTTGAAGAATTTCTTACAGCCTCCAGTCAAATGGCATGTACACTATTAAAATTGATTGTAAATAATACATAGTAGATGTAATAAATATAATAGCAGGTAGTAAATAATGAATAAAAGATAATAAAATTGATTATTTCTCACAGAATAAATAAAGAGGGATTAAAAAAAATGGAATGCCTTCTGCGATGTGAGGACAGAGGAATGGCTTGAGAACCAACAGCAGGTCAGTCCCTGGGTGAGCAGTTTCAAGCCATACCACTTTCTCCCCCACTACAACAGCTTAGTCTCAAGTTTCAAAGCTGGATTATTTAGGAAGACACAGGTACAGATGTGATGATCAGTGCAATGGAAGCCAAATTACTCCAGTGGTAGGGGTGAAGCAAGAGAAATGAGATGGCCTTCACAGCCCAGCCCTTACAGGAGGTGCTTTGTTGCATCCTCTAAGAACAGAAATATCTGCTTTGGCCTCCTAATAGGATTTTCATATTCCTCATGAGCTTAACATGGGAAAATATGTACAAAAATAAATCTATCATTACAAATCACGATGATGAAAAATCTTTAAATCTCCCAAATCCTTTTAAATCCCTTTACAAGATTCTGTATTTCTCACAGTAAGTTCCTTCAGTTAATTCTGCCCCTGAGTTAAGGTACCCAGAGGAGAAAGAAAAAAGCTGTGCTTGAAAAACATTTTTCTTTGACTGATGGACTTTGCAGGACCTGACAAACCAAGGGACAAGCACCCCATATCAAGGACAGCTGCATAAACTTCCTGAGCACAAGAAATTAATCATAATAAAAGGCTTTAAATTTTTTTTTAATGCAGTTAGGTACCAAAGAGAAAAGGGTTATTTCCCAGAATCATTCCTGTTTGGCATGGTTCCTGATTGCTTAAATGAAGAACTTTTATTATTGAGCTTTTCATAACCTCTAACCTCAAAATCTGGGGAATGCCTTACATGGAAAATACAGAACACAGTAAAATTGCAAGCATTCCTGGCTTTTGTGCTCCCTCACACCGATATTCCTTCCTGCTCTTCAGCAACTCACCCCTGGGCCTTGCAGGCAGCAGTGTCTGAAGGCTGCTCCCAAGCTGACTCTTGGCTAATAGAATTAATTCTGGAAGTTGGGTGGGACTGAACCAAGCAAAGTTAATCACTATTTAAGCCTACCCAGATTTGCCTCTCCTTGTATAAGATTGCGAATTGAGTGCTTAAGGATTTCAGGCTTCTCCCCTATTGATTGATGTTTCAGATATTCCTACTTTCACTGCTCAAAAGCTCTTTGCTGCCAGCATTGATGATGTGTTCTCTGTATGGTTCTGGAACACAAGCCCATTCTGCTGCATGGATGGAGAGGCCATGAGAGTGCAGTGCTTCTTGTCTGGAGCCAGCTCCACAAAGTGGCCTGGGAACAGCAGCCTGACCCTGGGCAGAACAGTGTCCACTCACCCACCAGGTTCCAACTGAAGCTGGTGCAGGAGGCAGGAGAAGAAGGGGGGGAAATGCTCTCCTGCTACCAAAATACAGCATGAGCACGAACACTGCAGTCACTTTACCTTTGTTCACCCCGAAATTTCAAGCAACAGGGAAATGCAACTAAACTGAGGATCAGACAGAAGGGAGTCCTGCCCTGTTCTGGCTGGGGCAGCACAGCTGGGATGTCATCAGCTGATGTTGGAGGGCTCATGGCAGCAGCTGCTCCTGAGGCAGGAAGGTCAGGAAGCTGCCTCCATCCCCATCTGCCAGAGCTCTGTCCTGTCCCAAGCTGTCACTGCATTAGTATTATTTCATCACGTACCAACACTGCCTCTAACTCCAAGCTCACCCCATAGGCTATACAGGCAGAAAATAAATTTTAAGGATACACTTGATCTGTGATGGCCTTTAGCATCAAAAACAAACATAAAGCTATGAAGTGCAAGAGGGGAAACTGATATTTGGGGATGGAGGAAGACTTACAGCTCAATTCTACAGGGCATTCACTCAGAGGAACAGTCCCTTTGAAATTATCATGCCAATCTGGAGGCTTTTCAGCAATTTCAGCTAAATCCTTTAGGCTTGTGCACACGGAGAGGTTAATTTGGTTTCAAGAAGTATGGATTAAAAGCAGAACAGTTATTCCTGATTAATTCCCTCTGTGAGCACTTCTATTTTGGAATAAAAATGCCTAAATGCCTAACTCTGAACCAACCCAACTCATACCCAGCCTGGTTTAGGTACATTGAAGTAAGTCAGTCTTTTCCATCTGACAGTGTTTGTAAAGACATTTGGTTGGGAAGAGCCAGGAATTGCTTCACAGGCAGTCAAACCTTTACTAGGTCAGAAAAAGCACCTTAAAATATGGGATATTTCCTAGATGAGACTCAGATATCAATTACATCATTAACAATTTCAGGTTAATTCTGTTCTCTTCCATGAGCCAACTTTTGATCTAACCCACAATAAGAACTTGACCACTGACTTTAGAGGAAGTTTTACCAAGAAGTGTAGGAAAACAATGTTACCAGACCTTCAGCAATGATTCCAGGGGAGTCATTGACGCAGGAAAGGGTGACAGAACTGACCCTTTATTTCCATGTAACTAGTTTAAAAATTGTCAGTTGGAAAGAAAGTTTTATAGGAGGGAAATCATTGAGTTGCTTGCAATTTACTTTTTTAAGCTAGAATTTTGTTTAATCTGTTATAACAAGCAGTGAAATGAAAACAGTGAGAAATCCAAACATTTCACCAGTCAGGAAACTAAAATTCCAGAGAGACCTTGACCACTGAAGAGCAGCTGAAAGGAACATTAGAGCACAGCCGAGAACAGCTGAAACTGGAGGTAAGGGATCAAAAAACTACCTGTGGGTTCAGGGGATGCTCTGGGGCCTTCAAATGGAAATATCTCAAAACTGGCCCCTGGGCTGCAGTGAAAGCATTGCCTCCACTCCTGCCTTCTGCTCAGGAGTGATGCCTGCACTGGCTACGTGCAAATCTGTGTTTCTCTAAATCATCAATTCTCCCCTGCAGGATGCAAACGCCTCCAAAAGGGAGCATGGCAGCTCTGTGGGTGCCTATGGCAACACTGCAGGGCAGGCTAAGAGACAAAGTAAAGGACAATTATCTAAGATGGAATATCTGGTCCTGTAGCAACTCATTCAGACAAACTCCAGCAAAACATCTCCCTCCTCCTGCCCTGCAGGCAGAACTTTCGCCTACCAAATTCACATCCCACTCTCACCACAAACTCTTTCCCAAAACCATGCCTTGCCCAAGCTGATCTCAGAGACACTAATCCTGAAAACTACCTTTATAAATCTCCACGTAGTGGATGAAGAAATGAGGAATTAATTACTTGACTAAAGTAAGTGAGCAATAATAAGGGAATCTTAAAAAGCTGGAAGTTTTAGTCCAAAGCATCTTTCAAGTTTCTGCTGTCACTCTCAGCCCAGCTTGCTGCTGTGTCCTACAAGACTTTGGGATTGTTAATGATCTACATCAATTTACAGTCTCTCAGGTCAGGAAGATTAGAATAAGAGGTAGATCAAGTAATATGAAAAACAAAATTAGGATCTTTGGGCAGTAGACACCATATAAATATTAGTCCCATTAGTTGCTGTTATTTACTGCTTGTGAAGCACAGCAGGGAACACAGAATAGGGCAAGGGGGGGGGGGTCACCAGGCTGCAAATGGACAGAGTTGCCAAGCTATAAATATGCTGATGTATTTTTACACTTGTTGTGGCAAAGTCAGGATGGTTGTTGTGATGCTGGAACATTGCTGGGGCTGTTTTCTAATTATAATTAGATTCTGTTACTTTTCCAGTGTCATTATCAGAGACACAGTCATGTGTGCTTGCTTTTAAATGCTACTGGCCCTGCTAATTATTCTGGGCACAAGGGAATTCCACAGGCAGAGGGGAAATAATTCCAGTCCCAGGAGCGCCTCCTTCAGATGGTGGGTACCACTCTGACACCATCACAGCCCACTGAAGGATGCTGTGACTGATTTTTGGATGCTGATTTCAGCAAGCACCTCTCCAACAGCACGTCTCAGGGGGCACTGGCAGCCTCTCTGCAGGTGCTCTTTCCTTGCCCTTACCTGCTGGTGCCCTCATGTCTGTAGGCTCTTTTGCACCTGTGGGTTCAGAGGCAGGATTTGAAAGCAAATGTACTGAAACATTTTCAGAATCCAAAAATAGATGACACCTGTCACTATAGAATGACTTGCTGAAGCAGCCACACTTAAACATCAGAGCATCTGATGCTGAAAGGGTTTTTCCATTGTTTCTTGGAGCACCATTGTTCTGCATCTCACAAGTACTGCCACAGGCACCTTCCCAAACAAACTACTAGGAGCTGTGCCCAGGAAAAACAGGACCTTTGTGGGTGTAGCTGATGTGCAGAAAGATTCCAGCTGAAAGCGCTAGAGGACTTACTGGAGCAGTTCCTCATCTACAAATCCACAGGAAAGTGGAATTAAATGATGGGACTTAACAGCTAGGGAGAACCACACTGCCTCTGCTTAATCTTCCTATTAGGATAACACAACCAAGACAAGGGCAGGAAACAGCCTACCACACTGATACAATACTTCAGGATTAATTTTTTCTGGAATTCTATGCTACCAGTGGTATTTCTGACATTGAGCAAATAGTAGGAAGAAAATGGAGATGGTTCTGTGCAAATGTGTGAACACTCCCAGAAGCTTTGGCCTCTGCAACTGAAATCTAAACACTTGTGGTCCACCAGGCCCTGCAAACTTCCCTGTAATCACTGAGATATATCTTTAGGTCTTATGCATTCCTTTATATTTGTGTCTGAATGAACTGTTGGAGCTTCAGAGGGGAAAAGCTTTCAAGATCATCAATGGTACTGCTTTTATCAGCTTCAGACTCTACTTTTCATGGTCTCTCTGTGTGAAAGGAAAAACTGAGTGACTCGACTCTTGCACTCAAAATTCCACAATAAGTATTTATGGTTTTCCCTACTTACACTGGCTTTATGTCCAGAAAACAATGTGGTAGTGCCCAGTGTATGTCTTCCTCAGCTCAGCATCAAGCCCTGAGTTCTCTTTTCCTTTTTATCAATAGCTCTTCCCCTTCCTGATGATGATTATGATACCTTTCAAACATTCATAGATTGTTTTAAAGTCACCTTTTAATCACCTTGTACAGCCAGGGCACATATACTTAGCTCCATTCATCTTACTTTATTTAGCTGCCATACTGCAAGGCAAGGGGCTCCCATCAAATAACCCTTCACCTTCCTGGGTCTGTAGGAATATCAATTACTCTCAGTCCCAGGGGGACTGGTCACCTCTGCAGCCCAGGGTGCTCCAGAGGTGTGGGCAGGCAAGGATGATGGAGGAGAGCACTTCACCCCACTTCATAGCTTGGAAATATAGGGAGACCATACAAAAGAATCTTTTTTGCTTTTAGGAATACTATATGCATCCTCTAAGGCAGGAAAGTTAATTAGCCTGGCTGCTCTGACAGTGTTTTCTCCTGGGAAAAAAAAACTTGCACTCCTTCAGTGATCAGAACTTTTTAATCCTGGTGCCAAACGCATTTCTCTGAATTAATATTGGTGGAATGAAAAAGCTTTCTTCTCTGCTTCAGCCTTCTCTCCCAGGATAAATCTTTTTGGAATTTGCTTTACATATTGTGCTTTTGAATGCTCTTTTGAATGTTAAAAAATGACTGTGTGAGAATGTCGCCTTCTCATTAACAAAATTTACTACATATTTTCCTCCATTGTTACCAGTACAGTTCCAGCAGTGTTAACAATGGGAACCCTAGAGCAAATGGTCTGGCACCAGCACTTGTCATCCAACTATGGCTGGTCAAAAATGTGTTTGAAAACTGGCCTTGTGTTTTTTTTAAGTGTGCTTGTTTTCAGTAAGCACTTCCAAATGATTTTTTAAAATTAAAAAAGAAAACAACCCAATATTTAGTTGTATTTTAATCAGAAAGATATTGAGGTGTTTGTGATTTTTGGGGGGAAAACCTATGGTGGTGAATAAAGGAAAGTATTGTATTCCATTACCTGCCTTTTTCTTGATTGGGGGGAGGAAGTTAACAAAAAGAAAAGAACAGGAGGCTATGGTTCTCTTCATTCAGAATGGAAGGAAGCAGTTTTTTAAATTCAAAATCACTAATAAAGTGGGAAAAAAATCACAAACCTTCTGATGTCTTTTAAAATTCATTCTAGTGTATATTCCTTCTCTTTGTATCACAGAGGAGTGTACAATATGGCCCATGGTGACAACAGTGAGCAACCAGGTTTTCAAGTTTGCAAGAAGCTTTCAACACCAAGGTAAGGAGCCCTCAGCTAAATTCAGCAAAGGCAGGAAATATTTAAATGTGTTTCTAGCACTGGTGGAAGAAGCATGGCAGCAAAGCTCTCTGGTGAAAGCTCTGCAGAGAGCCAGAATGGTACCCTTTGATATTAAAACTTAGTAATCTACAAAAGCTGCTTCCATTCATTGGAAACTACTGATACTTTTTTCTCTCTTGCAAATACTTAATTTCCTTTGTTACCACAAATCTCTGCTGTAACTAAAACACAGCAAAAGCACATGCTCTGAAATCCCTCAGCTGTGCTTTCCTATAGCCATGGAAACAGAGTTTTGCATGCCCAGGGCACGGTGAGGTGGATTTGTCAGGGTTTTTCCTTTTCCTTGCAACCTGTCACAAAGTCTGTTTGCTTCTTGTGAATATGGACTGAGACATTTTTTATTTCAACTCAGACCAGGGTCACACCTGGCCATGACCGATACTTGACTGGCCTCCCTCAGTGAACTGGTTTTTATACTCTTCTCGCAATGAATTTAAGTCATCAGCTGTTAATACTTCTGCAAACCTACTGCTTCCTTCCTGGTGTTAGATGAGGATTCAGAGGACCCAGTTAATACTCACAGCTCAATTCAATCTAAGAAGAGGATTTTGAGCTCAATTAGGTTGCTTACTGGCTACTTGTGAACCCGAGCTGGGACTAAACTGTGTGAGAACCTTCCATTGGGTCAGACTGAAATAACCCACAATACGTCGGCACACCAGAACAAAGGCTCTGCTCTGCTGCTGGTTTAATGCTCTACATTCCCAGTGGTCCTGTGGAGATGCCTGTGTTTGTATAAGAACCTGCTCATTTACAACACAGCCCCTTTTTCTCTTTTTCTTTTTCTTTTTTAATGCACACATGAAGTGATGTTATTAATAGTTTGTGATCTACTGCGCTTTTCATCTGAGGATCTCTCACAAAGCATTTTAGGAGACTGAATCAATTTTCAAAACACTCCTATGTAATACTATCCCAATTTTACTGGAAGGAATACTAAGGCAGTGGGAGGCAATTTTCCCAAGGGTTCATTGGTAGTGTCAGAAATAGAGCCCTGGACTTGGACTCCAAATATAGCCAACATTCTCATCCCATGGCTGAAAACTGAGTGCAGGAGTCCCCACTTTAACACCGAACATACCTTCTGCCTTATGCTTCCGAAACGGCTGCCTGTTGCCATGGCAACTGCAGTGCAGCTCCCTGGACCAGATTTGCTTCTGTTACATCAATGCAAATCATGAGCAAATTCATTGAAATTAATGGAGTTACCCCAGATTTCCGTGGTCAAGGGAGGATACAGAACAGATTTAGTCCCTCTGAATTTGATATGAGAAGGTGGTGATTTCTTGAGAGTGGGAAAAAATTCTTTGATCATTGCAGGGGGGAAAAGGATGAAGGATATCTTGCAACAAAGGTATAAAAAGAAAATCTGTGAACTTGACTTTGGGATGACCTAACATTCTCAGACCTACTTCTGACCATTACCATTGGAAGGCCTTATTTTTCCAAAACAAGTGTTCTGCTTCCCCCTAGCACTGAGCAAAGGCCATATTCATGCTTTTACTGTGAGAATAAGGGATGGTGGTGAACGGAGTCAAAGAATCTATGAAGAAATGTGGAGACAACCAGCTTATGCTGCTGTTCACAGGACAGGTCTCACAGGGATGAGGGAGCTGGCAACAAGTCCTCAGGTTGCCTCCCTGTGGCCTCTTCCTGGAGAGGAAGGGAATGCCTGATGGAATGGGAACATGAATAAACAATTCCTTCACTGTCTGCCACAACACTGCAATGACCTGGACTGCTGCTTACTGGGGAAATGGAAGAAATGTGGGAGGCAAGACGTGAAACAGGGAGAGCTCTCCTAGCGATAGTAACAATCACCCTAGAGCTGCCTCATTTCCTGCAGCACCTCAGCTCTCTAGACCAGAGGGCAAAACTGAAGCTAGCACAGGCAGTGTCCCCTTCAGTCACACACAGCCTTGTGTGCAGTGAGAACTGGGGGCTGACACAGGGGAGGGAGGATATGGTAAAGTACAGAAATGGGGCATCTCAAAAGCTTAGAAATTGGTTGGTCATGCTGCACTTGGGCTAATGAACAAATTCTAATTTGAGATGAACTTCTCCCATGATCGTGGAAAGCAAACCATGCTATCCTGTGTCCAAAGCTGAGCAGGCAGCTGCTGTTTCACACAGTTCACAAAGACACTGGAAATATCCTCCTGTAAAGCTCAGTCTGTCACACTAGCAGGGGTTATGCTGCTGTTCTTACTGCACCTCAAACACTTCAATCTACAGTTATTTAACTTCATGAATTAATATTCAACCTTCCCAAGCTGCCAGTCATGCACATTACACTGTCCCTGACTGCTCAAGGGAAACCCTTTGGATCAGGTAGATTCAGTGCTCAAAGGAGGTGTTATCACTGTGGCAAAACTGATGCAAATTTTTTGAGTGGAACTCCTGAAAATCAAAACGGGAGCTGGGAAGTCCGTGTGCAGCAAGGTCTGGCACCATCTGCTGTTCCTTATGGCAAAAATCCTGCCAAGCTTTCAGAGCTGTTTATGCATTTGTGCTGCAAAAAACTTGTCCTAATCTGGGGGCAAGGGACACCTGGCAGTGACACCTGGCCTGGTAGGACTCAGCACCCAGTTTGGAGGACCACAGACACCGTTCCAGAGGTCACTGCAAGACTGGTCCTTGCATATGTCGAAGGTAGAGCAAAGATTGGCTTTGGAAAGCACAGCTGATCAGACTAAACATAGCAACCCTGCTGAACATCCCAGAACTGCATCAGGGATGTGCACAGTCAGCCAGGCCATGGTTTGGATACGTGTTTCGTAAGACTCAGTATCTCCTGTGGAACAAACATTATTTTTTTGCCCACCTCATAATAAGAGGTCAATGCTCTGATTCAGTATCTCATCACATGCTAAAATTTGTATTTGTCCTAACATTTTACCAAAAGCCTGATTTCAAGCATTTAAAGAAATCCCCATGAACATGAGGGTCCAAGGTGAGCACTTTCCACAACTGCTACTGGAAAGAGAGACCAAGCAAAAAATGACTGGAGATAATACAGAAATTAAGTTTCTACATTGTGAACATGTCCAGTTTCTTGGGAAGACATGAATCCAAATTTTCTTTTTTTTTAAAGCAATTTTCTAGTTCTACCCAAAAGATTGGGTAAAAAGCTTGAAAATGCCACATAAAACTGAGTTGTCATAAGAGTAATAACAAATTGTGCTCTTAAAAACAAATCTGTGATTTTTATGTCCACTTCATTACATTTTTGAAGGCACAACATATAAGATTTAAGTACTTGACGTTAGTAATACTACAGTGCCATTACTATGAGACAGCAATATCTATCCATGTATGATAAGGGCAAAAACTGACTTCTCCCTTTAAGTTAGACCACATTAATCTCCCACACAATTCCTTTGAAGATTTATACTCCCAGAATGGAGATTCTCCACTGACTCAGGAATTCTTGCCACTCTACATGATTGCCATAATTTGAAGGGATAATTTGAAGGGCTAATTAACAAAATGTTTACAAAGAAAGGCAAAAAATCTCAAGATTTGAATTTGCTGATCGTTGTTAAAAGCTCAGAAATCAGACAGTCATATTAATATTGGAAACACACTTTGTAAATAGGTGCTTGAAAAACGACTTTGCTCCTGTAAAAATGGGATTATTTCTAGGTCTGATGGAAACATCAAAAAATTAGTATTTCCACTTCCAAGTGATCCAAACATGCCCATTTTCTCAGAGCTCTTGGAAGAGGAATATGTGAGGATTATTGTCACAAAGGGTTACATGAACTTCTGCTCCACACACTGATTTTCATAGACATAGCTCTGCTGTGTTCTATAGCAGTAGCTAAGACTTTGTGAATCTTCTGTGTCTAAGAATGGCAACAAACATTCTTTAGATCTATGTTTTATCAGTACTTTTTATATACAAACCACAGAGTTTCCTTATTTTTTCCTCCCAGGCATCTCTGAGCACAACCCTACACCAGGACACCTCACTGGGCACTGCATTCCTCATGGCTGCCTGTGGAAGCCAGGAACAGTGCAGTCACACCAATTCTTTGGACTGAAGTTGTACAAGGAGCTTTTCAAGGTCAGAAAATATTGGAAGACTGAGTAATGATCCCTCTGTGAGAAGGCCTGATACCAGTGACTTTACCAACACTACTTGTTTTTGCTGACTTTGCCCTGATTTTTTCAGGCACTGCTCACTGCTGGTTTTCTGACTATCTAACTCTGTGCGCAGGGGCACAGATAGTTACAGTAACACTCAGAACACAAAAGGATGGAAGCTGAAAACTCTGTGTCAGCTAAATATGTATATATATACAGTTGGGTTTGCATAAATGAATTTTACCTGTAAAAGTTGAGAGTGCACAGCATGCTGGGGTATGAAAGTCCCTGCTTGCCTCTCCTCAGTAATGAGACAGATCAACAAAACAAAAACATCTACAGACAAACCAGGGCCTAATTACATGATTGTGCCAAAACTGGAGAGCCATAAAAAGGGAGCAGCAGCAGCAGCAGTAAATTATCTCAGCTGCTGCATGAAAATAGAAAGAAAGTGTTTGGCTATCACGTTCTCTAGCATTGCTTTCACTTGCTTGAGTTGGTAATTTGCCTGTTTTGCACAGCTTTTTGGCTTTGTGAACTCAAAGTTCTTTTTTCCCCCCAGTCAAAACTCATCATGTCCTCTTTCCATGGTCCCAATGTGCAAACTGCACCTTCTTGCAGCACAGCTCTGCCCTGCACCTACACCATGCAATGGGGACCTCTCAGCTGGCTGAGAGTGGGCAGGCAAGGGTAGAGCTAAGTCAGACATTATCGCAACATGCCATTAGTCTCCTCAGAAGAGAGTCTATTGTAGTGAAAAATCAGATTCAGATGAATTAAAGTCAGTCTAGCCTGGGCGCTTAAAGGGAGGAGGAGGATGCTTTGCTGAATTCCATGTGAATTTCCAGTGAGGCCAAAGTATTCTCACATAAGAAACCAGGGTATAAATGCTCCCTTTACTCAGAGAGGGGCCAGGAGGGTAAGCCCTCTTTCACTCCCAATAGCGACCAATTGCCAAAAGCTGTAAAATCAGTAAGAAATTCACAGTCCCATTCCACAAGCATTTGGTCTTTATAATAAATTAAACCCAAGAATGAAACATATAAATAAATGGTTAAAAAATGGGGAGTTTAAATCTCAGTGATCAAAACTGTCAAGACATAAACCTACTAAAGAAGGAGCAGCGCTGCCGGTCACAGCTCAGCTACTCCCCACACTCTTCCCCTGGTGCAGAGCCTGACCTACTTGATACGTGTTCCTGCACTAAGGCCCCAGCACTAAGTATCTTACACCCCTCAAATCGCATTCCAGACTTATAATTGCAAAGCAGCTGTCAGCCTGAGCCCTGCCACAGGACCTCCCCATCTGTTCAGCCCATCTAGCATTACAGCAGGGGACAGCACGGAGGCTGAAACTGGATCAGATGTGGAGATGGGACCTGCTGCACTGCCCACGGGGCTGCAGGAGATCACTTGCACTTCCACCGTCTTAAAATGCTTCAGGCTTCAGAAGAGTAGTGGGCAGAGGCTGATCAGAAGAGGGGAGAAGGGACACTGCAGAAGGATCAAATTCTGCAGTGTGACTCTGGCAGCTGAGTCAAAAAGACAGACATCCTTGGCTTCACTGGGAGGAGAGGTTTGACTTCTGGCAAGACTGAGAATCATTTGAGAGCCCCTTAGAGGAAAACCTGATACCCTGGCTTTCCCCAAAGCCTCCCCCTCCACATGTCTCCATATTAACTCTTTCTGTAGCAGCTGATTTTATGTAGTCTTAAATCATCTGTCCTGAAATGCATACCTGGAGGTACATTTCCAGACTTCTGTGCCATTGCTTAGACAATGTGTTGATGGGAGAGTACCTGTCTCTGAATCAAACAACACAGGTCTTGTCCTATAGTCTTTTCCAATAATCCCAGCAAAACTTCAGATGAAAGCTGATCACTTTTCATTCTCAAGAACAACTACAGAAATGTAGAGGAAGGAGTTCAAGATTTGACTCCGTCTGATTTGCACTAATTCAGTTTCAGGGGAACAGGCTGTATTTCATACAGGAGCTGGAAGTGCTTTGACTTGCTATGTTGCTAACACAGACCTTGAACAAGCAGTGTGTACAATCCACATCTCCTGACTCAGGACTTTTCGATCCTCCCTAACCCCAGCTCCTAAGGCACTGCAAGTGATCAGCAGGTGCTAAGATGTGAGGAACAAAGCATGGTGCCTTTTCCCTCCCTCTGAAAGTGTAGAAATGTGCTCTTGCCCTCTCAGCCCCACCCACACTGAGTAAGGGTGCAGGCAGCTCTGTGCTGAGTTCCAGTGGTCCTTGTGCTGACAGATGTCCGTGCTCAGGGCTGCTGGGGTCACTTCCCCTACCCTGCCTTCCCAGCTGGGCTTGCCTCCTTTAACCCTGCTGCTTATGCCTCCAGGTGGCCTAAGATCCCCAGATGGTCTCAGGGTAAGAAAAATGTTCCCTGATGATGTGCCCAAGGAATTTCTGCAGGCTGGGACCTATCCATGAGAGACCCAAACCCATAACAGAAGCAGCCTCTCACTGACTGGAGCTCCCCACCCCACACTCAGCACAGCCAGGATGCTCCATGCCCTGTTGTGGCAGCAGTGCCCCCGTTTGCTTGCCCTGTCCATGTGGGATCGCAGTTGCCCGAGTAGCTGTGCTCTGGTACTTGTGCCCTCTGTGTGCACATGTGTGTGTGCTGGGGGCTGTGAGTGCCAGGCTCCCTCATGGCAGCAGATTGGAGGCAGAAGCCAGCATCTCACAAACTCATTTCCTGGCAGAGCACAGATGAGGGAAGGGACAAATGCTCTTTGTCAGCCCACACAGTTTCACTCAGTCCCAGCTTGGATAAGCCAAACCTCTTAAAGGCATAAAATGTGTATACTGCCAGCAGCAGCTCTGCCCTAAGTGCCCTGGACCAGCTGGCACGAGGGCAGCTGTGAGTTCAGCAGCTGGGCAGAAGGGATGGTGACGCACGGTGCTTTATCTGGAGATCTGCTTTATCATTTGCTGTTTAACCTCTGAGCCTTTGGTTTCTGAGGGCCAGATCCTGGGTTCTGGGCATGCCCTCCCTGCACAGTCCTATTGACACCCGTATAGTCACTGGTGATGGTTCTCACCAAGAGCACGCACCAGGTGCAAACAAACCACATGTTGCCCAATTGCACTATCCCTCAAATTCCTCCTGTGGACAGAGTTTGGAGCCACATGTCAGAGATGTCAGCCAGGATTTTCCATCTGGGGCAAAGCAACCCCTTCTACAATTTCCCTGCAGTACTATGCCAAAGGTGCAGTTTGGTATGCTCATCACTACTGTGTGTGTTTCTTCCCTACCTACACATGGGCATATTCAAAGATTTTGCAACCTATCCAGAAAAAAATAACCACCACAATAAGAGGATATTGCCTCCCTGAAATCCCTAAGTCAAGAAAGGCCAACATTTCCTGGCTTCTGACTCAAGAGATCTCTAATCTCAGACTGCTGGAAGGCTGGAGGCCACACCAGTCAAAGGATCACTCTGTGCCTCACCTGATCTTCTGTCTTCACCATCCCAAAGACAGGATACAGAGAAACAGCATTTTTAGTCTGGCCCAGAAATCTGTTCTTATAACAAATTAAGGGATGCATTTTACTGCCTGAACAGCTGCTGGCTCCACACATGGCTCCCTACTTCAAAGTGGCAATAAGGAGTGGAGCTGAAAGGGCAACATGTCCTTTACTCTAGATCTCCAGCCAAGTCCACAGGCACAGGTTCCACTCACAGACAAGCAGGAATGCTCATGTGGACACTCAGGATTTCAAAGCATTTGGGCAGCCACACATGTAGCAACACGTGAGAAACCTGCAGCGTGAGATGCGGTTTGCTGGCACATGAAGACTGACGTCCCCAAAACGTGCTTAGGCTGATGTCCCCAAAATACACTTAGACTGACATCCCCAAAACATGCTTAGATTGACATCCCCAAGCTTACTTCAAGGGCTGGCACCAGACTTCCAGCACAAAGGTTCTGAAAAAATTCCCTGATACCAGGTAGTGGAGCAGGAGGGAGGAAAGCACCTTCTGCCCTTACAGATCACAAGCATGACGGTCACATTTGGTGACATCCAGAGGACCACATCAGTCCACCACAAATGCTTTAACTCAGGACCAATTATTTAGCTCCTTTTCTGATAATTCCTGAAGGGCCAGCCTTTGTTCTGAACATCCTGTATGTCCCCAGCAGTCTAACACAGACACTGTGTGTATTGTCTGTTGTGCACTCACTTCACAAAGGCATATGTAGTCCTCTCACATGAAAAATATTACTGGGGAGAAGGCAGTTTGAAATTCTCACATATCAACAAGTCATGACACAGCCCAGTCTCCAACTGCCTGTACTTGGCTGGCTAACACACAAAAAGAAGAATCTTTCTGTCTTCTACAATGAGATTTTAGCTCATCTTAACCATCTGTTTGATTTTTTTTTTCTCATAGTAACAAGTCCTTTTCGGAAAATTCCAAGGGTATCTATCTAACCACTCCTTATAAGGCATTACCACCTTAATATCAGAAATGGCATCTTTCCTGCAGACTAGGAATAGTAGTTTTCACCGATATAAAATGCAATTTTTAACTGCTCCCTTGACAGGAGAGTTTAAACTGGCAGTTTTGTAACGAATGCTGGAAGCAGAAATTAGATCACTTGTTCAATAAACATCAAGAGGAACTGACCTATGCCAGAGCAAGATTTCACAACGTTGTATTTTTAATATCAAAAATACATTTTCTTTCTAATGCCCAGAAAAGAAAGGCTAGAAAAAGAAATCTGGAACTGACTTACTTTCACTGCCAACCAGCCTTTTATTGAGCCAAAAGTATTCTATCAAACTTCTTATTGTTCTTAGCAAAGAGATGCCATTTCTCTGAATTCAGAATGATTTGGGGAAAGCAACCTCTCATTTTGTGACCTGAAAAATTTTATACAAGCCTTTCAAACAGTTCCAGAGCACACAAACTTAGGAAACTGCCCCTGTGAGACAGTTTCTATAATCTCCTTGATCTTTCCCACTTCTGAAAGTGATAGTGGTTACAGCTGCAGAATAGAAGCTTGCCAAATGTCAGGCTTTTATCTATGGCCCCCTTAATATTTGATAGTTTTTCTGATCCCCAGCTTCTAAATTCATGTGATAAACTGAGAAATTCTGCTTGGGTAAAAAAAGAAGAAAATATTTTACCTCTCCTGATCGCAAAGTGCAGCTTCAAGTTACGAACCCTGGAGGGTAGAACACCAGAAAACAAATAAAAATAAGTAAAAACTCTTTATTATTTTTAAAATTTAAATGAAAACATCACAATTTTCTGGAGCCCTATGGATGATGCCATGAGTGCTGGGAGTTGAATGAATTAAGCTCATTCCCAAACATCTTATTGAGAAACAAGTTGTTTTTGCACATCTTGAATTACTTCATTTCTCAATTCAAGAGTTCACAGGAAGGAACTACTTTTCTGGTGAGGTGATGGGGTTTGGGGAGCAGTTTTTGGGCAAAAGTGTCCTTACTGCTGCCTGAGAATGCATACACTGTGCCCAAAGCCCTCCCTGTCACCTACCCCTTGCCTTTCATACCAAGTTTGATCCTCAGCCTGGGATTATGTATTTCCACCTACTGATGTCAACTGTTAAGTGAGTCATGGGAGGATCTGAATAGCAACCACATGAGAAAGGAGGGAGCACTCAGGACAGTTCCCCTTACAGCTGGGAGGAGGCTGCCACCCAAACGTCATGACACTCAGATAAAGATTGGGTGAAGGGTATGGAATGGGAAGGGATCATTAGGGAAGGTATCCATCTCCCCAGAAAACAGAACCTCAGCAGAACCTGGCCTTGACTCTGACCCGAGAGGCACATCCACAACAAGCTGCACTTAATGTGATGTCTCATGAAGATCAGCAGCTCTAAAAATTAGTAACAATTTTAAAAGAGCAGACACAATAATTTTTGCAAAACCATCCCAACCTATAGTGTTTCTTGACTGTCTTGTATATTATTTCATTTTAGGGAAAAATTTTCACTCCCCCTCTCCATGTCTAAGAAGACAGCAAATATCTGACTGTTTCACTGCACTGATTTCCTTTCAGGATCCTCTTCCAGTCTTGATTAACCCGTAAATGCTTCGCTGAAATAAAAATTGTGCCTCGCAACCTTTGCCTGTGTCTTCAGAAATTTGTTTTGCAGCCAGTCTCCTTGAACACTTGCATAGATAACAGAGAAAAGTCCTGTAAGAGAAACAGAATGGAAGCAGAGGGTTGTCAAACGACATGTACAAATGGATGTAGCTTCAGGACATTGTCTTTACCAGAACTTTTTTCCTTTTTTTCCTTTCTTTTTCCTTTTTTTCCCCTTTTTCCCCCCTTTTTTTTCTCCTTTTGGCTTTTAAGTCAGCCTACACAGAGCACAGCCCCTTTTAAAATCCCTTAAAACTTAAAAAAAGAACTTAGAACTTGAAAATGAAACTGAGTTTGTTGAGACCAGGTTCACAGACTTCTGAAGCAAGGTTGTGGTCTTTGTAGGCTGTCAGATGCAGAAGACAAAAAATTCAGATGTTTAGGATCTGCCAGGAACATGGGTCAAAACAGTAGAAATCAGAACTGTTCCAATTTATTGGGATACCTGCCAATTCTAACATAACATATTCAGACAAAGAGTGCAGTATAAAATGCATTTCTGACAGCCAGATCTTTTGGCAAGTACTTTAGCATCAAGAAGGAAACACTCCTGTCCTCTCACAATTTAGGCTACAGATGGAACACAGAAATCTCTCCAGATCTGCTTGGATAGACAAAAGCAAACTTACACATCGCATCACGGGCACTTGTGCAACCCAGCAATCTGGGATCCTGGAGGAACACGGAGATCCTGGGAGTGACATTAAACAGGCTGGAAACAAACAGTATTCGTGGGGGGACATGCTAACACCCTTATTTTTGCTCTGAGACATTTGTGAGCAACTACTGACCCCAGCAGAAGCTGCAGCTCAGTGCTGCCGTGCGCAGCAGACAGAGCTGGACATTTTGTTTCAGCTCAGTATTCTTACTTCTGTGCCAGAGCATGTCTAAAGCACCATTGTGCATTAAATTTTTCAGGTTACAGTATTTCCATAAATGAATGCACAGCTCAGAGAGAGACCTGAAGGATCACAACATTTATTTCCTTTAAGCACCACAAACTCTTAACTCTGTTAATGCCAAAGGCCTGCACCATAGACCTGGAGAAATATGGAGATGCTGATGCTGACAGACCTGCAACGAAAGCCCCATTTTCAGGCACTGAGTGCATATGCTCCTTTTGCCTTTCGAAGAGCACAGGACCCCCAGGTCCCCCAGCTCAGCCAGTGCAGCCCTACCACAGCTCAGTTACCTGAGCCTTTCACACTTGTGTGAAAACAAATTACAGGCCCAAGCTCCCACCAGGGACGTCCAGTGGGTGTCTCATGGCAAAGAAAAACTTTCTGTTTCTCCAGGCTAATTGCACCCTTGTGCTCCTCAAAAAGAGCAGGCAGGCCACAGCTCCATCATGGTGACTGCTTTACACTTCTTTTTTTCCCTCCCCTTTTTCTCCAAATACATAATTTACTCTGCTTGAGGGAGCCTACTGAGTGGCTATCTGTAATAAGCTCCTTCTGGGAGCAGCTGGACTGGTCCAGGCTGAATGCAAAGGCAGCCCCAGCTCCCCTCAGCTGGGCTCTGGCCATGCTGGTGGCACCCGCCCATCCCTCCTCCTCCTCCTCCCTGCACTGCCTGAACATTCTGTGCTGCTGCTGCCCGGGATGTCACCATGAATAAGTACAACTGTCAGATTAAATCACTGCCTGGGTGGGATCTGCTGAGCCTACGACACACATTCCGGGCACCTAAGTCATGCCAGGGAATCTGTCCAAGAAAGAGATCTAACTGGAGCTGCTGCACATGGCAAATCAGCTTTGGGGCTATAGGATGAAATATGTTCTGCCCTGTGTCAAGAGGGCTACAGGGGGTGGAGGAGGAGGCATACAGACTCCTTTTGCTGTGAATGCACTTGTAGCATAACTGTGTTTCAGTCCCTGGAGGTTCAGAGCAAGAGATGAAGTGACAGCTGCTGCTGACAAAGCAGAACTTTTGTGTGGTGGGAGCACAGTGAGTCTGTGGGCCCTAAGCAGAGCTGGTCAGAGGCGTGGCAAAGGTTTATTGCTGCCACCTGACACCCAGAAAGGGCCAGGCTTTATCTAGGAGCCTCTCCTGATGACAGTGCCCACTGCAAATTCTAGCTGCTAGGGAGAAAGGCCTGAATTGCTTCACCCCACCAAAATCCTCCCAGCTGCTGGCACTGTGATGGCGCATCCATGCATTGTCCATCCTAGCCTGGGCTCAGGGTGTATTCTTCCAAATTGTCCTTCTGTGGATTACTGGTGGGCACACTGCACAGAAAGCACTCACTGGGCCAATCCTCTCAGCAAGCAGATGTATCAATCTGCTTTCTTAACAGCTTCTGGAAGGTCTGGCCCAACTTGTCTGCACACCTTGGTCTCCCCCATGACTCCATTTCACCTGTGGTTCACCAGAACTCTACCACACAGGGGTCTCCCAGACATACCAGATCTTGGGGAAAAAAACATGGAGTGGCAAGGAAATGTACTTGTTGGGAATATAAGGGAAGGGAAGTCATGTATGGACACTCTCCCTCTCACTTGCAGGTTGCTTTCATGTGAAAATATGAGCAAACTTATGCTGTGCCTGCAGTGTCAGCCACAACTCTGTCACCACCAATTCTACGTGTTCTAATGCCTTTAACATTTTGTGTTGATCACTTTTCCTCCCACTTTAAATATTTTTCCTGTCACCAAGGGTTTTTGAAAACCATGCTGTTTGGAAACTGGCTTTCTTACATACATTTGCCACCTGCCTGTGAGTGGAATGCTAATTTTTGATGAATATTTACTGCTGTGCTGTAGTTCAGCATGGGGAAAGAGGAGCCCCGCTTGCCCTTGCTTCAACCTTTGGTGACTGTGGCACCAGGACAAAGATCTATCTCTGAGTGGCTTCATTCATAGCTGACTGTTTAATTAGGCAAAGTGGCACAGTTTAAACAAACTTCCCTTGAATGTGCTCACTGAATGAATAGCAATGACCATAACACTTTATTATAATATTGTGTCTTTCACCCAATGCCTTGACAATGCTTCACGAGGGGGGGAAATTTTATTTATCTTTATGTTTATGAAGATAAGAGCAGAAAAAGTGAAGTATAAAAAGGTGAAACTTCTGCAGAAGACGTTGGTAGAGAAAAGGGAGCAGAACCCAATGGGAAACACTGCCAGTCTCTGACTACTACAGCTGACAAAGAAAAATGGATGCCCCTAGACCTAACCTCAAAGTGTGCTACTCTCTTAAGAGAATCTCAACGCCACCACTCTTCTCTTCCTGTCACTGAAGTAAAGAGTACAAACAGTACTGTGGCTGTGTCTGTAGCCTAATCAAAACTGTGAGGTCCTTAATTAGGACAACAGAAACACTGACCTACCTTTATCTGATCACAGGAATGACCTTCCCACCAAGAAACTGCTTTACAGTCCCCAAAAGCCACCTAAGAACCAGTCTGCTTCCAGGACTAAGCTCCTGATCCACGAGGCAGTTAGTGTCTCGTGGAGGTGAGGAGTGACAGGCACCCCTACATTTTAGCCACACTTCTCTGCTTTCTCTGGATTTGGTTCAGCAGCACATGGAGACTTGCCCTGGACATGTTGAACCGCCACGTGGCAGGGTTCTGTGAGCTGAGCCAAGCCAAGCAGTGTGGTGCTTCTCAGTGAAGGGAAGAAGCTGATCAGGAATATGCAGAGCAGAGGGCAACAACACAATAAAGAGGGCGTTCTACTTACAGGAGGAAGGTAACACTGAGATTAAAAGGAAGAAGTACAGACACAATGAGAAACTGGACACAGATGGTCACATCTGCACTAGGCATATCACTGGGCTTTGCCAAGGCATCAGAATGAAGATCCAATTAAAATGAAAGGCAGAAGACTGGTGCCTTCAGCAGAACGCTGCTCCCTCCCTATGAGATCACTCAACACGCGCCTGATGCTGTCACTGACCCGGCATTGTCCCGGCAAAGTCATTCTCCAGGACACCCTGCAGAGGCCCAGTGATTTGTAACACGCTGGGGGGTGAAAGGAAAATGATGGGGCAGGGAAATATTGGGCCTCACAGTGGGAGGCATGAGTAACAACCAGACAACCCAAAGCATCCGACCTCAAAGAACTGTGCACAGGGGACACTGGGTCTGCAAATTTTGCTAGGCTTACAGAAAGGAATGTAAGCTTAATTTGTGGCAGTGGGAAGCCACTGGGGATTTAGGGAAATTAGTAAAAGGAGGTGTTGCTGTGCTACTTTATAGGAACTTGACATGATGTTCAAATGCTGTCTGTTGGGAGCCTGGATTACTTTATTATTATTTTTAATAACTCCAGAGGGCTTTCTTTTGCAAAGGAACTCAAGCTGAGATGGTGGGTTTGTATGTTCTCTATTCATTTGGAGGGAGAATTGTTTGATGGATGCTGAAGTTTATGTTTCTTTTGCAATGAGAATTGTTGGAATGTTTTGTGGCCCAGATCTGTGTTCTCATTTTCACCACGCAGTTATGTAAGACTCTGAAATAATAAAGTAATGCTGGCTTTTTAAAGGAAAGAAATGGCTGCATGGGCTCCCAGTGTGATGGCCTGTGTGTGGTATCCAGTGAACAGCACAAGTCTGATCTGCAGGGTCCATTGTGATGGGCCTCTGCCATCCATCAAGATTCTTTGTTCTACCGCTGGGAAATAAGAAGGAATCTGTGTTTCAGAAGCACAAAAGATTACTGGATTTGTGTATGTGCTCTAGACTGTATAGATGTGAGTTGACATCAAAGTATATGTCTCTGATTGCTCTTACATGTGTACTTTGAGGGAAAGAGAAATGGGACATTTCCAGCACTGAGAGGATCTGGTAATTTTTGCCGTTCACCTGATTTCCTGTGTGTGCATCCATTGCGTTTTTCAACCCAAGGAAATTTCATTTCACAGAGGAATGGACATAAGGTCATTTAAATTGAACTGCAATATTAGCTTGTCATCTTGTCCAAAGTACTTCATCAAGCACAGCACAACTGGTTTATCTATCTCCTACTATTCCCTGAGATGCAGCTGTCTAGTCAAGTTCTGATGTCCTGATATGCTGATTCCATACTGTTCCTGGGCATCTTGATACACAGCTAAAGTACACTACATAAAAGTTTACCTTTTGCTTTAATTACCTTGCTACAGCCCAAGTTGATTTACTTCTGTTCCCTCTGCTTTGGCTAACAAGTATAACTGATGCTTCATTTCCTTCTCTCAGTAGTAATAGAAGGTTGCATAAACTGTTTCCCAATATGCTGTGTTGTAACATGATGGGCTGGGTATTAAAATAAGGAGCAATAAGCAATTTAAGATAAGATATTAATACAAGTGCACTGCAAAGACTGGGGAACCAAGCAAGAGACTCAGAAACTCCAAAGGAACTATATTCTGTTTCTGCTCTTCTTTGAACGTGAATTCAGAGTGACTCCATTAATTACAAAGAAATCTGGGGTAAAGATGTGCCAGGCTGAGAAACTGAAGTGCAGTCTACACTGGTGTAAAAAATACAGAGATTTTTTTTTATTATTGAAGCTTTGTTTCTTCAGCAAGTTTCTACCCACTGCAGTTGGTCTGCTACTCAGTTAAGCTGAATGACTAAGTACATCCCTGTAATAGAGATGTACCAACCTACAGCAGGGATTTGGGATATAATTTTATTAAGTTTCTGTAGTTTCTCAGTGTAGAATGACCCTTTGTGTAAATGAGGCCCAGTAGCTCATAGTACATGAGAGGAAAATCTCCCAGGGTTCTCACATGCAGTATCCACCAAATACATCCCCAGGGAAAGCAGATTTGCTGCTGTTTTCCCATACACAAGAAGCAAAAATCAGCTCAAAGCTGATCAAAGCAAGAATGAGCTGCTGCTGCTCCAAGATTTTGGGAAGATACATCCAAAACCAAGACATCTATAATAATAAGGGGTTCTGCTTTTATGTTGCTTCCAACCATGCTGTGACCATCCCCAAGATCCTTTGGCTGTGAGGAAATGCAAGAGATAAGATTTCCTTTGCCCTTTTAAGAGAAAGTTTGAAAGCCCAGGGAGCTCTGCTGGAAGATAATGTGACACAGGCTGTCTATGTTCTCCAAAGGATTAAGATTAATAATAGGCAGATGATTAATTCAAACAACGATAAAAAATTCCACTGCATTGTTACAAGATTTTATAAATTGGCTCTTCCTCCTTTACAATCTAGAAAATCTGAACAGATCCATTCTCAGAAGCAATTAAGATCACAATCTGGTCCCTATCTTCAGGTTTCATCAGTTTGATTTCCAAATCTATTTGAACACAAATACTAGGAAGCCTGAAAGAGAAGCTGTTACATTGTAAATCAATCAGCTACCCTGTAAGACAGGAACTGAAGCCTCTGCTTTTATTAGTAGAAAGAACTGAGTCATTTGCCATGACTACATGCTTCTGGATATGATTTACTGCTTCTGCAGTTCATTACAGAAAAAACCCACAAACCAGTGTACAGAACCTTCCTTAAATTTCATATCAACATATCCTGGGAACTCGAGATGGACACAAACTGATTTTTGCATCCGAACATCCCTCTGATATTAATCTCCCTTTTTACTTTGCTGCATACATCTTCCTGAGCCGCAAGAGAAATGTGGGAGACAGGTTGTGACACAGACCTGAAGAGAGGGACAAATTGGCTCAGAGATGTCAATTTCTTCCTTTCAGACAAATAGCTCTTTCTGGACCCTCTGACAGCAATTCCTTATCTTTGCTGTGAACACTTAGAAGAGGGACATTGCATTTGCCCAGAATGTGGCTAATTGTTTTCAGAAATTCATGACAAATGGGAAGTAGTTCAGGTCTCTCTCTGGAATGACAGGGGAAAGAGCTGGAGAAAAAATTAATTGCCATGAAGAAGATTGCATCAGTCAGAGAGACCAGTCATGGTTTGGTGAATACAGTGGGACCACACAGAGCTGTAATTTCAGAAAAGGTTGTACTTTGACTAGCAAGCCAATAATGCTTTAGATCATTGTTCTATTAGTAACTATTTTCTTCATATTAGTAAAACAATTACTACATTTTCCAACAGCTTCTTACAGTTGTATCATGGAAATTATTGCCTATAAATTATATAAATATGGCTTATCATATTCTCAAAACATGTAACTGAATCAGGCAACTCATTCACACCTCCTGTTCCCACCTATGGATGGTATTTCTTGGACGCTGATGACCTTGGCAATTAAAACCCATTTCTATACACATGATACATAGGAAACACAGAAACATGTTCAAGTTGTGTCATCATAACCTCATCTGCTGAAGATGTTACTTAATGCTGTATTCCAAGGATTTGTGCTTGCGGGACTCAAGGTGAATCATTTGCCTGGAATTGTCCTTCTTTTCTTAAAATGGGAGTTTTGTTTTGGTGCAACTGGGATAGTTACACTGAGGTAGTTTGGCTGGAACTGGGAAATTTAGATTTGAATGCAAACCCCAACTACATTATAAGCTGTTGAAATCCCAAGGTTAGTAGACAGACAGGATGACTTGAGCTCAAATTTCCCTAAACTGTGATTATGTTTGGACACAGGGAGAGTAACAGACTTGTGTAATAAGAGCAGGAGTTGTTGAAACAAATCTGGATCGACCATGCCCCCCTGGGCCTGCTACAACTGTACCTGCAGGAACTGAGTAAGAGAAAACAATTTCCCTGACATGATGCTTGCTGCTGTGCCCCCATTTGGGACTGTTTCAGGATGAGCTTTGCAGAGCAAAGCAGATCAGTGACTGCCTAGGAGCACAGGTGTGAATCTTTGAAATTGGTCCTTACACTCCTCATCACAGTGGCAGTGTCTGGGGAGCAGGCAGGCCAGGGGAGAAAAGTAAAAGGCAATGTCCAGTACTGTGCCTTCTCCTCAGCCATCCCAGAGGCCTGGTGACATCACCAAGAACTAAAACACTGCTTGCTTCCTTTGGGAGCTGAAGCTGAGCCTCCATTTCTTAAGGAACAGGAAAGGCTGGGTATCTTTGCTGCCTCAAATGGAAGCTCACTGATGCTGATGATCTGCTCTGTGGCTATTGTTTGAGCCTTCAACAAATAATTTTCTCATCATCATCTAATGACCTTATTCGACCTAACAGAATGGTACTGAAACTAATTTCCCATAGAATCTCACACCCAAACTGTATTGTTACAGGTCTCTGTGGACTTGCACTGAAATTACTTTTCCATGTAAAGGGACATGGTTCCTTCTCCCTGCAGACTTGAAGCAATTTTCTTGTTACATCTCACATATCATAGTGTCCATAGGCCACCTCTCTTCAGAATAGTTTTCCACAGAATTTCACATTTAAAATGCTATAATCAATAACCTTAGTCTAGCACAATGTTTTTCCCCCCTAAAATTGCACATTCAAACAGCATCACTTCTGTTCCCTCCAGACTTGCATTTACAATCCATTTTCCACCCTAATGACATTGAAAAGGAGATGTTTCAGTTGGTGCTACATTAATGTTGCAGGCAATTTACACTCCTATGACTAGAAACTGCCATTCAGAAGCTTGTGCCCTTTATAAGTGCCAGTCCAAATGGGCAAAACACTGCCATTAGAAAACAACATTCAAAACAATATGCCATGTAGCTTACACAATAGAGCTGCAACAACCTCACTGATGGTATAGTAATGTCAGGCTGTTAACTCCAAATGATCTCATTTTTATCATGCTAGAATTTGCCCTCTTTTTTATGTTGTTATTCTTTCAGTTTTCTCAAATCCTTTCCCTCACTATGAAGCCTTTGGTCCCTCATTCTTTTCCCTCCTGTGCTGTTTACAATTGGTGCTTTCTCTGAATATGATTTTGCATTTCTCTGCTGGAATGTAATTTTAAAGACACTTGCTGATGGCCTTCTCATTTGCCTCTTTGGCCTCTTGCTTTTCAAAAAGAAGGCTCAAATTCATAGTCTATCCTACAGTACAATCAATTCTCACCTGTCAAAACTAATCACATGGGTTAGAAATCAGGAGCTCTCAGATTTGCTTGCATGCTTTGTGTTTGTTTATTCCTCCTCTTCAATCTGCTGTTACCTGAGCCATTGAGGAGATTTAATTTCTAGACTTTTCTCTGCAAACTTGGGCCCAGAAACTTTATTTTTATGAAAGTCAAATGACAGAAATCGCATGAGTTGAGGGGCTGTGGCTTTAAGAACATTAAATATCTTGAAAAGTGGAGCCTGAAGTTGTCATGGGAAGTGACTATGTAGAGACCATAGCAGACAGAGTTAGGAAGTTTCCGTCTGTTTCAAACCCAAAGAGCACATCAAGAATTGGGCTGGCTCCAGTATTTCTACATCTTATCTTCAAGTCCGTGAAACCCTGGATTTAACAATCCTGTATGAGGAAAAAAGCCTCAGATTCCTGGAGAGCAGAAAACAGCAGAATGGCTCAAAATATGAAATATATGTCAGAGAGGTGAAAAGTCTGATAAAACCTGCTTTTCTTCCCTAGAATCAACAGATTTCTCTTGAAGTGGACAAGAGAACAATTTCCCTTTGGAGTTCATTTGGACAGAAAAACTTGCCATTGCCTCAGCTGTACAGATACTACTACAGGGGGTCCTGTATTGAGCACACATCCTGTGAGCACTGGAACCTGCACAGCTGTTTCAGGGTTTTGTCAGCCTTACTCTGTCAGCTCCTAAGGGTGGTGTTTGGGTCCACACTCAAACACTTCTTGAGATGCCATCAACTCCATGGCACTGAAAGTACAGGTGCAAGTCCCTTGCTTATGGCAGGGGGGTGTTTGCTCGTCCCAGAGGGCGATGACATATTTTGCCAATGAGCTAATTTCCAGACAAAGGTCCTGGTCAGCGTCAGGGTCTCCCTGTACCTGGCACCCTACAAAGGGAGTAGAGCAAAGCCATTGCCTCCAAGAGCCTGCTCTGTAAAAAAAACAAGCTGTAAAGCCAGGGCTAGGGGCCAAGAGTAGGAAAACACCAATGAGCAGAGAGCTCCACCTGCTCAGTGTTCTGTGTACTCACAAAGAACAGGGAAAACACAAACTCAAGCCCTTGTTCTGCCTGAGTCAGGCCTTGGACTTGCCCTTGGGTCATTCAACTCAGATATCCCAACTATTATTGTTTCATCATTTTCTGACCCAGTCTTTCTAGTTGAGAATTTCTATTTTGTATAACTAATTTAAAGAAAATTGAGCCAAAAACTATGACAGCATGTGTGTACATGTGAGAACATGGATTTCAGCCTGGCAGAAATAAGCTGAAGTCCTTCATGGTGATTGGATTTGAGTTCTATCTCAGTCCTCTTGCAGGTGAGGTCTGTAGCACTTTTTCTTCCAGCAAAGCTGGTGTAGTGCTGACTTCCATACCTGCTCCAGCTGATTCTTGATAAACTAGCATTTTAGAAAGAAAAGAATCTTGTCAAAAAGCTCCTGAGGCATCCCTTAATGTAAAGCCTGCAGAACCAGACAGTTTAGCTACTGTCCACCTTAATGACTCTGAGTCATCTCCAAATGCTCCTCAACTCAGCACCATTATTGGTCGATTTCTCTCAGGCATCACAGCAAGAGCATAGCTCAGGCTTGGATTTTGATAAATCAAGGCAGGTCTTATTTTTAAAAGCAAGATAATCAGTGTAATACATCTGGTGGGAGAAATACTTTTGCCGTCATTCAGAGACATGAGTCAAAGTTTTCCAAATCCAAAAGATGTGCTTTAGGTAACCTTTTGTTTCATCCTGACCTATGCATTGAATGCAGCAGTTGGACCCTTTGATTTGCCCTTTCTTCCTTCAGGCATTCAATTTGTCTCTTGGCACAAAGTGCACCTTAGGCAATTCTAAAATATCACAGCACTGCAGTGAACTCTTCAAGATGTACACGTGAATGCCTGGTCCCCTTCACTAAGATCCCAGTTCAGATCATGGCTTCCCAAAACCTCATGCTGATCACACACTTAGTAGGGAGAAATTCTAAAGATAATGTTATGCAGATGAACATCTTAGCTAAGAGTATCTGAAGTTATTCTATGAGAAACCCTAAGGAGTATGAATTAACAGGAGAAGCAGAGCATGTGAAAAAACCCCTCTCAATGTCACTTTGTGCCGAGTATTCAAAAACCACACACAAACTGCATATAAACTTGGTAAGTGCTCCAAGGGGCACAATCATCATAAATCTGGGCTAACACTCCAGTCTATTCAAAATGATTTTTAAAGCACTGTTCTGTTGATGATGTCTTTGTTTTATTTCATCCGGCTTAGGCCATTCTAGACTGGCTGTGTTTTTCTTTTGTTTACAGACAGTGTCTCAAAGCCATAAGTCTCTGAAAGTCATCAGGATTATTATTTCTGGGGAGACACAGCTCAAATGTGGACAGGCTGAGTATACAAGTGTAAGCTGCAAGTGATGCACATGTATCCCTCAGCAGCTACAGGACTCAGTTCTCACACTTGCACTCCTGGAAAACTCTCCGGGTTTAGACTCTGTTCCTCATGTATTAAAATGGGTTACAGGTTGGCCATATTGCTACCTTCACTTTCTGCCTAGAAAGGTGCATCATTCATTTGTTCTTGAAATAAGACAAACAAACCCCTCAAAGCCATCCAAAGCAGATTCAAAACAAAACAAAACACAACAAGACACAGCACAACAAAACAACTTAGTTACCAAAGCTAAATACTACTCTCAAACCCTTTCCAGCAGTGTGTTTCCAGGTGACATTATACTGTGGCTACAGCTTAGGATCAAATCAGGCATGGACACACTATGACATAACACTACACAGTGTCAAGTGTCCAACCCCAGATTCTGCAGCTGATGGCTTGGGGAGGATATTAGAAAGGATGAGAGTGACAAGCCATATGTAGGGAATGAATCATGGTTTCAAGGTTGTTTATGGCCATGCAGAAAATTAAACATTAAAAGTGTCCCATGGACTGCACTCAAAAGTCAGTTTAGAAGAAGAAAATATAGTGTTTGTCTGTTTTAAAAATAAGAGTATTTATGGCTTGGACTGCCCCTAAATGTACTTAACTGTACTATCTGCAACAACTACCACTCAAGAGCTGAGTCTCTCAGTGAGAGAGGAAGAAAGGAAGAACATTAGCGTTTTCTTTTCCTCCTTATTAAGAGTTAGTAAACAATTTTCTGATCTTCTTTAACGACAAGAATATTACTTTTTGGAAAATGCAGATCGAATGAAGAAAGTTATGTATTTCAGTTGCATAAGTCCTTCCCCTGCTTGTGGATAAATGGTTTGGGTTAAATACTAAATACTTCTTCTGATATCAAACACATAAAAACTGGGCTGCAATTATCCTACCCACCAGCAGCTCACTGACAGCTCAAATGTTGTGTCTTATGCCAATCAAATGGAGCAACATAGGAGGTGCAACATATATTTAAGAACATGTGCATGCCTCAGAACACAGACAAGTGAAGAAGGTAAAACAAGAGGGAAGAGGTATCTCACAAATAGATTAATATGGTACAGAACATGTCCAGTAGAAGCATTTGCTGTCTCTCCTACCCAAAGAGAACAAACATTAGCACAGTGCTGCAGTAAGATCACAAGTGATTTAGAGGAGCTGGCACTGTCCCTGCAATACCCTGTGTACTGAGGCAACAGAAGAAACAGTGTGAGGAAAAGGAGAGATATATCTGGAGGCATCGAGAGCAATTTGAACAGATACTTGGTGAAGCAAATGATTCCCAGGACTGATTGCCCCTCATTGGGCATGCTACCATTGTACTCTGGGAGAATAGAATGCTTTGCACCACTGAAAAGGAGATGTAATCTCCTCTAGCACAAAATGTAGCCTTCGGAGTTTTTTATTGACCAACTGTCAGCCAGCACAGCCAACTGGAAAAGGGACTAAAGAAGGGTCAGGAACCTTCCATTTTACCCACCTGTAAGGAATAGCTGAAGGTCAGTGAGTGAAAAGTCATTCCAGGTATGATCTATGTGAGAGAAGAGAAATCTTTCTAACAGGAAAACTTTTACAGAGACACATTCCTGATTCTTATTTAACCTATGAAGTCCTGAAAACTTCCCTGATTTTTTTTTTAACTACTGTTTCCCTAGATTGAAATACTCATAACTGCTATGTGGTGAAAAGGAGTTGGATCAACTCTTTGAGACAGTACACTTAAAATGCTGGAGTGATGAGAAAAATGTCAGGGGAGTACAGCTCAGGGACAAAGATAGTGTTTGAAGTCAATATTTTGTTAAGATCACACGAAATTGGTAGGTAGAGACAACAAAGCCACCATTTGTAGAGTTTAAATCGGTTTAAAGCAATATTTACATGAAATCTTTCTGCAAACTGCTGGCAAACAGTGTAGAAAACAGACAGTTATTTAGGAGAATAGTCTCCTTACTTCCTGAAATCATTCTCCAGCCCAAAGCTCCTGCTGTCCACTGCTACTATCTAAAAAAAAAAAAAAAAAAAAAGAAAAAAAAGGAAAAAAAGAAAAAAAAGAAAATCAGCTGCTCACAGGGAAAACCAGGAGGTATTCTATTCTATTCTATTCTATTCTATTCTATTCTATTCTATTCTATTCTATATTGGCTAGTCACTATTATTGAAATCTTACATCAATCATAAATTGAACCGTAAAGAAGGGTTTTAACCCCTCTAAAGATTAATCTGAGCCATGAAATTAATTCCTATATGCATTTCCACAAATTTTAAGCTTGTCAGATAAAAGTTCGTTTGATTTCAAATATGTACTGAAATAGTCCTAAATTGCAGATCTGAGTTTGAGAAGGAGTGTGAATTTTCCTTAAATCTGAAGAAAAGTATGGCTTGAATCTACATTTATGTCCAGAAATCAGTTGAGGGGGAAGATCCCATTCTGACAAACCCCTTTGCAAGACAAAGCTGCATTTTAACCAAATAGAGCTCCTGCCTCTAATTTGTAATTCCTTGCAGTTGGTCTGTAATTTATATCTGAAAAACCAATCTCAGAACATATCATCACCTACACATGTACAAACACACCCTCAAAATTAAGATAGACTCAGCTTTCAATAACCTTTACCCACAGATAGATTGTGCTCATTTTCACTGCTGATATTCTTAACACCAGATTAATGTTATTTAAGACTGGAGAGTGACATTTTGTTTCTGTAGAAAACACTGCACAGGTAAGAGCAGTGCCAGTTACCTCACCTCCCTACCATCTCTGCTGATTTTGATCTCGATTGGATTGCTCTAATTGACGAATATATTCCTGTTATGCTGGGAAAATGCATTAACTGTGCCATCTATTCCATGGGTTTTACTACAGACACTGTTGCCAGCAATACAACACACACAAACAGTGCCTCTACAGGTGCACTCAAAGTTCAGACTAGTCATGAATTACACCTATGAATGAGAATTAAGTAGAACATTCCTTTCTAAGTACTTAGAGGTTGGCAGTACAGGCTTCTTTAGCAACGACGATATTAAGCCTGAAGGATTTGGCACTAAAATAGAATCTCTTTCTGGGACAGAGATGATTTTACTGAAACATTTGGTAATTGTAGTTACTATAAGGAAGGGTTGGTAGAATCAATTATTGCAAAGGTTGCTTGACACTTCCCATTCATTATAAAATCCTCTTTTCAATTGCTGCAAACATTGCCAACCTTTAACTAGGCAGTCTAAAATCTTCCATGCTGAGTCTCTCTTTTAGGCTGACTTATTTATCTAAAGGAAGATTTTAGCCACAACAGTCTGCCTTTACCAAGAATGAAACTGGATAAAAATACATCATTTTGGCCATATTTAATGAAGGAAAGTGAACTGGAAATCCATATACTTCAGACAAGATCCTGAAGGAGAAGAGAGAGTTTTTATCATTGAAGTGTCTTGTGCTGTTCTTGTGAAACTCAGAAATTGTGTTGCATGGACTTTTATCAATATTTCTTGAAGGAGAAAATATCTGCAATACTAGGTAAAGGTTTGTGAAAAACCCAGTATCTGTTTTCACTGCAGATCTTTGTTCCTCTGCAGCACCTACATGGGAAAGGGGTGTATGTGTGTGCCAGCATACCTAAACCCCTAAACTGAGCTTGCAGAATTCAGGACTGTTGGTGGACCTGATTTTCTTTTCCCTGCACACTCTTATTCCTATCCCATCCTGGCGTCAAAAGGCAGGGAAGATCCTCAGCTGCCCTATGCTTCTAATGACCCCCTCTCTGCTAAACCAGTAGCACTGATGGGGAAACTGTCCTGACACAGAGGGTAAAAAGTACAAGAAAAGCAGGAAAGGAAAGAAGGTGGCTGAAACTCTTTGGAGAGGCAAGAACTAGAAGATGGTCAAAAACTGAGTACAGTTCAGGATGAGTGTGAATGGAGGGAGGGGGAAGAAGACAAAACAGCTATTGGGACTTGGAGCCTGGAAATGCACTGAGTGGGACCTAAGGGCTGCTGGCAGACATGGAAATGGAGGTCATTTACACTAAGTTCCACCTAGTGAGGATGGTGTCCTTCGGACACCTCTAAGGCCAATCGGGAAAGCCCTTGTGCCACTAGGTTGCTGGTAATGGTGACCAAATTAAGGTCCTAATTTGAATTGCCTTCTGGAGAAACATTTCTCACGAGGCAAATGAGTCTTCAGAGGGGAAAGTTAGATTGTAAAAAAAAAAAGCTGTGACAAAAGCAAAGGGATGAGAAGATTCATTGCCAGGTTTCAGCTAGAGAGAGGGGTTTGGGAATTCATTTGGGAGTAGAGAAATTCAGTTTCTTCTCCTGCTTATCAGTCCAGGTATCTCCTACAGATGTGTGAGTGCTGATCCTGCAAGACTAGACTCCACCTTGCCCTCCACCACAGTGTTTTTGCGTGTTGCTAAGCAAATGGATTATTCCACATTTCCACAGCTTGTCAGTTGTCCTCTTAGGGATCCAGCAGGAGACCCTAGAGTCTGATCTGCAAAACTGTTGAATATTCACAGCAAGAACCGAAATTGGTGGGAACTATTATTTAAATATATAAAATATTCTGTGGTGTCATGAAGTCAGAGAAAAAAAATCAAATCCCAGACAATCAAAAACCTTTGTCAGTGTTTACTCTTCATATATCTATTTTCCATCCGTCCAAATAGAAGTGCAGTATCCCCTCATTTCATTGAGGCATTGTGAAAATAGATTATTTCATGTCTGTGAAGCATGCAGATACAGTAACAATGACTGCTGAAGAAAAGCTCCCAAGGAAATTAAGAATTCTGTATTCAGAACAGACTTTGAATGGTGTGCAGTAAATAAGCCATGGGGTACACATTGAACAATGAAGATAAAAGGAAATATTAAATAGCTACTCATTAAGTGAGCAATATCCATCCTGCACTTTAAACAGAGCAGAGATTTGACAGTATGTGAGCCTGTGATTAAAGACAATGCCCTAATGCATGTGACACAAAGGCTCTAGTGAATTTGGAACAACAACCAAGTACTCTTAATTTAGCCCCCCACAAAAACCAGGACATAGATCAATAAATATTAGAAGGGGGGTGGGTTCCAAAACTGGCCCAACACAAAGTCCGTGGGTGTCTGGATTCAGTTCACATTAGAGAAGAAAACTGACCACAGCTTTTTATCTGGATCCAGATGTCCTCAAATTTCAAGACTAAACAAGACTTGATTCTGCTTTGGCATCCTCTGTACTGATTTGTCCTCCCTAAGCTGGGAGAGTGTTTCTGTGGACCTCTTCATTATCTTGGCCTTCAGAAATGTTGCAGTACTAATCCTGACATTAAATTGTACTTATTCTTGTAACATTTAGAGGATCTTGTCTAGCAACATCATTACAGAAGTGTAAGGTGGGTATAGGTCTTCCTAAGCAACTTGGGTAATGAAGGACAAAACATGCATTGTTCACTGTGAGATTCAAAAGGACAGGACAGAGGAGATACCACATCAGGGGCACAGGGCATCCCACCGGGGTCAGGATGGAGCAGGAATGGATGCAGCCCTGTTGGAACTGGGAATCTCTGAAGCCTTGCAGGCATTCTCATGTCACACCTCCTGGAGCTCTCCAGCCACACCAAAACAGGGGACAAGAGGAAACCCAGGAAAAAGCAGTGAGAGCCACAGGGAAAGGTACAGGAGTATCATAAAAATGTCTTGAGAAGCTGAGTGCCATAAACTGCCATCCAACTGCCCACAGGGAATATTGGAAAAGCAGAGGCTTAAAGAATAGGAAATCAGAGAATGCACATAGAAGGTCTCATTTCCAAGGCAGACAAATCCTACAGCTGCACCTGCTACTACAGCCTGCAGCACCACCTTGAAATTTGCTTCAGCTCTACCACGTGAATCCATAGACAAACAAGAGACCATGTGCCATTTCGCATAACAAACATTTATATTTGTCCTGTCCTCCAGGCTGTTGGCTTCTGAGCTTACAGGTACACAAACGACAGAACCCACACTCAGGTCGTTGTGCACCTGGAGTTACACAGAGGTCAGAAAGTGCTCATTTCAGAGACAGAATCACACCATTCCACATAAACATGCTCCTGAAGGACCGCTTTTTCAAAGTCTTTACTCTTAAAAACTTACACAAAATGTAAAGCATCTGTAAAATTTTCTTTTATACAATAATTTATGCCAAAATTCTTGAAAAGAGTGTCAACAAGAATGATAAATTGCAACACTGTATATTAAAGGACTTTGTTTTATGGTGGCTAAAAGCATTTGCTTTTATCCAGTATGAAACTGTCAACAGTCAGGAAATGATATGGATGTTTATTCTTAAGTTCTGAGAGAGAGGTTAGAAGCTCTTGATCCTCTTCTCTTGTTTTATTCACTATTACATAAAACCTTCACTATCTGTCCAGGAATGATAGAAACAGCACATCAGAGGACAAAACTATTGACATAACTGAAAAAAAAATGCCCAGCAAAATCAATTCTAATCCATCCTTCTTGCCCCTGGACTGGCAGCCAGAATGTTCAATATTCTAATCTTTGCTACTGAATCCCATTTCCCATATGGGAACATGGGCAATAGTGCTTTCTAATATCCGGAGTGCCACATCTGCCTAAGACCTAATTCCTGCTCCAAGGAAGAAAATTTCTATGTTTTCAAAACTACAGACAACTCCCGCTGGCCTCTGGAGCATGAGTAAGCAATAATCACATTATATATGTGCACGGGGATGTCAAGAGTTACACAGCCTTGCACCCTGACCTGCTACTGCAGGTATCACAGCAGAGGTGGCACTCCACCCTTATCATAGGGACGTTTCCATTGTCATGTGGGATCTGAGTCCTGTCTGTAGCCCCACATCAGCCAGCCAATACTTCTGCAGCACTTTGCAGTGTCTTTTCATTCTCAGCTTTCGGCTATGCAGTTATACAGCAAATCCAGCACCTGGTAAGTGCCCAAGTCCTGCTGCTGCTCCGTGTCCCGAGCGCAGCTGCCAAGGCTGCAGCGGGATCGGCACGGACTTTCCCCAGCTAACCTGGTACAACACCGGCATCTAGTGGAGGCCAGCCCGGAGCAAGCAGCTCCGTGCCGAGGACCTGCAGTGAGGAGTGGGAACTCCTGAGCATCAACTTGCTTCTTCTCACTCATAAACTGCTGTGACTATCAAACTGGAATCCCGTGCTGTTCATTCTTTCTTGTTCTCATCCTCCCCATAAACCCATTTTGAAAAGGGTACTAGAAAGAAACATGTTTACTGCTGCCCTACTGGAAGGTTCTTCAAAGCAAGTGCTAGAGGTCTATGATTCAACATGTTTGAGCACAAACTCTTTCCAGTGCTGGAATTTGGTACATTATGAACAGGCAGGTACCAGGCTTTGCAAGGCAGAACAGTCCTGTTCAGACAAACTCTGCAGAAACAAAACCTGATTTTGTGTGGAGACCATAAAATGGCTTGGGTTGGAGGGGAACTTAAAGATCATCCAGTGCCACCCCCTGCCATGGGCAGGGACATCTTCCCCTACCCCAGGTTGCTCCAAGCCCCGTCCAACCTGGCCTTGGACACTTCTAGGGATGGGGCAGTCACAGCTTCTCTGGGCAACCTGTGCCAGCATCTCACCACCCTCACAGGGAATAATTTCTTCGTAATATCTAAGCTGAACTGACTCTCTATCAGTTTGGAGCTATTCCCCCTTGCTGGATGCAGCACTGCAAGTGGGGCCTCACCAGAGCAAAGCAGAGCAGAGGGGCAGAATCCCCTCCCTCAATCAATGTGAGACCAGTAGAACATTTTGAAAGTCTTAAGCAGGTCTGTCTTCTCCCCAGATGGCAAAAAGGAGTATTAGCACCCATTCACAGGTGGTGAAATCCTGTTGCTTGGATCCCACTCCAGCTTCTTTAGATTTGTTTTTTAACAACACACGCAAGTTTGTCTCTTCAGTTTTCTGATTTGAGTGGCCCACTCAAGAATTTTCATAACACACCTTGAGATTGCTCATTTTCCCCAACCCAACTGAACATAATAAAGAATTTGGTGCTTGCTACACTTGAGAGATTCGTGAGCAGGTGTTTCATGGGGGCAAACCCAAAAAGCAGAAGCAATGCATGTCAGAGTCCAGCAGTGGCTCATCAATTTGCTAAAACAGTGGCACTATTAGCAGAGTGGGTCTGACTTCTTCCTTCTGCTATAGTGAATGGAGCCATAGCTAGGTTTGTGCTAACCTACGAACCTCAGTACACAAACATTGCGACTCCTGGTAAAATTAACTGTCCAGGATTATCTCAAGTGAAAAGAAAACTTCATTATCATATCCCTTATTTGGGTTACAAAGTTCCTTTTTCTCTAAATACATAATCTAGTTTTCCAATGCCAGTTTTATTATGCTGATTCCTCAAGTTTAAAGCAGAGGATATCTCAGAAGGAACATCACAAAAATACAGCTTGCTCTCAGAATTTAGGTGTCTCCTGTAGCCTTTACACAGCTTTTTTTAACAATGGAAGCTCAAGAGGATTTTGTGTTCTTCCCTCCCCTGCTTTTAACCCAGGGAAGGCAGCATTGCTAATAAAACCCACAAAGATCAACCCTAAAAATAAATATCTGCTGTTGGTCTAGACAGCTCTGGCTCTTGAAAGAATTTGATCTGGGTGGTAATTACACTTCACTTTCGCTCCATATATGAATTCAGTACTGGTAAGATATGTCAGACTTTTATCTTTCTATCCTCCCCTGATCCATCCATCAGCATTTACAAAGCATTCATCATAGCAGAAACAGTGCTGGAGATTGAAGACTTTTGTTCATTCACACAGCAAACAGCACAGACAACAATACTGGAAGCTTCTTCTTTACATTTCCCTGCCATCGTTCTTGCACCATGACCAGAGAGAACAAGTTTAAGGGTGAGAAAGCATCCCTTTTATTAATCAGCTTATGTTATAAATTTGCCTGTCCTTAAGGTGTCTCAGGGAAGGCAGACTGCACATACAAATATCTAATAAAAGATCTCATCTCCCACTGAATGCTGAGCTTCCATTCCATCCCCAGACCACTGGCTATTACATTACTGGTAAGTAGAGGACTGGGAGGTATCGATTTTACAAGAGAATGCATGCCTGATGATAACAACACCAAAATCTGGTGAGCTCTCTGTTTAGACACAAGAAAGAGAAAGCAAACCCTTTTACCATTCATCTCCTCTGCTATTCCAGACACTGTCTCTATGTTTACCTTCTGGCCTCGAAGAATCAGCAGAGCAGCTTACTTGGTGGTGAACAGATTTTTGTTCTTTCAGCTGATGGCCTTTAGAAAATTCTGTCCTCAAGCTCCCAGATCTTGGTGCAAAAATAGGTGAACAATGACTAATCAAGCATCAGAGACTGGGGAAGTATTTTTGTGATGACTGGATTTCTCATTTGGAGCACAATGGCTCTCCTAAGGTCACTTCACTAGCTTCTAATTTGTCAGTTGCCAGATGATAAGGGTTTTTTGATAGTTAAATAATTCTTTTCCTTTTCTCATTGTTTCTGTAGCTATTTCTACCACCTCCATTTTAAAAACAATTGAAAATCGGAAAAACCAATCTAAGTCTAAATGCCTGCCTTTGCCTCTCCACAAAGCCAGATTCTTCTCTTTCATGGTAAAGATCTTCATTAATTTCACTTCAAGGAAAGAATTTAAAGGGAGGAATAGTATTACTCATTTGCCTGCTGTTCTTGGCAGGCAGAGACATGTACGGAGCAAAGCCACAGGTCCTGTTATTGCCTTTGAGTTAAAGGAAAAGAGAGAGAGAAACAAAGGCATTACTGTTTCACAGAAAGAGAAATGAGTAATGGATATTTTGTGGGTCACATTAACCCGTATGGACACTTCTGAGTAATTCTTTGAATCCTGAGGTCTTCAGGAGGTCATTTGTTTCTTAAATATCCATTTACAGTAAACTTAGAAAACATATAGCTCTGGATAAAGTGGATCTCAATTCTCTTCTACTTTCTGTTGAAAATTGTTTGCAATCATGTCAGGATCACTTGTCTAGTTTCAGGTTCAGTTGTGGGGCTTTATACCAATATCAGGCATTACAGATAAAAAATCACGTCTAAAGTTGTTTCATAAAGTGAAGAGAATGTTTTCAATCTTCAAGAAAATGTATCTTTGGGCAAAAGCTGAACTTGAGAATGTCCACTGTTTTCAGTGAAGCTGTGACAATTCCTACCAGTAATCCTTTACATTTAATTCCCAATTTTGTTTTGACGCTCCTTGCTGAACTCAAGACAGACTGAAGACAGAAACATGGTGTGTTAGCACAGCACCTAACACAATGGAATCCCAATCTCAATTTGAGCTTTCAAGCACTACCAAAATATGCACAAGAATAATTAACAAAAAGTAATCATGTTTAGGGGCCTTCTGACTAGACATGAATACCATGGCTGTCTAGATGAGACAGTGACAGCCTACAGACCATATCTGACCTATGGGATGACTTTATCCCAGTCCCAAAGGACTTTGCACCATATATTTGCTAATATATTAGCCTGGGAACTGTGACAGTGCAAGAAAAGAAAAGGGCAAGGATATGCAGCAAAACCCACCTGTGAGTGTAAAGTTGATCCTTGATATATTACAGGGTTTAGAAGCCCTCCAAAAGTGGCCAGAAACTAAACATTGTGTACCAGGTAACCCTAATTCTGGTTCACAATTCCTTCACTTGTACCTTAAGTAAATCACTTAGTAGCCAGACTTCAACTTTGCACATCAAAATTGCTTATTGACAAAACATTTAGGAGAGAGCTGGAAGGGAGATGTGAAGGTCAGTCAGCATTCATTTGCTGCTGAAGCTGAGCAATCTCCAAGCGATCCATGACTGCAGTGAATGAATCTCCAGTCCTTCTGAAGGTTTGTGGTTGATTCGGGGGGGTCAGAATTCTGTGTGCAGAATTGATAGCAGCTACAAACCAGCCTTTCTCGAGAATTCAGCCCTAGACATGTTGAGACAGGGGTGAGGGAGTTTAGGAAGGGTTATGTGGCTATGAATACAATACAAGGAGGACTAATAATGCTATGAGCCACACCACTAGAGTCTGAAATCAAAAGTTTCCAAGAACTTGTGACATGTGAGAATGTAAGAACAATCACACCGAGCCAGCCGACAGCTCTCTTTAGCCCAGTGCATTGTTTTCAACATAAGGTAAAGAACACATGAAACAAGGTGTGTATATAGAGCAATTCTTCCCCAGGGACAGCCTCCTACTCTCTAGCAATCAACAGTTTATCGCTGAGAGATCACACCAGAACTACTGTGTTTAACAGTCACAAATGGACCAACCCTCCATAAACTATCCTAATACCATTTTTAACCTACACTCACTTCTGACCTACACACCATCTCATGGCAACAAGTTTCTAAATGTAACTAGGAGTTGCACAAAGGTGTGCTTCTGTGTTATCAGCTGTAAACACAAAACTGGTCAGTGCCATGTAGCTAGTGGCCAGAGCAATGCTCATTTCAGCACAAAGTACTAGACTTCATTAACTTCCTGGGTAATTATGACAGCTTAGAGTGCTTTCAAATAATAATGATTCAACATAGCCTTGAAAGAAAAAAAAAAAGGTATTTTCAAGAGCAGGCAATGTTGGGTATCATCCAAAATGCCTCCTCTAGCAATGCTCCCTACCCACTGTCTAGACCAACAATATTCAGATAAGAATCTGAATCCTGGTCACTACACTGGAATCTTAGGTATGTAGATCATCACACATCCCTAGCCACTCTCTCCCTGCTACATGCCACTGCTCTGAGAGCAATAGGACAGCCTGTTGCAAAAAGTTATATTAAAATCCTGTAACAGATGGAGGGGAAAAAGCCTCCTTTGCCTTCTGCACACAATTGCCTCAATCTCTCCCCACCAGAACTGTTATGTCTCAAAGATAGAAGCCAAGAGATGGCTGCACAAGCTGTGTTCACTTCTGTGTCTGCCTGCAGCAACCCAGTGGATAAACAACAGCCACTTCAGCTGAAGAATTAGGAAAGCTATCTAAGTGAATTGCTCATTGGTGGCATTTCCAGGGGAGCGAAAAGCAGCACAGGGTGAAACAAAGAGAAGCAGAACCTTCTGCAAACAGAGATTTCAGCATCTGCATAGCTCACAGGAGTATTTCACATTCAGCATCTGTCTTTGAAGGTGAAACTTTCTATACTGGTCACTGAGGGAGCAACTACATGCAAATAAATTGACACCGTTCACTCAACAGGGTGTGAAACATATGGGGACAAGTCAGTGGACTTTTTTCTTCCAGAAAGAAGCTACTTCTATCATGGAAATAATGTTTGCTGACACTGTAATTAAGAATTAAAGCTGCAGAAATATGTGAGGTTTGCTAAAACACAATAGATATCTTTTATCCATACAATATATGGCACCAAAATATGCACTGTTCTGGGGAGGATAATTAATCAGTGTTCTCTTGCCGAAGTTCTTTTAATTGTCTATGATGGTCTGTGTTGGGGAGGGCTATTGAGTTTTAACAGGGAACAAGATCAGGCACCATGGGGAATACTTACATGAATAAAGATTGCATGATCAAGATTTTTGATCTGGGAATTGCTATTCTGTAATCATCCTTAAAGCACCAGGAGTGCCCCTGGCACTGTATATATAATCATGAACTATTAACAATAAATCATGTAATTAAATCTTCACTTCGAACATTCTTTTCATAATTCTTGCTTCAGATTTAAGTTCCCACATCAAACATGTTAGGTCCTCATAATATTATTAAAGCTCCTACACTTCAGCTTTTAAAATTCCCCTAGGGATCTATTGTTTCTTTGTTTAATGTGTTTATGAGCCAAAGGCCCCATTAAATACAATAGGGAAACTCCCAGACCTTTAAAAACTTTGCCACCAGAGACATTTCTTAGGAAACAGGACCATTTTTGTCATTCCATCATGTAACTATTGGAAAGTCGATTGATCAGAGAAGTTCTAGGAGAAAAACAAAAAAAATATTCCACTTCCATGGATCACCAGGTCCTTAAGGCCACAAAACTATACAAAGCAGAACTGCTGCACTCAGACAGTTTTCTCTCCTCCATTGCATCTGGTCAGTCACACAATCCCATATTAAGAATATTTTCTATTATGATTTCTCTTTGTGCCTCATTGCCTTTGTAGATGCTGTCTGTAAGGATAAGACCAAGCCCACTTGTATTTCCTTGGTCTGGAAGGTAAGGAGAGGGGCAGATGCTTATGTTCCTCTAAACCCACACAGTACATTGTCCTCTACAGATTTGAATAGGACATTTGGTCTGAGACAGGATATGCTGCCAAAACCAGTAGAAATTTCAATGATCAAACACTGACTTTTAAAAGTGAATGTCCATCTACCTCCAATGGGACTGAAACATGGAGAGAGATCTACAGAGAGCAGAGGAGAAGGATGAAGCCACTATCAGTGTGCTGAAAAAGCTGATGTTCACCAGAGACATACTGCATGGGCTGAAGCCCTGTTGAAATTTTTTGACACTGTAATCCAGTGTGTGTTCTGGTTTATTTTAGAGGGGTTATCTTACTGAGTTGCCAGATTCTCCTCAATTGCTTGCCTCATTTCTCTATAAGGTAAAACTCATTCAGAATTTATTTAAGTCTCTTTGGTGAAGCTACAAAGGACAAGCTGAGGTGTTGTGACTTATCAATCACAATTCAAAGAAGGCACAAAGCTAAGTGGAGAGTTCACACTTGTGAAAAATACACCCAAGGGACATGCAGGGTTCCTGTGTAACAGCCTAAGCCTACAATGAAAAATGCCTGGCAACACCATGCCCGTGAAGACGGTTCATCTGTAGTTGAGTTGACAGCTTCTCAACATAAAAGAGCTTAGAATGAGGTTAGTGTGAGCCATGGGTGAAATGGAAATTCCTTTCGCCTTGACTAATGCATTTTAAGTGACTCCCACTTAGGGTCAGAAAATTACAAGTTCTATTTTGTTAAACAGTTAAAAAACCAAACATAATCTGTGTTAGGCTGGAGAGTTCTACATTCCAGTGAACATGAGGGATGGTGAACATAGCCTGTGGGCCAAACACAGCCCACGCAGAGCTTCACACTGTTGAAGCTTTCATCTTCAGCACCCTGAGGTACAGCCCACAGACACTACAGGATCTCAACGTGCAGTGCTCCATCTTGCTCCAACCTAATGTATTCCACATGCCAGGACCTGTATCTCCCATGAGCTGCACTGTCACACCAGAACTGAAGAGGCTGACAGCTCACTGTGCAAGCATTCAGGAGGTGGGGGGCTTCATTTGGAACTTCAAGAGGGTGAGACCAAGGCGCAAGTTCTGTGACCAGCACAACTCCCACAGGGCTGCTTCTTATTCAAGAGTTACTAAAGGACAGCGAATATATTCACCCATCAGTTTGCTGATTCCTCATAAACTACATTCTCATGTAACGTATGTCCCATGCTAATATTTACAAGTCACTAAAAAATACAAACCAAGTGTGTTTTTCTCCTGCATATCCCTCCTATCTCTCCAAATTCATACAGAAATCTAGTATATGCTTGATTGTGAAGATATCTGAAGGAATAAGGTCATGCAAAAATTCACATAAACAAAGGAATTTTCATGGTAGGTAATTTATATCTCACGACTGAGTGTTAAATAAGGAGGAGTGTTAGAAAAATGAAGCTTGGACAAATGAAGTTGCAGCTGTATCTCTGTAATACCTTTACAGGAGTTCATGGTATTAATGTAATGAAGAGACCTGGTATCATAATCTACTTTCCCAGATTGCTAGTGGAAAGCTATTACTATAATTAATACAGATATGGTGTCTTACTAAAAAAAAAGTTGCAGACAAATTCTCCATACACTTGTGAAATGGCTACAAACAGGGTTTGCACGCCAAGAGTTTCAATCGAGTCAGTTGACTGCCTCCAAAGCTACCAGTACAAAAACCCTTCTAGAAGGAGCAGTTGTGTTCATGACATCCAAGTTATTTAGCTGTGGTAACAGAATAAGAAAGGACTAGAATAAATTTGTAATTTCTCATTCCCAAATCTTGGAACAAATCTGAGTATCACATTTTGTTTCTTAGCCTAGTATTCTAATCTGTCTTTTGAGTCACCTTTTGTTGAGTTGAGCTTTATAGCAGTCTGATCAACCATCAGCTCCCTCTCTAGAGAGAAAGATTAGAGATTGAGTTATTCAGGATTGATCCTCTTTTGTTTGTGAGACTTAAGGAAAAAAAAAACCAACAGTCTCACACTCAAAAATATATTTTCATCTTTTTACTATTAAACCCACATGGAAACTGAAACTTATACTCTACTGACATTAATCACTTTTGTTTGCTTTATGTATTGAAGGAAACTAAATTTTACCACGTAGGTTCAGTTAAATTCCTCCTCCAATGACTTCAGTATTGGAGGTTCCAGCGTTCTCCATGTTAGCAGTTAACAGTGGAAACAATGATCCATGTACTCATGGCCCAGGCTGCATTCCTGGCCTCTAAAGGGTTTAAGAGACCCTTTACAGAGGACAGGGGTGTACCCTGTTTGCAGTTCTGCCATGGGCTCAGCATGCAGCCTTGGACTAAATGTTTAATTGTAATATCCTGCTTTCTTTTCTTCAGATGAAAGAAATTAGACAATAATTTATAGTCTCCTTTTTAAATGCTCTCAGATTTATGAATGAAGCAATCCTCCTTCCCTTGCTACTGCATTCCTGTGATGGCTTTCTGTTGGAAACAAAGGATGTCGGGTTAGGAGGGTGACTAATAAGCAATCTAAAAACAAAAGGAGTCTAGTACTAGGACGGCATGACCTGCAGTACAGACACACACCAAGGATTAGCAGTCACCCTACACAACTCCCTTGACCATCAGAACAGTAAAAAAAAGGAAAAAAGAAGAAAAAAAAAAGATAAGATAAAGCCTCTTGTCCCAAGCTTACAGCTCAAAGGACACAAAATACTAAGTTCATTCCTAACTTATAGAGTATTTATTGGGAGGAAACTCTGGGAAGGAATCCTATGGAAATGAACACTCGCTTCTCTGGATGCTATTACTACATGCAGAACTTCCACAATTCTCTAAAAATTCCCAGTCCTTAGAAGCAGAAACTGCCCTGATTGGTTTCTCATGTAACCTCCAGCCCATAAACACCAGAGCCAGGCTGGAGGGAACAGTTATACAACAGAGCCCATGAAAGAGAAAAAACTGCTTGAGGCCAATTGGCTGCTTACATCATATATTTTCATGCTCTGTTTACAACCGCTCTGTATAGGCATCTCATGTTCTGCTGTATAAGTTGTGGGTGAATATCTCTTGATAAAGTAAGAAAAAAACCAAACAAGCTATTGAACGTTCACCTCAAATTTCAACTCAACAATCTTTTAAGTGTCACATGTTTAATGAAGGGTTTGTTTCATTAATAGGCTGAGTATGATGAGTAGGGATACCTTCCATATAACTCCTGGCAATTATTCTTTGAGACCACAAATCACATCACATTCAGTTCTTCTTAACTCTTTTGTATATATTCCTGCTTGACCAAGAACCAGCAGATCTCTGTTGCAAGTGTGATGATGGGACTGTTTCTCTGTGTGACTCCTCTCTGTGCAGCTGAGCCATTGAAGAACACTTCTCCCCTGCTTCTCAGAGCTGTGTATCAAGGCTGGCACCAGAGTGAGATGGAGAAATGTCTGTTGGGGAAGCTTCATCCCAGCTATGTCAGAGTCCTTCAAAAGAATGAAACCTTTCACCCTGTTTGTAGGACAACAGTACTAAAAGAAAATCCAGAGGAAAACAAACATAATGGAAATTTAAAGTGTACTTCATATTCAGCACCTGAAACACCACATATAAAATATTTCTCCTTAACTCATGAGACTGCACATGAGAGAGGAGGAAAAAAAAAAAAAAATCACTGTATGGACATCACAGTGCCTCAAGAATGCAAAAATAGCACCAACAGCTGGCTTTAGGATTGAGTACAGAGGACAGAGATCTTGTGTTACCCACAGGATGTTGCAAACCTGGAAGCTCCAAGCAAACAGCGCTGCTGGGTTTAGATTGGTTTTCAGGAAATGAATGCAGGGCAAGTAAGATCTAAAGGCCTAACATTTAAACATGAAAATAGTCTCCATTATACTAGAAAATCTCCACTGAGATTAGAGCCTGTGATTTATGGACAGGACCACACTAATTCAGAAACAATCCTGAATATTTGAATTACACCCACAGGCAGCAATAGCGATCCGAAGGTTTGGTAGAAGAAAGTTGTTAAGAATTGTGTTCAGTTTAACTATAGTGTATCCTCCTGGGCTGCAGTGGAGCTTTGGATCTCATCTTTTATAAGCAGCACGTCAGTCAACAAGAATTTAGCTTGGAGGAATGCATTACAAATGTAGAACAAATCAAATTAGCTCTCAGATGCTATCTGTTGATATCTCATTTCTTCCTCAGACTTTTAACCACTGGAACACAACATCTGGGCAGTTGGGGGAGGCAACTGTTTTACTAAAACATACTAAATATAGGTGTTATAGAACAAATTACAACATGCTGCATTGCCACACCACCTACAGCACAGGATGAACCAAGAACAGCTACCTACTGTGAAAATGGTAATTCAGTCTAGCTAATGTTGTCACCTTTACAGCATAAAAAGCCAGCTTAATCATTGCAATTATGTGCTAAGGATGAGTGACAAAGTCATCTGTTGCAGCAGTTATTTAAAGAAATCATGATTTGGAGCACCATTTACTTGTTTAAAATTTTCCCTGCCACTGAAATTTGAAGGCTCCTGAAGAATTCAATAATGCATTCCATGATGACAATTACAGGCTTTCCACTTAATATTCTAAATACTTTAACATAATAAATTTAGAGCAGCATTCTTTCTTCTTTTTAAATGTAAATAGTTTGCTTACCTGAAAGTTCTTTGCAATGTCCATGGAATAGACTGGGGAAGGAATTATGCGAGCTGCTTGGCCAAAGTTTTACACAGCATTTCATCCCGATCAGCATTTAGTGACAAGCTCCAGTGACACACATACTTGATGCCATGACGTGCATCACACTGGAGGTTTTACTGCCCAACACTTAAGTGGATTCAAGAAGAGCAAATGAAAATTTACTGTAGCAGAAGTGCCACATCTCTAAGTTCTGTTACATAGCAATTAGACTACGAATCACATAATAAACTGTGCTGTTGATAGCAGAGGCTTTTGCAGGCTCCCTTACCCACAAAGATGATAACTTTTCTGTGCCACAGCTGAGTGCTATGAGAAAGGAACATGAGTAAGTCACCTGCAGCACTAAGGTTTCCTTTAGAGGCTAAAATGGATCCAGTATTGCAATAGAGTTTAGGAAATTCAGGCTTTGACTTTTCTAACAGTTTAAAGCCCCTGGTGAAGGTTCCTTGCTCAAATCACCCAGAAATAGGCTAGAGCACTACATCATCTACTGCAGAGAGCAACTGTGCACTGGCATGGGCTTTGGGTGACATGAACCAACAGACTGTGACCCAAGAGCACCATGTTTAGACAGCACAGGTGCATAAAACGTAAGTCGTTACCAAAAAATTAATTAAACATCTAGTTCCAAAAATCTACAGCAATTTTCATCATTAAAACCAAAGAGAAAGTCGCTAAATGTGCCTACATTTGAATATCCTGATGCCTTCCATGTGCACCTTGAGGAGGCAAATCTCCATGTTTACCATGTGCCACCCAGAGGAAAACTTTGCTAAAACCCCTCTTTGTGATCAGGCATTACCCAACTCTTCCTAAGGTTTGTGCAGTGCTTTCTACAACAGTCTGTCCACCCAGCCAGCCAGTGAGCACGCCTGCCTCATCCCCTGCTGGTGCAGGCAGTCACATCATAAACTGATCAAATGCCATTGTACAACTCAATAGGCTTTTTGGACTAAGCTTCCAAAATTTGGGAGTGGGCCTTTCTTCCATTCAGACTAATTTGGGCAACAATGAAAAAATTCACTCATGAACAGGGTTTCTGACTACATCTTTTTCCGTCAGTGGTTCTTGTTTTCCGCTCCAACCCACATCATCTATTCTCTTCCTTCCACCCATTCTTCCCCCCAAAAAAGGCTGGCTTGGACACTGTGCTTCAATTTTCTGTAGAACTTTCTATTTTTCTTTCCCATTCTTTTTGTTTAGCATATGAAAGGAGCTTCCTGTTTAGAAACATGGGAGCCCTACACCCTCAGTAATGATGTATTCAGCCCATCAATGATCTTGGCATGAATGCCTTAAACCTTAATATGCCTGATGGAATTTTCTGTACATGTCATTATCATCATCAGCTCAAAAAACAATGCACAGCATTTGTCATCTCCCACTCAATCAGCTCCCTTCCCAGTACTATAGTTCTAGTAAGAAAAATCTAGTAAGAAGGCTTAGAAGTTTCCTTCTCTTAAATATTTCAAATTATAGATTTCCAGTGAAACCTGTTCTACAGAACAGAAACAGAAGCACCAAGAGGAGACAGTGTTGTTGCAGAACTCCCAATGTGATCAATACTGTCTTACTTTTCCAACTTTAAATCCCTGTTGCAGCCTGCCAATGCTCACACTGCTCAAGGCTTACTATAACTGCATTATCCAATTCCTGGGCTTGTCCTGTGCTAGGGAATAGGAACGAAACACGTAACGTAATCCCTGTTCAACTTCATAAAAAACCAAACAAAACACATCCCCCCCAAACCCTACATGGCCTACAATAAAATTCTATTTTGTTCAAATATGTAGGATGGATTCAAAATCTATTTATACAGGTTCAAAAAATTGTAGCAGCGGCACGGTGACTTGAAATAAACTGCAATATTTGTCTCTTCAGGAGTTTTATGTACAGAAACACCTAAGCACAGGCTGGTCCCCTCTGCTGAATTTTAACTGCAGTGAAGTTCTCCAGTGAAGGTAGTGGACAGCACTTGAACCAGTGGATGCAGCAGCAGCCTTGTGAAGCAACACAACAAGGGCTGTTCTTCTCCAAGCAGGGCCCAGCAGCACAGTGGTCAACCACAATTTATTCTATATGGTGCAATTCTTCAGCTAATTCTTCTCTGAGAAAAGCTGCCAGTCTGGAGCTTGCGCATCTTAACCTCTGACAAAGCAAGGCACAAACAGTGCTTCACTTTAACTCTTGTGGGGACTTGCTCTGTGCCTACATAAACATCAAAACATATTTTGATTTTTACTTATGGGTGAGCAGCAGAGTTAATTTACCACTGTTGGCAAGTGCCATCCTAATTAAAAACAAATGACTAATTATACAAGTACAGGGCCTGTTGACACAGGCTACACATATCAGTCAAAGCCAACCAAGCTTGAATTTGAGGAAAAGCAGCACCATCTAGTGCCCTACAGTAGTCAGAGATCCAAAAATCAATTTCACAAGCCCACACAGAAGTTTCAAGATAGCCAACACTCACAAAAGCAGTAGGACACCAGAGGTTTAACTCTATCAGCACTTCTGATAAAGGGAATTACATAATAAAATTCTTGTTAAAAAAGAGCTGCTGAGAATGAGATGTTTTCAGGCAGAACAGAAATTCTTTAAAAGACAAACTGAGAAGTTATTTTGCCATCTATAAAAAAGATGCAGTAAAATGGCTAAAACTTACCAGAAGGCTACTACTGTCTATAAAAAGCTACTAGAAATAGAAAGCCAAGCTTCAGTAAGTCCAATAATATTAAAAGTTCTAGCAGACTCACAACATAAGACAATATGAAAAGGGATTTGAGAAACCTTGAAAAAATATATGAGAAATATAGGAGACTATATATATTATAAATTCTTCTTCAAACTCATCAGGAACAGAAATGGTTAGTACAGCAAACATGATCAAAAAGTAGAAAGAACAGTAAGAAAGAGAGCAGACTGCAAAAAGACTTTTCAAATGTTTTGGGGTCTGGGGTTTGGTTTGTTTGGGATTTTGTTTTGGATTTGGCGGGGGGGGTGTTGTTTGGCTTTTTAGGAGTCCATTTAGGGTGTGTTCTTTTGCTGTTGTTTGTTTTGTTGGGGGTTGAGTTTGTTTGTTTGGGAGGGGGTGTTTGTTTGTTTTCTGTTGTTTTTTAATCCACATTCATCATGGAGAGTCTTAAACTGGCTCCTGCTCCAGACAGCTCATTTCAAATTAGAGGATCAAGGATGCTACTGGACATTTCAATGACACAAAACAGTAACAGATGTTTGTAATTACACAGTAAATACCCAAGAAATCAATTAGACAATAATTGAGCTACCAACCACCATAATCTCTCACTTAAAACTTCAAAAGAAGCAGGTGACAAATGGGACAATTTTTAATAGAGCTTTCCAGGGATTTATGCAGGTGAGTTGACCTCTTTCAACTGTGCTGATACCCTGTGATATAAAAATACTGTACAGATAAATGTATTATGCTGGCAAAAATGGCTCAAGTAAAGGGTATGTGGGACTCACATTCATTATCATTCTCAGAGTCTACAAGTGTTATTAACAGATGTGAATTATAAAACTTATCAAGGTAGAACTTCCTGATTTGCCAGCATTTTGAGCATCATGTCAGTCCTCCCATACAAAAATTCAAGTACAAAAAGGAATGGAGAAAAAAAACTACTGGCAGACCTTGCATTCCTCACCACTGTTTCAAGCTATGGGCTAAGTTATGAAGATTTTTAACTGTAGGAAAAAGTGCCAGAGCAAGTTGCTTTTGCTAACCCTACAGAGAACCTAGATAACTAAGTTTATTAAGTCAAAAGCCAAGCTTTGTAAGAAGTGCAGACCTACATGACTCTACAACATAATTACAGCAGAAGTGTCTTTTTTCACACAAAAATGAAAGTAAATTACAAACAAGGTGGGCCTGAGAAAGCATATATTAAAAAGGAGATTTGTTCAGGTTCTAGTGTACCTTCCCTGCAGAAAACTTATGAACATCTTAAAGCATCCAGAAGAATTCAATGTATTCCATAACTGAAACATGCCACAAACAGTGGGAAATGAATGCAGGAAGCAACTCAACAGCATGTGAGCAACAACCTCAGTCTCTACTTACTGCCTTTCAAACCATAACTCTGTTAACAAAGCCACAATGAAAATATCTGAAAACACTGCAGAGAAGCCCATCTTCTTCATCTTAAGCGGAAGATTCATATAAACACCATTTCCCTACAATGAGGATATGCATCACAAATTTGAACACAGAGCCATAATTTACAGCACCATTGATTGATGTAGTGTTGTCCTCAAAACCAGTCATCTGCAAAACTTGGGTATTAGTAAGAAGTTAAAACAACAAACTAAAGATACCACTTTCTCTGACAGAGAGGCTAACTAGAACTTAATTAAGCACTAGCTCTACAGAAGAACATATACCCTCATCACAAGAAACATGACAAGTCAAATTTCAAAGATAAACCAAAATTTATTTAAAACAACAAAAATAAGACATTGCTACTGTCAAGATAGAAAAAAAAGGAGGATTCTTTTACTGAATGTGACAAGACAGCCAATTTACAGCAGTTTACATTAATTCTGAGATCAGGTTGGGTTTTACACTGCTTCAATTGACTATATGTACTTTCTGCAAGACAAACTGGTTCCCCTTCCCTCCCCTTTCCAAAAGAACTGACAAAAATATCCTATAAAAAACATATACAGAATTTTGAGACATGATTGAAACATGAACCACTGTCCAAAAGTCTGGAACTTTCCAAGAAGGTTGGGTCCTTTGTGGCTTCAACCAACCCTCAACGGGGGAGCTACAAGCACAACACCATCCCCTCTGACAAAGAGCATTGGAATATTCCTTTTGGTAGACTGTGAAGAAGGAAAGAAAAGTTTACATTTACAAAACATTCATTTCAACCATAAAAACACACCTGAAACAACTCCAACAAACATGCAATGCTCTGGCATGCTGAAGAGATCAGTACAATTAACACCAAGTCTCTAGATACCCTGTGTACTTTCATAACAATTTGTCCAAAACCTCTGTTAGAGCTTGATTCAAAAAACAGTCAGCAATTAACTACTTTAACAGTATAACAGAGTGTAGTTTTAAAAAAAATCTCTGACAATAAATAAACTACTTTTCTAGTCCTTACTTTATAAATTTCTTCATAGGTTTCTTCATCAATTTCTATTGTAGTCACAGTTTCTTCCACATCACCCAAAATCATATTTAAGTGCTGATCATATGCCTGTAGGAATTAAGTTAGTTTATTATGTTTTCCAAAATACAAACATGAGCTTATTAAAATGAGAATTTTAGAAAGACTTTCAGACATAAATAGCTTAGTCTGATTTTGACCAAAGCACAATAGTATCAGTTCTAGTTATAACTCAACACAAACATAAGCAAATGAGAACTCTGCAGCAGGAAAAAAGGCACAACATTTAGATTTACTGGAACACTCTTGCAGGAAATAGCTCTGAAGCATTCTGTGAGAGCACTGACAAGACCTCAGAGACAGACACACTTTGTTAACACTAAACCAGGTACAGACGCTCTGCTGCCAGTCTGGCCTCCTGAAATTGATTGCCTGGGGCCAACTTAAAGGATATGAAAGCTGCTTCTCCTACAGTGCTACAAAACCTCAAACATATTCCAAAAACCTTACAAAGCACGTTGCAAACCACACATGTTCCTCATGGATCTCTCATTACCTCTGTGTTTTCAAAGGAGCTGAGGTCCAGATAACACATGGTGCAACTAGTTCTCTTCCCCAGCAGAGCACAGCACTCAGGGAGGATGACTGACTTAACAGAAAGCAAAAAATCTGAGAACCCAGCTGAGTACATATCCCACCACACCTCCCAGGGTGTGCCTTAAGGGATTCTTGCTTGATAACGATGACCCCAGTCTTGAAGAGGCCTCAGGGTACATCACAAGAAGAGGCTGACAGCATTATTACTTATTTCACAGATACAGAAATGGAAGCCAAAAAGCAATGAAATGAGTTGCTTGGTATCATTCAGGAGACAAGAAAAACAAAATACATCTCTTGACTTTCTAGGGAAGCTGTTAATAGCAGACAAAGCACTGAACAAATTACATTTTTCCAGCAATCACATTACACTTCTGGTACCTAAGACAATTCTTAGTGAATTCACTATTCTTAACCTACTTTCTCTAACCACTTCTGCACTTTCAACCAGGAAATGCAATTACTCATGTTTTAAAACTAATTTTTTCAACAAGCAGTGGAATGCTACAGGTAAACTTGTTTAACAGTCTGTTGTACATAAACAAAGGCTACCCAGTGCTTCGCTGAGTGAGTGTGGCAACATTCTGAAAGCTTTACTTACGTGTAATCTGCCTCTAAGCTCTCTGTCATTTCTCATTTTGACATAGATTCGCTCATCTAGACTGAGTCTGATGAGATCAAGTGGCTCCTCTACAGTATTTGTTGTTTGTTGCTAAAAAACAAAACAAAAGCATTATTTGTACAGAAGAAGCCGGTGAACTTTTCCATTCCTCAGTGTTTGTGAGACACAGAAAACAAAGGAGTGAGAACACAGATGTAAATACTTTAAATCATTCCTTCACATCCTGGTGAACCTGAATGCAGCTGATTTACCACTCTACTGATACTCACCAGCCTGAGCAGCATGAGTCAAAATATTTCAGTTTATTCTTGCAGTAAATCATTCCTCACACACAGGGGGATTGGAACTAGATGATCCTCAGGGTCTCTTCTAACACAAACCATTCTATGACTCTGAACTGTTTTTCTTATCAGCAGCCACAGTTTACACCGCAGCACAGAGCCCACACTGCATGAACCAGCACCACACCTGTGCCATGGCAGGCTGGAACAGCCGAACTCACGCTGACACCGGTGCCAGCACAGGGAGTTACCCGGGAACACCCTTGGGTGACCTCAGGCACCCGGGCACACGCTGCCCCCACACACTCACCGCTCCCGAGCTCTTGCTGGGCCACACACAGCCAGGCCGGGCCCCGAGGCTGGCGTGAAACCCCAACACACACTGGCCTGAGGCTCCCTTCTGTGAGAAAGGCGCACTTTGAGGATCGTAACTTAGAAAGGCTGAACACCTCCGTGCATATCCCACATCTTCCCTATCTCATATATATCCCATATCTCCGTTCCAGCTACCTCCTACCTTCAGAGCCAAGAGCACTGCCCTCGGCAGCTTTCCCCCTTCCCCTCCTGCGGCAGCGCCCGGGGCCAGCCGGCCGACTGCGGGCCCGCCACAAGCTCCGAGGCCGAGCAGGGATTTAATCTCGCACGGAAAGCGCTCCCTGGGAGCTGCGCCTCATGGGGGGCCCGGGCACACCCGGCCCAGCCGCGCAGCCCAGAGCCGGCAGCCGCTGGAAGAGGCGAAAGCCGCTCACCTGGTCCACCTCATCCGCCATCTTTCAAACCGCCTCCCGCGCCCGCCCGCGAGACTTTATGGCCCGGCCCCTTCCTTCCCTTCCCTTCGGCCGCGCGGGGCCGGGCCGGGACCTGCCCGCGCCGGCAGCAGCATGGGTAGAAAGCGCAGAGCAGCGCCCTGGCCCGTGGCCGGCAAAAAGAGGCGCTCCGGGGGGCTGCGGGAGGAAGATGAAGATGAGGAGGACGAGGAGGAGGGTGCGTGTGAGTGCGACAGGGAGGCCGTAGTGGGCCGGGCTCTGCGCCGCCGCCGCCGCTCGGGCCGCTCCAGGCCGCGGGGGTCGGGGAGCAGCGGTGCCAGCGCGCCCTTGGGAAGGACGGCCACGCCGGGCTGGAGGGGATGGTTATCGGCGGCGTTATCGGCTGTGCTATCGGCTGTGTTATCGGCGGTGGGATCAGTGCCCCAACTCCCGGGCGTTAAACCCGTGTGTGACGCCGACAAAGGCTGAGCGAGTCCATGCGGGGTTGTTTTATCTCGGCCGCGCTCTCCAGAGCAGTTTCACGTGGTAATAAGTTGTTGTGAGTGGCAAGCACAATGCTTGGTTTTCCGCCGATCCCTTCGGTAGGACTATAGGAATCTTTAAGTCATTTCTGTGAGTTACATGATGTATTTTCCTCAAACAAGTCTCGCTGTTCAAATCTTCCCTATTTATAAACAGTGACATGCTCAGCATTGTCAGTGCCCACATTCTTCTGTAGCTGCCTCTAATGAAATCCGTGGAGGTGTTGTTTCACATGGCGATGAAACTCCATTCTCTAACATTAGTTTAATAACATTCATTTCTTTTGTCACATGCAGATGATTTTGAAAAGAAAAAACCCAGTGTAAAGAAGAACTCAAAGGCTCCAGCTAGTAAAAAGGAAGAAGATTGTGATACTGGAGTTTCCAACTCAGCAAAAACTTCCAAACCTTCAAAACAAAAAGAGGCAAAATCACAAATAAAAGAAAGTAAAAGAAATGGTAGGAATAAAGAGAATTGTATCAAAGAGGAAACATGCAGGTAAATTTATTTATCATTCAAGTCTGTGGAGCTTTTTCTTCATCTTACTTCTTTGTGTGGTTTGATTGTCAGTTACTCAGTGTGTTGTTACTGATGCAGAGGTCACGCTTCATTTATTTCCCTATTTTTAGTATTTGATAAACAAGCGCCTGCATTTCATGGTGATGGTATGTTTTGATGATTTTAACAGTGACTCACTGAAGTGTCCTCAGAAGGAAATGAAGACAGAATCTCCTGTTAAAAAAGAGATGGATGAAGACAATACTGATGATGGTGGTGATGATGATGATGATGATGAAAGTGAAGATGAATGGGAGGATGTGGAAGGTAACAATTGCACAATATTCATTTTAAGCACTTTTTAAGAGCTTGTGTATCACAATGATTCTTCAACAGCAGGCAACCAGCATCCCACAGTTATTTGAAATAACTTAGCACACACAGTGTTATGGGAGATCCAGGAACTGGTAGTTAATGGAGATGTTCTGTTTAAAGGTTGTTTGAACACTTCAGAAGGAAACACTTTAGAACATTTCAGAAGGATCTCATCATCAGTCCTCCATGGGAATCTATTCCATGTTTACTTATAATTTAGTAATATTTTATTTTTCCAGAACTCCAGGAACCTGCTACAGATAAGTTAGAAGAAGCTGCTGTTCTTCCATCAGTGGGGCTGCCAAGAAATCCCGTTGAGATTGAGATTGAAACCCCAGAGCAGATGAAGAAAAGAGAGAGGAGGTAAGAACAAGGAGGTGGTGGAGGGCTGGAAAAGGCTGAAGTTAAAAATACCATAAGTCTTGACTGTCATTGACTTGCTGTGTTCTGGTTGAAAATGCCCACTTGATGCAGACCATTGAGTTGGAATGTTGCAGGGTTGTGGGATGAAGAACAGTTTACATACTGACAATTCTACCAAAAATCTTCAGTGTAAGTTGGCAGGAATTGAGGAGGTTTTTCAGCTTCCTTGAAAATCAAGTGTGTAACTTCATTGTGTTTTACTATCTCCATTTCCTGTGAAGGGACAGCAGTAGATCTCTGCAAGGAGAGCTGTGGGTGAATGGCACTGTGTTACTGCAAAATCATAACAGCCTGTTCACATAGCCAGTCACTAAACCTTTCCTTAAGTGTGCACAGAAGATTGTCTGGGATGGGTTCTGTTCGTGAGCTGACCCAGTTCAGGAATCTAGAAAGGCAGGTCCACAGAAATCCCACAACATCCATTTCTTTTGTAATCTGCAGAGAAAAAAGAAAAGCTGAGTTTGAGATGTACCTTCGGAGAATGATGAAACGTTTCAGCAAGGAGGTTCGTGAGGACACACATAAGGTATTTGTCACAGGGAACCATGGCAGAGAAGAAACTGAGCATAAAGATGTCTGAACTGATTTGTAATCAAAAGGAGCTAATTTTTATCAAATAACACGGGGCCATGGCTAGAAGTGAAAAAACCAGAGAGGCTGTAGTCCTGACAGATGCTTGTTAAGATTCCTCCTAAACTGTGAGTTGGAAACACCAGTGCCTGTGTTAGTAAAATTCTAACTCAAAGCCTGTGTGAGTAGGATGTATATTTCTCTGTGGAGGGATATCTTCTCATTCTGTCACAGTTAAACTGTCAGTCATGTAGAGCAGGAGACATTTGCAAGGACTTCAGTGCTTTACTGTCTTCTGAAGACAGCACTGTGAATGCTTGGGAGGCTTCAGTGTTGCCTGTCTCAGTTAAAAGGAGCAGTGAAGTATTCCTTGTCTTTACCATGGACAGTAGTTCCAATAAGGAAAATCTCTTGTGAACTCACTTTTAAACTTTTCTGTCTCAGGTTCACCTGCTGTGTTTGTTAGCAAATGGTTTCTATAGGAACAGGATCTGCAGCCAGCCAGATCTCCTCGCCGTTGGTCTGTCCATCGTCCCCGCCCGCTTCACCCAAGTGCCCGCAGGCCACATGGGCCTCGTTTACCTTTCCAACTTGGTGAAATGGTAAAACTCTCTTCTGATCATGCTGTCACATAGAATGTAGAGCTACGGTTCAGGGAGAGGGGTAACTGTAACTTAACAATTTTCTGTGGTTTTTTGGATTTTATATACAAGGGTGAGAGGCTGTCTTTTTTACAGAAGGAGAGGGTGAACTCTGAAGTTTAAGAATACAGTCACAAACACTGGACAGTAAGCAAGTGTCTTGTATTTCAGGTTTGTTGGAACCTTCACTGTCAATGATGAGCTTTCCACTGAAAAAGGAGAGCCCCTTCAGTCAACACTGGAGAGGAGGTTTGCCATCTATGCTGCACAGGATGATGAGGAGCTGGTTCATGTAAGAGACTGGGAAGTACTGGGTTGGTGAGTGTGGATGTTGTGTGTCAGGTCATACACAAAGTGGTGGGAGGGTGGATTTGAAGAAAGCAGATCAGTGATTAAGTGATTCTGTAGCTTTTTATTTTCTTGTATTTTTATCTGGAGAGCTCCTGTGATTAAATTATTGAATTTAAACTGTTTTGCAGATATTTTTAATTATTCTGCGAGCATTACAGCTGCTGTGTCGCCTCGTGCTGTCTTTTCAGCCTATTCCTCTCAAGGAGACAAGACCAAAGGTAGTTTTTGTTGTTTGTGTGGAATAAGGAATAGGTTACTGATTTAGTAGGATTAAAAAAACTTTCTGGCTGTTACAACTTGCAGTGAATCGCTTACTGCGGGAACCAGGGTTCTCTCTACATTGCAGGAAATGCACACCCTTAATTTTTATTTTCTTCTTTAAGAAAAGCCACTCATTTCTGTGTTTCAGCAAAGATTTCTTAATGTTTCAGTGGGTTTACATTTCTTTAAAACTTAGACAGCAACTCTTGCTGCATGAGTACACCTCTCTTCAGCCAGTTGCCTGAAGTTTTCCAAGTCCCTGAGACATGAATTGACTGCCTGCCAGCCTTTGGTCTGCATGAACCTTGGGCTCATTTCAGTCTTTTTTTTTTTTTTTTTAACCATATTCTTAGCTGCAGTGATAAAAGTGACCTAGCCTGTGTCTTTGCAGGGAAAGAGCTCATCCAAGAGGCTGTCTCACAGCAGCACCTCTGAGGGGCAGGAGAGTTCTGCCACAACACCCAAAGCTGGGGCAAAAAAATGTCCCTGCAAAAAAACCAAGCAGGACGAGAAATCCTCAGAGAGCAAAGAAGACAAGAAGGAGCCAAAGAAACCCAAAACTGCGCAGACTGAAAGGACACACAGGTCAAAGCTGACTAAAGGCAGCCAGGAACAGAAGGAATCAAATAATGAGAGCAGTTTAGCAGAAAAGGATGTGCCAGTCAGGCCCAAGAACGACCGCCGGAGACGAGTGGCCTCCAAGGTGTGTTACAAGGAAGAGAGTGGAAGTGATGATGGCAGTGGTTCAAACTTTGAGATTTCAGAGGAGGAGAGTGAACTCTCTGATGAGGATTTTGAAACTGTCCCTAAAAGGCGGAGGAGCTCACTGGCCCCCCAGAATTCAAAGGTGACAACTATAAAAAGCCCCAAAACTGAGACTTCAGAATCAAGGCTGTCAAAAAGTTCGTGTGGAGCTGAGCCTAAGCCAGCAAAAAGTACAACTCCAGCCTTGCCTCAAGCACAGAGGAAGAGAAGCAAAATAATTTCTAGTGATGAGGATGATGGACAGCAGGAGGTGAGGAAAGCAATGGGCACAGACCAGTGGCTGGAGGTTTTCCTTGAGCCTGAGGACAAATGGGTTTGTGTAGACTGTGTTCATGGCAATGTGGGCCAGCCCCAGCTGTGCTTCGCACATGCCACAAAGCCGCTGTTCTACGTTGTGGGGTTTGACAACAATGGGAGTGTCAGGGATGTGACACAAAGATATGATCCAGCGTGGATGACCTCAACAAGGAAGAGCCGTGTGGACCCTGAGTGGTGGGAAGAGACACTGCAGCCATATGAAAGTCCTGATGTGGAGAGAGACAGGAAGGAAGAAAATGAGGTAAATGGCAATAGGTTGTTCAAGGCATGTAGTGCCAGGAGTCCAGTCCCTGGATTCTCATTCAGGCAAAAGCATTAGAAATCTCTTTCCATGAGGAAGGAGGTTTGTATTTGAACTTGGAATGTTGAGATTGAACATGTTTTAAAGAGAATATACAGTGATAAGTAATAAATGATGGAGTTTCTTCAGAGAAATTTGTATAGCAGAGGTACTGCACTTACCCTTCTCAGAGAGAGTTTTTGAAACACATAGGCTAGGGTGCACATCTCAGTACTTATTTGCAGCAAGAATGCTTTGGTCTGTTGGCTCATCTGATTAGTTTCTGGTGTTTTTTCTCTTTGGTCCATATTACTGTCATTCTTAATTTCTTACAAAGGGTAGTGCAAGAAAGTTATGAAATTACTCTGTTCTGTAAAATTCTTACAGTTTCAAGTGAAGCTTCAAGATCAACCTCTACCAACAGCAATTGGAGAGTACAAAAACCACCCTCTCTATGCACTGAAGAGGCACCTCTTGAAATACCAGGCCATCTATCCTGAGACAGCTGCTATCTTGGGCTACTGCAGAGGAGAGGCTGTCTACTCCAGGTGAGTTGTGCACCTGTTGTCATCTGCATCTGTGATCTTTGTAATAAATTAAAGAGCTAATTTGCATGATGGTATCAGCAGTAACAGGTGAGGCATGTAGCTGCTCTGACAGCATTTCTGTATCAGTAGGATACAGCTTTTTATTATTTCTACTGTGATAAGCTTTCTGTGGATCTGTTACAGATCACTTGAAAACTTTTACATTTGCTGTTTTCTGGCCTTTTCAGAGACTGCATACACACACTGCACTCCAGGGACACTTGGCTGAAGCAAGCTCGAGTGGTGAGGGTTGGAGAAATGCCTTACAAGGTAAGAAGGTTTGACTTCCTCCTGTGTAATCCACCTGCTCTCTAAAGCTCAAGCCTAGTTCTGTTTTGGTTTTTGTCTTTTGTCAGCGGATGTAGATTTCACACTTGCTTGTGTGGTTTGTGGTAGCTGTAGTGTCCACCTGCTGTGCCTGTAGTTCCTACATGCTACCCAAAGCCCAGCTTCGTCTTTTTCCCACTCCAAGGCTATCTGGCAGAACTGGCTCCTTTTCACCTTCTCCAAAGGCATCCCAGTGTTTAGTGCACTGCTGGATCTCTACCTGTTGCATACAGGTTCTGTGGGTTGGCATTTATAGGCAGTGGATATTGAAGCTAGGAAATGGCATTTCTGTTCTCCCTGACCCTTCTCCTTCGGTGTCCTAGGAAAACCTGAAACCACTGTCAGCTTGTTGTGATGTTCCAGGCCTGGTTGTCGTATTTGCAGATGGTGAAGGGATTTTCCAACCGGGCGAGGAAGGCACGCCTGGCAGAGCCGGCGAACCGGGACCGGGAGGACCTGGCGCTGTTCGGCCACTGGCAGACAGAGGAGTATCAGCCTCCCATAGCAGTGGATGGAAAGGTAGCTGGGAAGGCAGAGGGCTGGTGCTAAAGGAAGTGGTTTGTGTGGAGCTCTGGGCTTTATTTTTCCAGAATTTGCATGTTTCAGAGGTGAGATCACTCAAACATCTGGATTCAGGATTAAGAGTTCCGAGGTGAATGTTCACAGGAGGAAGTAGTAAAAACTCTACCGAGGTCTTTCTTTCACAAGTACAGGTAGTGAGTGCAGACTGCTAAAGTCAGAATTTCATTGATCGGATCTTCCTAGCCCATGTTTGCCTTGCTAATTCTCTGCATTACAGTCTGAGTAACAAAGCTTGGGCAGAGGACATAGCTGGGCAATATAACCATGCAGCTAAAAACTAGGCTTGTACCTTGTCATGTGAATATTAATTGAATACTGGAGTGGAATGTAGGAGGTCAGGAGGGGAGAGTCCCTGAGTTGCAGCAGGTATTTTCAGCTCTCTCCAGAAAGCAGGATTATCAGCATCTCTCTTTAATTTTGCCATAACAGGTTCCTCGGAATGAATATGGAAATGTCTATCTCTTCCTGCCATCCATGTTACCTGTTGGCTGCGTGCAGCTGAAACTTCCAAACCTGAACAGAGTGGCACGGAAGTTGAACATTGACTGTGCTCAAGCCATCACTGGATTTGATTTTCACGGTGGCTACTCGCACCCAGTGTATGTGAAAGCTGCTTTGTTGCACCTGTCAGATCTTGATGTCCTGCAGAGGTTGTGTATCTTGTGTTAAGTGGAGCATGTGACCAGTTCCACACTTGGATCGTTTGAGACAGACGGTTCTAGCAGTATTCAGTAGCTTTTGGGCTGGGTCAGCAGGCATTTGCTCCCTTTCTTTTTCCTTCTCGGAGCTGACAGAGGATTGTGTTCTCCTTCCTAGTACTGATGGGTATGTGGTGTGTGAAGAGTATAAAGAGGTCCTTGTTGCTGCCTGGGAGAATGAACAAGCAGAAATAGAAAAGAAGGAGAAGGAGGTAAGAATTATTTTTGCAACTTCCTTATTGTTATATTTATGAAGTAAATTTCATTGAAACTGGGCAGTGAACAGGGTCGGCTGTGTAAGCGACAAGCATGAGGCTTTTTTGATGGCAGTTTAAAAATCTTAAAGCTTTCCTTTTCCACAGGCATAAATACATTGAAACTCACAGTAGTAAATTTTTCTCTTTCCAATAACAATCCCCCACAGAAGCGTGAGAAAAGAGCTTTAGGGAATTGGAAGCTGCTGACAAAAGGACTTCTCATCAGAGAGAGACTGAAGCAACGCTACTCCATCAAGGTATCCTGCATTTCTCTTAGTATTTTCTTTTTCTGCATGTTATTTTAACCATAGAATAGAATTTCCAGAGTGTAGTTGCTCAAAAGTCTTCAGGTAGTCAAAAAAACTACACCAGAAGTTCAATGTAGTCATGTTCGTCAAAGATTCATTACTGTTTAACAAGGGATGAATGTTTCTATTTTTATTACTATTTTCTGTTTTGACATACCCCCTTCCTAGATTTATTCCTCCAAGCCAAGCATGTAGCTAACAGGATGAGAGTGGGGCACTTTTCCTTGTAAGTTAGATATTTTAGTTGTTAATTTTTTCCCCAAGGAGAAAGGGGAAAGCCTGATCTTTTTAAAACAGGCTGGTTTTATTCTTCTATTGTCAAAAATGTTTTGCTTGTGTTGAAATGTTCAGAAATAGCACTTTGGGTGAGAAGCCCGAACCAGAGCAACCAACCTCTCTAAGGTCACTCAGTGTCACTGTGACCAAAGACAAGCCCTTTTAGAAAGAGGCAGTTATCTTAGAGTGACTTTCTGATTTTCACACCTGTTTTCCAGACTGAGCCATCAGCACCTGAGACAGAGAAAGGAGGGGGATTCTCTTCTGATGAAGAAGGAGCTCCAAGCTCCGAGAGCGCAGTGGGGAACACAGCCATTTATTGGCCCCAAAATCGCCAGCTAGAGAAACAAGAAGAGAAAACAACCAAAAAGAGCAAGCGAGAAAAGAGAGGAGAAGCAGCTCAGTTGTTCCCATTTGAGAAATTGTGATGACAAGCTTTTCTTGGCTGTTTTCAGATGCAGGAAAAACAGCCATGATAAAAGTACCCTTTGCCAGTTAGGGCCTTAGGTCTTCCTGTGCACTTGTGTTTCTGAGCTGTCAGGGACCAACCTAATTCAGTATCCAGTTTCCTTTGATATCACAAGGATCACTTAGATCTCAGTTAGATTCTTCCTTTATCCTTGGACTTGGGAGAAGTAGACATGGAGCTGCACTTTCTGAGATCACTTTGCTTTGTTCGGGTTTTTGCTCTCTTTTGTATCACTCAGCACTAATAGTTGAGTTTCCTGAGGCACTCCTGTCAGTAGCAGTCTCCCATTTTTCCCTGCTTGCTCAGAACTAAAGCATCCAGCTGCTTTTTACTTGTCTGCAGAGAGGTGGCCAAAGGAATGCTGATGCCTACTTCGATCCATACCCAAATCAGCGGTGAGGTAGAGTCTGGCATTTGTGTCTCAAGGGGAAATACTTCCTCTAAGGTCTAAAAAAAACCCCCACAATCAGAATATGGAGGAACTAATACTTTCTAAAGAATACTTGCATTTGTAATGTAAGTTTGGCTTTTCAGCCTACCATCTTCCTTTACTCTCAGAAATCTTGTGCTTTGGAAGGGAGAAGCCCTGTCCTTGTTACAAACTTAAGGTTCAGTATGCTTTCTTAAGTAATGTCAATATATACATACTTGCTTCTGTTGCTTATCAAGATCCTGTTCTGAAGCAAAACATGTAAAACTGGCTAAATCTCACTGTTGGAACAAAATTCACTAAAACCACAGAATTCTTGTTATCCAGTACCATAGCATTAAAAAACTGTTGAGAGAGGAATGTTAAATCTACATAAGCTTTTCCTGCACTTTTGTAGTAGAAATACTGATCTGTCTTTGGCAGTATTATGTATCTAAATTCCACTGACACAGTCTCTTCAAAAATGGAGGGGAAAACAATTTAGTCATTGCTGGACATTGTCACAGAGGAAAGACTGGATTGTTAGAAAATGGCTTTCATGTAATTATGTTCAGAAAAAAATCTATTTTTGTACTGTATTTGTAGATCAAAATAAAGTTGGAAAAAAAGAATACGTTGTTTGTTTTCTGAATGCACAGGTAACACCCAGTCTCCTTAAAATACAAGAGGCTGTAGCAGTCGGGTTGAACCATCATGTTTTTCAAATAATCTTAGAGAGGCAAGGAAGCCACTGACTTCAGTGGTCGGTACTGGGAGTAAACCCATGGCAGGCTGCTGCAGCCTGGCATCACACACAGCACACAGACCCGAGAGCAGCTGTGCTGTTAGGGGGAACTCACTTCCCAAAGCAGGGAAGTATTTGCAGGACAAACAAAAACCAACAGTAGAAAACTCTCGTGGAAGCTACAAACTAACCCTCCACCTACCTAGACAGTATTCCTGGATATAAAATATGTAATACTTGAATTTAACAAAAAAGCCTACAGACCAACCTTCTGAAAACTATTTTATTGCATATACAAAAGCTGAGCACTTCTGTAGAAAATTGTCTCTTCATCTCCAATAAGTAATGCTGGTTGGTGTTCTGCATCATGGGTAAACACAGCAGCAGTTCAAACCCAGTTTCTCTGCCCTGTGGAGCACAATTCCTGACACAGCTTGGTGTTGGTGCGCAGCAGGAAGACTGTGCAGTGTCACTCCATGTGCCAGCTGCATGCACAAGGCCCTCCTGTACCCACCCTTTCACTCACTGCTCCTGCTTTTACCAGCAGGATAAAGCCACGAGACCAAACAGACAACATTCAAATACCAAAAGAATGAAAGTAATTAGGACTAATACAGTAATTACAAATTTTCAAAAAATTTATGATTTCTAACTCAGATTTCTATTTCAATACCATTTCTAGCAAACGTTTGCTTCTATGTACGTTCAAGTCAAGTTCCTTTGGTACAAAGAACACTCTTCTGATGGTCATAAATAGATTTCCTATTGAAAACATTATTTTTGTACTGAACTATGTATAGTTACAAAAACCCCCAAAACACAGTAGCATAGGAGGGGCTCATCTGGAAGCCAGATTACAGCTTGGTGGAGAGACTTAAAGAGTGTCTCTAACCTCACATACTCATTACAGCAGAAGTTTGTAAACATGAGCCATCACAACACTACAAGGCATTCCTCTAACATGATACAAAATCAACAATTTAGGCTACTAAAATCTATGAAAACTGAACAGGCAAAAATGTTTCCATTGCTTCATTTCATGGGGTATGTTCATTGTCCTTATTAAGAGAAATTAAAGAAAGGAAAAGTATACACAGCAAAAAAACCCCGACTATTTTAAAGACAACACATTCAATTATGAAAGTCACTGTTGTTTCAAGGCAGTAGGTTCTATATTTACAGGTAAATGACCTCTGAGTATCCCTTTAAGTGCAATTTGAAGTGAAATTTTTGAAACAGTTCTGCAATGATATAGTCCAGGCTATCATTCTGGATGCTTAACCAAGAACAATTTCAGAAATTTTTAAAATCTGGGGGAAATCAGTGTTCCCTGATAAATCTGCCCAACCTCAGAGCACTGCTAACATGGCCACTCATTACACCAATGAGTTTGAAAATCCTCAGTCCAAAACCAGAGGGTTTAAATGAGTATTGTGTGGAATTTACCTAAGCTAGGTTTTCCCTTTGAACACATACACTGCCAAACACATCAGCCAAAGGAGTGTTCCTGACTGTGCAAACAAGAAAAGGCAGCAGAGGGAGGGTTTGTCAGAGACAGGCAGGCACACGTATTTCCTAACGACATCTAACCACGGTCCATGGGATGCAGCTGGCACTTTCTCCAAAACACACAAGGTGCTCCACCCAGCCAGTTGGCAAGGACTTGCCAGTTCTCAAACCAGGGGGAATTACTAAGCAGTAAGAGTATCAAATCTGCTTGTTCATTACCTTACCATCAATACACACACCCAAAATGCTTTTTTTCCCCAAAGCTGGAGTCACTGACTTCCCACAAACAGCAGCCCATAGGCCTTTGGATAACGTGTAGCAATAACCACATTCAAGCCCCCTCCCCAGCTCTCCGTGCTCGCTGCTGAGCTGTGATTTGCTGTAAGCTTGCTGCAGGAACCAGGTAGAAATGCACTTGAGAAGGTTCTAACCAGGACTCCGTTCAAGACCCGACCACCTCCTTGTCACTGCTGCTTCTTGGGCGGAACACGGGATCTGGCCACCGCGATGGGGACTATGGAGAGCAGCGCGAGGAGCAGGGCCCAGAGCGGGCGGTAGAAGAGCCAGCCCACGGAGATGGTCAGCAGGGACAGCGAGCTGGCCACACACAGGGCAAACGCCTTCAGTCCAACGTTCACCAGGTCCCTCACAACAGGAAACCAGTCCACTGCAGAGAGAATTAAACATGGCATGAAGCAGTTGGCAAGACGACAGTTTAAAAGAAAGTCTGATTCATGCCTAGGATCTGCACGCTAATGACTGCAATCAAAAGACAGATTCAAACTATTTATCAAGAGCACTGGATTAGGTGTTTCAGCAGAGCAGCATCAAGACACTTGATCACTAAGCTACAGCTAAACATATAAGACAATGCTATCCTCATCTCTTCAGACAGGAAGTAATCCAAAATGAACTGTGAAGATTTGTCCAAGGCTTGAGATGCAGAGGAGACAGATAGCCCCTCAGTTATGCAACACGTTTTGGGCAACTGATACAAGCTGCTAGCACCAAGATTCCTTTCTGGCAACAATACATCTTGGAGCAGCATGTATATGGATAAATAAATCAGAAAAAAAAGTTCACAGCTACAAAGCGAATATCTTTGATGTCTGAAGTTTATACAAGTTTGAGGTGTCTTGCTTTTCTGTTTTTAATCCAGCATTTTTCCTTATTAAAAGGATAAACAGAAACTTTCTTTGCTGTTTGTTTACAGTAGTGTAGAATAACCAGAGACAAAACTGTATTCCTATACTACAGGCAATTAGGACCTGTTGGGAGACCAATTATGTGTGGGAGCAGAAAGAAATTGTATTGCAGCACGCTGAGTTAGATTTGAAAGAACCAGCCCAACATGTGCTTCAGCTTTTTATTTTGGCAAGCACTGGGCTGGGATCTTCTGAGACTGGCAGAAGATATTTTTGGGGGGTTTTTTAATGTTCACAAAGCAACCACTTGGTTTAGGGGTCCTGTTTACCTGAAGTTGCCTACAGTGACTTTTCAGATCAAATCAAGTCTGAGTTCAAACCAGATTTCTCCTTGTCTCCAAATGAATTAACTCTCTAGAGGTTACGATCTTATTTCTAGATCATTTTACCTTTCTGTGAAAAACTTACCTAACGTGTAAAAGATTCGGGTCATCAGGCTGATGCCCACAAACATTGAGAGCCAGCCTGCTGCACGGAGAGCCCAGGTCTTCACGGTGTTACTCTCATGCTCCTTCTGAAACACCTCCTGAAAGCAAACACCAAGACATGCAGCCTGTTTCTTGTTCTTTTTCAAGATCCTCTTAATTCCAGTATATTATGAGCCAATCAGAGCCAAGAGCATTTTAGGAGTACAATTTCTCTCGTAGAAGATACATTGCAGCTCATTCTGCAGGGTCTGTGCACTGTGGCAGTACACTGCAACAGACTGAACAGTGCAGCACAGGAAAAAATTGCCCTCCTCTTAATTAAAACAACCTAAAAAGCACCATTCAACACTACCCACAGGCAGGAAGCATACAGGTTTTGCTGCAATTGGATACATTCAACATTACTGTGGAAAATAAGAAACTGTAATAAAGAAGGAAGAGTCTGACTTCACTCTGAAGGAAGAGAGAAAAGGCAACAATATCCACTGATGGCTGAAGGAAAGGTGTGTGAAAGAGAGCAAGCTGGATGCAAGGAAGAAAAGCTAAAAGGTATGTGTGCATTTCATCAGGCAAAGCAAAGCATCTCTTTGCAAGAATTCTGAGTGAGATTTTTTTCAAAATGGGTGGTGTGACCCTCTGGCTCAACAAAACGTTCACATGAAGACAGCTGGGACATTAGAAAGCACTAAATGGTAAGAGATGTTTAAGACTGATTGATTACTTGTATATACAAGTACTCAATTACTTCTTTGTAACCAGTTAATTTTCAATACAACAAAATTCTATCTAATGAAGATTCAGATCTTACAGCAGAGGGTTGATTCTATTGCTACTTTCAAGTCAAAACAAAGCCTTTTTAACTACTTTTGGAAGTCCCTGTGAACTTTTGACATCTGGGTTTTTTTACAGCAGGGCATGAAACAATCATTAATGGAAGCAAACCTACTAAAAGGAGTAAAGGAATCACCAAATTGCTGGAGCATGCAGAATTTATTGAAGCATAATGCTCTGCCTGAAGGTTCTTTCTCAGCCAGAACAGTAATAAACATTTCAAACAAGCCTAAACTCCTGTTATTAGGAGCTGAAGAGAGAATAACTCTTATGGTTTATTTAATTAAACCCTGATTTTTACTATTTTTACATGTGACCTGTTCAAAAGCATGTGCTTGCATGTGTAAGTGGGAAACAACCAAGGAGTAAATAAAAACAAAACAGGAAGGCGCAGAAACAATCTTTAAAGCAAACAGACAGAATGCGCAGAAACCTGGAAGGGAATGCAGGCTGTTGTCCAAGGAGAGAGAAAAGCCAGTGTTTGTATGAGTATCTCCTCCTCTAGAGCAGGTCTGAAGGAGAGTAGGAATTTCCTCTTCTGCTGCTTCTGCACTACCACCTCGAGTTTTAACCCTTCACTAGTAGAGTGTGGTATCTCACCTCCACAGAGAGGTCCCCAGGGTACAGAATCTCCAGAACATCTCCAGACTTGGTATGATATGGAACCAGCTGATCACCTCGCTGCCGAGCAATCACAGTCACCTTGAAAGAAAGGGAAAAATATTTACTGGTTACTGAGTTGGGAACAGAGCTTGCAAAATACAGAAACAGCAGAAGACTCACCTTAGCAGCAGTGCCCAAATAGGGATCATCTCCACTCAGACCTGCATAGAAGAAAGAGACACGAAGGTCTCCCACCTACAAACAAGAGAAGATTGGAAGTCAAGAAAGATTGTTTTACAAAGGGGAGTCACAGAAAAGACAACTCAGCACAGGAACATCCTTTATTCATCAACACTTTTTCTGAACATTAATGTCAAGCAAGAGGATAGCCAGAATGATTTCCAAGCTGTCCTTTTTTCAGGGCTAGCTGGCAGCTGAAACAGGAGAGCTCAAATGTTGTTTTGTAATATCCCCTCTGATTATGCTGTAGGAGCACATGATATGCTTTGTTCATTCCTTGTCATTTCATCTTTTGGCAAAACAGGGCGGGCAGCACAATCTGGCAGCAAGCTGTTTGACTGTACTCCTCACTACAGCAAGGCAGAGGTGGAACCCACCTCCCAGCACCATCCCTTTCCACTTAAAAGCACAACACTCAAAAAAACAGAGAACAAAGGAGCAGGACTGGAAGCTGTCTGCAAGAGCAGCGCTCATTCTGAAGGGCTGCACTAAGGGAGTCATCCTATGTGATGGTCTGCACTCCATTTTCTACACATTTAGATTGAAATGGGACATACCCCAATTCCTTTTCACACCCAAGTAATCACTGCTTTAGTTTATCTTTCCCATCTTACTTCTGGACGCCTGGGGTTGTCACTGTGATAAAAGTAATCTCCTCCTCGGGTAACGTCAGCATGGGGATCCTCCAGGTGTGACAAGCTCAACTGCTTGAAATCATCAATTTTATCCACGAGACCTAAGCAGAATAAAGCATCAAGCTGAGGCCCAGTGTCTAACCTGGAACAGCCAATTTGCTGGCTGGCTTCCTGATTATCACTTGACAAGACAGCTATTGTGGAAAGAACCAAAGTCCGCTGCTGATGCAACAGCAGACACAAAGCCAGTACAAAACAATCCTTACCCTTGGAAAGAACAAAGCTGCCAACCTGGACGTTAGGAGAAACAGCAGTGAAAGACTCCACAGCCATGGCACTGAGGAACAGAGAGAGTCCCTGATTAGTCCCAGAATTATGATCAAACTCTTGATTTGCAGTGTGTAATACACAGCACAGAAAAGGTACTATGGCAAACATGAGGAGAGACTCAAAGAGCTAAATGACTGTCATGATGTGAGAACAAATCCATCAAGAAACTGTCCACAGTGCATACTGTTGGAGTCATTAAAATAAGTTAAGACAAGGCATGACTGCTCTGAACAGCTGTAATTTCTTTATTCCTTTGTCCTCCCAACTACCAAAAGAACAACAGTTTCCATCTACTGCACTCTGTTATGAAATTAGTCATTTAGCTTTCATCTTTGATCAGATCCAGTGACAGAATTCAGAGAGACTGTGCCAGATGGTACCTTACCTCGGGTTTTTGTGTCCAATTTCTCGATCAAAGTTTCTGCTGTTCACAACTTCTGATTTCCACTCTGTATCTAAACAGAATGATAAGAAGGTTGAAGAAAAGACACTCGGATCTCAGTTACCGAAGACACCTCTCAATCAATCAGTTCTAGGTTACACTTCTAGTAATATTGTCTACATAAATATCTATGATAGTCTCTACTGTTACTTAGATCCATCCTCCTAGCATATTAACAGGGAATAGTAGGATTTAGGGTGAAAAAAGGTATTTTAGGGATAAAATTATAATTCAATTTTTCAGCTTTGCTGTTGGCATCTTCCATGATCAGGCTTTGATTCCTGGCTCCACTCTCTGGGAATAAGCTGGTTTTGTGATAACAAGGGGAAGGGGGCAAAGGGAGAGGAGTCTGGAGTGAACTTGAGCCTTGGAAAGGGTTAGTCCAAATGTGTTTTGCCAACACCCAAATCACTGATTAAATATTTAATTGACAATAAACTTTCCATAAGGTGAGTCTGTTTTGCCCGTGATGGTAATTGGAAAGCCATCTCCCTCTCTTTCTTTCAATCTGTCCTTCACTCCTGTTGTTTCCAGTTTCTTCCCCAGGGGAGAGTAATCAAGCAGCTGTGTGGGACCATGGCTGGCAGCCAAGGATAACCCACCACAGCTAATAATACGTAGACATTTACAGGACAGAATCCATCAATCTTGAGAGGACAGCTGTTTTTTCAGATGGCATTTCTTTTTGTTCCCTGTCACTGTGAAGCTGTTTTTCGTGGCTCACAACCACCAGCTTTGCCCCTTAGGTACCTTCACACTGCAGGGTGCCCATGCTTCACTCAGCTGAGTACTTCTATATGATCACACCCAGAAACTGCTGTACGCCAACATTACACACCTATGTGCTTTAATCAGAGATAAATGAAGCACAGAGACCAATCTCCAAATACACGATGACTCAGAGTACTCTTTGCCACTGGGTAGATCAGAATAACATGCCCAGTTCTGCTCCTGCCAAAAAGAGCACTTGGCAAAAGCCACAGTGCACATCAGAAAGTGCTGGTGGTTTTCATTGGCTGGTATCAACATCTGAACAGGTTCTCAACAGGCTCCCTTACAGGCTGGAACTACACTGCTTTTCCCTGTCTATTCTCTTCTGCTCACAGCTGACATATTCCCAATTACTGCATATCTGAAATGTAATCTCAGGTATAGCTTTGAACACACTCCCATCTCTGCCCATCTCCATTCACTGAGAACCTTATGGGCCCTATCTCTGGAGCATCCTTTCCCTGGAAGTTCCTCTGAACTTTTAGGGGTTGCAAAACAAGACTCGGATTTTCTGTAGCCCTTGCTTGCTGACAGCACATCTCCTTTTACCTCAGTTACTTCAGGAAAGGGAGGTTCTATCATTTGTTTAAGAAAGATAATTTTTGCTTGTTTCTTCACATTCCTTTCCTTTTTTTCCCAAGGAGAAAACACAGGTTTTACAACAAAAATCAAAATACACACACACATGAAAGTCCAAAGTTACATGCATAAAAGGAAAGGGACTTTCTGATGATCAACTTACTGTATGAATACTTTGTCTCTTTCTTAATCTCCCCATTCTCTTCATATTCCCTGCAGAGGAAAAGGGCTGGGATGAGAACCAAAACAGTGCACACACACCCCTGCTCAGGGCAGAATACACTTCACCAATGAAATGCACAGACAGATCTCTGGCAACACAGACTTATCTTTATACATAACCTAACTCTTCTCTGAACTACCTGTTCTGAAGATGCAGATTCTCTGTACCAGGAGTAAACTATACACAAACGCTCAACAGCCACAACCCTTTTATTCCCATGCTTCAAACAAGGAGGTGTTGACTAGATTGATGAGGAACAACCAGAATTAAATACAATGAGACAAGCTGGCCCAAATCAAGTCTTTAACAGATGCTGCACCATAAGCATGCTAAAACTGAGAAATTATTTTTCACACCTTCAGAGGTGACTTCACAACCTCTGACTTTTTTTTTAATGACATGAAAGACATTTGGAGTATGAATTCTGGGCAGTCACACCTACATAATAGCTAATAACATTCATACTACCATCAGTGGAATTATTAGAAATAGCATAGTTTTTCCCTATTTGAGTTGCAACTATTAGCAGAGCAGTTAACATCTCCCAAGGAAACTAAAGTGATTGTCTAAAAGAAAAAAAAAATCCAACAGCTCTAGAATTCTCTTGCTATAAAGAGGTTTGTTTTGTTTTGTTTTTTTCCTTAGGTCTAAGGAGAGAAAAAAAAAAATTGTGATAGGATCCTGGTAATACAACAGCCTTATAAACAACTTTTAAAGATTACTTTCACTTACTTGGAATCTTCATATTCTACCCACTGGTACATTTCCACGTTACGCTTAAGTTTGACAGCTTGAATGGAGAGCCCATAGCTGGGGTCAAACAAAGGCTGTGCAAAAATTAAAGAAAATACAAGTCAGTCTAAATGCTATACCTCACAACCTCAAACAATGTACTTTTATTACTGAACCCATTTACGTACCCCACTGTACAGCTAGCACTATCTTACACACAGGTGAACACAGTATAAATGTTATGAAAAACAAAAAGGAATGTCTCTTTACTGGCAAATCTGACCCTGAAGAATCATAATCAAAAGTTACTGCTATAGTAAAGAATGAAACCAGAACTGCTGACTATGGGTTTACAGGTTTCAGTGTTTAAACCAGGAGATTCTGTTTTGCTGGAAGGTGCTGTGTTACCTTCTGCAATGTGGGTGGACCACGGAAAATGACACCACTACTGAAAAGTAAGAACTTGCAAAGCTCCTGTGCTGCAAGAGCCTGAAGACTTTACAATATCATGAACACACAACAGGTTCCCTACATAAATGGCAATTGAAATGAGACACAAAGGCAGTGTGAGGGTAAACACAGCTAGAGCTGGCACGTGGCTTGGGAGAAGGGAGTCCAAGGCCATTCAGCATCTCCCTGATTCCAGGCCAAGAACCAAAGCTTGAGTGGTAGCTGGCAATGCTTAGAGGAGGAGAAAAGCCACGTGTCTTTTCCTGGATATCAAACAAAACTTCAGTTGGCAAAGACTTTTCCTTCCCTTCAAGCCTGAAATACTCTTATCTCCAAGGTACTATTTTATTTACCTTAGATGTACTCAGAGCACCAGCCAAGTGCACCAGTCTCCCCTCATTCTGCTGAGAGATACTGTGGATGCTGTCAAGACGAACCACAAGAGAAAGCCCCTCATCGAGAGACTTGGCTGTCCTTAAAGCTCGTCCCTGCAATGAAGAAAACGGAAATCCAGTTGTGGACAATCAACATCACAGCAGTATTTTGTGAACAAGATTAGCAGACAAGTGAGCTGATGACCCAAAGGAATGCTTGCATATTCAGCTCAAGGCATATTTTTGAAACACACTTGTACTTCTCCATTCCCTGTGATCCAGTTTGGGGCAGTACTTCTCACCCAGGCAGCAGGACCATTAACACTGACTAAGCTTCTCAAACAGACAGAAATTCTTCCTACAAGGCTCCAAACTTACTGCTCTTCACCTCTTACCTTGTTCATCATTCCTGAATAACTGCAAAAATGATACAAATTATGGTTCATTTTTCCACATAGCTATATTGACTCCTTGGCAGAAGTTTTCCCTGCCTTACCATCACATCCTGGTGAAGTCATCAAAGTTGGGAGTAGTTATTTTTCCTCTTATAGAGGTATGAAAGGTAGACTCTAAGTGAAAAATCCACAGAATTCTGCTCTCCACTCCAAAATTGCCAAAACACATATGTTTTCAATGGTAGAGTGTTAAGATTCCTGGCTAACTTTTTTTTTTTTTTTAAATCTAAAACCAAGACATAAAATAATACTGAGAAAAAAAGAATAAATAACATCCCCAATTTTGCAACATGGGGGATGAATTTCTTTAATGTAATTATAACAACACTAGAAATGAGAACCTTTTGCTATCTCAAGAAAAAAGGGAAGGCAGGAACGTGGCTGGCTCATGCAACCATCTTACCACCGACTGTTTCTTCATCAGTTTACAAGTTTTGGATCTTATCTCTCATCACACACTGCTACTGCCTCTACTACACCTAGTTCTAGAGAAATACTACCTGTGGCCTGTGGTTTCACTTTTCTATTATATCCTGAGCATAAGCACCAGGTCCCCAGACAAAACTTCCTCTTCTCATGGATCAATAAAGCTGTGTACAAACACTGACAGTATTGCACTTACTTCATTGGTGAAAAGAAGGTAGAAAGACAGAAGAAATGCCGCAAGTCCAATCAACATGCCTCCAGAAGTCTCACTGAGCCGCTCCAGGAACCCTGGTTTGGGTTCACTTGTAATTTTAACATGCTCTTTTCTGCTGCCCGTGTCAGAGAACTGTTGGAAATAAACCAAAAATGGCATATTGGTGCGAAAGGGGAAAGCATTCAGTTTCAAAACAAGTCTTCCAGCTTTGTTAGCACTGCTGCTCTACAGAGCAGAATCGCTTGCCTTGGACCAAAACTTTCCCATACTTATTAGATGCCTCATCACACTTTTGATACCAGAAATGCATTCCATAAATAAAACTCCAGCCTGATAGAAAAAAACCCAATTTTTTTTATAGTGGTTCTACATTTTCAACCTTCCTTCAGTCTGTCTCCAGGTTCTGTATTTGGTGTCCACACCCTGCATTCAGGCCATGACAAATTGAGTAATAGCCCTGAATTCCTGACCGACTAAAACATCGCTATAAATAACAAATTATGATTCACCTCACCAGTAAAAAGAGTGCCTGCACACTCTAAAATAATTATATCCATAGTAACAACACCTTAAAACAAGGCAGTGACACGGGACAAACACGAGAGTCCAGGGGTTTATCTGTGCGTACACGGGTTGTGAGGAGTCACCAAATCCAACTTCAGCACACGCACACGGCCAAGGCAGGGCATGGCGCTTCCCTGGCTCATCTGGAGATGCCCGGCGGGCTGTGACCGGCACAGGGCTCTGGCCACAGCCCGGGCACCTCGGGGGCGAACGGGCCGACCCAGGCGGCCGCCACACGGAGCAGCAGCGGGGCCGCAGCGAGCAGCACTTACGTTCCTCGACATCCTGAGCCTCTCTCACGCCCTCCGGGATCCACAACTCAGGGGGCCGCCAGAGCCGCACACCACCAGCCGCGCCCTCCTCCGCCTCAGGGCTCCCCCGCCCCGAGCCGCTCCCCGCCCGCAGCGGCGCACGCCGGGACGCGTAGTTCCCGCCGCGGATAGGAAGCCCTTCCTTCCTCCTTCCCTTCCTGCCTCCCTCTCTCGCCCCGTGCGGCCAGGCGCGGGGCAGGCGGGAGCTGTAGTGCGCCGGGGCCGGGCCTGGCGGAGCCCCGCGGCCGGCAGGAGGTGCGTCAGCGGCCGCCGGCGGGCCGGGAAGGCGCTTCCGGAGGCGGGAGGTCGCGGCGTGGAGCAGCGGCGCGGCGCTGCCCGAGCGGTGCTGGCGGGACGGCAGGAGCGGAGCGGCGGGGCCTGTGTGCGGCGCGCTGCGGGGGAAGGCACCGGCCGGCTCCGCCATGTCCTACTGCAGGCAGGAAGGTGCGCGCGGGTGTCCTCCCAATGTCACCCCGCCGGGCGGGCTCGCCGTGAGGCGGCCGGGGGTGGGTGCGCCGCGGGGTGACCGCCCGCTCCCCGCAGCCCGTGAGGGGGGAAGGCGCAGTCGGAGTGAAGAAGAGGTGCGGCAGCCGCCCGCGGTCTGCGTGTGGCGGTGGCAGTGCTGTTTCACCTCCCGCCGCCGACCTTTCTCCTCACGGAGGGCGGGAAGGGGCGGCGGGGCCATGAGGCGGCAGCGCGGCCTCGGGCGCGGGGGGCGGTGCGGCTTCGGAGCGGGACGGGAGCGGCCGGAGCGGGCCGGGGGTGCCCCGCAGGGACCGTGTTTGGCTGCAGAGCGGCTGAGGCGTGTGGGCAGGGCAGCCGGCCGCGGAGCGCCTTCTGCCCGCAGGGGTTAAATTTATCTCAGCCTAGCTGAGTGGCCAGAGGTGTGGGATTTTGCCTTTTTAAGGTTGATGGACAGGGTGGGTAGAGTGCGAGCTTTACTTTTCTGTATCTGTACTATGTTGTACAGGTTGTGGTATTTATGAGGCTTGATTACTTAAAGTGGGAGATAGATAGATAGATAGATAGATGCATGTCCACATCTATATAGATATATAAATAAATATCCTTGCCCTCTTAAGTAATGTGAAGTTGCTGAATGTAAGGTTTCAGACTGGGAAAAAAGTGCCAATAGTTCTAAATGCCATTTTTAAGTTACAAACTTGGGCACAGACTACTGATTATAAAGTGTATTGAGGTAGTCATAACCTATGGACCTCTTTTATGCTCTATGCTGTGCTTTAATTTTGCGAGATCCGTAAGTTGCCTTATGCAACTCTACAGAGTTGCAGTGAAGAGGTTAGAGTTCATGTGTTTCTAGCTCCTTTTATTTAAGAAATGATGAACTTTCCACATTGTAAAGTTTGCTGGAGTACAATGCAGAGTTGTCAGAAAACTGTTTCCCTTAAAAAAAAGTTTTAGATTTATCTGCTTTTCAGACATGTTTAAATGCATGGTTACTGAGCAAAGTTAAGTTACTGAACAACTGCTGGCTGAGGTCACACTGAGGGGCCAGAAGATTCAGTTTCTAATATGCCAAGTCACTGTAGTGGCCTTTATGAATTCAGAGAATTCTTGGGGACTTTACCATTCGTTTTCCACTCAAGGAGTACTTAGCTGTGTGCTCAGAAGAGTTTCAGCTAGCTATTCTCTGCTTGTGAGTGCCTCAGAGTGGGTGTTAGAGCTTTGCAGGGTTGTTAGAAAGTTAGAAATACTGAAGTTTCCAGCCAAGCTTCCCCTGATCCTGCTACAGAATGTTTTGGGTAAATGAAGAGCAGGAAGTTAGCTTTGTTGGATTTCTATCCCTTGTAATTTTCTCAGCACCTTTCAATGTAGTTAAGTCTATATGGTGACAGTTCTCTTCAGTTTTTAATTCAGATGATTAGAGTAAAATACTACACTAGTCTTTAGTGAAGAGCAGTGTTATTAATAAGTCCCTATTAAACACTTTATTGTTATTTATTTTAGTTTGTCTTTCATTCTTCCTTTTTTTTTAAGTCTAATCCCTTCATCTGTGTGAGTCCTGGTATTGGAGTAATTTGAGTTTGTTTTGAATTAGCTTTTTAACTTAACTGTTCAATGAACTGTACTGTGACCTGCAGCCATGACAGGACATTGCTATGAAAATTGGACCTTTAGAATAACAGAATTTCAGTGTGTATGTGTTCCTCTGAACTAGTAACTGTTCTTGTTGAAGGTGATTGTTAAGTACAACAATTCATTCACTATTAACATTAGTGCATCACATTGAATATCTCATTACCCTGTGGTGTTCAGCAGTTTTGTAAATGACTCTTTCTGTCTCAGATCTCTCTGAACTTTTGCTTCTTGCCTCCTCCATGGTAGGAAAAGACAGAATAATATTTGCAACCAAGGAGGACCATGAGACACCGAGCAGTGCTGAGCTGGTTGCAGATGACCCAGATGACCCTTACGAAGAACAAGGTCAGTAGTGAGCAGAAGAATGGAAGTAAGGGGTGTTACATAATATATAAAACCAACAGAAAACAAACCCTGTATGAATTAGAAAAACTTAGGCATATTTAAATACTGACGGCAGCTGGTTATGCAGTAAATACCCAAACTCATGGCAGTTTTAACTGCCTGATTAGGACATCACTAATCATACCCTTTCTTACAGTATTTCTTTTTCTACACTTGTAATGATTTCTCTTAGTGGGCTCTTCAAATAATCAGTTGATGGCTTTTAGTTTTGGTTAGTAGCCAGGGATATGCAGAAAAACCTTTTCCTTTTATTAATAAAGTTAGAGCCTAATCAAGTGAAAATTATGGTTGGTTGTTCTCTGTTTTAAGTAACACCATGTAATTTTCAGAGAAGCTGGAGTGAGTTGCATGTCACTGTCATTGATGTGAGTTGCTCACCTGGCTGTGTGCAGCTGAAATTGCCTAATTTGGTGATCTCTGCATATTTGATTTAATATCAATTTATATCTGGCTAATCCTATACTATACTGGTAGCAATATAATCAGTATCTTTCAGTGGCACATGATAGGTAAATTCAAATTATTGAGTTTTCAACTGTAATCACCTCGCCTTGAAAAGATAAAAGTTTTCATGAAGATTGCCGGTTCTTGTATGAAGTACGTCTAACCTGCAAATAGAGATTTAAGAGAGCAGAATATTTCTGAGACCAAGACTTATAATATTCTGGTTGCACAGAGTGTATTTTAAATTGTTTCTAATGTGTAAGTGAAATAATGTTCTGATCATGATGATTTAATAAATTTTGCCCTAGGTTAATAATTATCATGAAAGTCTGTGAGTTTAGGTTAATTTTTTTCTAATTGCCTCTACGTTTACAGGTCTTTTGGCCTCTTCACTTTGTGTGAAGTGATTTTATTGGTTTCAGCTCAACTGAGATTGAAGTAAATTCTTAAAACTGAAATTTAGTTAGAAAGTGAAAGTTACACTTTCTGAAGTGGTTCTGAGACCTTTAGAGGGCAGCATTTAGGCAGTTTACCAGCTGGAGCTCACAGGGTCTCTTAGTTAGCTGATATGGTGTGTAGTGTAATTTGAACCACACCTTCCTCATGTCATTGAAATAACTTTTTTTGTACATAGATTTGTGTTGAAATGTTACTGCATTTATCTGCCTATTTTGGCTTCATTACAGCTGTATGTAGTCAGTTCTATAGCTAAAAGTTTTGCTCACCTGCACTGGTAAGTCTGTTGATGATCCAGTGTGACATACATTTGGGTAATAAACAAGTCAAAATTAAAAGAACCACTTTCTTCTTGTTTAAATGTCGTATCAGTTGATTACTCTTGTGTGTATTTTGCTGGATATGGAAAGGCTGTGGTGAGGATGAGAGGTGATGGGGTTGGTTTCCTAGCAATCCTGCATTTCCAGAATGTTAGGTCACTTTCTTCTCAACAGTAGATCGAGACGAAAGGGGGAAAGCCAGGAGCTTTTTATGTCACCTTACAGTGACAGTGTGTGTCTGTGGGATTCAAAATGAGAAGCTCTATAAACTATGTTTAAATACTGTCAATAAGTTTGGGTGGGGGTTTCTTGTTTGGCTTTCTTTGTTAGTTTGTTGGGTTTTTTCCTTAGTATGTGGTAAGTTACTGCCATGTTTAAAGTCTGAAAAACCACTTGAATGACCCAGGGCTACCATGCATTAGATCAGAACAGAGAAAATGGACATATCACAGAATACAGCTGCATCTAGTGGGAGTGAAGCTTATGGGCATGAAAGACATGGGTAAAATAGTTTGGAATATGTTGAAATGCTGAAGCTCTGGCTTGCATGGCTTTTATTTAAAAGAAAATTGGGAAGGGTTTTGCTGTACCTAATGTAACATGCAGGCTTTTCTAGTTTAGATTCTACTTGGAATAGAAGACTTGGTTTCCAGTGTTCAAATTCTGTTGTATAATTAATTATAAGGACTCTTTTCATCTTTTCTGCTGCGCCAAAGAGACCAGTCATATCTGGGAAAGAATAGATGCATTAGCTAGACCTACCATAATCTGCATTGTTTTCTAATACACCTGAAACTTGTGTTTGAGGTTTTGGTTTTTTGTAGGGGCCTTTTTCCTACTTGAGATAAACATCTAGTTTGGTATTTGGTACTTTTTGATAGTTGTTATTTTGTCCCAGACATTAACACACATTAGTCTTTGAGCAGTCTATTTAATTGAGTCAGTAGATTGTTCAGCAAAACTTGTGTTCTGTTTCCCTTAGGATAAAAAAAAGTTGTATACTACTCTTATTTCTGTCAATATTTTGTTGTTGTATCAGCTGGGACATTTTGGTAGGCAAAATGTTAGTGACTCACTTCAAACTAAAAACATTGAAAGAAAAAAGCCACGTGAAATGGCAAGGCAGACAAACTGGAGTAAGTTCAGGTTAGCATTCCATACTGCAGTGAATATCACAGTTCACTGTCTGTGCCTTTTGACAGCTGTGGCCGATGGAAACAAATTGAGAATTCATTTGCCGTGGTTTTGAAATAGTATCGTTACTAGCTTCTTTCTAGTCCTATGTGTTGCAGATGGTGGAATTTAAACATGAAAGATTCCTGGTTTTCACTGACATCTTGGCTGCCATCAGTTTGAATAATTTTTTATTTTATTAAGCTTATATGAAGAAGAAGGCACTGATGAGTTTTATGCATGCAAAGTGATTTTTATTAGTGTTACAGCTGTGATGGGAAAGTTGGATAAAAGTACTTATGGAATTGGACTTCAAACACAGATTTTTGCTGGTCTTTCCCTTCTGGTTTTCCAGACTTGTTCCTGTCATCTTATTTTAGAGACAGTTTTAAAGTGGTTTCTATAGGGGACTGATGGAGCAAAACCCCACATTCTTTTAAGAAAGAACTTGATGAATGATCAGATGTACAGGACTGTTTCTGTGACTGATGATGTGCCTTTCAGTCCTGCTTCCTGTCATCTTACACTGTGAATCCCTGGCAGATAAACTTGTTGTTGGGATGTTTGTCATGTAACAGTGAAGAAACTCTTCTCAGAACAACAGTGGGACTTCATCACAGCAAGACCAAAGACAAGTGTTGACACAGATGCAGATGGTCCTGCCTTTGTCCATGACATGAACAGATTCCATGAGCCACGAGGCATTAGGTTGTGTGATGCCAGCAATCAATTGCTCACACAAATCTTGATCTGCTATGATGTAAACAGGGTTGCTTTTTCTTCCACAAGTGCAGGTTCAAGTAGATTGTGACTCACTGGATCAGTGAGGTTCAGGCTGCATTTGAAATTTTAATTCAATTTTAATTAAAAATAGTAATCCCATCTATTGCAGGCTTCCAGCTCAGGAAGAGCAATGGATGAAATCTGTTTCTGATTTAATAGTGTTCTAAGCTTGCTGATGGACTTACTCATTGATGTGTGAATTCTGCTGTGATTATGAATGAGGAAATGCTTGCTTTATTCATCTGTATTTTTGTTTTGTTTTTCTAAAGCATGGTTTCTGTGCACAGAATATCTGAAACTGATGCTATTTCAGCGATAAAATAGGTGTATGTCAATGATCTTGTGATGCCACAGAATATATCATTTATGGGATAACTCGCATAGTTGTTAAGATTTGCATGTTTACAAGGCAGGTCTGGTTCTAAAAGGAGCAATCTATTTTAAGAGAATTATTTTACAAGTGGTTTTATTGCTGTAGTGTCTTCAGGAACATTTCAAAATCTTTTTTTTAATTTCTTTTTAAAGTGCTAGGAAAATGACTTTAAAATGACTGGTTGATATTAGTGAGGAGGAATAGAGGACTTCAAAATCTAGTTTACAAAGCAAACTGTGTTTCTTCTATACTGTATGATTAACATCTTTCTGCTTTGTGTCATCCCTAGCAGTGAGGAATCTGGCACCAGCCACCCATTTTCTTGTCTCAGAAGTCCTGCTTTTCCTCCCGGTAGCTGGAGATGCTGTGATGCACTGGACTAGGTGTATCTTATCAGTACAGTGAATATTACAGATACTTTTCAAAACCATCTTGCCAAATAAAGCATGGTCCATGGAAAATGACAGTATTACTGTAGTTGACTGAATCGTGCTAAGGACACTGTTACTTTCTGTAATGAAAAAGAGTCTGATCAATGCCGAGATTTGACTGATTCAGTGTAATTTTCTGCTGAACTGTGTTGGCTGAGTTAGAGCACATCACTGATGAATTGCAAATCACAGTAAAATACTCCTTTTAATATAGCAGTAAATGATTGAGCTGCTTTTGCTGTACCAGTCAAAATTCATGATATTGCAGCCTGGTGTCCAAGGAGTTGCACCTGGGAGTGAAATGTCATGTCTGGAACTTTGTGATCCTACAGGACAAAGACAAGAAATAAGTTTATTGAATTCTATGACAGTATTTTAGATAATGTCAAGTTGTATCAGGTCCTAAATATAATTTCATGTTTGAACCAGAATTAATTCAACCTTTTTGTCTGCCAATGGTATTTTCATATCCCCTTCTAAAGGGAAAGTGTTGAAATTTAAGGTTTATGCATATGCTGTCAGCTTCTGCAGAAACTCAGCCCGAAGATGAAGTTAGGAAAGTCTGTTAAAGAGGAGGAGAGCAAAGTGTTCAAGTGGAGAAGAAACCAGCTTGGATCATAGCACAGTAGTTCTCTTGTTCTTCATAGATGAACATACCTGTGTGTGTTCATACCAGGTAGAGAAAGGAAATGGAGGTGTATTTATTGCCTTAGAGAAATGCATTAGAGACTCTAGAAGCCCAAGGGACCAAGTCTGTTATACTGAATTTCTAAAATCAGAGGAAAGGAATTCTTTAGCTTGCTGTTTGACCTTCATTGTGTAAATCAGTTGCCATCTCGAAGAACATATGCCCTTAAATCTTCACCTTGCCAGTCCACCAGTGAAGTATTTCTGTCATGACTTTAACTGTTCCAGAGCAGTTGTTTACAGCTGTTCCAGTTTAGAGTCTGAAGTGATACTTAACTCCTTTCAGTTGTGTTCTAAAGTACAATTTGGTTTCTGGCAAACAGACAGGCAGGCTTGCTCTCACTGTTCCTTGTGTTCTGTGGCACGTGACTTAAACTGTGCTTTACAAATACTCTGATTTTTTTCTTTTTTTCTTTCCTTTTTTTTTTTTTTTTTTCAGTTCTGGTCTTCCAGTTAAAATTTGAAGGGGGAAAGTTGTGGGTTATTATTCCAGAGTTTATTTAAAACAAGAAGAAAAATGCATCCGTTCGATTTGATTTAAAAGATTTCTAGTCTTAATACTGGATTTAAACTCTAATTATTTGTATGGCATGATTTTAATGCTTGCTTGTTCCCCTGACAGAGTCTGGCAAATCGATTGACTTGATTTCTATCTGTTTTGCAGTTCCCTTAGAATATTCTCAGTGGTCTGTAGTCCAGGGAGAAGGACTTAATTTAGAGATGGATAGAGAACTAATCTCACTTGTGCCCATTAAAGGATTATACAGATCAGAAGGAGAAACAGGCTGGCTGGGAAGTGAAAGGTGTTTATCAGCCTGGAAGCTACAGAGCTAAGATAGCACTGTTGGTACTCGAGGTCACACCTGCAGCCCAGCAGCTGTCACTGAGTGAAATCAATGTTCGGAAGGAGCATTAACTTTTCTTCTCTCTTGTTTGTTCAGGTTTGATATTGCCCAATGGAGATATCAATTGGAATTGCCCATGTCTGGGTGGAATGGCTAGTGGTCCCTGTGGGGAGCAGTTCAAGTCAGCCTTTTCTTGTTTCCACTATAGCACAGAAGAAATAAAGGGATCAGACTGTGTGGACCAATTCCGTGCCATGCAGGAATGCATGCAAAAGTACCCAGATCTTTACCCTCAAGAGGATGAAAATGATGAGAAGTCCAGCAAAGATTTGGAAGCTGCCTCTATGGAGGCCGCTGCTGCCAAAGAGGAGAAGGGATCCAGCTAATGAAGATGCAAGGAGGCTGTTGTCTCCATTTCTCATTTTCAGAGACATGGACTTTTGCAGTGTGTCTGTCTTCTGAGTAGTGAGGAAATGTTTCACCATGTTCTGTGCACTGTATCATAATAAATAACTTATTGCTGAAGGAGAAATCTCAGAGCTACAGCCTTGCAAATAAGTACTGCAGAAAGAGTGAGTGTGTGTATGCACTGTGTAACCTGCTTTTGGACACAGTTAAAACTTTAACAGCTGTTCTTTACCCTCAAGTTTTCCTTGAGTTTTGACTTGAATAATGTCTTGAAGAACATAGCTTTCAACTAAATTCCACTGGCACACCAGGTCTGTCTTCATTTCATTATGTTCTGATCAGTAGCTGCTTTTTTTTTTAATGTATTCCGTTCTGTCAATAGAAGTTGCATTAAATGATTGTTTTTCCTTAAAGATTTTTTTATTTTTTTTGCCAAAGTGATGCTAGACATTGAAAATGGCCTAGATCGAGAATTTCTAAAATAATTTCAAATGGTCTTACTAGATTATGGTTGCATTTTACTACTGGCATCAGATCAGGACTGCCAGGAAAATGTTGAAATGCACATCTTCTTTGATTTCATTTACTTACTGTGATGGCTTTTGCATTTTTAAAATTGGTGTGTTGTGCAAATGATGATTAAGATGAACGAAAATAATGTTGGTCACTGGCTTTATTTTTGCAATGAAAATATAGCTTTTGGGTTTGGTTATTACCTTCTCCTTCAATGTATAGATGGGCACTTGTAAAATACTTTGAGAATACAATAAATTGTTACCTGGTGTAATGATCTCAAAACAGATACTGTGACTGAAGTGCATATTAAAAAGCAAATACTTTTTACCCTCACTGGAAGCTTCTGTGTCTTTATGGTGTGGTGTTTTGTTTGGTTGTTTTTTTTGTTAATACTGCTTGGATTTGAGAACTGTTCTATGCTGTAAGCAGACCTTGAATCAATTTGTGAGTTGTGAGGATCAGTTGCTGCAGCTTGTCAGATTTTTATTCTTATGTTGTTCTTTTCTCCCCAGCCCAGGCAAGAAGACATAAAAAACCTAAAGCATTTTCAGTAGCTGTAGTGGACAGCAAATAACATGAACAGCTATTAAAATATTTGAAAATTACTTAAGAGGTTCAAATAATTTAATACTTCACCATAGTTTAATAGCTGTAGATAAGGGAATACTGCATTGTTTGTCTTTCCTAGCAAAACATAGGCTGTGAGAATTTTTCTTTTACAAAAGAAATTGTGGCTGTGGCTTCAGTAACTTCATTGCAGATTGGTTTGGGTTTTTTTTTCTCTCCTTATGCGTTGGTTACCTCACCCAAAGCAGAAAAAGTAGTAGTGTCAGTAATGCAGCCCACGAAGTCCAGCGATGTTTAAGCACTTGCCTTTCTCTGTGGGCAGCTCTCTGGAGTGCTCAGGAGCATTAATTTGATACAGCACTTTGGTATCTTGTTTGCATAAGTGAATTCGGTGCTACTGATGTTTCTGAATGTTTGAGGGGAATTTGTCAAGTTTTACAGCGTGTTTGAGGTGTTTGTATTTCGGTGCAGCTGTTGGATCCTCAGAAAAAAATTTGTAGGCAATTAAGTGGCTGACAACTACTGTGTTCTGACAGCAGTGATAGCGGGGACTGCATCTCTGCTTTTTAAGGAAACAAAGTGACACAGAACTTCTCAGTGGGACTCTTTCAGGCTTAGGAAGCCCAGTGCCAAGTAAACCTGAGTAAATAGGCACAAAAGCAGCCGAGATAAACTTTGGCACTTAGGCAGTTGGACCGTGCAAATGAAATCTTAGGCAATAGATAAACACTGGGCACCAAATTAAAAAAAAAAAAAAATCACATGCACCCAAGCTTTTGGTTGTTCAAATGGAAATCCAGTGCATTCTCTGTGAGGAAGCAAGAGCTGCTTGTGAAGGGGTGCTCTGTTCTAACAAGTTGCCTTTTTTTTTTCTGTGCTTTTCTTTCCTACGTGGCCTCTGCACTCTAAAGGGTTGGGATTTATCCTCTGTATTTGTAGCATCTGTGTACAAAACATCAAATGTGAGAATCTTGGCCTACAGTAGGTAGGGACGTGCATCTAATACAGACAGAGGGAACCTGGAGCATAATCTGACGTGTTTGAAGGTGTGTTTAGGATGGATTTGCTTTTTTCTGACTGTTGTGGCTTGGTAACCTGTCATGCTACATCCAGTACAGATAGGAAGTATGCGTAAGGATCTTGCATCAGAAACTGAGAAGCACTGTGTAATATATTTGAAGTGTTTTGAGGAAGGAAGTCATAGCTTTATTCCTAAATAGTTCTTGTGGAAATTTTTTTTTGCTATATAAATTCATTCAGTTGTGAATGCATAGATAATACAAGTCCTTGTTTCTGTTTCCCAGCATTGCTTCATTTATGTGATTTTCCTCTTATGGTTACATGCCCCAATTTTAAATCTAAAATCAATCAGAGGTTATTTTAATGTATAATAAAGATGATAAAATGATCCTTGGCAATATGTGACAATCTTGTGAAATGAGCAGATGATAAGTTGCATTTTTACTGTGTGGATGCAAAACCTAGAGCTGCATATTTCAGTCCTGTTTTAATGTGTTCTTATTTTATATATATATTTTATAGATAATATCTTGGGTCTCTGTCTGCCATCATTGAGCTACTGATTCTTGGAGAGAGAATAGTATATTCAAATAGGTTTGAGTAATTGTGTTTATAGAGTCATTTCATAATGGGTTTATGTTATCAGGTGCTTTTGTCAAGTCATAGATGCTGCTATGTCAAGTCAAAAGTAGTCACTGGGGGGATAAAGCAAGCTTTCATTCTGAAATAATTACTCTTTAATTCTGTGCCTTTAGTTGATCTTTGTCCTATAAAAGCTGATGTGCTGAGTGTGATTAAATGTTTATAAAAGTTTAGCTAAAAGAAACTTAACAATACGTGAAGCACTTGTATTAGAATGTTTCCAATACAAATTACTTAGCCCAAACAGTTGCATGTAGATAGAATTCCAGTTGAATCTTCTCTGTTTAGTTTTTAGAATAAAAAGACATGGCTTTAACAGTATTCACCCTACAGATTTACCACTGCTCCCCAAATACTCCCTTGTACCATATTGCTGTATAATACTTCAGATTTTCAGTTTTAACCATTCTTTGGTTTTTGCACACCCTTGTCCTTCTGGTGCAGTGGTGAAACAAGCTGTGCTTTTGAAAGCTGGATAGGACTGTTATCAGCTGGCTGCAATTCCTGCATGATGCAGGCCACAAATTCATATATAACTTGTGATAACGTGCTTGTTAGGAAGGGATTGTTTCTGCAGTCCACTTAAACTTGAATCAGTGGTGCATGTATCATATACCCTGATGTGGATAAAGATTGCCTCTAAAACCTGTCTCTTTTAGATGATTCTTTAACATAAAATAAATTCTAAAATGTAAAAAAGTACTGAAAAGTAGTTAAAATTAGACAAAATTTCATTTTCAGAATTAAAAGTTACTCAGTAATTTTTTCTGCTGTTGTCTGCAGTACAGCCTGAGGGCATTGCAGAGACCTGACTTCAACTTGTGTGTGGTAACTTTCCTAGAGGTATGACCTTGCTTCAGGTGCAAAAAGAATCTTTTTGTTTTCCTTCCTCCCTGCAAAGGGAGTGATGAACAAAATGGTGGCTAGAAGGAGACGCTTATCTTGCAGGCCATTGTAGGGATCATTAGATCTGGGGATCTAGCAGGGCTGTTTTGGAAACAAGATCTATATCCTATGCAGTTCTGACTGAGAGTGTCCTTGTTGAACCTGACAGCAATGTCCCCTGTTTATCTGAGGCACTTATCTGATCACACGTCAATGAACCTACTTTCTTAGGAAAGTAAAAAAAGGAATTTATATGCTTCTAGACTCTTGTCTTACCTCATTAAAATTCTATCAGTGTTAGTGTGGGACAGTGTAGAGAAGCTACCAGCAGTTTGTCATTTATTCTTAGTCAGCGCTCTTCACTGGACATGATTTCATTTTGTTGAATAGCAGCCTGTCTGCAGTTGTTTTTCAACTGCTTTTAACCCCTCTGGAGCTAATGTTTTGTTGGTGATGGTGGAACTCAGGGAAGACACGCCCAACAAGAAGAGTAGAGAAGTGCAGCAATGATTATAGCACCAATGTGTTTGTTTTTTAAAATGGCTTATTACAAATTGATACTGATGATCTGTGAGCAGACAGCTCAGGAAGGCCAAAACAAAGAGCACAGGAGGATTTGTAGTGATTCCACAGTGCAAATTAACCCAGATGACACAATGATGTGAAGGGTAGGTGGACACAGGATTTGTTGTACCAGATCTGAATGGCAGGTCCAGTTGATTCATTTCTCAATGTTACAGGTTCCTTACACCTCCTAAGAAAGTTAAAGCATCCCCTCACAATGCACTCATTCCCTTCATAGGATGCTGTATGGAACATGGATGTTTGATTCCTAAATCTGTGGTTCCTGAACTTTTTCCTATTGAGTGTTGTTGCCTCCACCCTGTTTCTTTTGCTTTCTATTTTGTCCCCTTCTCATGCATCCCCTAAGACTTGCTTCCTTTTCCCCTACAGCCCATAACATTCCTCCTTACAGGTGTTGGCTCTGTTCCCTTACTTGGCTCAAGGAGCCATCTCTTCATTCTCCTTGCCCTCTCCTAAAGAACACAAACTGGTGAACTAGGTTGGATCCAGCTGATAGTGTTTGTGATTTTTCTCATAAAGGCCATGTTACAAAAGAATTGGAGTTAATGTTTTCAGAGCTAGACTTCTGATTTTTCAAATGCAGAAGAGCCAGAGAATGTGGGCTACCAGAACTGTGTCCTGTACATTGTCCCTAGTACCAATATACAGAGACAGACTCCTGGATCAGGATTCTCTTTGAAGACTCAGACCTGTGCATATGAAAGTGGGATATCAGAATGTTTCTCATCCCTAAGCCACAAGACAAAAGAATGATGACATTATTTATTATGTTGATATTGTGTGAAGAGTGAGGACTGCATCATAGAGGTAGGGCTTTCTCAGTAGAAGTACAGAGGTAAGGTGAGAACACACAGGTCCCTGAAGAGTACATGCAATTACAGTGAGAGTTGCAAGGGTGAGTCTCTGTAATAACTGGCCTGATTTTAGGTATGGAGACTGCCACTAGCAAACTTCTGTCTGTCTAAATTCTGAACACACCTGTCATGCAGTTCTGTTTCCTTGACTTGCATCCCACAAGTCAGCTCTGTAAAGGAGCAGCTTTAGGACCTGTTAAATATTTTTTTAGACCTCATTAGATCTCAGACCAGTAAAAGTTCATGTGTGTATTTCTTAGGAGAATTAAGCACCTGTGATACCCACGTGAGAAATTTTGCAGGATTGTGGTTTGAATAGTTACTGAATTAACATGCAATTTACAAGAATTAACTGTACCTATTTGTGTTTCCCATCTGTGCATATTCTCATACCAAATATATGGTTTTTGGTAAGTTGCTTAGGGGAAAAATAATGTATCATTGTTGACTTATTAGCAAAATGCTCGCCTCCATTTGCCTGGCACTGTGCTAACTCTTACCAAAGCAAGACCCTCAAGTTTGGAATATTTGTGGTTTATTAACTAAAAAAGAATTCATGTGCAGGTGGTTTGAGGCTTGCATGGTTTAAAATTTTAAAAATAGATCCCAAACCTCATATCAATAGAAGTATCTATATTTAATTGATGTTTTAATTAAAAAATAAAAAATGCTACAACACATAACAACACACTGCTTTTCCAGGTCTGGTGGACTGGAGAGAGCCCATCATGTGAATTATATCAATTCAAAAAAAGCTTACATCAAGCAGCATGGAAAAATTATGAGTAGATGCTACAGAGAAAACTTAGTCTTTATAGCATGAGCCCCTCTCAGAAGAGCAGTGTACAAAGTCTGTGTGGGTACATTTCCTTCTTCACTGCTTGCTGGGAGCAGAAGCTGGAGAAGCATTATTAGCAGTATGTCAGTATATTGGAGTTAGGGCTCAGCACTCAATGACCATTTAATGAACTGTTCGGTGCTGTAAGGATCCACATTGCCAGAATGTGGATAGTATCCATTGCTCCTGGACACACAGGCTGCAGGGCTGTTAGCAAGAGCTGCAGTGACCTCCAGCAATCCAGAATTTGCTGCTTTTTGAAGAGTTGCATCTACTACTTCAAACTTTCACTTGCCCTATTAGACATTTTTCACAGCTTTCCGGACTTCTTTTCTTGTGAGTAAAAGCTTTTATTTTACCTTTATTGAGGATTTCCCATTACATCATTGCTGCTCTTTGGTATGTGGTTGCTACTGCTTGTGAGCCACTTTGCCTATTTGGGTGCTGTAAAGTGTTTATATGGCCTTCCTAAAGACAGGCCCCAGTTTAAAGGTGCTAAAAGAAGCTTCCCAGCCACTTTGCATCGGGCAAATTCATCCTTTTTTCCATGCTGGTATTCTTTGTCTTACTGTGCCACCTAGACACACAGTCACAGGGAGGGTCACAAGGATATTGTACACAGGCCCAAAAAACCCAATTATTTTTTGGTACAGGAATACCATGCCTTCTATGGTAATTCTTTTATAATTTACTATGTATGACCTGCTTGCTGGTTCTGACAAATATGCAACAGCTTTTACTAGGAGGTCAGTTGTCATCTTGCTCTGTTTCATGCTCATCTTCATTTCATGTACACTACACAAGAAAATAACTTTTTTCCTTTCCAAAGTCTCATAGTGATCCATTTAAACTCTCCCATCATCACTAGCTGTTCTAATGTGATTTGTGCAATTCATTGCTATTTAGATTCTTATTTCCAGACAGGCTACCGGATTGTAGCACTGCAGAACAAAGACTGCACAGGATAGCTCTGTGTGAGTTGAAACTTTTTTCTTTCATTTTTCTTTTCTGTGAATTCAGAGATGCCTGATTAGCAGAAGTTGTGATACCAATAGAAAGTCAAATTGCAGTCAATTTTAAAGAAAAGTATGTGTACATACCACATACTTTTGAGATACCTGAAATGTATGATGTATTGATTATCTTGTTTGCATACCACAGGGTTTCATTTGGTAGTGATTAATCACTATGTTAATTAATTACTTAATCATTATCATAGGCCCCAAGAAAACACACCAGGATATCAATATTCTTGTTCCAACTTGTATTTCTACTAGAAGTAGCTAGTAATGCTTGTAAATGACTGTGTCAAAAAATAACTTTCATTCACATAAAAGAACTATGCAGATGTTTACACTCCCCACAAAATCACCAGTCTGGCACAAAAAGTGGAATAGAAGTGTTTGCTTTAATATGGTGCTGACTATTAACCAACATGGAATATCCTCATTATCATTAAATAAGATCCCCTGCAGGTAAAATGGCCTCTGTTGAAAAGCATGTTCCGTAGTTTAATTCTAAACCTACACTTGAATTTAATTTCTTGTGAGAGGCCCTTTGAGATCAGACTGTAAATTCACATACAGGTCTTTACTGATATTTGAAAGAGAACTGGTTAATCTTTTTTGTTGTGAGACAATTTCTGGAGACAGTAAAGAAAGCAGTTGCTGTGCTCCTAATTTCATTAGGCTGACATTTCAAATTCTGCCAAATGCCTTGGTTAAAAAGTGTTTTATTGCATTAATTAAATTGCTTGTTGGAGATGCCACATTGTTGGATACCACTTTAGGTAACAACAAATAAATAATGAAGTGAAAGAAGGAAAGCAATGGAGGAGGGGAAATTTCCTGAAAAGGAAGGAGGAAGAAACACTGTTTATACCCTGTTGGGAAAGAAATTGGGGTGGTTTTTTTTTTTTTAAAGATCTGCCTGCCATCCAGTTCCAAATGAGCTAAAGATTTTTCTGCTGTTCAATCAATGTGAAATTAAAGGTAAAACAGCAGTAAATAGAATAAAAGAAGCTGAGTTTTTAGGTTCTCAGTGGTTAAGAGAACAAATTGATGGCCTAAGTTGTAGGCTGGGACTTCCATCATTCTGCATTAGTATTAGGGTTTTCTAGGTAGCCCATTTACCAGTCAGACAGTGCTAAATTAAAACATCTCCTCTTCCCTAGGAGCATTAAAAATGAGGAATTGAAATATGCAAAAGCAGCATGTGTGCTTGCTCTTTCTCTGTAACCCCCTGAAAGAATATAGATTGATTCATTGTAATTTCTGCTTTACTGGAAAAGAGAGTGCTCCAACCAGCTTCATTTTGTTGTGAGTCCTTAAACAGGGGACACAGGTCTCAAACTACAATTTCCTCAAAATTCTGTGTTAGGGAAGGCTTTAAGTAGCTACGTCTTGATTACTATAGGGTAAAATTGATTTAGAAAGAATGCTTTTGCAGGGCAGAACTAATTTTACCTGGAGTGCAGAGGTTACCACTCCTGTACTTTTGCAGAGGGAGAAATAATCCTCAGGCACAATGGGAAGGAAGCAGAGCTTCAGCATCTTAGCCTGAAGTGTGACCAAGAGAAATAAAGCACAATGAAAGCACTAAGTGCAATCGAAGGCCCATGGTCTTGAGCACAGTTGAAATAGCCAGGCTGCTCTCTCAGAACTACAGCTTACCTCATTTGATACATGCTCCAGCCAATCCATTTGCATCCTCTTTCTGCTTTGTAGCTTTTGTAGTGTCACAATCTCAACATTAGAGCAGCTGCTAGTTCCTCACGCTTTGGCTTTTTCTTATAATTAAGGCTTTTTTGTGGTTATTGCTGTGAAACCTTTGTGGTGTTACAGACTAAGTACTACAGCAAAGAGCTGGATTTGGAATGGAGTTTGAGCCAAGGTGGTTTCCTGCAGCAGAGCTCAGCACTAAGTGTTGATGACAGCAATGCACATCTGTAAAGGACACTGTCCCAAGATAAGCCACATATTTGTTTCTGGTCAGCAGTGGGATAATATTGTCTTCTAGAAAGCAGCCCATTATATTGGCCTAATTGCAGTCTGATGGTAAATCAGTCTGAGCTCTTTTATAGGCTTCTTTAATATTATGCCACTTGTAAAGCTGAAAGAAATTGCTGCCTTTTAGTGGTCACTTATAAAGAAAACTACACCCCAGTAATGAATGTATTATGAAAGCAGTTTATGCATATTAATACCAGACTCTGACCTGAAGTATGGAAATACTGATCCATATCTTTAGTTTTGCCTTGTAAAATGATTCTGGGTAGAATCAGGCTCAAGTGAAGAACTGACTTGTGATCTATACATGATGCACTAGATAATTTTGCATGATAAGACTGTGCATTTTTTAAAAAATGTAGTCATGTCCCGAGTTTCCTGTCTAAGCACATGAAAGGAGGAATGGCAAGTCTGCTTTCCTCACTTCATCTAGGAGCATGTTGAATGGGAATGCATGAACTAACTACACCTTTCACTGCAGTGTTACTAAAAGGCAAAGTCCAGCACTGTAACTTCTGAAGCAGAAATTATTTGCATCCAGTTCGAAGAATATCTGATACTTGTTTTCCTAAATATGCCTTCCAGGGTTTCACCAGGCTGTTCATGTTCACAAGGAGTTTGCCAGTCCTAGAATCCTCCTGGCCTGCTATAAGATAGTCAGTACCTAAAGGGAAGGGAAGGAAAAAAAGAAAAAGGGAAAACCCTTAGTTAACAAATAGAATAAGAAAGAACCAAATGCAGAATTTCTCTGTTTCATATGGATCTGGCATACAGCACCTTTGCCAGTTTCATCCAGCTTATGCATGTGCCATTTTATGTATATACATCCATGTGCATACTGTCACTGCTGGCTCCTGGGCACACAGCTTCTCTGGTGTCAGGACTGTGCTCAGGAATCACAACTACAAATTGATTTTGTTCCAGTGAGGTTCTGCACACAGATCTGCTGGGATGTGGCAGCTGCTGCTTATGCCTTTGCCCCCCTCCTGCCATTACCACCCTCCTTGAGAACTGTGAGCTGGAAAGCAAACGTACTTTGGTGGGGAAGAATCAAAGGATGCTGTCCCAGAAAGGCTGATCATGGCTGATGTTCATAAGCACTGTCTACATGGGAAGCAAAACCCCTGGTGAGTATTTTGTCCTTACCAGGATTGAGAATGGGACATGTACAGCCCCTGTTGGTCCAGGATTCTGGGTAAATGCTTCTATTGCTCCGAGCAATTTTCACTTTGCCTGATTTCAGGACCTTCTTCACTTTCACAACAACTTCTGCATGGGTCCCTTTGTCATGAGCAGATAGGATTCTTGCTTTTATTACTGCCAGAAAACATATCCAGATAGAGACCAACAATGAATTTCTAAATGAATTTTGGTTTATGCTGTGAAAATGTAGAATTTTAACACCTTGAAAGAAGACACCAAAAAAACCCAAAGTGCAGTTGTACATGAAGTGCAGTGCTTGTCCACTTCACTGATGGATCTTTTAAATAAGTCTGGAGAAGAAAAATTGGATTTTTCTTTTGAAGTAGTTAATTCATGCTTTCACCATGTTTTGGCAACTATTTTTTAACGGGCTGATGTCAAACACTTGGAAATTCTAGGAAAGCACTTGTATGCATACATAAGGAAGGGTGAAAAACCCTGGTCAGCAGCTACCTGTCTGATTTCAAGTGCACTGATTCTATACTTTATATTTCCAGTTTGAAAACTTTAGTGTTTAGCTTTAACTCTGGCCTCTCAAAAATTCTGTCCTGTGAGAAGGAACTGTCTACAGGAAAGAAGTCAGGAAGTTTCCCAGCAGGCGTGTCACATGACTAAAATTCCATGATTGCACAAAAAACCAGAAGAAGTATTTTTGTTTTGTCGTCCAACATCTGGTTGCCATGATAAATTTCTATTCCTTTTAATTTAGTAGGATCCCATAACTTTTTGGCATGGCAGGTTCATGTAGATCAGCCCCTCAAGCAGGCTTTGTTGTGTCCTGGCACAAGCACATCAAACCTCTGGATCCCAGAGCTTTTCCTTTCTCGTTTCGTGTGATGGCATGAACCTGGTATTCATAAACAACAGTATTAAATGCATTCTTGGTAAATGACCTTGGCTATTTGAACCTGTATAATGACTGCAAAAGCAATGGTATTTTAGATGTGAGGTTGTTTTACCATTTTTCTTGATGTAAAGGCCAATTATTCCACTGAGTATTATTCTAGCATCCCTCCTGCTGTAAAGAGGAAAATGAACTGGGTGGGAAGGAGACACCACAGAGCCTTGCATGAAAAATGCTTTTAAGTTCTGATCAGAAGTTGGACATGTCACTAGACAAAAAAGGCAGAAGAAATCCTACCTCTCAGGACTTTACCAATCCTGTCATTTTTCATAACTATCAGCTAACAACATGCATAGAGGGAACATTGTGAAATTATCATACCTTGGGAGCATGTTACCCACTTACCATAGGCATATTTCATTTGGCAGAAGTCACTGACACTTCCAAGCACCTTTTCTTTGCACACACACTTTTCTAGCAGGGAAACCACAGAACACAGAAGGTTGGAGAAGAGCCAGGACATGAGAGAGAAAAGAAGAGCAAATGATCATCGGTTATAAGGTTAGATATCTATAGCTCCCATAATCTGTATGGACCTTAAGAATAAGTTTGAGAGTGAGCTCAGTTATTTGCAAATGTGTTTCTTCTTATATGATAAAATAATTACTCTGAAATCTGATCAGCACTGTCAAGTAAAATGCAGCCCACATGAGGTCTATTGTACAGTTAATAAACTGATCCTAATGAAGAGATTTGTAAGAATCAGATCCAGCTGGAAATCGTGTAAGTAATGAGACCTTTGTTTGATCCCATAACCTAAGAAATGCTGATCCTTCCTGGTGTTAAGGCAATATCCGTCTCAGAAAAGTCAAGCTATGCAGTAAATGGCACTGTTCCTTCTGCCAGGTCACTGGTGATGGTAAGTGCTGATCTTTACAGGGCAGGCAAGACTGAGAACTATTTAAATACTACAGACAAGCTGGAGATGAATGGGGCAGACCCAGTCAGGGTGGTGGGTTGAAAGAAGTGGCAATTAAACGTTCCCAGACTCTGGGCTGTACCTGGGTGCCTCAGTGCAGAAAATCCCTGCTCGTGGTCATTCCATTTCCACTCCTCTTCACTCTCGTTGGTCGGCGTTTGGACGAGGTCGGGGATTCGTCCCCCGATGGGGATGTTAAAGAAGGGCTCGCTGTCACAGTTGGGGGACACATAAACCACAGCACTTGGTTAGGGCATGACAGGGCTGGGAAGCAGCTGGCTTTGGCTGTACCCAGACTGATGAGCTTGCTTTCTTCACACTGGGAGTGCAAATATGAGCAAGACTTCATGCCAGATAGAGAGATCTATCTCTAGATCTGGTCTAGGTTTTTATTTAGGCCTCCCACTGCTGACTTAGCATTTTTTAAAGTACCTAAAAATTGAGCCTTTTTTGCTTACATTTGTTTCTTTTTAGGGAATTATGTAACTTAGTGACCACTTTGTTGATGTCACTGGCACCTGAGGACAGCTGCAGGACTTGTAGAACTGCAATTGCTCAGCAAATCACAGGATTTCTGCACTGATTACCTGTCTGGGGTACAGATGCCTGGCCCTCTAGAAACAAGAGGGAGACTATTGTTCATTTTGCCTGTGGAACAGATAAGAAGCAGGTTCTTCAGACTCTTCCATCTATTTCCAAAGCAAAGGTGTGTTTAAAGACCCTGCACATATTTCCATGGGGTTGTGGAAATGCCTATTATTACTGCAAAGAGTCATCTGTTCAATATTGCCTTGGACAGTGCAGTGGACTTAAAGGTGTACCTGTAACCTAAGAAACCTTTTATGATTTACAGCCACCTTTTCAAATGATTCTGCACCCTCCAATTATTGTTCTTGCTGCAGTATTTGCTAGTCTTTGTTTCATTTCACAGAGTCCCATCTCAAAGGGAACCCAAAGCAGGGCTTCCTTACCCATTGAAACAGGTCCCAGTGTGCTGGTCGCAGTCTCTGGCGCAGTCACAGGGGCGGCAGCCGTTCTCTCCGAAGCCCCAGTAGCCCACGAGGCACCTGTCGCAGCTGGGACCCGCCACTCCTGGTTTGCAGTAGCAGAATCCTGTCCGGGGGTGGCATCTCCAGCTGCTGCTGAATGTGGTGTTGACTGCACCCATGGGCTGGCAGGCACAGGCTGTGGAGACATGGCAAAGCACAATTCAAATTCTGTGCTGTGGGCTCAGCTGGTTAAGTGACATTTTTGCAAGGCTGATAAACTTGTACCCTCTTCCTCATGCTCTGTAGTTTTAAGTCAGAACTAGTAAACATTGGATTTCAGCCTACATTTACAATTTTTTTTTCTTTTTGTTAGACAAAGCAAAACAAGTACGACTGGGAGCATTTGTGCATGAAAGTCAGTTCTTCCCTACTACACAAATAGTGACCATACAGGGTTTTGAAGTGATACCAGGAAGCCTCCTCTGTGTGTTTATTTTTAAAGGGGCTTGAAGGTGATTCACTTCAAAAGTGTTTTGCAGAAAGTTTCACTAGCAAGGACAAGGTAAAGAATTACAGCTATTGCCTACATCGCCTTTCCTGTAAACACAGAGATCACAAAGCTACTGTTTCCTCTGGGGTAGATGCAATTTATACAGGTGGTTCAGATGACCTGAAATATATTTTCAATTTCTGCCTCCAAAGAGTGCACAAATTTCCTTCAGTTCCTTTCTAAAGCCCTAAACACCTCACCATGCAGTACTGTATGCGTGTAAAGAAGCTGATGAATTTTTTTTTTTACAAACACATGAGCAGATATTTTACAAGGAAGGCAAACAGGATGGGAGAAGACCCTAAAATCAAGTAGATGTATTCTACGTGTAGCTGAAGGTGAGCAAATAGGAGGAAAAGCCTCCAAATCTTTCTAATGCTGTTGCCAGTTTGACACCAGCCTGGCAACTCAAGGCAATTTGGCAGGAAAACAGATAGTTAAAACTCCTGTGAGCAACTCTTCCTGCACAGACAATAAATTGTCATAATCCCACACCACTGGTACACTCCTAATATGACAGCATCAGGGAGGGATACACAGAGAGGTGCAAACCAGCACAGTTGACTCCTCTCCATCAGGGCAGAACCTGGCTGAGATGGTCAAACCTCATGCCAACAGCTCTACAGAAGTAAAGTACAAGCAGTAAACAAACCCCCTCATTTCTGATGTTCAGACAAGTTTGATCAAAATGAGAACTGAGCCGACCTCCAGGCCTTCATATTTCATCTCTTTTTTGTATTAAGAAAGCAGCATGCCCTGACTTTTACTTGTAACAGACTGAAAAGGTTATGCATCTCTACTTCATCCATCTGGAAGAGGGCAGAAATAAAAATCTTGTGGCTAAGGCCTGCTTTAACAGAGACTTTCAATTAAATGTTGGACACCCAAGGTGTTTAGATAGCTTGGATCAGAGGCTAGCCTTTTTGGATGCTCATTTGAACCAAACACGATCTCCAAAGCTTTTGAAGTTTGCCCATCATTGTTTCTGATCAAACTACTTTTCTTCATGAACTCACAGATAAGAGGCCAAATGAATACTCTGATCCAAGGGGAAAGGGGCAAATATATGACTTTAAAGTGTAGCAGGGACAGATTCACTTTCACCTGCAACCTCATATTTGAAACTCAGGAAAAGAAAATATCTTTTGAAAATAGTACAAGAAGAAGGGTGAGCAATTTTGTTTAAAGGGCATTTCTCTTATGATCTGCTTACCATATAGTTATTTTTTTATTCCCATGCCCTGTGTTCTTTATGCCAATAATTTTAATAATATTATTATACTTCTGTGGATGGATCTTGGCCCGTTCAGGGACACTAGCACAACAGCCTAGGGACAGAAAAGCCATGTGCTGTCATGGGCAATGTGCTCGGCACAACGGGCGGGCTGGCAGAGGGCAGCAGCCTCTCCTGTTTGCCACAAAGCAGCCTCAACTTCGGGAGCAAACCCAGGGCTGGTGCTGTCAGTTCTAGACAGCAGGTATAACACTGAAGTGCTCATTAGCCCTGACAGGTTCAAAGGCAAGGTCTAATTTCTTGCTGCTAAACTTGATTTCGCCACCCACCCCATTTTTGCAGGGCTGACTGTATCACCCTGAAAAAGAGGCTCTTAGTTTGT